>NC_071397.1:82588254-83910876 GCF_022682495.2 Desmodus rotundus
TTCTCAGTCACACAAAGTAGAGAACAACTTAGTTCCTATAGGATTTCTGTGAAGACTGTGAGTAACAATATATGTAAAGCACTTAGCATAATGTTGGCGCTTAACTCATTTAATATTCACCAGAGTCCCTGTGGTCATAGGTATGTTATCAACCTTCTTTCTCAGGTTTGAAAATTGAGAAACAGAGAGGTTACATACCCAGTCTCAGGCTACAGAGCAAGAGGTAATGGAGCAGTGGTGGGGGGGGCTCCTCCCGCAGGCCCCTTCCCCCCATCCCTCTTACGCCCGCTGCCACAGATGAGAATAAGTCTACCAAGACATGATCTGCTTGGGGAGGAAATATGGCCTTTCTCTCAAAGAAGAAAGGCCAAGAGCCTTTTCCTCAATGGGCTTTTATTGGGTTCAATTTGCACGGGAATACAGGTAAAGCTCATCAATCATTGTCAGGCAGTAAGGATCAAACAACAGATAACATACAAAGAACTCTGAGGGCTTATTCTGAGTCAGGGTCAGTTAGCTAAAGGGCTATAAGACTTTGGGAAACAAACTCATTTCAGGGTTGGACCCTTATCATTTAAATGGAGGGTATTAGCAAAGCAGGTTTCACAGGATTTTACTCATTCTTTCTTAGGCCTGATTGCCCTGGGGAATCTGCCCTTTCCAGCACAGGGCTGCACTGCCCTCTGGCATTGTTTCAGGTTTAAGTCATGCAGGGGAAGTAAGGCAGCCAAGATATTAGGAGACTTCTCACAGACAGAATGAGGACTCAGGCTATGTTAAAGCCGAGGGCCGAGGGTCCATCACCCCCTTTGTCTATAGCCCCCCAAGTCCTTCCCTGTGGGCCTCTTCATGACCATGCCTGTCTTAGGTAGTCCCCCCCCTTGAGGAATCTTACCTGTCATTGGCTAACTGGTCAGGCTCAGGGCCAAGCAGGGTAAAGTAAAGTGGGCAGAGGTGGCATCCCTGTCAGGGAGATAAGCTTTGTCTCCTTAGTGGCTTATGATCCCAAGGTCTCTGACTCAGCCTTAGCCCTGGGGGTTTACAGCCTCTGAAACCAGGCAGGGAGGTTCCCAACAGAGCAGGAATATGAACCCAGGCAATCTGGCTCCTGAAGCTCCTCTCTCAATCATGAAGCAACGGTGCTCTCATTAATACTGTTCTTAGGAATGCTCCCCTACACCACAGACACCTAGTAAGTGCTGGGGGTCGTCGCCTCCTTTCCTTATCATCAAGATGTTCTGTTTTCATGGATCACCTATTTTTAGTACAGTGGGTATTTAAAAACAAAGGAAAACATAGGATCTCCTTTAAATAAATATGACTTAAGTGTGACATCTCACATGAAAGAGTTGAAAAGTTGCTATGTCATCATTTCTACTTCTATTTTTAATTATTTTCTTCAACTCCTTTTCTGGCAGAAGATCTCCTATTTAAACAGGTGGCATCTGGCTTCTATAGGAAGACACACCTTATCGTAGTTTCTACTGTAATAAGGTCCAGAATCTGGTTTAGTAAAAACATCATGATACTTGTCAAGAAAAAAGGAATCACTTGCTATTAATGAAAGAAAAAAACCTCTCCTTTAACACTGTCAGAGTTTTAAAAGGCCTATTTTCAGCCTACTGGTGGATTTGATGTGCTGGGATTTAATATGAGAAATACAAATGACAAGCATTTTCAACCATCTCGCGATTATTTACAGAAAATTTAATTATTTTCCTTTTTTTGCCCAGCATGTGAAAGCGAGTACTACCTTGACAGATGTCAAAATACCAAATTTATGCCCATCCATTTCGACAATGGGTGCCATACATTGTTTAAAAAATATTTGACTGAGGACATAGTTTCTCATCCTTCCTGAGTAGTTAGCTAAGAGAAATTTTGTTCTGGATATTCCACGCATTCTCTTAAAGGGACCATCATTATTCTAGAAATTGACTTTTTTCTAAGCTGCTTCCCTTATGAAAAAAAGCCTGTGACCTTTACATTAACACAAGAACAATTATTTATAGCAGTTCCCGATGGCTGTGTTCTCATTTCAGTTAGCTGCTTGAACGATATGCTAATGACAGGAAGAAAACATACATATAAAATATTGTGAGCATCAGGACTTGGTAGGAGAGAGTAAGTTTGGCTCCTGACCATGAAATCTTATTCTGTGGTTGCCTTCTTAATGGCATCCCTTGAGGCCAGTGGCTTTGCATTCTCCCGATTGTGTGGGGTCACTCTGGCAGCATTGACCAAGTAGAAAATATTCAGCCAGAGAAAACAATAGCAGAAGTCACCCTTTAAGTGTCCTGCCTTCTATGTCATACGATTGACTCCAAGGCTCCCCACTAAGATGTCACTGTTTGACCAGTTTGCTTTAAAACAGCTTAATTAGCTGAAAGGAAAGCTGTGTCTGAGCATGTTTGTGAGGAGAAAAAAAAAAAAAGATCTCTCCTTTCAGAAAGCTCATGCTCTATCTTGTCGGAAATCTTTGGTTCTGAAACAAAACAACATTCCTTTCATTCGCCATCAAGTCCCTGACAACAAATTTTCCTGGATTGGGAAATAAGTGGTCTGGAGTGTCTCCACGCGGTCAACTGAGTTCAGGTTCTACGTAGCTGGGTCTGTGCGGGACCCAGACACGGTCACCTATGGCATCGCCAGAGGGATTCCTGCCAACAGCATGTGTTTGCCCCTCCACGCAGCAAGGCCTGAATCACTAGTGTGCAGAGCCTGCGCAGACTCTCTGGGCAGAATCTACCGAACTCTCCTGTAATGGGGTCAAAACGACGCCAGTGCTCACATTGAAAACCACTTAGACCACTTGATTCACTTGCTTCTAATTAAAATTAAAAAAAAAAATTGTTTATAAGAAACAACTTAGATTTCACTCCTGGAAGGATATGGCAAGAAAAACTTTGTGATAATACTTGATAATATTCCTGATTCAACGTGGACCTCCTATGAATGCATGCATACCATCTGCTGTCTCAGGGCTTGGAGCCCTGCAGTGAACTTGGGAAGGTACATTTAGGGCCTATTTTAAATTCCTTAATGCAAGAGGAAATTTAATGGCTAAGAATAAATTACACTTGTTGTCTTTATTTATTTATTTATTTTTTGGCATGCATTTCTGTGGCTAAACCCATCTGGGAGACATAGGAAATCCATGTTTTCATTTTTCAAGGCAAATTGACAGGGAATTGTTCTCATTTTGATGGGGTGGGCGGAAACAGCTACAGAAAACTTGAATTTGTGTAAAGCAGTCCCATAGGCAAGCCAGGGAATCATTAGAGAAAAGGGAGGGCCACCTGCTCCTTCACCACCCCACTCTAGAAAGCTTTGTGGGTTTGTTCTGTTTTTGTTTTTTGTTTTTTCCTCAACATCACAGAAGAAAATCCCCATGGTCCAAACAATATCCAACTGTAAAAATCAAATACTTTCAACAATGAACCACAGTGGCGTGGCCTGGCTATCCACCCAGTTTCTTCCATAGTCTCTCATGTCAGCAGTAATTATCTGATGAACATATATATTCCCAGGCAACTCCAGTCTATTTTCACAACTTCTAAGTTACAGTGAACACCCCCAATTCCAATCACAGCACACTCAGTTTCTTTATTGCGCTGGGCTCCAGAATATGGTATAACTGTGAACAGCTCTGTGTGTGCGTGGTGTGTTACATATTTTGCCCATCTAACTCAAGAGAGTCTAAACTGTGGTTTGCAGAACCCCTAAAGATCATGCCGCCCTTCTTAAAAGTAACATTGGATTTTAATCTGGAACCATATCTCCACTTTTTTTTTAATGAAGAGAAGAATGACTAAATTAGGAAAAAAAAGTCTGTAATTAGCAATATAATTCTTTCACCGATTTCAGGAGGTCACCAGATGAGCTGATGCAGACTTCAGACACATCTGCTCTTTTGGCAACCACTGCCTCTGCTGAGCCTTCTCATTGGCTCACGCTAATTATACACGAAGCCTCCTGAAAGCGATTTGTGCCTCTTGGGCTGAAGCGGACAGGGCCAGGAACCACTCTGCATTGCTCAGCTCAGAGTAATGACACAGACTCAGGGCTTGAGCTGCGTGCCATTTTCAAGAGGACAACAGACGTGGCTCAGGGTGGGCAGCAGGAGTAACCTCGCGAGGCTCGAAGGAGTACGTTTCCCAAGCCCGAGAAGGCTGGCAGGCAGCTCTCCGTTAATGAGCTGGTATTTTCAGAAAAGGGTTAGTTCCCACAAGATGGCATCATTGGCATCAACTTCAGAAGTTGGCCCTTAGCTAATCTTTGGAGTTGAGGTCTTGTGCGGGTAGAGTGGTGCTGAGACAGAAAGGCCACACTCGTGAAATCATCCAAACCTTAATGAAGTTATTTCTTTTAACATGCATAAACAACAGGAGGAGAAGGGGCAAGTGGTGTTGCTTTAACTCACTGGCTATTGTGCTGTGAGGCTAGAGGCCAAAGGCCAAGTGGCTTAGACAACACTGACCATGAATTTGAGGATAGACACTGTGCAGTTCGGTGCACTTTCATTTAAATGATTGTGATTGTAAACTATTGGCTTTCTCAATAGCTAATGATGTGAGATAGTCCTAGGTTCTGGGCAGAGCTCAGATTGTGCATCTGCAAATTCTTAACTGGGGATGGAATAATAACATTCCTTTTCTTGAAAAAGCTGCAAAATCTTGTCTGTATGTATAGTGACCCAGAGGAATAGAGGCACTTGAGCTTTTTTTTTGCATAAATGCAGAGATGAAAGGCAGACTCTAATCCAAGTGCAATATTACCCCCACATTCACACCAGGTGTCTTACTTTTCGTATTCTGGTAAATTCCCTTTTCATTAACGTGAGTTTCACCTTATCTGTGAAACTTTCTTCTGATTAGATGAGACCAGCCACCTCCTCAAGTTATGCAGATAGAGGATGTGTGTATATTCATCTAGTAAATAATTATAAAGTTCCCCCAAATTAACAAAGCCCTTTGCTCCATGTTATTTTAATTTTGATAACTGGTAATTATGCATTTTACACCATCTTGCATTGAAACATGTGCGTGTCTATTTTATGGGGCTGCTGGCTTTTAACTAAAGCTGGTCACAAAACACGCTTGTCCAGCTCTGAAGGTGGAGCAGGCAGGGTCACACTTGATCGCACACTGCATTTGGGAATGGGACTGGGGGAGGGGTGCTGGGGGAAGCAGGGTAGAGGGGGGAGTTTGGAGCCCTCCCAGCAGCGACAGGCCCCAGAGCAGGGGTGATCCCTGGCTGAGCATCTACCGAGTGAAGCCCGCAGAGCCTTTGTCCCTTGACGCCATTCAAGAAGGGGAAAAAAGAAAGACAATAAAAAAGATCTACTATTCTGAAAGCTCCCTCATATTTTACTATTTTATTGAACTCCTCTCCCATCTACTCTTATTTTCATTACCCCCCAAACAAAAAGAGTGTGAGAAGACAATGCAGCTACATGCTTCTAGTGTCCATATATTCTAGTATCTCTTAGAGTGGAGAATATGACTAAGGCACCTATGGTAACTGAAAAGTGTATTTATGCAATAATATATGCTGTCTTGGAGCCTTTCATAGACCAATACAATGTTCTTTCTGCTCCTTTCTGGTAGGCTATTTTTTTCAGATCCCAAAGTTAAACCTCTCTAAAATTGATGTCACTGTTTTTGTCAAAGAGGCATATACCCTGATCTCTGAGTTATAACATGCTCAAAACAATGATCTTTAAATCTTTACTTTAGTAAGTTAAAATTTCTATGCCTTCATTGAGAATGGGTCTTCTCTTTATCACCTTTACCTGAGTTTCTTATAGGTAATTACAGGGGGAAATTAAAGAAACTATTAAGAAAATTGTGGTGACAGAAGGGGGGGAGAAATAGGCACAAATTTTTTTATTGGTATTATTTGTTCTTTTTACTAAGATTTCACCAATATGATTCTATATGCAAAGAGTAATTTAGGATCTTAGGCTGCCTACTCTAAAAGAAACTTAGAACATCCCCCCCCCCAGTTTTCTTGAGATATAATTGACATTCAGCACTACAGAAGCTTGAGTGCAATGACTTGACACACGCGTAGTGTGAAATGAGTGAGAAACTCAATCACTGAGAACACAAACGTGTGAAGGAATAAAATGAAGCAACTGGCAGTGGTTGTATTTTAAGGCTATTCCTATCTCTGTAAGAGATAGTTTTAACCAGCTGTTGGTTTTGTTAAATTGAGGTGATTGTGAGATGCATTTGTGTCTACTGGTAAAGACTTACCTACAAGAATACATACAGTGATGTGCAATAGTGGATACATTAGGTACTTTTGAAACATCTCTATGCAAATTAATACAACATGACCCCGAATATTATTAACTTGAGAAGACCAATATCAAAATATTTCACACTTTTTGGTATGTCTAATCTGGTAATAATTTGTGTAAAATATGTGTGATAAAGTGAATTGAAAAAAATTAAAATGTTAAATGCAAAGCTAGAAGAATCATAAAAGGGCAACCTAAATGTGTTTAGATATATTTTTTATTCCTTCCTTATTACCAATAAGACACTTACTGGATTACATATTTATTTAATCTTACTCTTTTATTGCCTTTGCTGTTTATTTTGACTCCAAGCTGAATTCTCCAGATTTTTAGAGATTTCTCAAACCTGTGACAAAGCCCAATCATTTAGAACAAGAAAAGAAATTTCTTTCCTTTGAACAAGCTAAGCACCAAATAGACAGCAAAACCACGGTTGGGTTTGGCTGAGTGAGTGAATCAAGATTTGGGTAGTAGGACAGAGTGTGGGGGGGATACCTTATATGTAGTACCTGGCTCATCTGTGTGGAGTCCTTAGGACCTACGAGGCTGGACATTCTCTTTCCCTGGGACACCTGGGGTCAATGGCCCAAGATCAAGTGAAGGCAGCTCAGAGTGTAGGGTGAGAGCCTTTGCTTCTCATAATTAGTCTTTTCTAAGCATCTCACCTCCTGCCAATGCTCCAGATGGCAGGTTGGATCTCCCCATGACTTACACAAGGGAACCCCACTTTCCTTAGACTCCTTCTATGGTTTAAATAGAGGAGGAGACCCACACCTAAATTGCCATGTGTTGTCTGTGGGAAAGGATTGCACACAATGAGGAACTGAGCAGGTGGAAAGAGACTCCTCTCCATTCTTTTGGGCACACACCCCTTCTCTTTTGAATTGCCAGGGGAGGGTGGAAATACATTTGCAACACCTACATGTATAACACTTCATAAACCAAAAGTTAAAAGGAAGTAGATAAAGAAGACTCGTAGGGGAGAAAAGAAAGCCACCAAAAGAACTTCCAAGGCATTAATTTCTTCCTGGCTAAGGTATGTCACTCTTTGGTGTACATAAGGCTTAATAAGGCCTGGTGCCTGGCACAAATCAAAAGAGGAAGCAATTCTTCTTTTGTAGAGTGGAGATGATGCTAACTTTGCTTAAATGACCTTGACAGTACCTTCTGTATGTTATATGGAGGGAGAAGGAGTGGAAAAATAATCCTCTGTGATGCCCCTTGTTTGTGCCAGAAAGGGAAGGTAATTTATTATCTTTTGCCTCAACCTAAAGAAAGGTAAGAAAATAAATTTGAGGAAGAATAACCTGGAGCCTACACATTCAGCAGGTCCATAGTTTCCCAAGCAGATTTCCAATGGATCTTTTTATGAAAATGTCTCTTTCATAGCGGTGCGACCTCTCACAATAAGGCAGGATTTCTAGTCAAAACGAATGTCCGCTGTGATGCTGACAGCCGCCCAGTGGGACGGGGTCATACAACAGCACTGCAGGCAGCCAAGGGACATCAGTTCTCGACCCCTGTGTCAACCTCCAGCGTTCCCAGGGTCGGGTCAGCATCCTAAGGACTCCTGTGGCCTCATTCGGGGACACCTCTGGGGTATCCCACAGAACAGGGGCATTCTTTGCCAAAAGCATTCCCAGCCAGCCCCATTTTGTGGCTTGCTTTGTGGAGCCATACTGTGGAGCATGAAAACAAAAATGCCTGGGGAGTGGAGGTTGGGGCAGGGGTTGTCAGATCATCGAGAAGCCTGGAAAAGACAGCCTCCTCTCTGGTATGGCTTTGTTGGGAATTATGGATTCATACTGGAGGAGTCTGAGATCAAGAAAGGATGTTTTCTTTATGCCGGCCATAAAATGCGTGAGCCACACACAGTGCACATTCATATTGTGGGTTTTTATTTTTCAGCCATTTGGCAAACACTGGATTATAATCTCTAAGGAGCATGCAAACAGTTACATTAACATTCTACTCCTGTAGGGTCAGATTTAAGGAAACCCTGTGCCCCAGGACAGTACCAAAGTAAGTGGAAGATGCCACTGTCCCCAAAGTCTCTACCACAAATCCTTTACCCTAGAGCTACATATTTTGGTTCATTAGGAACTCACTCCAAGCCGTATTCGCTCTCAGTTTGGCATTTTCCTGGTCACAAGTAACACAGCAGAAGGGAAACTGAAGGGCGAGAACTGATGAGGGACAGGTGTTGGGAAAACTGACATTCTGCTCAGAAGAAGGGAAATTCAGGGTAGAAGTATAATTCTGCTTTTTAAAAATACACGTATTTCTAGAGAAAACCCCAAGTCATCAAGACAAGTATAAATGATGTCACTATGTCCGATATCCTCTGTTTTGTAAGGCAGAAACATAAAAGGTATATTCAAAGCAAATTTCCATGAAAAAATATGGGAGAGAGCAGCTTTTTCTGTAAGAGGTAAAGTTTACATTATTGTATAATTTGCTTGTACAGAACATACTTATCTTTAAAGATTGGGTAATAAAACATTGCACTTGGGTACATATAATTGGAAAATTTTAATACCTTATTATGCTTAAAAGTTTCTTTTCAGAATAAATCAATATATAGTCACTAAAAACGATAATAATCAGCTTAGTAAGTGGTATACAGGTAACTCTGCCCCTGTGAGGCCCATTTATACAAAGTGGAAAACGGAGTGTGCCTTTTTCTATGAGTATATGCTTTTCTACTGAGGGCAGCAGCGGGCTTTGCTTTCTCACTCATTGGAAGGCCTGTGACAACCCATGTGCCAATGCTACCTCACCAAAGCCAATTTCAAAGTCTAGTTCTGAAAACGTAGAAGAGGTGATTCAGAGTACACTATTTTAAAAATCAAATGGAAACAAAATCCCTATTTCAAAAAGATATCTACACTCCCATGTTCATTGCCACATTATTTACAATAGCCAAGACATGGAAATAACCTAAGTGTTCACCGTGGATGAATGGCTAAGGAAGCTGTGGGCAATATATAGAGATAGAGACATATACACAGTGGAATCCTATCATCCATGAAGAAGGAGACCTTGCCATTTGTGATGTTATGGATGAATCTTGAGGGCATTATGCTAGGAAAAATAAGGCACAGAGAGAAACACAAATACTGTATGATCTCACTTGTATGTAGAATCTAAAACAGAATAAAGCTAAACCCGTAGGTACAGAGAATTGATCGGTGGCTGGCTGAGATGGGGGTGGGTGGGCAATGTGAGGGAAGGTGGTCAAAGGGGACAAACTTCCAGTGCTATGATAAGTCAGTCCCGGGGATGTAATGTACAGCATGGTGCCACTGTATGGTGTATTTGAAAGTTGCCCGAAGTGTGAATCATGAAAGGTCTCATCACAAGAAAATAAACTGTAACTATGTAAGGTAATTGATGTTAACTAAACTTATCCTGGTAATCACTTTACAATAAATAGATATATAGAATCATTATGTTGTGCACCTAAAACTAATGTTGTACATCAATTTTATCTCCATTAAAAATAAGATAAAAAGTTTGCAAAGTCTCAAAAAAAAATTCAAATGGTTAGAAAAATCACGTTGATATAAATCACCCTTATTACCTCATCCTGTCATTAATAATGGCTAATGTACATGAAAGAAAGAAGAAATTTACTTATAAATCTCTAGGTGCGACCTTTTATTTGAATCGTCAAAAATTCTGATCCCTAAACTCTAAAAGTAATTAGAAAATGTATCATCTTGAAAACAGTAGTAATATGCAAGTAAGAAGCTAGCACATAAACAAACAGACAACAAGAAGAAATAAACTAAAATATATACCTACATGCTATTTAACACGGAGGCTATTCATAGCAGATTCTTAGGTTTGCTTCAAATCCACAGAAGTTATCCTATTGATTTTCATCTTTATTGGATATTCCCTCTTTCTTCCTAGTCTTATATCAAGTCTAAAATTTCCCAAAATGCCTGTGTCAGATATATTGCATGTATCTATAGTCTTATTCCTACATGATCAATGAATGTTCCTTCTTAACAGACACTTTCTTCATTTTCTAATAATCAACCTCCAATTGGAGAAAACCAGGTGGGCATGGGCGTGCATTTTAGATTTGAAAGTAATCTGAAGAGCTCACCTGCTCTGGGTCTCTGCTTTGGAGAGGTAAGATAGACCCATTTCACAGAGGTAGTAGAGGCTTAGTGTGGCAGAAAGGAAAGGAAACACAGGGGGCACATATATTTTACACCTTCTCTCTCAGCTTGTATCAATACCGATCTGTCATAGATCTCTTTATTATCTTAGAGGCATTTTAAAATCTGCTCCTAGGGGTGATTTTTGTAAAATTAGAATAATATCTGTATGTGTCTGCCAGTGCTGCTGTGAGCCTTCAAAGGAAAGGATCCATGTAAAACTCAGTACCAGTCTGTCATTCTAATGTCACTATGTGGTCCCTGAGCCATGCCTGTAGGGCAGAGAGAACAGTGCCATTTAGCCATTTTTAAAATGCAGCACTTTCAAATTCTACAGAAGGCCTAAAGATAAAATCTTCTACTTTATTGTTTTATAAATGAATGAACTAAGACCGAGAGGGGCGAAGTGACTTGGTGAGGTTACCCCACTCACTAGTTAGGGATGAGAATGAGGCCAGCACCCACATCTCCTCAGTGCTGGTTTAAGTTTGCCCACTATGTTATGATGTGCTCGATTTTTAATCTAGAACATTCAGCAGTGTAGACAGCCTCTAAGTCACCCTTGGGGAACAAGCCACATTTTTTAAGAAAAAGCAGTAACTTCTGGGACCACAAGTACTTGATTTCACAAAGTGCTTCTGCAGGACAGTTAAAAGCAGCCACTGTTCTTTTTAGTTACTTGAATAAGTGGACCAGTGCGTCTCAGAGGAACCAGTGGGCACGTGGGCCTGGGCTCTGTGTCAGAGGCGGCCGCCCCCAGCCTGACACAGCCGCTGTTTCCTCACCCTCCAGAACCACAAGTAACATGCATTTCATAGCGAAAGCTGAACACCAACTAGCAAGTGTATCTCTTCCATATCACACAGTGAATCAAGTGTCTGGATTCTAGGAGCAGAAGGAAGTCGGCTTGCATGTAGGCATGGTAAGATTAAGGTGAGAGTAGATACACTTGGGGAAGGGAAAAATAGGCCAGACAGAAGTGTGAGAAAATTAGCTCAGCTGATTTGATGTGAACATCTGCAGGAATTGTTAATGGGCACTATGTTTAATTAAATCCACCAGACATATGCGTGCCAGTTATCTGTGGAATGGTGTTTTTCCCCACGCTGCACCTGTTGCTGGCTGGGGTAGGCTTGCGCTCTATCGCATGCAATGTCGGAAGGGTTCGAGGGAGACGAATTCTAGGCTCCAGTCTGATTCACTTAGAGGCAAGCACTTCACCAGTGGGAGATAATCAGATTCTGGATGCAAATACAGACTGAAAAATGCAGATCCATTGCAGCCTCACTGCTCTCCAAACCACCCATCTGGAGCTCCGCACATTTCTGACCCTGGAAGCAGACCTCTGGGAGGTGTAGGTTTGAAAGACAAATTCATATCGTGAACCTAACTTCGAAGAGGTCATTCAACCTGTTCCATTGGAGGGCAAAATATTTAAGTTTATATCAGGCTCCATTTGTACACAAATGACTATTGTACAAATAACAAATGAGCTTTGTACATCCAAATAGCCTTGTTTTGGGCAGATGTTTCCTTGGTTATTCCACATTTGGTCAGGCTAGTTTGCGTCTAGCTATGTCCCAAGTCGTTCCATTGGTAAATGGTCTCCACTAATTCAGACAGATCATCTCCTCAAGGAAGTGGGTGTTGGGCTCCACCCAGTCCACTGGGTTGCCAGTGGGTGCATGTTGAACTGATAAAGCATCAGGGCACAGTGATTAATAATACAGCCTCTGGAGTCAGTTCCAGATCCCCACTTGCTGGCTAAATGACTGCCAAACAAGTTACTTCCACTCTTTTCTCATCCTGAGCTAAGTTTGTTCGTCTGTAAGGTGAAGATAACAGTAGCACCCATCCCCTATGGTCCTGGTGAGGTCTAAATAAAACAATGCATGTCAAGAGCTGAGAGTTACACTGGCACAGTGGGAAAGCCCATCAGTGTAAAATACAGGGTGGGGCAAAGTAGGTTTAAGGTGGTGAGTAGGCGAAACGCAGTTTATTCTTGCATTATTATTTATTAATTATGTATTATTTTCCATAGGAACCTACTTTTGCCCCACCCTATATTTTCATTAGTTATTACTAACAAGCTAAATTCTAGTAGCTATCAATTGTAGCTGAGCTCTCGGTGTTGTCTTACAGTGGAGAGAAATGTAAATTAAAAACTAAACCTGAAGTTGAATAGAGCTGTTCTAAGACCTATAATATTATGTGGACCCATGTTATTTATCTCAGTTCTATGTACCAATAGTCACTTTATCACAGCCACACCCCTTCTCCCTCTCCCTCACAAGGATGCACGTAGATGTATGTTCATGTGTTGATGTGATTTGGTGAATTAAAAATTCGGTTCATAGGAAAGTTATTTTCTTGGCTAGATTTTCCTATTAGTTCTGTGAAAATGTATAGAGTCACTACTGCTTACTTAAATTTTAGGCTAATGATATAATGAGGGAATGTTTTAAATCTAGTGATTTCTTCATGGCCGAATGAGGAAATTCTTGGAAACAGATTCTTGGGGGAAGGGAAGGTGTGGAGAATAGGCAATAAGTACAAATGGGTTAGTTAACCACTTACCCACCCTTCCCTTGCCTCATACCCACACAAATCACCCCAGAGTGACAAAACCAAGATGAATGAGATCATGATGTGCAGCACTCTGTGGTCATAGCAGGAGTGGAGAACGTAAGTCAAAGGATGCCATGCGCACGAGATAACCTTGCAGACTTCCCCAGTGACACTACTCTGAGGGCGGGGAGACAGTCTGACGCAGAGAAGATGCTTGAGATCACTGTGATTGACATTGGACTCCCATAGCACCTCTCAATGGATGCTTCCTATTTTCCTCTCTTCACTTGCCTTTATTTCAGCTTTATTGAGATCTGAATGGTGATTAACACAATTGCTTAAAAGCACAGTGCTCTATTCCCTTGCAATGTATTTGAATTTTTATATTTAATATGTATTTTAAATTTTTATCCTTTCATTTAACATAATTATTCATTTAGAATTGTAAATAACATTCTGTGATGTTTTGAATGTTTTGCTTTAATTTTTGAGGCATTTAGAACATTTATAAAATATAATGTTAGACAAAAAAAAAAAACCCAGCACTAAATACAGATTAACACTCATACTCACATCTCTTCCATATTGTGTCTGAGAAGTTTCTTCTCAAATTAACCCCCGTGGAGTAAAAGTCTGTGTAAACAGATGGACTTTGTGCCTTACCCTAAAGGTCAGCCGGCTGGAGGGTTGTGCGTGTGACAGCGAACCCCTTCCTCAAGACCTTCCTGTAAGAAAAGCTGCATCTTCATTTCAATTCAAGCGCCGTGAAGGGGACTCAGCTTCCACCACAGACACGGCACTCAGCTGGGCTTCCAAAGAACTCTGCTAGTGATAATGATGATGGGTGTGAGAGTGAAAAGCCTTATATTTTCCAAGGCACTTTCACATGCATTCTCACAACCGAATCTTATACCACCATAGAGGGGGAAATGTATATGCAAAGACATTTTTTTCCAGATGAAAAGAGAGAGAGAGAGACATATAATTCAATGTGAGTTCTTGAATTTCTCACACCAAAAGAACTTTAAAATGCGTTTGAATATATTTTGGAAGAATCCAATTTTAACATTTTTTGATGTACATTCTAGACTAGCAATGATACCAGCAACTGTGGTTTGGGGACCACAGAACCCACAAATCATTCAAATGTGACATACTCGGTGTCCCTTTACTGAGTCTGCCATGAGAATAGCCAGCAGGAAACACGGTCCTCATAAGTGACTCCTAGGCAGTGATGCATTGTTCTGTGGGAACATGAGTTTCCCCCGTAGGAAACTCAGGATTGTGATTATTGCCTGTCCCCCTTTCCAGGGCCCTTGGACAGCACCCAGTTTATGTTTCTTAAGGGAAAATGCTTGCTTGACCGTGTGTTTGACAGAGCGCAGAGTGTCTATTGTATCTTCTCTATGACCATACTAGTATA
This sequence comes from Desmodus rotundus, assembly GCF_022682495.2. NCBI lineage: Eukaryota > Metazoa > Chordata > Mammalia > Chiroptera > Phyllostomidae > Desmodus > Desmodus rotundus. The sequence continues at coordinate 82,602,725 of NC_071397.1, forward strand.
ATTCAAAAGAACTTTGTTCAGAATTTGGCTAATTTTCTTCTTCTTCTTCTTCTTCTTCTCTCTCTCTCTCTCTCTCTCTCTCTCTCTCTCCCCTCCAACCATTGTTTGACTGTCGAAAGGGCACCTCTCTCATCTCTCAGATTGATGGCATTGTCTAGGACTTCCCACATGGACAAGACAAACGGAAGGCTGCCGTGGACAGGTATGTAACTGTGGAGACAGCAGCCCTGCAGAAGAGGCCTCCTGATCAGAAAGAATGTCTGTCCCACAGTCAACTCTCTGGCTCTGCAGTCACCTTTGACATGACTTGCTGAATAGGAGTTTGTTTTCCAATTTCCATGGTTCAGCCATAGGCCACGCAAAGTAAATACTAGTAAATGAGCAACAGTAGGTACAAAAGAACATAAGACTAGAATCCCTCCTCCTTTGGAAGACAGTTTGGGTAGCATTCACATGTGAATCAGTCTGTTTGGGGTCTTTGAAGTGACTTTGATTAAGGGTTGTGGCCCAATAGTAGTGCAACGGGCAGGGCCATCAAAAGAATTGGCAGTTCCAATGTGGACACTTAGCATGTGCCCCCCACCCAGAGAAAGCCCCAGGTAATGGGATGTGGTTTGCCTTTCAATTCCAGTCACTATAAAACTTGCATCTGTCTCATACATGTTTTTCAATTTAACTTACTATTTTCTTTACTTTCAGACAACTTTCACTCCCTATTACGTCACACTGTAAATGAGCTTTTCATTCTCAAACATAGAATAATTTTGGAAGCAAACCAAAAAGGAAATATTTGAGACCAGCAATATAGTTGGCAGAGTAGAAAGAACATGGGCTTTGAGATCAAAGAGAATTGAATGACTAAGTGACATGGGTCCCTCCTTCAGAGTCTGTTTCATCCTGTGAAAAAGGGAGCACAATACCTCTTGCTGAGTTGCTGCAAGGATTAGAAATAAAAAATGTGAACCATAAATTATGAATTATTTGCTCAAAAATGGTCATATCATCATTATTAAATTTTTAGGCCTATTTTCTGTTTTTATCAGAAATACTAGTGCCCTTTTTGGTTGGTTCTGTTTTGTCCTGGGGCAGCACGTATTCCCAGTTCTCGTGGGATTTGTATCATAAACACACACATACACAACTGATTTTCAATTAATTTCTCTTTGGTCATTTATACTATTAATAGCTACGGTGAATGCATTCCTGAGCAATAATTTTAAATGGACATGAAAATCAGAACTACCTAGTTATTGGTGCAAAGTATAAATACAGGCAAACACATTCCATTCTGACAAGGATATTTGAATCGTTACCCAGTTTGATTCCGAAGGCGTGAGCAATCTCCAGCTAGGTGGGAAATCGCAGCCTCGCTTCCCTGCTGCAGATACGTGAAAATCATTACAGTCTCCGGTCCTCCTGACTCCTCCCAAGCTTCCACTTCCGGCTGACACTCTGGTCCTTTTGATCCATGACCAAAAAGGAGCAAATGCTGCTGTTCTTAGAAAATTTTATTTTCTAAAAAACTGAAAAATCTGTCCACATTGTAAGAAGACAGACTAAATGTTTAGTAATCTCTAGGAGATCCTGAGGCCCCCAGAGGAATATTACTAAATACTACCGTATAGCTACTGAGCAAGTAGCTATATATATATATATATATATATATATAGCTACTGAATATATATATATATATGTATATATATATATATTCATATAGCAAGCCATTTACCACCTGGATGCAAAGCTTTGTTCCTTCTTAGTCTGAGACCTAGCAGAGTTGGTGCCTAAGGCCTTTCTGTACAAGCTGCATGACTGAAACCTGGATCAAAAGGTTACAAGTTACATGCTTACAATGAATTTGTGAGGAATAAGAAAGACTAGAAAACTTGAGAACTTTCATAGGGTAACAAGCCAAGAGAAGCTGCAAGGTACTTGCATGGCCCGTGCTGCTTGAATCACTTCCCCCACTTTCAGCTCCTCCGTGTGCCCTCATCGATCACAACTGACGCATGCCGTCCAGAATGGGGATGCAGACGGTGTCCAAGACAAAGTGTCTTGGGTCCTAATGCCACTCTTCTTCCAGAGATAAGTCTTTCCTCTAAGGAATTAAAAGTACCCTCTGATTCACAAAATGCTCTTGCTAGCAGACATTGGATTCATTAAAGATGGGAATAACGCTTTCATTTTCCTTTATCTTATCTCTATACTTCCGAATGTTAATAAAAGAGTCCACCTTCTTCTGCTGCTCTGTCACCTTATTTATAAGGAAGCAAAATATTCCAAGTTGCCATTAGAAGTTCAGAAGGAAAGGATCAGACAATAAGGAAGAAGCATCGTTTGCACACTTGACTAATGAGATGAGAAATTTCAGGAAATGCTACTCTTGATTTGGCAGGCGCCAGAGGTGGGGAAAGGTTCATGAGAAAGCACATTTAGAGATAAAGATCGGTGAAGCAAGGATCAGAAGAAAAGAGACCCCAAAGTCATCATTACACAGGAAGATAAGAAAGGACAATTAAAAAAGAGATTGTTTTGGAGTGTGAGGCCTGCTCACATCACCTAAAACCAGGCTAATGGGGAAATCTCCGCATACAGGAGGACAAAGAAAAGAGGGGGCCTTTGCCAGGCAGGACTGCATCCCAGCCATTACCTTTCAGAAGATAAAGCTGTGCTTTGTTTACTTGTGTTCATCTGCTTCAATAGCTCAAAGAATATTTTTATGAAAGTTTTATTTGGCAATTAATGATCATTTCTAGCTGGGAACCATTCATACTTAGTGGAAACCTAATTATTATTTGCTGCTAAATCAGACATTTGCATAAAGTAGTCTCTGATTCTAATGATCCTTGGTAACTCCAGCTTTTTTAAAAAAAATAATGTTTGAATTTGAGATGTCTGACCATGACCTACATCCTATAACATGCAGCACTGATTACATTGGTTTTGATCTTTGGTTCAGATGTGGCTCTACTTAATTTGGATCGTGCCTTCTCATACCAAGTGATCTCATGTGCATTATTTTAGTGATAGAAAACATGCTGATTTTATAGATAAAGTAAACTGAGGCACAAGAGAAGTGGAAAGGCAGGACTCAACCCAGCCCCCCCAGATCCAGATCTAACACTCCTTCCACTGACTAGTGTACAAATTAAATCGCTGGATGTGATACATGCCTTCCATAGTAGGTGCCGTAGTGATTGTTGTTGGTACTGAGTGAGCAGAATTGCATAACACTGTCCCAATATCTTACAGAAATTTATCCTAAAAGCTACTTCAAGGGTTGGGAAGGCCACCATCCTTCAATGCTTGAATGATGTGACACCACTGATTGACACAGACCCAGCTCAGACCTCAGGAAGAGTGGGGGGAAGACAAGCCAAGTCACAATCCAAATTAGTGTAGCCGCTCCTGGAGCTAGAGGAACACAATGTGGGCTTTGACTAACTTTCAAAGCTCCGTGTTGCTTGAGCTCTGATGGCACTTGTTAAAGAAGAGCAGGGCGGTGCCGAGTTGACAGCCTGGAACATTGACCAACATGCTGCGACTGACGTGTAAATAACCTTCTGACTAGGGGTCTCGAACTTGGAAAAGGAAATGTCATCTCCAGGCTTCTCCCATCATGTGTTTATGCAGAAGCGGTCCCTCTAGGTGCCTCTCTTCACCTGTGTAAACAAGTGACATAACGCTGGTGGAGATGATAACATTTTTGGTGTTTATTCCCAAGACTAGCTGTAGTTTTGAAAACATTTCTTTTATCTGAAATTCAACACATTTTTTTCTTTCTTAAAATGCCACACCTTTCTATGTCCAGAGGATAGGAAGCAGAGAAAATATCTAGTCAATGTATCAAATACATCATTATATTATATATTGATATGTATCAATACCGCAATGCACCAGAGATATCAATGTATTAATATGTCACTGGTCAGGCTGACATTCCTCCCTGCTGCCTTTGCAGCCACCATGCCCAGGTCCTTGTGACTCCTCCCAGGGCCTCCATGTCGACTTCTTCCTCATGCAGGGGATTTGGCCAAGATAGCATAGCATCTTGAGATTTCAGTCTATCCGTAGAATTTGTGAATTGTCCAATCCTTCTACTTTTAGAAACTTTACCAATTGTTGCTAGTAAGTGAGAGAAATGAAACTAAAAGCCAGCCACATGGATTGTAACTTAGCAGGTCTTGAAAGTCTTGACAAGGATGAAGTCAAAATGTTATGTCCACACACATGGTCAAAAGGTATAAACTTCGGTTAAATGATAAGTGAGTCATGGAGGCCTAACGTTCAGCATGTGACTCTAGTTAACAATACCGTAGTGTACACGTGGAAGTTTCTAAGAGAATAAATCTTAAAAGTTCTAATCAAGGAAAAAGATTTGTAACTCTGAACAGTGATAGATGTTAACTAGGCTATTTTCGGTAATCATTTCGCATTATATACAAATATTGAATCATTATTACGTACACCTGAAGTTAATATATGTCAGTTATATATCAATAAAAAATGTTTGTCTAAAATTAAAGCACTTTGTTTTCCCTATTTTATTCCTATTAACACGGCCAATCAAGGGTCACTATGGCAGTGAAACTGGAATGTGCCATTAATTTCCTGGGTACTTTTGATTCAGTAAGTTTGGGGTGTGGTTTGAGATTCTGCATTTTAAAGACAACACCTGATAGTACTAATGCTGTTGGTCCCTGAATGAAATGGAATCTGAGGAATATGTGGAGAAAAACAGGAGCAAGGCCAGTGAGAGTAGCCACGACCATCCCTATTCTAATAGTCTCCTGTTTGCTCAGGGCTTCCCCGCCCAGTCTCCATGATCCTTCCTAAAGGGTCCCCTCTATGACTATCTGCAGCAATCAGTTTTCCTTTTCTTTCCTTTCCTTTTTTCTCCCCCTTTGAGAGTAAAAAAGAACTTATTTTCTAGAAGGACATCAAGTTGCTCTACACTGGGACTGGAAAGCTGGCCAGTTGGAGATTCTGCGGGGTCAGTGTCTGGACAGCCATCTGTCATAAAGCACAGCCTGTCATAGACAGCCCCAGAGATGGAGACAAAGACACACGACCATTATTTTCCAGAGGGAGCCTTGAAAGCACCTTGGGGCCGCAGTTCTGCATGGGGCCTGGAGCGTCTGTGTTGGACCACCTGCCAGGAACTGTGTGTTGGGCTGACCTCTCCCAACCCAATGTGAATAACTTCCGAGAGGTAGCCCCACATAAGGGCAGGGGCTGCAAGCGGGTGAAGAAAGACAGGAGATTTATAGCTCTGGAATATCTCTCCCTTTTGAAAGTGAAATGGCACATTAGGGGGAAAATGGGGCTGGGCTGAAAGGACCTATCCCCTAGGCATGACCAGTTCAACGTTCATTACCCAGTGCAAAAGCGTGGGTCAGTCCGAGCAAGCCTGCAGAGCAAAGAGAGGGTTGGTGTGTTTAGTAACAGGCAAGCAGAGGCTCCCTCAAGACTTCCTGATACATTTTTTTAAAGTCTTATTCTCCATGATTGTTTTTCTCAGAAGGCAGTGTTGGCCTGGAGCCTTGGAGGGCCCTTCTCCATGACGGAGGAGGACCAGCCTCTAGAAACATGTTAGGTTCTATGCTAACGTATATTGAGATCTGGAAAAGAAGTCTGTATGCCATTAAAAAGCTCCTCAAGATAAAAATAAAAAAAAGAAGCTAGGTTTTATGTCTTTTCTGGTCATTTTGATTTTTCTAATCTCTAAGAAATTGTTCAGACTTCTAAAAAGCCTGATATTTCTCTTAAACCCTGATGATTCCTCTAGCCACTTAAAAAGGGTCTGCTCTTTCTAAAAATAATGGTAGCCTCTCTGACATTTTTCTATCAAGGCCATAGACTTACTTAAACCCCAAGTCATCTCTGTGTTTTGATGGCACACAGGAAGGTGAGAGAATTTCACCATCAAAAAAACGTCTCATTCTTAGAGGGCAATGTTTTCTCCAGAGTTTTGAGGCACAGAGAGGAGCTCTGGGCAGAAAGACTGAGGTTCCGTTTCAGAGTTCCACCGGGGACATGCCTGAGGCTGTACCAGGGAAATCCATACACAATGAAAACACGGACAAGGGAGATTTGCACAGCTTTTAACTTAGGTCAAAAAAACATGTAATTTGTTAAGTAAGAGGGCACTAACACGTGCCACGTCACGCTAGATTTTCTTGAAAAATAAAAAAAATAACAAAGTTAAACTTTCAGTCAACCTGAAAATATTAGCTTTTTATGGGGGCAGGGCGGAACGAATGGAACAGCAGAGCGTTTTTTTTTTTTTTTTTGATCACCCATTTTCTGAGTCTCCTGAGAGAAAGAATGGTAAGGTAGTGAAGCAGACAGGAGTAGGCATAAGGGGGAAAATATTTAGAAAAGTATTAAAGATACAGCACAAATAGAAAAGGGAGTTCTCTATGACTAGGGACCAAAATATATGTTAGGATGCAGTGACAAATGTTGTTTCTCTGAGACTGAAATCTTTTGATTGAAGGGGTCAGTAGCATATGGAATGCCAGAGGCAATGCAGACCGGTTGTTTCTAACACCGAAGTGGCAAATGCTTTTTCAGGAGCATATATTGCATGGGTTTAGGAAAGAAGAGACTTTAATGATAGAAAATTTCCATCTTTAAACCATAAAACAACATTTTGGAGGAAAGAAAGAGGAGGGCTTGCCCACAAGCATAAGGTTAAAGGTCAGTGTCAGTGGGCCAGAGTCATGTTTACAGATCGAAGTCTGACAGAGAGCAGGGTACGTAAGATGCTGTGAGAGATTCGACAATGAGTTTCTCATCTCAAGGTAGACAATCAATGTTTATTAAATGCTTTCATTGGATTTTTTCTTTCTCTTATTAAATCAAAATTATACCATCAAACTTTAAAAGTTTTCCCATCTGTTTTTTAATTGCCTTGATTTCTTCCTTATCACTGATTCTGAGGACTTTGTCCTAATAAGAAAGCTCCTCTTATTAGAAAGTTCCTCCTCTGAGTATCTTCCCTCTGACCTTGAGGCAACAACCATGTGCCTTCTAACAGATTTTTAAATGATGAGGAGGAGGATAATGGTGCTGAATAAGATGATAATAAGATGTTTAATGTCTTCTTTTCAGAGGTTAGTGGATGCTGGTTTGAATCTAAAACAAACCCTAATTTTTGATTATTAATTCCCTCGATCACAATGTCAAATATTCTATCTGGTCTTGGAATGGGACAACTGGTATCAAAAAATGTCAGGTCTGGCCCTGGCTCATGTGGCTCAGTGGATTGAGTGCAGGCCTGCAAACCAGGGGGTCGCTGGTTCAGTTCCCAGTCAGGGCACATGCCTGGGTTGCAGGCCAGGCCCCCAGTTGGGGGGCGTGCGAGAGGCAGCCATACATTGATGTTTCTCTCCCTCTGTTTCTCCTTCCCTTCCTCTCTCTCTAAAAATAAATAAATAAAATTTTTTAAAAAATGTCAGGTCTGTTGATGTCCTGTGTTTTATATTAGGACATAAATGGTGGGGAAATGGTGGACACATTCACAATCCTATACTTTTGCCCAAATGAAAGTCCAGGGAGAGCTCACTGTACTTCCACTCCCACCTCTTCTCTCCATGGTACAGGCGGGGCGGGGGGTGGGGGAGGGTGTGCTGACCCCCAGTGTCCACACAAAGAGCTTTGGACAATAAAGAAGGTCGACTCTTTCTATACAGACCTGCCTTTGTGCTCCGTGTGGGGCTTGATCCTTGTGCCCGAGAGCTCAGTAGGTGCCAGGGAGATAGATGTGGTGTGTTAGCCTCACCCAGGGCAGCAGCTGAGCCACTTTCACACAGGCAGGCAGGTACGGCCCAGCCTGGTAACAGATGAGAGCCCCTGGGGAGCCCTCGACTATGGAGAATGAAAAATCAAAAGAAACCATATTGGACACAGATACAAAGGGAGTCCCCCTGCTCCTTTTCTCTCCTCCCTGGTCCCCTTTCTCCCCTTCCTTAGGAAACATCAATGAATGCGGAAAGCTGTCTTCCCCCTGGAAGCATTTGAGTGCCTGGGACTCCAGATGCGATTCTATGCAAATGGTTTCCACCCTTTCCTGCCTGGGGACATACAGGCGCTTAAGACATCTTCCAATCCATTTTCTCCTGTCTTTGCTGGGAGGAAAAGGCAAAGGAGGAGTGAGAACACTTTCCAGGCTGCTGGTTGAGTGGAAATGTGACCCTGTGGAAGTGCGGTCAGGTTACTGGGGCTGCCCATTCTGGGGTATCAAAGTCACCATCTGGGATGTGGGGTGGGGAATGTGAGGGAGTAAGACCCAGAAGGGACTCAATGAAGTATCAAGAACAGCTTTAAAAATATGAGGTGTTTTTCTCAAATTTGGAAGTAGGGGGTAAAGGTGTTTGAAAAGGACATGACACCAAAACTATGTAAGGACTTCCAGTGTGACAGTGTCACATTTCATGTTTCCCTGTTAAAGATGACCCTCCTCTACTTTCCCTATTTGTTTTCAAAGTAGGGCAGTATGATGTAGGGTTTTTACGGTTGGTTGTTTTGCACGACCTCCTTATGAGGTAAAACCAATACAATCATCCTACTTGCATGACTTTGACATTTTTAAAAAAGTACAAAGAATGACAACGCATCACAGGAGGCTGAGGTAATAAATTACAATTGTGAGTGAGACCACGGTTACGATTTTCTGTCAAAGAGGATTCCAGGGGTTCGGGAGTGTGGAACAGCTCCTCGTCCCTTCCGCCTGTACTGACATTAAAGCAAACCTAGAACTAAATCCCAGATAACACTCAGACAAACTTGATGTATACCAGAATGTTGGAGAGACATTTCAACAGTGTTATACAGCTGTTGCATGTATCAATATTTGCCTCTTTATTAAATATGTATCAAACTAACATCCTGATGAAATGGGACACATTTATATTGTACTTTAAAATTTAATTTAGGATAATTATATTTTGTTCGGGTACTCTGGTAGCATCATTGGTCTGTCATTCTAGGCTGATGTTTCTTAAAAGGAGTAAGTAATTCATCATCAAAAAATAAAGTAATCCTTTAAACAGGATTAGGGCTTCTTTTACACGTATCTTCAAGTACACCTCCACCTGCTACACACGCACGACATTCTAACTATGTCTTGAAAATAATTTCTAACAGGGAGTTTGTGATATGTAAAAATCCCTTGTGCTAAAGTGGAAACAGTAATACTCTTGCTATGGACCAGCCTACATTCCCACCCACAAGTATATATGTCATTCTGATGTTAACACAGCAGCGCAGTGGCTTTCGTGGGGGGTTTTTTGTTCTTAGAGACACACAACTATAATTAAGAAGAAAGCACTTAAAATGGTGGTAAAAATTCAAGTTCAGGTTCTGAATCAAATTAAATAATGATACACTAATGTAAAGATACAAAGTATGGAACATACGTGCCTCTCCCATACTCGTGGAAGACAGCAACAATCAATCATGACACTTTCCACCCAGCTGCAGCCTCAGAATCCTTCTTAACAGTAATGCAAGGAATCACTACCATTAATCAAGCAGGCCTATAGGGTAGGAGGACCCTCTATTTGCCAACCTTGGACTAACCTCCAAATCTATTTCTGCTTCAGTTTCTCTATTAGGGAAATGATCACAAGGATTAGAGTCCTGTATGGATATAGGTTTGTGAATTTCTGGAAAAGATTACCAAGAGATGATATGCATCTTTTTCTTTCTTTCTTTTTTTTTTTTTTTTTGGAAAGGGAAAATAAGATTGGTAATATCAATATGAGAGAGTTTAGGTTAACTTCATCTAAAAATAAGAAGTTATGCATAATATCTGAAAAATTCATCCATTTTTACAATTCTATCATGGCTGCCTCACCTCAAGAAACTATTAGTCTTAATATCATTGGTAATCAATATGTATCCATAAATCATAGATTTAATACAAGAGATTCATAGCCAGAGAATGTTTCTCTAAATATACTTATTGCATAAAAGCATTACTGAATCTTTTATTCAATGTCAGTGTCTTTCCTAAATATATTCTGTAAGTTAAAATATGACTATTCTGTCTGGCACCTGAATACTTTACCTTCTTCCTCTTTACCTAGTTGGCCCTTGTCTTATGTTGTCTTGACTGAAATGTCAGCACCCAAGAGAGGCCAATATTTACTACTCAATCCAAAGTAGATCGCCTCATCTATTACTTTATATCACAACATTCTTTTTACCCTCTATAACATTTATCACAATCAGGAAAAAAGCTATCCATCCACCCATCCATCTTTCCTTCCTTCCTTCCTCCCTCCGTCCCTCCCTCTGTTCCTTCCTTCCTACCTACCTTCCTTCCTTCCTTCCTTCCTCCTTTTTTTTGTTTACCACCTAAGACCCTGACATACAGGGTCTGGCAGAAATAAGGCTTGCTTGAGTGTGGTTGGTAGGGTACATGAATGTCTCATATGAGGTGGACAGCAATTTGAACCTAATTTCACCTAAAATGTCATATGGCATGCTTGAGTGAGATATTGCTATGTTATAGAATTACATGCTTATGATTTTGTAATATAAGATTTTGTAATAAAAGAGGGGAATTCTTTGTGGCAGACCCTGTAGAAACCTTGACTATACATTAGAATCATGTATGCAGCTTTTAAAAAATCCCAAAACCTAACCCTGGAAGAATTCCACCAGACGGAGGACAGCCCAGGCTGTGTTTTAAAGCTCTACTCCACTGTGCAGCTAAGACTGAAAAATCACTGTTATGTAAGAAGAAACATCAATGTAAGTTGCTACTGCAAGCCCAAGTTCTTTAATGTTAAATTATACTAATTTTAATAATAAATTAACAGCAACACTATAAGCAGCAGTGAAAAGTAATGGAAAATATTAGAATCTAATCAACATCATCAAAAAGGGGTAGGGGTGTAGCACAGACACACTGACTGTCCAAAACAATGTTTTTGCTCTCTGTGCCACATTCTTGTACTGGTCTTTGATGGACTGAATTTCAATGAGCCTAGCTGTTTGCCAGTGATGAGTACAAAAGCTGGGAAAGGTTTTATGCTCTTTCACAATTGGAGCTGAACTGGTCGGATCATATCTCTCAGAAGTGTGGCTAGAGGCAATTAAAAACAAGAGGAAGATTTAAAGCTTGATGCCGCCTAGACATTAATTGGAAGTAAGTGGGTGAGTCAATACAAATGAAGCCACCTGCCCGTAAGACATGTATTTAGAGAAAGGATTTATGCAAAGTGTTTGTCTTTTTCTGCAGATGCCCATTGAATCTCCAAAGCAAGGAATTGGTGAACTTTGGGTGGGCAGCTCAGAGCCTGGCTGTAATGGTCTGTGCAGGAGGCAACTGTTGGGGGTGGGGGACACAGACTTGGGGTCAAAAGAGACTGATTTGAGGCATTGCTGTATCACTTACCTGTGTAACCATGTGGAAGTTCCTCATCCTCTGGGTCTCAGCCTTCAACTTCATAAGTAATAACACTTAGGAGGACGGTCATGAGGGTCAGCTTTAAGGCCCTATGTAAATGCCAGTTTTCACTGCCATGGCCTCATGGCAGTTATCACTAGGCTTCTCCAATTTTCCTTTTATATAATAAAGGTACAATTACTAGATAGTGTCATTCTCTGATGTTTTTGCAAAAAAAGAAAAAGATCTTAGAAACCCTACATGTTGTCAAATTATTCGATAAAGGTCATTTTTGATTGGATTGAAATCATAAACTAAGCACAAGCCTGCCTGACATCTCGCTGGTACCACATCGTCCCCTGATGGTATATTTTGTCTGAGCTCTAAACTCTGACTCCAAATGTCTAGTCATGAGAACCCATGTCCACCTGAACCTAAATGTGCCCAGCCAGGTCCAGCTCTCTGATCCATACTGACCCAGAACCCAGTAAGAGTGGGTAAAATTTACTTCAAGAAATGTCAGAAAGACCTAAACCAGATGACTTGCACTGGGTCATCGCCATCACCTGATGTCCCTCACCCTTACCCCAGCATTTCTAGAAATACATACTATGTTAAGCATAAGCCCCTTAAATTTCTCTCCTTACAATCAGTCTGATGTAAGAGTACAGAACAGAGATTAATTAATAAACACCAGTTCAAAAGAATTTATGCACCCCTATGTTCAAAAAAGCACTATTTACACATAGCCAAGTGTTGGAAACAGCTCAGTGCCCATTAGTAGATGAGTAGATCAAAAAACTGTGGCACATTTACACAGTGGAATACTATGCAGCAGAAAGAAAGAAGGAGCTCCTCCCTTTTGCAACAGCATGGATGGAACTGGAGATTGTTATGCTAAGTGAAATAAGCCAGTTGGTGAAAGACAAATACCATATGATCTCCCCTATTAGAGGAATCTAATGAACAAGATAACTAAAGCAAAATAGAACCAGACACATGGAAACACGGAACAGACTGACAGCTGCCAGAGGGGAGGGGTGAGGAGGATAATGGAGGAAAGAAGGGGAAGGGAGCAGTCAAAGAACATGTATGAATGACCCTTTGACATGGACAATGGTGTGGGGATGAACTGTGGGAGTGGGTAGGGGTGGTGGGCAGGGCGGAGGAGGGCAAAGGGGAGAAACTGAGATGACGGTAATAGAATAACAATAATAAAAAATGTAAAAAAATTAAAAATAAATAAATACATAAATAAATAAGGGAATATAATTACACATAGTGACAAGGTCTTTTAAGTCCCCCAAGTCCCTCAGGGTATCTGCATCATTATAAAAACACAATCCCAGGAGAGGAAAGAAAGGGACAAGAGAGGTTTTTTGACGCCGGAACCCACTAGGCCTCTCTGTCTTTCTCCATTGATCTGACACTTATTCCAAGGAGTTTTAAGTATTTTTCTTCTGGATGGTCAACTCATTCCCATTCACTCATAGTTCCTTATTGGAAAGCCTCTGATTTCCCTCCCCGCCCCCCCCAAGCTGCCAACTTTTCCTGTTTCTAATTTGGTTAAGTTGTTTTAATTTTCTCCATTTCTATGTAACATCTAAGAGTTTATGTACTGATTAGTGTGCTTTCAAACTTTCAAATATTTCTATGGCATTAGCTCAATAAATGATCAAGAGAGGATCATATTTGTCTCTGTGTTTTAAAAGAACATGCATGTCTTTTTCCGTATGAGCAAAGTTAAGCCATAATTCAACTTAAAAAAAAAAAAAAACGTTTAGAGGAAGATAGATCAATTCTCCCTGGCATTCCTCTTCTTTGCTGCTGCTGATATTCCTTTATTTTACAGTTTGGCAAAGGAATCAGGAAGAAATGCAAACCAGAGCACCTGCTTGTGGTCTCACTGCCTTGCTTGTCTCCTCAACTTGCTGAGACAGAAGGAAAATCAGGGGAAGGGTGCAGTGGAGAAGACAAGAGAGGTAAGGAGGGAGGGAGAGGGAGAGAGAATAAATGGAAAGGAAATAAATACGTGTATATAATGGACTAACATATGGGAACCAAAAGAGGCAGCAACAAGGCATAAAACTTATTTCATCTTATATGTACTTGCTAGAATACAAGCTTACAGATTAGGTGCTTTTAATGGGGTAGGGGTTGCCCAGGGGTGGGGGTGCTATTTTTAGCCAGGATTGCTAAATCCTTAGAGCGCTTAACAGCAAGCTAAACAAATTGTCTTAACTGCCTTGAATGCTCTGAGCAAACTTGCCATTTTTATTCATGGGCCTCTGAGCCATGGCTCCCAATGGAACCATGAAGATTAAATAAATTATGTCTCCAATCATTAGTGAGCACCACTCTCTTTTTCATGGAAAAGGTGGAGCCCACAGTAATGCTGTGGACAGAATCTTAGCTTTATATTGGACAAAAAAAAAATTTTTTCTACACTGCTATTTTGGTGCAAGGGTGCTATGCAGTGGATTGAAGATGGTGCCTGGGCCCAACCGAGCCCATCCAGCTGATGGGCAGGGCCGGGGCAGGGAAAAGGGGGTGAGGGGCCATCTGGTGACTTCAGGCTGTAATGCTCACTCTCCTGCAGCAGCTAAGCTCTGCTTCAGCTGCACGGGGAGGGTGGAGTGGAAGGGAGAGCCTCTGAGTTTCATGGAACACGCTTTCCTACAAGATGGGGAGAACAAAGGCCGGCCTAATGTCACCGGGAAAGATGTCCACCCCCTGCAAGGACCCAAAGTGCCTTTCTTTGCAGTGATTTGTGGCTTTATTTTATCACTCCAGACCAAGGCCCTCTATACATCTGCCTCATCCCTTCAGTCTGGTGATGACCTCCAGCCTGGACCAACAATCGGGGTCAGCAGGGAAATGGGAAATCTATTCTGAAAACTGCCACTTTCCTCGGCTCTCTCCCCCTCCACGTCCATCCTCCTCCCAAAGGTTTGTTCTCCTGTTAGATGTCAAGTTGATGATTCTAACTCCCAGATGTGTCATGCTCAGTTAGTGAATAACAGACTGTCAAACAGAGCAATAAATCTTCTTGCTCAGTGACTGCAGTGCAGAGCCGCCATGCCACAGCACTCATATACCCACTAATTCTGTGTGATGAGCGAGGCTGGCGGCAGCCCCGTGTTCTCCAGGGACCGGGATCAAGGTGCAAACATATTGAGATGGGATGATTGCCGGATCAGTCCTGCTTTGCTGGCCCCTCAGTACATGACTGGAAATCCAAAGGCAATCCGCCATGCGAGCACTGCTAATTATGTTGGCTCAATGCCTCTTTGGAATCTCTCTCCTTCCTGAGATTCCGACCACTTTTTCAGAGAATGGCACGGTCCTGGCAAACTGGTGGTGTGCATTGTTGTGTGAGGTGGCTTTTCAATGCTGGGCTCCCTTCATTTTTCTTTATCAGGTAGTAAGAGGTGGAACTTTTGTATACTCCCTTTCCCTAGGGATGAACCATCCAGAATGCTGAGGATTTCTCTTTTCCTCTCAGGTTTGCTCCCTTAGCCATTCTTCTGGAAGGGGGGCATTGAGTTGGTTTTCATAAGGATGAGGGGACAGAATAGAAAGGACTGATGGGACCCAGCCAAAAATATTGGCAGCTTTATAGTCCTTCCACCGTTGCATCTTTTCCTTTTTCTAGTTCTGAGCTTATCTCCAGGGAAGGAAAACAAGAGTCACCTATTGTGCCGTATGTGCCACTAACTCATTGTGACTCAGAATGGAGACAGGATGAGAATTTGGTGCCTGTCTGGGTGGGGAGTAAGAACTATTTAGAGCTCTTATCTGAATATCCCGATGTGGATACCTTTCACTCAATGGCTAACAGCGGAGATTCTAAATACGCTGTTGGAGTTTGAATCCTGTTTCTGCTGTGTGACCCTGAGCATGTGACTTAAAATACTGTGTGCCTCAATTTTCATGGCATAAGATTAGCACTTACTGCATAAAGCCAGTGGCTTATCAAATGATGTCATTCCAGACAGGGCTGAATTCTGGTTTAAGCAGACTGCTCCCATCCTGGTTCTCCCACAGCAACTGGATGGGAACATTTTGCTTTACATTTGCTTTTCTTTTTCCTTCCCTCTCAAAGCTGGTGTGTTCTCAACTTCTGACTTTCTCCTTGGGTTTGCTATTTTCAATGAAGACAAATTGGGGCTTATATTTGACCCTGGGCATCACTCATAGATGACCTGAATTCTTGCCTGCCATTGGGAACTTTCCTTCTCCTTGTCCCTCTAGTCAGTATTCCTAGCTCCCATCTCCAGGGCCACAGAAGTCCAAGGTTCCCCAGGATTTCCCATTCCCCACCCCCACAGATCTCTACTAGACCAGCAGGCAACTGAATCAGAGCAGTGTGTGAGTGGGATAGTTTCTGGGGAATAAGGCCGAGGACATAGGCCACACATACAAGAAGGGACACTTAGGTAAATTTACAAGCTACTTGTAAAGAATATGAATTACAAAAAAGATAATTGTTATATTTCTTCACAGATCATACCTGCTTAATTTTTACTTTCTGCTTTTAGGGGACAGCTGGGAGCAGGAGAATAGAAGTGACGTAGGAGGAAAGCTGACCACCTTTGGATTGGAGAGACAATCAAGGGCTGGAGAAAGTCCATTTCAAGGCCATTTAGTGCCAAGCTAACTAGAGCTCTGGGGCCAAAGATGAGTCCAGACTATGAAATAGAAGTTTTACAGTGAATTATTGTCACATATTATACTCAAGGGGGGAATTTCTTTTCTAAAAAATCAAGACAAAAGTGCGCTAAGGAATTTCTATCCACTAAATTGTGTGGCACCCGTTAGACTACAGAAATTGTTCATCATTACATCTTTATACACAGGCGCTTAAATAAAGATTTCTATTGACTGACACAAACCACCTAACCCTACATGTGATGATTAATTGCTAAATTAGTGCATGATTTACCTGTTCAGTCCATAAGGACATAAGGGGCAATGCCTGCTTGTGGTAGGTATGTACATCAGCCTCATCAGCACTGTTACTCTTACCAATTAAAACCAAATGCAAAATCAAGAGAAACTCTTTTTAGAACTGAGGTTGAGGAGCAAATGCCAGCCACTGGGAGTCACTAAACCACCCTGACCATCACTGTCATCCTGAGCTACCTTCTGGTCCAACCAGTATTCACTGTATGTTCTTGACTAAGAAATTGTTTGCTTCATTTTGGTATGGCCAGAAGACACAGAAAATACTCAATCCACATATTTTTAAAAAATAAACTAAGCAACCTATTTTTAAATTGACATCATCCTTCAGGCTCTGGCTTGATTTCTTTCCCCTTTCCCTAGTCTGTATTCATGCCTTCAGCACTTCCCAGCAGGTGCTTGCAATTCTTTGCAGCCCCCTCTTTTTTGTTCCACTTTTAAAAGAGATAATAGTTTATGTGTCAGTATCCTCCGCTAACCTTGTAGTCCAGAGTAAGCTGAGAATTCAGGGGGTGATGGAGGAGTCCACACCTCCATGCTCATGAGTTGTGGTCATCATCTCAGTAACTTTAATTTAAAGAGCAAGACCCAGTCAGAGGGTTTCAACCCCTCCACTCTTCATGGAGGTGAAGTTCCTTGTGTGTTCTTCTCTTTCCCACCCACCCATGGTGCTCAACTACTTCATGATATGGGATGCCAAGCTGTTCCAACATTATGACATAGTTAATTCCCACCCATTAGTGATTATATATATCACTAATGCATATATATATATATGCAAAATGCATACACACACATATATGCATTAAAGTCAATAGGAATTGGGTTCATTTTCTTTTCTTTTCTATTTGTAAAGGATCCACTTTTGGGTTTGTAAAAATTTAGCAAACAGAAACCTCATTTAAAATCAATCAGGAGGGCCTGCACAGGAGGTTCCCGAGTCCTACCTCTATTTCCAAGTACAACAGGGAGAACCCTTTACCGGTAGTAACCTTCCAGCTTCCTTTTTCCCCTATAAAAGAGTTTCCCCCCTTTTGTTTAAAAGTGGATTTGCACACGGCCTGCCAGGGTTGCACCTTCCAGATTGCAATTCTTTATTGTTCCCAAATAAACTCATTTTGCTAGAGAAATAGCTGGCTGACTGTTTATGGTAGACGGGTTTGTATACAGATTTTTAGATTTAATTTAGGTTTTAGCAAATTTGTAAAGTCCAGAATCCTGTCAGTTTGTAATTCCATGTAAAAATCTCATGGGTAAGTTTATAATATTAAATTAAGGAAAGATTTTAGGAGTCTAAAAGTCCACAAAGAGTAATGTAGATCTCTGTTACTTAAGTTATTTAAATTAATTATAAATTATATTTAAATCAAAATATAAAAATATGTTGAAATTAGAATGATTTTATCTTCTGCATGCTCGCTTCTTCCTAGTGTGAAAATAAGGGGAGGAAATCTCTTTATATTTAATATTACTTCCTGGGAATTTAACTTAGAACTATGTGACAACTCACAAGTCACTCAATTTCAAATTCTGGTTCCATATCAGTGTTGATGACTTGCCCAAATTCATACAATTTCTATTTTATGAACTCTTGTTTATTCAACATTGTGGCTTCTGCTTTTCTTTGGAGAAAATCAGGAAGAAAATAGAGATGTGCTCTCAGGAAGTAGTAAATTTCAATGGAGAAAGCCAAGACAATTATCATTCCAAATTTTGATTGTCATCAGTGTTATAGCCTTTTCCTGTTAGAGGCCTTCCCTAACCACCTAGGCAGAGTATCTGTACCCTTTCACCCCTGCCCAGCAATTTCCCTGGCTTCCTCGCAGCTTTTCCCATCCTGAAATTACTTTATATGTACATCTACTTATAAGCTATATTTTCTGCCTCCTGCCTTTAGAATGTTATCTGAGGTCAGGATCTCAGTCAATTTTGTCCACCACTCTATCCCCAGTGGTTTGAAAAACCACCTTTGCAGAGAATAGGCATGTGATTGATACTTGTAAATATATTAATAAAAGGGATTGATGAATATCACCTTGGGGAGTTTGTTTATGCTTCCTCTGTTTCCTCATTGGTAAGACAAGGATAAATAGCACCTATTTTATGATGATATTGTAAAAATTAAATAAGAAAATGGCCATGGAATCTGATACAGTACCTAGCACATAGTAACTGTTCAATAAATGTTAGTTCCTTTCCCATCTTCTCCCCTGATTTCTCAGCTGGATCTGACAACTTTTCATGGAACAGAAGTCTTCCCCTCTCTCCACAGCCCAAAGTTACTCTCGTAGTAAATATAAACCTCATGCCACAAGGTGAGGTATCCAACGATATAAGGTATTTTTTCATATTCAATTTAAGTTTTATTATGCATTTCTGCTGGGTGGTGTAGATTTATATCACTCAATGGATATTTAATTATTTATTTATTTTTCATGATTTACTAAATAGCCATGTGCTTAGTTGTAGTTCTGCCTTATATTCACAGTAATTCTTGATCTCATTTCAATTCCATTGGTCTATTAGTCTGTTCTTGAACCAATACCATGATGCTTTTTTTTAATTTCTGTGGCTTTATCATACACTTAATATGTGATAGGACAAGTCTAACTTCTTTATCCTTCTTCATAAAAGTTGTCTCCACTACTTGTGAACCTCAATTTTTAATTTTTTCATCTGTTTTAGAATGAGGTCATTAAATCCCAACTAAGGTTTTAGACTCTCTTTTTATACTGGGTTGTATATAAATTTCAAGAAACTTACAGAGTGCTAAACCTGGTAGGGCCCAATCAATTCATGGAGTTATCATTGTCCACCAAGACGTCCCTTTTCCACTTACTGCAAAGGA
Organism: Desmodus rotundus; assembly: GCF_022682495.2. NCBI lineage: Eukaryota > Metazoa > Chordata > Mammalia > Chiroptera > Phyllostomidae > Desmodus > Desmodus rotundus. Next base: position 82,621,939 of record NC_071397.1, read on the forward strand.
AGCAGAGAGATTTGAGGACCATTGGAGAAGGAAACAGACCACACTTGCTAGTAGATTTACACGAAGGATTAAGGAAGGGGAGGTGTAAAGAATGATTTTGGGTTATGCAGCTTGAGCAACTGGATAGATAATGCTCTCATTTGCTGTAGTAGGGAAGAAAGGAGAAAGAAGAATAAGGGATTTCATTCTGGACATATTAAGTTACAATTGCGTACATGACAGCCAGACAGAGCTATCCAATTGATGGTTGCAGCTACACAACTAGAGTCTGGAGCCCAGGGAAGAAATGCAGGCTGGGCAAACACTAGCAAAAGGAAACACATGAGAGAAGGAACAACTAAGACAACAGTGACAAGTGCAATGGTTAGATGGACTTTAAAATAAATACATGTATCGCTTCTCGGCCTTTTGGCTAAGATCAAGTGTAGTATCTGTTCTTATCAGTTTAAAATAAATACATGTATGATTTTTCAAATCATTCAAAGCAAGAGACTCTATCCCATTTTATTTGTCTTATGCTATGAACTGGCAGCATTCCACCCAGGCTCTACTGAAGCCTACCTTTGTGTCCTCTCAAGATAAGGAGTGGTCACCACTGAGCCCCACCTCCAATCACCTGGTAGATGCCTCTCAACCCAAACTGGATCCCCACATCAATGATTTACATTGTCGACAAATGTTCTGGCACAAAAACCACATAAAAGTAGAGTTTGTTATAATCTCTAATTGCCAGATTACAAACATCTATTATGCTAGGCCTTATCTCAAAGTGATAACTCAGGAAACATCCTTCATGTACATTCTCTGAAGGTCAAGGCAAAAAGAAAATGGAAGAATCTCTGCGACCCAGGATCAGAATCCTCTCAAGAGTTTAATTCAGAGACCCTCTTCCAGGAGCCCACGGAGGAAGATAGAGAGTTTTTCTACCTTCTAACTTCTGTAGGTCAGAGAAATGGGCTAGTTGTGCATAAGCTAAGGAATGTGGGCATTTTATGGGTTACTCAAGAGTCTCTGGATTATAACAAACTGAGTGCTCAGTCTTACACCCTTTCCTAGGCCATGTGCCCCTCCCATCTCCACCTGTTCTAAAAGAAGGGCTTTGCTGAGCTTACTTGGGAAAGGAGTGTGACAATGGTTTGTGCCCTGAAAAATAATCTTATTATGAAGGGAATCCTTGTACCGAGTATGTGGATAGGCACATTTTTCTTCTATTTCTCCCACTAGGTCAACCTAGGTTGAGAATTATAAGAGATGGGAGACAAAATCCACTGGTTTAAAGTCAATTCAGATGCAATCTGTTAGTATGAATAATGGCTAAAATGTGATGGGAACGCTATCTGTCACTTTAAGGCAAACATACAGTTACTTTTAAGAAAAGAAGCTCAGGAAGGCTAAATTCACCCCAAGACTCTAAAGCTTGAAACACATTTGGAGAAAAGGGGGTGAGCTTTTCCTCACTCTGAGGATAAATCATGTCATGATTCCAGGTTTTTATTTTGTTTATTTTTGCAATCACACAGGAGCATTCAGTTTAGGGCTTGTACCCTTGTGATTCTTCTGGTTCCACCAGGACATTTGAGCAAGTATCATTGTTAGTGAGGCAGCATATGGCCAGGTACTTTGTCAGCTATTGTGTGCCTATGCATATGTGTGTCGGCCATATGTAATGCGCACGCACACACACGCACGCACATCTTTTCCGTTCTAAATCCAAACCCTCTGTAAATTAAGTGAGCCGAGAGAGTTGGAAAGACAACAGCAGCAAAAGGCTGGAGCTTGCAGCAACTGCTTAAAGCTGCATATGACATAAAACTGGATTATAATGTCATTCACTAACTGACAGATCATTTAGTGTCTTGGAAGAGCCTGTTTTCACACTGCTGAAGCTCTCACAGGGGAATTCCGTGTGGGCTTCTTATTGTCAGAGCTATTTTTCACCCAATTTGTTTCCAAATGATGTCTAACCTGAGGTCTTCCCACTGAGAGAGGTTTAAGCCATGATTAATGAGGAGTGTTTGGCCAGGCCCACCTGGGAAATGGCCCATCTGCAAACTCAGGTAAGACTGGGAGGCCTACAAGGCATCAGCTTGTGAATGGCAGGCAGCTTTCCCATGGCTCGAGGCCTTCTCGCTGCTGTGGCAAGGTGTTAAGTATTAGCAGCCTAATGTTTCAGAAGCACTGGAGGTAAATGTCACTGTTGCTATTTTTTTCCTGCGATGTTCATGAGGAAGTGCTCTCTGTCTTGGTATTAAAAGAAAAATGTCCTGTTTCTCAAGTTCATTTATTCTCATAAAAGCTTTCATACGCACATGGCAATATAACCCAATACACATGCACACAGAGATATGGTTTTGTCTCAGAGAACAAGATTATTAAGCAAGTGGGACTTAGATATATAATACTGTGGCCTATTTGGAGGTGATAGACGAACCTATGTGGTCATCTTTTATTTTACATACCTAAAATAAACTGTTCTTTGTTATATTCAAATGTACCTGGCACTTATTTTTAAATGATTGTTTCTCTGTTAAATAAATACTGGAATGTATTTGGTTTTCACCATGTCAGTGGATAGTATCAATCCTCTAATAATCTGAATAATTTAGAATCTTTGAAAAGGGAGATCCTTTCACTAAGGGAGTAGAATAATGAAAATACGCAGAATATAAAGCCACATTTGTGCTAAGGCAGAGTTAGATAAGCACGACTCGGATAAAGAATTCCAGATTCTTTTAAAATAACTACCTGAGAAAAAGGAGCGAGCGGGTGGAACACAGACTTTCTTCCTAACCAAGCTCATCCCTCCTCTCATTTAGCATGCACATTCTAGGTTCTCTCTCTCTAGGCTGCCACTAAATATGACATCCCACGATTCCGTCTGTCAGGTCTAAAATCTAACTGATCCAACTGTCTCCAAATGAAACAGATTGTTTGCTAGGAACATTTATGACCCATAAAGAGTGAGAGTTTATCCTGGCAAAACAATCCTTCTTGTAAACAACCAACATTCCCTGAATCTGACCAGCTGACTTGCGTATCCATCTATTTCTCACTTGGCGCTCGGCTTCATCCAAAGCTTCTTTGATGGCATTTGGTACCCAACTGTTGTGCAAAAGTCACTTTCCATGGAGGTGGTTCTACATTCAGCCACCAAAACAATCCCACACTTTCTTTACCTACTTCTGTTGCCAGCAACATGTTTACCATGATTTAGATGTCTATTATACGCATGAATGACTTGTCTACTTAATTTCATCAAAAAAATGAACCCTCATAAGTGGCACAGATGCTGGTATGATGGTAATCAAATTAGTTTTTGGACAGGTTTATGGCCACTTGCTGTCAGTTAAGCTCTCTCTGGCTATCTTCACTCCTAATACAGTTTTGATGGTGATTAATGGCTCCATTAATATATGGCTTTTGTTATGATAAGACCTAAGATTATGGTCTCATTTTCTGACCACAGATGACAATATATTTGGTAAGATTCAGGTCCATAGCATATTAGCTATACATCTAATGGTGAAGTGTTACTTCCCTGGGCCTAGTGTATATTTTAGGCACAACCAAGATGAGCATTCTTTTTGTGCCAAAACTTTAAGTTAATGTTCCATTCTGTGATCTTTCTCTTTCCCTTTCTTTGTTATAGGGAGAGTGCCCCCCTAAATTATTCTCACTAACCAAATGTTCCATCCATCTTTTTCACTCCCAGTCTTACTTGCTTCCATTTCTAAATTCCTTAACTCTTTGCTGTATAACAAACTTTTAGCATTTTTATTTAATTTTTGTCACTTTTTTTGCCTGCTGAAACAATTTTCAAAAAACTTCTAATTATATCTTCTGCTAATCATTGTCTTTAATTTTTTTTCTTCCAGACAGGGCACATCATTCCGTTTGTGGCTCCTCCATCCTACTTCTTATATTCTTTTAAGAGTAAATTCTAAATTAAAGTCTCTTGTGAGCAGCACAAGTTTATTTGCAGTTGTTCAACTGGGCTGCTGAAAGGAGGAGAACAAAATGGGAGCCTTGGAGGCTAAACCACAGTCAATACTTTTGGATTGTTTACACAGCTTTTTTATGTTTAAACAAACATGTTTTTTATAATGAAATTGAATTTCCTCCTGCCCATATTTGATTTTTATGTTCATCTGTGCACTTGCCTAAACTCCACCCACTTGCTGCTATGCAAATACAGATTATGCAAATTTTTGTTTTGAATTGGGTGAACTGAGCAGATGCCCATTTCAGCATAAACAGTCCTCAGAAAAACAGCTTGAATAGACAAGTATCATTGTAAAAATACCTAAATTGACATGAAGATTAATGTTTCTTTTCACACCAACAAAAATATTAAGGGTGTCTCTTTCATTTGTAGGAGAAAAATCTAAGGTTATTTCATAACAAGGCTAAATGCTGAAATTCAATTCCTAATTCAATAGAAAGACTCCAGACTAGGCCGCATCTACTGTGGTAGATCTTTGAACCTATTAATTTATTGTAATCCCCCCATTCACTTAAGTAAATATGATCCCAGCTGCCTAGTAAATTATCTTTATCTAACAGTCGCTTCTCTTTTGCCTGGGTTGTTTTTTTAGTTGTTACTGCATGCACTTACCAATACAAAACGGTTTCATCTGTACTTATTTACCTATTTATTTTTAAATCACTTTATTGAGGTATGATCAACCTCCAAAAAGCTCTAGATATTTAACACATGCAACTTGATGAGCCTGAAGATAAGCACACACTCAACCATGAGGCCCTCATTACGATTATGCTACAGATCTGTCTACCACCTCCACGAGTTTTCTCCCATCTTCTTATTTTTTATTATTAGTTGTTATATGCTAAGGACACTTACCATAATATATGCCCTCTTAGCAAATTTTCAGTACATAGTATAGTATTGTTAATTACATGCACTATGCTTTATATCTCCAGGAATTACAGTTGACCCTTGAATAATGCAGGGGTCTTATTAGAGTTTATTAATTTGTATTCCATCAGGGCAACAAAGGGGTGTTTTGCTGTGTTATTAATTACTTACTGTTCAACCAATTGGTGGCTAAATCTCAACCTAATTCACTCTACTATGTTTTTTCTGCTTTCAATTGCCCTCCTTGGAAAGTGGTTTCTACATAACAAAGTTTGAGGTTTAGCCTGGGTATCACATTGCATCCTTCTTGTTTAACCCTATGGTGCAGTGAGAGCACCTGCCAAGATGTCCTAAAATGCACGTTAGGTCAATTATTCTTAGGGAAGCTACATGAGGGTCAGCACCCAGCAAAGAAGAGCAACCCTGAAGAACTATGAGACAACCACACTCTGAAGGGTTGAGGAGTTGCCATTGTTGGGAGCAATCTGATGTTGCGCTGGAGCTGCCGCAACAGGAAATAGTGGGCCAGATAGATCAGCAGAGGCACAATGCACACTACTCCTACATCTGGACAGCTGTGTCTGTAGGTGCTGTGCGAATGTGACAAAACTGATCTAATAGTGACCTGAAAAGTAAGCCAACCCAGCAAGACTTCCTGGAAGAATAATCAGCAGCCATCTAAAAATGGGTGTCTAGTTCACTCAAGACAAAGTGACAAAAGGGTCCTCTGACCCTTAAAAAAAACAATAGCATCTAATTATCCCTCAAGCCCACACGAGAGGCGTTGTGATGACAGAGCATGTGTGACACATGTGACACTTTCATGACCTGAGGTCACAGAACATAAGTGAGGAGTTTTCCACCATCAAGTAGGAAGACCTAGAGGAATATGAGAAGATGGAGCATCTCTGAGGTGCAGAAGTTCCCTTTAGCGTCTCACACCTGTGGTAGTTTACCCGTAGCTGTAGCCACCCAGTTAGGAAATCTAGGTCAAAGTAACTGCAGTCACTTAAATGTTTAACATGTTATACTTCTGTGCTTTATATTAATGTCCCCTCCTTGGCTATGCAATAGTTCTGTCATGCTTATTACCACTGTATTTCAAAAACACCAGAATTATTGTTTTTCCTAGAAGATAATAGAGAATTGGACATGGCTACCTCAAGATGGTCATATTCCTAGGCTAGGGGTAGCAACTCAACCCAGCAGAGAATCTGCTCCTAAATCATAAGATAAGGACTATAATGCAGTACAGTATTTATTATTCAGGGACACCCAGGACATTGCAGAAAAATGACACTAATATCCTGACAGTTGGGAAGGATCTACAGTAAACAGCAAGGAGAGCTTTATATATAGCTAAAAGATTCATGAAGTCCAATCCAGAGTGCTTAGAACATAGGCATTTCTGTCATGTGGTGTGCCATGTAGGTTGGTAGAGTGGCTCTGCTTTAGGGTTGGTGAGTCCTATGATTTAATCCTTAATCCTCTACCCTCCTCTCTATACCCTCTCACCATCATCCAAACAGTTTTTCTTTTTCCATCATCCCTCTCACTAGCAGAGCCCTCCACTTTCCCATCTGTCAAAACCATCCTCCATTCAAGGCCAGATCAAAACCTCATCATTTCTGTAAGGCCTCCATTGGGCTCTCTCCTCTGGCCTCGCATTTCTCAGAACTCCTGTGGCAGTTTTCTGTACTTCCCTTGGCATTTGTTGTGCATTCCTTGACCATGTTTATGACTTGTAGGTTCCTATAAGTTGTATGCTTTTTATCTCTAACAATATGGTAAATTCTTTGAGGTCAAGACTAAATCTTCTTTGGGACCTTCCTCCCCTGGCAAAGCCCAAACTACATGTCGATTGGAATATGTTGTGGCCACATGTGTGTAGTCCAACTTCGAAAAACATTTAATAATGTTAGTAGGTTGGTCTCTGGCAGGTTTTAAGAAAATTTGGCTACCCAGAGCAAGTGACTCAGACCCTAATCCTGTTCCTCTGTGATGTGCCAATTGTGTCAGAATTGATGTTCTGTTTAATTCCTTTTCTGTCACCAGAAATTTACCTCTGGGTTATAGCTTAGGTTCAGTTTTATTAAATCTACCTTACTAAGCCAGTCTCTAGGATGCAACAAGGAATCTAGAAGCTAGTGTTAAACTCCTCCAGGAAAGTGTTCCAACCTGACACTCTGAATTCCATTCGAGTCCCTGAAATAGACTGGTCCCTGGACTTCATAGAACAGTGAGTGAGTCACATTAGAGATTACAGGTAAGTTTCAGATCCTGCACAGTTATGAGCTGGTGATTAATCTGAAAGAATCAGTCTGCAATCAGAGAAACCTTTACTCAATAAAAGTTTTCCTCTTGGAATACAAAACGAAAATTTGTCATTTTGGTAGTACCCTACAACATAAGGCCAATATCAACCAAGAAGTTAAGAGTCAAAATTCCCAGTCAGGCTGTTCTCTCTGCAGCAGTGAGCAACAAATGACCCAAAGATGTATCAACCAATGGTGGTAGCTGTCTTCCTTTGTGGAGACCAGGTCTGGAACCTACCAAAATGTCACATGACTGAAATTTGCAATGTGAAGGTCCTAGACTGTTGTGAACCCACCAATACTCAAATAATGGCTGCTTCCATTCTCTGCTCACTTGAATGTGTCTACATCGTATCAGGAAAACCGAAGGAGTATTTTCTGGAGCACTTGAGTGAAAAGTGGGCAGACAGGGAGGCCCCTTACCGTAATAAACACTGTCCCACCAACCTTACCGCAAATGACAAGATTTGTAAGATTTTGACAATTACATCAGATCTGAGTTCCCTTCATGGCCAAGCAGGCTCCAGCCAGGTTTGAGTGTTCAGATACTCCTGACTCTGAGGTTGAATAGTAGAGTCAAGGGAAGTTGGGAAGACCAAATTAAAAATGAAGCCAAAAGTCAAGGGCCCTACAGTCAAGGCAAAGCACCTTTCTGAAAGAGCCACACATAGAGAAAAAGCCTCGCGATGAGGCAATGGTATAGCACCAGAGATGCCAAGCGAAGCCAGCAGGCAGCAACGACTGGGGGCGGGGCTTGACCAGTGTCCAGAGTCTCTAGAATGTAGACACAGAGCACTTTTATGGGGACCCAGTAGTGACTCACTCCTGGGTGTGAAGGAAATGATTAAAGGTGCTGAGTCAATGTGGACAAGAGTATTGATTTTGCCTTCTGACATATTTCCAATTCTATGTTCATATCCCTTCATTTTTCTTCTTCAGAAAACTCAAGTTCAGAAATTCATTTGGACCCCAATTCTTTCTGGCACCTTCTTGGAGTAAATATATCCCTTTATCTTTTTCTAGATGTTGCTAATAAAATTCATGTATGATTTAATATTTGGAAAAAGATTTTTTCTTCAAATTTATCAAATATTACTCATTTTCTCAATATGTGACTATTATGTCATTCATCCAGTCTTTTCAAAGCACTTATTAAGTTTCAAAGTAAAGCATTTTGGCAAGATCTGAAATGAACCTTTGATCGATAATAGTTCAGGACTCCACGTGCACAGTATTTTGTAGAGACATTTTTAGTCTTAATCCTAAAATTTCCTCCTCCTGCATTAAAATTATGCTATTTACCCCATGGAAAGTTATCCATTAACTTATTCTAATATAGTTTTTCCTTTTTATTATTGTTAAAATCTGTTCTTTTTAAAAATATATCTTTATTTCTCAAACTCAAAACTTTATTTCATCAAGTTCTAACACATTTTGCATTGACAGGTGATTTTTACCTTTTCACATAAGAAGGTCAGTGACCATTACACCCAAGAGGAAACCTCACGAGTCCTAGGCACCACTAGTAAATTCATATTTGAAATTAATATAGAACTCTAGAGTAACAAAAACTTCCAGTTTAGTCTAATGAGTGTCTTACATCTTTTTACCTGTATTAATTTGGAAGTTAATAGATAAAAACTCTTAAGTTTCCTAAAACAGCTAATTTTTTAATCCATTAAAAATAACTGGATGGCTTGAGTTTTAAAACACCCACAGGCCCATGTTATTTAACATCTTCCTCTTTGGTGGATGGTCTTCTCACCTTCCTGTGCAAGCCCACACGACAATTTGCACCAACTCTCACTAGCCCAGGCAAAACTAAGCATTTTCTTTTGATGACAGTTAACCTATTTTTTTAAGTGACGGGTAAACAAGATTTAGAACTTGAACTCACACACAAACACAAAAGCTTTTTTTTTTTCTTTTATTTTTTACTGGTCCTCACCTTGGAAGTCTCCACAAATAGTCCTGAAAAGTTGCCAGGTGTTTTTAAATATACCGCCTCTCCCATACACACATACCTCCCTGGTCCCCTGAACGTAACTGGTGGAACTGAAGTATGTTCCAAGGTCAGCTGTGACATTCTGGTCTCTGCCAGATTAAGGGTAGAATAATCTGCCAGATTAATTTACTTGGCCACTGGAAGTTCTCTCACCTATGGTATCCCCCTAAAGTCTTTCTCCCTTGTGTAGAGCCCCAGGCAGGCGCCCCAGAAGTCATGACGTCGGCCAGCAATGGGGTCTCCTCTCACAACTGGGTAACTATCATTTATTCTCTTAAGAGGACGTTTGAGCTCAGAATCTAGCCTCACCCTAAAACAAAGTACCAGTACCAGAAGGTTAACGAGAGAGCAGATATTTTCTGAAAGTTAGGAAGTTGCTTTTGAAACGCACCATTTTCCAAAGTTAAGAAAGTAGTACTATTTAAAATCCTCATCTATCAGGGAGGTAAGGGCCCTGTGCTCATGGAGAAGCTGAAGGATAAGCAGATTCGGGCTTTGGCCATTTGCTTATTAATGCATCACCACAAAAAAACAAAAGAAACAAACAAACCCACCGGTTTATACACAGCTCACCTTAACTCAGATCTCCAGGGAAAAATCAAGCTGGGGAGAAAAACTTAAATGCTAAAGCACATTTGTTACCGTATCAGGAATGCAGCACTTTTCCTCCGACTCCCAGATCTGCCAATCCTCCAGGGTGTGGCTCAAGCCACTTCCCACATTCGGTCCGCAGGACCCCTGATTTGAAGGTGTTAACAACACAGAGTTTGGTTTCAGAGTTGCAAGTTACTGAGTGAGGAATGGTGTCAGACTGCCAAGGTGTGGCCTAAGGGTGAAACTGAAGCTCAGGGCCAGGAACTTAGTGTGCACCCTTCTTCCAACACAAGGGAAAAGGTACTGTTTGAATCTCACTGCCATCAACCTGATTCCAAGAAGCAGGCTGGGGTAATGAGCTGCACACGCAGAAAGCATCGGAAAACTGTTCAGAGCCCTGAAACAAATGAGACTGCTTAAATGTATATGGGAACTTGTACTTGAACTTTAGTGCCCTTGGCCACTGCCAAGTTTCAAGTTATTCAACACAACAGAAAAGAAGAACCACTGGACTTTGTACAAGCTCAGAGTACCTCATGCATGTGAGCAGCATGAAAGGCAGATTTCAGCTAGAATTTCCAGACACCAGAAGTTCAAGGTTACCTGGTTATTCTAAGGAAGGCAAAGAGCTCACAGAGCAGGTGGAGACACCACTAGCCCAGACGGTGTTTCAAAAGTGCAGCCGTGGTCAGTGCAGTAGCTCTTTGCCCTGATGGTTCTAGAACACATGTCTACTCTCAAACTCCAAAACAGCGGGGCTGCCTGAGAACTTCAGGCGAAGGGACTCTACCAAGCTGGCCATCATGCAACCGTGCGAGGGACAAAATCTGTGCTCTTCATCATGTGGTTCCCACATGCAGCCCGACTGTCATATATTTATGTAAATGACTCTTAGAAAACTTTCTAAAAATCTGTTTATTTCAGAACGTGAATGATTTGTTCTTCGAGCTAATCCACTACTCATTCTAACTTTTAAAATTATCTTTTACTTTTCAATTCCTCCTTTTACTTTTCTTCAAGTTAGAGATAACATTTAGTTTTGTGATCTGTCTGTGATAATTTGCTTCAAAAGGACTATTAATAACATTAATCTGATGTTTATATACAGACTCATATTTAAAATAAGTAACTCACTTAGAAAATGTTTCTACTGTAAATTTACTTTTAATGAAATATTAAACACTTCCCTGACATTATGTTTACTGAGATTTGGATTAAGGATTTACCCATTTTTATTTACATTCATTAGTTAGAAAAAATCAATTTTTATTTTATTTATTTATTCTACAATATATTTCACTTTTATTGTATTTATTTATTTATTTATTATTTTTTAATCCTCACCTAAGTACATGCTCATTGATTTTTAGAGAAAGGGGAAGGGAGGGAGAGGGAAAGAAATATTCATGTGAGAGAAACACTGAATAAGAGACTAGGATGTACCTCTCATATACGCCCAGATCGTGAACCAAACCCACAACCTAGGCATGTGTCCTGACCGGGAACTGAACTGGTGACCTTTTGGTTTATGGTACGATGCTCCAATCAACTGAGCCATACCAGCCAGGGCTTGATTTTTATTTTAAACACTACTTGCTTAAAACATCTCTTTAAGTAACCCAGGTTTCATTATTTCTTACTGTACTTGCTTTGTCTTGAAGAGACCAAAAGTTTGTCAGTCTTTTCTAAGTTACTTCCAAAGATATCATTGGAACTTCCATTGTTCTCAAAGAGCCGTGGAAACGCCTGCTGGCCTTTGAAATTTGTGTTTTCTTTCCATGGAGCATTCTAATCATTATCTGACTAATACTTGGAAATTTGTATTCTTTTCAGGGTCAAAAAAAAGTCTGTATGCATTATTTTGACACTCTTCACATATATGCACGTCCTGTGAAAGTTAATCTACTAACAGTATAAATAATCTTCAGATCCTGGTCTTGGGTCAGGAGTGGGAGCTGTTGAAGGTGAATTCCGAAGCCAGGTAGCACGGTAAGGAGTGCAGCCTCCAACTGCTCAGACCTCTCCCACCTGGAACAGCCACTGCCCCTGATGCCAGGCTGCCATGCTGGCCGCAGTTGCTGGCTCAGCGCAGGAGGAGAGGGGATGAAGAGTATGGCCAGAGAGAAAGTCTTGGAGACTTACTGCTGCCTCTGTGCTGAACTGCTGGGGAATCTATAAAGGACACTTTCATTCGTCTGTAGCAAGTTTGATGTGTCCTGTAACTCAATATTTGGACTGCAGATTTTAAACTTTGTCTCTTATCAAAGCATTTCCTTATAACATGTTTGTTTAACTTCTATATGTCTATAAATGTACTTGAATGATTACAAAGCTAAAATTAAAAAAAAAGACTTTTTAGCATCTTCTACCTGTTTTCTTCTTATTTTTTATGTCTCAAAAAGTAAAGCTATTCTTCAAATGGCTGAAAGAGATCTCATGTTTGTTACTATTCTTTATAAATTCTTTTCTTGAACACACAGTTTAACATTATATAAGTCAGGAGTGGTGGTTGAGATGGTCCATTTATCATTGCAGAGGTTAATGGTGAGAGACATTCATACGCTTAGGCTTGGGTCTTCTCTGGCTCCCAGAGTTGTCTCTTTGTCCTAAAGATGATGATTACCAAGAAACCGGATTCTAAATTGTATTTTGAATACTGTTTATGTCCAGATCTGTTTATGATCATATGAAACAATTAAAACATTTGTTAAAGTCCAGGAAAACCCCTCTCAAATTGCATTTGACAACAAAAGCTTTAACGTTTGGCACCCCAAAGATTAGCTTTTGCTTCTTCCATTGTTGGCCCTCGTGGTTTCATCTGTAATATGTATGGTGATTGTTCGCAGCCTGGCAACAGCCTGAGGAGTGAGGGGGGCTGGAAGACTATAGCCCCCTGTTAGTTGCAGTCCAAACTTCAAAGGCTTTGGGAACATTGAACAGACAGGTTTCAGCAGCCGATAAAGCAGTCATGCAAACAAAAGGCAGCTTCCCTCTCACTGAGGTGTCTCCAGATCCAGGGTGATTTTCAACCCACTTTTTTCTTTTATTTGTGATGAAACTCCCGGCGATGAGAAAGACTCGTTCTGCCCACGGTCGTGTGCCCCCTTGATTCGGCATCAGAGGGAGAGATGGGCATTTATGGCGCCATAAATCAAGGGATAAACCGTACATGAGCAGCTGGCACATGTGCTAATAACTATAATTATTAATCATGTCAATTTCACACCCTTCAAATTTATGCTATGTGCTTTCTGTAGGAAAGCCATCCCTGGCGCCTTGAGCTGTTTATGGTATGAAAATATGATGTGCTGATGGTCTTTGATAATTGTCTTATGACAGTATTGATCTGCCTACAATTGGGTTTGGGGGGCATCGAAGCCCTGCAAAGTGGTGTCCTTGTCTCCTGGTATATATCATTGTCACACATCCCCCATTGTTAGTGAGTGGCGTGAATTACTTTCAGCATTTGGCCAAGTCTCTAGCTGCTAGGTCACCATTATTCTAGCCTTATGTCACTGTGAGGACATTTACTTTGATGTTTCCTTTGTACCTCTTCGAAGGCAAAAGCCTTTAACTTCAGAACGGTAGCCTGCAGCAGGATTTCAAAGAGAAAAGACACTACAGGTTTGGGGTGGGCGGAGGCCAAAAATTATGAAAAACTGTGCTCCCTCAAAGAAAGGCGATTTTTTACTTTCCCTTCCTTGCCCTTGTCAAGGCTTGTCTGTAGCAGAGGAGGTGTGGGGAAGGGGGAACCAGAGACTCCCATCAATTGCCAACTCTTGTACTCATTAAATAGCCCCTTTCAGGGCACCCCAAAGTTGCTGCCACATATCAAATCACAAATCTCTGCTTGTGGCACAGATGGTCAAGCTAAGAAATCAGGCTGGCTCTGAGCGAGCAGTTACCTGGGGCCAAAGTGGCTAGTTTACTCCAAGTGATTCCACCACTGTGAAGCCATAATGTATCTTAAAGACAAACTCCTCCAAGAGCAAGAGCAGAGCAGCACCTTGCTGGTTGATCTGCATATTAATCTGACCTTGCAGCCAATCATCTCTGAGAGGCCACCAAGGGTGCAGAGTGCATGGGACCCTCCCCACGTGTTTGGAACTCTGCACAGCCCTCACTGGGCAGTGTCAAAATCACTCCTGCTGTCTCTCCAGCTGCTCTGTTCCAATGACCCCCGGAAGGTTCTGGGGATTGTTAGAAGAGATTTCTATTAATCAACTACAAACCGACTGCTACAATTTCACACTTTTTTTTCCCATCATTTCACACATTTAATGAATTTGGTTGTCTTTTAAATTCAGAACATTTACAATCAAGCCAAAAAAAAAAAAATCCCACCAAAAAACAAAACAAAAAACCCCCAACCCCACAAACCCCTCTTTAACACAATAGGCAGCAGCAAGACCGCAAATGCGCGTCCAGACTGAGTTCCTGAAACTGACTCAGGGCTGCTGCCATTGGGAAAATTGTTACCAGGCAGCAACAGACCCCTGCAATATTTTAGTAAATCGTCAACAAGAAAACATAGACATTGTCTGAAGTTTCAGTTTGTTTGTTGGTAGTGGGATTATTTCAGGCCAGACTTGTTCAAATTTAAACCTTGACTTCCTTAAACACAGGTGCAAAGAAAACAAAACTCACCCCCTTTAGAGCAATCTGAGACTCAGCATCTCAACCAGCGAAGGGCTTCAGCCTGTCTGGGGAGAGCGTGGAGTTAGACTGCCTGCTCCTCATTCAGACTTCCCCAGGCTATCTGTCAACAGGAGAAACTGGGTTTACTGGGGATCTAAGACACAGAACCTTCAAAAACAAGGAACATCAATAACAAAATGTTTGCTCCTTAGTCTCAGACGAGAAAGGCTCACTTTTCCACTTCTAATTTTCCAGTAAACTAGACTTGTGGTGTGGCGCAGCAATGCCCTGACTGCCCACAAAGGCTTCAGTGTTCTCGCAGGGTTTATCTCCCTGATGGTTGGTTACCTGTGCTCAGAGACTAGAGCCTGGGTTATTCTCCAGCACCCCCTGCTGGTTGGCATTGAATACCAGAGACTAACCCAGAGGTGGTAGTTCATTCTCATCCAAGGGAAGTAAGGGATATCAGGGTGGGGAGACTTAAGAGCACAGGAGAAGGTGGATAAAATGACAGGGAAAAAGCTAATTAGCCGTCACTTTTTCTAAATCACCAAGAGAAGAATCAAATTAGATTAATGTTAATATTTGGTGTGGTGAAAATAAGAGTTGTCTATCCATCTGTGAAAATCTGTACTGTTTTCTATAAAAGTCATTAGATTTCATTGCTAATTATAGGGCACTAAATACAATATCCCATTTGAAAGTTTACTAATTTTATTTTCCTTCATTTTCATGTTCTCTCTGTTTTTAAAGTCTGGCTCTTCTTCAGGGCTACATTAGTACTTTCACGGTCCCTGGCACTTTTGCCTTTGTGGGTCCCTTCTGCCAAAATAACATCAATATGTCATTATATAACTTTAAATATGTCAGCCTTTTGTTAATTTTTGAGGGAAAATACAGTAGAATTTTGGAGCTCCTGAAAGCATTATGGGCACTGTGCCTGCTCACAGAGAATGCAGCTTCTGAGAGCCGTTGTGTCTGAAGATGTTATGGTGCTGGTTTACTCGTTAACTAGGATGCCGGTTCTGACTTACATTTTATAATCATCTCCTCATACACCACATCATGTATTTTTAAGCAAAACTTTATTGACTTGTGAGGAAGCCACTGTGAGGGAGGAAAAAATTTTCCTTGACTCTCTTAGGGTCCCTGGCTGGGTCTGAAAATTAAACTGACAAAGACAGATGAATAGGACAAAAGCATATAGATTTATTAAATGTAAGTTTTACACAAAGTTTTACATAATATTATGTAAGTTTTACACAAAACTTATATAAATGTAAGTTTAAATAAATCTGTGACAAGGGAGCCTCCATTAGGAAATAAAGACCCAAAGAAACAGTTAAATCTGTGTATTTTTATGCTGGGTTTGGTGAAGACTGGGCAATTGTAGAGCAACATAACAGGGTAGGGAGTGTGAGGAAGGGGAGTAAACTGGGCACCCCTACAGGGCCTGTTTGTTCGGACTCTTCTTTGTCTCTGCAGACAAGGATGCTCCTGTCCCTTGGGTATCTGGAAGGGACCTCACAGATGAGGGTTTTATTTTCTTGTCTCAGGGAAGAAGGGTAGGAGAAGAGACCCTCCTTCTTCTGCTTAACGCATTCAATATGAAGAGATGCCACGTGTTGGGGTAGCATGTCCTGGACCTCATCACCCAAGCAGTTACATTCACAGTTCCCGAATCGAAGAACTAGCAAGCATTTTGCTGTACCCAGAGCCGGACAAAGTGGCAAATAAGCATACTTGCCCAGAGGCATGTGCACACCCATCTACATCCATTAATTTGTTCTGAAAAAATTAAAAACACCTTGTTTATCTTTTTATCCCCCTCCCCCAGTGAAAACGGGTACATCTGGGACTTAAGAAATGCGCAAATAAAATTGTTAAACATTTGATGACAAGTTTCTCAAATAGGACCGGACTATCTGATCTAAAAAAAGTGTGTTTAAACGACAGTGACTTTTCTTTTAAATACAAGACAACGCGCATAAACATGGGTTTTTCAATTAAAGGCCAGACTTGTAGCTTCTCCAGCAAAGACCTGGCGACATTGGTCTGCATTCCTGTGCCACCAGAATCACATCCCCTCGGCCCCCAGCCCTTGCCTGGCCTGCACGCTCACGTTTGCTCTCTGCTTTGTGATTTGTGGGATTTTGAATTTATGATGCCGGTTCTATTCTCCACACCTTTCCTGAGCTTTAGGATGGCACATTAAAGGCTCTGGGAATCAGGTTAACTTGATTTAATCCAGCATTTCCAAAACTTGTTTGAAAGCCAGGAGCCCAGTGACTACTGACACGCCCAGTGACATTCCGTAAAACAGTGCTTGGGGGCGTGGGGACAGCAGGTGGCACACAGAAATAGGACTTGAGTTCTATCCTAACTCTTACCCGTATCACTGGATGATGTTGGGGCAAGTGTTTCTTTGTGCCTGAATTCTTACATGTTAGAGACAATTGTTTCCGTATGTACATCAGCGTGTAGTGGTAATTCCAATCCCAGCGACTTGTTGCTCCTGAGAAGTCCGAAAAGCGAAAGCGCTACAGAAATGTAAAGATGTTTTGTGGTTGAGTTTGCAGTAATAGCGGATCTAGCATTTGTGCTCCGTAAATAACTTCAATGGTGGTGCATTCATAAACCTGTGGCTGCTATATAGTTCCTCTTATTTTCTCTTTTGAATGTTTCTTTTTTGGAAAAGTTGATATTGGGGTAATCTGGGTATCACTTTATACTGCAGAAAATAATTTGTCAATAACTTAGAGGGAGGATGGGCTAGAAGGAAAGAAGGGGAGGTATTTAGTTAATATTAAATTCTTTTCTATAAATATGTGAATCTTGTGGAATGTACTGAGTTTTGTTCTTGATCCTTCAAAACAGTTGAGATTCTGTTTTCTGCGACCTGTCTTGGGACATTAGGTCATGGGTGTAATTAAGACCATATATTTAAACTTAGGAAATTTTCCCCATCTTTAAGAAGTAGCAGAACCAATCTTTCACTGGTGGCTGTGAAGAAAATTTTGCAAGTACATGAAAGTATGACGGTCTTTGTGTTTTAATGTATGCACATTCACCAATAAAAGTGAGTTTTGTTTTTATTTAAAAAAGAAGTGTACTCAAGAATTTGATTTCTTAGGAAACTTTTCCAGAGGCAAATCAAGAAATGTCATGTCTGGTTATCTGAGCCGCTGGCGCTCCGTGCCTCAGACAAGCCCATTGGAGAGAAAGGCTGCAGTGACTGTGCTCCCAGGTGTCCGAACTAGGTGTCTGCAAGGCCGGTGAAGGGGGCGTGAGGGCGGAAATGAGACATCCAAGTTCAACAGGGACTTTTTCCTTTTCTTCTTGCTTTTGAAGATGGTCTGCCTGACAAGCAATATCGGAGAAAAGCACAGCTTCTTTCAGCTGTCCCTTTCTGGGAGTTTCCCCATACGAAACTGTGCCCAGGCTGCCGCTATGCACTTTGTTATTATGACAGAAAAAAATGAATTTCCAATGTGCTACCTCTACCAGCTGCAAGGCGCTTGTGGCTCTTCGGTCACCAGGTACTCTGGGGGCAGTGAGCCTGAGCTGGGATGGAGGGCCAGTGCAGACAACATAATATTTGGGTAAAAAAAGAATCTATTTTCTTTCACTTTGAGATTGGTAGGGAGATATTCTTAAGAACAAAAGCAAATTTACAAAAGCACATTGATGTATATTGACACCTGTTATTGAGCACCTGACTGTCGCAAGGGTTGTTTCATTAATTCTCAGAACACTTTCGGTTACTGTTAATCCCCTATTTACATACTAAGAAACTACAGCTCAGACAGACCAGGTGTCCTGCCCAAAGCTACACAGTTAGTAAAGGGCTGAATGCTGGCATTTCCCACGTGGACCTACTGTATTTTAGTGATGTACTGCTTTGCAAGCAGGAAATCGGGTTTTCTCCACCCTGTCGTGTTGTAGGAATGGCTCGGTCTGTGCTCCTGACAGCTTTGGTGTTTGATTAACACGGGCTGACTGCAGGCTCGTTTTTAAAATTTGCTTAGACCTCTGGAGGATCAGCGACTCATGAAGAGGAGCAGCCACTCACATCATAGAAGCCAGAGTCAAAGAATGGAAAAGGTCTTCGAGGTCATTGTAGTTCAACTCTTGCCCTGTCTCTGGGGAATCCTTAGTTCAGGCCTTCAACTTTTCACGTTTGAATGACTGCAACAGCTTCTGAGCTGGTGATTCTGTCTCACTTCTGTCTTGTGTTCACACCCAAGTGAAATTTTTTCAACCTGAATCTGATCTTCTCATGTTACCCCTTTGTTTACCAAATAATTCTACCAGAGATTTTAGCATCTGTGGCAAATTCTCTTTGCCTCTCAAATTCATTCTTTCTTTTCTTCCTGGATATACAAGCCCAACCCCAGTTAGAGACCAGTTTCCTTGCTTCCCCTGTGACGATGTGGTCATGTGACTAAATTCTTACCAACATAATAAGCTGAAGTGGTATGTACACTTACTTAAAAGGAAATTGCTACCCTGGCCTCTCTTCCTCTTCCCCTGAGCTGCCCCATGGATATAGCCATGACCCAGCATGTGGGCAGGGTTGCTGCCCCAGGGGGATGCAGGGCAACAATAAGGAAGGGACCCGCTTTCTGAACACACCACATGGAGACAAGCCACCATGTTCCTCAGGACTGGAATTGAACCAGAAATAACTTCTGTCTTCTCTAAACCATGACCTTTTGGGGTATCTTTGTTCCTGCGGTTTAGTATTTACCTTAACTAATGCAGCATTAATCTCCTCAGTAGGGGTCCTGCCTGCCTTTCAATTTCATCTGTGGTCACACTCACAAATCTCCCTACTCTCCAATTATAAATTATAAGTCTCCCAATTATATGAGAAGACCATATATAAAAACACCTTGCAGCCCTTTTATAGAAGACATTGTTAACTGCCTCTCCATTATCCTTCCTTCCTTTCCTGGCAACAGTATCTTGTTGAGGAACTTGACTCTCCCCATTATTTCCCATGTGACTCGGATGGGATTGGCCTACCTCTAGTTCTAGGGATACTTCTAGATTGGCTGAAGCCAGGTCTCCTTTCCATCGACGGCAATGATAAATTCTGAGATAAGTGTAGAATTCAGTCAGGTCTAATGAGCAAAAGGAATCCCAAGACTGTTATCATATTTCCCCTGGACAATGATGGGCACAGTTAGCAGGCCTGGAATTGCTGTTATCCTTTTGGACCCATGAGCAGACATGGCACGAAGATGAAGGAATGCAGAGCTGAGAGAGTCACAGAAGAATGGAGCCAACCAATCTGGTAACGTTGACTGAGCCTTCTATCAGACAGCACCTGAGGACAGGCCTGCCCATCTTTTGATTCAAGCCAACTTGAGATCATTTACAAAGTATGTTAGAATGTATGATGTTGAAGGTCACGGGCTACTCAACTCAAGTCATTCGGTCTTCTTGGGGAAAAATATTAATTTTTAAATTTATTTTATTCTCACTTGAGGACATTTTTAATTGCTTTTAGAGAGAAAGGGAGAGAGGAAGGGGGAAAGAGAAACACGGATGAGAGAGAGACGCATTGATCGATTGGTTGCCTACAGAACGCTCCCAGACTGGGGACTGCACTCGCAACCCAGGTGTGTGCCCTGACCAGGGATTGAACCTGCAACTCTTCGATTAGGGGACCACACTCCAATCAACCAAGTCATACCAGCCAGGGAAGGGAGATAGACTCTTAAATGAATAATTACCACACGTGATTAAAATGATAAAATTGACATGAAGAATTTCAAGAGCATTGAGGCAACAAAGTTTGTTTCAAATAGTGGTAAGAAAACAATGACTTAAAATTAGATCTTTTCACAATTAGAATCTGCGAGTTAGTGAATCGCCCCCCACTGGAGGGGAGGGAGCAGACCCAGAACGCTCTGCTTACTGTTGTAGAATAAAATCAAGTGACGGGCGTCCTTTCAGTTCTAAGATTTGCTGAGTGGTTTCTCATTTCAATCCACTTGAATAAACACTAGAATTGTCAACACTAGGATAAAAAAGGATGGTTTTGCCATGCATGAAAGTCCCTGCCTTATTTGTCTGAACTGCCCAATACTTGATTTAAAATGATGACGACAGTAAAACAAAGCGAACCGCAAAATCAGAAACCCAAAAGGCTAGATGAAAGTTTAAAGCCATGTTTAAAATGTCGCTCAGATCTAACAAAGATTCTCCCTACTAATGTATTCTTTCCTCATGTGGGGATACACAATTTTCCAAACAATTAATACCCCTCATTTAAGGATCATTTAAGAACAAGCATCTGGAAGAAAGAGCACCAAGCCCAATGACCTCGGAGGTTATATTCCTTCAGTCCTGGGTCCCGTGATTAAATCAATAAAAGGTGCAAAGTATTGCAAGAGTTTGGTGCGGTAGGCTGGGATTTTGGCACCCCCCAGGGCCAGAGAGCAGGTGGGAGCCTGTTCACTGGGCATGAGAGGTCAGAGCCTGGTCCTGGAGACAACACCTGGGCATGCCAAGGTGCAGTTGCTCCACGTGATTTGGTCCCTACCAGCAGATCCCATTGCCTAGTCCAGCAGAGCTGAACAAAGCTAAGATGGGTGATACACTCCCAAGATGTGTCTCTCTGGCAGTTCTGCCAGGATGGGACCCAGCTTCAACAAGACGGCAGGATGTTGACATGGGAAAGATGTAAGCAAGAACTGGATCTCAACCAGGCATGTAAGGTTTCAGAGTGGGCTGTTCAGACCTCTAGGGAGACTGGGCAGGCCACGGAGTGGGGTCCACTCAACGACACCCAGTCATGAGGGTTGGACTAACCCAGGAATTGGAAGTGATGCATCTTGGAGACAGCTGGGCCCCGTGCCTCACCTCTAATCCATGTGATCTAGGGGTAGTTGTGGCACTGTATACTTAACATTGTAAGTTTATTTTGTATGGACATGTAAATGACATCCCTCAGTTTAAAAAAGAAGCACTCATTGTTAAGTGTTCAGAGAAACAGAGAATTTATGACAGAGACCAGCTTAACTCATTAGTACCTTTTCTAATTAGGCAGCTAGTTACCGTGATTGAGTCTGGATCTGCTTGAACTGAAGTGTCAACACCAGAATGAACATGCATGAATAAAAAAGGATGTTTTTACCATGCATGAAGTCCCTGTCTTATTTGTCTGAACTGCCCAATACTTGGTTTTAAATGATGACCCACCATCATTTTAGGTAGATACAGAGCAAAGCTTACCTTTGATTGGCTGGACCCTGACCTGTTGTCATGCAGGAGAGCCAAATCACCAATATCTCTGGTAATTCTGAAGGTGGAGACTTTCTTAGAACTTACTGGTTTTAGGGGAAAAAAAAAAAAAGAGCCAGTATGTAATACCTTTGGAGCCCAGAGCATGACCCCCACTGGGTGGAGACTAACAGCCAGCTGTCAGGCCAGAGTGACTGACTGGCCATTGGCTGGGTGCCTGCAGGTGGTGGTGACTTTGATGGAGAATGATGGATGACTCTGACACAGCCCCACCCCACCCACTTACCCATATGCATGACAGAAGGCCTCCCAACCTAGATGTCCTGGCTGACAATGCCGCCAAGTAGGCATTCAGATGTGTAAAAACAATGCATTCAGATCCAGCAGTGATTGAGCCACAAACATGGAGGCATTTAATGAGTTGCTAATGTGAAAATAATTCTCTTTTCTAATTCTTGAACTGTAGGGATAAAGACAGATAGAGGGAAGCCATACAACTGGTAATGACTCTGCTGAAAAAAGGAAGTAGCTTTCAGGACATGTAAAAAAGGTGGACCAGTCCCTGTCAGAGGTCGATAGGAGTTTTTTGATACACCCCTCCTTTATTTTTTTCCTGCTTCCTCTCTCTTCTCACCTCAACCCATGCGGCTTTGTGCTTGTGTGTCTTCACTGTCCCCTCCTTCTTCCCTTCGCCTGAGTTGAATTCTCCTTACCTCTTTGATGCATTTTCTCCCTCCCTCCCCCCATTCCCCAAGCCTTCCCCTTCCCCACCACCCAGTGGAGGGTATCCCTCAACCCCTGTCACTGCGACCATCTCTCAATCGAGGTTGTTTTCCTCCCTTGATTTCTTTTTCATATTGGATCATTATTTTTACAAGGGTTTCAGGGCCATGTGCATCTTTAGAGATTTAAAAAATAGGAAATTTTTAGAATAAAAAGAGCAAGGAAAACTAGGAAAGGATTTTTCAAACTTAAAAGCTACCTTGGGAACTGAGAGGGGAAAGGATTAGTGGCTCAGGATTGTGCTTTCTGCTGTCTACCTGGGGGGCCTGATGGGGGGGCCTCTGGCGATTGCTCGGCTGATTGGATGACAGGAATGATGGGTGCTACTTGCACTGACACCAATGTGTTCCAATGGGAAACCTGCATCTAACAGCAAGTCTCACTAACAGGAACTCATTTCCTGCAAAGCTCTGGCTAAAATAGGGAGGAGTGAGTTATAAAGCACTTGTAAAGAAATGACCCTTTATTACTTTCAAGGACATGCAGTAACAGTGCTACTGTTTTCTCTAGTGGTAATTCTAGGGAACCAGTTTTGTTGATTAGAGGATAACTGTTAGCAACAGATAAAATCCTATTGTGACACGACGACTCTGTATAAATGAGCGTTTCTGCTCAGGTTGTTTGGGAAGGTTTACTATCATAATTAACTGAAAAGTGCTTCCTTTCAGTTTTGCTTATACAATTAATACAGGTGGCAAACTTTCTTCTCCAACAAAATATCAGGTTAAATTCTATCCCAAAACAATTTCACAATGATACAGACTCAAATTTTGTGAGGCCCATATTCATAAGTTTTAATTAGCATTAAATAACCTTGGTTGTAAACACTTAAGGACCAGAAATATTGGTTGAAAATATCTGTAACTCCTTTCTAGCTCTAAGTTACTGAGAAGTAAGTGGAACTTCATGCTACAAATATTATAAGAGGACCAGTGCCATACCTTTGAACTTGCTGATTGAGATCTTCTTGGCAGCCATACTTGAATGGTTGCTCGGCATAACATAGGGCTTGAATGACACTTTCAGAACCACTGCCAAAGCATTACTGCTGTCGGTTTCTTCAGGGACATGCAGGGGCCTGGTTTTTGGTCTAAGGTGTAGACATCTACTCTTGCACTGGACCACAGGGATTTACCTCCCCAGCTCTCACCTCCAGCTCACTACCATGTCATTGGGAGTCTGAAAGAAACCCAGAATACCTAGGGCAGAAAGCCATTGCTTAATTAGGCCATCAGATAGGGCATAGGTTGACAACTTTAAAGAGACTTTTGGGGCCCTTGAGGTCTACTTTCGATACAGAAAAGATGTGGTGTGAATGAGGAGAAACTCAGGGCTTTCCTTGTTGCATTACCCTCCCCACGGACTCGAAAATGGACCTACAGAACTCAGTCTGCCTTTCAGTGGCTATTGGCTGCTGAGGGTCTCCCTGGCATGGTCCTCTTGGATCTGCATTATAGGGAAGCCACTGGTACAATCTAAGCTATTGGAGGATTGCCAGTGGGGGCATCAACATAGACACATATGTTCCGATGACTGCCATGGCAAGACATGGGTTCAAATATGAGCTCTACCACTTACTTTCTATGTCACCTCAGACAAGTTACTTAACTTCTCTGTACCTCAGTTTCCTCACTTTTACAATGGAGCTGAGATAGATAAAATGATAAGATACATGAGATTTGCTTCAGAAACTAGGGAGGAGGGTACAGTAGCAGTAACTAGGTAAACCAAAATTGGTTATGAGTGCACAGTGCTTGAGTTGGGTTGTTACTATAGGAAAGTTCATAATATTAGTCTCACTGCTTTGTTTACATTTCCCATAATGAAAAGCTTGACATTTTTGGTAAAAGGTTTATAATTTAGCAATGGTAATTGAACCTACCTCATAAGTTTGTTTTAAGGATTAAGTGAGTCTATATATGTGAAGCCCTTTAGGCAGTGTCTGGCCCATAATAAACACTATATAGGTGTCAGCACTGCTATTATTAATATTGTTGTTATTATCACCTGACATAGGGTGTAACTTGACACCCAAAGAGTATAATAGTAACTTGAATAATATTACATGTGTCAGGTCATTTCCACAATCCCATCCTTTTTCTCTCTATTGTGACTACTTAATGTTTTAGGTCACGGTCTATTTTTTTCTTGCCCAGAGATTTCCAACAGCCTCCAAACTGTTTCCCTGTCTACTGTCTTGCTCTCTACCCCTTTTAACATAGTCAAATGCAATATGGGGCTTGAAAGAGCACCAAGAGGTAGGATCTTCAAGGAATAGGTGTGGCTGGAGCTCAGGACGCATGTAGGGATGCAAAGCTAGTGAGGCATGTAGGGGTCAGATCATGGGCTGGACGGGGAAGGAAACAAAGTCATTCTGGAGGCTAGAGTCATCCTCTACAAATGGGATGATGTGAAACTGAATCCGGACAGCGGCAGTGAGAAGGAAAGGAACTAACAGTAGAGACAGAGACAGAGAAAGCGTGCTGAATTCAAGTCAAAACTACTTCTTGGAAGTAGACTGAAATGTAAGGGCTGAGAAAGAGAAAGAAGTACCAATGACATCAAAATTTTAGATCTAGTTACGTAGGAGAGTGGTGATGGTCTTCAATTAAGTAGGACCACAAGCATAATATGCAGAGCTGGGGAGGGTTTGCAGGGGCAGGAAATGGGTTTGGTTCTATAGGGGAGGAAAAAA
Source organism: Desmodus rotundus (assembly GCF_022682495.2). Lineage (NCBI taxonomy): Eukaryota > Metazoa > Chordata > Mammalia > Chiroptera > Phyllostomidae > Desmodus > Desmodus rotundus. Next base: position 82,647,099 of record NC_071397.1, read on the forward strand.
GTTTTTCTTGATATTTTAAGGTCTCTGGCTGGGTGTGTAAATTAAACTGAAAAAGACAGGTTAACAGGGAAAAAAGATCCAAATTTATTGAATGTAAGTTTTATGTGACATAGGAGCCTCCATAAGAAGATAAAGACCCAAAGAAATAGTTAAATCTGTGTTTTCATGCTAGCTTTGATGAAGAATGGACAGTCGTGGAGGAATATAAGTTAGGGAATATGAGGATAGTGTGGTAAACTGGGGGACACTTAGCAAGGCTTCTTGGTGTCTGTCACTGTGTTAGAGATAAGGATGCTCCTTTCCTCTGGATATAGGGAGGGCACCTCTCATATGAGGGTCTTATGATCTGCTTCAGGGGTCAGGGTGGGAGACGGATCAGAGAGACCTTCTGGCTCTGCTGTTTCTCAGATTCCTTCAGCTTAGACTGTTCAGTATGCCAATGTGCCACATTTTGGAGTCTGTATCCAGAGCCCCATAGGTTCTGATGAGCTAAGTTTGTGGTATATCAGAATATTCCAAAATTATCAAGAAGACCAATAAAAATGAGAATTGGACTCATTGTCAGGTCTCCTATTTATGTATTAAAAATATATAATCTTCTTAAGGTTGAGGATAATTTGAATAAATAAAATAGAGAAAAAAAGATCAAATTAAGAAAGTCCTTCCTGATATGTCAATGCTGAAAACAGTTGACTCAAGAAATTTAATTCTAGGAAAAGTGCTGATAGATAATAAATTGAATTGTATGTATACATGTGTGATAGACACATGTAGGTTCTCTCCCCCATCTCACTCCCAGCTCTTGGTCTCTCTGTCTCTCGGTCTGTCTATCTCTCATACACAATGTTTTCTTGGTTTATCAATGTAGCAGAGACACACCATAGTACCGAGGAAGGAGTAGATAACACCCAGCCTTCCCATTTGATTAATAAGCTACAGAATCATGGTCTTGTTTTCAGGGAGCTTTCCTATCATGGCTGTAATCTCTGGAGAGCTCAAGCCTACAAAGCGATAACATCTGGTGCCCATTATTTCCCCAGATCTGTTGTGATTAGTCCATATGATAAGCCTGGCCAATTGCTATGGGCAAGGGATTGCTACATTCCCCCCACCAGAGTACTGGAGCTGTCACTTCTGGTTTGTGGCCCCTGCTAATTTGCCACCACAATTTCCAATATCTGCTAGAATTCCACAAGGAAATCTCAATGCCTTGCAGGGGCAATAGGCTGTGTGGCTGTAGACAGAAGGCTAGCACTCCTCATAAAAAGGAGAGGTTTATCAATTAACTCAAGCAGCACTGTGCAGGCAGTGCCTGGCTGTCCACCCCTGCTTCCACTGTGCCATGCCGATGAAAAGAAAACTTCAGATTTTCTGCTGACACAAACAGTGAAGCACAGAAGGGAGTTAGAAGGAAAAAAAGGATCAGAATAAATAAATTATCTTTGCTATTTAATAAAGTGGATTTTCTGGCTTTCCAATGTTTTTCATTCTCTCTCCTTCACCCACCCTCACAAAAATGATGCAGAACAATAATAGTTGGAGGCCATCCAGGTGGCAGAATGGCTTGTCATTTCAGATGGTGGGAGAAGATTTAAGGCCCTAAGAAGGGCAGTTACATTGTTTAATAGAACTCATTCGCATCCAAGCTGACTACTGAATTATGTGTTCCCTCAAAAACGTTTACACAACTTTTTAAAACTTCCTAGAAGCAATTATGGACTAACTTGGAAAAGTGAAAAAAAATGCAGTTGATCAAGTTACTGTAGTTTTTAGAGAAAGCTATTAATAATTAATAATTTTTTCTCTGAAATGAATGTTCATGTGTCATCCAATAAGCCCTATAGATGAAATTGGGAACAACGTTTCACCAAACAGATATAAAAGGACAGATTAAGTTACCTTTTTCTATAATTTTTGGTGATCTTAGTAATCATTTAAAAATTACTTGGTTCACATCATTTTTAGAAGCATTTGCTTATTTCGATACCTTTGAAAGTAATGTCGCCTATACTTCAGAATTTGAAATTAAACAGTAAAATGTAATAACATGTTACCACTTATTCCATAGAACCTATAGTTTCTAACGAATCACATGCCAAATGCTGGACTACATGTCACAAATAGCTTAAGTTCGTGTGTCACTTCAAGTTGCATGGAGAAAGAAAAACTGTCAGTTCATCCTGTGAGGAAAAGACAGTGTGACACATGCCAGAATTTCTGCTCTGCCACCTACGTATTTAGCCATTGTGAAAACTCGAATCTAAGATCTGGAGGGGAAAAAGGGTTCCTTGGAACAAATATCAAAACCATCAGGAGCAACAAACCACCAGATCCTTAATCTGGTAGACGAAATTCAGTTTATATAGCCTGAGTCACTCCAGGAAATGTCAATTTGGGCAAAATAAAACAGTGTAGAAAGACAAAGGGAAAAGTTCGGCCTGAATAATTCTCAAATATATCTTTTTTTTTTTTCCATCAGCAGCAGTGTCCAGAGAGGAAAATACAAATGTTGATTTAAGGCAAAAATACAAACTGTCCTCAAACATTACTTTGCCTGAGTCTGGGCGGCCATTTTTTTTTTCTTTTCTTTTCTTTTTTAAAAGTAATCCATTTCTAGTCTTGCTTGTGCTGCCCAGCACACCTTTAATTATGGACTGCTTGCCTGACCTTGGCAATCACTCATTCCCCTGGTCTCCTTCTCAGTCTCTGGCCTTTCTTCATGGCTCAGAGATCCACGCCTGTACAATGTCTAGGGCCACCTGATAAGGTCAAGCAACCTAATAGCAAAGCTGTCATTCCCTGAATTATAGAACCTAATCATTTAGGTCCCAACCGGGTTTGGAGAAGCCTGAATGCTATTGACTAGCTGTGTGCAAAGAACATTCCTTTGGTAATGATCTCATCTTCACTTTACTTTGAGTGCTGGCGATTTAACCAAGAGGTGCCTTGTAGGCAGGCCACTAAAAGAAATGGAAATAAAAGCCTATCATTTATGAAGTTGTCTCTTGCGGTAGATCTATGAAGACAGATCCTGACTGGTCCAAATCAAAGCTGAAGCCAGATAAGTATGAAATCCTGGGACATAAACTGAAATAATTTAGGCTCCAAAGTCTTCCTTTCATCAATGAACCTCTGTTGTTTGAAATACCTAAGAATGTATCATTTCCTTCAAAGAAGAATTATCTATAAAAAGTTTTTGCTGTTAACTTGGGTAAATCAAAGTGTAAAACTGATAAACAGAACTATGTAAATAATATAAAAATATTGTAGTCAACATGTGACATTTTATTTCCCTTGTGTTTCCTTAAAATTGAAAACAACTGCTTCAGTATTTCAGTTTTTCTACGCAGCAACAGTTATATTTATCTTTTTTTTTAAATAACGCCCATCCAGCACACAGATTGATGACCCTGCAGAAAGTTCAAACCCCAGGGTCAGAATATTTTGCAAGCTTTCATAACCATAAAACAGATTCTGATCATTGTCAAGTTGCCAAAAGTAGAAGACAATGCTAATTTCTTGAACACAGATGGATTCCTCATAGGATTATCAGTAATTTTTTATTTTTCAGTATCCCCTTTTTTATTCACAAATTCCTTGTATGACTCATTTATCTTTTTCTCTTCAAAGGAAAAAGCTTAGTAAATTTTAACATAGTGAAAAATGAAGAGAACCCAGGTGCTGTTTTCCTAGTGACTCCAAACAGCAGTGCCCATTTTTCCAGCAGATGTGTTTTGCCAAATCTTCAAGTGTTTCTATTGATCCATTGCTCAAGAAAGCAAAAGCCAAACCTCAGAGCAAAAAGTGAAAGATAAATTTGATTAATAGTAGCACTAATACAGTTTTGAGTGTGTAGCTTTGCTGTGATAAAACACAGCCTTTCTGCTGGCTTAAAATACCTTAAATTAATAAATAGACTATTTGCCATAATTAAAAAAAATTATGTATATTTGGGTACATTCAAGTGCTTATCCAAATTTGCTAAAATCATACTTCACCAATTAAAAGTGGAATTTCTCTCATTTTTTGCATTTAATGCATACTAACATAGGGTGAAATCTCCTGGGGTGGAGACAAAATCTTCCAGTCTGAGCAGAACCCCAGTAGTTCCACCTGACCAGGCTCACAGAGGAGCAAAGGAGGTCAGACCCTCTCCATTGACACCAATGGACCGTTTTATGCAAAACCGTTCATTTTCCGGAAGGGACCATGTCTGACTGGTGGAGTGATTCACAAAAATCACTTCATTAAATGAACACCCTTCATGCGTGGCCTTATTCCCTTCAGTGGGGTGGAAACTGCAAGCCACACATGGGCACCCAAGGAGGGGGAGCCCATCTCCACAATGTGTATCTAAACTCAAGCTTCAGCTCCTGCCTTCAGACAATGAGGTCCTGGGGCTGCACGCAGGGTAAGGCAAACCTTGCGACTCCAGTTGTCCCTGGAATGCCCACTTCCATACAATTGACCACTGCACGCATTAGGGAAACCACTCCCCAATGAGCACTGACAGCCCCCAGTCTTACACTCACCCCATTTTTAATCTGTTCCCCAATTCTGCAAGGAGCAGCAAATGATGCTGTTCATGACAGGTGTGGCCAGTGTGACTCCTGGACAGGCCCATGAGTACGCTCTTCCCTGTAAACCTGGGAAACCGGCACCAGCTGGATATGTCCTCTACTCCTGAGAGAAGAGGGCTCCCAGAAATTCTCTCCCAGTCCCCAACAACATGGCAAATCCAAAGACATGAATATATGAGAAAAAGAAGGAGCTTCACTTGGAAAAGGAGAAGGAACAGGGACTACTACTGAGTTTTAAAAGGCAGAATGGAAGAGGATGAGAAACCGATGTTGGTGAAAGCATGGTGAAAATGCAGGGAGATCCCAGTACAACACATCCAAATGTTTTGAAGATTCAGATGAGCCAATTATCTTCACCCTTGAGTCCCTCTGTTCTCTGGAAGTTGCCTTATTTAGTGGAAGTCCGTTCTTCCAGCTGCAAAATGCCACAGCTTCTCATTTGCCTGAATGGTGACCCTGCTTCTCTGATCGGGCAGTCTCCCTCACTTTACTTTTCAGCTCCTGCATTGGGTTTGGTAATACCAGATTCCACCTAATGTGCAGAGTCGAAATCCTTTGACCTTTCAAAACACTAAAAATGTGTTCTCTGCCTTTAAGAGTGCTATGGCCAGAGGTCTGTGAAAGGCCCGTTTTGCTGTGATTTGCACAGCCCAGGACAGCTCTGAGCTCAGCTGCACCAGGCTAATTTCCATAAGCATCATGTGGTGTTACAGAAACCACATTTTGCCAAGCTGTCAACTATACAGCCTTCTCTTTGCTAAACAGACTCCCATTAAAACTGTCTGCACAATTTGTCAGTTAAATGAGGTACAAGAGGGACGCTCTATTTGCCCCTAATTAGCTGCGCAGACTACCTTTGTCTGTTTGATTAAGCATTCACATTATCAATTTTGTTTAATCTGATTCATTTCACACACACCCCGTGGGACAAAGCCCATACGGTTAACTAATCTCTGATATCATCTCTCATATCAGGCAGCTATCATCTCCCCCAGAATACATTCTACCCACAGGCACCGTGATCATCAAGCTCCACTGAGGGGAGTTGTTCTGGTGAGGGGCAGAAATTTAGCTCGGGAACTGGAGCCGAACCCTGACGTGCTTAACTTGAAGCACACAGCAGATTTTTCCTTGGTGCCATCTGTCCACCGTCATCCACCCATTCATTTATTCATATTCACTAATTCATTCATTCAGGCAGTAAACATATTGTCTGCCTACTATGCACTAGGGACTGTGCTGGAAGCTGGGAGGGATACAAAGATGTGGAAGATAAGCCTGCTCTCAGTTTGCTTATTATCTCAGCCCCGGAGAGTGTACAGTGGAAGCCACCAACCAGCACGGAAGGCACAACTTTTTCCTTGAGGCCAGTTCCACTTATCTGTCATCCACGGCCTATTTGGCTCAGCTAGGAAACAACCCTCCAAAGAAGGATTTCAGATAAAGGCATAAAAGCAAGCAGTCATGGCTCCCCAAAGTAGTCTTCCCTCTCATTCCCATTTGCAAAAATAGTTGACAGTGGGGAAGGAGGAGTTTTAGGAATCAGAATGAACAGATCACTTATGGTCATAAATAGCTCTGAAATCTCATTGCATCTGAAACCTTCATGGAAGTTATTGCTTAGTGAAACCAAACTAGTTACATTCAACTGGGCATCTTCAGTAGGTTGACAAGAGAGCCAATGTAAAATGCTAGCAAAGCACGACTGAAAATTTTGAGAGGAAAAGTGATTGACTTAATTTACTGGGATGTATAAAACTATTCTGGGGGTGGGAGTAGTGAAAACTATACAGGTATTTATGGGTCATCCAACACTTGTATTTCTGAACATCTATATCAAAACATTATGCTGATTAAGACTGTAAGCTCAGAAACACACTCTACCTGAAAGCTTCTGGGTCCTGGTAGGTGATAAGCACTTGAAAACGAGCATTGGAAGCTCAGAGTAGAAAGTGGAAATCCTTAAAGGTTATTCAGTGCAATCCTCTATTTTCTTTGGGAATCTCCTGGATGGCATTCCCAGATAAAGAAATTGTTGAATTCAACAAAAGTGCCTCCGCTACTGAGTTCCACTGACCTGCAAAGCTGCCTGTCCTCTGCTGGTCAGTCAGTTCTGACCAACAGAAATATAGTCACGAAGTTGAGTTGAAATCTGCCGCTGGCGGAACTCCCACTAACTGACTGTATGAGCGGGTCTATGCACAAGAGCCGAATCTATTCTCTGTAACTTTGAAGACAGCTTTTCAATGAGTGAATAAAGAAAGAGAGGAAACTGAGGGGAAAGAGAAGGACAGGATACATTTTTCACTCTTCTGCAGAGATTACTATACATATCTATTTACAAAATAAGTTGATTCTTATGCCCGGGATAGAGTCAACTCATTATATTGTAATATTCCTTTGATTCCTGAATATCCAGAGACCTGAAGACATGGTTCCTATATATCATCACATTTCAATCCTTCATCTTTGTGTAGAAAAACGGAGATATTTCTAATATAAAGTTAAAATTTGGAGTGGTTCTAATGTTCTGAGAATTGATATTTTATACCAGAAATTTAAAAAGTAAGTAGATATATCACCTTCTCATGGCTGTAGGCTACAAGCAAAGCACATATTTGTGCCAACAGAATTTTAAAGTAAGATTGAACATAGATAAACTAAATTAGGTCTATTGACTTGAAGAAAATCAAGAGTTAACTACAATCTAATCTGCTATATGTACTTTATTTTAAGGGAAATAAGAAATAATTGTTATCACAAAAAAAGCAGTTCATACTTTTTAGACTATGTATTCAATATTCAGATTTAAAACATGGGTGATATGACTGTAATATCTGTCATTTCACTGGTCAATAGTGTTTGTTTCAGATTAGTTGCCTAGACATAACTGCATCCTGAAGCTTAGCTTAGTTTAAGAACTTAATCTTGCCAAATGGGGTAAAGGGATAGAGTCATTTTTTAAGTCTAGAAAATACAGTAGTGATTTCTCTTTACCCGTAAAAACTCTTTTCAGTATGTCTTGAAGTCAGGTCTACAGCCCTGACTAGTATTGCTTAGTGGGTTGGGTGTTGTCCTGTAAACCGAAAGTTTGCTGGTTTGACTCCTGGTCAGGGCACATGCTAGGGCTGCAGGTAATGTCCCTGGTTGGGGGCGTGCAAGAGGCAACCAATCCATGTTTCTCTCACACACTGATGGTTCTCTCCCTCTCTTTCTCCCTCCCTTTCCCTCTCTCTAATAATAAATAAATAAAATCTTTATTTAAAAATTCTATACAGCTTTTCAAAATAAATTGAATATTTTTATACACAGAACATTAAGAATACTGTATATAATAATTTTAAAAAAATCTTTCACTTCCACTATTTAGAGCTAAAGAGTAAAATGTGAATATGTACTCAGAAGTTAATGTTAGCATCTACTACAATGCAAAAACCAATTCAAAAAAATTTGAAAATTTCTAACTAGTGAAAAAAAATTGTTGGAATAATTACATAATGTCATAAACTTAGACTATGTGTTCATTGATTTAATGTTTAATTTCAAACAGCTTTTAGAACCTTTTAGAATTTCAGAGAATCATTTAGTTATCCAATAAATGTTTGCTAAAAATTCCAATAACAAATAAAAATACACTTTTCATTCATTTGGTTGAAATGATGAAAAGACAGGTTTAATTAAAGGATTTAAGCTAGCAGTTGTTTAGAAAGTATGCTTTGAGATCACTTAAAGTCAACGAGTAGAATTTTATTCCCATATTTACTTCAATCTCAATGTTTCTCCAACATCTACTTGTGTGTTTTAATTTTTAATGTAAGTATTTGAAGATCTCTTATTTCCCAATAAGCAAACTGACTGATTTACATTTAAGACTAATTCAAAATTCCGACCTCAAGAATCACTAAATTGTTCTTACTGGTATTAAACTTCATGGAATAAACATTATGTGGAGTGATTATCAGCAGCCAAGAACATCTGGCTTCCATTCCTAATTTAAAAATCCTCAAGTTAAGGAACACTTTTTTGTGAGTGAATTCTCAGAAATATTTAACTTCAAATAGGTCCAATTTTACCCCATTTATAAAAATGAAAGAATTACAGGTAGAGAATTAAACTCTTTTAAAAAAATAAATACAAAAATATTCTATTTATTACAAAAATATTAGAAGTAAGATTAATGTAAATGGATCATTCTAAACTTCACAAAAATGGTTTAAATTAATTAGCTCTTCATTTACATTAATGTATTTTTAATAGCTCTATATGCTCTGCTCTGGGAATCATTCTCACTCAATTTCTTTTATTCAATGCTGTTACATATCAATGCTTAGCTCTTTGGCATTGCATCAGTTTTATATCAATCTACTTAATATCCCAGTATGTGTCATGTCAATTAAAAAGGATAACAAGTCTCAAAGATGAAAACTTTGTTCTTCTTCATAACATTTGGCCAAAGAATTACAAATGATTATGAATAAGTGCAAGAATATAAATTCATCTTGCAAAGAGAAGCAAATATTGGGAGGCAGCTAGTTTTCCTCTCTGTTTGTGAGGAAAGTAATCTTGTGGAGGAGGCTTTATCATGTTCCATGTTCAAGAAAAACAACGTGAGGGAAATTGTGGTTATTTATTTATTTATTCATTTATTTTAATCCAATTTGATGGATTAACCAAACTATCTAGTCCTGTCCCTTAAGTAGAAATATACTTCTTAACTCCATATAATCTATAATGTATATTTTATAATAAAATCAACTAAATTATATCTAGATCTCCCAATTTGTTTTTATTCACTCATTTGTGCATTTATATTTTATTCACTCATTCATTAATGGATTATTGAATGACTGATTCATTCATTCATTTGATGACTACATATATAATGAATATTTTTACCAGAGAATGTATTTTGAAATGGTTAAGAACCTGCTCCTTTGAACCAGACAGCTGGAGTTTATATTCTGCCTCTACTACTTAATAGCTTTGTGCCTTGATTTCCTCATCTGTAAAATGAGGATAATAATGGGGAACAATAGCACCATTATCAATGAGTTAATATATGTTGAGGGCTTAGCCTGCCATAGCCTCTCATTATTGTAAGTATTTAACAAATATTAGCTATTATTACATGTGCTAAATACTGCAGACTCAGACAGTACTTAACACTCATTAAAATAGTAATTTCCAGCTTTAAAAGTTATTCGTAAGCTGCCCTATAATGTAAGATCCCTTGTATTTACTGTCACTATTAATCATTGTCATGTAGTTTTTCCCAAATAAGTTTCTCTGACTGCACCAATATGCATGGATTTTCATATAATAGTTTTGTTCATTATTCTTTTGTACTAAATTATGAATTTCTTGAAAACAGGAGGTTTTTTTTTTATTCTGGAGTAAATGAGATAAGTCTGTCAATACTCTCTGATTTAAATCTCTGATTTAAATGAGTAAACCAAAAGCAATTTGCCAGACCACAAGTTCAGGCTGCTGGAAGGTTGGATTTCCTGATAGAGTAGAACTTCCTTATCACAATAAAGGTGTAAGAGGTGGCTGGGATATCCCCTGCCCCAAGGGAAAGCAAGTCAAAGCATATTATGTATGCTGTATTGCTATATTTGGTGTAATCCATTAAATCCCAGGCAGTAGTGATCCAGGTTATAGAAACGATGTGCAGGAATGTTAACTGGGAGATTGCCTAGGTAGCTCTTTCAATTGAAGAGCAATCCAATTATCATCCAATCCAAGAACCATCATCCAATCCGAGGGTATAAAACTCATTTTAACCAGGGGCCCCATCAGCCTCGCGGTTGCCTTCAAAGGGCTGAATGTAATTCTAGGACTGTATAAATGTAACTACTCCTTAACTAGGGGCAGGATGCTCAGCACTGCCGCCAGGTTCAAACAAGGTGCCGGGCTGGATAAAACAAGGTGGAGGGCTAGATTCGGCCCTCGGGCCTTGTGTTTGCCACTGTTTGAATAGACTATTCAAAAAAATCATTTAAGAACTTTATCGTCAGCATATCCTGGCTTTGTTCTCTTGTTTCCTAGTAATTTTTACCATGGTGTTCAAATATTGAGATCACATTTTAGTATATTTGGCATCCAGCAGATTCCATTTTGAAAACATTTCCTAACTTGGAGTTCTAGCCAAGATGGAGGTTTAGGTGGAAACCCTTCACTTCCTCGCACAACCAAAAGGAGGATAACAACCAATCTAAAATCAACAGACAACCAAAAGTGCCAGAAAATCAAACTGCAAGGAACTCTGACAACCAAGGAATTAAAGACACAGTCAAACAGAACAACCAGACCTGTAAGGCGGCAGACAGAGAACCCGAGACGAGGTGGTGGACCATGGCGGTGGGGCTGACTTAAGGGGACTCAGAGCTGGCTGTGGACTACGGTAGCTGCCGTGGGCTGCGGTAGGAGAAACTCCCAGTCTCACTCCAGAGTTTGTTGAAAAGTGCGCTAGTTACAAGCAGGTGAGCTGCATTGTTCCCTATCTGGCCTCTCCTCCACAAACATCATCACACCACAGCAAGGAGGGTTGCCCCACCAGGGGTGAATACCTGAGGCCCTGCCCCCTTACAGCTTAACAGGTGCGTCCAGACAAAGAAATATGGTCCAAATGAAAGAACAGGGCAAAACCTCAGAAAGAGAGCTAAGTGAGGAGGAGATAGCCAACCTATCTGATGGAGAATTTAAAGCCCTGGTAATCAAAATGCTCACAAAACTGATTGAGCTTGGTCGAAAAATGAAAGAACAAATTAAAGATACCAAAAATGAAATAAAGCAAAATATTCAGGGAACCAACAGTTACAGGAAGGCAACCAGGACTCAAATCAATGATGTGGAACAAAAGAAATAAACATCCAACTGGAACAGAATGAAGGAACAAGAATTCAAAAAAAATGAGAGACTTTTGAACTTCTGGGACAACTTGAAACATTCCAGCATGCAAATTACAAGGGTGCCAGAAAGAGAAGAACAACAGCAAGAAATTGAAAACTTATATGAAAAAATAATGAAGGAGAACTTCCCCAATCTGCAAAGGAAATAGATTTCCAGGAAGTCCAGGAAGCTCAGAGAGTCCCAAAGAAGTTGGACCCAAAGAGGAACACACCAAGGCACATCATCATTAAGTTACCCAAGATTAAAGACAAAGGGAGACTCTTAAAAGCAGCAAGAGAAAAGGGGACAGTTACCTACAAAGGAATGCCAATAAGAATGTCAACTGATTCCTCAAAAGAAACCTTGCAGAGAAGAATGGGCTGGAAAGAAGTCATGAAAGGCAAGTCATGAAAGGCAAGGACCTACATCCAAGAATACTCTACCCAGCAAAGCTATCATTTAGAATGGAAGGGCAGATAAAGTGCTTCCCAGAGAAGGTCAAGCTGAAGGAGTTCATCATCACCATTATATGAAATGTTAAAGAGACTTATCTAAGAAAAAAAAGATAAAAAATATGAACAGTAAAATGACAACAAACTCTCAATTATCAACAAATGAACCTAAAAAAAAAGAATAAAAACAAAAACTAAGCAAACAACTAGAACAGGAGCAGAATCAGAGAAATGGAGGGTTTTCAGTGGGGAGCCGGATGGGAGGCATGGGGGGGAAGTTATAGGGAAGAAGAAGCATAATTGGTAGGCATTAAATAGATGGGGAGAGGTCAAAAATGGTACAGGAAACAGAGAACTCAAAGAACTTACATACACAATCTATGGACATGAACTAAGGAGGGGGGATGCCTAAGGGTTGGGGATTGCAGGGTGAAGGGGGGATAAAGGAGGAAAATTGGGAAAACTGTATAGCATAATCAATAAAATATACTTTAAAAAAAGAAGCATAATTGGTAGGAAGAAAATAGGGGGAAGTTAAGAATAGTATATAGGAAAGGGAGAAGCCAAAGAACTTACATGTACCACGCATGGACATGAATTAAGGGGGGAATTGCTGGAGGGAAGGGGGTACCGGGTAGAGGCGGGCAAAGGGAAAAAAATTGGGATAACTCTAACAGCATAATCAATAAAATATACATTAAAATATTTTTAGAAAGAAAACATTTCCTCTCTTGAGGATAGAATTGAGAAACTTTATGTCACTCAATTTGACACCCAGAGACATGTTCTGAGTCACATAGCAAACGAAGACAATTATCTGGGGACATTCTGAGGAGCCAAATAAAACTGGACTGATACCATAATTATTTGTTTCACTCGTCGTATTTCTAACATGTAGTCATATTTGCCAAGAATCTTACAATTTGTTCACTTATTCTTTAGAGGGAACACATCTTATTAAAATATTGGTGGAAAAACCAGTAGTAACAATGAACCTCATGTCAAGACACTCATTACTTTTTTTATGAAGTTACTCCACAATTCTATCACAAACATTTAGTAATCCAACTAAAAATAGTGTTAATTTTGGCTAATGAGTTATACTTTTTAGATGATAGTATAAAAATAGTAGAGAGACTAGCACTAAGCATTAGCAAATACTTAAGTTTTCCAGTAAAGAGCCGTTTAGCAGCTATCAGATACTAAGTACACTTTATTTTTTTTAATAACACTTTGATGGGAAAGATAAGCTAAACTGATTGTTTATTTTGATTAATTCATACATAGAGATGTTAGAAAATGATTGAAGAATTATAAACCAGGGAATGGTCTCCCCGGTTATACGCCTTAAGAAGATCACTTTTGTAAGTAGGAGGTGTATGAATGATGGGAACAGTTATGGAAACAGAGACACAGTCTTGAAGATAACGCGAGCAAGAAGTGTTTGGATCGTCATTTACGGAAGGGGTTGGCGAAGTTTTCCGTAAAGGGCCAGACAGTAAACGTTCCAGTCTCTGCAGACCCTGCGTCTCTGTCGCCACCACCCAGCGCTGCCGTTGTCACGTGGAAGCAGCCGCAGGCAAACGAATTGAGTGTGGTTGCGTCTCCATACATTTTTACTTATGGATCCCGCAATTTGAATTTCACGTATTTTTCATGTGTCACAAAACATTATTCTAAAATAATATGGAATAATAAGGCAAAAGCAGTTTTCTCAACCGCTAAATGTAAAATCACTCTTAGCGTTCAGGCCATATAAAAATAAACAGCGGGCCAGCCCTGGCTCACGACTGCAGTCTCCCCTGACCTAAGAGAGTAGCAGTGGTACTGAAGAAGAAGGGAGGGGCTAAGTGATATTTGGAAGACAGGATTTATAGGATTTATCACTGATTTAATGTTAGAGGCTGAGGGCAGGGGATGGCTTTGGATGAGTCCCAGCATTCTGGCTTGGTTACATGGTGTGACTCACTGGAGAAGAGATCCAGAAATAAGCCAGACAGCAGGAGGGAGCTAGACAGGGAGATTTAGACTTGATCTGAGGACAGACTGAATTCACTGGACCCTGTGCATCATGGAGGAGCCAATGATTTTCCTTCCTGGATTACCCATTTTTCTTCCCTTCCCTCAGGAATTCTGCCACTAACACCAAGTGTAGAAATTACTAGATTGTCCTCTGTGTGTGTGTGTGTGTGCATGTTTACCCTAACTATGTCTCACTCAATGTTATTTCTCAACAAGGAAAAGTGGGAAAATGGGTTCATGTTCATGGAACTTACTAATAATGACATGCACCCCATTACTTAGAAGCAGCTGGCTTTATGCAACAATGGAATGTCCTGTTGAAGATTCAGGTTAGTACCACCTGTGAGACAGCTCTTAGCAAAGTTGGAGTCATAGCTTACAGGGTGCATATATACTCCGAGTGAATACGCCATATACAGTGTTGTCTTTCCCACAGTCAGACCTCACTGACTGTGGAGATTAAAAATTTCACCAAGGGGTGGCTTTCCCGTTGTTACACTCAATGACTCACCCACCTTGTTGCAATGCATCCCTGCCTTTGGGAACTACATATGAGTAAGTCTTGCAGCTGAAGGAAATATTTTCACTCAGAACGGTTTCATTGCATTAGAATTTGGGTGTTTTGAATATCCACAGTAATGGACAAATAGTAAAACAAAAACAAAAACAGAAATAAAAAACCAAATCTGTGATCATTAATTCAGGCTCTCAAGAGTAAACAAAATTGCTTCTGAATAGTACATGCAAAAGGAACATGCCTGGAAAACTCTAGTACCATACAGACAAAGTTATTTTGAGTTAAGATCCTTCCGGAATGAAGACTTGTATCAACACACCAGTTAAAGTGTCTTGCCTAAGTGTTTACCGCACAAAAATCATGTAATGGGGAGACCGTCCAGTGAGGAAGTATAAGCAATAACATCAAGATTCGTGGCTAAAATAATATACACCCACAAGGAGCAAAGGGAGGTAAAGCTGAGCAATGTTCTTCAAAGTGTGCTATTCTCCACACCCATGCACATCTATCAACCAGGGATACCAATCCGCAATAAGAAATTAAGAAACTGAGAGTTACTGTTTAGAAACTTCTGTAATAACTGAGTGGAACTTTACTCCTGGATTTTAAAATTAAAAAATTGCAGTGAACATATAATACAGTATACAGATGATGTATTACAGAATTGTTCATTTGAAAACTATATAATTTTATTAACCAATATCACCACAATAAATTCAATAGAATTTTTCTTCGATTGGAAAAAAATCATGGACTGGGTAGTTGGAGAAGAGAGTTGCAGATACCAACCATGGCCTTTGATCTTCTGCAGAAATAAGGACAGTGGTATGCAACTATCTTTCTTGCTGTTTCATGCATTTATATTGATAAACATGTATGTATGTCCATTACTTTTCCTTTTTCTTCACTTTTTACTCTATTTTATTTCTTCATATGTTACCATTCATAAAATGTGTGTTTGAATATTTTTGTATCTTACAACCAATGGCATGTTAAAATTTAATGACTGTGTTTCTTTTAGGGGGCATAGCATTGATACTGATGCCTCTCAGAAGTGATAGATGCCTTAGGTTCATTCAAATTCAATAGATTGGGTGTGTTTGCAGTGACTAACTTTATAATCTAGTATTAAACATTACAGAAAATCAAGATGGGATTGTGACTGTAATAGAGGAGGAATAAACATCACCCAGAAATAGTGGAATCAATCAGTAAATAGTGAGACTTACTCTTGCCTTCTTGAAGAGAACATGAAGTTGTTCTCGTTGGGGAAGGATAGTTCCCCAGAATGGAGCGTGTAGTGGATGCTATTACTGTTTGTATTACTAATTGAAGAGGAAGGATACATGTGGGGTAATCACCAAGTAAACTAGATCGAACATCATTTGCTGTACCTGCCTAAAATCATTTGCCTTTCAAGTCATTGTGAATCCTGCTTCTTTAGATAAAACACCCGAACTATATTTTCCAGACACTTGAGAATAAACATACTGGCTCTCAACAAGCAGTTGCAGCCAGGAGACACAGAGGTTGGAGGAGAGAAAAGAAAATGTAAACAATTCGTGTGGTAATGGAGAAATGTAAGTTACACATGGTAAGACTCATGTAATGGCCAAGGCCTTGCTAAAGAATGTAAATCCAATTTCTTTAAACATAGGATCATCTCAATGATCCCAGGTTTGGAGTTCACCCAGTGGAGGTAGGTGAGGGGATTGCTCCAAGCTGGAGATAATTAGATGGGAATGGCAGAAAGTCAGTAAGACAATAAGCCAAGGGCTCCAGGTAAGAAGCTTAAAGCATTTATTTGTGGGGTCTAAGATAAAGCAATGGACTAGAAAGTTAGAAAGAAATGGAATAGTGAGACGGTTAGGATAATAAACACCTAATAAGTGAGATATACAACAAGAGAGATATATACACAGAAACAAATACTGTACGAACAGCTTGTTTCAGTGACTCCTCAGCATTGGGAATTACCCTTCCACTTGACCACTTCTTTGCTGCTATTGCCAGTGGGTTCGGAAAGCCTTACACTCAGGGAGAGTCAGCCCTGAGGATGAAGAGAAAACCAATGGCAAATCTTTCCTCTTCCACTCTCACCTTAGAACTGTTTCTCTTATTGTTCTTAAGGGAAATTTTTGTCCATTGTTTTTTCTTCTTGGTACACATCGAAATCTCTAGAGGACATATGCCTTGTAGTAGCTGCCTTCAGCTGACAGATTCCTAGAAAAGCCCCTGAGAATCCATGTTCCCAGTGTTTGCGGTGTTTACACTGAACTTGGCATTGTGAACAGTTGAGACACAAAATTTTTTAAGTTGACAGAGGTCTTTCTGGAATAAGGTCATAACAAAGGTCCATACATTAATTTCTGCCCCAAACTGCTTTTGTTCAATGAAAATGTGGCCAATTAAAAACAAAACAAAAAAAGCCACACAGTCTTTAATACTCCTCCCAAGAAGAGTTGAGGTGTATGTATTTTTTTAAAGATTTTATTTATTTACTTGTTTATTTTTTAGAAAGAAGGGAAGGGAGGGAGAAAGAGGAGAAAAACATTGATGTGTGAGAGGTACATCAATCGGTTGACTCTCATACAACCCCTGCTCGGGACCTGCCCCACAACCCAAGCATGTGTCCCTCACTGGGAATCAAACCAGCGACCTTCCGGTTCGCAGGCAGGTGCTCAATCCACTGAGCCACACCAGCGAGGGCCTATGTCTTATTCTGTCATATCGAAGTGGGTTGGTCACTTGCTTTGACCACTAGAATACAGTGGAAGTGGCAGGTCTGGGTGGAGGCCTTAAGAGACTGACAGCTTCCATTTCTCTCTCTCCTTCTCAACACCTGCTCTCGGCCCCTATTAGCCATCTGCTCCTCCAGGTCAGAAGTCCTAGGACTGTACTAGAAAAACCACATGATGAGACACTGACACTACCTGGAGAGGGGCCCAGCTGGGTCCAGCCTGGCAGCCTTTTGGCCAAGACTCCAGGTAGGAGAGTGAACCTGTTTTTGACCCTGCAGACCAGCCCAAGCCCCCAGCCAAGAACCACCGAAAGGCCCCTGGTCAATGCCGTGTGGAAGAGAAGTGCCCAACCATGCTCTCCCCAAACGCCTGATACACAGAATCATGGGATACAATTCAATGGTTGTTATTTTTAAACCCCCCAATTTGGGGAAAGTTTGTTACATAGTCATTGATAATCTTAAAAAGAAATGTGTTTGAAAAGCTGAGTATAAAGGCTTTTTGTACATTTTTCCTTAATATACTTTATAATTTAGAACTGCTTTTGTTCTTTTTTCGGAAGTACTTTAAGAATTGCTGTCACCTAAGCCCCTCTGTTAAGGAACTAATGACCTGAAAACATAAGCTTGTGTTCATTTGGGAGTTCCATACTTAAGCAGTAAAATGAATAATATTTTTATCAAAAATAATAGAAAGCACAAATCTACCCTTCTCTTTTGTCCTCACTCTTATTTTAGCTGCAAAGTAAAGCATGTGAGTAAAACATCTGCATTCCTCTATTCTACAGTTACTCTGACACATTTCCCTTTTTTGCACATTTTTTTAAACAGGAGAGTAACATTCCCCACAGTGGCTGCCCTCCAAAGTTACTCCACCTAACGCCTACAGGCGGGGTGGGTGAAGCTATTTGAGGATCTGTAAAGCAGTTGGGATCCTCCTGGGTAAAATGTGGTGTTGGAATTATAAGACCATTATCATTAACAATTGGCAGGAGGCTCTTCTCATTTTTCCTGGAGAGATTACAGGGGTTGAAGGATGTTTCCCTTAATCACCACGCTGACCTCACCTGACAGAGGCTAGTACTACTTGAAAGGGAGCCCAGCTCCCCGAGGACCAAGCATCACCTTGCTCAGAGCGGCAGGGGCCCAGTCTAAGGTAAAGAAATAAAATCCCTTTGCCAGACGAAACGGTGATGGCAGTTGGTGGTCATTACCCAGAATATTGCTTCAGGGGGAATTAAATGTGAGAAATAGTATAGAAGGAAAAAAAGATACATTTAGGGCAGCTTCAGTCACCGGCTTCATCAGTGCATGTAGGTAGCGCAGACATTCTGGCCCATCTATGACCCACATCTGAGTTGGCATAGATAGCTACAAAATATAAGCCGGAGTTCAGTTATTTAGTAAAATAGTGATAACTCTTGTGTAATTACAGAATGCTTATGGTATTCTACGCACTCTATATACCTTTTCTCATTTAGTCGTAATAGCATTTCTACAAATTGTAAGTATTTCCATTACATAAATGAGTGAACTGAGTCTGTGAGAGGATTATACAGCTAAGAAATGGAATAAGTGGGATTCAGCCACTGCTTGATACAGAAGTTGCTATTCCTTCCACATCTATACACTAAGTTGATAATATAGCCTCAGAATTTAGATTCATTTACGGCTTTAAAAAATCAAGAACATCAACAATAACTAGAAATATGAGAGCACTAGAAGAAAACTATTTTCTATAGTGAGGATTCTAAAAAGGTTATTTACCAATAAGGAGACAGCGATAGAACACTACCACAAATACTTTAAAAACACAGGAGCACAAAGAATAAAAACATACACTTGTAGAGAGCTCACTATTGTCTTAGTACTGCGCAAAGTATGTATATATTAACTTAGTTCGTCCTCCACAATGACGCTATTAGACAGATTTCATTAAGAGCCCCATTTTACAAATGAGGAAACTGAGGCACCAGAGATGTTCATTTGCCCGAGTATTCACAGTCAGTAGGTAGTAAAGACAGGTTTTCAGTCAGGGACATAGCCCTGAAGTCTAGTCTCCTAATCTCAAATGCATTGGCCACAGTGGAATGCTGGTTCTCCCACTTTCTATTCTTGTGACCCCAGAGAAGTTACTTAAGCTCTCAAAGTCATGCTTTCCTTGTCTCTAAAATAGGGCTGATGGTACCCGACTTTGAAAGTGCTGGAAGGGCTACTTATTTAATGCATCAACAGCGCCAGCACAGTGCCTGGCCCAGAACAGATTCTGAACAGATGTTAGTTCCTTCCAAATCCCTGGCTAGTTTCCCCTCTAGTCTTCCCTCTTTCCTTTCTCATTCCCACTCCTTCCTCTGTCTTCATACTCTCCCCTTCGGTTCATTAGTGGCTGCCTCATGTGCTCCTGAGCTGTTTGCAATCACAAAGGCATTAGGGCCACACACCTGGTCTTCCAGCTGAGGGCGGTGCCCAGCACAGCCAGGACAGCTCCGGAACCCTTTATCACACCCTGTTCTTCCGCCCCTGTGCCCCAGGCCATGCCACTCACAGTCACTGCAGTCTAAAGTCTGATGAAAGCCCTGGGGTGGGAAAATGTCTGCGGCTCTAGCGACCAAAACCAGCCCAAGAGAGTGTTCCAGAAAGCTGCTGCGGGAAGTGCTGGTACCAGAACTGGGGTTGCTCCAACACCGTCTGTTCGGTGGCAACACCATTGTCGTCAAGTCTGCTTTCAAATCCGCCTGCATCAAGCCCAGAGAACCAGAGCTGAGGAAACATCAGCTGGGCTGGCTCAGTTCTTCTTTCTTTCATGTCCCCCTTGTCAACAGTTTGAAAGTGAGATGGCTAATTTTGTGCCTGACAAGAAAGGACGGATCATTTTCTCAGATGCTGTTATCAGCAGAGTCAGAGCTGGTACACCCTCCGAGGGAGTCCCTGAACCACAGGTTACTGGCAGGCAGACAAACACTCGCTGACAGCCATTTGTGACCAACTATGAAACACCATCTGCTGTGGCTGGGGGAGGAACGGCTCCAGCAAGTGAGAGCCACTGTACAACCCTCCCCTGTGTTAACTCCAGGCGGCCAGCACATAGCCCTGAAGGAGAACCAATTTTGTTTTTCTGGGTTGTATGTCTCCTCCAGATCGTAGGCGTATGAATTATAGAATATCGATGTTTTATGTGGAAGTAAAAAAATGTGAATCTGTCTCTATACTAAAATGCAAACATTAAACCACGGAATCCAGCAAAATGATGTTGAGAAATAAATGCAGTCAAGAACTGAGTTCAGTTCCTGTGGAGATTTGAGCTAACTTGTGTGTGGACATCATTCAAAGGACAACGGCATTGATGAGTCCTTGATGTTTTAGTTTCGAGTTTAAAAAAAATCTTATTATTTCTGCATTTTGGGAGAGGAGGGAGACACTTTCTGGAAAGAGCTCTACTTTACAATTCAAGATGCATATTAAGAAAAGTGCCGTTATTTATAATGCATCATGGATACATTATTCAGAAGAAAAGGATACTTTACTGAGAGGAAAGATTGCAGGTCTTTAAGATACTCTGGAAAAGGGAGTCTTTTTTGCTCATTAACTTTAATAAGGCACACAGCCAAAGGCATATGCCAGCTCTCCCGCTCTCTGGTTGGAAGTCTGGGTTTTCATTTTTAAGACTCTTAATAGTCCTATGTCTCATGATTAAGTAATGAGAACTGGCATCAAAGTATCTAAAGTTTAGCTGATCTTGCATTTATACTTACAGGCCAGGGAAGATCGTAAAACAAAACATTTTAAAGACAAATATACAAGCAAATATAGACAGAGAGATAGGTAGATAGACAGATAGACATACAGACAAAGAAAAATGCTGGTTCTTATTGATTCTGCTTGGACTCAGGGGCCTTGGCAGAGGTTACAAGTTTTGCTGGTAGGAAATACTTTTTACAGATTAACATTTCTGATGCTGTATTTTATTTCCCAACTGAAAAGTCAGCCCATTGCTTCTCATTCTGGTTAAAGCCTATTGGAAAGTCCACACTACATTCTTCTGAAGTCCTTACGATGGAAGAGATCAAGGCTGTGTGTCCTTGCATTTCAGTCTCCTAGGACAGGAGAGGGGCTTCAGTTCTGAAGCTGAAGTCCAATAACCTCAAGTGGAGAATCCAGGCCATCCCTGAAATCTGTGCCTCAGAGAGAGGGGCAGGATGAGGGAGGCAGCTCAGGCCTTCTCCAATCCCATTACACCCAAGCGTGGGATGACCCTCTCGCAGGAACCCAGCACAGCGGTGATGAGGGATAAGGAAAAAAAGATTTAAATGTGCTTTCACTTATGGCCATGCAATATGAAAAACAAACCTAAACATTTGTCTGTAGAATCAGGTGATGATTGGCTGTCTCCAGTCTCAAGGGGGGCAGGAAAATGGTCCATGCACCTGCCACCTAATTCAGTTTAAAACCTGACACATTTACCAAGAGTGGGCTGGCATAATGAAGTTCATTCAGGCTGTCAGAGGAGTCAATAACTTATCCCCAACTGCTTTTGTTTCAGCGGAGGCAGTGCCTCTGATCGGCTGAGGTACTTATTCAACTAAAATTTATTTTCAATTGCCGGCCATAATGGCACAGGCACAAGCCTGGCTTTGACAGAACCTTTTGCTCAAGGCTACACTATTGTTAAAGTTTGTGTCCATTGTCCGGGGTCTTTGATCTGTCAAAGCTGCTTAACAAGCTGGTTAAAAACTGTTTCAGATAACAGGTGTGTCCTTTGAGGGCACAGGGACATTTTTCAGCTCCTTTAAAAGGGTGGTTTGAGGATTGACAAATATTTACAAGCTGGTTGGTGGTGATATATGTAAGGCACTTTTAAAACAAGGAACAGATTTAATGTCTTTAGTTCCTTGGATTTCTGCAACAAGCAATCTTTTTGAATGAGAGATTTAAGAGACATGTTGTTTCTTTAATTAAGTCAAGTGTTAAATTGTTTGTATGTAGATTTGTATGGAATTAGGGCCAAAGTTCAATGTGCACTAGAGGTGTGAGAGGTGGGTGCAGTGCCCACGAAAAGGCCCCAGTGGTTGGCTGATGGTCAACCAATTACTTGCTGGATATTGAAAGTCTGCTAACTTCCGGAAAGGGCAGCCCGACAGTGAAAGGTGATAGGCATGCCACGTAGTTGAAAACTTACTCCTTTTCCTAACTCTCCTGCCAGAAAAACAGAATTAGGTGGCTATTACAGAGGTGCTCTTTGGAAGTCAAGTTACTTTCTTTCTATTAGTTTCAGAAACTACCTCATATTTTTCTGAGGGAAAATGAAATACATCTTCAGCTGTGTCTTTTCCAATCTATCATAAACTGTCTTACTCTCTCCTCCGGCAGTAATTTTGTTTTGGCTGAAGATTAATGGGGCAAGAAAGAGGTGGGGCTTGAACCCAGGGGCATGATTGGGTCATTTACATTATTCATCTGCATAAAGCTGCTTCAAGTTCACCAAACTCTTTTTGGGGAAGAGTAGAAATTAGGGCAAGTCTTGATTCTGCTTGGAAACATTTGGCAAAATACCTTCCACCACACACTTAACTTCCTAGATATTTGTAAATTGTGTCAGAAATAGTAAGGTTGAAATTCAAGAAGCCAACTATATCTTTTTAGTTTAAAATCATCCCTCAAGAACAGAATCAACAAAATTTAGCTAAAATAATTATGTGCATTAGTTTTCTCCCTAAAGGAATCAAGTATGAATGCAACTATGATACATCAAACACATTTTTTTAAAAGTTCTTTAGGAGAGGAAGTTAAAAAATAAAAAAACAAGCAGAAAATTTTTATTAAAAAAAATCTTTTTAAATGTGTTTCTTATTCTCCCAAACAAAGCAAAACAAAACAAAATGAAACAGGAGCATAATGTGCTTACTACATATAGAAAAGCCCTTAATACTATATGCAAAAAAATCCTTCCTACACACGAATGCTTCATGTTTTGAGACATTCTCATAAGGGGAAAAGGCAGGGAGAGGCAATAAATCTTTTGGGAAGTGTGGGCAGATACGAAGAGGGGAAAAATCACTTTGGGTTCTCACCCTGCAACATTCTCCAAAATAATTCTGAGGAGCAGACACTGTACTTCATATGTGAGTGGAGGCTGTTTAAATTTGGGCAAGATACTTGCTTCTCTAACACTCATTTATAAATTGTTGCTCATTCATAAAATGAGGACAATTAGTACAGCTACCTCAAGACTGTGTAACAGTCAGATATGGTAATATTTTTAAAGTAACTTTGGCCATTGGTTAACACTAGCTACTGTTAATGAGTCACACCATATAATTGCTAATATAAACAATGACTGATGGATAATTTCTGGGTACAGAAGCCCTTGCTAAAGCATAAAAGTAACTAAATGAACAAATTCATAGTCATAATGACCTGTACCTGTAAATGTTCTAGGAGATAAAAAAGGTAACCGAAATAAATTAAATACAAAAATGTTAAAGAACAAAGAGGAAAAGAAAACAAAAAATACTTGATAAATAACAACCAAAACAACTAATCAAAATTAAAAGGAAACTGACAAACTAGAACAGACATTTTAAGAAAAGATTTACCACTTTTTACATAGAGCTCTCACAAGTTAATTAGTAAAGCACTGTTTCCAAGAGACAATTTAGTAAAAAATATAAATCAACAATTCCCCAAAAAAGAAATACTATTTTTTGAAGATTATGAAACAAGATTATAAACTTTGGAAGGTCCAGGAATTTATCAACATTGTTAAGTGCAGTAGCCCCAGAATCTAGGAAAGAACCTACCATAGACCAGATCCCCCCCATACAAACACATATTTACTATTTAATGGAAAAAAGGTCCTTTTGTTATCAAGAAATAGTTTTAAGCAAGTAGAAGAGAAGACAACCCTAGGTACATTTAATTGTTTATTTAAGGATATTTATAATAAACCCTGGAGAAAACAGCATACAAATACAGAGAAAAGGCAAGTTTTCATCTTATAAAAGGAAAACTATTCTGATTTTTCTCCTTCCAACATTAATTTTAAGGAGAAAGATAAAATTATCCTGACTTAAACATTCTAGTTGAACTTCTGTAAACCTAAAGGTATACAACACTCTCTGCATGGACTGTTTTGCTATTTTCCTAAGAACTGGATTTAAGGTGAAACTAAGAAGTTGTCAGTCAGGTATTAAATAGCAATTTAAAAAATATATATATTTTCCTATTCCAAGGGCAGATCAGAGCTGTTGCCCGCATGTTTTAATATCTAGAAGGTAGTAAAGGTTTTTCCTCCCTATCATGCCCCTTCCCATCATCCCCTTCTTTAAGTTCACTCCTCCCTACTTGCATAATACACTCCAAAATTACATCATACACACATACATAAATTTTAATTCGATCAAACAAGGCATATATAATCGGGTGACAGGAAAGGAGGTATAATGATTCAACTAACACATTAAAGCACTTATCACGGAGCAGGATGGGCAACATTCTGTGCTCTCAGGCAGCCAGGGTCCTCTTCTCAGCAGCCCTGTCTTCCCTCCTGAAGAGCGTGGTCAAGGAGGAAGGCAGGGCTCAGTGGTGGTGGGAATAGTGTACTGGGTCAAACAGTGCTCCCTCCAATGTTCGAGTCATCCAAAACCCGTGAATGTGATGTTAATTGGAAATAATATCTTTGCAGGGTCTTTGTAGATGCAGTCAAGTTAAGAAAGATGCAATCAAGATTAGACGGGCCCCAAACCCAATGACAGGTACCCTTATAAGAAGACAGAAATTTGGACACAGAAACACACAGACCCACAGAGAGAAGATCATGTGGAGACAGAAGCAGAGATTGGAGTTATGGTGGCAGAAGCCAAGGAACGCTTGGGGCCACCAGAAGCTGGAAGAGGAAAGGAAAGGTTCTTTCCTAGTGCCAGTGGAGGGGCATGGCCCTGCCAACACCTTGGGTGAAGGCGTCAAAAGGTACAAATTTCTAGTTATAAAATAAGCCATGGGGATGTAAGGTACAACATGGTGACTATAGTTAAAAATAATGAAAGTTGCTAAGAGAGTAAATCTTAAAAGTCCTCATCACAAGCAAAAAAAAAATTGTAACTGTACAGGGATGGATGTCAACTAGGCTTACTATGGTGATAATTTCACAATATATACAAATGTTGAAGCATGATGTCATACACCTGAAACTAAAAAACAGACAAACAAGTAAACAAACAACCCCCCCCCAACCCTGCTGAAAGTGACAGTGAGTAAAGGTTAGGATGAGGCTTTGGGGATGACTAACAAAAACTGCTCTCATCAGTAGTTTTTGATGAGAGATCAAAATAGATAGATGGATAGATAAATAGATAGATAGATAGATAGATAAGTAGCTATCTATTTATCCTTATCTGACTTCCACTTGATCTCAAAGAATCACAGATGACTGGGAAAGGAAAGAACCTTAAAAACATTTTTTCCAATGCCCTCATTTCATAGAGAAGAAAACAGGCTCAGAAGAGTTAAGTATGGAAACGCAGGTCGTCTGTTCTGCTTGGGTGGAACTGGCACCGGAATCTCTTCTCCTGACTTCCCGTGCCGTTTCCTCAGTCAGTGTTTGCCCAGCGTCTCTGTCGTTCACAGCCCTGGCCCCAGTGCTTCAGGAGATCCAACAAGACCAGTGAGATAGTCTCTGCTCTTGGAATTAAATGTGTAATTATGTAGTCGGTTGTTTCACGCCTCTGTCTTTCTATAATGAAGCTTTGTGAGGTCAGGGGTTGAGTCTGTCTTTCCAAATCATCCAGCATCAGTCAGAGAGAGAAAGAGATTTTAAGGAATTGGCTCACGGGATTGTGGGGGCTACTAAATCTGTACGGGCAGGTGAGCAGACTGGAAACTCAGGCAGGATTTCTATGTTGCAGTCTTGATGCAAAATCCCTTCTTCGAGAAACCTCAGGTTTTGCTCTTATTGCCTTCAACTGATTGGAGGGGCCTACCCACTGTCGAGGGTAATCTCATTTATTTAAAGTCAATTGACTGTAAATGTACTCACATCTACAAAATGCCTTCACAGAAACATCTAGAAAAGTGTTTGCCCAAACAACTAGACACTGTAGACTATTGGCTAATTGGACTCAAGTCGAACTCAAGCTGTCCTGCTGTTTGCATTTCTTTATACATGTCTGTTCTGTCCACTTATTTGTTGTTTGTCTATTTATTTTCTGTTTTCTCCCTCGAATGAGAGCAGACAGCCTCATCTGTCTTGTTCACCACTTTACCCACAGCAGCAGTTTACTGCAGAGGTTAAGGGCACAGACACCGGAGATGAGCTGCCTGAGTTAATACCTGTGTGACTTTGGAAAAGTTAACCAATCTCTCTGGGCCTGGGTTTATTTATTCTTAAAACTGAAATTCTACACTCCAGTGAGACTTGTTTCAAATTTCCTCTACTCATTCAATGAACCCTGCTTTGTTTTGCTCTTCCCTCTCTGGGCTATAAGCTTTTTCAGTGCTGACACCTCATCTTTCTTTTTCCCCATTGTACCTTAAGAACTTAGTACAGTGCTTGCTACCTACTGTCTAAGACACTGTATAGTAGGTATAATATAATGACATATTATAGATAATGTAATAGAATATAATGATGAGCACTGTCTCTGCACCTTTATAATCAGGAGGAAACTTGCTTCTAAGCCTAGATTAATGAGGCATTAAACTGTTTCAAACAGAGAGCCAGAAAGCATGTGCATTCCTAACCACTATTATTAGCATTGAGGCTGAGGAACTAGAGTAGAAAAATAACAATATTGTAACTCCAAGAGGCCTACATGTACAGAAAACAGGCTCAGAAGAGTTAAGTATGGAGTAAGTATGGAGTTAAGTAAGAGTTAAGTATCTATCTTTTCCCACCAACATTTCTCTGGCTAAAGCAACAGTTGATAAGAATTTTGTAATAATATTAGCACTACATTTAAAAACAATCATTATTCTGATTGGCTTAGAATGTATTTAGTTTGGGAGCAAAATGACCATCCTGTAAAAAATTTATCCTCCCTGGATTCACTTTACCAGGTAGGTATTAAGACATAATTCTACAACTCAATTAAAAAATGTGCAAAAGAGTTAAACAGACACTTCTCCAAGGAAGACATACAGAGGGCCCAGAGACATATGAAAAGATGCTCAGCATCACTAGCCACCAGAGAGAGAGAAATTAAAACCACAATGAGATACCACTTTACACCGGTGAGGATGGCCAACATAAACAAATCAACAAACAAGTGTTGGTGAGGATATGGAGAAAAGGGAACCCTAGTGCACTGTTGGTGGGAATGCAGACTGGTGAGGCCACTGTGGAAAACAGTATGGAATTTCCTCAGAAAACTAAAAATGGAACTGCCTTTTGACCCAGCAATTCCACTGCTGGGATTATATCCTAAGCATCCTGAATTAAAAATCCAAAAGAACCTATGCACCCCAATGTTCATAGCAGGACAATTTACAATAGCCAAGTGCTGGACAGAACCTAAGTGCCCATCAGTAAATGAGTGGATCAAAAAACTATGGTACATTTACACAATGGAATAGTACACAGCAGAAAGAAAGAAGGAGCTCTTGTCCTTTGCGACAACATGGATGGAACTGGAGAGTATTATGCTAAGTGAAATAAGCCAGGCAATGAGGGACAAATACCATATGGTCTCACCTTTAACTGGAACATAATCAACAAAACAAACAAGCAAGCAAAATATAACCAGAGACATTGCAATTAAGAACAATCTGACAGTGACCAGAGGGGAGGTGGGAGGGGATAATGGGGGGAAGAGAGGAAGGGTTTTCAGGAACAACTATAAAAGACACTTGGACAATACCAAAGAGGAGTGGACTCAGGGGAGGGAGGAGGGGATGGCTGGGTTGGTGGTGGGGGGTGCAAATGCAGACAACTGTAATGGAATAACAATAAAATAATTTTTTAAAAGACATAATTCTAGGTCATAGTAATAACTGGTAATAGCACAGCAACCCTGGTAGTGGCACAGAAACGGACTCATATACCAATGGTACAGAATAGGGAGGTCGGAAAGAGACCCATGAATATATAGGAACTTGACACAGGATAAAGATGACACCACAAATCAGTAGGGAAAGGATAGATAGTGTCCCAGACAATATTGGGGAAATTGGGGTACCATATACAGAAATAAGTTCTTAAAACACAAAATTAAGATATTAGGCTGGGAGAAGACAGTTGTTACATCTAAGATTTTCATTATCTAAACTATACAAGGAACTCTCAGAAAACAACAACAAAAAAGACTGGTAATCTTGTAGAAAAATGAGCAAAGGATATTGGCTATATATCTTGAAGATCTATCTATCTATCTACCTATCTGGATATAAAATATCTCCCAGAAATATTCTTGGGCAGATGCAAGAGGATGTATATCAATGTTTATTGCGGTGTTAACAGGGTGCTAGAGGGAAGCTATGTTCACTCAGGAGGGAGATGAGAAATGAATCGTGTTGGACACACAGTAGGGAACACTCAACAGGAGTCAAAAGTCAGGAATGAGATTAACCAACAGCAGAGTGGATGGATCTTAAAACATAATGCCCAGTAGGAAAAAGAGTAAGAAGTAGAAGAAGGGCTATAACACAATCTATGTATAAATTTAAGTCAGGTACACACAGAAACCAACACTGCTCATTTTACAAGGACTCCTACGCTGTGTACACATTCAAGGATATATATCATCCCTGTGTCGGGGAGGGAATGGGAGTAGACACGGCCTTGTCCTAAACAATGACAGCAGTGTGCCAATTGCCAAAGAGGACGCTCATCTCAACCCTCTTTTGGGAAATAGTCTCGCATTTCTGCACATCTCGTGGTCCAAGACACTAACAAACTTCTCTGTACTGTCTGTTCAAGGACGTTTGTATGGAGAACAGCCTTGGAAGATAGAGATAGGATCTGTCTTTCCAACAGAGGACAGGTTTGTTTGCTTCAGGAAAATAAATATAATGTCTCATTCCAGAACAGAAGTCAGGCGGGTTTGCCAAACGCTCATTATAAAAGGCTGGGGTTTCCTCAGATGTAAAGCAGTCCACTTCACAAGCAGCAGGCACCACCATATCGCTCTCGTGGGAATTCAGGGGCCATGGGAACTGAGGTGACCACGAAATTCATGACGCTTTCTTTGCAGCGAGAAATAAAACCCCATGTTTCTGACCCAGGAGGCTGGTGTCTTCTGCCACCATTCATGAGACTGTGACTATCTATCATACCAGTTTGTGAGGTAAATATCTCACTTGTTAGAAATCTCTGTGTTTCTAACAAGTTCCCAGATGATGCTGAGGCTGCGGGCTTGGGGATCCCAATTTGAGAACCACTGATTCAGGTCATTCCAGCTGTATGACCCTAGAAAAGTTACATAACTTTCTGTGCCTCACGTTTCCTCATTTGCAAAAATGGGAATTATAGTACCACTTGTATAGGCTTGTAGTGAGAATTAAATGTGTTGAGCATTTAAAACCATGGTTGGCACTTTGTGATTACTGTAATTATTAATATAAATATTTTCCTGAAGTTAACATCGGCTGGTAAACCATATATCTACTACAATACCGCTATCACCTAGAAAGACATTCTGATGATAATGCTGCTTTTAAGAGTTACAGCACTTTTTTTGGAGTACCTTTGGTTCTGGGACACACTTCCATGTAGCTCATTTTTCTGTAACATAACACGGGCTGAGAGTGAAGATATTAAAATAGCTTTGGGGGCTTCCTAGAAGCCAAAGCTGTTGAAGGAGCAGACAGATTGTATGCACAGGGACAGAGTGTGAAGGCTAAGGGAATGTAAAGCCCACACTCCCCTAAAGCAATGAAGCGGTGAATGGAAGTGGACAAAGACAGTGGAGCGATGAACTGGAATGGGGCAAAAAGCAGAGACTAGATGGGAGCAGAGGGATAAAGAACAGAGAGAGAAAGATGATGAGATCATCGAGAAGCAAGATAGAGAAATAGAAGAAGGGAGGAAAATCGGGAAGGAAGACAGGAGAAAGAAAATTGCCCCCTAATTTTTATTTCCTGGAACTAAGCAAACATGATCTTTCATCAAAGCAGTGTCTTAACAATCTAGAGCATATCTGTGCAACAACAAACTAGAACAGTAACTCTGGGCGTGGTGTTGTCAGCAGAAACGTTTTGCACTTTTAAAGTGGCCGTGTTTCTTGCCTTACCTACTCCAGTTAATACATCCACTTCATCCCTGCCCTGCAGATTCTGCCTCTCCGTCTCTCACTCAGATCTCTCCCTCCCGCGTCAAGCGTAGAGAAACACTGAATGTTTCAATGAACCTAATTCTAGTTTCAAAAAACACTAGGACATCCGTTTATACCATTATGCTACATATATTTTAGGTAAATAACCTTCAAATACAATTTCAAGACAGTAAATTACAGAAAAAGAAAAGAATCTATAATGGTCAAGTAAATGAATATTAAGAAAAGCATCTCACCCCTCACTGTCCCCTTAGATGGGGTTTAGGGTCTACCTAGTATCTGATAGCCCAGGGGAACCGCAATTTAGAAAAGTAACACTCTCCTACCTATCTCTTCCTCCCTCCTCTCTAGACCTCTTCCATACTCTCAGCATCAGGCACTTCATGGGCAAGCTAGCATTTGGCTGAGGTTCACATAAAACTACTGTTTCTTTTAAAAAATATTAGTTTGCTCCATTTTTAATATATTTCAAAAAGTTTTTACTCTTCCTGTTTTCCTTCAAGTTACAGTGCCTTTGTAAATTCCTTGTATTGAGATCTACTGTTTACTGTGAAAATTTTTCACAGTAAAAATATAGTATAGTATTTTAAAAATCTTATTTTTTATTAAAACATTGATCATGTCAATAATGATGAAAAGTTACTGGTCATAAGTCAATGTACTCTGGCCCTGAAGACATCAAATGTCTCAATTAAGAGCCTGGAAAACACTACTGCTAGAGAATCAAGCACCTAAGGGTAAAAAAAAAAATGGAAAAACTTGCAAATCAAAACACCTTGTCAGGAGGAGCATTGATATCTGAGTGCAAAGGACCAAAAAAGAAACTGACCCATCTCCACGTTGCAGTCAGTCAGTATAACTTCTACAACTGATCTTATTCAATCTTGCAGTCTAATGCGTGTATCATATAATTCAAGTAAAAATTGGCAACAAATTGCCTCCTCGACTTCTAGTATTCCCCATGGACTACTTAGCAAGAGAAAAGGTTTCTCGTTTTTTATGTTTGTCTGTTCATTCTGTGTACCGTGGGGACGTCCGGTCACGAGGACATCATCGAGTAGACGTGCAAAGATGACATTCGTATGGGTTTTATAGAAAGAAACAACACTATTTGGGCCACCACTCATACTGTCACTCTGAGTCCAGGTCCCATTCCTCACATAACTGGGACGAACAGCCAGCTGTACAGAAAGTCAAAACAAAAGTTGGATTGATTGAGGGCCAAGCTGAGTTTAAAATGATGGATCTCTATTTCATTCACTAGATTTTTTTTTTTTTTACTTTCCCAAAATAGAGACAAGTGTGTGTTTGGTAACTGTTCTATATGGAAGACAATTATGGGCATGGTTTAATACCAGTCACTTTTGAGCTGGCCTCCCTCAGATCCTTGCCTTGGCTCTGAGTGACTCGCACACCACGCAGGGTCTAGTCAACTTTGGCAAGGAAGGCAAGGGCTGACTTCAGTCAACACGAGACCCTTAAGTGTCACTCCCTTAAGAGGTAGTGGTGGATGTGGCAAACCAGGTGGCTAGATGGTCTTGTTGCTATTGCATAATTTAGAGAAAGAACTAATTTTCAAAACAAATCATTTCCCCATTTTGATCACTTTCATGATACCCATCTCTATACATGCCACATTGTATCTTTCTACCATGTTTTGTTTAAACGGGCCCACAAGGCCAAAGGTACACCAAATTAGTCCTTTCTAAATTAGTGCAGATAGAACATGTTTGTGTTCTTCCTCAAAGAAGTGTTTTTTAAAATTGAGTTTTTCTACTTAACTGTCTCTGATGCCAAATTAACTGAATGATTGCCAGTTTTGCTTGGGCTTTAAGTAGAGGTTTTAAAGCTTTTTACTTTAAAGATATATTTAATTGCATGATGCAGTTGATAACGTACAGATGTGAAAAAGTCAGAGACAACATCCCAAATCTCTCTCCTATATTTTGATTCCCTACTTTGTCCTTTCTAACTATGACACTTAAAATTAGTCTTCTAGGTTTAAATCATTCATAGATAAGCAACTAGAAAAGATGACCAAACCAAAAATGTATTAAGTAATACAACAGACTGTACTTGGTACAAAAGAAAATTAGATAAAAGACGTATGAAACGGAAGAGAAAGAAATTCAACACAGGAAAATAAGGGGACCCAAAAAAAGTCAAACAAGCCGTGTTTTTCAAAAGTTTTGTAGAGGAACCCCTGGCTTCAAGCTTTAAAGATTACCGGAAGCTCCAAAGGAGCTCCCTCCTGCCTTCCCTGAGCATCCAGCAAAGATTCCACAATTGTACGCTGAATCTTTGTGTTCTAGGTAGGATTATTTACCAGGGATTTTGTTTTGTCTGGGTTTTCAATGGCCCAGCCCCAGCTGTACATTTGGGGACAGACCGCAGCTTCAGTGAACAGAGGGTTTCCAGCAATCCTTTCGGAAGCCTCCCTCCCCCTGCAGGGATGGAGTAATTAACAACCCATTAAGTCAGTTCTGCTTTATTGAGGGGGACACCGTGCAGGTCGTTTCTTTGAAAACTTTTGTGCTGGAAGGAAATGACAGGATTGTTTTATGTTTAGACCACAGCCTGCAGAACTCGGGAGTCAGGAGGCAAGTTTCTGTAGCCCAGGGACCCACCGGGACAAGCGGGATAAGGAGTCTAATCCCATTAAAAGAAGATTCCTCCCAACCTCCCCGCTTCTTGTCTTTTTCTTTCTTTCTTCTAAAAAAACAGAAGAAAAGCGATTTGCTCATTTGGTGGTAACCAATGGGGACATGAAGTGCGAAGCTGCCCCAGACAAGTTTATCTTACTGTCCGTAAATCTCTCACTACCCGCGATGGAACTCGGCACCGCCACCATTACTGCTTTTTATTTGCGTGTTAATCAAAGGCACCTGCTCCCGGCCTCTATCTGGTGGGGCGGAGGGGCAGGGAGCTTTCGAGCATCTTGAAAAGCCCTCGGCGCGGGCCCGCTTGCAGTGCTTGGGTTTTGTGCGGCCCGCGGAGCTTTTACCATCGAATTCATGGGCCTGGCGTTTTCCCACCAGGCTCCGAGGCCCCTGGCGCTGGGGACGCTTTCTATGCTCTTGAATGTGTTCCTTCTCTCGCTGTTTTGCTCCTTTTTCTCCGGTACCCCTCACAGTGCCTGGCACATCGGAAGCGCTCAGAAAGTGTTCATTGCTGAAGTGGAGTCAGATTAAGAGAAAGTCCAAAGGAAGTAATGTCAAGGCTTACCTCGCTAGGGGTGCACTAAAGCGCTGTATGTTTACATATGGGTTCAAAGGATGATGTGAGTTTCCTTGTTCTTTTCCGGCGTAGATGGGAAGCGAGGGGTGGGAGGTGGGGAGGAGAGGAGGGGGCAGTAAACACCCGGGAGGGGAAGAGAGTGTCTACTAAGTGTGCTCTCCCCAACGGCTGCACCTTCGGCGAAACGCCTTCTCGGCACCGCAGCTCTGCAGCACCCCGGGGCGGGGAAGGGGGAGAGGGTGTCTCAGAACTTGGCTTCTGGAGTTTTCCAAGGGAGATGAGGGTTTCTTGGGAGGATGCATCTCGCGTGTAAACTGCGGCGTCCTCAGAGTCAGTCTCCGACACCTACCCTCTCCCAGGTATCAGGCACCGAACGCGAGGGAAAGACTGGTTCTGATCAGGTCAGAGCCAGACGGAACCTTAAAACTTTGGGGGACAGCTATCCCAAGTTGCCTCACAGACCCTTTGGCGCTGCACCCTCCCTGCCCTCCTCCGGCTCGAGAAACCCAACCCACTCCGCTTGTATCTGAATACCAACACGCCGCACCGAAATCAGGCCTGGGCACTCCGCGCCCAGATCTGCGCATCCCTCCCTCTCCATCCCGGGGCCTCAGCCCCAGCAGGTTCCGGCTCCCAGTGGCCCACTCCCGGGTGTGTTGAGCTTTCTTTCCCGAGTGCCGAGTGCCGGCTGCGGGACAGAGTCTGCACTTCAGTGCCAGAACCCGGGACAGGGATAGGGCTTTGATTAAAAGCAGAGACTTAGCGCCAGGCGTTGAGGCCCGGGTCCGACGCGGAGAGCCTGGCGCCTGGGTCCTCCGTGAGTGTCCCCAAAGAGGAACAGCAGCTGCGCCACCCAGACCGACAACGACCCCGCCTTTTTAGCAAAGTTTACTAAGTGTCAGCGCCAGACTGGGCTTGGGGGCGCAGGGAACACAGAAAAAAAGCGCTTCTGCCTCGAGCTGGGATTTGTTGGTTGTTACTGTTATTGTTCTTCTCCCTCCCCGTTTCCATAAAGGCTTAGGCAATTCGAGGCTCTCTACGAGAGCTCGCGCAGTCCTGTCCGAGCTCCGAAATACTCCTTTCCGTGCACCCTTCTTTTGTCGCCTGCGCCCCCACCTCTCTGGGCCTGCAGAGCGGACAGCGAGGAGTCCAGGGTCGGGCGCGGAGACCGACGCTTCCCACCGGACGCAGCCCCAACTCGAGGACCCGAGCTCCGCACAGAGCAGGGGTCTCGGCGCCGCCCTGCTTTGAGTTAGGCCCCGGAGCCCGCGCGAGTGTGGGCCCAGTTCCCGCCGCGTGGGACGCTGACCCGGGCCGACTCCCCACTCCCTTTGCTGGGAGCAGGAGGACGGAGGGAGGCCCTACATCCAATGAAATCGGGGGCTCGGGAAGGATCCAGTCCGAGGGCTCTGGGGGCTGCGACGAGCACTGATTCCGGCGGGTCTTGTGCTCGCCGCCTCGGTGGATCCCCGCACCCAACCCTCTCTGGCCCCCTCGCAGCCCCGAGACTGCAGTGTCCCAAGGAGGGTGTCACTGAAAACGGACAAAAAGCGAGACTCTGCAGACCCGAGCCTTAGGGGTTTGCCTCCTCCCCGCTCCTCAAAAGGGAAATAGGTACTAGAGAGGCTCAGAGACTTGGCAGGGGTGGGGAAGGAGGGCACTCTTTCTCCAGCAAGTTTGCGGAGAGGCAGGGAAGACGCAGGTGCGCCCGTGCCAGCAAGGCCCCTCCCTCGGACAATTTCTTTCCAAAGTCACTGCCAGAGCCCTTAGGCTGGGCTCCTTCTCCCGCTTCGCTTCCTACACCTGCGGAGCCGGGCCCCTCGGGGCCGCACTAACGGGAGAGTCCAAGTCCCCAGTGGCAAGGCTGGCGCCCGGCCCCAACGCGCTCTCGGCACAATTCCTCTGCTCGGGCTCGGGCCGGGCGCGGCGGCCGAGAAGAGGTGCCGGGAGGAGGACCCTGTGAGCCAGGGACTGACCTCTCTAGTCTCGTCAATTCTGGAACAGCCTCCAAGGGCTGAAGCTGAGCTCCTGCGGGGAGTCTTCAACCTCGCAGGGTCCGAGTCTTGCCCAGCCCCTGTCTCAGGCACCAGGCCTGTCCAGGGACCCCAGAGGGTGGCAGAGCGGCGGCGGGAGGGCTGGGAACGCACGCTTAAGTCGGACGGTGGGAGGGGAGAGAGGGGCCTGAGGTCTCCAGGAGGGACCTAGAAAGCGCAGTTGAATCTCACAAGCTGAGAGAGGTGGTCAGAGAACCAACCGCCCTCCCTAAGGGAAGAAGGGCTTTTGCGATTTCTGCCAAGTGTATTAGTGGAGGCCACAACACCTTGCTCCATCCAGCAGCTTGAAAACAAAGTTTGAGAACTCAAGACCTTGGGCTTCGTGGGCTGCTCAGACCGACCTTTTTGGGAATATAAACCCAAAGCCCCAGAACCTCGGGAGGAGGAGAGGGTGGCTAGAAACAAAGGCCTAGTGGCCTGCTTTCCCTTCAAAGTGTGACTTTCTCCCTGCCTCTTAAAGTTCGGTCACCGGCTTAAACCACACGGAAGTTTGAATGCAGGCTTCTCAAGATATTTCTGCCCACGAGGCTTTCGCTGTCCTTTTAACGATAAAGCAACTTTTATTCTGGAATAAAAGGATCGTTGTCGTGTTTCTAGATGGAATTAAAAACTGCTTTAAACTTCAGAACTTTGGAGAAAGTGGCAAATTCACATGAAAAAATAATACCAAATGCCTAAATACCATTCTCACTTTCACGGCCATGTAATTTTGTTTCTGGAATCAGTCATTTGAGAATTTAACGGGAAATGCAAGTAAGAGTCGCTTGCAAAGTCACATTCCCAGTTTACCAGCTCGCACCGGGGCGAGGCCCTTCCCGGGAGGCGAGTGGTGATTGTTCCTACCCAATAAATCAAGAAACTCCGGGAGACCTGGCTTCCAAATCGCCTTCCTTCTTGAGTTCCTGCCCTGTTCTAATCCTTTCTCCCAGTTTGTAAGGCGGGGGTTGGGGGGGCAGTTTTGCAACCCAGAAAAGAGCTCAGCCCGTTTAGAAGAACTCCTCAACGTCGGAAGCAGGGCCTAGTTTCCCGCTTTTGGACATCGTGGGGTAGAGTCCTCTGCGATTCAGGTTCTTTCTAGTGCAGTGACCCACAGGCAGTAGAACTCAGCTCTTTAAATTGACCGCTGGAGAAAACTACAAGGATTCTTGTCCCAGCAGCACGGCCTCAAAAGCCAGCATTGCCCTGGTAAAGGGGTGTGGCCTTACTCCTTACAGCGCCCACATTAAGCTCCAGATCTAGAGATCGAGATCGGGTAAAGCCCGCTGCTAAGCCAGTGGTCAGGCCTCTCCAGCGTTTTCCCAAGACCAGGCCTTTGGAAACAGGACTCAAAGAAGCAAGTGGCTTAGGGGAAAGACGTTTTCCTGATTGATGAAACTTCTCTGTTCCCTCCCCTTTCTAAATAATAAACTCACAGGGAAAGGCTGGAGGGCTGCCTTGTGTTGGTTTCAAATAAATCCTCAACAGCTCTTTGCTTACCCAGAGAAATGAATCACCCTTGGGAAACAAACGATTATTCCCCCATTTGTCTGCCAAAAACCAGAGGAAATAAGCACCTTCCACTGTAGACTCTCACTCTGGTCTTTCTCCCTGGCAGTGGGGGAGCTGGGGAGGGGCAGCGGGTAAAATGATATGGAGGAGACTGATTTAAATAGAACCAGGTCCCACAGAGATACCCCCTCCCCCCTCCCCCCAGAGGGAGGGGCAGCACCAGGCAGGCAGTGGGAGGCCCAGGAAGGAAAAGGCAGGTGCTTCTAGATGTGCTGTCCCTGGTAGGTGCTGGAGAGAGACAGTTCTATTGCCCTGGGGTAGACACCTTGGGCCTCTCCCTCTTGAGGAGGAGCTTAGGAATCAGCCAACAGGAAGACCATGTTACATCTAATCCAGAGGCAAATTTGGGGTGGCACATGTCAATCAGGTTTTATTTTCCTTAGTAGGAAATAGGGGCATGTGCTGTTGGGGTTATCATCACTTGAACTTGATTTCTTGTCCTCTATAAAGAAACACAATCTTCTTGCCGGATCACTTTCACCTACATACACTATTTGGAACTGTGACTGCAGGAAGGGATGGAGAGTAAAGTAATTGATTTGAATGACCTCAGTTTTAGCTATCATCAATGTAGATTTTTCTCTGTACTCCCCAGTCCTCTCCCCATATACTTGCAAATAGTTTGTATTCCACTAAAGACCTGCCATCTTCTAAGAGAGGAAAGAAGGGAGAATTACCCCTATAAATCTGTGAGATACTGAGACTTGGGCGGTCCTTGGCTTCACCCTGCTCACTTTACAAAGCAGAGTGGCTTCCCTTTCTCTGTGGGGCTGCAGCCCAGCGAGCAGACAGGGGGCCGGGTATTTGATTATTCTCTAGGACCACTCTTTGTTGACTTTTAAAACATATACTGCATTTTAACCTGTTTTTTTTTAAGGCCACATGGTCAATTTAAAGTGAAAAGAAGTTAATTTACTGTTTCATTCTTATCTGTTGCCAACACAGCCACTGCAGTCACTAATCTGCCTCTAACTTCCTGTCATTTGGGGTTTCCAGGTTACTTTTTAAAAAATCTCAATTGAAGAATTTATGAGGGTCGATTACTGCAGAGAAACAAGGAGCTCAAATATCACAAGACAGACCAACGTGCACAATGCTCCCACTCAAAGGACATTTAGTTGTAATAATCAACACCAAGTTATCTAACCTCTTTACCTGTGAATGACCAGAGAAAACTCGTCACATCTGCAGCCCATCCCAATTTCTCACCCAGGCCCAGTCACACCTGACTGAGTCCACGAGTTCCCTACCCATTACCCCACCTTCACAAATTTTAGGCAAAGGCAAAGCTAGGATTTAAAGGTTCTTTTTTATTTGAAATCTCATCCAGAAACACTGGTTATTAATAAATATATCATAGTTATCAAGAATATATAAAAAATAAAGACAGGTATTGTCTTTGAAGCCCTAACAAAATATTTCAAGCAAATGTTCAGGAAAATAAAAACAGTACCCCTCCCCATACCACAATAAGTTTTCAAAGCTGATAACAGAGAGAGCCGACCCCGCATGCAGAACAACTGAGCAAGGGGGGTTGGAGCAAGCTATTGGAAAGAGCCCAGGCTCTGGCAATTGCCAGCCCATAGAACAGCCAAGAAGGTTGGGAATGGAGTTGAAGGGGTTGGAGGTGGGAGAAGCAGTGCATGTGCGTGAATTTGGGTCTTTGCACTCTGCCCCCATTTTCATTTCATACAAACACAGACAGATATACGGAGTACTTGGGGGAATTCACTAATAAATCCTTGTTACAAGGAAAATGGCATCACGGCCTGCACAACATGTTGAGACAAGATTCATTTAGAAGCCTGCATGCATTCTTTTGACCTACACTGCATCTTAAGAAAAACCCACATAACAAATGTCATGCCCTG
The DNA here is from genome assembly GCF_022682495.2 of Desmodus rotundus. NCBI lineage: Eukaryota > Metazoa > Chordata > Mammalia > Chiroptera > Phyllostomidae > Desmodus > Desmodus rotundus. The sequence goes on from NC_071397.1 coordinate 82,686,273, forward strand.
GACCGGAGGTGAGATTCAAAACTTGGGTCTTTACTCTCTCTCTCTCTCTCTCTCTCTCTCTCTCTCTCTCTCTCTTTCTCTCTGCCCTTGTTGTCTCCAGAAAACAAAACTGTGGAGAGGTTAATGACAATCAGAATTGCACCCATCTCAAGAAAATATTTACATTTGTTTTGCATGAAAGGGATGGTTGTCTTTTCCAAGGTGAGAACACAGAGCCAGAGAAAGCCAACTCTAAAGTCCGTCCCTTCGCAAGTTTTTAACTATACTGATCCCCTTTTTTTACAACAAATGCAGTTTTGATAAGAGCGTATGACTGTGAGAAAGACGGGCGCGGCATGGGGAAAAGCAGCATGCATGCAAAACCCACGACGTCTGGTTCGAGTCCCCCTTCGCTACCACTTCGAAATTGCAGTTTGGTTTTGGTCCTTTCCCTCTGGGGTCAAGTGGGGTCCGAGATCTCTTAGCCCGTGCAAGGGGCCGCAGGACCCCGCGCCACCCTCCCTCGGGCGGAGTGCCCAGCCTGCCCTTCCCTCCCAGCCCGGCACTGCGGCCCCTCCCGTCTCTCTCCCTCATCCTCCGCAGCCGGGCCTGCCCGCTGCTCACTTGAGCAAGTCCTTGGACTCAGCGGACAGCCGGGCCATGTTGGCTGTAGAGAGAGCGGACAGGTGCGGTGGCGGCGGCATCTGGCAGATGGTGCAGGGGCAGGGCAGCCCGGCCCAGTGCTGGAAGCTGCTACCCAGCTGCAGCGCGGGCGGCGTAGAGGGCGCTTTGAGCAGAGAGTGGGGAGGCCGAATGGTGCCGATGGCGGGCAGTGAGGCTGCGGACAGCGGCGATGAAGCGTTGCCGGAGGACAACGCGCCGCCCAGGATGGGGTGCACTGGGTGCACAGCGTTGGCAGCGTGCGCTGGGTGGCCGGCCGAGTGGCCCACGGTCCCGCAGTGGAAGGCCGAGTGGTGGCCTCCGTAGATCTCTCCAACCAACCTCTTCATCTCCTCCAGAGAGCTGGTGAGCATGAGGATGTAGTTTCTGGCCAGCAGGAGAGTGGCGATCTTGGAGAGCTTTCGCACCGAAGGCCCGTGCGCATAGGGCATGACCTCGCGCAGCCCGTCCATGGCGAGGTTCAGGTCGTGCATCCTCTTGCGTTCGCGTCCGTTGATCTTGAGCCGCAGCTGCTGTAGGTCCTGCTCCGACAGCTGCTTCTTGATTTTGTACTTGCTGCTCTCACCCGCAGCCTTGGCGCCGGCCCGCGAGAGGCTTTCCCCGGGCATCTTCTGCACCAGGTCGCCCTGCGTGGAAGAGACCGAGTTGAGACGGCTCTCCTGGTGGTGGTGGTGGCGGTGGTGGTGGTCCCTCAGGTACATCTCGTCCATGTCCGGAGATGAAGCTCTGCTGGAGACAGAGCTCGAATCAGAATTCATTTTATTACAGAGGATGCGTCCCGATCGTGGGGAGGCTTTAGGCGGAAAATTAAAGAAAATCTTGAATTAAAAAAAAAAAATCTGCACAGCCCAAGAACCCAGTTCTCTGAGACAAGACGTGAGAAGAAAAGCTGAGGCACTGCCTTTCCCTGCCTTCCTCCCTTCCCACCTCCCTCTCTCTGGTTAGGCTGTTTCCTGGACAGCTAGTTGGTGTGTGCTTGAACTAACCTCACGCTGAAAAAGAGGGGCTTTTATAGAGCTGCGGCGGAGAAAAGAGACAAAAGAAGCCCTCCTATCTATCCTGGGCTGGTTGGGATGACGTGCCATCATTCAGGGCGGTGCGCTTTGCTGTCCCATTTAGCAAGGATTCCTATTCATATTCATTGTGGGGCCGCCCTGGGACACCTCTGCTCAAAACCGCTAGGAGCCCCCAGGCACAAAACCCTCTGATTGACACACTCACCGCTCCGGCTCACGCCTTCCTGATTTTTTAAAAAACTTGCCTCCACCCCCAACCCTCTTCTCAATTTCCCTAGCCGTATCACACCTAAGGAACCTGAGGAAGGGAAGGAAAGAGGCAACGGAGGTTGGCGAAGATTCCTCTGGGTTTGGAGAAAAGAATTGAAATATTCTTTCTCCTTCCTTTCACAGCAACTCCTAAATTTTGGCAAATGTGGGCAAAAAAAAAAAAAGTCCCAATGGAACGGTTTCAGGGACAGATGAGGACGGCGGGCAGGTTCACCGCGCAGGCGGGGGAGGGGGGAGGAGATTGCAGTCGATGTGCGTTCTCTGGAGTTGTTTTGTTTTGTTTTGTTTTAAATTAGTTCTCTTTTCCTAAACAGACAGTGTGCTCCTTCTGTTTGTTGGGCCCCTCTGCTGTGGTTTCAACGGGATATTCGTATCTGGTGATGGGTTTGCAGCTTTGCCCCAATTCTCTTAATTTCTTAGCCCGGGAACTGCAGCGGGGAAGATCCCAGTGTTACAAGAAGAGCAACTTAAGGAGGGGAGGAGAAGTGGAGGAGGAGGCGGGGAGGAAGTTAGGGACTGGAAAGGTTCCCGGGAAACTCCGGAGAGTGCTCCCGCTTAGGCTTCCCCGCGGCCGCTGGACCCTGGCGACACCTACGGCCTCGGTCCGCTGTGCAGAGTGCGGAGCTGGCCCAGGAAAGCGGGAGCTCAGGGTGGAAAAATAAGCTACAGTGGTGCTCGTGCGTGTGTGTTTCGGCAGCGAAAGGGTCTGGAGAAGCCCCGTGCGTGTGCGCGTGGGCACTGCGGCCCAGCACACAGGTTTTCTGGGGATACAGAGCAGGCCTTCCTGCTCGGTGCCTTCTGCGCGGGTGCCGAGGTCCGCGCGGGTTTTTCTTCCCTCTTGCTGTGTTTTGATCAATCGGGAATAGCTAAGCAGCGTGAGGGGTGGGAAGGCAAAACTCCCTGGAAGGGAGAGAGCCCGAGGGCGGCCTCTGAGAGAACCTGGGTACCGCGGCGCTCCGGGCTCTGAGGAACCGGCGACAGACGCTGAGTTGTGCTGAGTGCCTGGGTGCAAAGGGCGACGCCGAAGCAGCCCAGGAACCCTGGGTAGTTAGCGCCTCACTCTGCGCGGCAGAGTCACTGACAGTCCCTAGGACTCGAGAGGAGGAGGCCTCACTCTCCATGGACACGAATGGAAAGGCCAACAGAGCAGAGAGAGAGACGGCCCGCTCCCCTGCGAGTCTGTGCCTCTTTGGCAGTCACACCGCGAAAGCAGCGCAGACAATGCCAGTCGGATGGGGTGGGGGTGGGGGGCAGACGCAACATCCGAACGGATGCTTTTTCTACACCAAACTTTGCTTTCCTGTAAAAAAAAAAAAAAAAAAGAAAATGGCCAACAGTCCCTCGCCAAGGCCAGGCCTGCAGTGTCCTTGAAGTTTGGACACAAGCCTCTTATCTTCCAACCGCCCCCACCTCCTTGGAAGAAAAAGTTTCTTAAAATGGAAAAGCCAGGAGATTTGATTGATTGTGGAAAGACTGATGTCTAAACGCTCTCCTAATATCCAAGCCAAAGGGATGTTTCTTAATTCACCAAACTCGCTCATTTTTGCTCAGTGACATCGCTCCCCCCCCCTTCCCAGCTGCTTTTGTGAAAAAGGGTTCCAGAACATCGGCTATATTCAGACGCGGAATAGCTGTCCGACAGGACCTGGGGGGAGAGGCGTGGTCCAGACGGCAACCCTCTGAGGCTAGCCGGCTGCTCTGTGTGTGTGTAGGGGGCGGGGGGCGGCAGGCAGATCTCCGCTGTAGGGAAAGTGGCTTCGCCGCCTTTGGGGAGGGCACGGGACCGGCCTGAGGTCCTCCAGAGCCTCCTCCCCGGCCCCTGGGGTTTCGACGTGTCTTTCCCACGCCCAAACCGAGAGTGCTGCTCCCCAGTTTTGGTTTCGGGAAGTACCAAAGTCTGTTCCGAGCGGATGGGTTGAAGTAGAAAAATCATGCTGATGATAGACATTTTACCATATTAAAAACCCCCATTTTCTCAGCGGACAATATGAAATAGAGTGTAAAATTCCCCCAAATTAATCGAGAAGGTTGCAGGGGAAAAGGGGTGGGGGGAGAAGCAGTCTTCAAAATACAGGCCGAACAACCCAGGTGCAGGAGTGGAAAGATGGGGGCCTGGGTCCTGGAAGTCGGAACCAGAAACCTCTCTTCCTCCGCACGGCCTTTCTGCCGAGAGGGAGCGAACGCCTGTCCGGACCAGCTCTTGGGGGATGGGGGTGAGGTCTACGCCAGGCGAAGGGGGGCAGAACACTGACCAGAGCGCCCCACCCCCCATTGCCAAAGGGGAGTTTAGCTCTAGCAACCTGGCGGTGCTTGAAGTGGCAGGTCTGCCAGTGCAGGCCCAGGGCCCTCGGTCGCAGTCCGGGATACAGTGCGTCCTCTCCTCTCTGGTCGCCCCCAGCTTTCCCTAAGGGCCGCTGTGACAGTGTGGCATGTCCCGAAGTCCAGGGTCTCAGCTAGCCAAGCACTTTTAGCGAGGCCTTGCAGGAGTCCCGGACTCTCCTAGGAGGCGTGTCCCTCACTCTCTATCTCTTGGAGAGATTCACGAGAAGACGCAGAGTGAATAAAGGAGCCACAACTTGCTCACCATAAAATGGGTTGATACTTGCCAGGGCCCTAAAGGCAAAACCGCCCGCCGGGCAGCTTCGGCTCTGCTCCCAAGCGCTTGCCTCACGGAGTCGCTTTCGATCGTGAGTGTTCACCCGCGAACCCCGCTCAGCCTTTGGGGATGAGTCCGGAACCCGAGAACGAGCAGGCGCGGCACTCTGGAGCGAGAGCTGGCGGATTTCTTCACAGTGTGTTTCTGCCATCGCACACCCCAGTGTGTGCAAGGAGAGAGTAAGGGAGCCGGGGTTGGGCGCAAGCTGGCGAAGCAGTCCAAAGGAGCCCTCACCAGAGAGGCACCTTGACCTTGGCCCTGGCCGGGGGCCCATTCCGAGGGCTCGGACAGACAAGGAGACTGAGCGAGCCACCCAGCGGCAGCGCAGGGCCCAGCTCTCTGGAGCCACACCCCGCGTCCTCGCTGCGAGGCAGAGGCGGCGGGGAGGTAGGGGTCGTTCTCTGGCAACAGGTGCTTCCCAAAGCCTGCGGGTTGCTTCCTGCCCGGCAGTCTGGGCTCTGGGAAGAGCCTGTGAGTTTCCCAGCCTTTGTGCAATACGCCGAAGCAGCAGGTCGGCGCCGGGACCCGGTGGGAAGAGCAGCCCAGCCTTCCCCGCGTGGCCCTGGCGCACAGCCTCAGCTCAGAGACTCCCGGGGCCGTGTGCTGGAGCATCTACCGTTCGTCCTGACATCCCGCCCCGCGTCCATCACCAGGGACAGTCTCTTACCCGTTGCTGTGTGCGTGCAGCTTGTGCTTGGCGCCCACCGCTCAGCAGCTCCAGCCACAGAGTTGCTCTCCAGCAGCTGCCGGCTCTGCCTGAGGCTGGAGCTATTTGGGCTCGGGAGCAACACCCCACCCCACCACCCCTCCTAAGAGTCCAGAGGCGAATGTCGCGCTGGCTGACCTGCCGGGTTGCTACTGTGAGGAGCCGGTCAATCAGCAACGTCCAGGGGCTCCTGTCGATCGTCAAGCCTCAAACTTGACCCGCAGAAACTTTGGCCGAGACCGAACAGCGGGAGGCTGGCCTGTGGGCTTCACCTTTTAACCTAACCCCCCTTCCAACACCAAAAAGATGAAAGGGATGCCCAGATAGTTCTAAAGATGTGCCATCATGTGCAACTGGAGAAATGGCCTAACACTAGTTGACCACGAAGGAACTTCTCAAAAAGTAGTTTCAGTCTGTGAGTAAAACAATCGCTTCCCAACAATAGCAGTCTGGGCCGGGTCAATCAAGACTGTAAGGGTGATCAAAGAAGCCGTAACCCAAAGAAAAAGTAAAAAAAAAAAAAAAAAAAAGACAACAAATTTAAAAAAATTAAATGTTGACATAAACCATAGCCAAGCAGGAATGATCTTCCCCCGCAGCAGCGAACCCTGGCTGGTGGGGTTGTGGCTAGGGACTGACCCCCCAGACCCCCAGTCAGAGATGCCAACATTGAAATCACAACGCTTTAAGTAGGTGCCAGAAGGGCCGGAGAGAATAGAGCTGGGGCAACTGCCCAAAGTGTTTCAGTTTTCTGGTGGCCCCAGAGTTTACAAAATACCTTGAACACCCACTGATCTGTCCAGTACTTTTCCTCTTCTTGTTAAAATCTGATTTTAGTACAGGAAAAATAGCAGAAGTTGAAGGACAGTAGAATTTTATGAGGAGATAGTGACTGCTTTTCGCAATGTTGGACGCGAGATGGGAAGATGCAAGGAGGTTCCGGAATAGCATAAACTGGCGAGTTGCTCATTACGTGAATATTTAGACAGGTCAATACGCTGGCAGAAGTAGCAGTTTGATTTTAATGACGCATAAGCAGCAAGTCTGGCTAGAACTTACAGACTCGTTACAATTATTTAAAGACTGACTAAAGTCAAAGGAGATAGGAGCTTCCAGGCTCCGTTTATAGGATTTTGCTCAGTTAGTGAGCATACTTCAGTACTTAAATTTTTTTTTCCATTCTTATAACATCTGCTCAATTGCCAAATCCTCTCCTGAGTTTCCCTTCTAAGCCTATACGTTGAATTATTTTTCCTCAAGATTGGAAGTTTAAGTTGATTTAAATATCACTGGTCATCAATCATGTAAATCAATGAGTTATATTAAAATTTGCATACTTATACACACACTCTTGACCTGTGCCCTGACATTGTGGATTTTTGGCTCTGTTAATGCCAATACTTAAAAACCACTAAGTAGATGATTTCAAATTAGTATTTTATTGTTCCTAATTCAATTCTTTTGTGATTTTATAGTTAAAGGCCACTGTATACAATTTGATATCTTAACATAAAATAGCACAGAATACTAAATTCTACATTTTATTTTTGGAAGTTACTGTATCATCTCCTTGGTACACTCCATTAGAATCAGATCGTTAAATATTACTGTACTCTTTGCTATAGTGTTTAAGGAATTTAGTTTTATTTTAGAGATAAAATGTTTATTTTAGAGGTGAATATCTTATGTTGCATATGTATTATTTTCATCTTCTGTTCAGTAACATGCAAGTTTATACAAAAACTATATAAATAAATGATGCCACAAAGAGATTATTTTGCAAGAACTTATGTAGAGAGCAATAGAGCATAAAAAGGTGTCAACACTTTCGTCATCAACTTATAATGCTACTTTTTTATTATAGGTGTCTATACATGTACATTCTGAAACATACATGTATAGTTGCACATAGTTAAATACATTAAAATGTTTATTTGAAGACTTGGAGTCCTAAATAGAAAGAAATGTTATTTTTCAGATGATAATAAAGGCAACATATTACACATCTCTTTATAAATATAGCTTGGATTTGAAATGTTATATTGACTCCTAACAAACATGGATTTACATACATTATTTTGGGAAGATGATAATTAAAGAGCCTGCTGTTGAATCTAGAAAAGTCAAAATGGCACTTTTCAAAAATCAACATTTCCATGTCTGATTGATTTTATATGAAATCTGTGGTATAGACTGGGTGGTCTCTGCTTCATTATTTCTAAAAACAAATGAAAATGTAATATACAATCTTTTCTCACTAGTGCATTGTGGTTTTCTATTTATAGGTATGTTTTATTTTGTTTGTATAACACCAACATTCTGAATGTGAGATTTCTAAAACCAAGTTGTCCTTATTTACAATATTGGTTAAATTTTCATCTTCATCTTTATATCATATTATAATATATAATAAAATTGAAGCAATTATCCAGGCAATTCAAGCCTCAGGTTTTGTTTCTATTTTCGTGGTGGAGGGAGAGAGGGAGTTGCTGGGTGGGGTGCATGTGGAATGGAGGATAGAGAGGGAGGAAGCAGACTGGAAACAAACCATCACTCAAAGTTTCTAGGTATTTATCATTCTATGTTTTACATGCAGGCCAGTCTGAGTCTCCTGTGTTACAGTTGAAATGATATCTCAATAGTACTACCAAGAACTGGCTGTGAAACAGTGTCACGCATCTGGGATATGTTAATTTTTACAACATAATAAGATGATGGGAATAAATATTTTTTCACAACATGACAATATTTAAGATATTGATGAAAGATATTTTCCAAAGCCTCATATTTTCCTAGTAATTTGGATTATATTATAACCCTTGATAATAATAGCAGAATATTGAACTATTTATATTTATAGAGGTGGTTATTTCAATTAGACATTTAAACCTTTGTTTTTCCTTTTTTATTATGGCCAGTATAATAAATATGAGTAGACTTTCAGAAAAAAAAAAAACCCTTGAAATGAGACAGAAAAGAAAGAGAAGGAGGGTGTAGAAAATACTGTGTACATAGTATTTAGTCCACAGAACTAAATACTACATAGTATACTACACACCACGTCCTAAGTACTACATAGTATTTAGTACATAGTACTTAGTACATAGTTATGAACTGTGAACTAAGTATTTTAGTTCACAGTTCATAAACTTAATCCTACCCTTAAGTGTATTTTATGTAATTGAATGTATGAAAGCACTGCCAGAATATGTTTATTTTATACATTTGTGGAAATTGTAACACTGACGCTAATATAATATTCTAATATAGAGCACATTTGCCACTGTTTTCCAAAGGCAGAGGTTTAGCCAGTTTGCTGATCTTGTTTCAATGCCCAGTGGGCTCCCGGGCACTCTCCGTCCCCATTCATACATCCTGCAGTACCTTAAACCAGGCAAACTGCCTGCGGTGGAGCTCTGAGAATGAACCCTGCGCAATCCCTGGGGGATGGTACTTGTGAGAACTGGGACGGCTCAGCAAGAGCAGGAGAGATGAAGTGGAAAACGGAGAGGGCCATCAGACTAAAACCCTGCTAGGAAATAGAAATTTTGAAAGTCAATACCATAGATATCCTCGTACTGCTGGACAGCGCTCCCAAACAAGTTCTTATTTTTTCCCATTGCCAGAAAGAAGAAAAAAACTTTCAGCTTTTTATTGAAGGACAGCTTCAGTGTCCCAATCACTCATAATGTGATTCTTTTTCTCTGAAAAAAAGCTTTTATATGTGACTTATTTGTAAAAAAAAGAAATCAAAACAATTATGTATATAATTTTCAACTATGCTTGCTATAATTGCCCTGTCTCTTCATCTTTATCAAAGTTTTGCCTCCTGAAAAAGTGAAGCAGGATATAACAGCTCTTTTGCCCCCATTAGATTTATTAATTAAAGTAATTACATTAAATGGAAAATAATACCTTTGAGGAAAGTAATGCCAAGAACAGAGACTCATTACAAAAATATTGCTACAAGATATAGGTGGCAAGAAAGATGGTGACCAAGAGTCTATAACCAATTCACCTTAAGAGTTTTAAGTAGACTAAAAACTAAAGAGCCTGTGCAGATTTGGGTTGAAAACCTTTTTTAAACACAGGACTAGAATAACAAGGGAATAGTTCCTCTCAAGGTTTGTGGTATCCTTCATGTCCCTGCAATAAAGCCATCAGTAACAAGGGAATGAAAATAAACATCAGCAAAGAATATAAATACATAAAGAATTTATGCAGATTTTAAAAAATAAATTTAGTCTTCTGGCCAAAACTTGCAAATACCATGGGCTTATAGGAAAGATGAGCTCCTGGGGAGCTATAAATAAGAGATTTTTTTGATAACTCTTAAGTTGTAAACATAGATATGCCACTTCCCCATTGATGAGATGCCCTCTTTATGATGAAGGCCAGAGGCAGACATTATACATGAAAAACTTCACAACCCATCAAACTTCCTGGGTAGGATTTACTGCTTACCAGCTGTGCAAACTTACACAAGTTTCCTACTATTTCCGAACTTTCATCTTGTCATCTGCACAATGAAACCGATACTCGTGACATATGTCATAGTAAGGATTAAATAATAGTGTTTTCCAAACCTTTTAAAATCACACTTGAAAAAAAAATTCTCACCCTGTCTTCTGTATATATTTTTGCCAGCTGACAATATTTGCCCAGCTTTATTCTTTTCCAGTTTTCCTTGTGAAAATATTATCCTGGTATTCTTTTAAAAGTTCTTTATCTTCCCTTAGTATTAAAGCAGGGACCCATCCTTTCCTATTGCCCGCACCCCCTGGCAAGTTGAGAACTAGTAATAAAAAGTATGCCAAAGTACCTCTCAGAAGTTGGAGTAGGTAGGGAGTAGGTAAGGTCTGGAAAGGGCTGTGACTTTTAGAAATAAAATTGAGATACAGAATTCACTAGTTTTAGAATGCAGTGTGACAAGTTCTCAGTCCCTCTAAATAACATGTTAGGGGGAAAAAAAACAACAAAAACACAGTTTTAAGGAGGAGGCAGTCATCAGCAGTGTCAGACTCTCTTGATAGGTCTGGTGAGAGGAGGCTGAGGTTTATCAATATGGAAGTCATTGACAATCTATAGTGGAAGAGTTTTAATGGTAGAGTGGGGGTAGTAGTCAGAACGGAGTAAATTTGAGGAAAAAATGGGATGGGAGAAAATGGAGAACGTAATTATAAAAACTTTCAAATTGTTTGGCTAAAAACAGAAGCAGGACAATGGAACAATAATGGACAGTATTTTTTTTAATATGGGAGAAATGACAGAATGCTTGCATATTTATGGGAATGATCTAGCTAGTAGTGAGAAGAAACTGATGATGCAGAGGTGAGAGGGGACAATTGCTGGATCCATGCCCTTGAATAGGTGACAAGGGATGGATGCTATGTATAAGTGGAGGGGGTAGGCCTTACATAGGAACACAGAAAGGATAGCAAGAAGGAAGACAGTAAATAGACCCAGATGCAGGAAAGCTAGGTTTGGAAAATGTCTTCTTCTAATCCTATTTTTTCTCAGTCAAATAAGCAAGGTGCCAGTTAAACATGAGAATTAGGGAATGAGATGTTGGGGATTTGAAGAGATAATAGATATGAAGCAATCCTTTAGAAGAAATGGCAAGCAAATGGACTAAGACATATGGATGGTTGCCACGTCACACATACACAGGTGCGCTGCAAGAATGCACCAGGGATTCCACTCTGGGCACGGCTGTTTAGCCATCCACTCAGCACAGGAAGGGCTGCAATGCTGGGGGTCCTGGGGCTCCCACACAGATACTGCCAGTTGTTCAAGTCAGTCCTCATTTTATTCCTTGTAAACAGATGTCTAACTTTTTATATTTGACAATGTGCTCACATTGAGGGGAGAACTCAAGATTGGTCTCAATCATGATCATCTATTTCCATTTGGTCAGATGCTTACTTACTCCACTAGAGGTAGAGGTGGCCATATGGCCCAGTTCTGGCCAATTAGAATAAGAGGTAGCTTGCTGGAGGCTTCTGGAAGAGCTGTTTTCTTCTCGGACAAAATGAAATCTCGTTTACTTCCACTTTCTGCCTCTTGCGTGTAAAAATGACAAGAATTGTGGCTGCCATTTTGTTGAATGAGAATGAGAAGCCAACCTTCTGGCAGAGCAGAAGGGAAGCAAAGGGCAGGCATTGATTAAGCCACTAGACCAGACCTGGATCAGCTTCTCAACAACCTTTGTATTGAATCTAATACATGTTTTATATTGTTAAAGCCACACACTTGGGTATTCTGTCATAGGCAGCATTTTAACTGGTATTTCTAGATTCCAAACCAACATTTAAAAATTTTATACACAGTACACAGCTATATAAAAGGAGCACTCAGTTCCTCATTTCTCCCAAAATAAGATACATGTATTTCAAAGTATCACTGAGGTTCCACTTTGGGGTATATATCTGAAAAAGTTGAAAGCAGGATCTTGAAGAGAACCCATGTTCATAGCATTATTCATGAATAGCCAGAGTGGACGCAACCAAAATGCCATTGATGAATGAATGGATAAACAAAATGTAGCATATACATACAGTGGAATATTATTCAGCTTTAAAAAGGAAGGAAATCTGACGAATGCTACAACATGGATGAACCTTGAGAGCACTAAGTGAAATGATGGAGTCACAAAAAGGCAAAGAGTATATGATTCCACTCCTGCGAGGTATGTGGAGTAGTCAGATTCACAGAAACAGAAAGAAGAACGGTGGTTGGGGGACAGAGAGAATGGAGTTAGTCTAATGGGTATAGAACTTTAGTTCTGTAAAATGAAAATGTTCTGAAGATTGCTTGCATGACAATGAGATGTGCTGAACACTGCGGAACTGTGTACTTAAAAATAACTAAGATGGTAAATTTTCTGTCACGTGGACTTTACCACAATGAAAAATAAACATAAATATAATACTGAGAAACAAGAGAAGGATAACTCACAAAGAAAACCATAAAGCTTACTGAGAAATATAGTATCCATGAAAATTAAGCACACTATAGTGAGATTATTTTTTAGCATGACAAGTTTTCCGCAGAAGTTTTTTTTTTTTAATCAATTGTGTGAACTAATTGGAGTACTTCCGGAATCAAGTAAAGGTGTAAGTAAATCAATCAGAAGGTATTGGCCTGCAAGTGGTGCCACTGACATCAGGAAGAGTTTTAAAAATATATATTATATTTGTATCACAAATAAATTAATTTTTTAAAAACAGAACTGTTTAGGAAAATATATGGAGAGAATAGAGCTGTGAAGTTTAAATCGATTAGGAAACTCATGGATGGGGTATTCAACCACACACCCTTTGGAAATACACTGATTCTTACTTTATAATTAGAGGTGCTTAATGTTTGTTGAACACCTACTACGTGCTAGCTCTTCACATGTAATATTTCGAATCCTGGAAACAGCCTCCAAGCTGTTTAATATCATCCCTACTTAGAGATGGGGAAACTGAGGCTTGATAAGATTACTTAGCATAGTCTAGGATACAGAGTAAATAAGTGGGGGGCCAGGGTTCAATTCAGTGTTGTCGGGCTCCAAAACCTGTACTTCGTCTATCATCCATTCTGAATGATTGTTACCAAAGCCAGAATACAGGGAGCAGGGAGTCTGGACCTACGTCCCCACCCAGTGGCAGAGTCAGTGTCTCTGTCCCCCTTGCCCCCTCCCCACTAGAGTGGTTTCCACAGAGGTCTTCTAACATAGGAGATTTATATGAGATCCAGAGTCTCATAACATTAATATCCAGGACACACTGAAAATGACTCATCCCACCAAAACTCAGGAAAACCTCAACTTGAATGAGAAAAGAGTCAACAGCTACCAACATCTAGATGACAATGATGTTGAAATATCTGACAAGGACTTTAAGGCAGCCATAATAAAAATGTTTGAATGAGCCCTGGCTGGTGTGGCTCTGTGGACTGAGTGCTGGCTTTCAAACCAAAGGGTCGCCTGTTCGATCCCCAGTCAGGGCAACATGCCTAGGTTGTGGGCTAGGTCCCCAGTAGGGGGAGTGAGAGAGACAACTACACACTGATCAGCCCTCTCTCTAAAACTAAATAAATAAAATCTTAAAAAAAATGTTTCAATGAACAATTACAAACACACTTGAAACAAATGAAAAAGTAGAAGACCTCAGCAAAATTATAGGAATATAAAGAATAATGAAATTTTATAACTGAAAAATATAATAAGCAAAATAAAAATCTCAAACCCATTAGGTGGGTTCAACAGAAGAAAGAAAATGACAGAATAAAGAAGCAGCAAATCTGAAAATAAAACAATTGAATCTGACCAATAGAGAGAAAATAATCTGAAAAAAATATATATATATAAAATTAAAGACAGAGAGATGTAATTTGGCACCCCACAAACTTTTTGGTATTTGACATCGTGTCTTACAGAGGTGGTGCCCTATTTAAAATATATATTCCAAACAATTACTGCTCCAGCGCTGTTACAGTTAGTTTGAAGGTAACTTTTTTGTCATGCCATGGGTCTATGCAACTGTTCTACGTAAGTGGCTTTGTTTCAAAATGGTTATGAAGAGAAAAATAGAATGTTTAAGCTCAAGAATACCTTAAATTGGTATGTAAAAGCAGTTTATAAATTGTAAAATTTGAGGAATGCAAGCTATTAATATTTTAGTCCAACCCCTTTATTTTATACGCAAGAGGAATTTATGGGAAAAACAAATAAACAAAACACCCCTCAAAACAAGTGACTTGCTTAAGGTTACTATCTAATTAATAACAGATTTGGGACTGGCCCTCAGGTCTAATAACAACTAATGTAAATCTTTTTTCATTGATAAAATGAATTTAGAAAGAGGCTAATCCATGAGAAAGGGGTATGATTTTTAGCACTACCTTTTCTTTGAAAGTAATATTCCAGAATTTATGAGAAGTTAATCTTTAAAAATACCACGGCATTGGAAAAGGTATCAAAGTCTACCAAAATACATCAAAATGGAATCTTATAATCAAGGCTTTTTGTTGCCAGGTAAACTATAAAATATGATATACTCTAGAGCAAAACTTTTCTTACATATTTGTTAGTGGGAGTTATAGAATCAGTGGTGATACAATAACATGTGTAACCTAAAAACGGTGGTAGTTGTTGTCCTTAATATTTTGCTCCTTTATAAAGAAAAATAGGCCTTTATAAGAATAAGAGATTGAGGGAAAAAACAGTGGATTGGTAAGAAAAATAGTCGTGTTACTTAAATGGTGGTGGGGTGTGTCTACTTCTGTCTTCACAGCAAGAATAAGAAACAATTTTGTTGTTTCAACAGCTGTTTTTCAGATTTCAAGTGTAATTCTGGTACATTTGTCTTTACTGTCCATCGCTCATAACACCCCTCACCCCGCCCAACGCCCACAATGAAACCAATCAAACCTCTGCTATGTCACTGCTGCGCAGCTGAGTGTCATTGTTACACCTGTGCAAGCAGAGTCAGGAGCACTTGGCAAAGGGGACCCTAAAGAAATGCCGACACACGAACCAGCAATCGCGACTGGGAGAGGAACCTGCCACAAACACAGGCTCTGTGGCATGGTCCTGGAACACCAGCAGCCACCAAAATGCAGAAGTTTGTGATTTCAGAGCCTGGGAGCCCTGCGATTTGTTTCCACAGATTTGGGGCCGAGTGGGCTGGACTGGATTAAACCGAAGAGGAATCTGTTTATCCCTTCTGCTTTAAACACCAATCAAAAGCACTGTTCCTCTCTTGAAGGTGCTGAAATGCAAAGCAAGCTCCTTGTTCCTTTTCTCTCTCTTGGTGGCATTTGAAAGTGTAAAGCTTTGAATACCAATTGCTTGAACTGGACATATGTGAATCTCTTCTAATCCTACTAATCCCGTCCCCAAGTGCTCCTTTGTACGTGCAGGCAGCACACATAGATCTAAGTGAAAGTGGCCCTAATCCTGGAAATGTGGAAAAATGTCCCAGTGTGAGAGATGCGAGAGGGAGAACTCCCTGCCAGAGGGACCTGCTGAAGAAACTATTGTGTCAGTTCAAGGAAAAGAGAAGCTGTGGAGGAGCCCTCTCACCTTTTCTGAGCTCCTGGGAGGAGAGCAAACCCACACAGCAGGCGTCCTCCCTTGCAAACAGCCTTCATGCACTTGAGCAAACTCACAGAACTGAGACAGTTTCTAAAGGCTGAGAAATTCTCCCGGCGGTTGCTTTCAGTGTCTTGAACCCAGCAGGCCAGGCCTGCCGACGTGCAGACTTCATTAAGCCCCAGAATTTCCTTTTAAACAGCCGGCATGTTTACAGATGTCTGAGCTGGTGCTCCGGCTGCAGACAGAGCGCAGAGGGGGCAGGCATTTTTGTCGAAAACCCAAGAAATAAAATAATCCTACAGATACTACCTTGTTAAGACCTTTCAAATAGACAGGAGATGGACGATAAGTTTCTAAATTACTCTGTTCTGCCAGGGCGACTTGCGAGTCTCCTGACTGTGTGCCTGCAATTGTCAGCAAGGAGCAGGGCGGCTTTTGAACTTTCTAAAGGAAATGTGGCTGCTTCTCCAGCCTCGTGAAGAATGCCTGAGTCCATCCACTCACAAATAATCACTTCTGCAGACAGACTATTTTAAAGTTCTCGGAATATTTAATTACTTATTTTTGAGTCAAGTTATATGGGCAGAGGGCTGATTGACAATAGAAGCGCTGCATTTAAACATTTTCTTTGAAATTTTCAATTTTACAAACCTTGTGAGGAGGAGGACATAAGTACTGCTGTTTCCACTTGATGGAAAAGATATCATGATTGCATGTTAAATACAGTTCATGTATCTGAGTGGATACATTTATTTCAACTGAAAGGGGCCTGAACTGTTTTCAAAGAACCATCAGTACAATACTCCATCCAGGCGGTTACTACAACTTAAAGTTGTATCAGGAAACACAATTCAAACATCTTTATTTCTTCTACTTTGTTGGATTCATTGTTGCCGTTGTCCAATTGTCCCTTTTTAAAATTGTTATTAAAAACTGGGTGAAAAATGTTAAGCAGACAATATTTTCAAAAACTAGGACTTGGTAAAGAAATGCTTTTACTATATTTAATATCAAAAGAAGAAATTGTGCAATAAAGAAATGAAATAAAGGACTGCGAAAAACAAGAAACAGGCCCAAAATGGAGTCACTTATGCTAATCCCCACATGACCAGCTGAAGACTGAATCACAGTTTTGGCTTTCCCAGAAATGGAATCCTGAACCCGTCAATCAGGACCTGCCTCATCAATAATAGTTAGGTCATCTGCCTGATGGACCCCTGCCATGCCCTAAAAGAAAGGAACTTTGCAATAATCAACCCACATTTTTGCCTCATATAACTTCCTTGCTTCTCCTCTCCTGTCTACAAAAGTCTCTCATTTTGTACATTTGTACAGCTCCTTAGAGCTCCTTTCCATGTGGTAGGTTGGATACTGCCTGATTCACATCAATTTTTGCTCTAATAAACTCTTGGAATCCTTAATATGTCTGTTTACCTTTTAATAGTATATAACATAAGTATATATACAAATATATGCAACCACAGACATGTCCAACTTCTACATTTGAGAGAAAAAAGTTAAAATAGTATGAATTTAAAAAGTAGGCTTGACAATGATGTAAAAAAAACCCAAAATAAACAACCCTCCCCACTCCCAGAGACTGATTTCAATGTCTGATTATTTTAACAAAACTTATTCTGTGTCAGGCACTATCCTAAGGGACTTACAAATATTAACTCATTGAAGCATCCCAATAGCCTTGTGGCATGGTAGTATAATTGCACCTACTTTACAGATGAGGAAAATGAGGCAGGGGTAGGGTAACTCGCCAGATGCTCACGGCCCCGAGCAACCCATGGTGTACCCAGGCAGGCTGGCTCCTGGCCTCTCCCCAGCTGTCCCTGTTTCCCATTATAACCATTCTGAACATATTGCTATTTATGCTGCTAGATTTCAACAGTACAACAATTTTTTAAAAACCCATAAACACTTTAAGGGCATTAGTAATAAGATAAAGGAAAGCAGAATCCAGACAATGACCTGTTGCATCTTCTGGTAACACATTCCATTATAAATGGGAACCTCAGCAAGCTAAATAAATATCTTCATAATCAGCAGAACTAGTCTATAAGAAAGTTCCTAAAGAAGGTAATGGCATTCAGATCAGTTTAATTCATCTATACGTTTCAAACATCTAAGAAATATTTCTCACGTGTGTAGTTTAAAAGCTCTCCACAAAGTGATAAAGCACATTGAGGCAGTTATTTAGACCAGATTTGTGACTTCAGAAAAACCATCTCCCCAATCTGTGCAGCAGTCTCCTTATCTCTAAAATAACTCAAAGGTCCAGTCTATCTCTAAAATATTTGTGATTCTATAACTTTTGAAAATTCAGACCATAGCAACAATAAACACAGTGGTACAAAAGAATAGAAGATTATGGGGTCAGTAGACTGCAAGTTAAACACCACTTGGCCTTGGGAGTCAGTACCTGTGTAGGACACCTCTTGTCCCCTGCCTCACACCTTCTCAGTCTACCTTTTCCTAAAGCCATTGCTGTTGGTAAGCAGCTTCACACATGGGCACTTCACAGCTTTTATGCCTTGCTTTTTTTTTTTTTTTTTTTTTTGTACCGAGGCTTCTGTGATGGCTTTGCACATGGGCCGACCTGGAAGGGTAAGGGACTTGACAGCTCATGGCCAATGACATCCCATGGCCCTGAATCACTCAGGGAGGGTAGCCAGTGGGTTCGTGTGTTCTTCATTCATTCCCTGGCAGAAAGTTCTGAAGTGCATTCTATTCAGCACATCAGAGGGGCCTGGATGGACAGAGTCCCAGTTACCCACAGTGGTGACCAGCTGGGCAATGTACTGGCTTTCCTCATTCCATTTTATTCTTTGCATCCCCTAGTCCCATTTCCTAATTCTACTTACTCCCAAACACTATCGCTTTTATCTGCATACAATCTCTTATCTCATGCTCTGCTTTTTGCAACAATCTGGGCCAATGTATCTGGGTCAAAACAAATGTGATCAGACTCTATTAAGAGATATATGGTGTCCAGAACTAGGGAGGTGGTAACAGTACCTTTCTTCATAAACGGGTCAGTCCCTGTGTGCTACTCTGTGTTTGGAGTTGCCGCTGCATCTGACAGGTGGCGCTGACCTGGGAGGAAGCAGACAGGATATGCAAGGAATGGAAAGCAATGTTGGGGAGGCCAGCAGGTTCAGCCTGAAGAACAGTATTTGTAAGAGAGCATAACATGCTATTAACTGCTAGAAGAATTTTTCTGTGGTTAATGGGTGGGAGCAATAGAGAGGCAATTAAAAAATTTTAACAATTAGAAACTTGATAAAAGTTGTTGGGGGGCACTGCTTTGCCATGCAGCATGTTCCCCAATCAGAATGAACAAACCACCTCTTGGCAGGGAGGACAGAAGAGATTTCCAAGGAGGAGGGGCTAAAAGAACTCAGGATAAAGGACACACTGGCTGTCATTTCAAATCTGTCCTGGGTTCTAACATTCTTCACAGAACTTACATGAAATATTAAATTAACTTCTGAAAGACCTAAATGCACACTTGCAACAAATACAGGAAGTGGCAAGAATGGTCAAACACGATTTACTAAAAGAATTAAGAAGAAGTGACTTGCCAAGTACCAGACTAGAACCAAGACTTAACTGAGTGCACTGGGTGGAACTTTGAATAGAACCCTAGAATATAGAGGGGCTGCTTTGGGAATTAAAGGGCAAGAAGGAACTTCTGAACTCCACCTGGCCACCTCTTTTTCATGCTTGCAGGACTGCATGCTGAGTAGACGAGGAGAGGAACTTAGCTGTACTGCTCTGCCTGTCACTTAATGCCTGACAGCCTTCTACTGAGCTGACATTTCGGCGGCCTTCGTAGAAAAAGAAATGTGATAATGCTACTTTAAAAATATTTCTACTGTAAAACTGTTTCATTAGGCACAGTGCAGCCTTGTAAAATGTAATCGAGAAAGCCATATTTCTTTTCTTATCACCTTAGTTTGTCAAGTCTGATGTGTTAAAATCAAATCGGTCTTCCAACTGCAATGTCTAATGAATTCCAAGATCAAACAAGATCTTGCTAATTACTAAGTTAATAAGGACAAGTTCATAAGGAGTTGTGTTCATAATTAGATGTTTCAAAGCATCTGAAGCAAAATACAATCCCAGTTTATGGCTCTAATACTGTACATTTGGTCTCCCTTCAGAATACGTTAAGAAAGTGCATTTTTTTTGTGCTGCTCTCTATTAATAATGTAAAATTTAGACAATGTGATCCTTTAGCCAAGCAAAAAACTTATTACAAATTACCTAAAGCAGAAAACTCATTACCTATGTAAAGCAGTAGAAAATAGTTTTAAAGGAAGAGAAATATGACATTTAGTGAAGGAAATGGAGTTAAGAGCCAGAGGGCATTTAGTTTTCCTCCTCCATGCTCCTCGCAGGCAGACAGGAAAATGAGCTCACAGGGAAGCTGAAGCTCCCCCATCTTTCCTGCTCCCTTTCCTGTATTTTCTTTTGATCACCCCTGTAAAACGGGGCAACACTGACCCTCATCCAAGAAGCGTAGGTTTTTTTTTCCCCCCCTGAGCAAAAAACTCACCAACAATCTGGAATGGTTTAACACCCTTTGCTGGTGCTATTCGAGTATTTTTCAGAAATGCTAATGAACAATTCACTTTGGCACTTCAGACAAACACAATCTGGTGGTGTTGTTCGAGCATTATTCACACTTGCTAATGATGGACTCTCTCTGGCTTTTATACATGCCTGAGAGGTTGTAGGAGGTGGGGCTGAAAAGCAAGTAACTAGCTTCCCATAGGTGAAACTTGTAAGTTTATCAGCTTGAGGTTTGAATTAGTGGCTGTTTAGGCGCCACCTACTCGACACAGAACTAAATGAAACAAGACAAACCCCGGCCACCTCCATCAGCACCACCAGCGTGATGATGGGCAAGTATTTACCCGGCGTGCATTTTGTAGAGTGTTGTGTTAAATGGCACCAGGCAAGGTACACGGAGTCCTTAACCTGAGATTTTATAGCCTCAGAGGGAAGGGGCAGCAGAGATGAACACGAAGGATGAAATGCAAATACGTCCTGTGCACCCTAGCTCCAGTGTTTGGCACACAGAGGCTTAAGAGAAACACTTTTAACATCCACGGACCACCTCAAGGCAGTTCCTATCTGTTTTTGTTGTTGTTGTTGTTTTTTAAGGAAGAGAGACCACAAGCAAGCATATTTCCTCCCTCTGCCTGTTTTCTAGATGAAAAATTTGGGCTTGATCAGTTGTATTTGGTTAATTGCAGGGGACTTAGGCTCTGAAATCACAGTTTCATCTAGATAACCCCAGAGCTCAATGACTCAGTAGGTTTATATAAGGATGAAGTATTTTAGCATTCGTTTTGTTTTAAAGGCTGCATTGTCCTGACAGACGTACCTCACACTTTGGAGCTTTGGGCGTTTGTTGTCAGGAAATTATTCTGAGTCATTCTGAGTGACCCATGATGGGGGTGGGGGTGGAGGGCTCAGTGTTCTCAGATGGAGCAGGACCAGCAGGGGGTTAATCCCCTCTACAAACATTATAGCCTCTCCTGACCCCTGTATGCCTCGGAATCAAGGGTGAGAAGCCTCTTTTCAAGCTGTCCGTTCCTCCTTTTGGGGGCACCTCGGACTGTAGGCCAACCTCGGCTTTCAATGAGGGGTTCCAGTCTGGCTAACGGAGAAGATACTTGCTGATTCGAGCAGGTCTTAGTGCTGGTTCTCCCCAGCAAATGTGGGTGTGTCCATTATAAACGGATTTACAAGAGCCTGAAGTCCTCGATGCTGAATCTTTTCCTTCTCTTTAAAAAAAAGTTGGCTTAAATAAGGTTGCTATCTGGCCTAAATAATATTAAATTATATTCATTAACATATTAAATAAGTAATAGTCTTATAGGGAACTGGTAGAGAGAGTTTCTCCATGTTGGGTGTATTAGGATGTTAAATTATTAGCTCCTTTTTTATTTTATCAGAGATCATGCTTTGATTGGGGCAGTGCAAGTGAAACCGTCGTGGTAATGTTTGCATTTAACAAACCTTATCACCAGTGGAATGACTATCAGCAGTTATTCCAAGGCAGACCAGTAAATCCTGGCAGCTACTCATTTTCCAAAACTTGATCACAACACCTTGAAGTGAAAAAAAAGAAGAGGTGCTTTATTCCAAAAGCCATTTGCATTTCACCATATTAGTGTAACTCACTTATGATGTTTGGGCATTCTTACAATATAAACTTTGTAGTAATTCACTTACTGTTCAAAAGTCAGAAACAAGATGTTGACAGTAATTTTTGTGGCATTGAATGTGAAAAGTACATGTCTAGAATTAGGAGATATTACCATTGTATAAATGGTAGTATAAATTTATATGGATTTTAACGTCTTCATATGCCATTATAGTCATTTGAATATATTTTGTTAAACACAGCAAATCTATCATGATGGATGTCAACAGCTTTCTATCAGCTCGATTTTAGATGAAGAGACTGTAGCTCAGGAAGTTTAGGCTAGTTATTTGGTGCAGAAAAAGAAAATTGCCCACTGAGCCACAAATGAAATTTTAGACTAACCTATTCCAGAGTCACATAGAGAGAAGACCCTTAAATCCTGACCCTTATAAACATCTGCCAACCCTGGTGCTATAACACATTCAGAGCAAATAAAGAACAATACTACATTCTTCTAGAATATTCTTCAGAGCTTTTCTTTACCTAAGGATAAGACCCAAGAGTGTTTTGCATTTGTGTTATGTTCCCTACACCCTTAGTGAGTAGTAATACTGATCTCACATTACAGGGGAAACGGCAGAGACTCAGAGCACGGTGTTCACCGAAGCTCTCACGGCGGCGGGGAGGAGGGGCACACGGTGTCACCAGCACATTCAGTTATGATAAGAGGAGGCTGCTGATTTTCTAGAGATTGAAGGTTCAAGTAGAGACATTTGCTGGTGGGGTAAAGGCACTTGGAACAGTTAAGGAAAGAAAGGATGGTAGAACTGAAAGGATTCCCGGCTGCTGCTTTGAGTAGGGATTTCTGGAAGCTTCTCAGGCTGTGGAATGTCAAATGACACCCAAATGATTAGTCTCAGACCACTTACAGAAGATATGTGAGGATGGGTAGCCCTTACGCACTGCTACAGAATCAAATAGACACACTGACACATGCATAGTGTTTTCCCGTTATTGGGTCACTTCAAAATAAAAATATCTAACCTGGGGAAAGCATGTTGATTACTGATTGGACTGTCGTACAAGGTACAATTTGATATTCCTAGCATCTAATGCTTGTTGCGACTCTCTTCGTGCAGGCCAAAAGAGTTAAAATGTTAGTTAATGATCACAGCTGCTGGATTTTAAATTACTATTTGTTTTAGAAATAACAGTTGAACACTTGTTTTTGAGAAGAGTTCCTTCTGTATTTTCCAAATGAAAACATGTTCCCATTTGACTGGCCTGTTGAAATAGTTACAGGATTTAGCAGTAGAAAAGTATTTAATTTTCAAAGACTATTATTCAGAAACTTTTAGGAGATGATGGTGAATGTTCTGAAATAAGCCAGACTTAAAGCTTGTTTAAGAGAAGCATAGTGCACACGGGCTGAGATGACAGACCTCACACAGGCCAGGGAAGCACTAATTCAGATGCATTTCAGAGGGGAGTTCACAGAGACACCAATGCTGCCTACTGTTGAGTCTACCAGCAGGTACTTTAAGAGGCTCTAAAGTGAATTTGTCATCTAATCTCGGGAGTTACTAGTCACTGCTGGGACTCCTGGTCTGGTCAGAGTAAATAAATTCAGAAGGAATAGTTATGCAGGGCCAAGCAGCAAGGAGGGAGTGTTGGGAACAATGTTGACTTGCTCTAGAATGTTGGTATCACAATTGGAATGCTTTGATACACTAGTACCAACTTCCAGCCACCAGTCTACACTGACAAATCTGCTCACATCAGTCTTAAAGTTCATCCTGCTTGTCTTTTGAAACCCCATGGATTTTTAAATCACATGGGGTGTTTCTTTTTTTCTTTTTGGCTCTTTCCTAGACTCCCTTTCAGCTGTGTCCCCACCCTGCTTTGACATTTTTGAGTGTTTGTTTCACCCCTCCCAATAATCTCCAGTAATGGGAAAGAAAGGGAGAGAAACATTGATGTGTAAGAGAAACATTGGCCAGTTGCCTCTTGTGTGCCCCCAACTGAGGACCTGGCCCGCACCCCAGGCATGTGCCTTGACATCGAACGGGTGACTTTTTGGTTTGCTAAACATAGCCCAACCCACTGAGCCCCATCAGTCAGGGCTGCTCATTTGTTTTTGATGACAGCCATCCTAATGAGTGCGAAGTAGTATCTCATTGTGGTTTTAATATGCATTTCCTTAATGATTAGTAATGGTAAGCATCTTTTCCTACGCTTGCTTATTGGTCATTTGTATATCTTCTATTCAAGTCCTGTGCCCATTTGGAATTAGGTTGTTGGGTTTTGTCTCTTTGTTTTTATTGTTGAGTTGCAGGAGTTCTTTATATATTCTGGATATTAACTCCTTATTGGATATATGATTTGCATATATTTTCTTCCATTCTGTTGATAGTTTCCTCTGATGCAAAAAGTTTTTAATTTCTCCCATTTAAGCCTGTGCCACAATTTTATTTTGGAGGCAAATCACTAGTTTTCCAGTTTCACAGGTCCACAGATGGGAGGGGGGCTCTTACCCCAAGATGAATCAAAGCCAGGCTTTCACTTATATCCCATGCAGATGATGACATTTGGGACTTTTGAGGTGATATTTAGATGAAATTTTTTGCTTGAGTTGTGCTCTAATGGGTTGACTCTCATGGATTTGGGAATGGCATAATGTATCCTTTGAGGGGTGGACATGAATCTTTGGGGACAAGTGGGCAGAGGCTGCACAGTGGACACCCAAAGATGACATCAGGTTCTAATCCCTGGAAGCTGCAAATGTTGTTTTGTAAGGAAACAAGCTCTTAGCAGATGTGATTAAGTTAAAGATCTTGACACGGAAAGATTATCCTGGATGATATGAGTAGCCCTTAACTCCCATTACAAGTGTCTTTACAAGAGAAAGGTAGAGGGAGATTAGCTTCTGCAAAGACGGAGTTGATGTGATCACAGAGGCAGGATTGGAATAATGCAGCCACAGGTCAGGGCATGTTTGCAAGACAGATCACAGTAAATGATGGTGGGTTATTTTGGGTGGAAGACCCAATTGCAGGTGAATTCCCAATATAATGTTTTTACAGCAATAGATTAACACAGGTCATTGATCTGCTGAAAGCCTTATTTTTAATTCTATCAAGAGGGGGGATCAAAATAAGCTGTCCCTTTTCAGGCAATGACAGCAGTAGAAACTCATTCTCTCTCGCCAGGACTATATTAATTTTCATGCTTGCTACCATGACATAGTCTTCAGGGACCCAAATCCTTCACAGTTCACAAAATAGCATGCTTGTCCATTGTACTGATGACATACTGCTGATTGAACCTCTTGAGAAGGAAGTGACTAATGTCATGGATAGCCTGGTAAAGTGTTACAGGATAGAAGATAAGCCCAGCGAAGAGTCAGGGACCTGACACACGACGTAGTATTTAGTTGCCCGGGGTTTTAACTCTCCATGCTAGGTCAATTCTACTAAGATAAGGATTGTGCCTCATATCTCCTGCCACTAAGAAAGAGGTACTGTACTTACTCGATGTGCGTGTTTGCATTTTAGAGGCAGCAAATCTTATTTTGGGCATATGGTTAGCTCATGTTAAATTTCCTCATAATAATGGTGCATCCTGAAAAAAATCTAACAATACCTAAAGGTGGAGAGAATCGAAGATATTAATCTCTCACATATTGCTAATGAGAGTATAAATCAATAGGCAATTTGGAAAGCTGTTTGCCATTATGTTTTAAAGTGAAATTCATATAATCTTTGACTCGTCATTTCCTCTTTTAGTAAGGTGTCACACACACCTGGGTACATGTGGAAAACGGTTTTTGCACTATTTATAATAGCAAAGCCAAGAGATTGTGTAAATTAATTGTGGCAAATTTATACAATGCAATACCATGTAAGCCAAACGAGTGAATGACAGCGCTGCAGCACTATGGATAAATCTTAGCAAGACAATGTTGAGTGGAGAATGAAGTTTCCAGAGGTGATGTACGGTATTATTAAGTTAAAAAATAAGCAATATGGTTTTAGGAATACATGTAAATATGACAAGAGTATCAAAATCACCCAAGAAGATTCAAGACAGCAGTTGACATGGCTTGAGGGAGACAGGAAGATAAAATAGAGAAGAATGACATTGGTAAGAAAAGGTTTTTTTTTTTTTTACTATTGAATTTAGAGAGAGAAGAAAGTGGGAGGGAGAGAGAGAGAGAAACATCAGTTGTTGGTCCACTTATCTATGCATTCATTGGTTGATTCTTGTAGGTGCCCTGACCAGGTATCAAACTTGCAACCTCCTTATATTTGGATGATGCTCTGCCCAACTGGGCCACCCTGCCAGGGTGGCACTAGAAGTTTTAAACAAAATTCTAGTTCCCATGTTTGGTGGTAGGTTCATGCTGTTTATTATATCATTAAATACAAATAAACAAATATATAAATAAAAGAAAGCCTTGCATAGGCCAATAGATAATGTGTCATGAGTCAAGTACTGTGATTGCCCAGTTCTCTATAGAATAAAGTCACTTTTCTGGATTAAGCAATCGTGTCCATAGAAACTCTCATTAAAAACTGAATAGCAACCCTAGGACTCATTTTAAGCCATTGTTCTTTGTAAATTTACATATTCTCACAGAGTGGCACACTGAGATTGAGAAGCTAGTAGGTGAAATGTGCAGAGGAGGAACAGAAAGTTTGGGAAGAACCTGTGAAAAGGTGAAAGCGAGAAGTTTCCTGCGAAGGGAAGAGGAGGAATGTTGAGTGGGAAAGAAGACTCTTTTGTGAAGCGTGCACGATTACCTTTCCTTTGCTTAACATGCTATCTACACCTATCCTCGCCCCGGTGCGTTCGGTTTCTCATGAATTGTTTATTTCCTGAGTATACGAGTTCACATCTGAAACATAGTTATAAGATTCCAAAGATGGATGTGAACTATTTTGAGCAAGTTTGGGGACTCTAAATTTTACTTATTTAGAAAAGAAGACAGATGAAAGTAATATACGCCACAGAGAAAATATCACCCAAATTTATCAACAATAATTTTTCTCTTTTTTGCTTTTGAAAGATGAGGGAAAACATGCATTTATCTTCTGAGCTTTAATTTAAATAATTAGCCGTGAATTTTTTTAAAATTCTATTGGGACAAATTGTTTTTTCAGTTCATGTCTCCACAAAATTAATATTCTCTCCTGAAGCCACAGACTTTCTTGTCAGTACTTTTATCTTTTCTTTTCGTGTAGTATTCAGAGTCGGGAAATAGATGACTTTCCGGTGACTAGATTTGGAGAGTAAGATCTCCATAAGCCATAAAAAAATAAAGATTCTGCTTTCCCTGTACTACACAAAAGTTTTGAAGACCTACATATGGCTTTAAAATAACAGAAACCGAACATACAAAATAAAACAGCAAACACACGCCATCCAAACATGCTGGTTTGAAATAATCATAGATCCTATTCACTTTAAAGAAGTACAATGCCAACATAGGTTAAGAACTCGCCTGTTTATGTGTAGGTCCTGTTTATAACAGACACGATTTTATGAAGCCTTCGAGAGTTTGGCTTCTCTTTGCAGCAAGAGTGTGTATGAAGTCTAATGTTCCTCCTGGACCTGTCAGAATACGAACAAAAAGATGAAATCCCTTCACTTGCTACACTTTATTCTCTTGTCACAGTTAAAGCAATATTTATTTTCCTCCTCCCTGCTTCTAACAGGCCTCTAGTAAATCAAAAAAGTAAACTCTCAGGTTCATTGTGTAAGGGGCTTACTTCGAGGCCTCTACAGTTGCCACAGTAACTAATTAGAAATTTGCATCTCTAAGAGAATTATTTAATGCTGATGTGTAAGCCCTTTTATTCTTTGGAGCTTGGCCTTTTGCAAGGAAGCTCCTGGTAGATGTTGGGCCTCGAGGTCATACTGTACAAGCTCTGAACGTAGGTGGCCCTCGTTTCCCCTTTTTATCTGGATGATTCATACCCAGTGAAGAAAATGTCTTGCCAGGTCTTTGTTGAATGGTGGGCATCTGAAAGGCGACACTTGATTCATTTGGGCGCCATTTGTTTTAACCTGTAAGTTCTTCTCCATTGCTCATTAGCTAACTCTTGTGTAATTGAGTCATGCATGTTAAACTAGTACAGTTGAGTTATGCCAACCGACCCGCCGACGGGAACCCCTCCTTAGGCTTGTTGTAAAGCCCAAGACGGCAATATTGAGGAAATGCAAAATATATTGCAGACTTAGACAATGTGTAATGGTAGAAATGCAAAATGTTTTGCCGACTTGGACAATTTTTAATAGTAATAAGATGATGAACACTTTTTCTGAACAATGACTTCTTTTCTAAGGTTTAAATCTGTTTTCCCCCAGTGTAGAGAGAAGAGAGACGCCCTGCTGTGGGCAAAGACAGAGGCAGAAGGAAGGGGCTGGGAACTCCCGGGCAACTTGTTCTGAATCCGAGAAGGTGCTGACTGCTTTCTGAACCACCATCCTGTGCTTGGGCACACGTGGGAGACATGATCTTTGATGGGGCATAAAGGAGGAGAAATGGGTTCAGTCCATCTCACTCCTCCAACCAACTACTCCTACCAAAGTAGGGGAGCCCTTTATTTTACTGCAGCCAAAAGACAAAACAAACAGGTTTTAAGACAATGACCAAACCTATGATCAAGAGTAGACTCAGCCCTGGCTGGTGTGGCTCAGTGGATTGGGTGCTGTTCTGCTAATCAAAGGGTTGCCAGTTCAGTTCCCAGTCAGGATACATGCCTGGGTTGTGGGCCAGGTCCCCAGTTGGGGGCATGTGGGAGCATGGATATTTCTCTCCCAACCTTTCTCCCTCACTTCCCCTCTCTCTAAAAATAAATAAATATATTTTTTTAAAGAGTAGATTCAGCACACCTGTGTTCAATGCAGCATTGTAGGCAAAAGGTGGAAGCAACCCAAGAGTCCATTGATAGATAAATGGGCAAACAAAATGTGGGATAACCATGTAATGGAATCTGATTCAGCCTTAAAAAGGAAGGAAATTCGGACACGTCTACAATATGGATGGACCCTGAGGACATTGTGCTAAGGGAAATCAGCCAGTCACATAGGACAAATACTTCCCGACACCACTAACATGAGCTATTTATGTGCTACAGGCTGAATGTTCATATCCCCCCGAATCATACGTGTAAATCCAATTCCCAGTGTGAGATGGCATTTGGACGGAAGGCCTTTGGGAAATGAGCTGGTCCTGAGGGTGGAGCTCTCACGACTGGGATTAGTGTCCTTATAAAACAGACCCCACAGAGCTCCCTCGCCCCCTCCACCACAGGCAGACACAGAGGGAAGTCAGCCATCTGGGGACCAAAGAGCAGGTTTTCGAAAGACACTGACTCTGCCAGTACCTTAGTTTCAGACTTCCGGTCTCCGGGGCTGTGAGAAATGAATGTCTGTTGTCTATAAGCCACTCAGTCTAAACTAAGACACTCGAATAATCAAATTCATGGAAACAGAAAGTAAAATTGTGGTTGCCAGGGCTGGGGGTAGAGGTAAGGGGTAGAGGCTGAATGTTGTTGTTTCAGGGGCACGGTTTCAGTTTTGCAAGATGAAGACGTTCTGGAGATTGGCAGCACAACAGTGAGAACATACTTAACACCACAATCTGCACGCTTGAAAGTCGTGAAGACGGTAAGTCTTGTTGCATGTTTACTGCAACTAAAAACACCAGACTGAATTCAATAGAAAGGTGGGTAGAGCTCCTCTTTGAAAGGAATAAAAGAAAGGTGATCCCTCTTATGCCCTCCAAAGAGAAAGAGATCAGTTTTGCTTAATCTAAAAGAAGGCATCGCAGGGCCCAGAAAGTACCGCCTTCCCTTGTAGATGGTGGAGACCCCAACCTGCGGCTCTGCTGTCACTGCCCCGGCACCTGCACGCCTGGGGAACAGACACCTGGGTGCAACCTCGCACACATTCTGGAGGCAGGAGGAATTCATCCTCTAGCTAATAATTGTTGCTTAAAAAGTTTTGATCAAATACAATGTTTGTGTCTTTTTTGAAAAAATCTGTGAACCAAAAATACTGCTATGTGAGTAATTTGCTGCATCTTTGTTTCTATCTTGAGTCTACTTCTCAGGCTCAAGAAAGCCAATTCTCTGTTAAGAAATTTGAATAATCTGTTTATTTTGAATGTAAAATGATCTCATTTTAATTTTGCTATATATATAAGGTATTGTTTACTGAGTTTTAAGATTATTAAGTCTTTAGTTGTGGTGCATTTTCCTTGCACTCAGGAGTTATAAATATCTTTCTTAAATGAGTGATTGAAGGTTACTTTTTTTAGCTGTAGGTATTAGCACAGTGGCTAGCACGTTGGCATTGTGCTTTAAAACTCAATAAACTCTATGGTATCCAACCAGAATTATATTTATTTGTAACTGAATTCTTGCATAGGTCTATATCAATTTCTTAGAATACCAGTAACTTTACCATTTATTTTTTGTACTCATTTCTAGCTCACTCAAAAGTTTGACCCATAATTAACTTATCAGGCATAGAACATTTTCTAAAAACATGCAATAATTCCATAAAAGCCACAAAGTGATACATCACATATACCTACACAATATACATTTTATTTACAAAAATAGTAAAATAATTTTAAAGGCTGCTTTTTAGATGTGGTCCTTTATACCTCGCTTGGTGGAAATATCCTAATTTCACAGCTAACCATACGGTTTCAATTAGTGTACCTAATCGTGGGCAATTACATGGAAAGCTAGTCCCTCAGGGATAGATCAGTTTCTCTAGGCTCAAAGTCATTTTATTAACACATACGTGTCCTACCCTAAGGTAGGAGAAATACTTGTAACTGGTGGTTTGGAATTTTAGATAGATAAAATGTGGAATGTCAAAGAAACAAAGAAACATAAACATTATAAAATATATCACTACAAATAAAGTCAACAGAAATGTGCTAAAATGTTTCTAGGGATGTTTCGTATTCATTCATTCATTCATTCCCCATCTTCACTCATTATAATCCTCACTATGCAGTTTTTCTCCTAGAGCACTTTATCCTGTGAGAGCGTTTGCTATGTTTTGTTTTATGTTCCTGTTATGTACTATATTTTTTAGTTCCTTATCCTATCATGTGCAGGACTTGACACAATACCTTGTAGGTAAAGACGTCTGATATTTATTTATTGGATTGTGTTTCTGTCTATTTCTGAAATGTTTTCCTGTTTGCTATGTTCATGAACTAGGCAGAGTAACCACTGCTAGACAGAAAACATATCTATAATTATTTTTATTGGCAATTACTTCAAGATTTTGTACAGAAATTAAGGTAATACAAAAACTGCTCATAAATTTAATATTTGGGAAGGTTGGCCAAACCATCTGGAATTCAAAGCAGTAAGTATTTAGGAAGTGAATTTGATAAGCAGAGGAAAGCTCCAGTTTAGACTGTGTCTCCAGCAGAGCACAGCAAAGCAAAACAACAAAACAAAGCTAAACTTCGCCTAGATTTGTGGAAACTAAAGAATGAACTCTTTTCTGTATTGCTGCAGCAAATTCTTAGTCAAAAAGCTTTGTTTTGTCAGTGACTATGGGAAAACAGGCATTCTTGTACACTACTGGCGGGAGAGTTGATGGTACACATTTTAATCTAGGGAATTTGATTTTATCCATCAGTATTACAAGTGCACACAGCCTTCGCCCCAGTGCTCCTGTCTCTAAGAATCTGTCCTACAGATAAACTTACTTGTGCAGAATGACATGCAAACATCTCCTCCTTGCTTTGTTGCTTCTACCAGCAAAAGTTGAAAATAATCTAAATGTTCATCAGTAGGAAATTGATGTAACATAAATAAGTTATTTTACATATATACTTGAATATCATGCATCTGTTGAAAACTAATTAAATATTGACATTATTAAATATTGATATGGGTGATGTCCAAGATTTATCGTCAAGTAAACAAATAAACAGCAACCACCAAGCATAGGATAGTGTTCATCCTACGCTACCATTTGTGTAAGAAAAAAAAGAAAAGATATATATGATTTTATTTGAATATACATAAAGTATTTCTAAAAAAGTATGAGAAGCTGATCCATTGGTTACCTCTGGAGAGAACTGGGTGGTTGGTAAACAGGGGGAGAAGGGAGACATTTAACCTATAAACAAAATAATTTATTGAGGTAAAATTCACAAAACATAGATGTAACCATTTTAAAGTGCACAATTCAGTGGTACTTGTACGTTCCCAATGTGTGTAACCACTGCCTTTATCCAGCTTCAAAACATTTCCATCACTGCAAAGCAAACCCCTTCCCCAGTAACCAGGTCCTCCTCATTACCCTTCCCCTGTGCTCGGCAGCCGCCAGCCTCGCTCTGTCTCTGTGGGTTATCCATTCTGGATAGTTCATATCAATGAATTATACACCATGTGTCCATCTGTATCTGGCTTCTTTCACTTAACATAATGTTTTCAAGATTACCTTCTCTTTTTTTTTCCATTTTTGAAATGAGACCTTTGTTGAGGTATTATGTATTCAAAACCTAAAAAATTAAAAATAAAATTGTTTTCTTGTTGAACACCATGGAAACTGAAAAAGATCTCCAGCCTATATCAGAAATGAATATTCTGAAGATTTACGAACAAAGAGAAAAATACCCTTTTGACCAGACAACATCTCATAATCCCTCTCCAATCTGAGCCCTAATTACCATAACAATACACTTTGAGTTGGGGTGGGCATTATCTGGAGAGTTTGGTTTTACCATAAGTGACCTTTGTCATTAACTTGCAGATATTTGTCTAGAGAGCAATGCACTCCTATTGTTTTATTGTGAACCTCAGCAGCTAGCGAAACTGCCCATCAGTCAAAGGCCCCTATCTCCCTTGGTACCAATGCTGGTTCTTGCTTCCATCATGTTATATATGATACAGTAGATCAAGAAAACACCACTGTTACCTAGATCCTGCCTAGCAAACCATAGGGGGCTCAGATAAAGGGATTTCTGTCACAGATAAGAAAATGTGGAAATCCAGGAGAATGCTGCAAAAATCCTAGCTGAACAACTTTCATTCCAGGCCTTGTCATTTAAATGGAAATTCCAGGAGAATTTCTCAATTCCAATTGCTATATAAGAATTTTCTCTAACAGTGACAGCTGATCATTGAGCAGGGGCTTATCTCCTTTCTGTGACAGGGAGTACACAACTCAAAAGTTAGTGTACTGGGTCTGCATTATTTCATCCTGGAGGAACCGACCCATGCTGGTTTGCCTGGGATTTTCCAGGTCTTGGCATAGGAAGTTCATGTCCTGTGAAATCCCTCAGTCCAGGGCAAACCAGGATGGCTGGTCACCCTATTCCAGCCAAGAACAATGACAGCTGAGGAAGGTATTGTGGTTGAGCTAGGCTGTGAAGAACGGATCAGGTTTCCCAAGTCAGGGAGGGATCAGAAAAGAAGGGCATCATCGAACTCTGCATTTTCTTAATCCACATGACATGATCCCTGATCAGTGAGTATGTAATTTCTAATTCATTCATGTATATTTCCATCACAGTTTTGGATTCCTAACTCGGAACCATAGTTGGTAGGCAGCAGCGATCCACTGACATTTGTCCGCAGCGTTGGGACAAGATCAAAGATGTCTTCTAGGAATATTTATCTCGGGGTAATGGGTGTGGTTATTATGA
Organism: Desmodus rotundus; assembly: GCF_022682495.2. Taxonomy (NCBI): domain Eukaryota; kingdom Metazoa; phylum Chordata; class Mammalia; order Chiroptera; family Phyllostomidae; genus Desmodus; species Desmodus rotundus. Next base: position 82,719,532 of record NC_071397.1, read on the forward strand.
GAGTACCTGGAGTCCAGAAAACCAGTGAGGTGGCTATTGCAATGGCTCAGGTGTGAGGGAACATACGATGTAGGGTGGGACTATGGGGATAAAGATGAAGAAGAGATTTGGGGAAGACAAGTGGGAAATGAATGCCATTGGGCTGACGGGTAGGAAGCGAGGGAGGAACTGCAGACCACCTAAGGCAGTGGCTTCCAAACCTGGGTACCTATGAGAGTCACCTGCAGAGGACTGTTTTTAAAACCAGTGATGATTGCCTCCACGAGGTTATGATTTCATCAGCCTGTGGGGGCCCAGACAAGGGTATTTTTTCAAAGACCCCCTCCCTTGCCCCGCAGGTGATTTTACAGTGCAATGAGGGTTGAAACCAATGATTTAAAGATTTTAGAGTGGCTTATTGGGCATTTACACAATGTGTTTCTCCTTAACAGACTCAACTCCACATTTTGTTGTGGACACCTTCATCCTACAGGAATGCCCATGGTTTCAGAGCAGGTGAGGGGTATTCAAGCTGGTTCCGGGAGAGTAAATTGTTAAAAGTACAGGCTATATGTAATGCCTGGTGTCCAAGTCTCTGCCACTCTCCTCCAAAATGATCAAGTAATTGAACTTGAAATGAGCAAACTATTTTACACACATAATCTCACCTAATGTTTCCACTTAGCCATCCCTTAAGGGACGATTTTATTTTCACTTTACAAGTGACAGAACTGTGGTTTGAAGAGGGAAATGCAGAAGAGGAAGAGGGTCAAACCCCATTATTTTGCCTCTAACCATCAGTGTCCATCCTTCCAGTAGCCCAGGGAGTCACAGGGAACGAAAGGTCAACCTCCTGACCTTTCCAAACATCCGAACAAGTCAGCAAGACTGAGCCCCTCCTTTGCTAGGAGAAATTTGATAAATTTATCATATTCAAGCTTCTACAAAGGACAGCAAAACCAAAATTAGTGAACTTCCGTTTAGGTGGGTAAGAAAGGCTTTTTCTGGATGATGGGTCTGGTACATGTTAGATCGGTTAACACCAGAGGGGCAATACATGTTTCAGATTCTACAAGAATTTTACAACAGAAATCTTAAATCTGACAGAATGATTCAGGCAGGGGGAACTTCTCCCTTTGTAATATGTAATGGTCCACACATCTTATAGTCACACTTCTATTTTTTGCAATGATAGCAAAGTTAGTATTTTAGGGTTGCACTGCTTCTGCTACAATACAGTTCTGTAGCTGAAGGAATTTCAAAACCCTGAGCCAGCACAAGGGGACCTATTAAGATAAAAGGTATAGTCTTAATTAGAAAAATACAGTCCACTGCTAAGTTAGTACCACGGCTTCAGCATCCAGAAAGTGCCCAAGCCTTGGATTTCCCTTTGTTGTCCTTAGTAAGAGACAGAGTTAATTTCTAAAGGTGATTTTGGTGTCCCAGGTCACAGTATTCAATTTCACTGTGAACATTTCCTTCTGAACCACAAAGTTCTTATAAACAAGATTCCGTGTTCTAAGATTCTGCTAATTAGTGCTGTTGCTGCTGTGGAACACCTATTATAAAACTCTGAAACCGGCCCCACTCCCTCTGCAGCTAAGTCAGGTCATCTTTTGTGTATTTCCTTCCAAAAGCAAAGAATTCCAGTTGAGTTTTTCCAACTTTGCTCTCCTTTCCTCTGTGATGACTTTGGGGTTTTTTTTTTGTTTTTTTTTTTTTGGAAAACTTTAGGAGCTCTGAGTGACCCATGGAGGCATTGCAATATTGATGCAAGACACATGTAAAAAGAAAACAAAGTAAACAACCACAGCAATAAGACAAAAGCAAACTCCAGTGCCACCCACTTTGTGTCTATAGAAGAAATTATACTGCTCCTCCTTAAATAAGGGGTTTGCAATGTGTCGTTCCTTTCCTGCAGGGGCGGGGGTGCTTATTGATGCTGCATCTGTTTTGTCAGAGCGTCAGCTAATGGAGAAAGTTAATTGTGTTGGTTGTAAGGCCACCTGTCACACACATGCCTCATTTCCATACTAATGGTCCAGCAGTGGCAGGCAGTGTGCTCTCTGCAGTAACAGCTACTGCCTCTTTGGAAACGTGGGCCAAATGTGCCTATGCAGCAACTGTAGGCCTCGGATGCGAATGCCTCCAGTATTGTGTTGACAAGGGCTTGTATTAACCCCCTACTGACGGCTCTGAACTGGATTGGCAGTAAAAACTGGGGATGCTGTAAATGCCGCTCTGGAGGACCGAGTCCATGGTGAACTTACTGGGAGAGGCAGCTTTTGGGCTTCAGGGTTTTAGTGAATAATCCTCTGTATAGCCTACCCAGCCCACATTAGGGGAGAGGGAAGGAAGGAGAGAGAGAGTGAGGAAGAGAGAGAGGCAGAGATGACATTCTTGATATTCAACTTCTCCTTTAAGAACAGCCTCCATGTTATTTCATTAGAGTATTTACATTTTCTATGAGCATTTTCACTTCCTTCCTTTGCCCTTTCAATTGGTTTGCATCCCTAGGAAATCCTGCAGATACAGCCTCATTCACAAGGCAAAGGTGAGTTTTAGAGCTCTGAGGAATCAGGTTTCCAGTTTTGTCACCAAAATTATGGAAAGCAGCCTTGACTCTTGACTGCAAAGAACTGCCCTCTGGGTAGTACTTCATCCAGCAGTACTTTTTACAAATCATTTGACTCTCAGGCACAGTTGAGGAATCAATGCCCCCGAGAAGAGGTTGATGAATATTTTAGTGGGAAACTATTAGATGCAATGTGAGAGAGGTGGCTATCACCTCGATGAGGCAGGCCAATGAAATTGAGAGTCATTTCTTGCCAGCTCCCGAGGTTGCAGGAAAATACCAGGTTTCATTTCTTTGGGATCTTCATATATACGGCTTTCTGCGACCTTGCACAGCCCTCATAAAGGGATGTGGGGCTAAAAGCCAAACGCTGCGGCACCAACTGCTCTCAGGGAGGCAGGGAACGCGTGGGCCGGGCTGCTCCATTTTTAAAAGGCCAGTTTTAGTTGAACTGATGATTATTTTAGGCTGGGTTATCTGTATTCTTGTATCAACATAAATTTTAGAATGAATGTCACAGTCACTTGGAGGAGGCTCAAAGTCAGGCGGGACGTTGGCTTTGACTAGATAGCAAGCAGAATGTCTTAAGTTGTGACACACTTTCTGGAATACGTTCAGCCAAGTCGCTCAGCAGGTAAGAGTGTGCTGTCTTCTGGAAGCACCCTCTGGGAAGCCCAGGACCCTGGAGGCTGCAGAGTTGTATTTGTGTCCCTAACAGTAAAAAAATACAGAAACCCCTGCAGGTAAGTTTCCCTGCTGACCTCTGTGAGGTCTGGATTTGCCAGTGCCACAGAATTTTCTCAGAGCGATATAGAAGGGGCTCTGGTCATAGTGCAAACCTGTCACAGAGTCCATAGGAATGTTAATGGGGCAGGCGGGGTGGGGGCGGGGAGGACTATAAAGTTCGGATCTGTGAACTGAACCAGACCATCGATGTTGCCCAGAAGTCCTGGGTATCTCGAGTTGACACATTTTCCTGTTTCCCACCATAACTATTTCAAGGTTTTATCACTTTCCCCCAGCTTCCCACTCAGAAGACAACTTCATTTTGCATTTCACAGAGAAAATGGGGGTAACTGAAGAAAAATTCTCTCCCAACTTTTGACTCCAAGCTATACCAATAAGCTGATACTTCTATCCTTGTTCTTTTTCTCTCCTCTCCTCTCGTCTCTTCTCCTCTCCTCTCCCCTCTCCTCTTCCCTCCTCTCCTCTCCTCTTCTCCCTTTCTGCTCTCATCTCCCCTCTTCATCTTTCTCTCTTTCCACACTTGTACCCTCCCACGAATAAGTACACATAAGTGTGCATCTTATGACAGATCAGCCTGAGGGTGAGTAAGGCCATGCTTGGACAAATATGAATTAGGTAAATCATGGTCTCTCGAAAACTGACAAGGAAAGACACATATGTACACCAGTAATTACAGTTGTCTGACAAGTGTCGCATCCAGGGTTGTAGGAACACAGGAGAGGGATATATAATCAGACTGAGGGGTAGGAAAAACAAGGTTATGTTTTGAAAGATTCAAGGTGGATAAAAAGGAGAGAAGACAAATTTAAGTGGATGAAATAGCATGTTTGAAGGGGTTTAACCTGCCCCAGGATCTGATGCACTTTGGTTGGGTGATAGAGAGGCAATCCTGTGTGGTGAAGTAGAGATTAGAGATAAGTCACCAAGGGCCAGTCATGAAGGGCCACATGAAATGAACCAATGGACTTGAATTTCACCTTTGAAGTTGTCCAGAATCATTGAGGATATCCTAAACAGGGAAAGGAAGTGGTAGCAGTGTGGAGGGTGAGAAGGGAACAAAGATGTAGTCATGGGATGAGTCATTGCAGGGTCCAGATGAGAAGTTTTAAACAGACTGGCAGAGTCATTACGGTAGCGATGACTCAGGCTGAAGGGAGAAGGTAGGAAGAGGATAAGGTGACTGCCATGTTACTGATTTGGGCAGCTGGGTGGATGGTGCAATAGTTTGATACTAGAGGAGACAATGAATTTTAAAGGCAAGATGCTCAGTTCCCTTTGGCCCATTTGTTCAGCAAACTGTTATTTGGGCAGAGTGGCCTGGCCTGGGATTTCTCTGGAGTGGGGGTGATCGAGGCCACTGTAGGTGAAATCACTGAAGGCCAGAATGTGGCCTGGGATACATGGAGGCTAAGGACAACTCTAGTGAACACTGCTGGGAAGGAGCAAGGGGTGACAGAAGAGTCACCAAAGACAGAAGGAACAGTGACAGAGGTCCTAGGAAAATTAGGAGAAAGGACTTTTCTGGATACAAAGGGGGAAGAGAAATTTAAGAGGGAGGCAGTAGCCAAGAGTGTCAAATGTTATGGAGAGTTTAGGTGAACTAAAAACCAGAAGATGACTCCTGCATTTGTCCACATGTAAGCCAATGGTGTCCTCCACCAGTGCCCTGTGGGCTTGGGTGGTTTGCAAGAGATGAATGGCAGGGAGTGGGGGGTAAGGACAGGACACCACAAGCCTACAGAGCCAAGCACAATGCCTGGCAGCCAGTGGTTGCTCAGTAAACGATTGTTGCATTAATGACCAAATGAATGACTCTCCCTAGAACTACCACCCTCTCTGTCAACCTAACACTCTCAAATCTTATGAATTCTTACCAGTCTCCTTGCAGTGCCTCCTCTACTCCTCTTCTCTAGCTTTCTTGTTACCCCCTTCAGTTTTATTTCCTTTTGCATTCACTTAAATAAAAATGCTCATTTTATTTAAGTCAGACAAAAATGAATCAATATTGATCCATGTTGAAACTTCCCTTGATCCAGTGCCATGAACCATCTCTTTGTTGATCGGATCATAGGTTTTGAATACTGGAAGAACGTTTTCTCAATTTTTTGATGCTCTCACAGTGTAACAGCCATAGATGTGGCGCACTTGGGTGCATAATCTCTATCACTAACATTCTCTTCTTTACTTTTTTTTTTAGTCTAATACCACTAAAACAAGAAATCGAAGCTTCCATTGGCTCCACAGACCCAAGCCTCCCCTCTCCACCAGGTCCAATGGTCTATGCCTGAGAAATGTGAGAAAAGTGTGACCTCTTTACCGTGGTGGTCCCACCTCTTCCTTAGACACAGCGCTACCACATCACCTAGACCACAACCGGGCATGTCAACCCTACCACCTCTGCTGGCTCCTTCACATGGAGAGAGTCACAACCTGAACCCACACTGGAGAAGTGGCTGGGAGGGTTCATTGGAAAAAGAAGCTCAGAGTACCCAGAAGGCCCAGCCCAGAAGGTCAGGCTGCTAATAACATGGAAAGGGTTAGAAAGCCCAGTATTTACTGTGTGTACTTTTCTTGTGTTAGAGTTATTCTCCTTCATGAAGCTACTGTGGAAACAGATCTCATCCTGGCTGTGTTCAGCCCACTGCCAGGTAGTGTGAGGAGATCTGCTAATTCATTAGAAAAGCAACTACACATAACATTTGTAATAAAAAGCTAGAATCACATTTTTATTTCTCTTCTGAGAGAACACAAAGTGCTTACCTAAACTGGTTAATGAAGTAAAAATAGAGCCTAATTTTTGCTGAGTAATCTTACTATTTTCCTGCTTCTGCAGCTTTGCTCCACCAGGCTCCGCCACCCACAATGCCCCCCATCTCCACTTTCCAGCCTGTGGGGATGACGGAAGCCCTGGCTCTGACCCATGGCAGGGACTTGGAGCTATATCTGATATAGGAATTGTTTTTGCTGCCATTGCTGAGCAAATGAAAACCGGTGTCCCTGCTCAGGAGCAATTCAAGTCTGAGAAGGAGGAGAGTGAGCAAGGGAATGAAGGGGAAGATCAAGGGCCAAGAAACTAAGTGCTGCACCTGCAGACTGGGCCAGACCCCATTCTCCGGACATCAGCGTTCAAGACAAAAGAACCTTTGGTGCGAAGTACGTGTCCTGTGGGGTTGAGAAGGTGGTTGTGTGGGCTGGGTAGACCGAGACTGGGTCTTGCACCAGAACAAGCCATTAGATTAGAAGAGAAAACCTGTAAGGTCCAGGAGGAGGTCAAAAGCACATTTCCTGAAGGAATGCCCCAACATTATTTTTCTGTCAATCAATTACCCCTGTGCCAAATCAAGGCCCTCCAAGTGTACACATCACCCCTCAATCACATACATTCTCTCGTTAATCATGCAGAAACTACTTATATTCTAATTGTGAAATTATACTTGACATTGTGGCCCTAGTGATGTTTTCTCATTGATGGTTGAATTTTAAAAATTCAAATGAATGTTTATATGTGATTTTTATGTCTTCAAGAGTCAAGGATGCAGACAGGATACGCGATCTGGCTGCTAAGGGCACAGGCCTAGGGATCAACGGCTCTGCTCTGAAGTCTCCAAACATGCACTCATACAAATTCAGTCTCAGATCTCAACTTCGGCTGCTACTCCGCAGGGCTGTTGGGCAGATGAAATGAATTGCTTTTCCCATGCACGTATTGTAACACAGTTCCTGGCTCCATGTATTCTAGACTCATTATTATCCACCTGGGACTCAAGGCTAGGTCTTTGAAATGTAGAATCTGAAACTGCAGAGTTAATACTTTCTTTGCTCCTGTTCAAGTGTTCTCTTAAGAGTACATTTCTGCAGATCTCCTTTAAGAAGGAGGTATATGATAACCAGGGCCATGAATGCAGACTGTCTCTGGAGAAGATTTCCTTCTTCTTGTTAGGTAATTAGATTCTGTCTTTGACAATCCACATAGCCGAGTCCCATAAATGATTTAATTTTGGTTGCACAGTTTGCTATTAGTTGATACTCAATTTGAAAGGCGTGGATGTGCTATCAGCGGATGTGGTGTGTGAGAGCCGTGCACTCTTTCTTTTTACAGATGCACGCCCTCTCCTGCTGGGATTTCACTCCCGAATCAGCACAAGGCTCACCAGATCCACCTTCATTTATTCAGTAAATAGTTGCTGAGTGCTCGCTGTATGTTGTCTCTGGGTTAGGTGCTGAAGAAAATTGCGGAATGGTGTCCAGACTTAGCATATAAAAATAGTGTATGGAATATAATTATATTTTTAAAGAATTCTTATTTATTTGAAGTCTAAATCTACCCGGGCATCTGCTTTCTAGCTGGCAAGCCTAAGTTAAGGTTTCAGTTTTCAGATGGTTCTCCACTGAGTGAGGGATGTAGTCAAGAATCCTCAGGTGACCACCACACCGTGTGGTGAGAGCTCTGAGAGAGTCTAAGAGTATCCCAGAGAAAGGGCTATTGAAGCCGAAATCTGAGGGATGACTAGGGGTTCACCCAGCAAGTGTTCTGCCTGGGAAGGTGCTGCAGGCAGAGGGACCAGTCAGCCTGATGGAAAGGTCTGAGGCAGAAAGCAGCTTGAGGAGTTTGTCAGAATGCTGCCTAATTTAACAATTCTCAGAGACACAGAGAGGACAGGGGGTGGGGTTCCAGGTGATGACCCCTGTGCCTCCTGATTCCTGGGTTATCACCCTAATCTCCCAGCCATCTTCTCCTTCGACTTAAGCTACCCTGAGTGCATTTCAGTCCTTTACAAGTACAAACTGCCGAACTAAAAAAGTAAATACTTAGTCAATCCTGAAGGAGAGACTATAAGCAGAGGCTCTAATATTTCCAAGGGGAGAGGAATGGAGTTAGATTATAGAGTTGACTTATCATGAGAAAAACCTCATACTGCCAAAGTTTCCCTTGAAAAAAAATCTCTTAGATTACTCACCAAGACTTACTCTGAAAAGCATTCAGGAGGGAGACAGACCAGGAGAGCCGAGGTGTGGCTCCCTCTCCCGCTGGTCCCAGGGAGTGGGCTGTGACTGGCATAGCAGGCCACTAGCCGCTCTCACTCTGCTCCTTCTCTTAGCTAATCGTGGATTGCTGAATTTGTCTTGGATGGATTTGGGTAAGTTGAATGAGAATTCATTGATAGTTTGTGGATGAAGATTATTGTGGTCACCCTAACAGAAATAGAATGGACCCCCTTCCCCAAACTTGGTTCAGATGTCAAGACTGATGATGCCACATATACACCAGGAGGACACAAAGAGCCTTATGGCTCACATAATGAGGCTTTCTGGGGAAGGCAGGGCGGCCTCCCGGGCAGGTCTGGGATGGGTTGAGAGAGCAGGGAAAGGACGCCGGCTGGCGTTTGTGGTGTTTAGTGGGTAGGGCCGTTCTTGGGCACAGCCAGGACTTGTGTGGTTTGAACTTCCTGAAACCAAGGGAGGAAGCACCCAGCTTTCTTGTCAGCTTGTCTAGTTGAAGGGCAAGACAGGAAGAGGGAAGATTAGGGATTGAAAGTTGTCTGCAAACATCAAAAATGGACTCTGATTCTATGATGAAGCAAATTTTCTGCTTCTGATTGATCATAGTTTCAAGGATGTTGCACATTAATGCATAACTTTGCGTCAATTCTACAATAACTGTATCAAACAGGGGCTGACAGGAAAGAAGTAGTACACACAAATAGAGTGATTTGAAGAGAGGTCAATAAAGGAGCAATTAGCAAAAGTGTGAGTATGGTGTGAGGAAACAAGGCACACTGCAATACCCGGGACTAGTAGTAACACCCGAGGCTCCCCATAATTTCCACTCCTGGTTGGGGAGGCAAAGGGGAGGTTGCCAGAATCCAGAGGGGGAGGGAGAAAGAGGGGGAAAGATGTATGTGGGGAGGGCTGCTGAACAAGAGAGGAAATCAGGCCAAGGATATCAGCTAGCTACCTACCCAGATGCCAAGGAGCTAGTAATGAAAAACCCAACCACACTCACCTATTCCCTCTCATCTCCTGCCAGTGCTCCCATTGGCCAAAGCCAACCAGAAGTCAGCGGCCAAGGGTGCTCACCGAACCAGTCCATTAAGTCTGGCTCCCAGCACACAGAGCAGGGTGGATGGAATCTGGAGAGCCAGGAGATGTCCAGCACAGGAAGCCTCATTGGATTTCCCCCTGGCAATAGGATTGAAGCCTCGGTCTGCCTGTAGACATGGTCAGAGAAATGGTTCCCTGCTCCCCACTCTCCTGGAAAGTCAATAGGTCTTTGAGTATAACATACAAAACAAATTATGTATGTGATACATTGATGTACAACCCAGTGTCTCTTCCTTTTAAATTAATGTTAGAAGTTAAGAGAAAACAAGAGCTAGGACACGATAACATGTATATCCATATGGCAACATGCATCAGAGCCATGCACATAGTGCTGGCTCGATAAATGTGTGCTCATCAAGTGATTGGCAGACTAGACAGCAGAACACCTTCTGTGAGAAATGCCATGAATAAGATTGATTGTTTCAGGGGCTGTCTTACAATTATTAGGCAGTTTGTCTTGTCCATGCCAAAATTTAACTCCCTTGTCAAAGCCATCCATGCATTTGCCGCACACCCTGTGCTAATGAAGTCCCTCTTTGGGAGTAGGTGCCCACAGCGCATGAGCACTGAGGCTCACTGAGCCATAAAGCAGTTGTTTGGTGTCATCCATCTCTATTCCTACTCAATTCCTATAGAGTTAAAAGTTAATGCCAGCCCACACTGAAAATGACATAGCAGCTTTTCTGAAATTTGTTATCTGTTCTCAAATGCATTTGCATTTTTGAATACTTATCTTTGGCCTTAGTTTTCATGCAATTTTGTTTATATCACTAGAAATAGGGCGATGTGACTTTTTGTTCCTCTTATTACTCCAATCTGATGCCCAAAGGGATGAAGTCAAAATCGTTAAGCAAATGGTAGAAAGCAATCAATGTTTCCAAATAAAAGGTCACACAATAAGGAAGGATGAAAGTGAAATGCAAAAAACAAAACCCAAAAAACTACTCATAGCTTTGGCTCGAGAAATCTTCAAAATGCCATCAATCAAGTAAACAGTGAAATCAGAACCATGGCTATACTTGGCATTACTTGGTAACTATGATATTTCCATTGAGCTATGAATTATGATTTTGTTGCTTTATTGCCATTTTTGAAAATCCTTTATATTAAAAAAAAAGAGAGTAGAAAAAAACTGCAGTGGAGGATGAGCTTTCCTGTCATGCTGACCAACAAAGATTCCTGAAACTGTTAAAGGTCAGGCATCTATCCTAGAACATGTTCAGTGAAACCAGAATCGGTGCCAACTCAGTGCCAGCATTTTCTGAGTAAACAATGGGGATGGGCTCTGGGAACAGAAATAAACGTGTCTCAAGGTGTGGCTTCAGAGCTGGGAATCTTCCAGTGACTTCAGGACAATGTCCTTAAAGCTTCCTTGCTTAGTATTCAAGACAATGATTACAGGCACATTGGGTACGGATTTTTCCCCCCAGGTCTGGCAAGCTGCCTAACGAAATGACGCCTCTCAGTGTGCTGATGTGCGTAGTGCTAGATTAGTGTGGGGTCAGAATGAAATAAATAGATGTGGCAATGCCTTTTTCAGAGGCAGCTGTCACTGAACGTGTTGACACAAAATGTTTGCTTTCTGTTACCTACATACTGGACTCTTTAAAATGCCCTTAAGTAAAATGCTACACTGATACCCAGCACACCTTAAATACTAACTTTGCCTGGGAAATCACACCTGATAAACACTCATCTTCATCTATGGTGCTGCTCGTGTGTAGAATTCTCTGATGCAAAAGATTGGGGGTAATTGTAAGACTGGTTGCAACCTTTATTTGATTTCCCCCAATAATTTTACAGTTTTTGTTGGGTAGGGATAATTTGATGGAAAAACTAGAAATCTGGGTTCCCAGGCTACAATTTTAGAAAGCATTCTTCTCTTTCTACCTTATGTAACAAAAACTTTCCCTTATGGAAACAAATGATGAGTGCATTTTGATGATTATTATTTACATATTTTATTATTTTTAAAGAAGATTGGGATTCTTAATATTTTGTTAATGAAAAAGTAAATAGCTCTGCTTCTTCCTCCCCCTACTTAACACATACACACATATACACTATACACACACTCATACACACAAGCACAGCCTACAAAGGGAATGGTTTTGGGTAGGTGTATGGAGTTGATGTCTGATGAGGGCTGACTTCAGTTTCTTCTGTATTATGGTTGAGTGTTGGCTTCTACAGAACAAAGGCTCACAAAAAGTTAATTGTTGATAAGCAGAGCCTATTAATTTAATTTAATTTTTGTTTATCCTCACCTAAGGACATTTTCTCATTTCTTTTAGAGAGAAGAAGGGAGAGAGAAAGGAAGAAAGAAAAATATCCATGTGAGAGAGAAGCATCCATTGGTTGCCTTCCCTACACGCCCAGACTGGGGATCACATGCGCCCGACTGGGGACTGACACACTCAGACTGAGGATTGAACCAACAACCTAGGTATGTGCCCTGACTGGGAATCGAACCCACAACCTGTTGGTTTTGGAAGAATGCTCCAACGAACAGAGCCATACCAGCCAGGGCCAGAGCCTATCATTTTAAATGATCAGATTCCTTCTGCAAACTTAGAGAATTTATAGATAAAGAGGACACCATATGTGCTTATGGATGGTAAGAGTCTCTAATCACACCCTTGCAATGGCCTTCTAAGAAGGTTTCTGAGTTCTTTTTTCTCCCTCCTTCCCTATCCTGATCTTATGGAAAATGTAGCCTGAATGGAGGGATCGGTCACATGGTTTAGATTAGATGTATGTAGGAAAGGGAGAAAAATTTCAGTCATCTATTTTGTTTCTTTTTTGCTCTGATTGAGGAGGAAAGACCTGAAATTCACATGATACAATCAGGAAAAAGCAGGGTACAGAGATCTGAAAACCAGTTTGTATCATTATAACTTCATAATGTCTCTTCCAGTTGAAAATGATAACTAGAGGTAAAGGAGGTGCTGACTGCTAACAGTTGATTGCCAGAGGACAGGGTGTAAATCTTTGTGGCACTGTTCTCTTTAAATTATTCTAAGGTGTCTTAAAGTATAGGTGACTGCCCTGTTGGGATCCACCCTGCCTGGTTTCAGAAGCTGTAACCCCCCAGGGTTAAGGCTGAGTAAAAAGGTTTTGGGACCATAAGCTACTTAGGAGACAAAGCTTATCTTCCTGGCAGGGGTGCCACCTCTTTCCCCTTTTACTTCACCCTGCTTGGCCCTGGGTGGATGACAGATTAGCCAATGACGGGTAAGATTCCTCAAAGGAGGGACGACCTAAGACAGGCACAGACACGAAGGGGCCCTCAGGAAAGGACTTGGGGGGCATAGAAAAAGGGGGTGATGGACCTGTGCCCCTCGGCTTTGACATAGCCTGAGTCCTCATTCAGTCTGCAAGAAGTCTCCTAATCTCTTGGCTGCCTTACTTCCCCTGCCTGACTTAAGCCTGAAACAATGTTGGAGGTGCGTGTGGCCCTGTGCTGGAATGGGCGGGTTCCCTGGGGCAGTCAGGCCTAAGAAAGAATGCATGAAATCCTATGAAACCTACTTTGCTAATACCCTCAATTTAAATGATAAGGGTCCAAGCATGAAATGAGTTTGTTCCCCAAAGTTTTATGGCCCTTCAACTATCTGACCCTGACTCAGAATAAGCCCTAGGAGTTCTTTGAATGTTATCTATTATTTGATCATTTCTGCCTGACAATGATTGATTAGCTTTACATATACACCCTGTATCCCTATGCAAATAAACCCAATAAAAGCCCACTGAGGAACAGGCTTCTGGCCCTTCTCCTTTGAGAGATCGGCCACATTTCCTCCCCAAGCAGATCATGTCTTGGTAGACTTATTCTCATCTGAGGCGGATGGGGGACTCTGCGGGCAAAGCTCTCCCGCTGGTAATATATAAACTAAGTTAATTAGCATTTGATAAATATTTAAACAGTTCTGTAAATCACTATGTTTTTGTTGGAAAAAAATTTGAAAATTAGTCTGAACATAATTTTAATCTTAGCTCTCATTCATGCCTGAACCTAAAGATGATCTAAAAAGTCTCCGTCGACACCTGCTGGCAGCCTTTAGAATTGCAGAAAGAGTGGCTAAGGAGCTAACTGCTGGAAGACATGACTTGCAAATTCTAATACCTTCACAGTGAGTACATTTACTGTAAACCCTTTCACCCTTTGGGCTCCACAGAATGCAAGATTATTTGAGCAGTGTCTTTATTGTTGTTAAGGACACTTAACTAGTTTTCAATATTTTCTTAGTATATAGCCTGTGCCACAACTGTAGTAGATATTAGGGATATAGAGCTAAAAGGACAATTAAAAAACTCACGTTCTATCTTGTAGAAGATGTATATACTACTTTAGCACGATGTTTTACTTATTATGATAGAGGTATGAACTAATTCTTTGAGTTGATTCAGTGAACAAATGCTAACTGAGCACATGTGCCTTGCACCACTTCAGGGGCTGCAGAATGAACAGTGGTCCTTTGTATGTAATAAGTGCTGGGAAAGGTAAAACGTAGTTTGCCGAGCATGTAGAATGGGTGGGGCAGCTCTCTAGAACTTCTTCATCTTGCTTAACTGAAACTTTGTGTGCTGATTAGTAACTCCCATTTGTCCTTCCTCTAAGCTCCAGGCAACCATCACTACACTCTGTGATTCTCTGACTTTGACAACTCATAGAGGTAGAGTCATGTGGTACTTTTCTTTCTGTGACTGGCTTATTTCACTTAGCGTAGTATATTCAGGTTTCATCCATATTGTTGCATACTGCAAAATTCCCTCTTTTTAAAGGCTGAATAGTATTCTATTGCATGTATATACCACATTTTCTTTGTCTATTCATCTGCTGATGGACATTTAAGTTGTTTGCACAGTTTGGCTGTTGTGTATAGTACTGCAATGAACAAAAAGTACTAACATCTCTTGAAGATCTTGACTTCCATTCTTTTAAATAAATACCCAGAAGTTGGATTACTGGATCATATAGTAGTTCTATTTTTAATTTTTGAGGCACTTCCATATAGTATTCCATAGTGCAGAAAAAGCATTTAACAGAATTCAGCACCCTTTCACGATAGAAACTCTGAACAAACTAGGAATAGAATCAAATTACCTTGACATAATACAGGCCCTATATGAGATGCCCACATTTTATATTGTACTGAATGGCAAAAAGCTGAAAGCTTCTTCTCTACAATCAGGAGCCAGGCAAGGGTGCCCACTCTCATCACCCCTATTCCTCATAGTCTTGGAGCAATTTGGCATGAAAAGGAACAAAAGACCCCCAAATCAGAAAGGAAGAAGTAAAATTGTTTCTGTTTACAGATGATATGATCTTATATAGAAAACCCTAAAGACTCTATTGAAAAAACTGCTAGAAATAATAAAGTCAGCAAAGTTTCAGGATAGAAAGTCAACATATAAAAATCAGTTGTGTATCTATACACTGAAAAAGAAATTAGGAAAATAATCCCATTTACAATAACACCAGAAAGAATAAAATACTAAGGAATAAACTGAGGAGGCGGGTACTGAATCTTAATTTACAGAAACTGAGAGTCAGGTGGCAAGAGTGCCATTGTGAGTTAATGATATTTGGAGGTTGAACAGGAATTAGGCCTCGGGATAAGACACAGAGAAAGGCGCGCACACGAAGATCCTAAAGCACAGACAGTCGAGGAACTGAGAGAAGTTTAGTGAGTGAAGCATAGCAGAAGAGTTGACAGACCTTCACTGTTAAGGACCAGATAGTTAATATTTTGGATTTGTGGGTCAAGAGGCAATGTCCTAAATTTTTCAAGCATCTGTTCTTGCTAAAAGCTTAATCATGCTTCTTGCTTGTTTTAATGGTTTTTTTAAAAAACATTTAAAATGTGAAAAACCAATCTTAGCTTGCGAGCCACACACAAAGAGTCAGTGGCTGGATTTGGCATTCGGACCATAGTTTGTTGACCTCTATCCCAGAGCGAAAGGAGACTTAAGAGTCTGGGGTTAGGGCAGATGTGGGAGGAGAAGCGATGCGCATTACAAATACCGTTATAAACTAGGCTAAAGAGTTTAGACTCACCTTGAGGGAAATGGGGCACATTAAAAGGAGTTAATGTGAGAGGTGATATTTTACATGTAGGCTTTGGAAGATCGCTCTGGCAATGTGCTGCGTGGGCACTGTCCTGGGCAAGTCAAGAGATCAGGAGACTATTGCAGGGATCAGATGGGATAAGGGCTTGATTTAGGCAACTAGTAGTCAGTTTAGGAAATAGAGCATCAATTTGAAATAAAACATAATTTGTAAAATTTGGTGACTGATCAGATGTATGACCTTCCTTAAAAAGGAAGGAGAATTGAATTATTTCTGTTTTAAGTAAATGATATAAAAACTCATTGAACTAGGAGATCTGTCAAGCGAAAGCTAATAGGAGAGAAAACTAAATGGTAATATTTTCCATTTTTCTGTGCACTAAGTTTAAGGTTCCTAAGAGGCATCTAAGGAGAGATAACCGATAATAACAATAGTAATACTTAAAATGGTACGAGATATTTACTGAGGGCTTATCTAGCACCAAGCACTGTTTTAAGTGCTTACTTGAATGAACTCACTTTTTTCCCTCACAACAAACCTTGAGGTCGGTACTATTAGTATCCCATTTTACAGATGAAGAAAACTGAGGCAAGAGAAGGGAAGTAACTTGCCCAAATTGGAAAATTGCATGTGTAACTGATGAGACCGTTGTTTGGGAGCGGCCAGCGTACAGACTCTGCTGAAGGCTATGGGAGTTAATGAGGACAGTCCGGGGCCCTGCAGGGAGCCAGAAGAGACGAGACATCCAGGGACTAAGTCCTGAGGGACACCAACATTTCAGGGAAGGAAGAGAAGTCAGAACCCCAAAGAGCCTACGACTGAGCAGCTGGAGTGTTAGGAGGCAGTGCTGCAGACACCATGGGGGAGGATGCAGTGAAGACAGAGGGCCCCGTGGAGACACGTTCTGCTAGGTAGGTAAGTTAGGAATAGAGGAAAAAGTTTATTTTGCAGTCAGCAACCTGCAGTTTATTAATGGCCTTGGCCAAAGAAGTTTTACTGGAGGAGGTAGGGTTAGAATGTTAGAAAACACTGTTAAGACTGGAAGAACAGCTATATGGGGAGCAATTAGATGGGGCAGAGGACCAGAGGCCCCAATGAGGTGATAGATCAGGAAGTAGGTCAGAAGGGTGTGGTCAGAGATGGAAAAATTCTGAGCGAGTAAAAGGTCTGTGTCGTGTCCATGGGAGTGTGAGTTTGTAGTTGGTGAATGGAGGATGAGAGTCACTAGAACTTAGAAGAAGCTACTGAGAGGCAAGGGCTTGGGATGAGCCTTCTTCATAACTGTAGAGAAGAAAGTTTTGAACCAGGTGCTGATGTCTACTAAAAAGAGAAGGAAGAGATGTTAGCAAAAAGGATGGATTAAGAAAGTGATACAGACAGCTCCTTCGAGCAAGAATGTTCACATCAAGATGGAAGATGCATGGTCTAGATGGGCAGTGCTGAGTAAGAAGGATGGACAACCTCTCGTCACACAAAATGGAAAAAAAAACGTGCAGCTTCTCTTTGAGAGTGTAGCAGGAGAAGCCCCCTCCCTGGGGTGAGCCAGGGCTCTTTCAGGCAAGGGTGCAGGGTGAGCATTCAGTGAAGAACTTGAGGACGAATACGAATCTGCTACCCATGGAACAAGAGTTCCACAGGGCAGGATGGAAGATATGGGGGAGAAGAATGGAGAGAGGAAGACGATTCAGGAGAAAGGAAGTGGGTATATGTAGGAGAGGACTGACCTAGGAGGAGTTCAGATCTTGGGGTGGCAATCAAGAAAAACCAAGATGTATATTAAGTGTGGTGAATTTGGCTGGGTAAGAAAAAAAATTAAATAATTACACCTGGCATCGTAGTGTGCTGATGAAAGTCTTGGAGTTAGAAGTGGAGAGTCACATGTGCCTCTTGGAAGTCAGCTTTGGCTGAGACAGTTCGTATCCAAGGGGTTCCTCCAGGCTTGGCTGGGTAGAAAGTCAGTGATGGGTGAGTCTGAGGCTGTGGTAGGACTGCTGGTGGGACCCTACAAGGCTGCTTAGCAATGTTTGCCCAGAGTGCCAGGGCAGCGCATCTAACTCAATCAGGAGTCAATGCCAAGTGTCTGCATCCTCAGACGTAAATCTTTGTCACAACAATACATGGTTATGACATAGTGTGGACTGAGAAGCAGGACAATCAAGTCTGAAGTTACTGGAGAAATTGCTACACCAGGCACTTCAGCAGTTAATCTGCAACTTCAGTCTCTGTCTTGAGGATAACAAGTGGCATTTCACAGCTGTCAGCTTTCCTGCATCATCAAGCCATCGAGGTTTTAAAGTCCTGTTGTCGACAGTGCAAACAGTCCTTGCGCAGAGGTTAATTGGCTGGCCTGGCGGAAATCTTTATCCCGAAACCCCTTAGAAGGTTTCTTTGGAAAGACGCTGCTTCCCCAGCCTCCTTGATCTGCAGTCACTTGACCTGGGCCAGGTCCTCCAAGCCGGAAGCACGATTGTGGATGCTTTTCTAGTGCGTCTCTCGAGCTCTCATTTGTATCCTTTTGGGGGCCCCCTTGAAGGCATACAAACATCTGCATTTCCTACACTATGGGAGCAACACAATGCTTTAAAGCCTCTCAGAAAACGTACAGAACAGTTAATATGATTTAAGCCTATATTTAAATTTTATGAGACTCATTTTCAAGGCTAATAACCCAGTTTACTGTGCACAATATCAAATGCAAATTTTATTACTGACTTGGTAAAAACCAAGCTGATCGTCATTAGCATATCTCTCTGCATCACCCTTTTTTAGCCAAAAGGTGCACTAGGAGTAACAGTGTGGGTTTTTATCTACGTTGTAAATTACAGTTACTATCTCATTAGATAAACACATTTAAAATCAGGTTATCATTCACTTATATATCAGAAAGTTGTTTGTTCAATTGCAGCCAGTCTCATATTCGAACATATGGTGCATGAAATTCTTAGACTAATAAAATTTCAAGGTACAGGGAGCTGGTGTCTTGGAAAAAACTGTTTCTCCTCCACGAATGGCTCGACAGAATCTGTAATTGCTTTGAAACAATTATGCAGCATGCTGTTTTGTACTTAATAGTATTTACATCCTTGGTTTTATTAGCAACAAAATGTGAGTGGAACTTGTGAAAGAGAAATTAATTTTTTCCACGAAAAGATGTAAACTTAAACGAAGGCTCCAGCAGATCGAGGGAACTAAAAACAAGGGGATCAGTTGCTTCCCGACTTCTTCCCTTTCCTTTTAATACGACGCTTTCCATTGCTCACTGATGTACCAGGGCGTGTATACAATTACAAGAGTCAAAACAAAACAATGCCACACAACATCCAGGCTTCTAACTTTTAGAGATGCACAGTTTATAATGGGCAGTTCATAGCATCGGACTAGGTTGGCACTGGAAGGCTTACTTTGTATTTATTTCTCAAAGAACTGAAGCACAAGTCATATATAAATGTAGATATTCTCTTTCCTATATAAACTCAACACCCCTCTCAAAACAAGCCCAAAGCCCAATTTTCTTTGACTCTGTAGAGTTCTCATCATGGACAATGCACACACCAATTCCTTTTTGCTGGATGGTGCCCATAAAGTTCCCTCGAGCCTTGGAACTGTCGCGACAATGCTGCATATTAGAAAGAGCTGTGAACTCCGGCTCCTTCATCTGCCAAATGAGGGCACGCATGCCAAACTCTGAGGTTTTGTGAGAACTCAATTAACTGAAATTAACAGCAAAGAGCTTTCTAGCACTAAAGCACTGCACAATGTTAGCCATCACAAATGATTCCTAAGTAGTTTTTTGAACTCACACCCAGATTTCTTTGCAAGCACAGTACTACGTCAGGGTTTGTTTTACCTGATTTTCCAGGCAGACCTTTCTCTCTGACACATGATCCATTTCCGGACATTTGCTAATGTGTCTCTTCTAGCTGTATGATATGTTTGGTCCAATGATATATTCTCTACAATGTTAGCATTTATACTGAACTGAAAATGAAATTATTTTGCTTTTTTCCTTAAAAATAATGTATGTTAATTGTAGAAAACTTACGAAACAGACTAAAATAATTCATTCCAATGTTAGTTCATTTGGAAATGTTTGATATATTTTCTTTCTTGATTTATATACATAACATAATATATATGTTCATGATTCACATACTAAAATCACATTCTACTTCATAATATACCTTGACTTTTTCTTTTTTTAAAAGATTTTATTTATTTTTAGAGGGGGGGGAGGAAGAGAGGGAGAGAAACATCAATGTGTGGTTGCCTCTTGGGTGCCCCCTCCTGGGGACCTGGCCCACAACCCAGGCATGTGCCCTGACTGGGAATCAAACCAGCGACCCTTTGGTTTTCAGGTCTGTGCTCAATCCACTGAGCCACAATAGCCAGAGCTTGTATATATATTTTCATATATACATGTATATGTGTATATATGAAGATATATATATGTCATTATATGAGTTCTGAAATCCATAGAATGAATGTACAGCACCAAAATATATATGTATAGATATTTTCATATATATGTATATATGTACATGTATTTTCATATGTATGTATATATATGGAAATAAATAACCATCAATCATTTAATGATCTGGTAAGCTTTAATTGAGCAATTTCCAGAGGGAATAACTTAAACACCAGGAAAATTTCTTTTACTAATTTAAAAGAACTTAACCTAATTAATACTATCCAATGAAAGTTTTTACAATAGTGACAAATAGACCTAAATATTTTTATTAATCCTTTTGGGTCATCCAAAAAGTCCATTTGTTTTTCTTCCATAAGATGGAGCTAGTAGCACTTAGTTGTCTTTTAACTTCATTTGAAACAATTTTGTGAGATTGTATTGTGACAGCTGTCATCTCAGTGTGCATTTAAAAAAAAACATCAAAATTGGTGAGCTTTTGTGTAGCCATTTTAATATTGAGCATGGAAGAAAATAGGCAACACTTTTGGTATATTATACTTTTTATTTCAAGAAAAGGAAAAACACAACTGAAAAGCAGAAAAAGATTTATGCAGTTATGGAGAAGGTGCTATGACTGATTAAACGTGTCAAAAGTGGTTGCAAAGTTTCATGCTGGAGATTTCTCGCTGGACGATGCTCCATAGTCGGGTAGATAAGTTGAAGCTGATAGTGATCAAATCAAGACATTAACTGAGAACAATCAACATTATACCACACGGGAGATAACTGACATACTCAAAATATCCAAATCAATATAGTTATTGGTGAAAATGAAAAATGTGTCTTCAGGCCACACCCATTTGGGAAGCAAACCCTCCCTTGGGAGGTGGCTCCAGGGTCAACTTCCAACGCTGACTACACGGTACCTTATGTACTCGGCCCCTGGAATTGGACTGGGTTTGAGCTCTGACTTCTCCTTCTAACATGTAAGTTCCACATCAGGGACTCTGGGGTTCTTTACAACCTGTGGACCTTCGCTGGGGCCATCTTAACATCTGAGCTTGATTTTAATCATGTTGATTCTGTAAAGAGAGGTCACCAGTGTCTCAAATCCTTTTCCTGCAAAGACTCCTGATTCCTAAACAATTTCAAACTTGATGAGTGACATCAAGTGAGATTGTGAGGCAGGCTTCATCAGCCATAAATGTTTCTGTTCTATCCCGCCTTAAGATGATTGGTATATCCTCATCCTAGAAGAGGTAATTTCATTGAGAGGCATCTACCAAGTGATTCTTTAAAAGTCTGCCAAGGTAAGTTGCCGTGCCCACTTTTTTAACAAAGAATTCCCGGCCAGTTGCACACATGCACTTGCACTCTTATACGTAGAGTGATTTTGTACCTCCCCATCCGGCACACACATCGCATGACATGGCACTTCGTGGTTAACCATGAACCTCATCGAGCAGCCTTCGGGACTTTCCATTTTTCCTCACTTACTGTTTTATGTAGCATATACTAAGTAGTTATAATGCATATGTTACTAGTTAGCCCAAAATTGAAGTCAAACAGCTTAAACAAACAACTTTTTCAAATTTATCTTCACATTTAAGAATCAAATGAACCATACAATATATACACTCAATTGCCATTGAAAGGTAGATTTTTCTTATTTTGATGGGTTTAGACAATTAAATGCTGTAAAAACCCATCTTGGTACATGCATATGGTGGAATACTGTTAGGCTAGAAAAGAAGCGGCCTATCAGGCCATGAAAAGTTGTAAAGGAAATAAATGCATATTACCAAAGATAAATGCGTGTCACCAGTATGAAAAGGCTACATGCTATATGACTCCAACTATATGACATCCTAGAGAAGGCAAAGCTATAGGGACAGTAAAAGCGGTTTCCAGCGGTTGGGGAGAGAAGGGGGAGTGAACAGGTGGAACCCGGGGTATTCAGGGCAGTAGAATTATTCCATATGATACTGTAATGGTGGACACATTAGATATACATTTGTCAAAACCCATGGAACCATATAAACACATAGAGCAAACTCTAATGTAAAGTATGGATTTTACTGAATAACAATGTATCAATATTTGTCCATCAATTATAACAAATGTCCCATTCTAATGCAATATACTAATAGTAGGGGAAACTATAGGGGAGGTAAAGAGTTATGGGGAAACTCTATACTTTCTGCTCAATTCTCTGTAAACCCAGAGCTTCTCTGAAAAAAAGTCCATTAAAATTTTTAAATATCAGTTGACTATAAAAAAATCCTTTTTAGAGTTCTAAACTAAAATCTATCTCTGCAATACTATAATTCATATAGAGAAAAAAATACTCAATTAAAAATGATTATTTGACTTACTACAACACAAACTAAGTTACCAACAAAAATATAATATTTATTCCAACAACTATCTTTTGGGATCAGCTGTTTTCTATTCCCACCATGCCTACATTTTAATCATTCCACTTTCTTCTAAGTAAACATGAAGCTTGATATTCTATGGTGAATACTCCAGGGGCTTTAAGCGGATCGTAGGTTTTAAGAGTAACAACTAGTGGCTTGAAGGAGGAGTTGTTCTTTTACAATAAGGCAGAAGCTGCTTCAATAATGTAAAAGCAGTGGTATTCCTGCAGGAATTAGCCTGTGTCGTTTGATTTTTATGGAAGCCATTGTCTAATGAGAGTTAATGATTAAACACATTTGGTGGCATTGTCTTTTGGTTGTTAACCCACTCTTCACAAGTTTCATTACAAAAAAAGAAAAGCATCTCACACTCAATATTTTGAGTGATGCTATTTTTTAAATTTATTTTTAATTCACCTTGAATTTAAAATCTTACACCTTTACAGATATTTTAAAATTTAGCATTATTTTGCATAAATAGAAATCTATGAGTTCATATTACTCCAATTCCTTTATACTAAGTACAGGAAACAAAAAGCAAAAGTAGCTCAGAAAATACTAGGAGGCTACTTTGCTTTTACTGTGCTTTGTGAATCAAATTTGAAAAGAAAACTGATAATAAAATTGATGAAATTCATATCAGAATTTTTGTTTTCCATCATGACTGAGTGAATTGCTAACTCAGCTCTGAGCCTGCTTCTTTAAGGTGAAAGTGACTACAACCAGGAGTACACAATTATGGGGAAAAAAATCACCAAATGGGATTTCATTTTAAAATGCAGATCCTATTTGAAGAGCTTCACAAAGGATACTGCCTCTGACAAGTGGGAAAAAAACCTACCCTTCAAAGCTAATTGTGGTATTAAAGTATGTATAAAAGAAAGAGAAATGGCATATAGCTATTAAAACTAGTTTTGCAATGCAGACACACTTTTTCATGGAAACAGTAACAACAGCCTCCAGGGGGTGGGGGGTGGGGGAAGGGGTGTGTGTGGAATGAGCAAGTGAGAGATTCTTCCAGATGAATGAACAAATGAATGAATGCTTAAAAAAAAATCCAAACCAAAAATTGTTTAAGGTGACTAATTAAGACCCCCTCTTAGAAAAGCTGTTGCTAGGTAAACAAAACTGTTTAAAACATGTTCATCATTAGTGTCCCCTGACAGAAGGATGAGGTGGCAGACTTGGTGACAGAAGGGAGAAGAAGAGCGGCATATGGCCCCCAGCTCTGTCCCCTGCTGACAAGCTGCCTCGCTGCACGCTCCTTCCGCTCTGTATTCCGTGCACACAGCAGATTGCTCTGCCCCAACTTTCCCATCTGTACTCCAGACTCGTCTCCCCACAACGTGGCTGCTGCATGGTTGTGAGCCCTGCACCCTGTGGGGGTGGGGGCGGGGGGGAGGGGGGTGCAGGAGCACAGGCTTCCCCGGGACCTGGGGGAGGATGGGAAGGGAGATTAACAACCAATCATCACAATGCTGTCCATAATGTATTGTGTCCACAGCATTACATAGTATATTTCCAGTGGGGATTAGCCCATCCATCACAGACCTTTATTGCCCCCCTTTTTTGTTGTATAAAGCCCAAACACTGCCGTAAAATTCTAAACTGCTTAATTGCTGTGCTGTAAAAATTTGCATATCAGAGATATGTCATTCCATCATTAAATGGCACTAGGTATTTGTGACAAGGTCCCAACCATCGTGCCAGTGTGCCCTAAAGAAAGGCCATTCATTGGTATTATGAAAAATTGACTGCTGAATTCAAATCAGCAGGGATTAGGGGTTTGGGTACTGTTGGCCTTGGTGTATTTTGATTTCCTCTGGTTCAAGGCTCAGGGCATGTGACCCCCTTCCTACATGATCAGAATGTTTAAGCAACGTCATCTGCCAGCTTGGTCTCTGGGCTATTTATTGGTCCTTAAAAACTTTTCACCTTTACCACCTGATATGCTTTGGGAAGTAAACTGATTTTTGCACTATGTCAAAATATCAAAATAGCAACAGATAGGTTGTTTGCAGTGCTAAACTTGGATATGTGTACAACCCAATTTTCTTTCTCCTTGCCCTTAAAACGAGAGATGGGGGGAATGTTTGTAAAACTTGGGCAGGGCTGATCTAGGGAGGTCAGTAGGCATGCATGTTCTCCGTGGTAGACCAAGATTCCGGAACAGGGAAATGCCCCAGCAGTGGTGTCCCACCTTCACAGGTCCCCATGTGGAGAGGGGGTGCCGGTGGGTGGAGGCGGTGGGGGGAGGGGCAGGGGGTCAATGACACCCTGCGCTTTCCCAGAGCCTTTGATCCCTACAGAGCTTTCCCTCTCCAGGGGGATGATTTACGGAGCCCACTCGGCAGGGCTCCCTTCACTTAAAAGCAGGCACTCCTGATTCACCGGTGCCTGCACCCCTCCACCCCTCCACCCAGGGTCAGAAGAAGAATTAATGAATAACTAATCCAATTGAAGCTACAACTGAGACCCCCAAACCATCAGGGCTTTAGATGGAATTCAGCCAGGATGCCCCAACAAATCCTGCATTAAATCCCAGTCTGACAACTTTCTAAAACCCAAAGACCACAATGAATGTCTTAAGTCACCTGCCAGAGCGGCAGAGGCAGGGTCAGGCACCATGACGTGGGGGTGGAGGGGGCTACTCTTTGCCCACATCTCCCAAGGAGGAACATTTCAAGATAAACTATAAATATTCATATAGAGGTTATGCCTTGATTAGAGGTGATTTTTACTTTCTCCTTTATACTTTTTTGTTTTTTCCCAAGATTTGTGCAGCATGCACATATCAATTCTATAATCAGGAAAGAACAAAGTCGTTTTAGTAAAAGCAACAGAGGAACTAGTAGCATTGGCGTTCCCCACTGTACCCTGGGGAGGGGTTGGTGTGGACTGAGGGGCAACAGCGTTAGAACTTTCATGGCAGGCTTTCCCGAGGACCCTTCAACCTAGCAGTAGGTATAACTCAATCCGCTTATGTTGCTTTTGTAAGAGACAAGATGTGTCAAGATACAGGCCATTGTAGAACTTTGCATGAGCTGTGAGAACTGAGGTTTTCACCAAGCGTGGCGGCAGGAGGAAGTTCAGGAGGGTGGAGGAGACAGTGAAAGGATGCATGCCACGGTCAGTGGGTGAGTGGATCAGGAAAATGTGATATACACGGAGGAATATTACTCAGGACATTCTAATTTGGACAACATGGGTGAACCTAGAGGGCATTACACTAAGTGAAATACACTAGATGAAGAAAGACAAGTATTGTATAGTATCAATTATTTAGATTAACATATTAGCATATTGCATGGTATCAATTACTTAGGCATTAGCCTTGTCGAATCTAAAAACAAAACAAAAGAAAACAATAGTGGAATTCAGAAACAGAGTAGGAAAGTTGTTGCCAGGGTTTGGAGAGGTGGTTGTGGGGAACAGGGAGAGGGGGGTAAAAGGGTACCGATTTTAGCTGCAAGATAAATAGGATCTGAGGATCTAATGTGTAACAGGGTGGCTACAGTTGATAACACTGTGTTGTGTACTTGAAATTTGCTAAGAGAGCAAAACTGAAATGCTCTCTCACACACTGAAAAAGTAAATATGCGAGTATAGATGTGATAATTAACTGGATGGGGGATAGTTAACTGGATCCTTTTACAATGCATGTATATGTCATCGTGTTGTACACTTCAAATATCTTACAATTTTAATGGTCAATTATACCTCAATAAAGCTGGAAAAAGATAATGCTGAAGTTGAAAAATCTAAATGTAATGAGGTTACTTTATCAGAAGCAATAACAGTAATAATAATAAACAATAGCTAATACGTAAAGCACTACGCATGGTTCTAAGAAATTTACATGTATTAGGTTACTTAATATTTGTAACAACCCCATGAAGTAGGAACTATTGTTATTTCCACTTTACAGATGACGAAGCTGACTCACAGAGAACTTAATAACTTGCCCAAGCTCACACAGCTAGTGAGTCTGACATGCCAAATCCAAATCTCTGGTCCAGACCTCCTTCCTTATCCATGTATCATTCAGCTTTTGAGACAGCTCCACCTCCATACTCCAAGAGCACTTCATATTCAAAATGTTTAGACTGAAATCACTATCTACCTCCAAGCCTTTTTGATCCTTACAGTGAATGACACTCTTGATGGTTTTGTCACTTGGGCCAAAACCTCAGGGTTTTCCTTGGCTTTTCCTTCTCCTGCATCCATATGCCTATAATTGGTACCCTTTTAACACATTTCCAATGAGCTCCCTCTGTCTGTCACACTTTGGCTGTCATAGATTAAACCCTCACCTCGCCACCAATCGGGTTAATGCCAATGCCCCTTGTACTGATCCGCCATCTCCAGTGCTGACTCCTCCCAACCTGTTTTCCACACCGTCGCCACAGCTTTCTGGAATACCCATTTATCACGTCACACTCCTGCCTAAATGCTGAGTGGCTTTCAAACATGCCTCTTACAATGAAATAAACGTTCTTATAGTTCTCTAGCTTTATTCCCACTGTCACTATGTGCTCTAACATTTCACTCATTGTGCTTTTTCACAAGTTCTTTCTCCTACCTGGAATGTACCATCGTCCGCTGGAAGAGTTCTGTTCATTCTCCAAGCTGCACCTGCACTCTGGCGTTTTCCCACTACCCTCCCAAACCAAGGCAACATTACTGTCCTTTCTCCATGTCCCTGCTATCCCCTGTACATACCATACACATCTAAGTCATATCTGATATCCTCTGCACATACCATGTACATCCAAATGGCACTTAGGGTGGTGTCCAAGGAAATGAAGCTGCATCAAATGTGCTAAAACGCTAAGTTGTGACCGAGGGAAATCAGTCCCAAGAGAAGGGGATCCTAGTGGGGAAGTTTATAAGGTCTTCAGGAAGAACTGTCAACGGTGTCCAGCATAGGGTTCTCGGGAAGTTGAAGATTTCCTATGTGGTCGAATCAAGATACATTGGACAGACCGTAGAAAGCTAAGAAGAGAAAGAAGAGACCAGGAGCATGAAGTAAGGTGTGGCTGATGGCACCACTGGGGCAAGCAGATCATGGTGGGAGGGTGAGAGGTCTGTGTCACTTGGAGGGCACATCAGTAGACCTGCGCATTGAGCATCTTGCTTGGTGACTACAAAGAGACTGTGAGACTTTAGCTTAACTACTTTTGTCCATTGCTGAGCATACATTCATTTGAGCTTTCTTATTCTTTCATTCTTCCTGAGATTTACTAGAAATTCAGGGATTTGTTACCAGCCTATTCTGTAGCTATTAGCCCAGGATTCTGGCAAGGGCTGAGCGAAGAAGAATGTCACCCTGTATGAAGAGCCCCCTGTACCGCGACCGCCCCTGACACAGCACTTACAAGTGTGGCTTGACGGGATTCGATCGCCTGTGTCTCCCGCTATCTCCACAATCAGCCTGACATAGAAACATGCACTCCACTCAGGAGTTGGAAATAGTCTCCAAAAAACCTCTCCTGCCAAAATTAAAATGTCATTTGAGAGGGATGACAGATTGGCATTTCAGCACACTAAACATAAGTCCTTCAGCTCTGCTTTACAAACATTCATTTAACAGTGACCGTGTGTCAGGCACCAGGATAGGCGCCAAGCGTACGAAGACGGGGCCCCATTTCCTGAACAGAGAAGCTTAAAGACAGAGAAGGTATATTTTGACATATGCTAAGTAATAAGATGGGGATTTGAACAAGGTACAAGAAAAGGTGATTTCAGCCCAAACTTCTTTTTTTGTGCATAAAAAACAGTGAGTTCAGCCAAAGCTTCTGTGAAGTTTCTCAAGGATTTCTCCAGAGCTAAACATGTACGAGTTATCAGATGAACTAGCTGAGAAGAGCCCCCTGAGGAAGTGTATTTGGGAGTGAACCTGACGAGCAACGATTGGCAGCAGAATGTACTGTCTGCGGAAGCCTGTGAAGGGTGTGGGGGTTGAGCGAGAGAACTAGTCACTTCTAACTGATTTTTTTAAAGGTGTTAACTTCTCATATTTGAACAAGAGTCATCAAAGGTGACATGAAAGAGATCACTGGAGTCAATTTCTCTGAATACTTTTAGTTTCTGGCGTGACTTCTGGTCCCACTAGGGTGGTCCTCCCTGCAGAGGGAGTGACCAGCAGGCAAAGTCCATCCTGAGTAGAGTTGGCCTAAAATAGCGATAACTTTTCTCTTTTGCTGTGGGCATTATATGTTTTCTACAAAAGATGGTACTCATAATTCTCCTTGTTATTTGTTTTCCATCTGGCTGAAGTATTTGCAAATTTTGCCCTTTGGCAGAACAGAAAAATTAATGCATCTCTATCTTCATAGCTGATTTATGCATGTTCTGAAACTTTTCTACAAGACACTAAAACTAAGGGAAGCTGGAGAAAGTGGTGGCCAAAAGATCCTCCAATATCTCTCACATTATGCTGAAAATCACATATATTTGGTGTTTGAATAGCCACAGGGTAAAAGCTCTCTATGAGTTGGGGTTACTGGTTGCCAGCAACGGAAACTGACCCTGGCCACGTTAAAGAGAAAAGGAATTAATTGTCAGGATATCGGTGGCTTTCTAAATGAGGATGGAGACAAGACACAGACTTGAGTAGTGTGCAGGAATTGACGCACCTGGGGGAGGAGCAGAAAGCTTATCACCTGTCTCTTAGTGGAAATAATCAGCCTCATCAGGACACCGGCAGCTTTCCTGTAGATGCACATTGCTTCGAATCTCTAAATGCAACCCGGTTTCTCGGAAGGGATCTCCACTACTCCTCTTACCTTTGCAGGCTCCTATAGAGCTGGAGTCCCCACGGGATGAGTTTAAGTCACAGGCCCATTTACTGGTTATCTGGAACATGGCAAAGGAGACCTTCCCCCTTTCCTTTCACTTCAGTAATGAGGGACGAGACATGGTGTCCCTCCAGGAGAACACATTATTACGAGGATTCCCCTCAAAAAGTAAGGGGTTAAGATATAGGCTGCTTGCAATAAAGCCAACCCTGGGAAATGTCCTAGATAAAGAACAGTGAAGGCCTTGCCTTCTGAGCATACTGAGCCAGCATGTGCACGAGCTCAGAGCTCAAGGTCGATTGCCTTTCCCACACCAGCTTCAGGGGTGGTCTGATGGGATGTCAGTCATACTATTCTCAAGCAGTGTTGGTTATAGCAGAGTGGATCCAGGCATCTGGGCACAGGGCAGCCTGAGTAACCACCTTCACAGTGTACTCAAAATCACTTTTCTTATCCAATAGGAGCTTGGTTATTAGGTCAAGTTCATAGCCCCAACTTTGTTTTATTAGGAAGAGATCTTTCCCAGGAAGTTCATCAGATGTTAACTGGAAAGATTCTGGTTTGGCCACTCCATCAGCTCACGGGACATGCCCAAATATGCCTGTAGAGCTGCAACGCCTGCGTTCTAGGCTCCAGCTGAGACCCTAACACACATATACTTTACAGAAGGAGGATCAAAACATACTTAATTTTATATTCTGCTATTTTTACTAAACATTTTATATTACATTGTCTCTGGATGGTTGACTATTTTTTAAAAACATAACTTTTAGCGGCCATGTGTTAATCACCTCAACATAACAATGCAGGTGATATATTGGGTTGGCCAAAAAGTCCATTTAGTTTTTTTCCATAAAAGATATAGTTTTCATTTTCACCAATAACTTTATCAATTTGGATATTTGAGTAGGTCAGCTATCTCCCACTATTGGCTTCTAGTGGGTGGAGGCCAGGGGTGCTGCTAAACATCTCCCAATGCATAAGACAGTCCCACAGCAAAGAATTATTTGGCCAAAATGTCAACAGTACCAAGAAGATTTGCAAACCATGTCTGACACATTCGGTCAGTCACAGCACCTTCTCCATACACTGTGCAAATCTTTTTTTGCATTTCAGTTGTGTTTTTACCTTTCTTGAAATAATAAATCATAATATGCCAAAAATGTTGCATATTTTCTTCCACCTTCAATATTAAAATGAGCAAAAATTCACCAATTTTGATTTCTTTTAATGCACACTGATATGACAGTTGTCACAACATAATCTAAATAAATTGTTTCAAATGAAGTTAAAGACAACTAAGCATTACTAGAGCTGTTATATGGAAAACATTAAACAAACTTTTTGGCCAACCCAATAATTCAATATACAATATGAGGCAGCATGGTGACGGAAGAAATATGGGTCATGGCCACAGAACAGCCGAGAACTGACTCCTGGCTCCCATTTATGGGCTGTGTGACTTCAGGGAAAGCGTATATGTTCTCTGAGTCTCAACATTCATATCTCTAATGTAGGAAAAATAATAGTCTCTAGAGCATACATTTGTAGTAATGATTAAATAAGATAATGCATGCCAAGTGCTTTATGTGGGACTGGCACAAAGTTAGTAGCTTCATAACTACTGGTTATTATAAATGATTGCAATATCAATGCTGGGCAAGAAAGTTTCTTCATTCCTTCTAGTGTGTACATTAAGAAGAGGATGAGTTTATTTGAGTCTAAAATAGACTTAAAATTCTGAAGAAAATTTAAAGTGACTTTCTGAGTCATACTTTGCATTCACCATAACTTATAAATAAGACAATGGACTTGGTATAAAAACCCATCCAAATACCTCAGCCAAGCTGTATAACAAAATGATCAGTGTTCAAATAAATTAGATATTTTAAACATCTCTGTGATGTCAGAGTTACAAGTGATCAAACTTTATTTGACATGATAAATCATTGACTCTTCAGATGCTTGAGACAGGAGTTTTTACCACAAACAAGATGCTTTTTTAGAGGGACTTCATTCATTCATTCATTCATTTTTAGTAAAATTCTGTTTGCTAGCCCATGGGCTAGCGAACTTCAGCAGTAAAGGGCCAGAAAGTGTCTTAGGCTTTATGGACCAATATGTTGGTCTCTGTTACAATAGCAAATGAAGGAGCATATGTGTTCCAATTGAACTGTTTAATAAAAACAGGTGGCAGACTCAATTTGGCCCATTTGCCAACCTCTATAGCAGGCACAAAGCTCTTAACATAGTGGAACTTATAGTCTGTAAAGGAGGCAGGCGTGGTTGTGAACCAGAAGATAGTAGGTGTTATGTCAGAAGTAGGTATAACATAGAAGTAGCACTTCAACCAACCAGTTTTTAAGTTGGGAGGAATTATATTGGTTAGAAGAAATCTCTGAAGAGCCATGGTTGGTGTAGCTCAGTGGATTGAGTACGGGCCTGTGAACCAAAGGGACACTGGGTCGATTCCCAGTCAGGGCACATGCCTAGGTTTCGGTCCAGGTCCCCAGTAGGGGGCGCATGAGAGGCAACCACATGCTGATGTTTCTCTCCCTCTCTTTCTCCCTCCCTTCCCCTCTCTCTAAAAAATAAATAAAATATTTTTTAAAAAGAAAGAAATCTCTGAAGAAAGGCAAATACCACATGACTTCACTCAACTTAACTCATATGTGGAATCTAATGAACAAACTCAACTAACAAGGAAAATGGGGACAGACTCATAGATGGAGAGCAGGATGACAGCTAGTGGCAGGGAGATGAGGGGTTAGGGACATTGAGCAAAAAGGAGAAAGGACTCATGGACATGGACAATAGTGTAGTGATTGCTGGGGGGAGGGGGGTATAAAGGAACTAAATGGTAATAGAGAAAACTACAGTAAATATTAAATAATAAAAAAGAAGAGATCTCTGAAACTCACAACTAAGCTTCTTGGGATGAGGGATTCGATAATTCATCATTAACCAAAATAACCAGAATTGTTCTACTTGATGGCAGTAGTGTTAAACCTGAAGTGTGTTAGACTGAAAAATTTGCTTTATTTTAAAGACAATAATGCTTGGCCATGTTTCTGGAATGTTGGTATCTCTTCAGGAGATTTGTACCACAATCTATATTCATTATGCTATCATTATCTCAATAATTTCTTTTCTTGTATAAGCATTTTTTAATCAAAAGGATCGCTTATTAAATTAAGATGAAATGGCAATTAATTTAGAACATTATCAAAGACAGGAACATGCATTTGTCTGAATCTCTGTTTGGAAACATCGATGGTCTGTTAATGTGCTAATATTTAGGAGGGCATCATGATAAAAGGCTTTCTCGCCTCTGTTAGCTCATTTTGTATTAACATATTCCTGTCAGCAGTTAAGCAATTAACAGACACTAAAGGTGTACTTCTCTGCCACTATGCTGGGTCAACTTTATTCCTAGGAGCTTGCTCAGTGAATTTGTAATGATTTTAAGTGATAAAACTAAATGATTCTCTTTTAAAAACCTCCTGATGTTATTGTGGAGATAGAGATAAAAGGAGGTCCTTTTCTCTATGACTTTGTTGTAGAATAAGCACTTTGGGGAGATGGAGGGACAGGTCAACAACATGTTCGAAAGAGCCATGTAGAGAATGCAGAAGGGTTCACAGGAGGTATCAAATTCTTCATAGATGCTGATAACTCTGGAGAAAACAGCTGCAACACAGCTAATCATTTGATGGGTTTACATGTGCCAAATGTAGCTGCAGCCCCGCAAATACAACCTCGTAGAGTCAAGCTCCTGTGAGTTGTGAATTTACGTACTGGCCTTTATATATTACGTACTGGCCTTTATAATTACGTACCCCTTTATATCAGTGTTTGGGAGGGTCTTCTATGCTTTCTTTGCCTATTTTGTATTGTTTGCTCCACTTCCAATGTGTGGATGTTTTTGAAATAAAGTCACTTTTACCAAAAACAAACTGGGATTGAGCCTATTAGGTAAAATATGGGAGAACTGAGTTGAGGAAGTTCCTGAGAACTTCGGTGAAAACCAGACAAGACAAAGAAGCTATGGCAAGTCAACTGTCAGGAAGAGTGAGTAGCTGGGATATGATAACAGCACTGAAGTGTAGAAAAAAGTTCTGCAAGTGTCCTATTAACATAGCAGATTTGATTTGACTCCATTATATTTCATCAAATAGTTTAGAAGCCCCCAGCATAAAACATCATCATAATTGTTATCATATATTTGGAGATTTAATGTGCACACCATAATGTACCATTAGTTACACAAATAACTAATAATTTGCTAATGACAATATTATGTTAAGTCAGTTTAGGGGCAATTAAAGTGAGTGATATTTACATATGCCTAATGAATCACAGTCGATGGCAGATTAAGAGATTCTAATGAATATTCATCCAGACATTCACAACCAGCTTCATAGTTTATAAACTGAATTATGGTTGATTTGCCCTTTTAAAAATGAATATGTGAGTATCTTCTGCATGGAGAGAATGAACAATTGGGCCTGACTGTAAAATTTTTTTAAAGCAATGTACTGGTCAGAACACAAAACATTTTTATGCAGTCTCATACCCTCGGCTTCGCTGTTCCTTTTTATATCACAGATCAGTGTTGATGAAGTATCTCCATTTTCATTCTAATCCATGACATGAAATATAGAACTTGTTTGGTAGAAGATTAAATGGAATTCCAGTTTTATGCAGTCCCACTGAGGAAATAATTACAGGTAGTTTTTGCCACTGAAACAGTGAACGCAAACTCCTTTTCATGCTCAAGCTGTCCCCATGCACCTCAGAAGGTTGTTTTTGTAGCTCTACTTCGTCATCATGACCTTGGCGTAGATTTACTGTCCTTTCAACTCGGTCGTTTTAAAAAATAATAAAACAAACAAATGAACAGACCTTAGTTTGCCCCTGTTAACGCAGGCTAAAACTAAACAAAGTTATGGGTTGAATGTTTACTTCTTCCTAAAAACTATAACCCCTCCTGCCTTTACTGGCTGTTCCCATAAATGTTGTCAGCTGTTGCGGAGATGAAGGCCAAGTTCTCGTTGGCTTCCTCAAGACCCCACAATAGGTCTACAAGAGACCAGATGTCTACAGCTCCCATTTCAGCTTTACCTTAAATCAGATAAGATTTAATTCTGTTTCAGACTTTAAAAGTATTAATTATTGTGAGTATTTTTTTTCCACACAGGGACTTAGAGGCTAAAACAGAGTATCTTGGTGCACGGCTGTGTGGTAAGATAACTGAGTAAGCACCGCTGGATGGCTGGCCCACGTAAGATGTCAAACTCTCAGCAAGAGAACTATTAAGGGAAACCTTCCAAAATAGACAAGTGTTTTGAATGGCATGGGGGTAAATGTTGCAGCTGAGATTTCAGTTTGCGTGTTTTCGTATATGCTTTAATTATTTCATTGCACATTATTAAAGATTTTGAAGGTCAACTAGTTTGACATTTGTCTGAGTTAACAGCTTTTTAGTTTTCAAAAATAATCCCAATAGAGTGCATTACTAATAGGGTTAGGAAAGGAATTCGCTCTCTCTCACTTGCTCTCTCTCACTTGCTCTCTCTCCATTTGCCAGGTATTCATTCTTCTTTTTTTAAAAAAATATATTTTATTGATTATGCTATTACAGTTGTCCCATTTTCCGCTCTTCACTCCCCTCCACCCTGCACACCCCTTCCCACCACATTCCCCCCCTTTAGTTCTTGTCCATGGGTCAAACATATAAGTTCTTTGGCTTCTACATTTCCTATACCATTCTTAACCCTCCCCCTGTCTATTTTCTACCTACCATTTATGCTACTTATTCCATGTACCTTTTCCCTCTTTCGCCCCCTCCGACTCCCCTGTTGATAACCCTCCATGTGATCTCCATTTCTGTTAATCTGTTCCTATTCTAGTTGTTTGCTTAGCTTGCTTTTGTTTTTGTTTTAGGTGTGGTTGTTAATAACTGTGAGTTTGCTGTCATTTTTGTGTTCATATTTTTTATCTTCTTTTTCTTAGATAAATCCCTTTAACATTTCATATAATAAGGACTTGGTGATGATGAACTCCTTTAACTTGACCTTATCTGAGAAGCACTTTATCTGCCCTTCCATTCTAAATGAAAGCTTTGCTGGATAGAGTAATCTTGGATGTAGGTCCTTGCCTTTCATGACTTGGAATACTTCTTTCCATCCCCTTCTTGCCTGTAAGGTCTCTTTTGAGAAATCAGCTGACAGTCTTATGGGAACTCCTTTGTAGGTAATTGTCTCCTTTTCTCTTGCTGCTTCTAAGATTCTCTCCTTATCTTTAATCTTGGGTAATGCAATTATGATGTGCCTTGGTGTGTGCTTCCTTGGACTCTCTGAGCTTCCTGGACTTCCTGGAAGTCTATTTCCTTTGCCAGATTGGTGAAGTTCTCCTTCATTATTTTTTCAAATAAGATTTCAATTTCTTACTCTTCCTCTTCTCCTTGTGGTACCTCCGTAATTTGGATGTTGGAACGTTTAAAGATGTCCTGGAGGTTCCTAAGCCTCTTCCCATTTTTTTGAATTCTTGTTTCTTCATTCTTTTCTGGTTGAATGTTCCCTTCTTCTTGTGGTCCACACCATTGATTTGAGTCCCAGTTTCCTTCCCATCACTATTGGTTCCCTCTACATTTTCCTTTATTTCACTTAGCACAGCCTTCATTTTTTCACCTAATTTGTGACCAAATTCAACTAATTCTGTGAGCATCCTGATTACCAGTGTTTTGAACTCTGCATCTGATAGGTTGGCTATCTTTTCATTGCTTAGTTGCATTTTTTTGGGAGCTTTGATCTGTTCTTTCATTTGAGCCATTTCTTTTTTTGCCTCGACATGCCTGTTATGTACTAAGGGGCACAGTCTTAGGTGTTCACCAGGGCAAGGTAACCCACATCACTGGGCTGTGATGCTATATGTGGGGAAGGGGTCCGAGGGGGAACAGTGCCACTTGCTCCACTCTCTGCCGGATTTCAGTCACTTCCCTCACTACCCACAAGCAAAGTGGGCCCTTCTGGTGCTGACTTCCAGGTGGGTGGGCTTGTGTACGTTTTAACACCCTGTGGGTCTCTCTTCTGTGAGGCTGGGAGTTTCTCCCGCTGCCTCAACCCCCACGGGCGTTTTCAATCAGAGGTTTGAGGCTTTATTTCTCTGTGCTGGAGTCCTGGGTTGTGAGGTCTGTTTTGTTCCCCAGTTGTTCCTCCCGGTTTCTCTGCACACAATTGTGGGACCACCCACTCTGCCACCCATGGCCTTGCCAGGTCTGCCAGCTGCCGCCTTGCCGGCCAGTTGTGGCCTTGCCCACCCCACTCCACAATGCACCACCTTGCCTGCCCGGTCCTCTAGCCACCACCTTACCACGAGTCCTCTCCACCCAGCTGCCTGTCTCCGCCCCTCCTACCAGTGTGGATGAATGTGTCTTCTTTAACTCCTTGGTTGTCAGACTTCCATACAGTTAGATTTTCTGACAGTTGTAGTTGTGTTTTGTTTTTAAATTGTTGTTGTCCTTCTTTTGGTTGTGCAAAGCGAGACAGTGTGTCTACCTATGCCTCCATCTTGGCTGGAAGCCCTGTTTATTCTTTTTAATGTGCGGTTTGGCCCTTTCATAAATCTTGTATTTCCTTAGTCTTACAAGCCTTTATCTCTAAGTCTCATAAGTATTTTACAGGAAAACATTATCAACATAACATTTATATTTTTAGACCTTCATACCAGGAGGAAGAAATCAGTGCTTTAGGAACTTCCTGGTGTCCTGCTGGGCACAGTACAAAGCATCTATGAGATAGGATAGGTGGCATTAACCTAGAACCCCCCACCCCCACCCTTGACAAAAATACATCCTTCCCTGGCCTGTACTTGCAGCCATAGGGTCTAGATAGTGGCTATTTAAGGCAGATTACGCATTATATAATCTGAGGCAATAACACATTGGCAAGTTAATATGTTACTATGGACTGCTTTATCTGATTGACCTAGCTGCACCCTTTATCAATTACAGGAGCATGGTTTAGAGGACTACTTTGTATATTGATGAAGATCAGGAACTAGGCTGCTATTCTGGGTTTTTAGACTCCACAGCAGAGAACTCCAGGCAGCCTGGTGACTGGGCATCCAGGGCAAATGCTTAAAACCAGGGGTGGTGCCCCAGGAACCCATGGGGATGGTGGGGAGACCGAGCAGGCCAAGCTAGTTCTGCGTTTCACTCATGGCAGAATTGCTCCAATGCCACCTCTTCTCTATGTCAGGGTTTCCTATGAGGTTTCATTTTGGAAACTGTAGTACTACTTAAGGGGGGAGGGGGGAGAAAAGGCAAACAACACCCACAACAAAAGTGCACACAAGTGTGAAAATTACTAGACTAAAAAAAAAAAAAATCTAAGAAAAGAAAGATTGCATTTAGGGAAAACTTGAAGACTTATCCTACCTGGAAGGGGTGTCCAATGATAGGTACGAACTAAATGTCCTTACTTTCTTCTCCATAACAGTAAGAAGCCTCTAGTAATTCTCATAGAAATGGAATGTTCCTGCCGGCTCAGCCCTAATGCTCTCCTTCAGTGATGGACATGGGCATTTCACTGTGGCGATTATCACCACACCCAACACCCCTCACCCCCGGCCACACACACAGAGGTTTATAGCTTTAAGGCATTCATCTTTATCATATCCTTCCTTCTTATTCTTCATTGACCTGCTGTAAACTGTGGGCTGAGCTATCAAATCTCATCTCAAGATTTGAGAAGCTAGCAGTTCACATCAACTTCCTGGACACGTTTCACTGCTATCTGTTGCCATTATCAGATGGCACAGCAAGGCAGTGAGCACAACTCTGCTGCCTGATGCTCATGGGCACTTTCCTGACGAGGAAAACAGTGAGGAATGAGAACAACTGTGGTCCATTCAAAACGAAGTTCACATGAGTAAATGCGGACACATTCATAAATTTCGGCAGAGTTCTCTACAAAATAGTAGAGGCACTCTCATTTTGAATAGGCATATCTGGTTATGCCGTTTCTGTGTCACTGAAAAATTTGGCTTATTTGAACTTCAGTAAAGTCATACGCTGATCTTTCAGATAACCATTTGCTGTGTAGTCTTTCAAGTTAAGATTTCTTCAGAAATTCTTTTCTATCTCTTGCAGATTAGACTGCTAAAGTAATCAATGCATTGCATATTGGCAAAAATATACCTGCAAGATATATCAAGTGATATATTATTGTATTTGTGTATTTTTACATTTAATAGCTTGAGCGGACTTAGTTCATTTTACACATGAGGGAAGCAAGCCAGACAAAAGTTGAGTTTTTTTAAATCACCAGGCCAGTTAGGCAAGTGGAAGATATAGTCCACCTGCCACACCTTCCCACAAAAGCTTTTTCTGGACTCAGTTGAGCACCTGGAATCCTCTCATTATCTGACCCAGCCTGTCCTGGACTGGTGGCAACTCACATGCCACATTCTGAGCCATCATGTACAGGTGTGGGCCTGGAAAGGGTAACACAAGCCTCTTGGTCCTAAGGGACCAGAGATTGAATTGAATAAACTTACAGGCTCAGAAGTACTTTTAGGCTGGGAATGGTATGGAATTTATAAAAAGTGGCCTTCAACCTCAAAGGTTCCACCAAGAAACTACTAGAACTGATAAATGAATTCAGCAAAGTAGCAGGATACAAAATTAATATTCAGAAATTATTTGCATTTTTACCTGCTAATAATGAACTAACAGGAAGGGAAACTAAGAAGACAATCTCATTCACAATTGCTTCAAAAAGAATAAAATACCTAGGAATAAACCTGACCAAGAATGTAAAAGACCTGTACTCAGAAAATTATAAGACACTGAAGAAAGAAACTGAGGAAGATACAAATAAGTGGAAGGACATACCATATTCATGAATAGAACAAATTAACATCATTAAAATGTCCACACTACCCAAAGCAATCTATAG
This sequence comes from Desmodus rotundus, assembly GCF_022682495.2. NCBI lineage: Eukaryota > Metazoa > Chordata > Mammalia > Chiroptera > Phyllostomidae > Desmodus > Desmodus rotundus. Next base: position 82,758,604 of record NC_071397.1, read on the forward strand.
ATTCAATGCAATTCCTCTCAAGATTCCAATGACGTATTGCACAGAACTAGAACAGATATTTCAAAAATTTATATGGAACCACAAAAGGCCCTGAATTGCAACAGTGATCCTGAAAAAGAAGAACGAAGTTGGAGGAATCACACTGCCTAATATCAAACTATACTACAAGGTCATAGTAGTCAAAAGAGCCTGGTACTGGCATAAAAACAGACATATAGACAGTGGGACAAAACAGAGAGCCCAGAAATAAACCCATACCGTGATAGTCAATTACTATTTGACAGAGGAAGCAAGCACATACAATGGGCTAAAGATAGTTTATTCAATAAATGGTGTGGGAAAATTGGACAGATATGTTCAGAGAAATGAAACTAAACCATCTTCTTACACCACACACAAGAACAAATTCAAAATGGATTAAAGACTTAAATGTTAGCCCCCAAACCATAAAAATCCTGGAAGAAAACAAAGGCAGCAAAATCTCAGACATTGCTCATAGAATTTTTTTATAGGATGCATATCCCCACGCAAGGGAAACAAAAGAAAAAATACACAAATGGGACTTCATCAAACTAGAAAGGTTTTCCACAGCAAAGAAAACCATCAACAAATAAAAAAAACAACCCGTGGAATGGGAGAACATATTCACTGATACATCTGATGAGGGGTTAATATCCAAAGTTTATAAAGTATGTACAAAACTCAACACCAAAAAAGCAAACAACCCAAGTAGAAAATGAGCAAAGGACCTGAATAGACATCTCTCCAAAAAGGACATACAGATAGCCAATAGACATAAGAAAATGTGCTGAATGTCACAAATCATCAGAGAAATGCAAATTAAAACCACAATGAGGTATCATCTCACACCTGTAAGCATGACTATCATCAATAAATCGACAAACAACAAGTGCTGGTGAGGATGTGGAGAAAGGGGAACCTTTTGCACTGTTGGTGGGAATGCAGATGGGTGCAGCCACTGTGGAAAGCAGTATGGAGTTACCTCAAAAATTAAAAATGGATCTGCCTTTTGACCCAGCAATCCCACTTCTGGGAACATCCAAAGGAACTCAAAATACTACATCAAAAGAACATAAGCACCCCTGTGTTCACTGAAGCATTATTTACAATCTCCGGGATATGGAAGCAGCCCAGGTGTCCATCAGTAGATGAGTGGATAAAACAACTATGGGACATTTACACAATGGAATTCTACTCGACCATAAAAATGAAGAAAATTTTACCCTTTGCAACAGTATGGATGGGCCTGGAGAACATTATGCTAAGTGAAATAAGCCAGTTAGAGAAAGACAAATACCATATGATTTCACTCATATGTGAAATCTAACAAACATATGAACAAAATGAACTAACAAGGAAAATAGGGACAGACTCATACAAAGCAGATGACAGCTAGTGGCAGGGGAGGTGAGGGGGTGGAGGGATGGAGCAAAAAGGAAAAAGGACTCATGGACATGGACAACAGGGTGGTGATAGCTGAGGGTAGGGGGTATAAGGGGACTAAATGGAAAAAATTTAGTAAAGAGCATACGTATATTTTAAAAGCAGTCTTCATCTATCCTCCCTATGAAAATAAAGTTCCAAAAATGAAAAGTAATCATGTCACTGTTTTACTAAAAAACTAGTGATAGTAAAGATGTCAATTTTTCCCCAATCAACCTATAAATTTGAAAGAATTCCAATCAAATTCTCTGCAGGATTTTTTAAGACATAAACAAGTTAATACTAAAATGTATATGGAAAGGCACTAAAACCAGAATAGCTCGAACAATTTTGAAAACAGAAGAATAAAGTTGGAGGAATCATAGTACTCAATTTTAAGACACATTATAACCTTACAGTAATCAACACATTGTATATCGGCAAAGGAAAGTTATGCAGATTACTGGAACAGAATAGAGAATTTAGAACTAGACCAACCACATAAATATGAGCAATTGATTGTTGACAAAGATAAAAAATAAATTCAATTAAGAAAAGTGTTTTAACAATGGTATTGGAACAATTAGACATCCATAGGAAAAAATAAATAAGCCTAGACCTAATCTTCACATTTTTACAGAAATTCACTCCAAATGGACCTAACTGTAAAACTGTAAAACTTTTAGAAGAAAACACAGGCAAAAATCTTCATGACCTGGGGTTATGCAGTTTGACAGGGTTCAGAATATAGTACCCCCAAATGTGTCACTTTAGCACATTGTATATTTTAAGTTGAAGGAATTTGAGAAAACACAGGTGAAGGAAGGACTCTCTGACCTCTCCCTTCTCCACTGAAGCAGGTCAGAAGACCCTCCCTGGGACGTGCGCTGTGGAGACCAGGAAAAAAAGGAGTATCCTTGTCTCCAAAGACACAGGGAGACAGCGAGACATCCTAAAAAACTTGCTAAGTTTCCCCAGTTTACTTACCCTTAGCTCATTCCCTTTTCCCACGACTTTTCACTCTTCTTCAAACCTAGGACAAACATGCTCAGGTTTAAATATTTCCTTGGCTCCTCAGTTCCTTCTGAGGCCTCCCACATCACATAAAACTTACACTAAATAAATTTGTACGCTTTTTCCTTGTTAATCTGTCTTTTGTCAGTCTGTCTTTTATGGGACACCAGCCAGAGAACCTAGGAGGGTGGTAGGAAAAAAGTTTCCCTTCCCTACAAGTTCTTAGACCTGACACCAAAAGACAGGATCCATAAAATTTAAAAAAAAAAAAAAAGATAAACTGAACTTGATGAAAATTTAGATTTTAGTTTTGTAAGAGACAAAAAAATGAAGCAACAAACTGGGAGAAAATATTTGCACAACATATATCTAACAAAGGACATGTATCCAGAATATATATATAGAATTCCCAAAATTCAACAGTAAGAAAACAAACAGTCCATTTAAAAAATAGCCAAAAGTTTTGAACATTCACTTCACCAAAGAGGATACACAAAACCAAAGAAGCACATGAAGAAATGTTCAACCTCACCTGCCAGTGGTAAATGCAAATTAAAGTCACAATCAGGTATAGTAACATACCTATTTTATGGCTGAAGTTAAAAAAAAATACCTAATACTTCCAAGGATGCAGAACCACTAAAACTGTTGCCCATTGCTGGTGGGAATGCAGAGCAGTATAGCCACCATGGAAATTGGTTTGGCAGTTTCTTGTCAAGTTAAACATACACTTACCATATGATCCAGAAATCTCTCTCCTAAAGAGTATTTATTTACCCTAAACAAATAAAAATATATGTTTACAGAACCCCCTGTACACACATGTTTAGAGCAGCCCAATGCCCCCTCTCCCTACCCACCCCATTTCATGTCTCAGTTCTAGGTTGCCAAAGAAAAATGCCAGAAAGGGACCAGCCTTTGGTTCAGTACAAAGGAGACACCTGCGGCCACAGGGGACCGCTTTCCCTGCGCCTCCCTGCAGCCCACGTGCGCTTGTGGGATATTGATACCCAGCGCCCCTCCCTTTCATCAAGCAGCAACATTTAAACCTCTTGTTTCACACTTTACTGGCTGACGGTTATAAATGTTTTATGAGCAGCTGAGCTTGCAGCATTACTATTTTATTAGAAGCTTGAATATCTCTTCCTGGTAGCTGTACTGTTAGTGAAGTTGTTCTTTCTCTTGAACATGTTAACCTCGCGCTTGTTATGAAATGGACAGCGGCAGGATGCTGTGGGTGGTGTTCAGAAATGGTCTGGTGTGTTTGAAACACATCTGGTTGCCCTGGGGTTATTGTGGGGAGTGGGGAGCTTGACTACAAATAACTTGAGAGAAAGTGATTTTTTTTTCAAATACTCTAACAACTTGAACCAATACAGTCTTTGTGTGCTCAGTCTGTGATTGCTGAGATGTATTATATTTGAATTTTGGTAACAATCCTAAGAATCAAATAAGAATTATGTGGGCGCCCATCAGAGTGAAGCAGGCAAGACAGAAAACCAAGTTACTTGGGTGATCCTGGACAAGCCACTGAACAGTTTTGATGGTCAGTTTTCTCATCTGTCCAGTCTCTGACATTTCTCACTCTGCCTTTCTCCAAAACCGAGCACCAAATAAGTTGGGAGAATAGAATGGGGAGAAATGACCTCTTCTGGAAAGCCTAAGCAAGACTGGCCTTCTTGTCCTCCATGGTGGAAGAATGATGTTAGAGAGAAATTCTTCTGTCACCAACTAAGACTAGCTAATATTGTCACCAGTTTCTCAAAGGGACGTGTTCCTTCATGGTTCCTTGTCTTTGTTCACCCTGCCTGCACAACCGACTGAGCTGTTTGCCCTTCTTTACCTTAAAAGCTTCTCATCTTCAAAACCAAGTTCGAATGCACCACCTCCAGTCTGAGACCTTTCTAGACTAAACCTTTTTTCCCCTCACACATATATCAAGTGAGAATTTCTCCTTCATGGCTGGTCTCATCCCAAGCCTTAGTCCATCTATTCAGTCATCTATTTCCTCAAGAACCATCTACAAATACCTGCTGTGCGCCATGACCCTGGAGAGAAAAAGGTAAATAAAGTGCAATCTCTACCCTTAGGCTCATGGACTTTGATTTCCACGTTATATTTGAGTTCCCAAGAATGGTTTGTCGAGGATGAGCCCTTACTGAAACTATTTTTATATCTCAGCGCTTACTGTTGTCTAGAACACAGTCACTGTCCACAGAATGTTTCTTACATGGACGTGAGAGGAAGAAGTTGGAGTAAGATCCTCATTCTAAATAAAGATCATGCTCCATGGGCCCTGTGCTGGGGGGCCTCCAAGGTTTAGGTCAAAGAGATCTTACCTGTGCTGGGGATTCTTTTCGTCTTTAAATCAAATGCCATTTCTTTAGTCTATCAGCTCAGAAAATACTTATTATTGTGTTCCGTCAAACACTGAAGAAGAGAGAAATAAGCAATATGTGTAGTATGTGTGTATATACACATATAATAATGTCAATTATTATTATTGTTATTGTTATTATTACATGGAAAACCTCGGCACTACAGTCATGTATGACAAGAGTTTATGCTGTTAAAAGTGAAGAATTAAGTAATCTGTCCTCCCACTAGACCAAAGCTCTATGAAGGACAGTGTCTTCCTTTATGTCAGCACCCTAGCGTGTGTTGGGAATAGTGGATGTTTAGTAACAACTTGAGGAATAAGTGAATTGTCCTGCCATCATTCTGAGTGTCTAAGTCTAAGATATGTACCTTTTTATGTCTCTAAAAAGAAACCCGGTTGCTTTACCATGAAATGGCACAAGGGAAAGCGGAATTCATTTCAGACTAGGCAGGGTGGAAGCAAGTTTGGATTTGCCATGACATTTATAAAAACTTCAGAGTTTTACGGTAACTTAAAAAAATCTTACACTAAGTATGGCCCTGGGAGTAAAAGAGTAAAAAAAAATCAGCAGAAGGTTTTTCTTGCACAAGGAAAAACGAAATAGGCTCATTGTATAGAGAAGCGTAGTTTTGAGTTCAGAGCTCGCTCACTATCATAATATACATGTCACTATTGAACTATGACAACTTATTATCAAGAACTATGATATTGAACTATGCCTTATTATCAAGAGACATAGCAAGAATACCTGATATGGTCAGACTGGTCCCACTAATGCAAAAGGAGTCAAGAGCTTAACTAGGCAAATGACTTAGAAAATTTCCTTCCAACCCTGTAAAAATGTGGCCCAAGATTCCATAATCAGAAAATGAGATGTCCCCCCTGTGATATTAGAATAACACTAGATTTCAAATGTATGTTAGGGTTTCCCCAAATAACAGCAAATGTTTACCTTAAAAGAAGATGACTTTGCCTATACCAAAGCAGAGAGCACTTAAACTATTTCTTCATTCCAATTCTGAAATCATTTGTTTGAAGACAACACTTTCAAGCCTTTTTTGCCAGCGGCTGGGGGGAGCAGAACAGTGTTCAAAACTCTTAGAAACATTGAGGTAATGTTTATGAAAGTACTTCACAAATTCTGAAGTACTCTGTAAGGTTAGTTTATACTAGCTGCTCTACTAAGAAGAAAAAAATCTGCACAACGGATGGGCAAGTGGCCATGATGGACCTGCACTCCCAGTGCAGGCTCCACAGGAGCAGCCTGGCTCGCTCTGTGCTACCCTGGGCGTCTGGCGGTCAGAGAAGCACTTTTGCAGAACACGGGAGGTTCTAAAGGTTGACATTGACGCTCAGCCTCCACTCCCACCTCTGCATGAGGTGGGAGGGTACGCCTCAAGCCTAGGCAGACAGCCAGAGTCCAGACACTCAGAGTCTAGTCAACCTTCAGCTGTCTTGTTAGGACGAACTATATTTGTTTGCTGTTGCCTTGAGCTCAGGGCGCCCATCCTAGCAGACTGGTTTTTAGAGTTATTGCTGAAGTGCACTACAGAAAGTAAGCATTCAGGAAACAATCTGCTTTATTACTTGCTCCCTGCGGCCAACTATTAAGAGACAGAAATAAAGAAATAATATGCCCTAAACTGTATGAAAATAGGTGGGTAGAAATGGAGCTTCTAAAGTAGGTATGGCTGGCCCTTGAACACTAAGGGGTTTGGGGGCACAGACACCAGTAGAAAATCCACATATAACTTTTGACTCCCCCCCAAACTTTACTAATAGCCTACTGTTTACCAGAAGCCTTACTTAACATAAACAATTAACACATATTTTATATGCTATATGTATTATACACTGAATTCTTACAATAAAGTGAGCTACAGAAAAATGGTATTAAGAAAATCATAAGGAAGAGAAAATGCATTTACAGTATTTACTGAAAAAAAAATCCATGTGTAAGACGGACCTTATAGTTCAAACCTGTGTAATTCTAGGGTCAACCAAATAGAGTTCTTTCTCTTGTTACTTGTCATAAAAAAACAACAACAAAGGAAACCAGAAATCACTGCAGACCTTTCACACTGAGAGCATTTGATAAAGGGTACTGGTTACCGAAGACAGGAGGGCTGAGGAGCCAAATAGGGCCCAGTGAGCAACCAGAGTTTAGTCATTGTAGCCAGCTGCTACCACTTACTGAGGCAGCGGAGTTGCAGGATGTGATGAGCCAAGACTGTTTAGCAGGAGTTGGGACAATTGTAAGGACTCCTGACTGGACCTGGGACCACGGAGACAGGGGCTCTGCCCAGGAACAGCAAACACAGAGCAGCACAACTTCTGCAAAGATGCCCCAGGAAGCACCTGATCGCTCCTGGGTCTTTTAATCTTCCAATCTTTCAGCAGTTCCTCTCATTGACCCAGTGGCCTGGGAGGGCAGGGGCTGCTGGGAAATGTAGTCCCTCTGAAATGGGTCAGCAGTGGTTCAGGGAAGGGCAGGAATGGGGCTGAATTAAACCTGCAAGTGACTGCCCTACACTCCAAGAAAAGCTGACATTATTCCCCCATAGTAAAAGGGGTTTTACCCCCATAGAATTTAAATTAATTTAAATGAGTTTATAGATCATATACCTTTGTGTCATTTATTTTCCCCTCATGTTTAATTTGTGATCTGAGAACAGGATTGCTGATTAAGATTAAATAATTAACCAGAATTTGGTTATAAAGGACAGGCAGTCATAATATCATCTGGCTGAGTGGAGAAAAAAATAACCGGATTCTGCCTCTGTCGGGAATATCCATCCAGAGGTCACTCGGAACTCTCAGAAGCCTATTGCTTGATTGACAAAGTCACTGCTCAGTCCAACTTCTTAACCTTAAAGGAAAAGAAACTTCGGTTTCACACCTGGTAGATGGCAGAACTCCTCCTCCCAGGCCAGATGCCTGCTCTGCACAGATAGCCCCCATTTTACAGAAGCACAGAAATTCGCTTTACACCACTTTGCTTTTATGAAAGACCTATATAACTACCTGTCTTCACGGACCCAAAGAAATGCAAGTAGGATTTTTACTTTTATAAAGCAAAAGGCGGAAAGGGAAAATAGCGCTCAGCGTTTGCGGGGAGCTGCTACAGAGGCACTGCACACCCGTTACTTCCACTTCATAGGCTGTGTCTTTGTCCCGCCATTCCTGCTTTTACTGTACGTTAGCGCTATTTTAGGTTTTATGTGTTGTTTGGTATGACTTGATAGGTTATTTGAGGGATCTGGAAATGCTCAAAAATTTTTCCGATATTAATTAACGGCAATTGCTTCTTCACTTTACACCGTTTCGACCAACAAAAGGTTTCATAGGAAAGCTCTATTTTCAGACAGTGAAGGAAACATGTATTCCTTGGCTTTCTTTGTCAGATACGGAGCCCTGAAAATTGGATGGATATTTAAACTGTTCCCCACAGACTTCTGGGCACCCACAGATGTGCCTCTGGAGCTCAGGGGTGGCTGTGGGGTGTGGAGAAGGGAAAGAGGGGATGCCAGCACCACCCCCCAGCCACCCCTGCTTTCCTTTCAACCAGGAAAGCTCCAGCTTTGTCTGGAGTCTGTGTGTGTGTGTGTGTGTGTGAGAGAGAGAGAGAGAGAAAGAGAGAGAGAATATTGGCTTCTTGTCAAGTTGTGTTAAAGAAAGAATTTTGTCTAAAATCACCACTGAGACTGGGAATCCTAAACCCAGTTTTCTAACCTTTTCTCTGGAGAACCTTAGGTAAAGCCCTTAACTTGCCTGACTTCATTTTTTCTCTTGCATAACATGGAGGGAATTCATTTATTGTCTCTTCCAGGTGTAAAGTTCTGTCAGTTTGGGGACATATGGGGAAACTACCCGAAAGAAACATCTTCCTGTAGAAACACAGCCCCTAAGTTCAGCACATTTACTAGTTTGTTGAGTCATTTCTTCACTTGACCAGTTTTCTACTTCTCTACACATCTGAATTCAGACTCACTAGAAGTTTCTAAGGTGTCCACAGTAGCTCCCCAGGCCATCAGGAAGCCCAGGAGGGCCCTGGGATGCAGGTTTGGGAGTCATTCTACACAATGGTTAACTCCAGCAAAAGTATTTTTGGCTGGAGAACAGCTTCCTCTAATGACAATTACCTAATCAGTGTCCTCTCCAGACCCGCTGCTGGGTTCATTCTATCCACCAGTTCAAGGTAAAGGGATAATAACATTTATTTTTTAAAAAAATTGTAGTAAAAAACATAAAATTTATCATAATCATTTTTAAGTGTGCAGTTCAGTTCATGTTAAGGAGGTTCACATCATTGTGCAACAGATCGCTAGAACTTTCCCATCTTGCAAAACTGGAACTGTAACCCATTAAACAATTCCCAATTCCCCCACCTCTCCCCCAAGCCCCGGGCAAGCACTTTTCTACTTTCTCGTTCTACAAGCTCAGATGCCTCCTATGAGTGGGATCATACAGTTTTGTCTTTTTTTTTTTTTGATTGGCTTATTTCACTTACTATAATGTCCTCAAGGTTCATCAACATTGCAGCACGTGACAGGATTTCCTTCCTTTTTAAGGTTCGCTAACACATCCTTCTTTATATCCATGTGACATTTTGCTTATCCACTCATCCGCAGGTGGACACTTGCATCGCCTCCACCTCTTGGCTGTTGTGAATAATGCTGCAGTGAACATGGGTGTGCAAATACCTCTTCGAGATTCTGCTTTAAATTCTTTTGGAAATACTCCCAGAAGTGAGATTGCTGGACAGGGTTAGATCTGTTTTCAGGGCTTTCCTGCCACAGGCTGCCTGAGAAACTCAAGGGAAAACTCACAGGTCACATTTGAGCACTTTAAAGCTACTCAGAGCTTCCTAGTTCGATTGCATCCCATTCTAGCAGGAAAAGGCTCTCCGAGAAGGAGGAGGGGCTAGTCCAAGTCTGGGAAGAATGCCTGCTCTTTGGAAATCCCCAGCATGCTACATAGGGCAGAAGCTTGTAAAAACGACACGCTTTCTGAATGCTCCTTTGGCACAAACCCCTGAGGCATTCTGGAGTTGGCTCTCGCAAACTAGAAACCACAAGAAGGACCATAATGTAATTTAAAATATGCCAATTCTCAGTCCACTAATCTGTAAACTAAACAGTTTGCACAAAAATCCCTGCAGTCTCTCCTCCCCGATCAGTGGAAGTTTAACAAATGGATTCATTGAGATTTCAGTGATTTGGAAACTATTCAAGCCTAGCTTCTGGAACACCATGCAGAAACATTATATAAAGTTATATAAAGTTGATTTTGTTTAATTGTTTATTCTCAACACTCAGTAATTGAATCACTAGGTGCCATGGTGACAGAAATGAAAGTAAATGGATGGGAGTTATAGAATAACAATGGGTCCCCTGTCTTTAATGTTAATTAGTTAGCCCCGGCCATATAGTCCATCTGTTCACATACTGTGACCTCAACATACACGCTGCATGGAGAAAAAAAGAACAAACTATACATCGAAGAGTTATCACCAAATATGGAATTTTAAAAAATTGACCCAGAAGGCTGACATTTAGAAAATATTACCCTTTCCTACCTTTTGAAAATTAAATATATAAAATCATTAGTAAGGAGAGGATATTTTCATTTCTTAGCTATTTTACCCTTTCCTTAACCATCAGTTATACTTGACAGGAGAAGCCGCTATGGAAAGGCACCAGTCAGTCGTTGGTCAGTCATATTGAGGGCCACTGCCCCAATCCAGGTGCCCCTGCGGGGTTTAGGTGCGAGGAGCGTTGGATTCCGAGGGGTGCTGCATGTAATTGTCAAAGCAGCAAATCAATCAAAACACCTGAATTGAGTTAACCACTCTTTAGGGTATAACTTTTAAGAATGACCTAGTTAACTCTATAAAGTAGAGTTAAAGTAGTAGGTCTTGAAATTAAAGAGACTCTTAAATATTGAAAGAAAGTTAAAGTAGTAGGTCTTGAAATTAAAGAGACTCTTAAATATTGAAAGAAAAGTCCAGTTTGGATGAGTATTTTACCCCCCCAAAGAAGAGCAGAATCAGTGGTCTGGAAGTATGAGCTTCAAAAATTTTTATATAAAAAAGAACTGCCTAAGTGGGGAAATTGGAAACAAAATATGCATCTCTATAAAAGAAACCATCCAAAGCACAACAAAACCAAAAAAATCTTTAGACCAGAAAGAGTCCATATAGAAGTTTTCTCTATTCCTATCTGTGAACCTTGAATATCTACCTTACATTACTTGTAGAAAGAAAGAGGCCGTGAAATCTCTGACTTCTTTTCATGGTGAAAACACACTTGAGTGGCTATTGCACTTCCACAAGGAAGTCTGTGTGTGGTGGTGGTGGTGGGCGGGGGGCTTGTTGCTTTCCATGAAACTGGGCCTGGTTGGACAAATGTATAGCCAAATTACATTTGTAGGGGAGGGGAGAGGAAAAAAAGGGAAAAAGAGAGAAAAATCCTTCCAGGGACAGGGAAGCTTGGGAAATGCCTGGGCGAGGGTTGTAGATACCCCCCAAAAGAAGGCATTAAAAGAGTTGTGGCATCACTATCTGAGGCCATTATTTAAAAAAAAAATGGCTGCATGTAAGAGGCAATATAACATAGAGGTCAAGTTCATAGACTCTGAATTGAGGGAACTTGAATACAAGTCCTGCCTCTACTGCTGTGAGCTCTTGGACAAGCAACTCATCATCCTGTGCCTCAGTTTCCTTATCTCTAAAATAGGAAGAATAATATTTCTGTATCTCTTCAGATTGTTGGGAAGATTAGATGAGTTTCTGTTTGTGACACCCCTAGAACAGGCCTGGCACGCTGTGCGTGTGAGAGGTGAGCTGTGTCTGCTGGCAGCCAACCTGGGGCGCTGGGGGCAGGTCAAGGCCTCTGCTGAGCAAGCCTGACAGTGGATCTGAAACACGTGTGAAGTTTGCCACCATGCTTGAAGAGCGCAGAGCAATGGCTTCTGACCTAAACCTTAAATAAGGCTGTCACTCCATTAAGCCACTTGGGCCCAAACTAGTCTGGGTTCCTTCTTGCCAGGGTCTTATAAATATCAGAAGATAAAAGACAAAAATAGAATTTGACTGCAAATCGACTAAGACAATCCTATTTTAGTTTCTATTAAGGACCAAGACTTTCAAAGATCTCTCCCAGCTTTATGTTGGCTGAGTCGAATAATCACACTTATTTGTGCATCTATGGGATCACGGACTACAGAATGTCCTCAGAATGCTAAATAAGCCGCATCTTGGGCTTCAACGTCATCACCTGGTGAGGGAATAACCACTCTGTTAAGCGCAGAAATGAGAAAAGGAAGTGTAACACAAGTAGGGGGACATTTTAGGGGAGATGATATGAGGGTTTACTATTCCCTAAAAGTCTGAGGCAAGGGCCCCAGACCTGGACCCAGGCGTACTGACCTGCAGGCTTGCTAACTCCTTCTGGAAAGGAATGCAACTTACTAGATAGGTGTGTTTCTCTGTGAATAGGGTTCTCAGCTGTGTTGAATTCTTAAGTCTGTCACCAAAATTATTAAGATTGACTGGACCAGCAACATATTCAAAAATTGGGTGAGAGGAAGAAATGTAGAATTTCCTTTGATGCATTTTTTCTGTGTTCTGTATCACTATGGATACCTCTCAACGTTCTGCTTAAATTCCCAGCCAGTCCTCCAGGTAAAATGCATTAGCGCCACCCAGGTGCAGACAAAATTTTTCTCTCCTGTTTTCCTGACAGCATTTATCTGAGTCCCAAACCAAATAATCTTGCCCATATATCACGTGAAAAATACAAAGAAGTTGTTTTTAGAGGAAAATGTCTTATCATTCATAATAATCCAATATTTCTGAAAAGAATACTGATGTAGAATAAAACCCCAGAAGGTTAGAACACAACATCCATATGTCAGTGGGAGAAGCCGATTTCCACAAAGTGCCTGTAGCTAGTAGGAACAAAACGAGGGTTTCTGTGCATTGCGGCTGCTGCTCGTGGCCGACTGTCTCACGGGCGCCGCTGTTTCCTGATGAAGGACTCTCGTCTCCCTGCTCAACCAGGGGACCTGTGACACTGATCCTCTGGGCCGCTCTCTGGGTTTACCTGGTATAGACAGTACATATCACCATGCTCATCTTCTTGGTCAGAGGCAGTGGCTACGTGCTCACGGAAGCAGTCTTCTGACCACGATGTCAGACCTGCACACACACACTCATAAAATGTTCACAGAGACCACAGAACCTTCCCAGGGGTGTCTGTAGCAGCTTTATTTGTAATTGTCAAAATGTGAAAGCAACAGAGATGTCCTTCAACAGGTGAATGAATAAACTGTAATATATCCTGACAATGGAGTTTATTCAGCACTAAAAGGAAATGAGCTATCAAACCATTAAAAAAAAGAGAGGAGCCTTAAATGCATATTAGTGAGTGAACAGAGCCAATCTGAAAAGGCTGCATACTGCAGGATCCCAACTCTACTACATCCTGGAAAAGGCAAAACTATGGAGACAGTAAAAAGATCAGTGTGCTGGGGGTTGAGAGGGGAGAACTGAACAGGCAGAGCACAGGGGATTTTTAGGGCGATGGAATGCTCCATATGCTACCGTGATGCTGGGTATGTGCCTTATACAACTGTCTGAACCTTTAGAGGGCACATTGAGAGTGAATGAACCCTCATCTAAACCATGGACTTTGAGTGATAGTGATTATACTGTGCTGACGTAGTTTCAAAAATTGTAACAGATGTACCCACTCTGGCAGGTGTTGGTAATGGGGAAGGCTATGCCTGTGTGGTGGCAGAGAGTATATGGGGAATCTCTGTATCGTCCCCTTAATTTTGCTATGAACCTAAAACAGCTCTAAAGAAGTAAAGGCTTAAAAGATACACATACGCATGTACATAAAATCTAAACACATGGGCTCTGTAATGCTTGCTGCCTTCCCTTGGTTTACAGAATATACTTCAAGCCTTTGGACTAAAGTTGAATACAAAAATTAAGCCCATTAGGCCAAACTCTTTAGCAAGGGGTTCAAGACCCTCTAGGCCCTGTGCCCCTCCTCCTTTTCCCTGCTTTTGTCCCTTGCAGGCTGTTCTTCCTGCACACCACCTCTCTCTCATCGCGCCCCACTGCATGCCTTGTGCCCCTGCGTTGGAAATATCCTCTCTACCATGCCAAGCATACTCCTCATCTCTGCTTCCGTGTCTCCTCTACCTGAAATTCCTCTCCCTATGCCACCATCAACACCTGAAAGGTTCATCTCAGACATCCTTCCCTTCTCCAACTCTCCAAGCCAGGAGCAGTGTCTTCCCCTTTGGGGCATGTCAGGCATTCCTCTTACACAGATCGTAAAAGTTTGTGTCCTCACTTGGACACTTGACTCCCACCTACTCCTCCCTCCCTCTCACTCCCTCCCCCTGGCCATTGTCTCCCAAGGCTCTGAGCACAGTCTTCACTCAGTAAACATAGAGGGAATTCAGTAAGTGCTGGGAAGTGAACTGAATTGAATTCTGGGGTTAGAGGGGTAGAAAATACTCAATTAACAATAAGATCATTTTTTTAGTATATCATCTTTCTTTATGTTATATTCCTGAACATTCTTTCCCTGCTGATCCTTGAGAGAATAATTAATGAAAATGCATACATACTGCATCTGAATGAACAATAACAATGCATTGTTCATATGTATGTAGTTAGTTTTCGTATACATAGAATAAATACACTGGCTTTTTGTCATTTTCTTTCATCCTGGGCACTTAAATTCGCCTTCATACTGACAGGGTTTGGACACCCGATGGGTCCTTCCATGGCGATCTGATCCTAAGTATTTATTTTATTAACAGGTAGACCGAGGCCACAAAGAATGAAGCTAGTTGGAGGCAGAGCGTGGTTTGTTAACTTCTCACCTGCAGCGCGGGGTTTTGTCTGGTTTATTGTAGTATTTATCTCAGAGTCTCGCACACAGGAGGTGCTTCGAAATATTTTCTTCCTATCCTTTCATGTTGTCTTCATTCAATAATGAGGTTTTACCTTTTTTTTCTTTCCTTCCTTCTTTCCTTTGGAGTTACTATAGTGACTTTTCTGTTACTGCTGTTGCAAACCCTGGACACTGAGTTGACACCGTGGGCTTGCAGAGCGGAGCTGGGCAGTTCCTGGCGGAGCTTGGCTTCTGTTTTGTTAGTGGATACTGCCCTCTGCTGGTCTTAAAAATACACTCCTGCTTTACAAAAATGCACCCCGAGCATTCCGGCAGGCAGTGAGTGAGTGAAGGAAGACGGATCGTCCCGCTACCTCATCAGTTCAACTTTGAAAAACTCTTCATTGCTACTTTTCATGCTGTTAGTAATTCCAAGCATTTTGCAAATATTCTTAAAAGTCAAAACTCTTAGCATGGTTTTCCATTTTATTGTTCTTTCTGTGTAAAGCTCGGTGAGTAAACGGTGGTCCTGATTTTTCAGTCGGGTTTTTTGCTTAGTTACCAGTTTCACGGGAGGATCTTGGGTGGTGGTGGTTCTTTGTTTTGTTCGTCAGCAACTTATGTGGAGGCTCGGCCCGTTATTAATGAGGGTTCCAGGACTAGCCATTTCAACTCAGCTTTAGTTTCTTAAAACACCTACCCTGCCTTCCTCCCCCGGGACAATGTAACGATCAGCTACAAAGGAAACATTGTAGGTGAATTCATTTGGAAAACTCTAAGGTGCTACACTCATATGAACTATGATGATTACTTCTAGATAAAAAAGACACTTTTAATAAGTGGCTTGGAGCTAGTAAGAGATACTTGGAGCTATAATACCAACTGAAATGCAGTTTCATAAAAAGACTTGACTTTTAGAGTTTATGAAATATTTAGAGAAATACGGGTATAGAAAATACGTGTTACCTTCCCAGGAACCTGTTAGAACAATCCAGACAATGATTCATTTTTCCAAGGGATTTTCTATATGCTCTTAGCAAAGAGCAAGAGATTTGATTTAAAATTTAGAGAGCTCATTTAGCCCTCTAATTCTATTTTTTAAAGCATAGGAATAATATTCTATCCAATGACAGGCCAGCTTATAGTTCTTAAATATGTTTTATATCTTTAAAATAAAAATAATAAAATCACCATTAAGTGTGCATTTATTATGGCTATTTATACAGGACCTCACCTACTTGATATCACATTATGTCCTCAGAATAATCTTGCTTTATTACTTTATCTAATAGCGGAGGACAACGAGGTCCAGAAAAGTTAAGAAGTGTCCCTGAGGCCATATGACTAGTAAAATGATCAGGATTCAAACTGCAGTTGGTCTAGCTTAAGGGTCTGTGTTTACTCAGTGTTTATCTAATTTACGCTCCGTGAAAAAATTCAACAGAAAAGTGAAACCCGGAGGGGAGTTAAACAAGCACTTGATTTCTTAGGAATTACCCTCCTTTTCTCTGCTCACTCTGCTAATGTAGACTTGGCCAAGAATCAACTTTTACATTCTGAAAAGCACCAAATTTGTGGTGGTTATCTAACAAAATTAAATACAATACAAATATAGCTAAGAAAAAATACATTCTAATTGTTAAAAAGATTTTATTTATTTATTTTTAGACAGAGGAGGAAGGGAAAAGAGAGGGAGAGAAACATCAACGTGTGGTTGTCTCTCGCATGCCCCTCACCAGGGACTTGGCCTGCAACCCAGGCATGTTCCCTGACTGGGAATTGAACCAGCAGGCTGGCACTCGATCCACTAAGCCACACCAGCCGGGGCTACACTTTAATTTTTAAAGTTAGTCACTATTGTTATAGATTTTTGCTTTCAACTCTTTTGAGTGACATGAAATCTCCTGTCTCCAAAGTCTGCTTTCAAATGTTAAGAACAATTGGAAGACATTTTACAGAGAAATAAATGTATTGAAGGTAGAATTGTACTTAAAGGTTAAGTCTTGGGCTGCTTTTTTCTAACAGTACAGTTGTGAGCTAGATTCTCAAACTTTCCTGTTAGGAGAATGTAAACTAATCTTTTGTTTGTTTGTTTGTTTTGTTTTGTTTTGTTTTAACTAATCTTAATATAAAAACTGATAGGCTATAATAAAAGTAGTCCAAACATTAAACAATATGTATGATGTTTTAAAAACATCACATGCATCATCTCATTTCACCTTTACTGAAACCCTCTAACGTAGGAAGTTTTACCCCTACTTTACAGATAGGTAACTCCAGGTACCTTGTTTGACTAAGGGCCCTCTGCCAGTCAGGGGCAGAACCTGAACACACCCAGGGTATAATGTTGCCAAGGGTCGGAGGCCCTCGCCAGTCCTGACACCTCCCACCCCATACTTCTTCTAGAACTGGTCTTTAGCCCAGACTCTTCCCAGGTACCTTTTAAGGATGGAGTTCTGGACTCTTGTCTGTAGCTTGAGGTTGCGACACCTGTCAAGCTCTTTTCCCAGTTCGATCCCTGCCCTGAGGCCTTGCCTTCTGACCAGGGGCTCCGGCTCTGCGGGCAGATGACCACGTAGAGTGTGATTTATCATGTGCCCAACCAGCACGACCAGGTTCACTGCACTTCTGCAGCCCTGCAGAAACCCAGACTCCAGAGAAAATGCACCCGGATGTCCTGTGAAAGTGGCCGTCACACCTATTGCCTGATGCTTCTTCCGCATTGAGGAGTTTCCCAGGTGGTCAGGAGCTACACAGCTCTGCCTTCTATAGCCCATCCCCGAGATCCGTGAACTAAGCTTGGGAGTCCTCAAACATGCATAAAATGGAAGTCTTTTCGTTACATTATATATAATATGATTTTATCAGATACAGGAACAATAAGTCTCCTCTGTGAGTACAGGCTGCGTTGCTTCCTGGGCAGGTCTTCAGCCATCCTAGGTGATTGACTTTCTGCTTAGACTAGCCAGCAGTTGTGTCTGCTGTTCCAAACCCCAAACCCCGAAAAGATATCGCCCGTCTCTCACTCTGCATTTTGTAATATTCTGTGTACTTCCCTAGGGGATAGACCGCGATTTGTACATGTTTGTTTTCCCCAAAGTGTCTCATGTTGTTGCTAAATGTGTAATTCAATGATAGGGACCTCTTTCTCCCCCTTCTAGATTAGCTTCTAGGTTCCTTTTCATATTCCCAGTGAGGCTTTTCTAGAGGAAGTAAGTGAAACCCCCTGTGACAGATGGGCCTCCCTTCCGTGAACTCAGCAGGGTGCCCTGTCACCACCAAGAAATGCTTCTCACGGAACTCTGTGCTGGGCAGTCACTGGCCTCTCTGGATCCCCTCTCCACTGCTGTCCACTCTGCCCTCTGCTCCAAAGTGGCGACCAGCACGGACCCCATCAATGGCCCTGCCAATGGGGAAGCTGGCAGGAGATGGGCCAAAGGGAGTGAGGTCAGGGATTCTTTCTCCTGATTCTCTCTCTTCAGGTCAAGGAACTAAAGCTAAGTTTCCACTTCCTCATTTGTCAAGTGAGACTAATGTTGGTACTTACCTCAAAAGGGGCTGCTGTGAGGATCGAATGAGGTAATCTCTGCGAAGCGTGTAGTGTGGTGGCGAGCTCCCAGTAAGTGCTTCAAACCTTTGGCCATTATCTCTGGGGTGGAGCGAGAAAATCTATCCAACGCCTTTTACCACCTTCAGGAAGGAGACAGAAAGACAGAAAAAGACAGTGGGAAGTGGTAAGAAAAGAGAAAGAAAAGAGGAATGAGAGAAAGAATATACAGTTACCATTTCCCTTAAGATTCCTGTGGCAGGAATTTTTCAGAATATGCACAGTAGTGGAAATTATGTAACCGTACAAACCATCAGTTGCAAGGCTGAATAAGCACTAGTGGAAACCCTTTCAGTTTGAACTTGACCCACAGGGGAGGAACTGAGAATGCCCTGCTCCAGCAGGTGTGTGTGGGGTGGGGGGGTGAGGTTGGGACGAGCACTCCCAAGCAGGTGCTGCGTGACCTGGGCAAGGTGCTCACCCTTTGTGTGACTGGCTCTCCCCAGCTACAGAATGGGGTGATAAACAGCACTTTGTTTTGTAACTCACACGAGTTAACACATGCAAAGGGCTTAGAATGTTGCCTGAGCATATTAAGTGCTATGTAATTGTGCTATTATGGTTAAGGTATATTGGCATGAGTGATGGACGGGTGGGAGATCCCAAGAAGGGTCACTGAACTGGAGAGAACCAGGATGACTTGAAAGTAAAAGTCTCCGTCTTTCTAAAAGTCTCTTTCTTCCTCTCCTCTCCCTCTCATTATGGATATCTAGTATCTATCTGTCTGCTTATAGAGATGGATAGATATTTATATCTATTTCTCTATTTTCTATCTATCTTCCTGAAATGTTAACTCTCTAGTGTTAAAATTCACCATCTAAAGGAGGTGACTCCAGGAGGAAGAGACGAAGAAGTCAGGTTCAGCTTGCTTGCTACTGCAAGGAGAATACGCTCCAGAGAACCCGTGCAGCATTGTTGCATGAGAGAGCTTGGCAGTTCTGAGCAGGAACCTGGGAAGAAGGAGGTGCTCTGCACTGGAGGCTGCATTTCGGCGATCTCAGTCTCAGGAGTCAGGAGGAACAAAGTGACCTGCAAGTGTCATTGGAGAGAAGGCAGTGAGCACTCAGAGGAGATCAGCGGTCATTGTTGCAGGGGTGGCCTGGCCTTCTATGGAAACACTGTGTGTACTTGGTCTTACTCTTGTCCCATGGGAAGTGTTGTTCATGTTCTTTTGGAAACATCACAGGTTGGTTACCAACAGAGCTGTTTTCCTTTCTCGTTAGGGGAATACTGTGTGTGTGTGAGATTCCAAATAATAATAGGTGCCATTCATAGGGTCTTTATATTTACTGGGCTGGGCAATTTATGTCATTAACTCTAAGCTACAAAGCAATTCGATCAGGAAGATGAGATTATTTTCCTTCTGCAGATAAGAAACGGCAATATCTAAGTACATGTAGCTAGTTAGCACTGTGGCCCAGATTCTAAAGCAGGCTGGCCAAATCCTGCCCCTCTAATCTGACCTCTGCCCATACTTGGCCTTGGCCCATACTCCTTTCATCAGATCCCTTTGTAGTTCCTCAGCTATTCTAATAATATCTCCCTCCCACCTCCTTTCATATACTTGTAATGAGGTGTCAGGACTGCAACTGCATTCTAGCATTTTTTAAAGCTGAAAAAAATTTCTGTTTACAAGTTACAAACTTATTTCTGCCCGAGTTGAAGTTGCTTCTAGGGCAGACGCTCCCTTTTTCTCTCTCGAAGTCAATACATACACCCTGGGCACCGGTGGGTACGGACCCAAATTCTCTCTAACCTGAACACAGGTGCCTTTGGGAAGTTAGCTTGCTGTTACTGATGTAATTCTATCTAGCTTACCTCTCACCAGACAGGCCTGGAGACCACTGTCTCCCACAGCCGTCCTGGGAACCAGCAGAGGCCGCTACGAAGAGCCCTCGACTCAAAAGCAGGGTCTACGGAGCTGACACATGACCCTGGTCACTCTCTGTCCAGCTTCTGGAAGGACTTGGGGGACCAGTTTCTTACATGTTAAACAAAGAAAGGTGGTAGGTGTATACCAAGACATTTCTGAGTGACTTCATATCTAACATATTTTAAATTTAGCATAGAGGTAGTCAACCTGCTCGTAAAAGGAGGAAGATTGGGTGGATAACAGATTTCCCCTGATGCTGGAATTTGTACATGATTTGTTAGCCTTGCACTCCTAGTTTGGGATTAGATTTTCATTTAGCATACAATTATGAGCTTAAGGTGTCAGGAAGGCTACCGCCTGGAATGAGCTGAGACTTGAAAAGAATACAACACTCAGTAATAGGAAAATATGAAGGGAAACTACAAGGGGCGTTTTAAGTTTGATTTAAGCAAGAACAACAAGGAAGTGATCTGCCCACTGCCTGGGGCAAGTGAGGTAATGTTGATAAATTTTAGAGGAAACAGCAAAACAGCTCCAGCTCAGTATTCTCTGCAGTAAAGGCTGTTTGGAGAGAGAGGTAGGTCAGCGGATCCCCAAGGCCTGTGGGTAATTTATGGAAGAGATGAAGCTGATCAAATGGAACCTATCAAAGGCAGTCAGGTTTCTGCGGCTCAGGCAAGGGAAGATGAAAACAGAGGTTTCTAAATTGCTGAAAATGACCCTTGAGCAGTCAGAGATAGTAAGGGAAGTATCAAAAAAAAAACAAAC
This sequence comes from Desmodus rotundus, assembly GCF_022682495.2. NCBI lineage: Eukaryota > Metazoa > Chordata > Mammalia > Chiroptera > Phyllostomidae > Desmodus > Desmodus rotundus. Next base: position 82,779,606 of record NC_071397.1, read on the forward strand.
CCAAACCCCCAAACAGACCAAAAAAAGCCCGAAAACAAAAACACAGAAGAGAAGCACAGAATATATTGATTTGGCCTCTGTAAACTATAGATCAGTGAGGCTGATGAAATCCTAGGGCCATGTATTGAAAGGGTGGTCTGTGATGTAGTGACGTGGTGCGCCCTGGGAGACGTGCGATTTCCGGAGACAGCATCTGGTTCGTTAGAACAAGTCCATCTGGACAGTGCTCATTTCCTTAATTGATGGGTTTCCTAAAGAAATAGAAACCATGAATACAGATTTTGGCAAGGCATTGACCAAGAGTCCAGTGACATCCTTGCAGACCAAAGGGCAAATGTGTGCATGCCGATGGAGTCACAGCCGTTTGCACGGATGCAGTTTTAACGTGCTGCTTAGCGCATCCTGGCCGGAGGTCTCTGGTGGAAACACGGCCCCTCTGCTCCCTCCCGTGCCACATTTTCACAGCGCTCTGGAAAGGAGTTGTGAGGTGGCCAGATCACATTGGTGAGTGCTGGTGAAAGGCTGACGTTTGTGGTGGGAAGAATATAAATATATAAAGAGAGAATATAGACAGGTCTGATAGACTTAGAAAAGTACAATGATTTTGACAGACTGGGACAGTGGATCTAATCTATTCTATTTAAGCCTCAGTTGTCTTGCCTGTAAAATGGGGATAATAATATTCTCTTTCCCACAGGGCTGCTGTGGAGAAGAGTCAATTAAGATAATGGATTAAAAGACAGTGTATTTATTAGCCCCATGCTTAGCACAGCTCAACTATTATTTTCTTTGATACTACTATTAATACAGTTACAGGCAATAGGTCAAAAACAACAATTTTAGACTTAGATCTAAAAATTGACTCCATCTCTACAGAACCAGGAAGGTATAAATTAATAGAAATTCTTTAGACAAATGGACTGAACTTAAGCTCAATTTCAGCCCAGAGTTATATAACTATCACTAAAATCCCATGGGATTAGCTTGTCTCCACAGGACTTTAGCATCCAGAACAAGGAAAGTAGATATCCCAGTTGCCCATTGCTCCTCTCTCCACACGGGAGGTGCTGATTTCGGGCTGGACCACACACTTCCAGAGGTTCTCGGCCCCAGCTAGAAATTAGAATCGCCTGGGCCGTGTTGAGAACTACCCATGTCTGGGCCCCCATCCGGACTCACTGAATCAGAATTCTGGACATGGTGTGTAGAACAACTGCTTTACATTCAATATTGACCATTAGGAGCTGTTTACTTAAAGTCAGGATTTGAAACTCACCCTCTGAAGAATGATTACACAAAGACCCGGGGTTTAAGAGCCGTGGAAAGGTGCCTTCACACTACAGAGGGGCTGTGATGTGGAGGAATGAGACTTATTTTTCCCATCCCCAGAGGGCAGAATTTAAACCGCTGTGTGAGTTATAATGAAATAAATATTTACTTAATATAAATAATATCCCACACAATTAAATGTGCTAGGAAATAAAAAGTTACTTTGGGAAATGATTCAATCCCCATGATTGCCAACACCAATGTTTTCATAATTATTTTCCAAGGATGTTTTGGAGGGGTTTTACACATGTAAGGAGGCTTTATGTTTCGGTTAATTAACAAATTTATAATTTTATTAAATATTCTTTTTTTTAATGGAAGTGACCACATTCATTAAGTAGCCAGGGATCACACACTGGTATTTTTAAATCGCTCCTTAGGGGCCTTGCCACCTCCCTGAAATGCTGTCTCTTGTCTCCAACTTCCTCTAAGGATTCCAGTGATAAGAGTGCTGTACTGTTCGGCAGGAGCTTGCGGACTGTGGCCCATTACCCTCCATTCACAGTGTGCCCGGGAGAGGCCCTGCAGTTAGATAACCAAGCCTCCGAGGTTCAGACACCAGTGATAGAGTGAAACGCTGAATCCTGGCCTCCCCAGTCATTTTCTGTCGCTTTTTCTACTATTCCAATGTCTGACAGGCAGGTTGAATTCTGATAAAGGCACTGCATAGTAAAGTTTCACCATATCACAAAAGACTTTTGATCTCCAGCCAATTACTCACTTGTTTGTAGTCAATACAACTGAATTCCAGTAGAATGAAGGATGTGGAGAGCGCCTTGCAGGCTCTGACAATAAAGGATTAAACCTGCATGCCGGGGCTCAAAGTCCTGGCATACCGTCTGCTTAGTCCACCCCTTTCTGTTCCTGTCTTCAGTGCATTGTTCCTTTTGAATACAAGTAACATTTCTGCGCTGGTAAGTTTGCATTGCTGTAGGTAAATGATTATTACTTCATCAAAAGGGTGGAAAAGCACCTTGGCAGTGAAAGGAGTTTCATTTCACCCAGTCATTCATTAGTGATCAGAGAACAGGAGCTATCACGTTAATTCCGTGAAATTCCGACCCATCTCTTTGTTTCACCGCCAGAGATTGAGAAGAAGGGCCTTTCCTTTTAACCCTAATCTCAGTCTTTAGACAATTTGTTTTTAAATTTGAAGAAAAGACTTCTCGGTCATTAATTGACCCAATAAATGCAGGAACTTTGTTTCAATTTGTCTAGTCAACATCTTTGTTTATCCATATGTTGTATTTCAACCAACATAACTTTCAAAAGGATTTGACTAGTTTTGACCAATCTGATATGTCGTCAAATGATATTAAATATACTTTCACAATTGAAGTGGCATAGTCTAGAATCAAAAATCAAAGTGGGCTGGAGTAGACTTAGACCTAGAACATTTTGAGTGTTTAACAAACACTTGTCATTAGTAAATGATTCCTATAATATTAAAAACAATTAAAAATTAAATTAAAACAATTAAACATTTACCCCCATATGCTCCTGTGACTCACTTCATGCTGGGAGAGTCTGTAGCTTGGTGGCCCGTGTTGTAGTTGCTTTCCCCTCATCCCTTCTCTCATCTCTCAGTTCCTAAGAGAGCCCCAATTTTGTTTAGGGCAGCAATGTGCCTAGGAATGTATATTGATTGGCCATGGGTAGGAGAGTCCTAGCCACTGAGAAGCAAGCCCTACCTGCTGGATGTTTCTGAGAAAACTTGGACATTTCTTATTGAATCAGAATGGATATGGTGCCGTCTGCCCCGTTTTTCCTGTCTTGAACTAAGCAACTCGAGCACCCACCTTGTGATGCTAGGGAGAAGGCCGTGGGGACTGCAGAGCCAATAGCACAAACACTGAAGATTTGCTATCGAAAAAAGCTGCAACACATATTGTTCGTGTGATATGTAGCTGTGTAGTTTCTGACGGGCCTAGAGCACTCTGTTTGTCTAGAAGTACATTCCCGAGAAGTTGATGCTTAAGTCGAATACTCAGGCAGATAAAAGAAGAGGATCCTGGCTTTATATAAAGGCTAAGAGGTAAGAAGGCCTAATGCATTCTTAGAATTTTAACTGCTACTTGGAGAGATTGCTGGGAGGAACACCACAGGCAGACCCAGGGAAGGACAGCCCTTAAGGGTTAGCTAATGATGAAATGAAAACTGAACTCACTTCAGTTCCATGCAACGACTGATTATTTACCTTAGGATGTTAGTTCAAGCCTAAAATAAATGTGGTTAAAGTCAAGAAAACAAAATAATACAAATTAAAGTCCCTTTATAAGTCAATTAACATTGTATGTGGCAATACTGGTCTAGCAGTAAAAATTATAGCTAGATTTTTCTCTGGTTAACTCAACCCTTCTATTTCTACTGGTTTCCTCTCTGGTCACTCTCTGATCTCTTAGTGGGGGAATAAAATAAATCTGTTGTTTTAACTCTTTAAAGAATCATGTTTAATTTCTCTAAAGCAGAAGTGAGATTTTTTTTTCCCGTAAAGGGTCAGATAGTAAATATTTTAGGCTTTTGGGCAACAAGGTCTCTGTTGCAACTTGCCTGTCTATTGTTGCCTGTTCTCTCCCAGTATAAGGTGGGTGTAGTAGGGAAACTTTTACAAGACTCCGGAAAAGACAATGGTTAGGTTAGGAAAACAAAAGCATATTCATAGAAAAGGGAAGAAACAATGGAAGTAAGATATGAACATTTTACTTTTGTGAGTTTGTAACTCAGATATGTGTACAACATGTAAACACCTTTAACACCTTTTATAATCTTTTAAGATGTACAATCAGTAATAATAGATTCCCAATATTTTCAAGTTCAAAGAGAATAGTCACCCTACCTCTTTGTTTCACAGATAAGGAAATTGACTCAAGTAAGGATAAGAACCACACCCAGGTGAAAGAATTCTGGGTATTTGGGAATTCCAATTGAATTGTTTCTTCATAAGCACCATTCTCTGTGTACTCAAAAAAATTACACATTTTAATATTCAGAAAAAAGGAACATGCTTCCTAATTTAGGAACTCTTTGATGATTTTAGAAGAACTACGTCAAGTTAAAGCATGATGTTATGTTACAAAATTTTTTTATTTATTTTTGTTTTTGAGTTCCAGGAGATTTTATAGGTTAAACACACACACACATACACGGGTCGTTAAGCTGATGCTCTTTTTCATTAGGCAGAAAGTACTAGCTTCACAGATCCCATGCTGCATTCAGGGTTGAACTGGAGCTCAGAGGTGTACAAGCTGTGAGCTCTTCACACTAGGCACAAAGCCCAGCCCAGTTTCCCATCAGTCTCCCAGAGAAGCTCCGTGGGTCCCAAAGTGCAGGACAGAGCGATCACATCAGGGGTTCAGGACTCATCGGAGCCTTGGGGCCTTCTGGGCAGCTTTTAACCTGGATCTCACAGACAGAACTCTGATTTCCAAAACAAAAAGGAGTCAGTATGATGGTCAGAAAAGAATGGGTGCCAAGCTCTGGAGAGTGGGCAAAACAATGTAGTTACTTACTTTCTTCTAGGCACAAATAAAATAAAATAAAATGACATTTATGCTTTTGTCCAGCTTCTAAATATACCATGCCTGTCCTCAGGTCTCCATTCTTCTGGGCTGCCTCGTGTCCTTGTTAATATTCAACATTTGCACTACTGCCCTCTGTTGGGTACAAATGGAACTTTATTACAGTGCTTGTTTTTCTTGCTGGCCAATTTAAATCAGAAATGTTTGAACTGAGCTCTAGTCCCAACCAGCTCTCAACCCCCTATTTAAAGCCAAAGTCTTGAGAATTACATTTTTTTTTTACCATAAGGGCATTTGGAAACATTGATAGCTTGTCAATGATTCTAAATCAACAATGACAGCTTGTTGTGACTCTACTTTACAAGGATGGCTATTAAAAGCACTAAGGCAATCATTTCCAAATGTTCTTTTTTGGTAGCTAAATACATTACTCTTGTATAAGTTGCTCAGTGTGCAGCTAGGGCTCATTGCAGCTCCGGCAGCCCCCACAGCCCCTCCATAGAACCAAAGCCCTCAGCTGAGACCAGGTGGAACAAATCTTGCTCTAAAAGACCTTGGGTTTGAAGAGATCCTAGGGTGAAGGCTTTGCAAATATCTTTCTCTGTTTAAAACTGCTTTTTAATGAGTTTATGTCCAAAACAAAATATTCCCCCCCGTCCCCCAAATTAAGATATCAATTTTCTGGCTTGCTTAGAAAATTGTTCTGCCAAATTTCTGCAGTAGAGTGAGCCATAGTATGTCCATATGTAATATTATGGTCATCAAAGGAAACAGGGACATTCTGAAATGTGTAGAATCTAGAGGAATATATATTTGTCCACACAAGGAGGTCCCCTGGCCTCTTGTAATGTATTCATGAGGTGCTTATTTGTTACCTATTTAGTAATAAAGGCTTTCAGCATCTTTGCAGGCTTAAAAATTAATTTTCTTACTTTCCAATGATGGGTCTCTCTTGGGGCGAACCCACTACAAGCAAGAATCAAAATTGTAAAAAGTTAAAAGGACTAACTCATAATGAGAAATATGACAGTTACACAGAGCATTCTCTAGTGACACAGACCTACCACATGTCCTCGTGGGTCAGCCCCAGACCAGCAGGAGCACATGTGAAGACTGAAAACTCACTCTCATTATTGAAACCCTGTAACGCACCCCAGAGGAACTGTGAAGCATCACATTACAGGATGTGAAATCAAGGTAAAAATCAAATGCAGTGTTTTGATGCGTTCAAAGCAAAACAGAGCTGTAGGCAAAGGGTCGACATCAAATCTGGACCATGATGTGGACTGAGAGCCCTATTTCTCTGGAAACCACAAACTTTAGACAGTTGTGGAATGTGGTGGTCAAGCGCCCCTTGCCTGAAGCTGGGCGACCGGGTTGGAAATGGAGGCTGCTTCACTGTATCAAAGTGACTGAGATCAACAGGGAAAATGGAATGTTTCATCGATACTGACATAATTTCAAATGTTTCTGATATTGATGATTTTAGAGGAACATGTTTCTCAGAAGAAGCAATAGTCACATAAAGAAGAGAGTTGTATGACACTTTGTAACTGTGACATGTCCATGGGAAAAACAGTTTCCCATAAACTTTGCAGCCGGCTTTCCCATGTCTGTTGTTCCAATTTGATGGATGGATGGCCGGCTACATGTTTACAGTCTCAGTCTAAGCTAATCTGTTGTCAGTAGATGGAAAATGACTGTCCAGCCTAGCTGGGTGGGATGCGAATAGGCTTTCAGAGCACGGCCGTTGGTTATTCTGATGTTTGAGAGCATCAGGCTGGGATAGGCATGCTCCCCTCACATTGGCCTCTGACCCTTACTCCTTTCCTTTCCTTCCATTGTTCCTAGTTCCCTCCCTATTTTCCCTGGTGGACAATGTGAGGGGTGGCAAGAGTTCTTATCAGAAACATTTTTCCTTTAAATGTGCTAATATGTTCAGTCAAACTTTTCTTCTCTCTATTTAGTCCATTTTGTGTTATGTTTACAGTTTACCTCTGTGAGGAGAATGGAGGTCAGATCTTATTTCTGAGTCATTGGGGATATACCTTAGAATTTGCCCTGATGGGGTTCAGGATATGTTATTCCCCAAATATGGCATCTTGGCATATTAAATATCTTAACCTGAAGGAGTTTAAGAAAATGGCCGAAGAAAGAGGAAGGTCACACTGCCACACCCCCCACCCACCCCCACCCCACCTTTTCCCTTGCAAGCGGAAGATAAATCTTTCTGTGAAAGACATCCTCCCTGTCCCCAGAGGAAAGCTGACATCCTTATCACCAGAAAAGGGAATGTAGGGCAGGGAAGTCTATGTAAACAAAGCTTGTTCTTTCTTCCCCATTTTAGTACCCCTAGGCCAAACCCCTATGCCTTGTCAATTCTTCACAAAGGTGTTGTTTCTTTGTGTAAAAGGATAAATGTAGTGTTTCTTTGCTCTTCCTGCTGAGGTCACTTCCTTGGGTCTTCATTCTCTCGTGAAGGTTCCTATACACATGTAAAAATTTAATAAACTTTGGATGCTTTTCTTTTGTTAGTTTAATTCTCAGACCCAGCCACGGACCATAAAAAGGTTGAGGGAATTGTTTGCCTTTCCGTACACCCTAAAATATAGCTGAAAACTGTATTTGTTTAACGTGAGTGAGAAGGGACTATTAAGTCCTTGCTAAGACTTTAATTTTTGTTGAAGTTAAACTTCAGCCTCAAGTGAGCCAAAATAAAATACTGAAAACAACTTCTAAGTAAAACTATCTTCTATTTACTTAGTAGTGTGGTAGTTTATTTATTATGGCTTAACTCTTTGCCAAACTAAGTGAAAAAAATGTTGTTTTCAGCTTTGCAGCTTTTTTTTTAAAACAAGTAAATGCTAATATGTACACATATTTTTAATGTATAGGAAAGTTAATAAATGCTTCTTGATTAACTTTCAAATCAAAGGTTTTCTTGATGTGACTTCTGCATAATTTTCTGAATTTTCCAAATGAGGTAGAGCTGAAATCCCCAGGGCAATTTCTACCCATGGAAAAGCTGGATAAGCCTGGACTTCCCAAGTGACGTTATGGTGAGACTCGCGCGTTGATAATCAGGAATTTCAGCCTGAGAGTGTGTAAGACAACACATGTGAGAGGCTGTCTGTGAGAGGTTCAATGGAAATAACAGAGCTCTGTGCTCATTAAGTACCTCTAACTGCATATTCAAAATGAACTCTTAAAATATCTTGCTGTACAGTGTCTGAATGTCTTGAAGGAACACTTTTAAAAGCTACCTACCAACATGTTCACACTACAACATTTTTAAGTGATGAAAACAAGTTGAAGAACAGTCTGGATACTACAATCCCAGTTTGGTTGGAAAAAAAGGAAAGAAAAAAATGCCTGTAGTGGTTGTGTCTGTGTGTGAGCAAAGGTATAGAAAGAAAATGCCTGGATATTCAGAAGGAAACTCATCAAACTTTTAGAGTAGTTACCTCCTGGAATATAGACAGAGGACAGATTTTTTTTTTTACTTTATGAATTGTTGTGTTGTTTGCATTAGTTATGAGCAGCATTATTGTATTTGTCATTTAAAAACTCAATTAGAAAAGAAGCTAACCAAGTTCTAAAACATCACATGTCTTACTTGACTCATAACTTCTTTAGGTTTGAATATCACTAACATTTAGTAAGAGCATGAATGTAAATTGCTCTTAATTTCAAAATCAGTGGTCTAATAAAGCTCATTCTGATAACATTAAGATACAAAGGAACTATCCTGGACATTATAATATATAATGTGAATATTGTATAATATATAGTATTATATATGATAGACAATATTAATATGTAATATAACTACTGGAGCCTCCAAATTGTGAGGTTTGATCTATTTGTGAATTTAGCTATTCATTTAACAATTGTTTCAGTACTTCCTATGCCCAAGTTTCTGAGCTAGATGTCAGGGCAACAAACATGACAAAGTCCATGGACCTTATTCCCGAAGAGTCTGCTCTACTGGCGGGGACTAGCCCACAGGCAGTAGCTGATACATCATGGCAAGCGTTGTAGCAGACATGTGTTCTTTCAAAGGCATGTGAACACGTGTGTGAGTGGAGGACAGGAAGGCCTCTTAGGAGCTTACTCCAGCTGGAACTTAAAGGATAGAGAGTTTTGCAGGCAGAGAACATGGGTAAGGACACTCCAGGCAGAATAAATAGCACGGATGAAAGAATAGAGACATCGAAGTTTCTAGCACAGAATGGGATAGACAAACCTCTTGAGAGTATCAGATTAGTTCACAATGACCTCACTTCCTCTGGTAAACGCTCCCAGATGCACAAAGTTGGTCTCTTGGTACCTATGGTAATATTATATGACACTGCCCCAGTCTACCATCAGCCAGATTTAATGCGATCAGGTATATACTTTTATAATAATAACATTTTATTTATTTTATTTTTAAATATTTTATTTATTTATTTTTAGAGAGAGAGGAGAAGGGAGGAGAAAGAGAGGGAGAGAAACATCAATGTGCCAGACACATACATGGATCGGTTGCCCAGACATAAATTAACCTGTTGCCTCTTGCACGCCCCCAACTGGGGACCTGGCCCACAACCCAGTGCCCTGACTGGGAATCAAACCAGCAACCTTATGGTTCACAGGCCGGCGCTCAATCCACTGAGCTACACCAGCCAAGGTGATAATAACATTTTAAATATACACAAGTATGTAAAAGTATGGTCGTTTAAGTAATTGAATGTTGGCAAAACTTAAAGATAATTGAAATATTATTATACATATCAATGTATCTAGTTAATGGGTCAGCAATGTTTGGATGAATAATGAAATGACATAAATTAATAAATTATTTATTTATTTCATAAAATAGACTTTTCTTCTATTTTATTCAAATTAATAATTATGGTATCATGATTCATATTTTCACAAAATTTGTATTCTGTCAGCGGTAATACATGATGTTTCTTGAGTCATTATAGTTCTCAGTTTTCACTAGTTTCAGTTTGGGTCAACTTTGCTCTCCTGAGGCAGTAGCAACGGGAATTGTCGATAAAAGTTTTTTTTTAATTTATTTTTTTCTTAAAAATTATCTCTGTCATACATAAAGTTAACTACAGTATATTGTTCTTTAGGAAAAAATAAAATCCTTAAGGCAATACTTAGATTCAGAATAAAAAATAACATACATGATTATTTTTTACTTTTTAAAAATTTGAGATATAATTGACACAAATTTAATCACTATAATGGGGCAGCAATAATAAATGACCATGATCACAGAATCTATTATAAACTACTTTAATTTCATATGTTACTATCACTTACACAACTTTCATCATCTCTTATGGCAATATTTCTAGAGTCCTTCTTAACTTTTCCTTCTTTTAAACATTTCAATATTGTAATATTATAAAAAATGAAAATAGCAATAATGTATTGCTCAATTTATTAAAAACTCTCTTCATTCAAGACTAGCTGAACATCTAATATGTTCAGAAAATAATCTCTATAGAATCGGTTTAGAGACTGAGGACATGAATCTTCATAGATAAATGTTCTAATTTCTCTTTTACTTGAATGTTACTTTTGTTGTTTATTGTGCATGCAGTTTCAATCAGAAAAACAAGTTTTCTCTAAACTCTTAAAAATACACCATTAATTTTTTAAAATGGAACAAAAGTACCTGTTTGAGTTTCTTGTAAGCTTTTGCTAATGTAATTAGTAGCAAATAAGAGTTCCCACCAAATAACCAAATAGAAGAGTACCTCACTTTTTGTCAAGATGAATTCCTCTCTGTTTGGGACGTTTAGTTACTTTGTTCTCCTCTTCGAGAGTGCTTGAATACAATGTAACTGCTGCAGCAGCCTTCCACTGACCCTCTCACTGTGTGTCCAAGTGTAGCGGTGAGGCTGTATGCGATGGGCAGACACAGAACATATATAATCGAGTAGTTGAGTTGTTCTGTGGAATGTCTTCACTATCGAGCTATTGACACAGTGGAGACCTCGTCTTAAGGAGCACATTTGAAGTATGCACCACAGGATACAAAGAATGCTCCTTGAATTGAGGCCAAAATTCTGGTTCGCACACTTGTTTTGTAAACGTACTATGTTGACTGCCATTATGACAAATCTGCATAGATAATCTTTCAAATCAATGCTTAACACTGAAAATTGTGTATTTTTTTAAAAACAAGAAATGTGCTCTATTTAACGCTGGCATCTGGGGTGCAAAGCCAGTGCAGCTGAGTCAAGAGCTAGGAGGCGCTATGCAACACAGCCGCCAGTTTAGAACACAGGCAGAAAATTGTGTTAAATATCGTCACTTACATAAAAACCCACACTTTCCCCCAGCATCTATAAAACAAATTAAACACTCTCTATTCAATTTTTTCTGGTAGTCCAAACATTTATATAATAAGTTATTTTTCAACATGACTTTCTATACAAGGTAGTTGAAATTAGTATTATTAGATTTTTATTTCTTAAAAGATTAATTTTTCTCATTTTATTATATATATCATTACATATTTAGTTTTTCTTTATTTTTAAAATTCAGCTTACATCTTCATCCATCATAGCATACAATTTATAAATAATTTCTAATAAAATTAGAAAATTTCCATTATTTTCTGTAAATGGACTGTTTCTGCTATGTAAAGATTGGGGTAAATATAGAATAATGACATGGTTCATTTAATCACATCATGCTAACATCTTACATTTTGTTACTTTCTCTACTGAACACTGTCATCTTATTTTTGCTGTTTAAACTTCTTAAAAGTTCTACTAACTTCTCATTTTGTGGTGTGCTTCTGTATGATTGCACAACCGACGTTTTGTGGTTTGTTAAATTGAGACCCTAAGTGTTTTTAATAACAAATACCTTCATTTTGAAGGTAATTTTGAAGATTTTGGTTGTGAAGCATTTGACAGTAGGAACACAATACTTTGTTTCTGAAACTAGCATAGAAAAGCCAGTTCCCATACTTTCCTTTTCCATTTGAAAGAATTGTGATATAAAATAAAGCATTAATTTTTTTTTGCAATGTTCAGGCAATGGAAAATCAAAGTAATTTATTTGCATCAGAATATGTTTAACGAAAAACATCCTCACTCTGTCAGAAGGCAGCAGGCGCCATTTCCCAAGAGCACCACCTAACAAACGGTAAAGCTGCAGAGATTTCATCTTTCTCATCCAACTGGCAGAGTCACGAATGCCATTTTTGAAATTTTTTAAAAATAGAGAAACAGTTGCATTTGATGTTTCTGTGTTTGGTATTGATGTGAATACTTATCTTGCAAATCTTTATTTAAAAATATTCATATTATTCCATATGAATTCTTAAAAATTCCTCAGTTGCAGGAATCTCATCTGTTGTATTCAAATTCTGGATTTGACTGGAATGATTTTCTTGTTCTGATCAGTAATTAAAATTTCAATAAATATAGAATTTGTAATATCTCATTTATAAGTTTTATGTGGATTATGTCTAACATGTATGTGGTTAACTTAACTGAGAGTTTTAAAATTTTAAGAAAATAGCATCTTTGGAGATTTTCTATTTCTAGTTTCTATTTTCAGGTCACTTCTATATTTTCTACTTTTTAAATCATTTTGATTTGTAGTCATTCCTAAGGACCCAAAGAATTAAAAAATTAAATGTAATTGAACATACTTTTATCGAACATGGCAACATTAATGTAAAATGTAAAATTTTTAAATTAAATGTAGAATACTTTAGAAGTATTCTTATAAAACTTATAAAACATAAACATGTTTTCCTCCAAAAGTTCTTCTTCTAAATAATTTTAAATCATCTATCAAAATTAAAAACCCAAACACAAATTATATTTAATTTGGTATTATAATTTTAATCAAAATTAATAAAATTAGGAATTTCAAATTTTTGTAATTTTGATAAAATCTTGTTTTATAAAAATAAAAGTATTTGCCATTTTAAGATTTAACATCCAACTAGTTGCTGCTAAAAATAGCCAGTCCAGTACTTAACTGATGTTGTCTCTCCCCATACACACCAATTTAAAAGTAACCTGAATTGCTTAACACTGCACAGTGTTTCTCAGTTGCTGTGTACAACTAATATGAACCCCATGTGAAAGTCCGGAGCGCCTCTGGAACTGCAAATATAACATAAAGAGAAATAGGAGAATAGATGTTCTATTATATTGGGTAACAATATTTCACTTTAGAGGGATCTATTTTGTTTCTGGTATCTGAAAAGAAGGCTTTGACAAGCTTTTTCCTTTCTTTTTTTCTTGCCTTTAAAAACAAATTATTTTATTGTTGTTCAATTACAGTTGTCTGCATTTTCTCTCCCCCCCCACCCCAGCCAAACCCACCTCCCTCCCTTGTTTCCACCCTCCCCCTTGGTTTTGACCATGTGTCCTTTATAGTAGTTCCTGAAAATCCTTCTCCCCACTGTCTCCCACCCCTCCCCTCTGGCTATTGTTAATTGTTCTTAACTTGAATAACTGGTTATATTTTTTTTGCTTTTTTCTTTTGTTGATTATGTTCCAGTTAAAGGTGAGATCATATGGTATTTGTCCCTCACTGCCTGGTTTATTTCACTTAGCATAAGGGTCTCCAGTTCCATCCATGCTGTCATAAAGGGTATAAGCTCCTTCTTTCTCTCTGCTGCATAGAATTCCATTGTGTAAATGTACCATAGTTCTTTGATCCACTCATTTGCTGATGGGCACTTAGGTTGCTTCCAGTACTTGGCTATTGTAAATTGTGCTGCTGTGAACATTGGGGTGCGTAGGATCTTTTGGATTGGTGTTTCAGGGCTTTTAGGGTATAATCCCAGCAGCAGAATTGCTGGGTCAAAAGGCAGTTCCATTTTTAGTTTTGTAAGGAAATTCCATACTCTTTTCCACAGTGGCTGCACCAGTCTGCATTCCCACCAACAGTGCACTAGGGTTCTCTTTTCTCCACATCCTCACCAGCACTTGTTGTTTGTTGATTTGTTTATGATGGCCATTCTGACTGGTGTGAGGTGGTATCTCATTGTGGTTTTAATATGCATCTCTCTGATGGCTAATGATGCTGAGCATCTTTTCAAATATCTCTGGATCTTGGGTATGTCTTCCTTAGAGAATTGTCTGTTCAAGTCCTTTGCCCATTTTTCAGTTGGGTTGTTTGTCTTCCTTGAGTGGAGTCGTATGAGTTCTTTATATATTTTAGAGATCAGACTCTTGTCTGAGGTATCATTGGCAAATGTGTTTTCCCATACAGTTGTTTCTCTTTTCATTTTAATGTTGTTTTCTTTAGCCATGAAGAAGCTTTTCATTTTGATAAGGTCCCATTTGTTTATTCTTTCCTTTATGTCCCTTGCTTTAGGGGACATATCCATGAAGATGTTGCTGCATAGAATGTCTGAGATTTTCCTGCCAATGTTTTCCTCTAGGACTTTTATGGTGTTATGACTTAGAGTTAAGTCTTTTATCCACCTTGAATTTATTTTTTGTGTATGGCGTAAGTTGGTGATTGAGTTTCATTTTTTTGCACGTAGCCGTACAGATCTCCCAACACCATTTGTTGAAGAGGCAATTTTTGCTCCATTTTATGCTTCTCCCCCTTTGTCAAATATTAATTGACCATAAAGACTTGAGTTTATTTCTGGGCTCTCTGTTCTGTTCCATTGGTCTATGTGCCTGTTTTTATGCCAGTACCAGGCTGTTTTGATTACAGTGGCCTTGTAATACAGTTTGATATCAGGTATTGGGATCCCTCCTGCTTTGTTCTTCTTTCTCAAAATTGCTGCAGCTATTGGGGGCCATTTATGGTTCCATATAAATTTCTAAAATGTTTGTTCTATATCTGTGAAATATGTCATGGGTACTTTAATAGGGATTGCATTGAATCTATAAATCACTTCGGGTAATACGGCCATTTTGATGATGTTAATTCTTCCAATCCATGAACATGGTACATGCTTCCATTTGTTTGTGTCTTCCTTAATTTCTTTCTTCAGTCTTGTGTAGTTTTCTGAGTACAGGTCTTTTACCTCCTTGGTTAGCTTTATTCCTAGGTACTTTATTTTTCTTTTTGCTATATCAAATAGGATTTTTTTCCTGATTTCTGTTTCTGATACAAGCTTTTTCTTTCCTACATGCAAGAGCCACTCAAATCAATGTTTGACGCAAACATCAACAGCAGCAGGATCCACGCGGCCGCGTGTAGTCCAGATGCGAGTCCTATATGGCAAGACATGTTGGAAGCTGTCTCCCTGAGGATTTAGGGTTGTAGCTTGTGTGGCACCAAGAACTACAAGCAGGATCCCAGTGAGAAAGACACGCATATGTTCTTTACAACTTTTTTTTCTATGGGTGTGCGGTATGCAGGGTCTTCTGAAACACGGAGTCCAGGACAGAGGTCTGCCTTGCCTGAGTCTAAGGCAGGGGTGTCAAAGTCATTTCACTGGGGGCCACATCAGCCTTGAAGTTGCCTTCAAAGGGCCAAATGCAAGTTTAGGACTGTATGAATGTAACTACTCCTTAACTGTTAAGGAGTTGAAAGTACATTTGGCCCTTTGAAGGCAACCATGAGGCTAGTGTGGCCCCTGGTGAAAATGAGTTTGACACCCCTGGTCTAAGGGAAATACTGGCTTGGGTGAGTTAGATTATTCTTGAGATTTTGAAATTTACAACTTCAGGCTTGCTGGGAGCTGAGCCATGTTAATGACAAAGGGACGGAACTTCCCTTTGTAGAAGTTCTTGGATCTTTCAGGGGCTGGAAGTGATAGAGAAGGAAGTGATGCTTCTCTGAATATACCTTTTGGAAATCGGTAACATAACTACATTGGAAGGTGGTGTTGGGAAAAAAACTATTATGTAGTTTTCTGGCTATGGATATAAACCTGAATCTAATCATGAGGAGATGTTGGTTAACCCATATGGAGAAACATGCTATAAAACAATTAGCCTCTGTCATGAAGGGCAAAGAAGATACTAAGGAACTGTGCCATTTATAAAGAGAATAAAAAGACCACTAAATGCAATACACGGTCCTGTACTGGATCCTGGGGAAAAATATTAAAGGACATTATTAGAATAATTGAAAAAACATGAATGGTAGATTAGATAAAACTACTGAATCAATGTAAAGTGCCCCAAATTTGAAGACTATACTGCAGTATGTAAGAAAATTCCTTTATTCCTAGGAAATGCTTAGGAAGTAATAAGAGGTAAAGAGAAGTATGAGAGTATAGTCCTTCAAATGGTGCAGAAAAAAATAAAGAATACAGACATGCACAAGTAGAAAGAATGATAAAACAAATGTGGTAAAATGTTAAAAATTTGGGAATCTCAGTAAAACATGTATGAGAATTTCATATATTATAATTTTTCTGTAAGTTTAAAGTTATTACAGTTAAAACTTTTTAAGTAAAAAGGGAAAAAATTGGGACAACTGTAATAGAATAACAATTAAAAATGATTAAAATTAAAAAATAAAAATTTTAAGTATACGATTAAAAGAGTTTATTAATTTTAACTGTTCTTTGTCTAATTAGTTTGAGTTAGTAAGAAATGGCTCCAATTTATTAAGTAGTAGCCAGGGCCTGTGAAAAATTCATATATTGGTGCCCACAAAGTCACTATGGTTGAATTACAAGCCAGAGATGTCTGTTTGTGATTCTACTGGGACTACAGACTTCAGTAAAGTTGAGGGAAGATGTTTGGGAAGAAAAGCAGAAGTTTCCTGCTACTTAAGTCTAGAATGAAACAGAATTCACACACTTTGTATTTCAGAGCTAATCAAGTGGAAATGTCAATGGGGAAATCCAGGTCAACTATAATTCCCATCATGACTAAGTGGCATAAAGAGTCAGAATAGGGTGACCTAGAACTGACCTCCGGGAGAAATCACAGTCAAATCAGGATCGCTCATTTCCAGGATTCTTGGTAATTTGACTCA
The DNA here is from genome assembly GCF_022682495.2 of Desmodus rotundus. Lineage (NCBI taxonomy): Eukaryota > Metazoa > Chordata > Mammalia > Chiroptera > Phyllostomidae > Desmodus > Desmodus rotundus. Next base: position 82,796,387 of record NC_071397.1, read on the forward strand.
GCAATTCATGTATCTTATCATTTACAATAAATACAATCTAGGTTACTACATACATCTCAATCTCTTGGACAAATATGCAGTATAATACCAAGGTGCTTCTCAGAACGGTATATGGTGTTTATATATTCTTAACAAGGATAAGTTCTTACAGAGAAACAATTTACCAAGTATAAAGGGAATGTGTATGATTATCTTAAATATGAGTATCAGACACTGAAGATCTAGTCTGCTCATTACCTGCCTTGGATTTCTTAGCTTTGGAAAATAGCATATTCTTAGCATAAGCTTTACATATTCTTCAAAAGCTATCATTTTTAACTAAGAAATAGAAACAATACAGATTTCCTTTGAACCTGTTCCATCCTTTTAGTCAAAAAGTCAAGCAGCTTTCATTTATTTGAAAGACACAGAAATGTTAGAAGTTGCCTGACATTCTCCTTATAGCCCCTGGGCTCCTTGATGTTTTATTGAATGATTTTATTCACAGCTCAAAAAGAAGTCACTACCTTATGAGTTTATTCATTGAAAATAATGATGGATACAAATTTCAGCTCTAATGCTGTTGTTTGTATGATTTGGGGCAAAAAACTTATCTCCCTGGTTTTTTCATATGATAGAGCTTCCCAAGAAGGGCAAGCAGAACAGTGAGGGATCCAGAAACCATATAACTTAGAGAATGGTTAAGCAAACCCACTACCACTATGCACCTACAAGAATGGCCAAAACCCAGAACACTGACAACACCAAATGCTGCCAAGGATGTGGAGTGGCAGGAATTCTGTATTACTGGTGGGAATGCAAAATGCCAGTGATCTCAACTATATGACATTCTGGAGAGAGGCAAAATTATGGAGGCAGTGAAAGAATCAGGGGTTGCCAAGGTTCAGGTAGGGGGAGTGGGGTGGAATTAAATAGGCAGAGCACAGAGAATATTTTTCAATTAAAATTTTTTAATTAATTAATTTTTAAAATTAAATTCATAGGGATGACATTGGTTAATAAAATTATATACATTACAAGTGTATAATTCTATGCACAGAGGATTTTTGAGCAGTAAAATGTTTCTGTATGATATGATATTATGCTGTCCATTACCTGACAGGTATATGTCACTATACATTTGTCCAAACCTATAGAATGCACAGCACCAGGAGTGAACCCTAAGGTAAACTATGGACCTTGGTGATTATGAAGTGTTGACGGATGTTGGATGTTCATCAATTGTAACAAATGTGTCACTATGGTGGAGGATGTACATTGGCAGGGGGGCTATCCATGGGGCGGGGGCACTCACAGGGATATGAGAAATCTCTGTACCTTCCTCTCAATTTTGTTGTAAACCTAAAGCTGTTCTTTAAAAAGGTCTTAAAAAGAGAGAGAACTGGGGAGCTTTAAAGTGTAAATTAGGGTGGGTCAGGTACTGATAGCTGCCTTTTCGTTGTGATGCAAGAGGAGAGTGAGGTTTGAAAGGGTAGAATTAAGCTCCACAAGTATAAGTGCCAGGGAGGTAGATAGTAGATAAAGGCTTAAAATACTAAAGAATGAGCTGCACCTCCTGAAAGGGACCCTGGATGATTCGAGATAGTACAAGTCCAACACCATGCAAAAGACTGGATTTCTGAAACCAAAACACCCAACTCCAAGTTAATGTGATTCTTTGCTTGGTTTGATAATATAAGCCCTTGACTTACATTAAGCTTGAGATCACTTAAAGCCCCCGATCTCTTTCATAAGAATGCCTGCCAAGGCAGACTTCCCCAAACCTGTACTTGTACAGCAAGTTCTTTACTTTTCTGAGTGATGTAAGTGGGGAAAGGCTTAGCGGAGATAATTGTCAACACATGAAAATTAGGTGACTGAATAGGCAAATTATACAGCATGCACCAGTGAGTCACCGACTAATTATATTTGTTAAGCTGGTCAAACATTCTAACTTCTTGAGGTAGCTAATCCAGGCTTGCACATTCTTCTGGGAGGTCTTTTCAAACAGTTTCCACTAGTACATAATCTAGGATTCTCCCTAGAGTTATTATATTGTGTCCCATCTTTATTTTCTACATGGTTAGCCTCTATTATTTTATCACAAGTGAAGGTAACTTCAGTTACTTGACAACTAGGTGCATTGGAACTGATGAGTACAGATCAGTCTCATCAAATCAGTAAAGACTGGGTTGACCAAAAAAGTTCATTTGGTTTTTTCTGTAAGATGACTCTAGCGGCACTTAGTTGTCTTTAACTTCATTTGAAACAATTTTGTTAGATTGTATTGTGACAGCTGTCTCATCAGTGTGCATTTAAAAGACTTACCAAAATTGGTAAATTTTTGTGCAGCCAACTTAATATTGAAGATAGGAGAAAATATACAACATTTTTGTCATATTATGCTTTACTATTACAAAAAAGGTAAAAACACACACAAAAAGATTCATGTAGTATATGGAGAAGGTGCTGTGACTGACTGAATGTCTCAAAAGTGGTTCGTGAAGTTTCATGCTGGACATTTCTCACTGGACGATGCTCCACGGTCCGGTAGACCAGTTGAAGCTGATAAGGATCAAAAGGAGACATTAATTGATAACAATCAATGTTCTACCACGTGGGAGATAACCAACATACTCAAAATATCCAAATCAATAAAGCTATTGGTGAAAGTGAAAAATGTGTCTTTTATTTTACAGAAAAAACCATACAGACTTTTGGGTCAACCCAATATTGATTGAGAGTCTGCCAAATGCTTTGCTTGGCACACTGGGGAATACAAAAGAGTAAAAGACATTAATTCCTGCTCCTTATTAATTACACACTAATAATGTGTAATTTACTTTAGGATATATGTGAATATAACTTACAATGCAAGCAGTCCATGATGAGAGTGAAGAGAGTGAAGGAGATCATAAACATTTACAGAAACTGAGAAAACTGTTCGGGTAGATATGATCAGGGAAGACAGCACAGAAGAACGAACTTGCAGGATGCACAGATAATAATCAGGCCTCATTTTCGTTTTTCTTTTACTTTCTCTTTCTCTTATTAACAAGAGGGGGATTTTTTGTAAGAATAGAGGAGTGTCTCAGCACTCCCAAGAGGAGCGTGGCAGCCAGGCCTTAGGAAGCAGCCCTAAGAGGGTTTGGAAAGACCCAACCCTTTCTTTTCATCACCCTGTTTCTCTCAAGACACCTGTTTTGCATCACGCTCTCTTCTGTTTCTTTGGTCCATGGAGAGGCAATCCCACAACTCCAGAATTTCACTTACCCATAGATCACAGGTGGCAAACACAAGGCCCACAGGTCGAGTCCGGCCCTCCACCTTGTTTTATCCAGCCCAGCACCTTGTTTCCACCCGGCAGCTGCGCCAAGCTCTTACTTAACTGGTAAGGAGTAGTTACATTGATACAGTCCCAAAATCACATTCGGCCCTTTGAAGGCAACGTCGAGGCTGATGTGGCCCCGGTGAGAATGAGTTTGACACCCCTGCAGAGAATCCCAATTTAAACATTTGGGGAGGGGGAGAGTAAAGCTGTTAGATCAGGATAATTTAATAGGTGCAATTTAGAAACAATTGTTCAAAGAAAAAGAAATGTAAGGTTCTCAGTTCACCACCAAATCTTCTCCCAAACACGACCTCTTCTCTTCCTGTTTTCTTAGACACTGCTTCTCTCTCTGTTTTTTTAAGATTTTTGCAGCCAGGTTTTCAGACGTTGTTATGACTGTGGAATACTGGGCAAAGTATCCACCAATTAATTGCATTTGCATTAGCTTTCGTCTATTAGCAGATAGTCAAGAGTTGCCTGTACTACTCTCTGGTAAAAGGCTGTGTCTTAAATATGGATAGAACACTATTAGCAATGGCCCACGCAGATGATAAGTCTTCCACTAGACTTGCAAATGATCACTCACAGATGAGTCAAATTAGTGCTTCTAAGTCTTTATCTTTGCTTATAAATTTGGAGAACATTTTGCTTTGGAATATTTGTAGGTAAAGACAAAGTGGGATGATTTCTTGGGGAAGAAAAGCCTAAGAAATTAATCAAAATAGTTCTATTATGAGGCATAAAAACATTAGTAGTTGGTTTGTACAAAGCTGTATCCAATCAAGGTCCAAACATTGCATTTTGTGGTTAGGCCTTTTAAGTCTCTTTGATTGGCCAGCAGTCCATTCTCTCCCTTCCCACCTATCCCACCTAATTTTGCCATGACTTTCTTGAAGAAAATGCATCATTAAGGTCTTACAGATAGTACTGGCTTGATAAAATATGTGTTTGTGAAGAAATACTGTGGTAGAGTGATGAGTGGAGAAGCTTATCAGAACGACAGAGAAGGGAACATGAAACTAACGCTGGGGAGACACTCAGAAAAGCGTCGCTGCTGTCTGGGCAAGAGGTAGCGGGGCTCTGAGTCAGGCAGCTGGAGCGGGGCATGGAAGGAGAGCATCTTCAATCCAATGCAAGAGACAGTTCCAAATTTTGAAGAGTGTTATAACAATTATCCGAGATCTGTAGCAATCTAAAAAGTGAGAGTAATATTTAATTAGCTTTTTAAAATTCAAATGTTTAGGCAATATCATTAGGTGGGGATCTCTCCCAGAAGTGCTCAAGAAGAAGCTGGATGACCAGCCACGGGGGATGATGTAAACTAAAGGCAAGAACCTCTTGTCCCCTCCTCCACATCTTCAACAAGTGAGTGTCCAGTCTGTACTGGAAGAGTAAGAGTAAGAGAAACACACAGCTTTGTGAGGCAGTACATTTTGTGGACTGAGCATCTGTAATTATTAGAATGTTTTTCCTGACAATGAGCCCCAAACACATCTAGTTGGCCTTGGTTCTGACTTCTAAGATTATATAGAATAACCACTTTCCTTATCATTTTCTCTTCTCCAGGCCAGAGCTTTTCAGTTTCTTTAGCTGTTTCTCATTTCCCATCTTTGTTCCTCTTTTCTGGCCCTGCTCCCAATTGTCACTGTCCTTTTTGGGGTCTGCACCCAGAGCTGAACCCCTGTGTGACATGCAGTCTAACCTGAGCAGAACAGAGAGCCTGTGAATCCTAGTTCCAGGAACTGTATTCCATCAATGCAACCAACAATAATAATAATGGTTTTGGCAGCTCCTTCATTGGGTTCACTCATTTTGAGTCAGCAAAACCCCTGAAGGTATTCTTTACCTGTGCTTCTATTCGAACACGCACACCTGTGAAGCTCGTGTTGGGATCTAAGTGTAAAACTTTGTATTAACTATATCACGTTTCCTTGTTGGATTCAGGTCATTGTTCTAATCCACAAAGTTTTGGGGTTTTTTTTTTGTTTTTTTTTTTTAGCAGGAGGCCCTAACTTACATGTCTAGTATTTCATTCATGTCTCTCAATCTTAAATCATCTAAAACTTTAATTGAAAAGCCAATTTAGCCCATATTAATTAAAACAGAAATATTAAAAAGGGCAGGGCTGTGGGTGAAACCTGCTGGAGAGCCGTTTCCGGGACGGCATGGTTTCATGACCAGCATTTCCTTAGATATGACCCTTTATAAATGCACTGAATTGTTTATATTCTAGGCCCCAATTTTCCTCTCATCTTCAAGGATACTAAAGACTGTTAACATTCTCTACCAAAAGCCTTCCATTGGTCAACCCGAATAAGAACTCTACGGATAAATAAGATGAGTCTCTCACGGCTTGTTTATAGTGAGTCTAGGCTGATCCCTAACCTTTTCTGCAGAAGCTTGCTGGACGGTGGTTCATAGACTTCACCCTCCTCTGCTTTGAAAATTAGGGCAGCATATGCCAAACGCCAGGTTTCTGGAGCCTGTGCCATTCTTCACTGTCACGAAGTAATACAACAATGTGACTTTTCTGGCAACTTCTCTCAGGAAGTTCCTTAATGTAGGCCGAGAGACTTAAACTTGCTTACGGCAGTTGGGTTTCAAGAGTGTTATTACCTGAGTTTGATCCAACATTACAGGTCTGAAGATTATTCTCACTGATGAAGACAATGGAAGCAAAATAGAACAGTTTCTTTTTCTCCCTGCTTTCTATTGACATCACACTGTCCGCCCTTATAGAATGGGTCTCTGCCTTCTGTCTTCTACTTCCTGCTTTGAGCACACCCCAAATCCCCCCCCACTTTGTGTTTCAGCACTTTTCACAGGCCTTACTTTCTACTGAACTTTAACATTCCAGACGCTGGATGTAAACTTAATTGCACCTTTCTCCTTAATTATGAGAGTTTTCTACCTTTCTTATGTGACTTTCTAAAGTCTGAGCTGAGTTCCCTGAGAGTTTTACCAGCATCCATGCTGACCTGTCCAGCTTTACTTCATCTGGGTTATTTGCAGGGATCATCAGTCACCCAAACATTCTAAGTCATGGCTATGTCATAGTTGAAGTTGCAGACTTACACCTACCATTAACTGAACTTTTTCTGAAATGTCTCTCCCTGTCTCACTTAAAATTCCGACACTCTTTGGGGGACGTGAATACTTTTTTCTCCAGGTTCCCAGGGAAGTGAGCACTGTGGTAGGTCTGAACTCTGCTCTGAGTCAGGACTTTGCCCAGATCCTGCACCTGCTCAAACTTGTCCGATAACTTCAGGCCAGTTCCTTAATCTCTCTGAGGCTAAGTGGAGATAATTATGCATCACCTCACAGAGGTGTACTCTGGCATCTCGCAGAGTCCTTGGGATGAGCAAATGTGATGATACATTGTAAGTGCCTTGGGTGATACATGGTGGGTTTCAGGAAATGTTTGTGCTCGTCCTCTTTGCCTTTCCTTCTCTCCCCTTTGGTTCACCAACCTGTTCTCACTTGTGTTTCATAATTCATTTAGGGGAGCAGTTCTTCTCATAGTTTTTTTTTTTGTTTTTTGGTTTTTTTTCCCTTTAGGGAGATTCAATGTCCAGCCAGGTAAGTCAAGAATTTACCCAGCTTCTGCTTTTAGCTTGGATGAATCCAGCTGTCAGTATATAGAAATCCCCCATCATCACCTGTTACCATTGCAATCTGGGTCATTTCCTTCATCTGGCCAGGTGTTAACTCTAAAAAATATTTAGAAAACATTTTTAACCTTTGATACTTAGTTCTTAGGTTTAGCTTTCTGTTCTGAAACAGTCATCTTTTACTTTACATCACAGGGATGATTTTTCTCATCCTTGAGAACTGAACTCTGAAGAATCTAGTCACAAAAATTTAATGGAGAAGCCAAAGCAGAGTTCCTTCAACAGTGTCTGGAATGTTGGGAGACAAATTTGGTTTGGCAATTTTGACTCGGGCCTCTCTAATCACTAGTCTTCCATCAGTTCCAGATGCTCGGAGCTAAGCTGAAGTGTTTCACTTCCTCAAATGCTTCTTTGACTTTCCTTACTTCCTCCAGTTAAAAATGCCCACCCTTTGGGTTTGAAATGGAATAGCCATTCACATTAAGCATTCATCACTACATATTTTACTTTCTCTTCCCTCATCTTCTGGTTCATTTTCTACCTGTTGCTGTGCTTTCTTCAAGGTAGAGCTGATCCAAACAGCATAGGCCGCGTCTCCTAAGAGGCCTGGATTATACCTTCCTGTTGGGCAAAATGTACTTACTTGTCAGTTTCTGGCTCAAGTGTGTATCACCCAGGTGACAAAGAAGGAAGCAGGAAACTGCGGAGGGACACAAATGCTCCCATCACTGGGGGATTTCTTCAGTCGTAAGGCCATTCCAAACCTCACCTACTGACCCAAGTTGGTTTCTCTGGATGTTTCTCAGGTAAGCCTTACCTGCAGTTAGACTTATAATATCCATCATACACAACTTCCAGCAGGAGTTATGCTTGGTGTTACATGTTTAAGTGCCAATTTAAAATGGCCTCTGGCCCTGCCCGGTTCGGCTCAGTTGGTTGGGCGGTGTCCCGCAAAGTGAAAGATCACCAGTTCAATTCCAGGTCAGGGCACATGCCTGGCTTGCATGTTTGGTCCCTGGCCAGTTGCATGTATGAGAGGCAACTGATCAGTGTTTCTCTCCCTCTCTTTCTTCCTCCCTTCCCTCTGCTCTAAAAATAAATAAAATCTTTTAAAAAAATAGCCTTTGAAGAAAGCTAAAATTTTTAATGAAAGTTGAGACTCTTTTGTTGTTTGCAGATTCTCTATTGAACATCTTTCAGGTAAGCATCCCACCCCTACCTCCATTCAATGTACTGTTTTAATCAAACTTTCTAAACTTTCTTCTGGTTACGGGGCTGTATTTCTGTGATGATGTCACCATTCAAAGAGAACAGAGGGTAGACTCCAATTTGATGGAGTCATAAGTAAGTTTTGAACTCATAAATTTAAGTGTGATGGTCTACACATTCTGTTCCTAAAATATCAGGGTCTGTTTTACTTAAAAATTTTGAATTCTTTTTCTATGAGGGTGCCCATCTCACAGGTCAGAGCACCTCCCCCACTTCCATTTGTTCTTCAGTCTCTCCTCTTTGAGTCATTTTAAGTTTTGTTCCATGAGAATGGGCTGCCAAAGCTCATGGGTTGTTGGGAGTATCAACAACATATAACACAATATATATCTGGATTTATTTGGCAGCACAAGCCCCAAGGCAGCTTTTCATTTTCTTTGGCAGGAGGTCTACAAAAGAAGGAAATATTTATATGTTCAAATTTTGGAAAGTAGAGGAAGGCAAGTTGTATGAGTGGACAATTGGAGGTCAAAGCTGGATGGGACGTTTCGTTCCCCGGCTACGTCAGTTGACCTTAGGTGGACACACACCAAAGGTTTGCAGGAAATGGGCATGGAACTCCCCACCATCCCATGCCAAGTGGTGGCCAGAACAGATGGGAGCAGAATGATAAGCTCAGGATTGCGCATCAGTGGAAATGTGGAAACTAATTTGGAAATAACTGAAGTAGAAAGGTCAGAAAAAAACATCAGCCTCTCTGTGTGGGTGAAAATGTGTCTGAGAAAGTCCGCTCTAAGAAATATGAAGGTGAAGGCATTGGAGAGAAAGTCAAGATGCTTTTAGTGCCTTTACCTCCTTTAGTTCAGACTCTGAGATTCCCAAAGCCTGACTGAAATGACTCTAACCCGCAGTGTATGCACTTTGGTTTACTCTTGTTGCTATTTGGTCTCCGAAACTTGGCGAAGCTACAGTTAATGAACTGTTTAGGGGAGAAAGTCCTTTGGCAATGAAAAGGACAGGAAACATTTTCCCCCTCCTGATATTCTTAGTATACTTAGAAAAACCTTGGGAAAGTCATTTTGAGCTGATTAGTCAACATTCATTATTTCTTCCTCATTTAGTTTTGATATTTCTCATGAATTCACTAACATTTTTTAAGTATTTGCTTTGTGCCAGTCTCATGAGAAAGCTTATGACCAGCCGTGCATACCCAAGGGCCACTAAACTGGGAGTTTAGTGATTAATGGGACCAGTGACTCAGGGAAGTAAAGACTGAGACATAACTGATAGTATTAACACAGATCTTAATATCAACACAAAGGTGTCCTAAAGAGCAGAGGGGCTGGGAGGGTCAGTGGAGGAATAGAAAGTCTCCAGGTTTAATGGCTTTAGTCCTCATGCTTCATTGTATAAGAACCCTGTGAGTTTCTGGTTGCTGTACTGTACCCTTTGAAAGAAAACTGTCACCTCCTCCAATCATGACATAAAACAACCAGATTTTCGAATATTAGCAATGGAGTAAGAATTCTTTGCCTAGAGAGGCAGCTGGAACTTCTACTGCTGACTTGCTGCTTCTTCTTCTTGGGAGTTCCTTTTAATCCTCCCTGTTACCACTGTGATAGCCTTGGGCAGCACTGCTTCCTCCTCTACATCCTCGTCCAGACAGAGAACAGGGCCTAATGCCTTAACCTCTCCTAGCAGAACATTTAACAGCAGCAATGAAAGACAGAAACACCATGGATCTAGACAATGTGATTTATAAGACACACGGACCACCTGGGACCTACAGGACTCTTCCCAACCCATCTCATGGCTTGTTCCATCCACTAGGTGTTATCTCAGCACCCAGACCCCATGCTCCAGTGAGAAATACCAGGTCAACGTTTCTACACAAGATCATCAAAGACAAGGGGTTAAAATTGGGCTTTGGAGTCCAATAGACTGGACTTGAACCCTAATTAACTTTACTACTTACTAGCTGAATTTCATAGTTTTTTAGCTACTACATGATGATAATAATCGGGTGGTTATGAGAATCAAGTGAATTAATACAAGTAGAGACCTTGGAATAGGCCTGGCCTAGATTTAAAGCTCAATGAATCTTTAAAGCCCATGATCATTGTCATGTCAATGAATCCAATAAAGTCTCTATAGCAGCATCAAGGTCTCTTTCTCAGTTTGTTTTCTAAGAAATCTCATGACCTGTCCAATCTTTAGTAGCAATGCTCTGCTTAAGTCAGAATTTTCTTAAGCATTGAGTAGCCATTTGGCTTGAGTAGCCAACGTGTTAAGATAAACACATTGTGAGCTTAAAACTGCTCTAGAAAATCGTCTGTTTAAAAAAGGAAAAAATAACACTGATGAATGATTAAAGCAGAAATCTCTTCTCTTTTAAAAATTACTCAGATAACCACCTCAATCTTTACTTCATATTGATGGTTGAATCATGGCTAATCAATACAAGTTTATAGAGAAAATTTACCATAACAGGATACAACGTCATTAACCAGGGAGTAATCCCCACCTTCTCCCACCCATCAAAGAGGCTCGTGTTGTTTTCTGCCCTGGTGAAGAGGGGGTCTCTCTGACTGGGACAGTTGGTGGCTGGGGCAGATGGAGGGCATGGAATGGGCAGGAGAGATGGCCACTTGGGCTGAGGGTTGAGAAAAGATTTGGCACATGGTGGCGAGAAGCAGAGGAACTGGTGGGAGGCGTACTTCAGAAGAATTGTCGTCAGACTGGCTGTGGTTGTGTATTTGGATCTCTGTCACAGTTTTGTTTTGTTTTCTCAAACCACTCAAGTCAAGGACTAGTGCAATCTTTCGACAGTTTCTTTTGGTCACTGGACTGTGTTTCTGCAACAACATCAGCATTCCATAAAAGCAGAGCCAACTCCAACGTGACAAAGGGTTCAGAGATAAGCTTTTCACCTTGTAAATCCAAATGTGATGGGCTACGGAATCTGTGTTCCCCAAACCTGTGGGCCTGTTCTGTTTTAAAAGTTGAATTCCATTCTTGTTAGAATGCCGCAGGCCCACATTCCTCCCTTATTTTCATTCTGTCTTCAGTCTCTCCCTTCCAGCTCAGCCTCTGTACTATCGCAGGCTATTTTCCCAAGAACTAAATCAGATTCCAGTTATTTGCATTCCTTAGGTCCTCAGTGGTGCCATCTCTCCAACAGTATAGAATTCAGCTTCTCAAATGGCCATGACCTTATACGACCAATGCTCCTATAGCTTTCCACCCCACTCAAGCCCCAGAACACTACCAGCAGTGCCCCAAACAGCCAGGCTGTTCTGGCCCCCAACCTTCAAGTAGGCTCTGCTGCTGCTTGAAATGTGCCATAGCCTTTCCCATCTACAGAATTTCTACTGGGGCTCCTATGAAAATATCCCTAGCTGTCTACTGGCTATCCCACTTCAAGTCCAGCAAGGAGATAACACTTCCCCTTAGGTTCCTTGTGCTATGTGCAAATTATGAATTTTGCTATAGCCATTAGCTTTTATGTGATTCCTCCACTTGACTTCCAGAGAGCAAATCACACATGAACTCATCACATGGTGGATACTCAGTGTTGGAATATGGAGTCAATGAATGAATATACAAGGTCTGTCCGGAAGGTATTCAGCCATGTAAAATGAAAATTGGAGACATTTATTGAAGAAGATACAAGATACAAGAAACATTGTACATAGGACAATGACACCTCAGTCCCCTTCAAAGTAGGCACCTTGGGACCTCACACAGTTCTCCCAATCGCCATCAGCTGCCCTATGCATTTTCCTGAATCTCACCAATGGTCTGAAATCTCTTTCCTTCAAAAGGTGATTTTAGCCCTGGCTGCTGTAGCTCAGTGGATTGAGCACAGGCTGAGAACCAAAGGGTCGCTGGTTCCATCCCCAGTCATAGCACAAGCCTGGTTGCAGGCCAGGTCCCCAGTGGGGGCTATGTGAAATGCGACCACACATTGATATTTCTTTCCCTCTCTTTCTCCCTCCCTTCCCCTCTCTCTAAAAATAAATAAATACAATCTTAAAAAAAAAATGAAGATGACATTAGTTTTGGGACAAGCCAGAAGCCATAGGGCACCAAATCTGGGTTGTAGGGGGGCTGAGTCAGCTGGATGATTTGCTACTCCACCAAAAACTCTGCACTAGATGTGATGCATGAGGTGTGTTGTTGTGATGAAGTTGCCAATCACCAGTTGCCCGTAGCTGAGGCCTTCTGAATCCAAATAGTTTCCACAGAGGAATGTTCAAGCTTAACACAAAATTTGATGCATGTTCGCTGCTCTACCCACTCAGTCATTTTGAATGTGATGGCCACACAGTACACACCCTCACTCAATGGCATCTACCTCCCCACTGACTACTAAAGTGGAGTTGTCATTGTTCATGCATGCACATCCCAGTCCACTCTCCTTGGCTGCAAGGTTACATTGATATTGTGCAAACTGTTCTCATATTAACAGTGGCTGGACTTTTTCCAGACAGACTTCGTATTTATCAACACAGTGCTGTTTTGTGTTTTTAAAGTAAACCTGGAACACCTGATTACCATATTCCCATTGCTTTTGACCCAAACATGTTCAAAAGCAATCCATAGGAACTTTCTTTTTTGTGTACCTTTTTTTTTCCATTTTGACAAAAAATTGTATAGTCTCATAGTTGAATATCATTTAAGGCCATGAAGCCATGGACCCACCAGGAAAGCCTCAGAATTTATCTGGGCTAACCTGGAAGACACAAAAAATATTCTATTTTCACATGAACTTATGAATACCTCCTACATGGTAAATGTTTATTAACATTAAACTGAACTAGTGCCTGTAAGAAAATATGATGTCAGCAGAGAGAAGGAAGAAGCAGCCCCCTAGGCTTATAAAACTCGAAGCCTAGTGAATGTCATCTTTCATCTTGTCTGTCACCGTTCTGGGGCTGCTGAGCACAGCTGGAGAAAAGTGACCAAAGCGAACAGACTAGTGCTGCTCTCATCCCCCAGGCCCTCAGCATTCCTTCTGAGTTTCCCCAAGAAGCTGTTTTCCAATTCTCCTCTCTCTTCAAATCTCCCTTTCCTCTACTTTCCTACAACAAAATAGAAGTTGGTAGGTGGAAACCCTAGTGATGAATTGCCACTAAAACTTCCAATATTTCTGAGGGATGCTTTCAGTTGCAAGCATTAGAAAACTTAACTGGTTGAAAAACAGTGAGATAACTGCATCAACTCACACAGGGACATGTGCTGTTGCAGGGCCTTCCAGGGTGGGTCTTCAGTAGCTCAACGATGTCATCAGGGACTCGGAGTTTTTTCATCTCTTCTCAGCTCACCTCAGCACCTCAACAGGCCAGCTCCCAGGTCTAAGCATTACATCCATAGATGACAACCTCTGGGGAAGAAAAATCATTTTCAGAAATATTCCAAGCTCTACAGAAAATTTTCTGTCACATCTGCTTGACCAGAGCTGGATCACATGCCCATCCCTGTATCACCCCCGGGTGAGAGGAAGGGTGTTCCCGTGTTGGGTGTCTTATAGTTACGATTAATGTTATGAAGCTGAGAATCAGGGTCCCTTTGTTAAGGAGTAGATAACTGCACAAAATTGAAGGATAGACCTACTCCCGTAATCATATCTCTTTTCCTAACGGAAACTGTGCAGTTAGATGCTGCTGTTTTCCTGCACCGGTTTTGGTTTCAGCTCAAGGGAACAAACAAGCAAGCAAGCTTTGAAGAATACAGGTCAGGCCCAGGCCCAACGTCTCAGGCCTTCCCTCCTCTCAGTTGCGCAGTTGGGAAGTTGATCTCCATGAGCCATTGTTTTCAAAGCACAGAGAGCTCTGGACTTTCCCAGGAATTCCACTGGAATGTAAACAATCTTCAGAACCCAGGCAGAAGCCAGCGGATTTCCTGAACTGTCACAAAATCATACATGCTGGATCCCAAGGATTTGATTTCTTTTTTTTACCTTTTATTTTGCCTTGTTAGGTAAACATGTTTCTCTATCTCTAAACATGTATCTGACATCACTTAATATTAATTATCTGAAATGAAAGGATGAGTCAACTGAATACTAATTCTGTAATATAGATGTGACACACAATTTGACATGGTTCCTGACCCGGAAACTTCTAGAATTACAAGCTCCTCAGACATTTACCTTTACTCTGGCTCAGATGGAGAATTGAATCTAGGCTTATCTTTTCTTAAGTACAAATTCTATCCACTCTGCACCTCTGCTGCCCAGAGCAGCTCTCTCGTAGAGTACGGCAGACACTGGTCCGAACCAGCAGGTTAACACCACCCTGTGTGCTGATAGCGACTCTGCCTGTAATGCTTTTTGTTGTTTGTTTTTGCCTCTATCCTTCAGACTCTCCCTGCGTCCCATGATGGCTCAGAAACTACACCCTCCTTCCCTGCTTCCCGAGTGCATAGGCTGGCCAGGTGCCCCACAGCACATCTTGGAGAAAGATCGCTTCAGGGACAGGAAGATCCGGGTTTGAGTGTCACTTCTGTCCTCATTTAGCCTTCTGATGTGGGGCATGTTACCTAACTTCTCTGAGCAGCTGTTTCCTCATCTGTAAAATGAAGATAACAACACTCCCCACAGCGGATTGTTGAGAAGATTAAATGAGAAAGCACATGTACAGCGTCTAAGATGGCTTCTCACAAAGCAGCTCAGCAGTTGACAGTTCCCTTCTCTGCAGCTGCTGCTACCTGAAGTTTCCAGGTGAGGCCATGCGACACCACTTGTAATGGCAAAAAAAAGCCTACATGTAAAAAGCAGCTTCTCCTTGGCCAGAGGTAACCTTACTAGAATAGTATGTCCCAGTGAAGCGTTACTTGGCCCCTTATACACTGTGGGAATTGGATGAAAAGAAATTCAACTATGGACACAGACAACAGTGATGGCAGAGGGAAGGGGGGGGCTGTGAAGAGGGGGATGAAGGGTGTGGGGTGGAATGTGATGTCTACAATAGTGTCAACAATAAAAATAAAGAAAAGGAATTCAACTAGAAAATGAGGATATACAAATAAATGTTGACCACATATTTCTTTCCTTTTTGGTTTCCTTTCCCTTTGAAAACTGTCACAGATCTCGGAGAGGTCCTGCTGTCCCCTTCCTCTTTTAAAGGATTTCATATCCTTCTTTCTATGCTGGTGGGCAGCTGCCAAAGCTACATGATGTGCGGGATACCCATCAGCTCACGGTGCTCCAGCCCTCAGCTCTGAGGTGGGGTGAAGGTTGGGGTGGCAGTGTCACTCACTTCTTCCAATAAATGTCTTGGTGTCTTCAGGAGCGCCTAAGATGTCACCGGGAAACCTGAATGGTCTGGTCAAACTGGAAACACCAGGACATTCTGGTGGGGACTCAAGCCTGACAAAACTTTTCTAGTAACCTGGGCCTCCCGTTTTGTTGGGGCAGAAGTGAGGTAGGGGGTAATGAGATAGAGGTAAAGCCATTTCAGTCCAGGTCCTACAATGATTGAAAAGTCTTTCCTTGGACCTTGGTATTATTTCCTCAAGCATAGGACTTCAGAAAATGGGAAAACTAATATCCTAAGGCTTTAGCATTCAGCAGTCGGCCACAGCCAGGAAGGACAACACATGGCTCCAATTCCAACCCCCACGCATGCCAACCAGATATACCCAGGAGTCTGGTTCAGACCAGAGATAGCCACTTTGGTGATTCAGAGAGGTCCCATAGAGGCAGTCATTCCCAAGGACTCTGGAGATTTCTGATTCACTGAGAGAGAGGGAGTGAAGGGGAGGAAGAAAGGTGATTCTAAAGAACGTCAAGTTTGGGTTGTTAGGCTGCAGATGCTTGTAGGAATTGCTCATCTGAGGGTTTCCATCTTCTTTCACTAACAGGCCTGCCTTCCTCTCCAGGAAGAGGAAATCTCTATTGCACTGTGGACATAAAGACTGTATATCAGTAGTTCCTAGATGTTTTTATAAAGAGCATGGTGGTGGTGAATTGCTTTGGGATTGCAAAATAAAGGCATTAAGAAAAACCCCCCAAAACTCCAAATACATCTAGAGCCATTATTTCTTAACAGAGATAATATTTTGTCACAAAAAAAAGAAGAAGGAGAAGAAGAAGAAAGTAGAAGGGCATAAATCTCAGGATAAAGGATAGCTTTAAAAATGTAGCTAATTCACATTTGGAAAAAGCTTTCTAAATTGTCCTTACTTATTTTGCTGCGGGTTGAGGAAATGCCATCAAAAATCAAAACAGAGAATCATGAGTTCTGGGTTCAAACTGAGACTCTGAGGCTGTTTATGTCCCGTAGGCAAAGCGATTATTTTCTGTTATTTCCTAAATGAGGGCATTATGTAAGTTGGTTTCACGAGGGCCCCTCAGGCTCTAACTTTCCTTAAGCTCCTGTTTCTCTGATTATAACATGAAAAACTGACATCTGTGTCTATCTCTACTTAATCACACATTTTAGGTACTCTTTCATAACATATTTTGTTTCATCAGTTTTCCCATTTGCAATGCAGCTAACAGCTCCTTTCCTAGGATTCGTGAAGGCTTGCCATATCATACAAAACCCAGTAATTTTCCCACTACTCTGGGAGTTTCCCAGGATTTTCTGCCAAAGATTATTTTGGTATCTAACTTTTATGAGCTTTCCGTCATCAGTATCATCGTCAACAAAAAATATTTCTTAAGTTAACAAGAAAAATACTGACTAAAGACAGGATTATATATATAATGGGTGAGAGTTCTTGCAGTACATGAAAGAACATCACCGACTTCACATCATCAGCAGAGGAGAAGCTGGCGTGGGATTGACAATGGCTCTAAGAGCAGCTTTGGGGGCTACATGTTGAGGGTAGTTGGTGTAGAGAGAGGCCAGCATCTCCCTTCTGGTCAACCCAAAAAGCACCACAGAGAGAACAGGGATTCTTCAGGAGATGGAGCAGAGAGGGCAAGATAAGTGAGACCTCACAGGGCAGGATGTCCAAAGGCATTGCGCAAAGTAGAGCCCCACGCTGGACAGGTGCTCTCAGCTGGGAATGATGTTGCCTCCAGGTGACATTTAGCAATGTCTGTAGACATTTTTGTTGTGACAGAGAGTAAGACTGATCCTGAGAGTGTAGAGGCCAGAGGGCCTGCAATACACAACTGTCCTACAACACACAGGGAAGCCCCACAATAAAGAAATATCTGGTGTAAATGTCAACAGTGTTAAAGTTGAAAAATCCTGCATTAGAGTCAAGTTGAGAGTGAGAATGGGATTAAGAGCCAGAGGACATTGGACATAGGTGTAAGGAAACTAGAAGGTGACAACTTGGAGACAGAGGAGAGTAAAGAGGTAGCTTCCTCATTGAAATCTGTAGACCTCCCATTCAAAATCACTACTGGGAGGCATAAGTGATCCAGAGCCCCAGCTAGGCCTGGTGTTGTCCTGGAAGTGGAAGCATGGAGTGGGGGTGGGGAGCAGAGCTACTGCCCTTCCTCCTTGACGGATGCCCCCACCAGTGGATGTGCTGGTGGGCAGAATGTCAAGACTGCTCTGAAGAGGAAGGAATGGGAGCAGGTATATGGGGCAAAGGCATCAGGCTCAGAGTCAAGGCGGGTGAATAAGATTTGCTCCCTCAAGATGTACACACCTAGTCCTGTGCTTTCCCAGCCCTAGGTAGCTCTCCCTGTTAGGACAAACATACTTCACTCCTGCCTGGGTTTAGCACATACAAATCCCTGACCTAAAACAGTCTGAGTAGTTAAACAAACCCAAGCTCATTAAGCAGTCCCAAGATATTAAAAATTGTGGACTCCTGAAAGACTTGTCAGGCCCCTAAAATCTCACTATGATTCATTATTAGAAACCTCTCATGTGCCAGGCCTGTTTAGGAGGTGGGAATGGGATTGTAAGCAGAAACAGACATGCTCAGTCCTCAGACACATGGCACTTAGAGCCCTGCAGAGGAAATAGTAATTAAGCAAATAGTATCCCAAATGTCATAGAATCAAAACTAAAGTGCATGCTCTGAAGAAGTACAAACAATGAAGAAGTCTGATAGGGGCGTTTGTTTTCCGTGGGGAAACCAGGGAAGCTTCCCGTGAAAGTGGGTTGTAAAAGGACTTTTCACTGTGGAGCCTTTGAAGTCAAAAAGGCTATAAATTTAGCCTCTTGATTATATATCCCAATGAGGTTACGCAGCCAGACTCAGAGATCCACTGAGAGGTTGGAGGGAAGCTGGTCTATCTGCCCCACAAATTTATGTTACGCTAAGTCGTCCCCATCGCAGTTGATGCCAACTCAACCTTCTATGCTGAGGCCAAAAGCCTCAGGTCATCCTTGAGTCCTCTTTCTGGCATCTTACAATAGCATCCATAGACCTTGCTGGGTCTACCTTCAGATTAAATCCAGAATCTGGCCATTTCCCATCACCTACGCTGGGAGCCCCGGGTGAGCCTCCAGTTTTCCTCACCAAGCTTATGCCTGTTATTCTCCTAACTGGTCTGCCGGCATCTGCCCCCGCTCCCTATAGCCTATTCTCAAAAGAGCAGCTAGCCTAATTCTTTTAAAAGCTGTGTCAGATCACAGTCCTCCTTTGGCCCAAGCCTTCAATGACTCCTCATTGCACTCAAGGGCAAAAGCCAAAGTCAAAGTGTAAAAGCCCATAAGCCACCTGCCAAGCTGTTGTCCTCGCATTTCCTCTCCAACTTCATTTTCTCCTAGTCCCCACCTCCTCTACTGCGCTCCAGCCACACTGGCTGCCTCCATTTTTCCAAGAACACGCCTACCCCAGGGCCTTTGCACAAGCTGCTCTCCCTGCCTGGAATTCTTCTCCTCATACCTACATGGCTAATTCCTTCAGGAAATGCAAGTTTCTGCTCAGAAGCCAGCTTCTCCTGACCACCTAGCTCAGAATTACATCACATCCCTCCACACATGTTCCCATCCACTGCTTCCTTTTTCTACAGCACTTATTACTACTTCCCATGCCATATGTTGAGTTGACTTAACTATTAATAGCTCATCCCTTGTGTATCCCTCCATTAGAATGTATGCTCTAGGGTCAGAGAGAGAGAGACATCTACCTATCTATACCTATCTCTATACCTGTATTATGTACACCTACATCTGCATATATCTGTCAAGCACTCTGCTTTAAACTTGTGTGTCACGGCTCTTCATCCCATTGTATCGTAAGTTAAGACTTAATATTGTTAACAGGTGTTAGAATTATTGTATAATGATGAATACATATTGCATCTGTTCCTAAAAATGATAGTTTTTTAGTGTAACATTTTAGATATACAAGTGTGTTAACTCTGTTTAGGCATGTCTTTGCATTTTTAATGAATAGGGCCCCTTTAAGAATGGAAGCAGCAGGGCCTTGATGTCTGGTTTTACTCACTAATAAATAAACCCAGAGGGCTAGTCGCAATGGTGCCGTGTTTGGAAACAACAAGCTTCCAAGCAGGGCAGGACTGCTTACCGTGTTTGAAAGCTGCCCTTTTGCACACAACATTGGTAATCTTAGAAGACCCATGAAGCAACTGGGGAGAGCTAGAGGATGGGAACACTGTGTTCTTTGAAATCCCTCTGACTGAAGCAGACAGTCCCTCCCTCCCCCTAACCATCCTGAAGGGGAAGTATGTCGGCTTGGATGGGGTGGGAATTCCCCTTTCCCTTTGGTCTACTTAATAGACAGCCTCATGAGGGTGAAAGATGGGTCATCCCCAACCACGGGATGCTTTAACGTGAAGCCAAGACTGCCTGGGAAGTAAAATATTGGAGAATATGTGAAATTAACTTTAGTAACCCCCCAAACAAGATTTTTATAAAAACAAGTGGCATTAAAAATTGCCAATCTTGAAAGTAGAGCTGTTTCATAGGGCCACCAATAGGTGGCAGCCCATGATCCATCTGTCCTTACCAATTAGCAGATTCAACCCTGTTTCGCCCAGTGAATGTCCACACTGAAAATTCTGCTTGGTTCTTCTTCTGCTCCTTTGAAGCTGCCCCTGTCATCAGACACCAGTTTGGATTGTGCAACAAAATATTGGGTTTTTTTCTCCCTCCCGATCTAGATGAAGCCCCTTGGTGACCTCAAACCACAGTTACCAAGTCAACTGCTACTGTGACCTGGAAAAAACAGTGCGGAAATGAAAGATAAAACAAAACAAAACAAAGACCATACTGTGAGCTTTTCAAGAGAGAATAACATCGTGGAAAGCAGGCAGTTAGCAAACTAAGTCAGAAGCTAGTTATGTGCAGAACAGTCAAGAGACAGAGAAGGGGCAAGTTTGCGATTTGCCCCTTTAGGACCACTAGATCCAAACACCAGGCTTTGACACGACCACCAATGTTCGGGTGGCGTGCGCTGACCTGACCACTTTAGCTCCTTCCAGTTCCAAAGACTTCTCGTTGGTGACAAAAACAAAAAACAAACAAACAAAAGCTTTCAGCAGGTAAGTTTCCAGGAGAATGAAATTATTTTCTCTAGATTCTAGCTGAAGTATCTATATGTATTTAAAAAACAAAACAAAAAATAAAAAATCCTTTAAGTTAATCAAAATATTTAACAGAAAGGAAACTGACACGTAGAGGACCAACCTGGTAGAACAGTGATTTTTAAACTACAGGTATTTATTTACGTATTTATTTATTTGTGTATTGAAAAGTGACTGTGTAGGCCATAATAAGCATCACAGAACAGAAAGGAAAGGAAAGTAATGGAATGGAATCCAATCCAATCCAATCCATCAGAGTGTATCCCTATACAGAGTTCTAAGATAAAAGTTCTTGCTCTAGGAGGTCATGGTCAAAGAAAACTTGCAGGACTGTGCCTGCTTTCAACCTGTATATTTTCTACAGTCTCGTACCAGTAAGTTCCTCGCCATAAAAAATCGAATCTAACAAACAGCACTGTAGGTGAGTGTGAGCGGTATCAACCAGCAAAGTAATTAGATGCCTCCCCAGCTGCTAATGTGCAAATGTGGAGAATTAGGCCATTTGTCCTCTACGTTCTCCATATATCCATGATTTTCCCAAACGATTCTATTCTCAGGCATTTTGTCCTATTCTTCCATAAACACAGTTATTCCCATGATGTTATACATCCTAAATTTCTGTCTGGAGAAATCTAGCCACTGGTTAACCTGATAGGCCTGCTAGTGGTGGGAACTTAAATGTGTGAAGGAGCTGGGCAGGTAAAATAGGTGAGAGCGGTAGGCCAGGAGTAGCAAAGGACTGAATATGGATTTTATAGGAAATGTATAATTTTTAAAGTGGATAAATAACATTTCAAAAGGAAAAATGAAAAAGATACTATGCTAGGCAGCAAACCAGGCCGCTAGCGGACTGCATTATGTCTCCCTGCAAATTCATATGTTGAAACCTTAATTTCCAATGTGACTATATTTGGACATAGGGTCCTTAAGAAGCAGTTAAGGTTACATGAGATCATAAAGGTGGGGCCCTAATCTAATAGGCCTGGAAGAGAAACGGAGATCTCCCTGCCCATACAAGTCAGGAAGAGGGCCATAACCAGGAAGCATATCAGCTAGCCCTTTGATCCTGGACTTCCCAGCCTCCAGAACTGTGAGACATAAATTTCTGTTGTTTAAGCCTCCCAGTCTGTAGGGTTATTAGAGCAGCTAGAACATTCTAACACAGGCCGGAGGACCTGTGTGTGCCCATGGTTCCCAAGGCTGCAACCTTCCTCAGTTGTACTTCAGACTGAGTGAAGCACAACCTCCAGGATAAAAATCTAAGTTAAGTATCAATTCTCATAATGCCTTTGAAGTCTCAGTGTAACAGTGACAGGGTATTTATGCATTGAACAAATATTTCAACAGTATATCGTTAAAACTAGTTTCACTGAGTAAAGTAGACAAAAGAAAAGCAACTCTGAGAGCCTTGAAAGGAAATGTGACCATTTCCTGAAGAGGTGACCCCCACATTTTCAGAATGAGCATCCCAGTTGCTCCCACACCCCTGGGTCTGAGAGGGCTGGGCAGGACAAGGGCTGCAGGATTTGCCTGTCTTCCTTCCTTCCTTCCTTCCTTCCTTCCTTCCTTCCTCCCTCCCTCCCTTCCTTCCTCCCTTCCTTCCTTCCTCCCTTCCTTCCTTCCTCCCTTCCTTCCTTCCTCCCCCCCCTCCCTCCCTTCCTTCCTTCCTCCCTCCCTCCCTCCCTCCCTTCCTTCCTTCCTTCCTTTTTGTAATATGTTTATTGAGTTTAGAGAGAGAGGGAGGGGGAGAGAGAGAGAGAAAAATCAATGTGAGAGAGAAACATTGATTGGTTGCCTCCCATATGCACCCTGACCAGGGATCGAACCCGCAACATTTTGGTGTAACTGACAATGCTCCAACCAGCTGAGCCATACCGGCCAGAGCAGCCTTCACTTTCCTCTTTTCCTGTTACAAGTCATTGTCCCTCCTATTCTAATGCAATTCATACGTTATTTGATTTAATCCTCATGGTTGTCAGAACTTCACTCATTTTTCAACAATTATTTGTTAAGTACGTACTTTGTGTAAGCACACATCTAGGTGCTGAGATACATTGGTGAAGAAAACAGATAAAAATTATTGTGTTTGTGGCTCTTTGAGTTGGAAGAGACAATGAAAAAAATAAGTAAAACATAATATGCTACAAGGTTGTAATGTGCATTTGCAATATTTTCTGAGAATATTCGATGGTGCTATGGAAAAAACAACTTGGACGAATGAAACTCGTATTTGAGCACACATAAGTAAATTAATAGTATGTGAGATGTGTTAGAAAGATCAAGCAGAGCATGTGTGCATAGATCAGAAGAAATGGCAGAGCCTGGATACGGTACCTGATAATCAAAATACTCATGAATGTGAGACAATGAAGATTCACGAGTCCTTAACTTGGCCACCTATTTGGGAGATGCATTCTGACACCAAGTAACCTTGGCCCATAAACACAAATAAAATCCTAGCTGCTCAGCTGGCTAGTTGGTAAGCAACAGCCACGATCATGTGCCGGCTGCAGACGCCTTCTCTGCTGAGACCCCATGATTAAGTTCAATTCTGGTCCTGGTAACAGTCAGAAAAGGCTGGTGTGGGAGCTGTAGACCCAGGTACTGTGGTTCTTTTACCCTTTTGCTCACTGGATTAAGCATATTAATTTACCCAATCATTCTCCCAGTGTGAGTCTTAATTGATTTAATAAACCATGTGATTCAATCATCTTAATTTGATTTGTGAGCCTTTGTGGGATAGTTTGCCTGGCCATGGACTTAGAGCTGTCATACAACGAAACAACTTCCCGTGTGACAGCATCAAAAATAGAGCGCAGAAAGAGGGTGGGGGCACTTTAAATGGAGTGGTCAGAAAAGGTCTGATGGAGAAGGTAACAATTATGCAAAGCCTTAAAGGACCTGAGGGAGCAAGATACGCAGGTATCCTGAGCAAGATCGCTCCAGACATAGAGAACCACACGTGCCAAGATCCCCAGCTGTGAGCTTTTCTGGCAAACTCCATGAAGAGCAAGGAGGCCGGCTGGCCAGAGAGGAGTGAGCAGGCCCGCAGGAGGCATCAGCCCTGCAGGTCCTTGGAAGAACTTTGGCTTTTACTCTAAAGTGGTTTCCATAGGAAGGTTTTGGACAGGAGAGGGGTTGGACTTGCATTCTAACACAGTCAGTCTGGCTGCTGTCCACTGGAAAGGAATGAAGCAGAGCGGGAGGTCAGTTAGGGGACAGTGGCGATGATCCAGGCGAAAGATGATGCTGGCTGTGCAGTGGTGAGAAGTGAGGAGATTCTGGAGGTATTTGGAAGCAGAGCTGGCAGGAAGTGCTAGGAGGTTGCACATGGGGAGCGAGAAAGGGAAGAATCCATGAGGAGCCCAAGGCTTTAGGCCGTAGCGACTGGAGGCGGCAAGGCCATGAACTGCAAGGGACAAAACTGAGGAGGAGAAGTCAGTGTTATTTTACTGAAGAAGGAACTGAAAATTAAATAACTTACCCAAACTCCCATAGGAAGTGAGTTGTTCAAGACAAGCATCAACTCAAGCCAGGTCATATTTCCAAGTTCGTGCTCTTCCTGTCTCTCAGCCCACTGAGAAGACTGTACAGAGAAAGGAGTGTACAGAGAGACAAGTATACAGAAAGAGGGTCATCCGGGGAGAGGGGTTTCCAGGGAGTAAAGTAACCAGGAGGAGGGTTCTACAGGGAGAATGATATATAGGGAGAGGAACATGGAGAAGAGTTCATAGGAAGAGGGGGACACAGAGAGAGGGATATAGAGAAAAGTATATAGAGAGGAGTACTGGGGAGTAGGGTACCCAGAGAGTGGGGTGTCCAGGGAGTGGGGTATGCAAGGAGAGGGGTATTCAGAGAAAGGAGTATAGAGAGAGTGAGGGCTACAGAGAGGGGTCTACAGAGAGCAATGGGAGCAGTGCCAAAGAACCAGCTAAGTCTGATGGCAAGGGGCGGTGAGGATCAAGGATTTCACCAAGGAAGACTTACAGCTTGGCCTCCAGTGTGACCATAGTGGGAGATGGGGAGTGTGTGTGTAGAGAGGGGGGCAGGGTTTAGGCAGAAAGCGGCGTGAACAGGACTGAGAGGTACAGAGTGTAGGGAAAATTCAGAGAATCTGAGGGTTGGGTGATACCATTTGAACAGTTTTCTTTAACTCAAAATTTAGCATAGAAATCTTGTGACATAATTTACTCTCTCATGTAGACCCATAGCATTATGCAAATGTCAGGAAAAAACATGGTTTTCCAGGTGAAAAAGAGTCTTGGAAACAGATTTTTCTTACTGTGCCTGCCGTCAACACTCCTCTCACAACAAAGGCCAGAGCAATTCCAGATTGGTAACCGGGGTGTGCGACACTCATTCAGCCAATAGCACCCAGGTATCCCGGGTCAGCCGCTGAAACTGTTTGTATACATAAAGGCAATTTGATATTCCTTAACTCAGTGCTTGTCAGTGTTTAAAGTTTATGCAAACCACACAAGGAAAATTCCGATTCACTATGGCTGAAGCGGGACCGAGATTCTGTGTTTCTGACAAACTCCCAAGTAAGGCTGATACCGCTGCCCTGTGGGCCACTTTCTGGAGCAGCAAGCCCTGACCCTCTGCAAAGTACACTGGGGTCTAGTTCTGAGGGATAAGCAAACAGCACCAATCAGGAGTTACTTCATTATTTTGGAGGAGGGAAAGCTATCAAGTTAGTAGAACCAGAAAATGTAAACTCAGGGAAATGAGAAGGACATATTCAGGTCATGAAGAACTGGAGGAGCAAAAAAAGAAAATTGAAAGTTAGAAATTGCAGAATGTTTGCCTTCTTGCCACCACCCAGGTGGGATGCGCCATAAATGCAGCTGGAGTTTGATCTCTTGGATCGAGGGTCAGTTCGACGCTGACCTGAGTCTGGATCACCCCCATGGCCCCCACGGTGGGCGCCCCTCCCAGACCGAGAATGTTCTAAAGGGAAGAACCATGTGAGAATGAACTGAGCCTTAATTAGAGGTGGAAAAACTTGTTCTCTAGCCAGGCCTGCTCTGAGAAAGTTCCCCTAGGTGCTGGAGGTGTGTTAGTGTGGCCAAGGGTGAGATCAGGACAAAGGGCACTTACTTATGCAAAAAGGTGTCTGGGAGGTTCTGACTTCCAGCACTGCATGCCTGTGTGGCTTTTGTCATGTCAGACTATGTAACTGTGACTTCAGTGACATAGCTGAGGTATGAGGGGGATCTCTTGTCACCTCTTCTGCTGTCCTGTGTTGTCTTCTGCTTTCACTGCATGGAAGGAAACCCACAGCCACACAGCTCCTGCCATCTGTTAGCTTTGCAACCATGGGCCACAAACTGAATGTCAGAGCCATCACCTCATCAAAATGACAAATGACACAGCCTAGCAGGCTCAGGCATGCACTAGGGAGCCAAACTTCCAGGGTTCAAATCTTAGCTCCACCATTTATAGCTGTGTAACTTTGGACAAGTAACTTATCCTCACTGTGCCTTTGTTTCCTCGTCTCTGAAGAGGAAGATACTAGTGATGTGCACCTCATGTCATTGTTATGAGGATAAACTGAGCCAAGGGTTGTAAAGTGCTTAGAACACTGCTAACATGGTAGGCACCACACAAGCAGTTAATTAATGAAAATGAGACTCACAGACCCATAAAGGTCTATGGACGTATTTTCCAAAATCCACTTTTGTTTTTAAGATCTTCACCTAACTGCATGTGATTGTCAGTTCATCTTGGGTCACCTGGATGACCACCTGGTGAGTGCTGCCACGCTGTTTCAATGCCCTGAGTGCACTTGTGTGCTGTGCAGACAAGCAGTGGGAGACTTCAGGCCCCTCCCAGCTCGCAGTGGAAGAGGCAGGCTGGGCTGTCTAGCTGAGCTGTGTGTAGGCAGGCAGTTCTACTGCCACGTTATGGGCAGGTGGGCAATGCAGAGCCCATCTTTGCAAAGTGGGAAACACACAATGAACACATTTTACTTCCGCTTCTAGCAATAATTGGGTTAGAGACCTACTTAATACACATTGGAAATTTGCTGCAGTATGACTCTATCTTCAGGTGAATAAGACGGCCTTATAGAATTATAAAATGACACTTCAAACCCCTAAAGGGGGGCACTGCCAGATCCTGAGCAGGTACAATGAGACTCATCCAGTCGGCAGGCGGATTGGAAACAAGCTGGGGGCTCCAATCAACAGCTGCTGTCTGGGTGAGGAGTCACTGGCCTTGCGTGGCACAGCAACCAAACAGGGAGAGGCAGGTCCCTTCTTCCTTCTCCCACCTTCCTGTCTTTTTTCAAGGTCCCTCTGGCAGAGCCCAGCAGGGAGATGGCATGGGAAAATTGGGTTTTCAGAGTTACAGCCCAGATAAAATAGGGTAGAAACAGGTTGGCTTGGAGCTGAGATGTAATAGTTTACTAACCACTACAAGCAGTGAAATAAGGATAATAATACCTGCCTTAAAAGTCAGATTAGATCATATATGTAAGACTACTTGTGTTCTGCATTGAGAAACAACATTATTGAGACAGGCTAGGGAAAGTGTTATTGGGGATAGTAGTAAAGGGTTACTTTTATGTCTAGGATTTTAATATTCTGCTTTTTAACCACTACATGTATAAGCATAAACAAGTAGGTACAGTTAACTTTAACCTCACATATTAACTTTGGAAAGGTTCCAACTGTTTTGTTCTAGACTAGGTAACCGGAATGAGAGATGGTCAATGTCCCAAATACAATAACAGCATGTGAGAGTCCCTGGACAGATAGAGCAGTTTTCCAGACTAGAAGAATCTCATGTCCTGGTCTGGGAGAGGAGGTATCTCAGACTTCCTGCCACTCAACTAGCAGCCTGGAAGAAGTTGGCTGATGGCACTGAATGCACGTAGGTAACATTACTGGGACAAGTCATAAAAAATTTTGTGCTTATTGTTTATGGTAAACATTGCTATGTATGTTGATATTTTTCATAATAATTTATCACAAAGCCCCACAAACATTAATATTTTCTATTGATTCATTAATATTTTCTAATATATTCTATTAATTCATTTCACAGAGAAAAGTCCTGTATTAGTGTGTGGGTTGGCCCACAAGAAGTTGCTGCTAAATTGTGTCATTTTTCTATGAGAACCCATTAAAGTTTCTCTCATTTTGTATTTCATGACAGGTGCATCTATTGCAGATTATATTGATTTACTTTTCTGACAAATAATAACAGGGTTTACCATGGATACGACCCAATGCTAAGTGATCAACCAAAAAGTTACCATCCTTGACCTCATGGACATTACATCTACTATGAGAAGCAAGAGATAAATATATAAACATACAAAGGTATTCTATGAAGAAGAATTTGTGAGAACAGGGGCGAGGAACATAGGAACCTAATTAGTGTGTACATTTAGAAAGGCCTCTTGAAGAAGTAATATTTGAACTAAGACCTAAAGGACAGGTAAATAAAAGTCAAATGATAGGTGGGTAAGTTGAAGATTTCTGGCAGAACTGGAAGCGGAGAAGAAGGCTGCAATGTGAAAAAGAACTTGGCACATTGAAGAAACCTACAGAACCTCAGCATGGCTACAGTACAGTGAGAGACCTCAGTGAAGCTGGGGAAGAGCCAGATCTGGCATGTGTTTGGATTGTAGGCAAAGGCCAACTGGAAGCCTTTGGAGAACTTAAACAATGGAGTGATATATACCACTTTGACTTTTTTAACAAGATTTTATTTATTTGTTTTTAGACAGAGGGGAAGAGAGGGAGAGAGAGAGAGAAACATTAATGTGTGGTTGCCTCTTGCATGCTCCCTACTGGGGACCTGGCCTGCAACCCAGGCATGTGCCCTAGACTGGGAATCAAACCAGAGATCCTTTGGTTCACAGGCCTGTGCTCAATCCACTGAGCCACACCCACCAGGGCCCACTTTGACTTTTGTATGAAGCATGGATGACTGGGTAGGAGTGGAAAGAGGAATTTAATTAAAAGGCTGCTGCAGGGATCCAAGTCATGTCACCAGGTGTCTGTCTTCAGGGGCTGACATTCACATAGAGAAAGAAATTATGATGGCTTGGACAGGGAAGAGTGGCAAAGAAAAAGGGAGTAAGGTTTGAGATCTATTTTGATAATCTGCAAGACTGAGTTATTCACTGCATTTAGAGGAGGATAATTCTGGGTTCCTGTCCTAAGCAACTGGGTGTTGGAAGAGGGTGTTCCTAGAAGAAAGGACCTGTGACAGGAAAAAGATGGAGAGGAGGCCATAAAAGATATCAGGAGTGAAAGGCATCATACAACCAATGGATATATGTGTATGATACTTAAAAGAACTGCACTCCCTCACAGAAAGAACTCACACACCAAATATCATGGTAACAGACTGACTCATAAAGCAATGTCTCTACTAAAAACTCTAATTTCTACTGGCAAAATCCTGATGTAGGGCCATGAGTTTTTCTGTACAAATTATTTTAACATTTAAAATAGTTAACATCTCCTGGCTTTAGAGGCAGGAGGAAAAGGTCTCTAGGAACAATTACAAAATCTTAAGGCATACACAAACCAATCCTCAGGTGTCAACTTGCTCAGCACAAAGTCATAGCCATAATTTCTTGGAGAAGAAAGAGCCTTCATTAGAGAGAATCTGTGACTTTTCAGAGGTCTTATTAGTTCAGAAAAGGGCTGAACCAGAATTTAAAACCAGGAGGAAAAAGAGAAGTGAATTCTTATATGAACTGGGACAGATGATCAGAATAATCCAAGAGAAATGACCCCTCGAGGCTTCAATGACCCTGTCTGGCTGTCTGCACTCCAGCCACTGCACCGCTGGTCCATGCTTCACTTTATGTGTTTGGATGTGGTCACAGGCTTTGCAATAACATCTCCGGAATTTAGGTAATAAGATCATAATTACAGGCATTCCTTTGCCAGTCTTTCCTGTAGACTCTGAAATGATGGAGAAAAACTTCCTAGTACATCTCACTGCCAAGGAAAAGAAAAATGCAATCCCTCCTCATTTAGCCTTAAAGATATTTCCAGCGCTAATAAAGAGAGATGAAATAATTAGCTCCTACTAGGAAAAGGCTTTAAATATAGAAATTATCATTCACTGAACTTGACCACAGAATAAGTGGCTTCTAAGACTCTATTTTCAGCATAGTTGGGCTTAGAATAAATTGTTTGTCACATGAAAATCCTAGCTGGAGATGCCTGTGGGTGAAAAGAAAATGGGTCTTGGAGAGGGCGTCTGTGATGCACCCAGCTCTGTTTGTAGAGACGTGGCTTAGCTCAGAGCATGGACTCAGCACCCAGATTGCCTGGGTTTGAATTCTACTGTAATTCACCTTCCACCACCATGAAATTTCTAGCAAGGTACATCTATACTCTGTACCTCAGTTCCTCATCAATAATATGAGGGTAACATTGCAATTTACCCATTCCTCGGGTCTTGTATGGACTAGATGGGATGCTATGGATAAAGGGCTTCCTACAATGTTCTACCTTAGTGTAAGCGTGAACACACTCGCTCTGGGTAACTGGGCCAGAGGAGTTGTTCATCTGGGTTTCAGCTCTTCATGAAAGAACTGCAGGAGTGTGTAGCATCTTGATAAATGGAGTGGCTGTAAGAGCAAATGTTTGCACCTAAACCTTTATAAGAGCATTTCTGGGTTGTATTAGAACCTAAACACAGAGAATATAAACAGACCTATCTTGCAAATGGGTTGATGATATTTGATCCTTTGACTCTATGTTTTTAACTTAGCTGATGGTGCTATCCACATTCAAGATTCTTATCCAATTTACATATTATTTCAGGAACTTGGAAAAGCAATAAATGATAGCTCATATTTAAAAAATTAATTTAATATTTATCAGGGATCTACCAGGTGCAAAGCATTTTGTGAGGCTTGTGGAAGGAATGCAAAAATCCCAAAATACGATTACTTCCACTGAAGTAGCTTACGGGTGAGGTGAATATACATTCAGAAAATAAATCAAGCAAGCTGGATGGTGGCAGTGTTGAATATAACTAAAATCAAAGCTTTGCAGCCCCTGGTGCCATATGGTAACACTGAAGTCACAGTCCAGCAGCCACATTTTAAGGCCCGAGAATACGTCAGAAGTTGGTAATCCTCCTGGCAGGAGAGTAGGTCTGACAGAGGAAACTGTTTTGAATTCCACCTGATGCTATGCAAGTGGTGGAGGGTCTGCCTGGCTGAACTTCTAAAGTAAATGAATTACAGAGATATTTCTTTGGAATACACTTTGACTAGGAGCTTATTGTTCTATAAGAGAGACAAGACATATGCCACAAAACATAACCATTTCACTCCCCACTAAAAAACGTTAATGTCCTTTGGGACAAAAGCAAAGAGTACTAGATGTTCATGACTTGGCCCCGACCTGTCAGTGTAAGTTAAGGATGTTCTCAGGTGCAAGTCATAGAACATGCAATCAACCGTGGCTTAAGTCAGTGCTTCTGAAGCTCTAATGTACTTTCAATCACCAGGGCTCCTTATGAAAATGCACATTCTATTGTGGAGGCCTGAGGTGGGGCCAGAGATTCTGCATTTCTAACAAGCTCCCAGATAACGCTGATTCTGTTGGTCTAAGGCCCATAATTTAAATAGCAAGACCTTTAAAAAGTAGACTTTTCCCTCCTCCATACACCAAGAAATATGAAAGTAATTCCAGATTTGGCTCAGATCAGCGATGTCTGTGCTCTGGGACTGGCCCATCAGGAATTTGCAAATCACGGCTCATGGGCCAAATCTAGCCCACTGCCTGTTACTGTCAGTAACATTTCATTGGAACACAGCCATGCTCATTTGTTTATGTTGCCTGTGTCTGCTTTCACGCTAGAATGGCTAAGTTGTGACAGAGACTACAGGACCCATCAAGCCTAAAATATTTACCTTCATCTACCTATTTACGAAACAAGTTTGCTGACTCCCAGGTTAGACACTATTATTCACTCTGGACTCGGGCCCATCACCTCTCCCCCACTCAGCGAGGACTCTGTTGACACGCAGAAAAGACAACGTGGCTGCAATATGGCTCCTCTCCCTCACATCCTGCTGCCCCCTACCAACCCTTCTTCCAGCCACGCCACACTATTGGCAGCTCTCCAAAGGCATCGCGCTCCGTCGTGGCTTCAGAAAATGCCAAGTGTCTTTTGAGGACAGTGGGAAGACCGCTGAAGCAGAATGTTTGAGTGAAACATGGTAAAGGCCGACAGCTGAGCAGGCTGCACTGGGAGTGAAACAGAGGATGACCTCAGGTTCCAAGCTGAAGAATGTGGGCCCACAAGTCAGCGGGGTGCCTTTAGGTTTTTAAAGCATGGGACCAGGTTAGTGTTCTACAGGTGTAACTCTGGTAACACTGTGTAGAATGACCTGTTGCATTAGTCTTCTGAGGCTACCATGACAAAATACCACAGAGTGGGCGGCTTAAACAACATAAACATTACCTCACAGCTCTGGAAGGGAGAACTCCAAGACAAAAGTGTGGGAAAGTTCAGTTTCTGGTGAGAACTCTGTTCCTGGCCTGTAGAGAGCCACCTTCTCAGTGTCCTCC
Source organism: Desmodus rotundus (assembly GCF_022682495.2). Taxonomy (NCBI): domain Eukaryota; kingdom Metazoa; phylum Chordata; class Mammalia; order Chiroptera; family Phyllostomidae; genus Desmodus; species Desmodus rotundus. The sequence goes on from NC_071397.1 coordinate 82,828,547, forward strand.
CATGGCCACTTCTCTGGGTGTGACAAGACAAAGAGATAGAAAGAGAAAGAGAGAGAGATGATGACTCTGGTGTTTCTTCCTTTCCTTGTTGGATTAGGGCCTCACCCTAATGACTTCATCTAACCTTAATTACCTCTCTGAACTCTCCATCTCTAAATACAGTCATATTGGCTGTTAGGGCTTCAACATATGGACTTACGGGGACACAACATTGGTTTAGTCCATGACAGCCGGTGAAACATTTGAGGCTGAAGATAAGGGCCTGACTCAGAGTGGTGGGCTATAGAAGCACACCAGTTGAAAGCCACTGGGCTCCAGGAATAGAAAGGAAGGAAGGAGTGGCAAGATAGAGGGTGGGGAAAAAATCGGCAGGCCTTGGTAACAGTAAGCAAAGACTGACCATCTCTGGCAGCTCTGTTTAAAGCCTGGTGATTAGGGAATGGAGCTATAAAGGGAGAAAGAGCTGCTTTGGATAAGAACGATGGTTTGGGGATCTTGTCAGTCTGAAGTACTGTGAGGTTATGCAGGTGTGCTTGGGGGGCAATGAATTCATCTCCCCTTCACCAAATGCTACCTAAAATACCTTTTATCAAGAAGTTTTTGATATTGAATTTTAAAAAAATGTAATCAGTCATCATATTGGCCCTTGAATGCATTTAATTATTGGGCCGGCCAAAAAGTTCATTTGGAGTTTTCCGTACAATGGCTCTAGTAGCTCTTAGTTGTCTTTAACTTTGTTTGAAACAATTTTGTGAGATTGTATTGTGACAGCTGTCATATCAGCATGCATTTAAAAAAAACTTATCAAAACTGGTGAATTTTTGTGTAGCCATTTTAATACTGAAGATGAAAGAAAATATACAACATTTTTGGCATATTATGCTTTATTATTTGAAGAAAGAAAATATGCAACTGAAATGCAATAAAAAGATCTGCGCAGTGTATGAAAAATGTGCTGTGACTGATCAAATGTGTCAAAAATGGTTTATAAAATTTCATGCTAGTGATCTCTCGCTGGACAATGCTCCATGGCCTGGTAGACCAGTTGAAGCTGATAGCGATCAAATTGAGACATTAATTGAGAACAATCAACATTATACTTTCATGGGAGATAGCCGACATACTCAAAATAGCCAAATCAATAAGTTGGTGAACATTTTTAAAAAATGTCTATTATTTTAGGAAAAAAGCCATATGGACTTTATTTATAAGAATGATCATCAGGTTCTTTATTATCTGACCCAACCACACGTTAGTTAGGATTTAAATCAAGTTCTCTTATTCCGATCAGTGGGGATGATTCTATCAATACAATGTGACACATACTGTCCTATAAAGAAACATTTAGAGGATATTCATTTATGCATGCATTCAAATCATAAATATACAGTAAATATAAACTGATGAGAAGGCACAGTTCCAGGCGTCGGGGATTTAAAGGTATCTAAAAAGGAGCTGACTCTAGTCTGCATTGGAAGTGAGCTTAATAGCTCTGTTCTGAAAAATGATTACTCTTTTTCTGACCTAAGCCTTCACTTTCTTCAGTTCTCCTTAAGTGAGCTGTGGTAGCATGCTGAGAAGGATCTAGGTACACAGCACAGAAGTTAAAGAAGGGGCTGGATGGGGGAGTCAAACCATGTGACCATTTCTCCAGGAGTGCATTTAGCAGCCTGGCCCAGTAGGAGCTAGCTCTCTAAGAAGCAAGACAGATACAGCCTGAAAATTGGGGTGCATACACGATGCAATCCTATGCGATCAAACCTACAGTAATTGCATGTTGTGTTTGCTTTATTTGTGGAGACCATAGACTCAGGCGCTGCTGCAAAGTTTCATCCCAGCCTATCTGTTTAGTTATTGGAGGAAGAACAAGTCAGAGCAAAAGACCTTCCGGATCCTTCCAGCTCTTCCTTGGGAGTTAATCATTTCTTGTATTGTAATCACTTTACGCTTGGAACTTGATGCTGTGAATTTCAAATGTCTTTAAGGATACAGTCTGTGTTTTGTAGTCTGGAAGACCCCTTGGGCTACTCTGCTTTGGCTCAGTTGCCTTTGCAACTTCCTTTTCATGCTCTGCTTCCCAGTACATTAACCCTGTCCCACTGCCTTCAGACTATCTCTACTTTCTAATCAACTTGGCCTGTGTGACCTTGGGCCAGGTGCTATGGTAAGAGAGATTGGGACCTTGCCGTTAAATAATCAAACAAACAAAGGACAAAGAACACAATTATGCAGTGGGTGGCATCAGTTAGTGGACTCAGTAAAACCTGGGGTGGAATTCAGCTTCTCCACCTAACAGCTCCAGCAAGTTATTGAAATTCTTCTAAGTTCCTGCTTTTGCCTCCACAGATGGGCATGGTGAGGCATTATCTGCCTCATAGGTTTGTTGTGAAGATTAATGAAGAAACAAATGTATAGTGCCTAACACTCAGAAAGTGCTTAATATAGTCTTATTATGATGATTGTTATTTCCATCGGGAAGAGGATGTTTAGGCTTTTCCTTCTGAACATCCCCCACCCCTGCTTTTTGATTTTCAATTCTCCCTTATAACTGCGCAGGATTCTCTGGTTTGCAGAGAAGAAAGATGCTCTCTCTGCGGAGGACCTGAGATGCGAGTGGAATGTGCCTGCAGGTGGACAGGACCACAGATGATGATGTGGTGCCTCAGTGTAATCTGCTTTGGTCCAGTTTTCATCTTCGCGTTCATGACCTTCGAGAATCATTGGTTGTAGAAAAGAACAAAGAACTCCAAGATGCAGCCAATGACCAGTCTTGAGTTATTTTACTCAATAAATATTTATTCTGCAATTTCTGTGTGCCAGGCCCTAAGTCAGTGCTGGAGACAGTGCGGAGCACATGGCAGCCACAGGCTCAGAGCTCCTGATGGCCCAGTAGATGGCAAACACTTCAGTGCAAGCAGAGGTCTGGAGGTGAGCTGAGTGGGATGCAGCTTAGGTGTTAGCTGTCACCTTGACCTTCACCCAGGGGCCACACTGGCAATCTCATGTGCATGGTGGTCACTGTCAACTGCCTAAACTGGCAAGCCGGGGTGAAAAGAGCAACTGAAAGCTTGGGAGCTGAAGCAAGGGATGAAGCAGCAGGATATTGAAGGATGATTATGTCATTGGTTTGAAATTGCAAAAGAATGTGGGTGAAGAGACAGTTTTAACCTCTCCTAACTATCTTCTGGCCAGGAATGTTAGTTCAGAAGAAGTAATCTGACGATGAGGGGGTGATTGCTGGTATTTCCTGTGCCCTTCCTCAATTCTCAGCATGACAATTCTCAAGAAACCACCAGTGGTGAATAAACTATGATTTGGACTCAAAATAATGGTGCACAGTTGGAGATCACCAACTTTATCAACTGAATGAATGACTGGAAGTGCTTTGAATTTGCTAAGTTAGCAAAGCTGAGCCAGTCTCCATGAAAATAGTAGTTCTAATGGTCACTGACTCTGCAGTAATCTTATGTAAAAACAGTATCCAGCTGCCTAGCCATCTGGCTGGGCATCCACTGATCTTCAGGAAGTCATGATTATCAAATCACAGCTGAACATGGCTCGGATAGGGCGGGGGGCTGAGCCCTGCTGTTAGAACTGTCTTCTCATTGGAATAAATTAGCTTCTGGGTAAGGGCCCAGCTGACCTCAGTCTCAGCCCCTCACACACAACTCACTCTGTGGTGGCAGAGGCTGCCTAGATCCACAACTCGAAGATGTCGCAAATGGTGGGTGAAGCAAATCTCCAGGCATTCTGGGATGGACGAGGCTTGGAGGCAGTGTTAAAAAGAACCAACATTTGTTGAACACTTGCTCTGTGTTGTGCACAGTTATAAATTCCACTCGGATTACCTGGTAACCATGACGCTAAGTGGTTAACTTGGGAAAGTTCTGTAGGGCAGAGAGTGGGGAGAAATGCTAGAATAATAAACATCCTTGGAGACTTTAGAGAAGAATCAGAAACTGGGACCAAAGCAATGGTCTAGCTACGTGAACGGGGGCCCTTGAACAGAGGCTGGCAGTCTTGCAGTCATCAGGAGTTAGGCATTATGTTAAGAGAGTCAGGGCAAAGGAGAACTGAGGGGAAGGCAAAGAGGGACTCGGAAAATGAGGCGGGAGGTTAGAGGCAGGTTTAAGTTCAAGATTCCAGGTCTGTCAGAGAGAGAGAGAGAGAGAGAGAGAGAGAGAGAGAGAGAGAGAGAGAGAGGGAGAGAGAGCGCAACTGTTTCTTTACCAGCTGCTGAAAGCCTGCCAGGCTAGGGAGACGGCTCAGGTTGCTTAAATGCTTCCCGATTCACGACTCTTAGGTTAGCAGCTGTGGCCAGCAGAGAGGGCAGGAAGGAGAAGAGGTGGGCTGGCTGGTGGTAAACTGCAAGTCCCGGCCTGCCATTTACTGGAAGGAAACACTGATTCCAATGCAAGACGGAGGCGCTTCTGAAGAAAAGTTAGGATTACATAAATGTACTTTCATTTTTACCAATTAACATTCTCCCTCCTTCACTCCAAATAGATGTCCCTCCCTTTCCCATCCAGGATAAGCAACTGACAGCACAGAGATTTGAGAGTTTCTTTGTCATTAGTGGGAAAGGAAGTGACTCCTGGGTCACTTACAAAGAGCAGCTGTACATTCAGAGTGTGTGGGGCAGGCTGGTTACCTGACTGCTCATGATTGGGAAACTGCACCACAGAGAAGTTCCAGGCTGTTTGGGTCCCCATGGTCACTCTTCATTGGCCAAGGAGTTTGAAAGGCAGCATAGTGGGAGCTGGAGAGGGGACACTGTAGTCAAAGCAGCATGTGTTTGGGGTTGTAATACTAATTCTGCCAACATCTGATCTATATAGTTTGCGGGCAGCAAATCTGCTCTCTCTCAGCCCCAATGTCTGCATCCCTATTGTTTGATGCTGAGGAATGTTAGGATCAGATATGATGATGATAATTCTCTCCTCCCCCGTATTCCCAGACACCTCAGCCAGAAACCAGGGAGTCATAGGAGATGCCTGCCCCTCAACCCCACGTTCCCCCCTCCCACTATTTCCACCTTCTAAATCTTCTGAATCCATCCCTTCCTCTCTCTCTCCTCATTGCCCCTGCCTTCCATCAGGCTTTCACACTCTCCCGCCTGAATACACTGGTTCTCGGTGTGCAATTTTACCTTGTTTGTGCATCAGTCCCATCCACTCCCACCCACCAGTAAATAGTTTCTAGAGAGGAGGGGTTTTTTTCCTCTCTGCATCATCAGTCTCAAGAATGGAAACATGAAATAGGCTCCCCCCAAAATGTCTGATGAGTGAATAACTAGGTAGAGGAATAAGTTAATTGAACAGCATGTGCAAGCAGATAAGTCAACACATAAAAACCATCCCTTAGGTACCCAGTCTGTTGATTGCAGCACAAAGTCTACTACACTGTACGTCTGTGAAGTGAGCCAGGTCTTTCCTCCTTGAGAAATTTCTCTATGCTCTTTGCCATTTCAACTAACATTTGTTCACTGTTCTCTCTGTAAATGCCCTGCACTCTCCTGGGTGCTTCCATATGTGTGTCATTCCATCCTCACTACGACTTGTGACATAGTATCCCCATCATCGTTTCAAAGAGGAACGAGGTCTAATAACTCACATGAGGTCCCACAGCTAATGTGCAGTGAAGCTGACATCCGAGTAAAGGTCTTTCCCATTCTGAGTACGATAATCTTTTTACTGAACCATGATACTTTCAACAAATATCTAGTTTGAAGCCTTGCTTTTCCTCTGAGAAGCATTTATTTTTCCAGGAATTCTGCAGTACCATTAGATTTTATAACAGGGACCCTCTACCTCCAAGGACGTGAATCAGTGCTCCCAGCTCACTTCCTATTAGCCCTGCATCTGGGAGAGGCCATGGTTGGTCACAGCCATATGGGATCATAGTGAGTCAGTAAGCTGAAGGGGAAGCTTCTCAGATATCACGGTTGTAACTGACTTTTTTTTCCCACACACATACACAAGTAATTGTCTTCTTAACTCTAAGCCAGGCCCAGAGCAGATAGCCACAAGCATTTCTGAATGAAGAAGACAGAATTGTTGTTACTAGGGGGTCTTCAGTTACACATCGGCTCAACATATTAAAAATGTTCTGCTTTAAAATTAGCAAAGTTAAATAGAATATAGGCTACAAATAAAAAAATGCACTGTCTCTGAAACTCCACATTTCAGTAGGGAAGAAAAGATACATGGTATGGACATGTGAATTCAGTAGACATTTACTGATGGCCTACTAAGGGCCAAACAATGTTGACCTTTTAAGTGACACAGAATAAGCAGGACATAGTCTTCCACCTCCAGGACACAGGAATAGGGAAGAAGGGGAGAAGTAGTGTTTCTTGAGTGGCTATTAGATGGCAGTCATTTTATCTCAGGGAATCTTTATAAAAATCCCTGAAGTAGATAGTATTACCTCTTTTTTTTTTTTTTAATAGAGGAGGAAACTTGGTCTAAGCAAAATGGAATGATTCGCCCAAATCATACAGCTGGTAAATACTAGATCTGGGATCTTAACCCAGCTCTCTCTAAATCCAAAGTTCATGTACCTTATACTGGATCACATTGCAGAGAAGATTATATATATACAAACCATCATAACCAGCATAGAAATGTAACACCAAGAAGGGATCAAGTTAAGCTGGGATAATCTGGAGGTGTTATTTGAGATGGACTTAAAAAAAAAAAAAAAGCAGATGGTATTTTTCAGGCAGAGCTGAGAAAGAACATGAGAAGGACTTTGAAGAAAAAGTAGGAAGCATTTGGAGGATAAGAGTTGCACAAACTCTCATGGAGTTTTAACAATCAGGAAGATCAGCCCTGGCTGGTGTGGCTTAGTGGACTGAGCACTGCCCTGTGAACCAAAGGGTTGCTGGCTTGATTCCCAGTTGGGGTATGTGAGAGGCAACCACACATTGATGTTTCTCTCCTTCTCTTCCTTTTTCTAAAAATAAATAAAATCTTTAAAAAAATCAGGATGATCATTGTAGAAAGGGTAACTAATATGGATTAGAGCAGAGCAGATTGGAGGATAGGGAGACCAGGTAGGAGGTCCTTGTAACTAGACAGCCAGCAAGAATGGAAAGGGAAAATGGATTTGAGAAATAAGAGGGGATTGTAGGTGGTATTGTATTGAAATGGTTGACCAATGAGTTCAGACTGCTGTGTAAGCAATGAAACCCAATGCAGGTGATGGAGTAGGTGACCTGGTCATGAGCTAGGGTTCCAATAAAGAATAAAGGAAAACAGAGGGAGAGAGAGAGAAAAGAAGGGGATTTCAGGATTTGCCATATAAGAAGTAGACTACATCTGAGTTATGACCAAGTTCAAGATGTGACGTTGCTGAGAAGTGGCTGAGACAGAATGAAAACAGAGCTCATCTGAATGGAAGAGATGAGAAGATTATGAATCTGAAAGTCACCATGGAAGCTGGCAGTAAATCATATGGAGGAAATAAGTATTCTGGAAGCTGAGATTGTTCAGAAAGTGAGAAAAAGAACTCATAATCAGAGGTAATTGGGATCCAGGAGCAGAGTGGAAGGCAAAAATGTTGGAAGATTACCATAAGTCAGGGAAAAAATTGTCTAAAAAACGTATAGTGCATCAAATTGCAATTATACAATAGGTATTTCAGCCAATCCTATAAAAATTCAAAGACACCTCCCTCCTAACTTAAAATTTGGAAAAAAATGAAATATTAGACATTCACATAAAGAATTACATTTTCCGTATTTGTTGGCAAGGAATGTCAAGGAAAGCAACTAATGCTGTCAGATCAAGTAGAAATGCCTTTTTTTAAAAAAAATCTTTTCTCACCTGTCCTGTGACCCACCTAGTCTACTTAACCCCAGTAAGGAAGAGAAAGATAGAAGCTGAGCATTTTTGTTGAGTCAACCACTTGTTACCACTCAAACAGGCTTGCATGTTCAAGGACACCCTGCCCATCTGTATCAATAGTGATGTCAACTTGAATGGGCAGAGTGTCGGTCCAGGTAATGTAAAAGAAAACATGCAGCCTGGGTGAGTAACTTCTAATCAGCATGAGGTGTAAGAGGAAAGTCTGTCCAACAGGGCATCATGAGCCACATTCCAGCCTCATGACATGGTATCAGGTTCCACGACGTGGTCAGCAATTGGGCTCCAGTTGTTGCTTCTATTAACTACAGGGTTTTGCAAGCCTGGAACTTCCGCCCGTCCACAGCAGACTGCTGAAGCACCATTAGCTGGTGCTGGGTAGTGCAGAGCTCATTGCACCGTCATGCACCCTCTGGTTCAGACTTGATTCAATTGTCACAAAATCCAGGGGCAAACGAAGAGCTCTGTGCACTGATCTTCATGTAGTTTCAGCTTTTCCATTGTTAGTGCTCTGCCTGCTAGGGAATTCCAGAAAATGTTGCTTAATGAGTGGCAAAGCTGTCGGTCACAAGGGAAGAATGAAGAAAACACTCCTGGTTGCTGGCAACCACCTCGCTGCATTTGTTTTGTACTGATATCAGAATCTCATTTGGAAGGAACCTTGGAGGTCAGTGGGTCCGATTGCTCATTCAAAGCAGCATTGTTAGAGTATGGTCTTTCTGGTTCAGGGAGCTGGCTGCCTCTTGAGAGAGGGCTAAATCACCAAAGCTGAAATTTATGTTAAGAGTTATTATTTGAGTGTGCATTTTGTGCCAGGCACTGTGCTAGTTTTTGAAATGCATTATCCTGAATGGCTCTCACAATAAGTTTGCGAGATAGATCTCCCCATTCCGATTTTTTGCCTATGGGAAACAGACTCCAGTTTCATGGAGCTGGGATTGGAACACACTTATGCAGGTGTAGAGGACCACAGAATCATGCTCCTTCCACTCATGTTCTCTGCTGTTTCCCCAGGCCTTGTGTAACTCAAAAGTTCAGTCAACTCCTGTCTGGCATAACAGCTTCTTCCACAATATTACTAGTAATAAGAATAATAATAGATTTTAAAGTAATTTGTGAATATATACATTTCTTTTCTTTTCACACAAGTCTTACAAAATGGATAGAACAGGGAGTTCACAGTTCAGCTTACACATAAGGAACCAAGACCCAGGAAACTAAATTTCCTTAGTCACAAGTGGGGACTCCAGGATCCGATCCTAGGTCTTCTAGTGTGCAGGCCGGTGGTTCTCAGAGCGTGGCACCTCTGCTGGGCCAGCAACATCAGCAGCATCTGGTCATTTGTTTTACGTGCAAATCCTCAGGGTCCACCGTAGACCCAATAAATCAGGAACTGTGGGGGCGGGTGCAGCAATCTGGAATTGAACAAGCCCTCCAGGTGACTGCCCTGCATGTTAGTTTGGTCTAGGCCAGTGCTTCTTCCTTTGTCCAGCATGGTGCCTGCATGACTCCCGCTGCCCCCTCAGGATGTGATCTCTGCAATGAATAGAATGAGAAAAAGGTGACTGGTCTTAAAGAATCTTTTGTGCCTTAAGTGAATTTTCCCAGCAACTTTTTAAGATTATGCTTGGGATTCTTAGTGTTGGAAAAAACAGGCCCCAGCCCTAACAGAGGCAGTCAGTCAAGCCCATTAACCCTAATTTTCTCACAATGACCTGAAGGGTGACAATCCCACTAAATGGAGATTGCATGTTTTTCTACTTTCAAAATTTTTTATCTCACCCCTGCAATACTGCATTTGTGAAACACAACACCATCATAATCAAATGGCTCTTAGGAGATTTTTGTTTCTGATTGGGTTTTGCCTCTGATCATAAAGTAAAATATTTTCTAATGGACTGTTGATTACAAATTAGCAATATTCATCTCCTATTAAATCTGAGATGGTTATTAAGTGACCAGGGGAGAATATGGAGCCCAGAAAAAATGTTAGGAAAATGGACAATAGGAAAGAAAGTAGAGAACTGACAACTCTGTTGTCAAACAACCATCAAGGTCAGTAGTAATACCACTTATTGAAAATCAGTATCCACTGGGGAGAAAGCATGACATAGAGCACAAAAGCATGGCCTTTGAAGTCAAACAGATCTGGCCCCAGTCACAACTCTGTCCTTCCTATCGAACGAACACTACCTATCCACCTTCATCCTCACTGTATGCAACTGAAAAATGGAGATCACATTTGAACCCACTCAAAGTGATGCCCTGAGAATTCAATGAGCTCATATTTGAAAAGTACTTAAAACATAGTAAGTAACACAAAATAAAGACTCAAATGCTGTTAGCAATTACTTTTATGTATTGAGTATCTATTCGTGCCGGACATCTAGCAACTCAGATGCCAGAGATGCAGCAATGACCATCCCGTGAACCCTAACCCTCTGATCCTTTAAGTCTGGCCCTCTCACTCCATTCTGGGAAGGTTTGTTTCTTATGTGATACTTGGAACATATCCAGAATTCACTATGTAACCTGCTGGGGCTGAGCACCAGTAGAACTTTTTTCCATATTTCAACAAATCTAAGATTCCATCACTGAAAGATGCCTTATTTTAGGTACTATTCAGAAAACAATAAAACATTGCCAATCATAATTGTAAGATGCCATTCATTGCCAAATACTCCCTAATTTCAGTTTAAAAGGTAAAAAAAAAAATCTATGTTTTAGAATTAATGCAATACGGTACTTCTGTTTCCTCATCACTGTCTAAAATCCACAAAGAGACATTCTGCCTGGACAATGTGCATATATGTGCTAACAGGAGGAAAGGGGAAGTGGCTCATGAGAAGGACATTTCACAACAGAGCAGAACTGGCTTGGAGGGAACCTTATGGGGCCAGAAAATAAATAAAATATCAGTGAAATAGATCCCGCACTTAGAGACAGTAAATTCCTGGCCTGCTTTTGAGCTATATCAAAATGATTGCAGCCAGGTCAATTAAAGACACTATTTGCCACTCACTGGTAGGAGTAGGGCTGTAGGCAAAATGACATGTTTTCTGTAGGGGTTTGCCTACTAGGAGAAGAGATAGACATGCAAACCAAATGCAGATCTATGGTTCAGTATACTGAAATAGGCACAAGTCTAGAAATAATCTAGGCAAAATGATACATTGGAAGGGATTGAGTTTGGAAGAATAGGGGGAGCATACTGAAGAAGGCTCCCTGAGAAGACAATAACTGAGCAAGGTGTTTAAAGATAACTTAGAGCGGAATGAATAGTTATTGAGAGCAACAGAATTGCCAAGAAGGTGTGGGTGTCATTATTTCAATGCACTTTGTTCTTTCACAAGTTGTAGATTGTATGCCCCTTATTCAGCTAGTGAGGAGGAAGTGTAAGGAAGAGAAGGACAGATGTCCTTCCACCCAAACCAGTGACTTTGTGAGCTCACATGCAGTAGCTATTATAATATACACACACAAAGAAGACAAAATGAAAAAAAAAATCTGGTACAGACTTTATACTGCTTTTTCCAAGGAGTTGGCTAATTCCTGCCCTTTACAAAAAGCATCCTTAGGACTGTGTCTTAAGGAAAAGTTGAGCTATTCCTTTTTTTTTTTTCTAATTCCCCATATTTTATCCTGCAAGAGATACGAAGGGAAAATACATTGTAATAAAGCATGAAGAAACCAGAATTATCGTGAAGTTGGTAGCAAATACAAATGAGTCAGGGAGATGGAGGAGCATTTGTGATTCTTCTCAAGAAGGGGTTTTGCTATCGATTCAGGAATGGTCTATGTTAGCTGGGAAATTGTGTACAAAATTGATCTGATTTTTCTCTGGGCACTCATTCAACTTCCTAGCCTTTCATCTCCAATCAATGCTGATGGTGCAGTAAAGTTTTTATTATTTGGGGAGAACTCTGGCCAACCTTGACACTTTCACAGTTTGCGATTAATTCCCTTGAGCCAATCAGCTTGGTACTGCCAACTTAGGGTCCCTCCTCAACCAGAGTAGCTTGAAGCACACATTTAGTGCTGTTCCTTCCTTGTTTTATTTTAATAGCTATCATTTATTAAATTGCCTTTTTCCTACATCTGTCACCCTCATTTACACTCTGATCAACAAACCAGATAACACCAGTTCAATCACAGATGCATGGACCAGGGTGACCATATACCAGATGACTCATCTTGGGACTTTCTGGGATTTCAGGACTAATTTATCCACAAAGAATATATGCATAGCTCAGGCTTCCTCTGAAATAAAATATTGGATCAGTTACACAATTCCCTGGACATTGATTATGGTTGGGCAGAGACAGACAGGAACAATAGGTTATGGTTGCAATCAAGGAACACTCACCCTGTATAAATATTTTTGAATGGTGATCACACAGGAAAAGCCCTTAGCATAGTGCCTGGTAAGTAAAACCATAGAAAGGTCATTTTCCCCTGCCTAAGGCTATCTCAATCCTAATCTAAGGTGACAGATATTCTGGAAGGATCCTAAACTATGCAAGAGGAAAAACACAAAGGAAAAGAGAATTTTTTAAAAAATCAGAACCTGTTTTAGCTTAAAACAGGAAAAAGCCAAGTCTGAACATCTTCCTCATTATTAAACCAAGTTAGAAAGCCACAAAAAATTATTTTTTAGCACACCTTGGTAGACCAAGGAATGTAGTATGCTACGTACCAATGGAATTTAATCCTCAAGTGAGACCATAAAGAATTTTTGTGTGTGTACATAATGTATGTATTTTTTTTCATAACGCAAAAGGAGTTATATTTTCATCAGAGGCTTTTCTTTAAGTTAGTGCCAGACTCTCTTCCTTCTTCAGTGACTGGTGTAAGGTCACCCTGACTCACGGCTGGAAGCACTGGGGATATGATGGATGACAGAAAGGACAGGGACCTGGTGGGCTTCGGACTGTGTGTGATATGTAGGTAAGTCATCTATGTTTCCCACACTTCCTTCCGACTCCATGATTGTGGTGGTAGAACTATTACAATAAAAAAAAAATCAAATATGAGTGAGGACTCCCCCCTCCCCTCCTACTTCCGCCCTGTGACATGCTTATCTTGTTTCCCACCAGGGTTTTAAATAAAGGGTTTTGTGACTTGCAGGGCTGTGGAAGTAGTCTTTAATCAGTCCCAACAAAATGTCGTTCAGCAAATTGTGATAAGAATATGACCATGGTGTGGAGTGTCTAGAAAAAGTTTTCTTCTGAGAAAAATGCAGGCATTGTGTTAAGAAATTAAATAGTTAACTCATGTTTGAGCTCTTGTTAACAAATATTAACATTTTCAATGGAATCACTGCACATATAACAAATTACATTTCAATATTTAAATTGTATTCATGGAGAGACATACATTTGGATTCTTTTAAGTAAAGGGCACTCTGAATAATTGCGTGGTTTTCAGAATCACTTAAAAGTTTAAATTAAAACATTTCGGAGATTGGAAACATCTTAGGCATTGCCCAGCCTGCTCTATTTGTTTCCTACAACAAAAATGGATCTATACTTTAAATGCCTCATTCAGAAACATCCAACCAGGTAACGTTCAGGGATATGTTGAGGAATCTTTCTATTTCACCATGATACTCTTGACTCAACTCCATGGATACACTATCCTGAATCATAAAAAATTTTTACAATGTAAAAGTGTCTAAGGATCTTATCCAACATAAACAAACACAATTTGCCAACATTTTCATTGATGTTCCAAAGCAACAGGATCCCAACTAACAATTATTTCTTCATATTGTACTTTTGTAACTGTCTAGTCTACATTATTACTAACTCTGGCATTACCCTTTATTATCTAAATAAGTGCCTAAGTTTGACTCATGACTGTGTCTCCTGCCTGGATCTGTTCTCATGCCCCCGCTGGCCAACCCTCAGTCACCACAGCATCTCCCCAGCGCGATTCTTGGGCCGGCTAATAGAAGCTTGAGCACCAAGAAGAATATGTTCCTGTCCAACTAGAGGCCACCAATTCCTTTGATCATTATAAATTCAATTATTTACTCAATTATTTACTCATTCATTTAAGAATTCTTTGGGGGACACACCCCAAGTCCCAGGCACTGGATTAAATGCTGTGGACAATCACAGCTGAATGAGACACTGTCCCTGGACCCATGGTGTCCAGAATCTGGTGAAGGCACGATGTGTATACCAGGCCCTGTGGATACAGGGCAGAGGAAGCAGTAAACAGAAATATAAGGCAGGTGCTTCGGGGAGTAAAGAGAAAGGAGCCATAACTAGTCATCATAAGGAAAAGCTTTGTTTAAATATGCAAAATCCAGGAAGTCAAGGCACAAAGGAGCTAGGAGTCTTCCAGGAACAATTTCATTCCCCTGCAATGAGGAAGGCACAGCTGGGAACCAGCACGTGGGCATTCTGATCACAGGAATGTCAACAGTCATCGCCAGGCCACCAAACAGAATGGAGGGATAGGTCTCAGGACCCCTGGGGTGGCAACAGAAGGTCAGAATTGGAGACAATGGGTCAAGAGAATCTATTCAGTGCCCAACCAACCATCTGTGAGCACTTGAGAGAGAGTCAAACTAGACAGCTCTGGAAACACACATTCCCAGCTGCTCCAGCAGACAGGCAGACGAACCTGGGCTGCCTCCGGGAGTGCTAATCAATCGCAGGCACATTTGGGCATTTTAGGCCCATTTTAGTCAGAGGGGTACATTCACTTTACACGGTTGAGGCTGAGGTGTAACAACTAGCCCTTTATGTTTCCGGGAGCTGATGCAGCACCCAAACCAGTCAGTGTGCTCAACACCCTGCATGCGCCTGGGAGACGCTCAGGTTGCTGTATTGCCTTAACCTTGGGCCTCTCAGACAATGCCAGGTGCCTGTCAAGGCTGAGACTAGGATAAGGCCAGCGAGGCACCGAGGGTGAAAAATACAAGGAGACAGACACTGCCAGGAGCCCACCCTCTGCTTGTACCACCCTGAGCGTGAGCTAGTGCTTCCTTAAAACCTGCCTATTCCACCAACACTCCCAATTCTAGGAAGAGGAAGGGCTTCAACAATTCCACGGCAGGCAAATAATTACTGTCAAACAGAAGGGTGGGGCACAGCCCAAGTGCCTATCAGTAGATGAGTGGATAAAAATGCTGTGGAACATTTACATGATAGAATACTACTCAGCTATTAAAAAAAAAAAAACCCAAAAAACAAAAAAAACAACACGGAAATCTTACCTTTGTGACAGCATGGATGGACCTAGAAAGTATTATGCTAAGTGAAATAATCCAGTCAGAGAAAGACAAGTACCACATGGTAAGTATCATATGATTTCACTGATATGGAATCTAAGTAAATTTAAAAAAATACAAACAGACTCATAGATGCAGAGAACAGACTGAGAGCTGTCAGAGGGGAGGGGGTCGAGGGGCTTGGTGAAAAAGGTGAAGGGATTAACAACAACAAGAAAACAACCACCCTCATAGACGCAGACAATAGTACGGTGATTACCAGAGAGAACAGGGTGTGGGGCGAGCAGGGGAGGTAGGAGGGGGTAAAGGGGGATACATGGTGATGGAAGGAGACTTGATATGGGGTGGTGAACACACAATTTAATATACAGATGATGTATTATAGAATTGTACACTTGAAACATATGTAATATTATTACCCGATGTCACCCCAATAAATTCAATACAAAAAAACTAACAACAACAATAACAAAACACAAGTGTGGAGCAACGTGTCGTCTGGTCAATTTCCCAAAGATCTGTGATTAAAAGTTCCTGTTGACAAGAGTCCCAAAGGCAAGGAGCCAAGCACCCAATCCAAAATTACAAACAGGGGTTTTCTGATTTTTTTTTAAAGATTGATTAATCTCTACACTTGCCTCCTTCCACGAGCCTCCTTCAACTGAAACACATTTCACAAACCCCTTGTTGCTCTGTTCAAATTACACACCCTTGAGAAAAAAAAAATGTTTCCATGTAGGACATGTTTCTAATTCTGTTGTGGCTTACGCCTCGGTGGCTTACGCCTCGGTGGCAACGCCCGAGTCCTGCGGAGGAGTGCCAGCTCTCCCGTTCAAACACTATTGAGGATTAGTGCCTATCAATTGCAGTGCCCTCTGGCTCATTTTCCTGCATGAGTCTTGAAATTGGCAATCATTTTTAAAGACAGAGCAAGAACCACCAAATATTCAACAAGTGAAATATATGGTTTAACAGCTACATAACCCAGAGAGAAAGTGTAGACATTATCCTTTTCATAATACATGTTTTTTACTTCATGATCCAAAGTGTTTCAAATTTATTATTCTCATTTTTTTTAAATGGTTCGATTCTCATGAGTTTGTCTCCTTCCTCCCCCACCTCCCCACTCATCAAATTCTATTTTTCTTGTATATTCACTTATACTCAAAATAAAAATCCTATTTGGGAAAGAAAAAGTGTTTACAAGGCAGGAGGGATACATTTTGTTTACATACCACCATTACTCTAAAAGAAATTGGTAGATCCTCCTCAAAGGACAAGAGAATAAGCAGACATATTTTGCAGAGTCACAGACCCTTGCATACAAAACAATGATTGCACCTCTGACCGAGCATGACCTTTGGTTGACATGATACACCAAGGTCGAAGATGCGCACAAACCTTTCTCACACAATCGGCGACGAGCTGTGCATCACAAGTCCCATGGGCCAGGCTTCCAGGCAGAGGTCATTTTCCAGCGAGCCCGTGTGCAGCCCGGCCATCTCAGAGGTCAAGTGGAAGCCTCCAGCACACGGAAGCGTGGGCCTTGCCCTCAATGATTCATCACGGTCAGCAATCAGGCCAAGGGTAGCCAAGAGTCTGAGCACCAATTGCTTTATCACCGGCCAATTTTCATTAAAGCCAATTTAAAGCCCACTGACATCTGAATGCAGCTGAGCTCATTTGTCATGATCAACTCTAGGATATTTTATACAGTAAGAGCAAGAAGACAGAATAAATGATAAAATAATACAGTTAACCCAACTACAAGAGAAATCCTTAGATATTTAGAGGGATTTTTAGATTGCTTAGACTGCGACATCTGATCCTGTATAATTTGCTAATAACATCCATCAATACTTATAGATATAAGAAAATTGAGGCCATCATAAAATGAGCAGCAATGAAAATCCACGGCTACCGTTTATTATGATGTTTTATTTCCTTGGATCCTCACAAACATTTTGTGAGGTAAGGTCGATATTTTAATCCTATTTTGCAGATGAGAAAACTGAGATTTGCTGAGATCAGGAAACTTGCTGAAGGCACAGTTCTTGTTAGTAGCAGGGCTTGGAGTTGAATCAGGGGAATCCAAAATCACATTCTCTCCAATAGCCTAGGCCACAGGTGGCAAACACAAGGCGCATGGGCCGAACCTGGCCCTCCACCTAGTTTTAGCTGGCCTGGCACCTTGTTTCTACCTGGCGGCAGTGCTGAGCTCTCGCTTAACTCTTAAGGACTAGTTACATTTATACAGTCCTAAAATTACATTCAGCCCTTTGAAGGCAACTGCGAGGCTGATATGGCCCCCAGTGAAAGTGAGTTTGACACCCCTGGCCTAGTCTGTTTAATCCAGATGATGACCAAGTTTATTATGACCTGTATGCTCACTGGTAATGAATAACCTCAACCTGTGTAGCAGACAATTTATTCCTGGGTGGGGAGAAGAGTAACCTCCTCTGGGAACCATGTGTCTCTTTGAAAAGACGGCCCTGAGAAGCCTGTCCGTGCTGCTGTCAACTGTGTAAGAATAAACCTGGTTGGGTTTGAAAGTGCTTGTCTCCAGCACTTTCCATCCTTCCCACCTGCTCTGTGCCCTGGGAGACTGACCTCTCTGAACTGTACCAAGGCTAACCCTTCCTCATCCTCTGGGAACTGGTCCAGCCATGGAAGTTCCTGGCAGGAGATGGTGGGTGGGAGGAGACTGTGTTTGGACTTTGAATTTCCTCTCCCAGTTGCCTGCTGGCCTGGGGGTTGGCAAGGACTGCTTTCCTCCTTGGAAGACTGCAGCTTATTAGCTTCAGCTTCAGCCATCTCCCTCTCCCCTCTCCCTCTCCCTCTCCTCCCACCCCCTCCCTTTTTCTCTCTCCCCAGTAAACTCTTACTCCCCTTGCACCTGCTGACTTAGGAGTGGTTGCTTAGCCTGGGTTTCCCTCAAAGAAGAGACTGAAAAATGAAGGCTTGTGTGGTTTATTTGGGAACTTATTTCAGAGGACACGAATATCCCTGAGAGCCAGGGAGAGGGAACGAGAAAGAAATAAAAAGCCAAAACCAGGACAAGTAGCTCCATGGACCACTGCTATCAGCTGGTGCTCAATGCCGTTGAATCTTCTGAGGAATTTTATAAACTACATCACAGAACAGTCTGCTAGGGGAGAACTAGGGAAGTGGGAATCAATTTGCTTCCATCTCCCTTCTTCAAGGGAGGCACAGTATTAACTCATCCGCTTCCAGGCTGTGAGTGCTTGAATGCCAGGCAGGGGCCCGCAGGCAGCCCACATCACTGCATCAGAGAAGCCCCGGAGGCAGGACTGGTGAGGCATCAGCAACGGGCCAATGGCAGAGAAGCTGACAAAGCGGGATGGGTCTCTGTGGGGGGCGAGGAGGGGAAGGCCAGAGGATGCATGAAAATGGCGTCCTGCTACTGCCAACTCTGGGGTTCTTCACCACCCTTTTGGTTTGTTTGTTTGTTTGATTTTGCTTAATGTTGCCATTCATTATAAAGAGTTTCTTCTTTAAAGTCTCAGCCCATTTGGGATGTCTGTTTCTTGTTATAACCCAGCTGGCTTCAATAGTATGCTGTATCCTTTCCAACGGGTCTTGAGAGACTGGTCCTCTCCATTCCTCAGACAAAAGCACCTAACTGTTTTGGCGCCCCTCCTCTTCTGGCTTGGATAGTGCCCCCCACCTAATTTCTGTCCTTCCTAGAACCTCACAATGTGACCTTATTTGGACATAGGGTTATTGCAGATGTAAGTAATTAAGATGAGATCATACTGGAGTAGGCTGAGGCTCTACTCCAATACGACTAGTGTCCTCATAAGAAAATGGAAAGAGGCACAGAGACACGGGGGGAAACAGCCTATGAAGGTGGGGGCAGAGATTGCAGAGATGTGTCTACGAGGTAAGAGAATCCAAGGATTGCCAACAACCACGAGAAGCTAAGAGAAACGCATAGAACAGGTTCTCTCCCAAGTACCCAGAGGGAGCAAACCCTGCCAAAACCTTGACCTCAGCTTTCTAGCCTCCTCCAGAACTGTGAGAGTATATTTTTCTGTTGTTAGGCCACCCAACTGGTGGTGATTTGTTAGGGCAGCCCTAAAAACCTAAGGTACCTCTTCATTAAGTCTCTCCTTTGAAATCATAGAGAGGCCTACAAAGACTCATGTTTTATTTTCTCTCAACCCATAAAAACTTATCTGTCCTGAATTTCTCCTTCAAGGTCACAGCCTTCAGCAGCGAAGGGCAGGGGAGGAGACTGAGGGCCTCTGCCAGTGCTTTAATGACTAGCTAACACAACACACCTCTTCCAGCTAAACTCTCCTGCCTGCTTAAGGAAGCATTTTGAGAACCCTTAGGAGTCGATCAGTGGAGAGTGATTTGGGCTACTCCTGCAGGATACCGGCTGCCATTGCTCCACCAGCTTCAGTGAGAGGCTCAAACTAGCATGGAGACGTTCTAAAACTGCCTGCCACCTGTTAGTTATCCCAACAGGAACCACGCAGGATCCAGGGCTGCCTCGCACAGCGCACTGGGGAATAAACCTGTGGATCAGCCAGGGCAGGAAATAGACACCCCAGTGGGTTGTAACCATTTCCATAAGCACAGTCACCTCTTGCTCATCATTCCCTTCCTGCCCTCCTCCTTTGCATTTTCTTGAACCCCATTTTGATACACAGTAAACTCTACCTCACAAAGACAAGGTCAAGAAGAAGAGTACGCAACTAGCTTCTCTTGGGTTTGTCGCTGAGATGCAGTTCTTTAGATGAAATGATCAGGCTAAAAGGAAATTTTTCATTCATGGGCTTTGTTTTGTTTCCCTTGCTGGTGTTGACATGTGGCAGAGACCGGAGACCTAAACCTCTGTGTCTTTCTGCTGCGCTGCCACCACCAAGGGTGGACTTCAGAGAGGGGCAATCCCAGTCTGTCTCCAGCCCCCTCAAGAACTGGTGGCCAGGAACAAAGTAACGAGCCTCCTGGAGCCTCCGCCTTCCCGTCCATGACTGGGGAGAAGTGCCGCCTCACGGTGTGGCTGGGAGGGTTGAACAAGCGGCATGCTGTCTGTCCTACCTGGCGTGCTGCTGGTGGTTTAACCTCCATGCCCAAGACCAGTCTTCTTCTTGGCTAGCGTTTTGGCTCAATACAACCTCACTTAAAAAAAAAAGACTTCAACCCTGGCTGGTGTGGCTCAGTGGGTTGAGTGCTGGCCTGTGAACCAAAGGGTCGCCAGTTTGATTCCCAGTCAGGGCACATGCCTGGTTCCCCAGTGGGGGCACATGAGAGGCAACCGCACATTGATGTTTTTCTCCCTCTCTTTCTCCCTCCCTTCCCCTCTCTAAAAATTAAACATAAATCTAAAAACTAAGACAAAGACTTCAGTCATGAAAGTTGAAGACTTTTAGTTTAATAATTGACAGCTACCTACAGTAAGGAATATATTCTATGTCGTGCCCAGCACACACCACACACACACACACACACACACGAAGCAGAAATCCCACAAAGCTCACTTTGTGGGATGCGGTCTGCTATCCAGTTCATCAGAGCAGCCAGTCACCACCACTAATGGACGTTATGACCCACTAATAAGTAGTGACCTACATTTTGAAAAACACCACTCTAGACTGAGGACAAAGCTCCCATTCTTGTGACTAAGTTATAAAAGATTGTTCCGAAGTCTAGAAGCAGAAAGCCTGTGATCCTTGCTGACCACAGTGCACAGGACTCTTAACCGGTTCCTCATTCGACAGATTTTTGTTCTCCGGAATCCTTTCCAGTGTCGTAAGCTCCGTGCCATTTGCACTTGAAGCAGATTTTCCCTACTTCCAATGTTATATTATCTCACATTTTGGTTACTTTGTAATCTTAAAACCCTTCTCGCCCTCTTCTCACCCTCTTCTCTGTCACGTATCAGACTCCATAGACGGACCAGTAGCACTCCTGAGAGCCTCAGAACAGACCCTGAACACTGGGATGGGCAGGATGCTACGGCTCCAACGGCAGAGAGAAATGGCCACGTGACTTTACCGTCTGTGTGGCCACGCAGACATAAAGTGAAGGTGCCTCTCGCGGTCTTTGAGATCTTCGGTGGGTCGGCCCTCACCCCTCTCCTAGCCCCTTTGCCTGGAGGGCCGTCATGGAGCTTGCACATCGTTGGTGACGCCAGCCAAGCCCCTGAGGCCACTCTGCTGAAATGAGGAAAACTTCCCCCCGACCACTGCCCATGACTCCCAGAGAGACACAGCTCTGCCCTCTCAGAGGCCCACACATCTTGCGTGGGATCAACAATCTGTTCACGCTAATTATGCTAAGGAGAAATTGCAGTCCAGCAAGCTTAAATAACGTGCCCTCGTCACATCACAAATGAATTGCAGAGCTGGAGCCCAAGCTCACGTTTCTGATTTTCCTGTGCACTTTCCCTTAAGTTATAATGGGTCTTCATCTTTTCACAGCAGGGCCAAGGGCAGACCCTGTGCATCTTCAAGTAAAATTAACTAAAATATATTCACTAATTCTTATGGTTCTTTGAAGACACCCAAGTCCTAATTTTTGTTGTAAATATTAACAAAGTCGCGATCTGGTCTGTCTTTTCTCATAGTTCTCTTGGCATTTCTAGCAGCCCCTCACTGACCCCCCCATCCCCCCCCCACAACCAGCATAGCTCTCACATCCCTCATACCCAACTCGAGGAAACTGAGCTGAGAGCCCTCTCATGGAGCCGCAAGGGCTACTGTTTTCCGTCGAGACTAAAATCCTCACTTTTCATACTTTAAATCTTTCTGAAATTAGGCTGAGTAAGAATTGATTTGTCCTCTTAATGCAGTTTGCTTTTATCTCCTCAAAAAAAAAAAGCTCTATTTAAATTGATGGTGCTTTGTAAAATCTGTAGCATCTTAAAATTTGTATGTATTATTTTTACTAACATATACATATATATTTATATATGTATATATATGTGTATGTATATACAAATATCTATGAGGTGTCCATACTGCAAACAGGTCTGAAATTACAAAACTTTGTAATGCATTTTCTAGCATGTCAAGAATTACTTTGGGAACAGTTCTCAAAACTTAACTAATAAGTTTTAGATAGGACTGTAGACTTTTATGATCGAAGCTTCTGTCAAGACTGGCTGACCATTGACCCTCTTTCTCTCTTGCCTTCTTTCTGCTTTTCCAGGTTTTCACTTAAGTGTCTCACGTTCTACGTAATCCCACGTAAATCTTGGTGACCACTTGGCCTTCTAGCCCATCGTTAGTCTCTTCAGAGGTCAGAAAGTGTGCACATCGCTCTAGCCTATTGAGCCTGAAGTCAATGCTTCACGGAAACTGGCTGCTGTTGGGGGAACAGGAGAAGTTAAGGGGTTTCCCTATAATTTGCACCCCTTAGTGCATCATTGAATTCTTTTGGAAAGCCCCTCTGAGAGAAGTATTTTAGATTTTGAAAACAAAGGTTTTTGCTTTTGCAGTGTTATAGAACCTTGACATTTCAGAACTGAAAGGAACAAAACTCAATGACCCAAGAAAAAACAGTGGTGAGAAAATAAGTAAACCAATTCTAGTGTAAACAGAGACAGAGAAACATTTTTTATTATAAAAATAAGACTTTTAATGATGGGGGTAAAATTAAACAAAAAATAGGAGATTTAAAAAAATACTTGGCAAGGTTTCCTCAACCAGTTTATGTTACCCAACAATTTATTTCTGCTCTTGAAACTATTGGTTTGACGCGAAAGGGGGGTTTCGTTAATAAGTCTAAAACTTATCTATTAATAAGCCTAAAAATTATCAAATAATAACATAAATTTATTATCCATTAAAATATTATCCCTGTTTATTTCTACTAGGCCTACAAATGGCTTCTGTGGGATGCGTGCATTTATGGTTAGCTAGTTTTTTAAATTGCTACATTTCTGTTCAGCTGTAAGGAATAGAGAACCTAAGCACAATAGCTAGAACAAACATGAGTTTACTTATTCTTATGTAGCTACATGCCACAGTATTATCTCATGTGGGCATGCAAAAATAGCAATCATAATTTCCAACACTTATTGAGTATTTACTAGGTGCTTGGAAAATGCAAAGAGTATTCTAGGCATGTAATTTAACCCTCACCTATGAGGTATACACTGATAGCATCTTCCTTCTTTTCTCAGCACGGATACACAGACTGCCAGGGGCCCCCAGCATGGGCGGCCGTGCTGGCACAGCTGGCAGATTATTGGTAAGGAGCGTCTGGGTCTGTGGAACAGACTCACCAGGCTGCTTGTGGCTGGGAACTCACAAGACCACAAGGAACACAAAAGATCACTTAAGGGACTCTCCTTGCTCTTTTTCATGAATATGGGGAAGACCTTGACCAAGGACCACAATTCCAGCTGAGCCACTTGGTGAACTGTTGAACTGTACAGAGAGCTCTTTGTATCAGTCCTGTACTTTAGGAGTAGCCCAAAGGTTGGTATTATTAACAGAGGAAATACATGTCTGTTAAAGGCCTTCTAAATAACTCCTTCATAATTTTAGAGAAAAAGAAATGACACTGTTATCAGAATACAAAGGTATTCTAGTCTCCTAAAAGTAATGTTTGAATCCTGATGAATTAAAAAAATAAGCATATAGCAGCCCTTTCTTTGCAAGGTTCTGATACAAACGAGTTTCACTTGATTCAGTTGACACAGCATGTGCGAAGCAAGGGCTGCCTGTACTAAGTTCTCAAAAAAGAGCCTAATGGAAATGAAGCCCTAAAATAACTGCTCTGTACCCCTGAGGGCAGGTCCATCAAGCTGATCCGCAGGCCTTGACTGGCGGAAAAGAAAATGCGTCTCATTCTCAGGGAACAGAAGGGGATATGCAACCAAGGAAACTACACAATGAGATGTTGAGACTCAAAAACACGTCACACAAAGTGTCAGGCAGGCAGTTTACGGGATTTAGGGATGGATGATTATTTGAGATCTCTGCATTTCAGATTCTTTTTACATCATCATCCTTTGGGACAAAGGATGACAGTCCTGGTGGCTACTTCCTGTGTGTGGAAGGGTGGCTGAGAGGAATGAGGCATAACCGGCCGCCTCATCCCCGTTTCCTGCGTTTCCATTTCATATTCAGGTTGTGACCATGGCTTCCAGGACCTGTGCTATTTCTGGTGGTGCCTCACACCTGGCACAATGGGAAGACTAGATCGACAGCAGTTTTTCCACTTGACAGGCCCGTTTGTCATTTCCAACTTTTGTCAGCTGCATTGTGTGACTTCTAATTGTGCTTAGTACACATTTAAAGGACCTTTCCTGACTATTTTTAGAATATTCCAGCAGCAGCCTTTTTTCCCCTAAATCAGCACAAGACTATTTGGCACACAGTTGAAAGGATTAACAGGCTGCAAACAAAATGAAACAAACCACGAATAATTACCATGCTACCACCGGCACTGCATAAGAGTGTCTCTGTGAGCCTGTTAAAACCATCCCTACTATGTGCTTTTCGTCAGCCTTTGGCATACAGTCCTGGTTTGTGGGGATGGCTGTTTACTGCCTTCATAACATCTTCCTATAGAGTGCAAGGCATAGTTTTTACATGTCCCAGTTAAAAAGCCTTAACACTCTTCAGTGTATTATCTCTAACTATGTCTCTTACCTGTCTCCTGCTCTACTCAGTGACATTATTACTGTAATGTCTCACTAATAGACATTACAAAAATAAATCGATCACAATCTGGAGGCCTACTTGTGAAGGGTTCTCAGCATACCATTTCCCTCCAGCTTTAGTGAGCTATAATTAACATAAAACATCATGTACGTTTAAGTTGTACTGTTACTGTAGGTAGTTAGCTAGTTATTAATAAAGGAAAGAAGCAAATGGAATCAGACATTAATAAGCATAATCGACCAGGGAGCTTAAGCCTGCTTGCCTTACCAGGAAGCTACAGCATTTACGGACGCAGTCACACACTCTAAGGGGCTGAGGAGACTTCATTATCAGAGCAGACAGGAAGTCTACCCCAGAGCACTGCCTGCCCTCCGGTACAGGGTTGTCTCCGGGCCTAAGCATACGCACAGTACACTCAACACGTGCAGGGGGAGGTGCTTCACTATGGAGGCCTGTTAGTCTAATCTGGAAAGGGGATCAACTACCTAGGGGCTGGACGCATCAGAAACCTGTGAAAGCTTGGGAAGTTGACTGGCTATTTTGAAAAAGCACCTGTTCTATCCCAAGCCTGAGATAATATAACCCAGTTTAACAAAGAATCTCTGGGGGGGGGGGGCAGGCACTCATTCCATTCCTTTGTATGGTCTCTCCATAGTAACCAGGCAGGTTTAGCAGCTCTACAGCCCGCAGCCAGGCAGACTTTGAATGCAAGCTCCAGCGGGAACAGCGCTAAACTACCCGGATGGGGACTGAGGCTGCTTAGAGCTGCCTGTGGGCTCCAGAGGACTAAGCTTTAATATGAAACAGTGGCCTTTGTTTTAACCTTGCTGAAGACATAGTTGAACTCTTTCCATGGCAGAACAGACGGAGATGGGACACAGGGGCAGCCTTCTATTTTCACCCAAATAAGCGTTATTACACCACTATCTCCCATGTGTGGGTCCATGAATACTTTTTCTCACAATCCCATGAAAGAGCCCCACTTCCACCAGCAACAGGACAGTGGGATGTCTTGATGTACATGTATATTATAAAATGATTTCCATGATAAGATTCATTAACACATCTATCACCTCACATTACTACAATTTTTTTTTTGTGGTGAGAACATTTAAGATCTCTCTTAGCAACTTTCAAGCATATACTACAATATTGTTAACTACATTCATTTTAAAACCTGAAGTTTGTCTCCTTTGACCACCAACTCCCCATTTCCCCCACCCACCAGCCCCTGGCAACCACTGTTCCACTCTCTGTTTCGTGAGTTTGTCAGCACATGTTTTCTCATCTGTCTTTTGAGAGTTACATAATATACTGAATTTCCACACACTACAGTGGTGGAAAGACTGTGCGGGAGCAACCCTCCCGGTCTGGCAGGCAGGCAGGACCCATGAATATCAAAGAACTCTTCAACAGAGAGCGCACCTGGCTGCCAGGTCAGGATCCAGTTTCTGAGGATGGAATGTGCAAGTCCAACAGCCACTCTAGTACTGAAACAAATCTGGGTTATTAAGATTCTGGTTCCATCTAATTCCAAAGCGTGGGTGTTTTCCCCCACACCACGAAGCAATTCTCCACTACCAGCTAGGCGCCCTATAATTCAACTCAGTTCTGACACCATCTACCCAGAGTACTGTCAGATTCCCCAGTGAACGGCTCAGTCCTATGAGCCTACACGACTCTTCACCCCACCCACTCACCTCACATGCCAATCACAAACCCAGGTTATCACCCGTGCTTCTGACCGACTGGCTATGTATTGGAGGTTCCGACAACTCTTTCTTCGGGTTCAATTAATTTGCCAGAGTGGCTCACAAAATGCAGAGAAAATATTTACTTACTAGGTTACCAGTTTACTATTAAAAAAATATAACTTAGGAACGACCACATGGAAGAGCTGAACAGGGCAGGGGATGGGGAAAGGGCTCAGAGTTTCCATGTCCCCTCCTAGTGCACCCCTCTCCCCAATCTCCCCGTATTCACCAACTGGGAAGTTCTCTAAAACCCGTCCTTTTGTTTTTATGGAGGCTTCATTACACAGGTATGGCTGATTAAATCATTGGCCATTGGTGATCGATTCAACTTCCAGCCCCTCTCCCCTTCTTGGAAGTCAGGTTGGGGGGTGGAGGGGTGGGATTAAAAGTTTTAACCTCCTTTGAGGTTGGTTTTCCTGGCAACCAGCTCCATTCCTTTGGTGCTTTTCCAAAGACACCTCCTTAACATTACAAAAGACGTCATTATCACTCTCATCACAGGAAATTCCAAGGGTTTTAAGAGCTCTGTGCCAGAAATGAGTTTGAAAACCAAATATATATATACATAGATTTCTTATTATAAATCACAATATCACAGTTGACTATTCAGCAACCAGAAGAGGAATTTGAGAACTGGAACCAGAAGAAACCAAGCCATCAAAACTATAGTATCTGATGAAGACCGGTCTATGGAAGACATGGGAGGCCAGTTATGCGATGGGAAAAGGAGACCAAGAGCTGAAGTCGTCATGGAGATATGCTGAACCTCACCTCCAGCTTGGTCCTGGCCACTTGGAGTCCAAAGGAGCCTATATCCCTGCTTCCTAGCACAGTTGTGGTCAGGTGGCTCAGCTATCTGCCAGGAAGGAAAAAAGCAGGAAGCCAAGGCTGATGTATAAAAAATGAAGGGGAGTCCATAGGTGTATGAAAGCAGGGAGACCAGTTAAAAGGCTGCTGGAGCAGTTCAGATGAGAGACAATGGTTTCTTGGACTAGCCTTGCAGTAATACAGAGGGCGAGATGTAGTTGGATTAGGAATATATTTCAGAGTGTCAACATAGGAAACTTCTAAACTTACAAGTCTTTCGATGAGTTTATTTAAGCCAAACTGACGACAATTTCCAAGAAGCAAAATCTCAGTGGTTGGAGTAAATGCTCCAGAGAATGGCAGTTTGGCACCTTATTTTACACATTATAATCAAAGGAGGAGGCGGAAGGAGGGCTACGTGAAACTCACTGGTGATAGATTAAGGAGGTAGGAGAAAGCAAAGTGGGGAGATTTCTGGGATTGGATAAAGAGTAAAGTGAAGAGACAAATATGTCTTTTACACTGGTGGGCATAATATAGTTAACAATGAACATTGACAGCACATTGAAATGTTATTCGGGGAACAAGATAACAATGAGGGGTTCTGTGTTCTGGTGGGAGATTGTGCCTTGAGGGGTACAGAAAAAGGGATCACTCAGACATTCCAAAGGTATGATACCTTAAAGGCAAAAATACAATAGACAGTCTCAGTTAAGGTAACGATTGACTTTTGTTGAGAATGATACTGGCCTAGGAAATGACTAACCACCATGACTTGCTTTTAGTTAGAAAGTTTTAATTTCAGACCAGTCCATGTGGTTACTTTCAGTCTCTGAGTTTGTAAGGCCACCATGCAGGCCTTCCCTGAGCTTGTCAGGTTTAGCATGTGGCCCCCTTTCTATCCACAGGAGGTGGAGTTGACAGGGTTTCCCAAAGAATGAATGTGAAGGAAAGACCAGGGCTGATGTCCAGATATTAGACTTGAGCCACGGACTGAATGGTAATGCCGTTGCTAAGATAGTAAAGAGGAGGGGAGGGAAGATTGGTGTAGACGTGTAAGCAGAGATGCCAAGCAGACCATGGGATACACAGTCTGGGATTAGGACTACTTCTGGGAAATAATATTTGTATAAAATGTAATGGAAACTTGCATTATGCAAAACATCCAGTTCAGTTTTACCAAATAGAACGAAACAAAGTTTAACCTCATTAACAGATGATACTCACTGTTTTTCATGAAATTAGATCTTATTTAAGTGACTCTTAAGCTATCTTTATCGACACACAGGGTTGGCTCAGTAAAAGCTGTAATTTCTCTTTGTGAGAGAGGATAGTAAGAAAGTAGGAAAATTCCCTGGCAAGTGGATTGGGAAAACTGAGACAGACAGCTGAACACAATGGCAGAGCAATTTACAGCCAGGTGCAGATGGTCACCAGGGCAGAAGGCCCCAGTGCCTGGCAGGGAGCAAAACTGGGAAGACAAGGACCTCGCCCCCAAGGGTAACCTTTCCTCCCTGGAGATAACATCTAGGCCTCAGGTGTATTTCAGCACCAGGCTCAGAAAAGCAGCAAAACCAGGTGGGGGAAGCCAGAACCAAGGGCAATGACTAAAGACCTCCTGCCCTGCCACTGACCAATCAGAGGAGACCATGACCCTAAAAGGGCACACCTGGAGAACTGAGGAATATTCTAATTGCCTAAAATTCCCCCCTGCATAAAAGACTAAGAGACTCAAGACTAAGGTCTCAGTGCATACACAGGCTCTCCTTCTGAGGAGCAGCCCACACCATTTCCTTTCCCTTCTTCTTCCCCCACTTCTTTCTTCACAGGCATGTATCACCTAAACTGCAAGGTAATGGGCAGCTGGCAGTGTGCCCCAGGCTGATCCCCTGAACCTGTCCCCAAGGCCACATTTTCTCTGAATTCCCAGTGAGCTGAGGCAGCCCAGCCCAGGCTCTCCTGTTGCTTCTTCTCTGCTAAGCCCTTCCCTGGTTCACTGTCCCCAGCTTTAATAGATGTATCCTCATAGTCACTTTGGCTCACGTTGTGAGTATTTCCTCCACAAAGTTAAGTATCCACACACTAAAGCTGGCCCTAGGCAGATCCACTCAGGGCCAGGCTCCTTGTCTGGTAACATTTGGTCATCAAAACCTGATAGAAGCAAGTGATGATTCAGTTGCAGTATCAGAAACACGGTTTTTTATGTCAACAAAATTCTTACAATATGCAGTCATTGATTCTAGATAAAAGCCTGCTTCACTGGTTCATATCTTATGATGGGTATAGTCAAAATCTTTTCTTCTGGGGAAAAAAGAAAAAAACAGAGGCACCCTCAGAGTTGTATTTTTTGTTGAATTCCCATGATCTCAGAGTTGTGGTAGTAGATGATAAATTCAATTAGTATGCTACGTACCCAAACCCTCAGTAGAAGTGAGCAGCAGGCAGTGACTAGAGTTACCAACCTTCCTCAAAACCCAGTTAGAGCTGCCTGGAGAAATCCATTATTTGTTGACTGCTAATTAGAGTGACACATCCCATGTATTAAATGACGGCTCTATATCAGGCTTATATATTGTCTTATTTTAATCTTCACAATAAATTTGAAAGTTTTTTATTTTATAGGTAAGAAAATTGAGACTCAAAGAGATTACTTGCCCAGGGGTAGAACTTGGATTTATATGCTCAGCTGTGTCTGCATCTAAATGTCAATCTCTACTTATTTTATTATATCATTCACATCAGCAAGATAAGCACCATGTTGAATTAATGAAAAGAGCAAGCTGAAGATGTGAGGGTGAATTGTCCCAATGACTGCACCTTACTTTCACAGTGTCCTGCAAACTCATGCAGTTGATCCTCATGGTTTGCAGTATTTATGTTCTATAAAGTCACTGGGAACACTGAACTAGCAAATGCCGAACCTTCGCTCCTAGGGGAAATACAGTGTTAGGTTCCTACAAGCCTCTCTGGTCACAGCATTTCCACCAACCAACAAACACATAACCTTGTTTGATGTGTGTGTCTGTTTAAAGCCACTTTATTTAGTATATATTGCTGACTCATTAACACTGAACTCATGGCCAACAACACTGTAACTTTCGCATGAACAAAGCTTACCTATGATGTGTACTTTCTCCATAAGGCACGTCCTAGCCTTCTTGTGCTGGGGACATTAAACGGTGCTTCAGCATTCTGATTAGGGACCATTGTAAACAGTGAAATCACCAACAAAAAATACAAGAAACACGGCGCTAAATAGAGGACATCTGTTGAGCGGTGGGGCGTTTCGGGGAGGTTAAAAATGCATGGTCTCTGCCATCAGGGAGCCTCTGGTCTATTAGGAGAGACAAGATG
This sequence comes from Desmodus rotundus, assembly GCF_022682495.2. Classification (NCBI taxonomy): domain Eukaryota; kingdom Metazoa; phylum Chordata; class Mammalia; order Chiroptera; family Phyllostomidae; genus Desmodus; species Desmodus rotundus. Next base: position 82,859,220 of record NC_071397.1, read on the forward strand.
AAGACACATGGAACGCGCACAAGACAACAAAGCGTAGAGTGTGCATGAGATGAGAGTGTGTGTGCATTGATCTGCACGTCCTCAGCTGTGTCGATCCCAACCTTCCCCAGACTTTTCAAGTACCAGTGATACTTTCCATGTGAACTGGTGTTAGGGGAGCACAGATTAGCCTAAAACCAAGAAGCCTTTTTATTTGTAAGAGCCAGGTTTCGTTGAGTGGAACAAACGGGTTATATGGAATTCTAAGAGCTGGGCTTTAATGATCATGAACCAAGTTCGGTGGCCTGAGCACTGAGCTTACACCAACCTCACAGAATAGTGAAAAGGGCCAGTTAACATATCTATTTTCCTACGCAAAAAAGGAAATGAAGATTTGCCGGTGAGAAAGAGACAATTCAGGGAGACTAATTAAGATATGGTGTTTAATAAGAATAAGAGATCTGGTGGTAAAATCTTTTCTCTCCTGCAGTCAAACCTTATGTAGAATGTGGTAAAGATACTCATTATGTTTACAGGACTCCTAATAACATTTTTCAAGGCAGAGAAAGCACAAGAGGACAACCAGTCACATAAAAAAGCTTTGATTTGAATGGCATTGAAGCCACTGGCTCTTGGGTCATCATTCGCAATGACAGGAAAGTGGCTAAGACACACAGACCATAGCATACCTTTGTACAGCCCTGTGTACTATAGAGTAATGAGGATAGACACCTGGAAGTTTTAAAACCCCAAGCAGGGGTGTGGAAAGGCTGCAGGAGTTAAGGAGTCACAAGAGGTCCAGGAGCAGAGCAGAAGGAGGTAGAAGTATAGTCTTCATGGTTGATCAGAGGCAACATAGAGAGACCAGAGTTATCAGCAGCAGCTTCCAGCCCCCCATGTCAAAGACCAGGCAAGATGGTAGATACCCCATGGGTACCAGCCACAATGCCCCAAAGCCTGGAGTGTGACAACACAGCATGACATAAGCAGAGGATTATAAGAAAACCTAGATCACTTCTTAGTCTTCTGCATACTGAAGTCACTCCTGTGGAGAACTCTAAATTTGACTCTAGAAGAGGCAAAATTTTAACATGGAAGTAAGGAGTTACCTTAACACAGAAAGATTAAAAGCTGTAGGATCAGTAAAAATGTTTTAAACTGGAGCTGAGCTGAGTTTAATTACAGAACAAATAGTTACGTTTTTTTCCCATCTGTTCTGTGGTTGTACATTTTGAACTTGCTACATGGGCTAATTGTGATGCACCAACAAAAGGCCCCACAGCATTTCAAAGTTGAACAGCATGAGTGAGGCCAGGAGTGGGCAGGTAATGATTAGGAAGGAGGTACAATGAAGTGACCTCCAAGGTAGACTGAACCCAACCAGAGGGAGACAGTGGGGGCACTAAGTCAGAGGCCTGGGCTGTATAAGAGGAACCCTGCTGGGTGACAAGGACACCAGGGATCTTCGGAGGGCCCCTGTGAAATGTGAACTGTAAGTCCTGTAGCAGAGACGTTAAGGGATTTGCCTTTCTCACCCTGCCCAGACTCCTTAGACAGTCTACTTCTGCAGTTGGCATTAGGGACCTCACGCCCACCTGTCTCCCAATGGCGACCCCAGTTGAACGGATCAAGGGTCATACACGCCAGCCCCAAATAGGCCAATCACAAGCCTTTCTTCCCAAGGAACTTGGAATTGAGACACAAGGACTCTAGTTCACTGTGTCTCGAAGTTTAGTGTATGTCAGAATCATGCAAGACTCCCTAGCTCCGTCTCTATATCTTCTGGCTTGGGGCTGAAGGATAGTTGAGCTTCAGGATTTTGATCTTCAGGATGTGTCTGATACAGCAGATATGGAGCATAGGATGCTTTTTACCAATTATCCTCAATGAACCTAAAATAGGGAGGCCATGGACCACAAGCTGAGAAACAGAACTAAGGGATTTTAGCCACATAAGTGGTAAAGCAGAAGAAGGAGGTCTAGAGAGAGGGACATAAGACAGACATTCAGAGAAACGTTGTGTTGTAGGCAGACAGCTGGCTCACCAATCACGCTTCCCAATCCTTCTTCCTTGCTTACCTCATTCACTCTAGTGGAGACTAGAAATTCTAAGCACCTGTGCCCAGTCTCCTTCACAGCCAGGAGGTCATATGACAGGGGCATCAAACTCATTTTCACTGGGGGCCACATCAGCCTTGCAGTTGCCTTCAAAGGGCTAAATGTAATTTTAGGGCTGTATAAATGTAACTACTCCTTACCTAGGGGCAAGGAGCTCGGCGCTGCCGCTGGGCAGCAACAAGGTGCCAGGTCAGATAAAACAAGGTGGAGGGCTAGATTCGGCCCACGGGCCTTGTGTTTGCCACCTTGTCCTATGGCATACTTTGGGCCAAAGGGAGGTACATGGGAGTCTGCTTTGTTGGGGGAGAGCATTTTGGAAAAGATTCTCCCTTCATGGTAGAAAGGTAGCTGTAGGGGCAGCTGCCCATTTGTGCTCCTCTTCCTCTGGAACACCTGGCGCAACAATCATTTGTAATCATGAAGCTATAGACACCAACAGAGAGTCAACACACTGAGGATGCAGAGTGGGAGAAAGGCCTAGAGTGATGGACCCAGTACCCCTGCCCTTGTCTGTGAGGCACGTATAGAGTAGAACATGTTTAGATCTTCAGTGGCTTCATAGATGTGTAATCAGGACCATGAGAACAAAACTGAGGGTGAGCACAGCCTCCAAGCAGTCCTGGAGTTGTATCTGTGATAGGAAGAGCCTTTCACTGCTGCTGGTATCACGTGTTGACCGGGTAGAAACAGCTGAGAGCAAAGAGGCATGAATAATAACTCAGTTCAGGTGCAATCTCATTCTAAGATTAAAAAGAGAGCCAATTGCCCAGCCAAGAAAATGAATCTGCTAGAGTTTCCTTGCTGGTATAATGAATTACCAGTAAGACATACATAGTTATTCTACAAACTGTGTCACTTTATTATAGTTATAGGCCAAAAAGAACTTAAAGACACCAAATCTTAAAAAAACCAAAAAACAGCCAAGCCAACAGAAGTCGATGGGAAAGGCAGGTAAAATGCAATGACAAAACCAGAGAGCATTACTACAGGACCTCAGCCCATGAACGGTGGCTCCAGTTTGAATTACCTTGGCCTGTACAACCACGTCCTAGGACCCAACTGAGTTAAGGAATCAACAAACCCAGAATGTGCAACCTCAGCTGACCTGAAAATCTTTTATACTTGGGATGATACAATTGCTACTAAAATCCTAGGAAGATAGACTTATTGAAAATCTAGGAAAATGGGAAATAAGATCAAGAAGCAAAATCGAATACTTTGTACATTTTCAACCTGAAATAATGAGGTTATTTAAACATTTTTGTAACCATAGTGACATTTTATGTTGGTTTGTTTGCTTCTTAAGGTGCTAAAAATCATATTAGTTTCCGGTGTCTGCTGTAACAAACTACCACAAACTTGGTAGCTTAAAACAACAGAAATGTATCCTCTCACAGTTCTGGAGGAGGGCAGAAGTCCAATATCCAAGGCTACACTGTCTCCAGAATCTCTAGGAGAGACTCTACCCCTTGCCTCTTCCTCTTCCAGGGTCTGCAAGCACTCCCTGACTTGTGGCCACGTCAATCCCACCTTTGTCTCTGTTTACTCGGGCTCTTCTGTTCTTCTGCGTTCTGCGTCTCTGTCTAATCTCCTTCTATCTTTCTCTCCTAAGGATACCTGTGATTGGATTTAAGACTCAGCCGGATGATCCAGGATAATCTCCCTATGTGAAGATCCTTAATCACATCTGCAAACTGAGGGTGACAGTTTTCCCTTATGAGGTAACATTTATAGGTTTTAGGAATTAGAACTTGTCGTCTTTGGGTGGCCATAATTCAGCTTGGTACAGGGAGTTTCTAAGAAAGTCTGATATGCTTGACTTGTAATTTTAATTTATCACTTAGATACGATTAAATTTATAATTAATATATAAAAGTTTAGGAAATTATATTTATTATTGGATAAGTATGTGAGTATTTAAAGAAATTTTGCTTGTTTTTTTAAGAGTCAATTTTTAAATAAGTTCACTGGAGAAAATTAGACTTTAAACAAAATTAGTGAATAATTTTTATACAAAAGTCTCTTAAATTTTAACAAGCCTATAATATTTTTTCATTGATGTTTCTCTCGATTCACTGCACGTGTGTGCGTTTCAGTAACTCTTGGTAGTCTGTTTCTCATTCCTAGCCTAAAAGACAAGGAGGGAATAGGAAGTTTTGCAAAAATCAAACTTCTCTGTGCAGACCCACCTGCCTGTCTCATAGATGACCAGAGCTAGGGTGAGCAAGAGCAGGCACCAAGCACACTAGGTCATCCACAGCAATGGGCAGTGGCCCAGTTGCCAATGCACAAGACCAGATTCTGAGGTCACCAATGAACTGGAAAGGGTAAAGGGGGCCAAATACGTACATATAAAAAAGAACAGTTGTTTGCCTCAGAGTGACTCGTGTCTTGTTCTTGTGGTTTTGGCTCCTTTAAGCAACGGGTCACAGGGCTGCTACAGAATGCTTTGTTTTGTTTATTTTCACTTACTATGCTAAATGTGTCGAAGGTTTCGAAACTTCTCGAAGAATGTGTGCTGAAACACATTGCTCCAGTGTTCTCTCTTGAATAAGGTACACAACTGAGTTCAGGGCTTCCCCATCCTTATCCAGCTGAATATCAAGACAAGAAGATTCTGAGGGGGCTGGGAAACAAGGCATCTTCCCCCTTCCCTCAGCATATTCAGTTCCTGAAGCCATTCCTTTCCTGGGCTCTGGTACGTATTGTTCTCCAAAGACGTCCCTCCCCTGCCACCTCAGAGATTTCTGCCTGCTGGAGCACAGACGGTCCCACCTCACAGGATTTGCATAGGTTTCGTGATGTGGGACTCTCCTGGAGCGTGGTGATTGATCAAGGCATCTCAAAGGCACTTGGAATGCTTTTTACTTCCCTGCCATGTTCCCCTTTTGGCTATTTTGTGTCTACTGAAACCACATCCACCACTGAAGAATACTTTTCCTCTGGTCCTCTTTCAATCTGCTGTGTGATCAAACCTTGTGCCAACACGCTATTGTATGCTACTTTCCTTTTTAAGAATGACTTTATTGAATACAATGCACAGGATGAGTCACCGTAATTCAAGGCCATTAACTCTACTGGATACACCAAGCACACAGACTATTACTAATTATGCTGCACATAAATGGCTCTTGATCTTCAGAATATGTTATAAATAAGAACTCGGTCATCTTCCTTACCATGTGCTCAGTTCAACATGCCTGGCCCTGTTCTTTGCAATTGGAGGGAGACAGCTTAAGTAAGGTACCCTGGGTCACGAAGAAGCATCTATGTCAGAGAAGAAATATGCTCATTTATGATAACTAGATGGAGTATAAATCACTTTAATTGGGCCAAATTAGTATAATTTTTGAGTCACTAGAACAGCATTTTCTGAAAACTGTGGGAGTTTTCTTAGACACCTTCCATTGGTGGACAAATGAACCCCCACCCAATTAAATCTTTGAGAAGAAATGAAGTTACAAGAAGCTCACGTGGCATTTTTCTGTTTCTTCAGGGATGTCTTGAGGAATTGGAAACAAAACATAGGTAGTCAAGAGCATTCCATAAAATCAAGGGGAATGAGAGGGGAGATCAGTAATGATAGAGATGATTCTAACTGGGAAGGTGATAAAGTTTGCTTCTCCGTTATATGTATGCTTTCTAGAGTGGAGTCTTCCAGTTTCTCAGGGAAAATGACTGTAGAACATGGGTGGGGATATGGATAAGTAGCACATACATATTTGGAAGTCTACAGGGAATTCCAAGTTCCTGGTTGAAGATAAATTTTAAACACACCTTGATCTGCTTAGTCACTCCTATGCCTGGGCTTTGTGGGTGTTTGTTTTCCGTCTGACTGTGGGCTTCCTCTGTGGAAATTTCTTTTTGTGCTATTGAGAATGGTGTAAATGAAATCTCAAAAGTCAAAGCAAAGGAGAGTGACTAACTTGAAATTCCTTGAAGAGAAAATGGGGAAATTTCACAAAGGTCCCACAAGGGGTGGAAAATAATGAGTCTGAAAGTTTTGGGAACTGATCACATAAGCAAATAAAATCAACGAACAGATAGAGTGGGAAAATTCATTCCCCAGGGAGTCCCCATGGTAAGGATGCTGAGTCATCCCAACGCCCGTGTCACCAATAAATCCCCCAGACCGTTCCTACGTTCCCCCAGACAACATTCACACAGAAATTCACACAGAAATCCTCACTGTGTCCAGAAAAGTACATGTCAAAATCACATGGTTCAATCAAATTAAAATTTAAAATACATATATAGCTGGATATACACACACATCCCCATAGCTATCCATATGGAATGTAGTATAAAGAACACAACATTTAGAGCCAAAATGCCTGGATTGAGAACAATCTCTACCTTTGTCCACCTGGAAATTCTCTGATTCTTTGAACTTTAGTTTTCTACTTGTAATATGGGATAATAATGCTTTGCTTACCTAAATTGTTATGAAGCTAAAATGAGGAAATAAATGTGAAGGTACTCTGTAAATGAAATAATTATTCAAATATAACTTACTATTATTATGTCCATTGTTACAAGCCAATTGTATAATGGGGAAACTTCTATATTCTCTCATGCTGTGGTTATTTATACCCACAAAACACGTGAAAACTAAGACTCATTCGAGAGCTAAAGGTAAAAGCTTGGGGGTAAGGGACAAAGCCATAAGGTGCCTCTTTATTTTATTCTCTTTGCTGGACAACTTTAAATAAGTCGGAATTCATACCTAAGTGATTATTCCACCTGAGATTTCTCTGGGTTAATAATGTCCTTACTAAAATGAAGATACTACCTAAGTTCAGACTCTGGATCTGCCACTCACTGGCTGTGCAACCTTGAGAGAATTTCTTCCCCATTGTGAAACAGAGATAACTGTTCCTACGTAGAAAATGGTCAATAAATGTTACTAAACCACAGTTTGAATGACTTCAATCAGCTAAAAAGACCAGCAGTAAAAAAGGGAATATTTTCCTTCTTCATTTCCCTTGAATAGGTCAATTTGCTTCCCAGAGCAACTCAGCTGCTAGTTCATACAGTGCTGCCATGTATAGCAGGGAGAGGCACGCAATGCTCAGGATGCTGAGCATCCTCCCTTGGTAAAAAAAAAAAAAAAAAAAAAATTGTAACAACAACTGCACTGGTACCCTCTAGAAGTGGACAGTGAACAACCCCCTCCTCCTTATGTGGCAGTCCTGTCTCTGAAACTCAGTCTGGAGAACAAAACAAAACAATTTGGGGGTTAGAACATGCTAGATCCCCTCATAAGCCCAAAGGAGTTGTGATTTTTTTTTTTTTTTTCCCTTTCAGATCTTCAGATTGCCTTCAGGGTCAGAGACTTCATTCTAGCCTAGGTCCCTCTATTGGGCCAAGGAGAGCGAATGAACCAAGCACAGTGTAATCTCAGGTTCCCGGGACTGGGGCAGACAGCAGAGCATGTTTCAAACACAGAGCTGGCGAGGCTTGCATTTTCTGGCCAGGTTAGCACCCTCCCCACAACGGCTCCGCATAGAGAACCCAGCTGGTAAGACATGAGTTGACTCTGGGCCTTGCGGACAGTTCAGACAAGAAACAGCCTTCAACTGAAGTCGAGAATGCCTTTGCTTGCTTCTAGTCCTCACTAGCTACTGCAAAATAATAATAATAATGGGAAGAACTATGTTTTACATCTGAAGACAGAAAAAGTAGTGAAAGTCATTATTAATGGTGTGAACAAAAAAGGTGGTCTATGGAAAGTAATCTCACAGGGTGATCTGATCATAAATTCCTAACTGGCCAGGTCATGGTGGGTAGTCACACCCCAGGCATGTAACTTCTTCAGTAAAAGACTTATCTCTGTCTTAAGCAAGCCCTGTCCATTATTTCTGTGCATCTCGGTCAGCACACCTTTGAAATGTCCCCCTTTGAGACTCCTCCTTCTAGAGCCTACCAGAAAGCACATAATCTTAACTATTCAGTGATCTTATCGCGGCCTTGCTGTCTCCCACCTTCAGGGAATCTTCCCTCCTTAATCTCAAATACATAAAAGAAACTGCAAAACTGTTATTCTCCAAGTGTTTGAGATCTTGCTCCCTGGCCTATGTCATCATTTTGACTCAAATAAACTTATAAAAATTCTTTACTTGTTTGGGTGTTTCTTACATTGACAACCGTAATTAGGAGTGATAAGAGCAGGACGTAAGCAGCTGAGCCCACTGCTCTCGGGGCCCAGCCTAGGTAGGCCCTTGCCATTACCAAGACTCCCTCCTCACTCCATCCGGGCTCCCTCGCCCTCTCTCCTGCTGCCAGCCCCTTCTCCAGCCCTCTCGGATAGACCCTGGCCCCTGTTTCATTCCCCTTCTCCCATCACTATTGTAGAGGAACTGCTTCTTCTCACAAATCACTACCTGCAACAGAGCTACCTGCCTCTGCACTGAAGCTACTGGGGCAAGCCCTAGGTTAGTCCCATCATGTACCTCTGGGGGTGGGTTAGCAGTTAAGCCCTAGCCTCAGCAAGAAAAGGAACCAAGAAGTTCCCTTCTCACAGGACCTGTAATTTGACCTCCTTCTCAGAACAGAGATAAGAGGGATGTGGTTTCTATTTACTGGCCTAAAAGCACATCGCACAGTCATTTTACAGAGGCCCCAAAATGGAAGCCCCAGAAAGATTGAAAATTTTATGAGAAATTTTATAAGGAGAATCTCCCAGCATGTCTTAAAACCCAGAAACAAGCAAATTGCACCTGAGTCTCAGGACTTCCAAGAATTTCTTGAGACATATCAAAGAGATCTATAAACATAAATCACCCTGGGAAGACTGAGTGTGTGATGAAGATAATGACTTAGCTAAGCAGAGTGCTTTGGTTTACAAAGGACTTTCAGTTTTACAATGTTTTTTTTTTTTTGATCTACATAACCTTAGGAGGTAGTCAGGCCATATATTATTATAATTCCTATTTTAGAGATGACAAAATGACTTCTAAAATCACACAGCTTTAAGTGGTGAATAGGGTAGGCTTTGCTCTCTTCTTTGGTTCTTTCTTCAAAAGGACTGGAACTTGAGTATAGTGGAAAAGAGCGCAGGAGAATGCTGTCAACAGCTCTGCCCAGTGAGCTGCAGCGGCAGAGTTGTCTTGGGGACACCAAACACCTATTAGTCTCCTTCTGTTTACACAGGTACACAAGCCCTAGACCCCCACAGAGAGGCTTCCTGGTTGTTTGTCTATAGAATTACTCTCTGAGGGGAGGATTGTAGATGCCCCAGGGGCTACGATTTTGTCTGGAAGTCTCACCTTCAATCTCTCCTCTAGTTCATTGCACTTATGACCGCTGTGGATACAAAGCTATCTGGGAAGGCAATGCATGAGCCACTGTCAGACCTTCCTGAGTCACCAACCGCGTACTCAGTGCCTGCTCTGTGCCAGGCCCTTGCCTAGATATGTGGGACACATGGTTAAGTCATGAGCTAAGTGAAAGGATGGAAGGCAGGAAACAAGCAAGTCCAGAATTGTGTACAGAGAGCAGAGGAGGGAAGGGTGGCAAAGGAAAACATCTGATCAAACACACAATCAATTTCCTAAACTTAGAGTAGGAAAGGGGTAGTTTTATGCTTAGGAAGGCCGACATCTCTGAGTCCCTGAAGAGCATCTCAGAATGAGGGATAGAGGCATCTCACAAAAGGACAGCATTGTGCTGATAACACGGAAGCAGGTTGGAGTCTGACATACCTGAGTTCAGACCTGGGCTCTACAATAAACCCTCCATGGGGCTGGTTGCAGTTCCTCTCTTGACCTACGTTTTCTAGTATGGAGTGAGTGGGGCTGGAGCAGTGCCCACAGCACTGTACTGCTGTGAGCATCCAGTGGGTTTCATTTAATGAAGGTTCCTGCCCTGGCACCGCTAACTCTGGAGCAAGAAAATTTACTAACACCTACCTCAAGGGTTCACCTATTAAGAGAATTAGAACAGTACCTCCTTCAGAGGTTGTTATAAGGATCGAATGATCTCATGTGTGTAAAATCCTTAGCACTAGCCCTGGCATGTGGTAAACACTCAAGAAATGCTGGCTGATATCACGCTGTCTACAAAACCAACATGGATCCGCATCATAAGAGTGAAACTCTTCAAGGCAACACCTTTAATTGCTTTTCAAACTGGAATTCATGCTTCTCACGTGGGAACCAGGGAAAAACAGCTATTGCTACTGTGCTCAACTTCTCCTGAATTGTGTAGGAGATCAGAATATGCTACCCCCAAAATATGACAATTGGACATAAGAATTATTTTGAGCTGAACACAATTGAGAAGAAGCAGACACAAGAAAAACTTTTTGGCCTCTTCCTCTCTATCAGAAAAGACAGGATGATTCTTAATTACAGGAGACAACTCTATACTCCTATCATCCCAGAAATGACATTAGAGAAAACTATATAACAAATCTTACTAAAAGAATCCTTATCTTCTATTAGCATCCCCCACACATTCATTTTCCCACCCTAAAAACTTAAACCCCTTTCCTTTGTTTGGTCACTCCTCTATAAAGTTATTATTCTTTATAAAGATGCTTTAGAAGCCCCAGCTCTAGCCAACCCTTTGAGTTACTCATCACCCATGTGTTATGCGCCGTGCATACATTAATGAACTTTGGTTCTTTCTCGTTAATGTCTCTTGTCAGTCTAATTTGTAAGGCCACGACCAGAGAACCTAGGAGGGTAGAGAAAATGGGTTTATTTCTCTTCCCTACAGCTGACAAGTCATCCAGAACAACTCTAGTTCTGAACTGTTGTCAAGAGTCAGGCAGCCCCTGCACCTGACTTGGTGTGGGACACAAAGGACAGTAGGACTGTCCAGATTCAGGGCTCCCCTGGCCTGTTCACTCCTACCTCTGTTGTGGATTCAACATGAGGTTGTCTGAGGAGGAGCCTCTAACCACAGTATTGCTTAGGGCACAACTCACCAACAGCCAAAATAATTGTGACTGTCACAATCCCTATTATCCCTGTGATCAGCCTGGAGCCATGGTGTGGTGAACATGAACTTGAAGCAAGCTTAATGTTTTTGAAAATAAGGACTGTTATTTTTAGAGTTCTCACGTGAGTACAAATTCAGTATTTCTTACATTGGTCAAGTTCTAGACAACTCCCTGGATGAGGAACAGACAACTAGAGGCAGCCATCTCTGCCATACAAAGCCATGTGCTATAAAGACTGAGTGCACATCAACAAAAGTTAGAATGTGTCTCAAAAGGAAAGCAATTTACGATGACGGCTAAACACTGGCATCGCACCACAGCTCCCAGAAGGCGGAGAAGATCTGGGACAAGGCTGGGCTGTGATTGTTTTATATATGGTGCCAGAGAGCAGGGAGCCGAGGTCAAGAAACTGTAGAGTGCAATGACCCAAATTCCAAGAGCGTATGCCATTGTCCAACTAGAGGGTTCCCCTGGACCACGGAAACTCCCCTCCTTTCCATCTTCATATTCCCAGTCTTTGGCTCAGAATAGATCCTCATAAACGTTAGAGGATGACGACAGATATTCCATGCTTAAAACAAAAAATATTTCAGAGTCAATGTTTTTGTATGGAGAGAAGTATGCGTGAACATATCTAGATATAATATGTACCTATATTTGTGGACATATGTGGATATAGTCAGTGAAGATATAAATTTGCATTTATGTTACAGGACAAAGACTGAACTGGTAGGTATAGCATAAGCTACTGAGGAACTAGTACTCCTGTGTCTCTCCCTTTACCATTAATGGTAAGAACCATTAGCCACTGACTTCCTCTGAGAAGGAGTCCAACACATATATTCTAAATGAAGGAAGAGCCACGCATTTATTTCCAGGATGACTAAGCGTGTGTGTGTGCATACAAAAGTCTATTATTTTATAAGGAATTATTCATGGGAATTATATCTGGGTTCATACGGATTATGCAGCACTGAAGAATCGTGTACTGTTTTAATTGTGCAATTCCATGTTCACCACCACTTTCCATATAAGGAGCTGCTTAACCTGCAGGTGTTGATGGAATTGTCTAAGGAAGTATTGTCATAGTTACCATCAAAGCCAAAAACCTCCAACCTACAGGCACAAGGTCTGTCTCCTTTGAGACAAAAGGAAGAACATGCCTTCCTGAAATAAAGCCTTCTGGAAACAATGCATTTGAATTCATACTTCATCTGAGTAGTTGAAACTTGATGGGAATTCCTACTTTTTAAGAATATTATTTGCTCTGTGTGAGTCCATATTATGTCAGAATCATTCTCATTTTCCGGCTTTAGGGGCAATAGGAAAAGTTCAAGAAAACTGAAATACTAAATTGCTGTCTTTTTTTTTTTTTTAATGAGGAGAAGATAGAAGCTGAGTTCTATGGAACAGTGAGGTAATACTTATTCTTGGCAATTATCCTAACCTTATTTTTAAGCATGTGGTTTGGTATCAAGTTTTTTTTTTTAATTCAATTATCCCTAGGGGCTAAGTATGGGTTTTTAGAAGCATAATGTCCCCAAATAAAGTAACAGGCATTTTTAATGGTGCTTCAGAATGATTGCCTTTCATGCAAGAGTATTCACAAAGATACAGCATAGTTCAAACTCCAAGAGGCGTTTTAGAAGGTGGCTTAGCTGTCCTTGTTTAAGCAGTCTTCCCAGCTATTTTCTGGTTTCCACAATTTCTCTCTTCGCTTGGCTTTGTCTTTCTGTAACAACTTCTCTACTTTCAAAACCCCCCCAAACCACCTGTAAAATCGGGGTTATATTTTGAAACTAGTACGTCAATGAGTTTTTCATTCCCTTTTCCCATACGTCTGGTATGTAATGGCCAGTCTGCCATTGTAGTCCGAGGGGACAGGGGAGACTGAGCGGCAGTTCAGAAGGGCATAGTGTTGGGGTGCTGTCCACCAGACAGCAAAGGGAAGTGAAGCGCCTGCCCATTTGGTCTTGGTAGATGCCAGGAGGAGAGGAGAGACAGGGAGTGGCAGACAGTACAGACTTGTAAGGTATGACTCTAACAGCAGAAATAGTATTTGGGGGTAGGAAAGATTGAGATCATTCTGGGCTTAACAGCTTTCTGGGATGCAGCTTTACCAGCAGAGAGGAGCCACAGTGCAGCGTTGCTAGAGGGAAATGGCTAGACAGCGGCGCCTGAGGCAGCTCTCCAGGTTTCCCATGAATGACACACACTGTAATTAGAGATGTCCATGTGCCATGTTGAGGGCCACCAAGACCTGTGGTGAAGATGAAGACCTCATCTCTGCCTGGGTCCGCAGTCTCCTTCCTCTGAGAGGTGTCAGGATGAGGGCCAACGACCACACAGGCACCATGTGACCCTCAGATCTTGTCTCTCCTCCACCCCCATAAGTCACAGGAGCCTTGTCCCTCTCACATCAAGATGCCAACCTGAAAATGAGCAGTCAGTGGAAGGTGAAATGAAAAATGACTAAACCAGAAGAGATAGCGAGGTCAGAAACTCTCAAGCTTTGAGTCAGTGTCCCCTTATGTTAAAAGATAATTTTTTTTAAAAAAAGATAAAACTGTGATTCTCAGTGTTAAAGATTTTATTAACTCAAGTTATGAGGGAAGTGTTAACATTTTACAGCCAACTTAAAGGAGAATTCCAACACACACACACACACACACATTACAGGCCATTGGAAGACTGAAATTAATCCCCCAAATTGGTCAATATGCACAGGGCAATAATTAACTGCATCTCCACCATACAGAATTTGCAAGACACATTTGCACGACTCAAAGTATCCTAGAACTCATAGCATTGTAAAACAGCCAAAGTCAGCGGAAGGCAGAGATAGCCCAGAAGAGTGTTTTAGATAGGAGAGTCATCTTTTTTTGCCCACTTCTGTCTTTTACAATTTCCCCTGATAGCTGCTAGCAAGGGTTGGGACTTCTGCAGTAGTTCAAATCAGTTATAGAAATTGAAGTTACATATTCCTTGCATATTTTAGAAGTTATGTGTACATTTGCAATTCTGTACGAAGTCACCTTCCAGGGAAACTACCACCAACTGCCACTAACATCCACCTGACTGACCCCTCATCAATGAATGCTCCGTAGAACCAAGGGTGACAACTGAGCCAAAGACTCTCAGAACCGGAAGTGTTCCTGTGAAGAACCCTTTAAGCCAGTGCTGCCAGGGGCTGAACTTTGACGAAGTGAGGAAAATACTTGTCTCCAACTTGAGGGCCAACCTCACGTATACGAGGAGACGCAAAGCCGTGCTCCACAGGCTTGCATTATCCCAGAGGATTGTCCTTTGGATTTTCTGTGGAGCCCCTGTCTCCTTAGACTCCTACTAAGATCTTGCAGGTCAGCCCAGAGGTCCATCTGAGTGATAGGCAATGATAAATAGAGCCATTCTTTCATTCTCTGGCAATCTTCAAAGCCTCTTGTTTGTGATACTACTCTGTCCATCCATCTGTCCACACATCCAGTCTTCTAGTTGTTCATAGTAGTCCAGGCACTGGGCTAGGCTTATTGCTAATTAGTCGAAGCTTCCTAAATCCTATCAAATGATTCCTTTCCAAAGAGTTTTGTCTCCTGATCAGGGTAGTAGCATAATGTCTCAGAGAAGGAGAAAGCTGTAAGAGTCAAAGAAATCTCAACTTATTAATGCTGTCTCTCTCTCTTCAGGCAAATTCTTACTATCTCAGAATATAAGGATAGAATTCTCACCACCTCATAACCTTCTAAGGTCCACCATGCAGCTGGGTCTCAGGTTCAGGCCAACTGTTGGTTACATGTGCTGTCTTCTTCTCACATTCTTATTTTACTTCTACATCACTCATTCATGCAAATTTTACATTTCAGTTTTTTTGATAGGTTTACTAGCAGGATCGTATCCTTTATCTTACTATAATGAATATTATTAAGTTATAATCCCATTAACCTATTTATACCCTAATTAAATGACTGCTTTGGACTATAAGTATCTCATTTTTTTCTTTCACTCTACACTTGTCACAAATGATTTCATCTATTTCTTAGATTTTATCACATTTCAACTCCTCATTGCCTACTGGATTTTTCTAATTCAGCAATTTCCAACTTTTAAAAAAATCTCATAGCACACATAAACCGATTATTAAACTACTGTGGCACACCAAAAAATATAGTTTGGCTGATCTGACAAAATATAAGTATAATTTTGATTCTTTACACCAAATGGCAATTGTTGTGTTGGCTGTTATCATTTTTTAGTTTGGCAATCTAAGGGAAAAGAGGTCAGTGCCCCTGACTAAATAGTCAGGCACTGCATCTTTTAAAAATTCTGATCTAATTTGTGATTCGTAACTGAGATATTATCAAACTAAAATTCATGAGGGATGCCTTCCCAGTTTGTACATAACCTGGACCCTTCCCAGCTTCCCATTGTTCCCCAAACATTGTTCCTAGTTAGGCTGGTGCGGTGGGCCGCACATATAAAGATAGACTGCTCTCCCGAAGTTCAAAGCTAGCGTGTAGGAGTTAAAAAGAGACAGAAATCTAATTCAACACATGGGATAACTGTTGAATACCAGGACATGGTAAACTTTGTTTTACTTTTGGGCTAAGGCTAAAAGACCATCTGCTGGGGTGGGAGAGGACAAATAAAATAGCCCCTAGGCATGATGTTTCCAGTTGTCTACTCATGGAACAACGAAGAACCAGCTAGGAGATCAGCCCCTGCAGCTGCCTCCTTCTCCCTGTCCATCTAAGGCACAGGTGGCAAACACAAGGTCCACGGGCCGAATCCGGCCCTCCACCTTGTTTTATCTGGCCCGGCACCTTCTTTCTTCCTGGAGGCAGTACCGAGCTCTCACTTAACTGTTAAGGAGTAGTTACATTTACACAGTCCTAAAATTACATTCAGCCCTTTGAAGGCAGCTGCGAAGCTGATGTGGCCCTGGTGAAAATGTGTTTGACACCCCTGAATTATAAGGAAAGACACCCTAGGTGTGAGGAGTAGGGGAGATGGTCATTGGAGAAGGGTGATCAAAGATGTCCTTCATTCTGGTGACATTTACTTTATGATTCCATAGGACTAAAAGAGCTCAAACAAAATTTTTGTTTGGGAACACAACAGGGTGGGGATTGACTGTGGGAGCGGGGGAAGGGGGACAGGGATGGGCAGGGCAGGGAAGAGCAACAGGGGATAATTGGGGCAACTGTAATAGAACAACAATAAAAAAAATTCATATCCTTTATCGTTAAACAAATATTTATCCAGTGCTAGTGACGTGAAGTGCCTAGTGTAGACTAAATGAGAGATGTTTGCAAAGAACATAGCACATAACAGCACGTATACAACGAACGACTAGGAGCTCCCTTTGGCCTCCCCCAGCACTGTGTTGTTTTACTTACATTACTCTGGGAAAGTCCTGCTATTTAATTTGAGGATTAGCAAAACCAAAGTCTCCATCCTGCTCCTTCAAATTCAAATGAAAAGCCTGTCTGATCTTTAATTATTATGTTTGCAGCATAATAGATTTGTGTTAACGCCCCTCATGGGTATGCCATGTCTGCAATGGACAGCCCCCCTTCGGCAGTGAGGAGGTATTTGTGTGTGTTCTCCCACATGTTCTAGGTATAGTATTACTGCCCTGAGGATAAGAATTATCTTTGGATTTGCTCTAAGTCTAGTGCAGAGCCAAATATATTAAATGATTATAAAGATGTTCATAAAAATGACAGAGGGGACTTTCCTTCGTGCAATGCTTGTCATTTTTCAATCTCCAGTTACAGACAAAGAACAAAATGTTCAATCAGTTCTCATTCCTGTTTGTACTGAAAAAAAAAATACATATGAAAAGACATAAATGTTTGCCTAGTTGTATGTGAAGAACTCGCATCTGGAAAGGAAGATGACAGTGTAATGATGAATTCACTGAGAAAGTGCATTCGATAGAGCAGATTACCATCTTTTGTTTCAAATCATGCAAAAGGGGTTGAGGGACACTCCTAACTGTAGTGCACCAACCAGAAAGGTGCTTTACATGTTCTCAGACAGCATATTAATGATTGCAACTGTTTCCCAGCAGGATCTAACCACCGATTGTTACCAAAGAAATTAAAAATGAAGACGTCTAACTCGATGATTAATTTATTGTACCATTTCCCCAGCATCTCTCCTTGTTTTGTTGCCTGCAGCACAGCTGGGGTGATCCTTGTGCTTGGCTACCTCCTGGAGTATTACTAAGGGCAGTGGCATGACATTAGCAAAGGACATCCAACTCTTGGTAATCATCCTCAAAGGAAGGAAGCCTGAGACATCAGTGACACAACCCAGATGGCATTACTGAAGTGCCACAGCAGAAAAGGGAGGCTGCAAACTCAGTGGGAAAGGAGGCAGATGAAAGATCCCCCAAGGTTCTGCATCCTGATGTCTCAGAGGCCACCTCTAAGTAGGAGACACATGAAACACTATTTGGAGACCACTCAGGTCCCTCTGCTGCCTCCCTCTTCCTGGCAGTCCAGCTGGCTTCCAGCTTGACCTCGGGGCCTTATGCAAAACCACTGAGGGGAAAACAACTCCTCTTGTGCCTCTTACCTTCTCTCTCTGTGCCAGTTCCTTCTTCCTTTTGGTATCTCCCAGCCAGGACCAAGTACATAATCCTGAGGAGGGCCAAGTGCCAAATAAAAATGCAAGGTCCTTTGTTCAAAAATTGTTAAGACTTTCAAGGTGGTGATAGCAGAGCAGTAGACAAAGCACAGGCCCTTTGAAGTCTGGGGGGTCCCTGTGCAGATGCCTTGGTCACACATCCATGAAGCCACCCCTGCCTCCCACTCTCACCAGCAGTCCTTCTACTCTGCTGTCCTTTCTTCCTCCTCGCTGTCCTTCTACTGACTTAAACCTCTGTTAGAAGCATCACTCGGACTGCTCCAGAACTGCCTTCCCTCCGGGGACTCATAGACCCCCTTCTCCCCTTATTTCCTTCCTCTGGATCCCTGCTCTCCATCCTCACTCAGCTGGATTCATGGGTGACAGGTGCTGACACCGAACAATGGAATAATCAGCAGTGAGGACTTTGCAGTGTAACTCAAAGCAGAGTTCGTGCTGGAAAAACCAGGGGCTCTTAAGCAAGTTTCCGGAGAAAGGCACTGAGGCCTTTTCAATCCCATCCTAATCTCTTGCCTTTTCCCACCTGTGGTTTGGCCAGGAGTGTTGGGATGACTTTAATTTCTAGATTTGTTGAACATTTATTGAGCACCTACTACCTGGCAGGCATTGTACTACCTTCTGGGAATGCAAGGGTGAATGAGATTTGTTTTCAGCCTTCGAAGAGCTCCCTTCTGCTGGTGTCAGCAGATGCACAGGACATAGTCAGGAAGCAGTTTAGTGACACTGAAGAATAAGGTACAGGTGGTAAGAGGCACTATGTCATACAGAATGCTTTTTGTTTTAACTTAATAGGTAAAAATTAAACAGTTATAAGTCAGACATGTGCAGAGAACACGTTATTTTATTTCTAGAACTGACTCGGCGTTGCTGTAAACCACACACTCTGCCTGGTGTGGTGCCCTTCAATGTACTGCTGAGACCAGAATACGCCACCCCAAGGTACCCCGCTTTGGCATACTGATGATTTGGGGCCAAAGGCAACTGAGAAGCAGCAAATGCAGAAGAACTCTCTGAACTCCCCCCACCCCTTTTTGCCTATTAAAGAAAGGCATAAATTTCTCACACAAAAGGTAACCTTGGTATACCAGGAGGAGGAGAACATTTTTATGACCGGAGTTGGGGAGTCAACGTGAAGGTGAGTCTGCACAAACAGACCTTACGAAAATAATCCTTTGTATCCATTCATTTCCTTCGTGTACTTCTAGTTCTAGTCCCACCATTTACTGCTCCCGGAAGGCCAAGTTGCTTTTTCTTTTGAATTGACACATCTCCACAATCTATTGTTCTTCCTTAAAATGGAATGCAAGCTTTTGGGCCTAATTGTTTCTCTGGGTCTTTATTTCCCTTTTAGGAAGCCTTCCGTGCCATGTAAAATGTATTAACATCCAGTAAAACGTGCATGCTTTTCTTCTGTTGGCCTGTTTTCTGTCAGTTTACTTCGCAGGCTTCGCCCCAGAACCTGAGAGTGTAGAGGAAAAGTCTTTCCTTCTCTACAGCGTATAGCCAAATCAATAATTTTTACATCCAAATTCACATAGTTTATCTCAGTCATCGTCCAGCTCAAACATTATGCTTTTAGGAAAAAAATACCTTGTTACTTAGAAATTCTTTCCAACCTCCTCTTTTACTTGCTTTTTTCTAAATTTTGAGGGGAGGGACAGGGATCCTGTGTTGTCCTGTGTTAAGGAAGGCAACACTCCAGTAACCCACTCACTGCTAACTCACCTGCCTCTTCTCCAGGTGGTCCCTGCCGCTATGGTCTACAAAGGTTTCGGGTCTGATCTCTTAAGCATCATCAGACTCCAGCAGCCGCTCTCACACTCCCCTACCCTGGGACCTGGGTACTGCACGCTGGCTTCATGTAAGTGTGCAGAGCTCAGCGAGGCTGGTGTGGGGCCCATTCGCCTGAGCCCCTCTCTCAGTCACCTGGCCATGCAGGTAGAGCGCCAGGCCCAACACCTGCTTCTCTGAAAGACTTGCAGTCCCTCCAGTTATCCCTAGGAAAACAGAGTTCTAGAACATTCTCGTATTTCCTCATAATTGTCTGTAATTCCCTACCCTCACTCCCCTACCCCCAGGTTCTGATCATGATGTAGAAGGCAGGGGATTCTCCTCTCTTTTCTGGCCTCTTCCTTACCAACCCCTACTCCCCCCCCCCCCCTTAGGGCTTTTCTCCCCTTGTGACGAGGGAACTTCCTTATATCCCTTATTCTCCCAGGTCTGTGATCTACTCTGTGGTTAGCTGAGCTCAGTCTCTTGATAGGTAGAAAACGAGCTGTGATGTCTCAGAAAATTCTGTCTCCTGAAAGCATTATTGCCACAGATGTTATCCCCTCATGAAGCATAACATCTACACTCAGGACTGAGCAAACGGCTTCTTCATTCTAGCTGTTTGTGTCACCTTCCTCCTGGGGCCAGGTCTTCACAGGCTACTGAGGGAAAGTCTGAGATACTGGGGAGAAACAAATAAATCTACTTCAGATGCCACCCGTGTACAGAAGCTGGAACTTTTCCCATCAATATTAGATGCTGCTGAGAGAAGGGAGACGAGGTGACCCTCTGCTCACTCCAGGTTTCTGCGCGGAGGCAGTTCCCCAGTCGCAGATCTGGGGAGCTTAGGCAGAGCTCAGTGGCCTCTCTGAATACAGGAGACAGATATGGGAGATGAGGGAAACTGAGGCGTCTGTCCTGTGCAGGGCAGAGTTCCAGAAAGGACAAAGTTAAACCAGAGTGCCGAGAGTTCTCTTAGACCTGCATACTAACACCCCTTGTCTGAATGCTAGCCTGTGAATGGTGGCTGCGTGGTCATTAGGAAAACTGCCTGATACTATGAGCTGAGTGATTTCCTGAGCTCACACGGATCCGGGAGAAATTGGAGCTCCTGCCAGCTGGAATGAAGGGGCTTCACTGCAGACCTTGTGCATTCAGTGGAGACCATGGCAGGTCATGTCTTAGTAGCAAGGACAAATTAGCTCTAGAGTACAGACTGTTTTGGACTCCTCCTAACAAAGCTTAAAAATAAGTCTCTAAAATCAAGTTGATGGCAAGCAACTTGATTGCCTGTTAAATAATAGTCAACATTCTTTAATGAAAGACAACAAAATCTAAACACTCAGTAGCATAACATTTATAACATGTGCCATTCAGCAAAAAATGACTAGTTATGCAAAATAAAGCAACAAAACCTATAACCAGGTGGAAAATCAGTCAATAGAAAGAGAGCCATCACAGGTGACAGAATTATCCATCACCTAAGGGTTTTAAATATGCTTACATATTTAAACAAAATAAAGATACAATGAGTGTTTCAAGAATTACACTATGTATACATGATCTCCATTTTATATTTTGCTTTCATGATGTATATTTCTGTACATTCCAATTAATAGGCAGAGATTGCCAGCCTGGATGAAAAGCAAGACCCACTCACTACAAGCTGCTATAGGCAATATCTTTACATTTAAAGTCAAGGATAAATTAAAAGGAAAGAAAAAATATACTATGTCAACACTAATCAAAAGAATTCAAGAATAACTATATTTAATGTTAGACAAATAGACTTAAGGAAAAGGAATATTAATAGGGATCAAGAAAGTCATTTTGTAGTAATAATAGGGTCATTTCATTATGAAGACATAACAATCCTAAAAATACATACTCTTATTAATAGACCTTTGAAATATGTTAAACAAAAACTGATAGATTGAGAGAATAAGTATTCAAATCCATAATTATAGCTGGAGATTTCAACACTTCTCTCTCAGTACTTCATAGAGAAAGTCGGTAGAAAATCAGTAAAGATCTCAGGTCCTTATCAGCACTATCAGCTAACTTTAATACAATGTTACACTCAATAGTAGCAGGACATGCATTCTTTTCAAGTGCATATGGAACATCAGCTAATAGGCTGTAAAACAAATCTCAATAGATTTGAAAGGACTTAAATCATACAGAATGTGTCCTCTGCTCAAAATGGCATTAAAATAAAAAGCAGCAATAAAATGGTATCTGGAATATCTCCAAATATTTGGAAATGGAACACAATTTTGATTAACTCATGGGTCAAAAGAAATTACAAAGAAAGAAGACACAGTACAGACAAGCCTTGCTTTGCCCAGGATCTAATGTGTACAGATTTCAGTTACCATAAATAACACCAGTCCCCCGCCAACACGGTTCAAATTTCAGTTACCACATTTCAGTTGCCATGGTATAGTAACCATAAGTAATTCTACATACAAACTTCATTGTTAGCTCATCTGTCCATGAATCACTATGTAAATAACAGATAAGCACCATGATCAGTGAACAGTAACACCACTCTTACGAAATCCATCTGTGATTAGTCGCTGTGTGTCTATTATTCAGTTTATACACGTATAATAAAGCTGTTTCCTTCTTGTCTCCCATTAATAAGCCACATGACATTTTACAAAAAAGGGTGTCCTGAAGAAACACCTGGCCAACAGAGATAAAAGTACATCGAACAAATGAAAAGTGATCGTGTTGGAAGTGCAATTTGAATCAAAATGCAAAGGGAATTACAGAAGTAATAGATAATGTGGAAATGTTAAAACTGCCATTTTTTTTCCTGAAAGACTCTAAATTTGCAATCAGAGGAATGTAGGAGTGAAGGTGACATAAACAAGGAAACTGCTTATAATGCAAAGGAAAAAAAATATCCCAGAGGAAGTGACATTGGCAAAAACTTTACATGAAGGGAATGCTCAGGTATTTTATACCATTGGATGTGAAAAGGATAAAATGTTGGAACCAGCAAACTTAGAAAGTTCTGAGTATGACAATTCAAAGTGAGCATGGAAAAGGTGCTCACTTTGTATCATAAATATACAATGAGGAGGCAACAAGTAGTTCAAACTTCTCCTAATTGACTTTTGCAGTGTGATAACAGGCACGCAATGTAAACTGTACCACGGGAACATTGTTAAGTGCGCAGAGCAGCAGCATTAAGAACACTCACATTGTTGTGCAATCATCACCACTATCCACACCCACCGATTCTTCATTTTCCCAAACTGTAACTCTGTTTCCATTTCCTAAGTATTTTTTACAAAGAAATAAAGCACTGGAATTCTCAGTGTTTCTTTAACAACACCTTAATGTTTCTAATGTTTTAAATTACAGTACACTAAATTAATAGTTTTACTATTTTTCATTTTCCTATGCACTGGTAACAGACAGAATTTTTAATGTGTGAAAGAAAGTGTTAAAGGTCACAGAAGAGTTGTAATTTTCCCATTGATTATGAAGAGTGCTTTGCATGATTTCAGTGTGCATGGTCCCTCACCACCACGTAAAGCAAGGAATGCCCATTCATCGAAATTTGTGCGGTGAAGTCAAAGTGGTCCTTAAGGAAAGTTTTATGTACTTACATTAGAAAATGAGATTCTTGCAATATATACATGTATCTAATCATCATATAAATTTACAATGGTATATGTCAATAATATCTCAATAAAGCTATGAGGAGATGAGAATATTCTCAAGTTCAGTTATCTACATTTTCAAGTTAAGACATACAAAAAGGACAAATGGAACCCAAAACAATTAGAAGGAATTAAATCATAAAGAGCAGATATGAATGCAATAGAAATGCATAAACAACAACAAAAAAATCAATGATATCAAATGACCCAGCAACATATGTGTACAGTGTACACAAAACTTGGGACACCAAAGCTCATATAAGCTTTTTTTCTATAATATCCCTAAACCGACAACA
Source organism: Desmodus rotundus (assembly GCF_022682495.2). Lineage (NCBI taxonomy): Eukaryota > Metazoa > Chordata > Mammalia > Chiroptera > Phyllostomidae > Desmodus > Desmodus rotundus. The sequence continues at coordinate 82,882,657 of NC_071397.1, forward strand.
ACACGAATATTCATCAAGAGATAAATGAATAAATAAATGATGGTATATCGATCCAATGGAAGATTACTTTACAATAAAAATAAATGAGCTACTAATTTATGTAGCAACATGGATCTTAATATTTTTGAAAGCACCATGCTGTGTAAAAGAATCCAGACACAAGAAGGTGTATACTGTATAATTCTATTTCTGTGAAAATCTAGGATGAGCCAGTCCGATCTACATTGTCTGAAAGGAGATCGGTGTTGCCTGGTGCCTGGAGTGAGGTGGGGAGATGGAGTATAAAAGAGCATGTGGAACTTGTTAGGGCGATAGAAATGCTCTATGTCTCGATATGGTAGTTACTTGGGTGTCAAAACTGAAGTTTAACATGTGTGCATTTTATTGCAAATAACATACGTAGCAAACATGAGGAATCCTAAACTGTGTTTGTAGGATATGTTCATGTAACTTCAGGTTCTTGGAAACCGAGAATATTGATGGTGGTGTGGGGAAACAGGCACTTTTATCATGATGTATGTTTGTGTTCACACATGTATGTGTGTGGTGATGGTGGTAGCAATAGTGGTAGAAGGTGGATGCTTTGTTTTCCTGCCTCCCACCAAGGAAGCACCCCCTCTTCGCTTGGCTTTCACTTACTTGTTCGACTGCTTCCCCCACCCCCCCAGGCAGGCAGAATCTTCAGTGCACACGTATTTACAACACAGAAACTCAGTCAACAGTAAGGGAAACTGTGCCTTCCCTGTTCTCCTCTGTGTGAAGTGCCTTGACGAATACGAAGCTGAAGAACAGCACATTTGCTGTCTATGCATAATTTACAGCTAATATGTTGCTACAAAGTGAGTGTTTTTCTCTCTTAGTTGCCAAGCAATAGGCCACTTACTTCCTCAGGGTTTTTCCAGGAACTAGGTTTCTCAGGCGTATTGACGAGGGGCAGTGGCCTGCTCCCCACCCCGCCCCTAAAACACACGCGTGCGCACACACACACGCACGCACATGCACACACACACACACACCCCGAGCAGTACTTCCTCGGGGAATTCAGATCCAGTCTAAACCAGTTAGCCTCTCCGGCAGTTCCTCCGCTGCCTGCCACCTGGGAGGATGTGGGGCTGCCCTAGCAACCAGAAGCCACAACGGAGACCAGTGGGACCTAGAAACTGTCCCAGGTGGTGTCCAGACAGTTTCCTACTTTAAAAGGCAGCCGTGCTGTCTTTGAGTCTTGGCCCCAGGGCAAAGGATAACAGGCTTTATTGCATTTCATTGGTGGTCATTTCTCTTGGACCTAATCCTCTTGCTCAGCAAACCAATGCCAAGGAGTGGGCCAGGCAGGCTGACCTGTAGTGTCCCTCCCGAAGCCAGTGGCCTGGCCTGGACTCTGCAAACCTGGAAGTTGGTTCGTGCTCTCTGCTGATCTGAAGCTACCGACCTCCTCTCCTCCTGAAATGCCTTCTTCACAAGCTGCTTCTTTTAAGTGGTTGTGTGTGATACTCTATGGTTAGATTCACTTAACTGGGCTGCTTCTTCCTGAATGTTACAAACTATTGAGTTTGGCAGAAGTCACAGAACATTTTGTTTTCATAAGCTGCCACTTACATAGAGATTAAATACTAGACTTAGATAAACTGCATCTAATCCTTTGATCCATAAAATTTTATCATTCAAATCGATCGTACCTAACATTAATATTCAAGAATAGTTGCCCAACCAAAAATGGGGCACCACTGTGACATATGAGAAACACTGTTCTGCCTGCCTGAGACTTAGTCGAGGGTGAGCAGCATCACACAGCCGGACAACGATACAGAGATCTGGACAAAGAGGCTTCTGCTCGATGCCAGTCTCCAGCTTTCTACTCGGCATCCGAACTCAACTTCTGAGCCTCTGACTTCACCAAAGGAACCAAGTCCATTGTAATCATTTCCAACTCCCTCCTATGTGGGCTTCTTGAGCCTGGATACAGAGAGGCAAACAAATGACCTACACACTGGATCTAAAAACTCAAGAGTGTAAAGTTTAATCTAAAAACTGAGTTTGTTTTCTTTTGTTGCAGCAGGATTTATTTTGCTCCCAGAAATTCTGGCCAAGAGGTATTGTTAATCAAGTCCTGAATTGAACTGAATGTCAGAAATACTTTTTTTTAACCTATTGACCAAAGAAAATATCTTATATTCTTTGCTCACTTATAGTGTCAGCTAAGTCTTCAGGTTGGAAAACATGTAAGTTGTTACATATGTCAGAAACACATATTAGATGAAAATCATGTGTGTTTTGAAAATATCTATATTCTAAAAATCCTTTGTGTTGCCTTTATAAAGTTTTATTTTTCAATAAATCATGCATACATTCATTAGTCTTTAGGAAGCATCTGATAATAATAATGAACCCTAGATTTAAAATGAAAATATTAATATTGTTTTATGATCTGATTAAATAGGCACCATCTCTCCTAAACATAAATTCCCACCGAGGTTACAGAAATAACTTTTATACCTAAGTAAAATAAGAATAAGTAACTACACTTCATAAGGCAGAAAAGATTTCCCCTCTCTGCATAGTACATTAGGTACATTACAGGAGGATAATTTTTCCTTGCCCTGGGAAATTATCAGATTAAACATTAGTGGTACTGCAGGTGGCAACAATTTAGAACTTAACATAATGGGGTTGTCAGCCATTTTTTTCTCCCAACGATGTGAGATTTTTCCTAAAAATAAAATACACATTAATATCACCACTCCCTGCAAACAACAGTCCCCTAACGTTACCCTGACAGTGCACTCTGATTGGGTGCTGGGGTAAATGATAGGAGTGGAGAGCGGGTGGAGAGAGGAAGGGAACCCCACTCTTACCCTCGCCTCTGGAAGCACTGATAACTGGTAGATTTCTTGGACCTTCTCGTAATTTGAAAAAAGGATACCGGCAGCAAGAACAAAAGAACAAGGAAACAGTCCAAAACAAAAGGCAGTTTCTCCATGTACCAGTTCTCTGGTTAGCTAAGTAAAAGACTGATAAGGTAAAACTTCTTCATTAACCAGAAGCTAGTGCTGGCCCACATAGATATGTGTTGGAATACATCAAACAGCCATTAGTAAAATGGTTCAAGACCATGCGGAGTCTTCTACTTAGGATCTGTCATATAATATTCTTGAAAATGCTACTCTTTGTTTATAAAGATGTAAGAGCTTATAGCCAGTGATAAACAGATAAAATTTAGCCTTTGCCAGTGATCTTCATAACTTCCATGACACTGGATTTCCATCCAGATAATAGAAGGAAATCTAAGCATTAGGGTCCTGACTTCTAATGTAAAACAAGAAACAGGCCAGCTAAAATCTCTGGGAATAAAGGCTGCATTTCTTACCCAGAGTCTCTTTATCAAGAATAAGGCTGACTTGAGTCATCTAACAAATGAAGAACCTCACAGGATCGATGGCTTGTTATGGGGTCAGAATCCTACTCAAGATAAGTGTGGTTAACATTTGCCACTACTGTGCACTGTTGTTCTTCAGGGGTGCAGATAGGCTGCTTTCCAAACGAGTGTCCTCCTGACACAGGCACAAAATATTCAGGAAGGCACTGGGACCTGTCCAGAAAGAAAAAGAAGTTGTTAGGAAATGGCCAAGGTGGTCAGCCAAGATCACGGACATGTTCAAATTCACTCATAGGTTTAACCTGAGGGTAGAAATGGTAGCTTCTGCCAACTTGCAGAGTGGAACAACTTTAAGCCACTCCTTTGAGCCAGGCCACCTCTGTTTGATAGCTAGGAAACTAGGTGCGAGGGGTGGAGGTGGGGTTGAAGTTTTTCTTAAAGCCAAACTCCCTATAAATTTTTGCCTGAAATTGTAAAAGTATTGGTATTTATAATGAAATTACTCTATGTTTTACAAACACTACTCTTGAGCGCTTTGTCTCACCAGAAGCAGAAGTGTCGGGTAGTGTGGGATAACAAGGCCCCAGGGTATTTCCAAGTGCACTGCAGCAAGTGGCAGTACAATTATGGGGCAAAGGGAATATCATGTGTTATTCAAGAACTGTTTAGCCCCAACAGGCTTAAGTAGGGAGAAAGAGCTTTAGAGAGGGATATGGAGACTGTCTGCCCCAAACAGACCCCTCAGAATCAACATTTACTTGGAGAGCTCACCACTGCCTCATATCTGGTTCATCATCTTGTAGGTACAGAAATGATCTTGTAAGTGTCATGGGGTTGGCTAGCCTTGAGATGCTGACTCATTCAAATAAAACCTGGAAGATGATGTATAAGACCAGAATGCTAATTTAAATTTCAAATTCATGGTTGCCTGAGTAAGTCACTCTTTCCTTTCAGATAAGTCACATTACCACCAAGTTGCTTGGTGAATGCGGGCAACGACAGAGGTAATCAAAGCACAATGGCATTGGGTTCTGATGGCCTGTTATGTCCATCTCCATATTATACATAGACTTGCTGGACAAACACACAGTCACTGACACAGTCCCTTGTTGGATACATGCTGCTGTGAGTCTCCTTTTTTTCTGTGTCTATTGGTGATTTTCTAGCTGACACTCGTTTTTTGTTAAACTATTATGACCACTTTCCCTTAGCAACCGTCACTCAGTGGGGTTACTCTCTATGGCTGTGCTGGTCTGGTGGGCTGATTTCTTTTTTTAAAAAAGATTTTATGTATTCATTTTTAGAGAGAAGGGAAGGGAGGGAGAAAGAGAGGGAGAGAATATTGATGCAGGAGAGAAACATTAATTGTTTGCCTCTCACAGGTACCCCGACTGGGGACTGGACCCGCAACCTAGGCCTGTGCCCTGACTGGGAATCAAACCAGCAACCTTTTGCTTTGCAAGATGATTCCCAGCCAATGAGCCACACTGGCAGGGTCTGGTGGGCTGATTTCTTAATTTAACTCACAGTGCCATCTCATTTCAACTTGGTCGGATCACTTCCCGAGGTGTCACCTGCATCGTGAAAGGATGTGAAGATATTGATGAAAACCTGAAAATCGTCTGGATTTTTTGTGAGTTGGTAGCCCATGGAAGGGGGTATTGTTTGAAAACAACGTAGAAAAGGTGTTGCCAAGGTGATTGTATACTTGGGGGGTTTTATCCTGAAAGGGATATTTGGCTACAAGATCACTAAGGTGTGACAATGGAAGAAGGAAGAAGGAAGGGGAAAAGATACAAATCAATGCCTGCAGTTTGAAGGTGTGGCAACCACAGGGTGGTTCTTACTTGACATCTTCTGACTCAAATGCAGGACCTTTCTGGGCACCTGTCGCATTCAAGGTGAAGAGCTCTGCACTATGAGGCTATCAGGAAAAATGAAGATTATTTGTTACAAATGATTAATGAACTTTGCTCTTTCGGGCTTGCTAGTACATCAGGGTTTGTTTTTTTTTTCTTTCCTTATTGGCCTGAAATATCTAGAGGTGAGGAAAGCAAGGGTTAGGAAGAGATTAGGGAGATTGTTAGAGAAGGAATTCAAAGGAAGAGAAGATAATAATCACTTTTCAGTGATAATAATCACATTCCATATGAGATTTTGCAGCCTCATAAACTTGCCTAATAACTTGAGAAAAGATTGTTCCCATGTCTTTACCTTTTAGCTTAGCAACGAGCCTGCCTGTCTAACTAGATTCCAGTTTTACATAAGGTACTTTAAGAATGGGAAGTGGGTTAGCGAATGACTGTGTGTGGTGGGGAAGAGAGACTGTTTCTTTCTGATCACTGAGAGGTGGGAAGAAGAAGAAAAGGAGGAAGGACGTTTGGAAGGCTAATAGCCCAATGAGTGTCCCATTTGCCCCTTGCTGGTTTTTGACCTAGAGTGAGACTATATGCAGCCAATTCTCTTTAGTCACTGTAGTTCTGTTCTATAAAATTATCTCCAACACCGAATTAGCACACACTGGACCATTGTTCCTACAGGAGCAATTAATCAGGACGCCACCCTTAAGACCTCATTTGACCTTGATTACCTTCCTAGATGCCCCAGCTCCAAACATGGCTACACAGGAGGTTAGGGCTTCAACACATGGATTTTGGAGAACACAAGCATTCAGTCCACACCATCATATCTATTTTCTCCATAAAGCTCTTTACAGCTTTCTTGCTCTAAGTAATACTACACAGCAGCTCAGCACTATATTGGGGGGCCATTTTAAACAGAAAAATCACCAACACAAAACACAAAAACATGAAAAATCGGCACTACATAGACCACGAAATGAACACTTGTTTGCAGTTTGAGTCAGCAACAACAAGGCAGAGAGCCGCCTTATTTGACCTCAGCTGGGAACATGGACAACGGGCAACTCGATTTGGTTTTTGTCCACTCTGTACATGTCTATGAATGACCATGAATGAATGGGAGTATTGATTTGGGGGTTAAAATACATCTTAGCTGGTAGGCCAATTCACAAATTTGAAACCTGTAAATAATGAGGACTGACTGTACATATTGTCGATAAAGTGAAGGGATCATTCAGGGAAAGGGGCTGCCCAACATGCTCATTTGAATCATAGGGAGCAGGTTACCCTACAGAGGGCCATGCTAACATGTGGTCAGCCAGGCACTTGAGAGGGCGGAAGGACATAAGTAGACAGGAAAGGTCTAGCTGGTGTGTAGGATCAGAGCTGGTCACCCCAGGATGTGCTTCTGTGGTATGCAGATTGTTTTGAGCTAAGGGCAACTTTAGCTTCAGGCTCAGGGAAAATTGCCCCTCGACATCACCATTTAAATGAGGCTGAAATGCAGGGGGAAGGCCAGGCTAACTGAGCCACTGAGAAGCTTTATTCAATAATGACTTCAGATAGCCTAAGGGGCTGTTTACGTCACTGGAGTTTTAATTCAGATTGGACATTTAGCTTTTCTCCAATTTACCAAATGGGTGGGAACTCAGGAAGGGAGCCAGTTTAGTTAAAAGATAAAGATATTCCTCTTTCTCTGTGTAGCTAAGCTGTACTATGAGCTGAAATACTAGCCCACTTACATAGAAAAGTATTTTGGATTGCTTATTCTTTAACTGTAGTCATAGTCTAGTGAGGAAAGTAGATGACCCGTCATCAGTCATGATGACAAGGCAGTTTGTGCCGTGTGCTCTGCACGCTACAACCTGGATGTGTTTTATCCAGAGGGCAGCAGTGAGCTCTGGCAATACTGTCAGCAAAGAATGGCCCAGATGGGGAGCTGAGACACGACTGTGTCTGCGTGTCTTTGGAAGACTGTTACAGTACATTCAGGTGCAATTCTCATTGTTTTCACTGCTAATTTCAACAGATTGACCTGTCAGGTGCTCAAGCTCTGGAGGCTTACCTTACTGTCTTTTCTCCTCCTTACACTCTCTTTCCCCCACCACGTCCCCATCCTGAGTCCCAGACACCTGGTGTGAGATGTCCAGTTTTACTGATTCTCTTGGTAGTAGTTACTGCTTCCCTTTTGGTCTGCTCACTCTTTGAATTGCCCAGCAATTCTTCATGTTGGTGATTTTGACCTTGAGATTTAAAGTGTGCTGATTATTTTTCATTGCTAATCCTGCCACTCCCATCCATTTACTGCCCTTCTCTGCCCAGTTCAGTGCCTTTGAAGCCCTTGTGGGAGTGTATTGAGGATTCTTGCTGGCTGGTTTCCGGTTCGGTTCCACTTTGGAAGAAACCTTCCCTGCTTCCATGCAGAGTCTCACGCGTTTGCTGCACCCCTCCTTGTGGCAGCCTCTGCTGGGGCATCCTCACCAGCCCATAGCTCGATGAGACTTAGTGACAGAAGTGTACTAGCCTCGCTCATTCTTTCTGCTGGTGGTGGTGCTGGCTTCCCACTGTTGTTAGTCCCCATGAAAATCTCTTCATTGGTATTTCTTTACTCAGTCACAGTCTTTGGATTCTGCTTCCTGATACTCCAAGTTATCTCCAATTCACTCTTTGTGCTACTCCCTTCAAGCCTTGAACTTTACATGGTTCAGCCCACAGACCATCTGCTTTCAGAACCATTACAAGTTTTTGCTAAAAATGCCAATTCCGGGGGCCTATCCCAGCACCGTCCCAGTCAGAAACTGGGAGAGACAGGTGGAGATCAGGGCATCTTCATTTCAACCTCCTCCTGAGAAGGCTTGTGGCCTCACTGAGACCAAAGAATGCAGGATGAAACCTTCCTCTGCTGGGGTTTGGCTAGCTCCTGAGAGTGGCCTTGGGCATGTCAGTAGCTTTCCAGAACCCTCCGGTAAAGCCCCTCTTCGTTCTTTAAGAATGAATCAAAGATTCATTACATGTATTTCCAGTAATTTAAACTTCTAAAGATAAAGGTATCTATAAATAAGATATTTTTGAGCCAAACCCACTAAATGTTTGGAGACTTGCCTTCGATGAATCCCTGTCTACACTCCTAGGAACACCCAAAGCGTGTCTGTTAAAGGAGAACTAAAGTATTCAGTCCAGTTTGCTCAGCTATGCAACGGTCTCTATGACAAAGCCACCTGTAACCCTCCCGCACTCACTGTTCGGGATCCTGAGAGAACTCAGAGTAGCAGTAAACAGAATAGCCTAGTTACCAGCTGGGCCAGCTCACTAGCATCATAGAAGGGAAACCAAGCTGAAGGGACTTGCCCAGAGTCTCACACCCTGTTGGTTTGTTTAGTGTATTTTTTGATAAGCTTTCCTGCTGCAAAAAAAAGGCTTTAGGTGTTGCTTGCATATAGGCTGTGACACAGTCGACCCTGTGGGTCAGTGGTTTCCACTAACACTTAGTTAGTGATATAAGAATAAAACCTTAACCGTTTTTTTTTTGAAGCCTGTATTAATTTCCTATTGTTCAAAACAAATTACCACAAAATTGTAGCTCAAAACAACAATCATTTATTCTCTCTACAGTTTCTGTAGATTAGAAGTCCAGGCCCAGCTGAGCTTGGTCTTTGCTTAGAGTTTCACAAAATTGAAATAAGGATGTTGTCCAGGCTGCATTCCATTTTGGAGCTCAGGGGCCTTGTCTAAGTTTGTGTGTTTGTCGGCAGAGCTCCTTGTGGTTGTGGGACCGAGGCCCCTGTGTTCTTGCTGGCTGTCTGAAAGGTCCGCTCTGAGCTCCTAGAGGTGGCCTGCAGGTCCTGGCCACGCGGCCCCTGTCCACAGGCCCTGTCTTGCTTCAAATTATTCTGACTTCCTCTGCCTCTGATTTCTACACCTAGGTATAAAGGGCCCGTGTGATTCAGTCAGGCCCACACGATAATCTCCCTTTTAATGAACTCAAAGCCAGCTGCTGAGTAACCTCCTCAGGAGAGTCGCGTGCCCCAGTGCAGAGGTCCTGCCCACACTCAAGAGGAAGGAATCATACAAGGGGTGTGCAGCAGGGGCAGAATCTTGGGGCCGTCACAAGGCCTTAAAGCAGCAAACATTCACTGATGGCCAAACAGTGGTCTAAACCATTTTGAAAGATAAACTGAGGCAAATTTAAGAGTTTATTTGAGCAGAAATCAATTCCTGTTGGCAGCACCAAACTGGAAGTGGTTAGGAGTGCTCCCCTGACAGGAGCCCGGGAAACGGCTTAGACGCAGGCACTATGTAACCCCTTTTCAGTCAACAGCAGACTGCATATATGACAGTGGTCCCATAAGATTATAATAAAGCTGAAAAATTCTTACTGCCTTGTGACATCATAGCTGTGATAATATTATTCACATGTTTGCAGTGATATCGATGTAAACAAACCTACTGTGTTGCCAATTGTATAAAAGTAGAGCATATACAATTAGGTGTAGTACCTAACACTTGATAATGATAATAAATGACTATATACTGGTTTTTGTATTTAATACATATAATTTTGTGTATATGTATATATATATACATATATGTATATACAATGGTTTATGTATTTATCATACTATAATTTTTCCTCATTGTTGTATAGTGTATTCTTTCTTCTTATAAAAATAAGTTTGCTGTAAAACAGTACACTGTGAGTCGCTCTGCCCCTCGGCAGTAACTGTCTATTGGCCCCTTTACTTAACTCCCAGGACTCGAATTCACTGCCATGTTCAATGAGGAAGGGAAGCTCTTCCTTGAAGGGGTCAAATTCAACACTGATGAGCATTCACTGATGACATGTGAATGTCATTTTCTTTGGACCAATTTCTGAAGTGGTTGTTATCAAGCACTGGGTATCTCGGTGATCCCAGGTTTTCAGCTTCATTGCCTTCACCCATCCAGAGCATGTGTCAGATGCCATGACAGCCATGAATGGAGAGTCTCTGGATGGTCCAGATCCGTGTGGGCCATGTGGCAAGTGAGCCTGTGGAACCAGAGGGGTGCATTTGGGGCCCCCCGGGCGTGGCCACAGCTACTCCAGAGGTGGTGGGGACCAGGGCTATGAGAGTGGCAGGCACAACAGTGGACCTGGAGGGTATGGGCATTATATGGGCATGGAAGGTTATTGATATGGGTATGGGAGGTCTGGAGACCATGGTGGCAGAAGCCAGGGTGGTTGTGACCACTACTCAGGAAGAAATCACAGAGACGAGGCGTGCACACATTACACGTGCAAGGAATAAACTTCCGATCCAGGACTGTCCTTCCAAATGGCAGTTTTTATAAAGAGTTTTGGAGCTGCGCTGAAACGTCTGTTTCAGTCCATGAACTTCTCTTTTTGAATTGAGCTCCCAAGGTAGCTTGTTGAAGATGTTTTAGAAAGTTCCATGTGTTTTTAATTTTTTTCCTCCCATTTGAAGACAAACCTGAGGCATTTATAGAGCCTGGTACTTTTCCTTTTACCAGTTTTTTAGTTTGGGCTCTCAGGATTTGTTCTGAAAAAAAATAAAAAAATGTTTGACCAGACTGATTCATTTTTTCAGAAATAATGTGCATCTAGGGACATTTTAAAAATTCATACACATTGTTTACCATAGTTGGGAAGCAGTTTCCAAACATAACTACAAGAAATTAAGAACATGATTACTCAGAGGGTTTTTTTTTTACTTTTTACTGAAGATCACTGCCCTGATTACATGGATGTTTCTTAAAATATTTGTGAATGTCATTTTCTTAAATATTGGGAAAAATATTTTGTTGTGTTTTGTGGAGCATTTAGGATATCTGTCATGGAGCTGATTAGAAAAATGACACCTGAGAAACAAAACAGAACAAAACCAGTGTGCCATGTTATGCCAGCAGCAGCCTCATATGTCTCATTTACTATGTCATTTTTAATTGTATTTTCTCAATAGGTAGGAAGAAGTTAAGTAACTTGTCAATGACACCTTGTTGCTCAGCGGCTGAGCTCAGATTGTGAGTTCACTGAACTGCTGTTATTTTACGAGAAACTTCTTGTAGTTCTTAATTGTTCTTTAACTGAGGCCTCTCCATACATCATTGTATGACTAGTGAGGCCTCCACATTTAATCCTCTAGATCAAGTGCCTCAACATTAGGAATATTGACATTTTAGGTCAGGTAAGTCTTTGTGTAGAAGCTGTCCTGTGCATTGTAGGATGCTGAGCAGCATCCCTGGCTTCTACCCACTAGGTGCCAGTGGTACATCCAGTTGCGACAATTAAATGTGTCTCAAGACATTGACAAATATTTGGGAGGCAAAATAACCCCAGGTGAGAACCATTCTTTTAGTGGAAGAAGTAAGGAACACACACACATACACACGCACGCACACACACACCCCATTCCCTTGGCAGGGAGCAGGGAAGGGAGCGAAGAGGAACCCTAGATGAAAGAAATGCTTTAAATCTCACAGAAGAGCTAAACGCCAATGGTCTGAGAGTTGAGGCTGCAGCCTTCTAAATTTTGTTTTTTCAGAAACAAGAAGAGACCAGGGTTGGGTTAGCAGTGACCTCGTTATTCTTCCATCCTTTTTTTTTTTGTTCTGGTTGGGTTGAGAAGAGCAAGTCTCAATGAAATCTGTTCTTTTTACCAAAGATTTGGGTACCTCTAATTTGTCCTATATTTCCCTATCTTTAGGGAAATTTAAAGTTTTGTTAAATCCCCCAGAGGATTTTTGGAGGGGGTGGGGAATTAATAAGTGTAGCCAAAGACTGCACTTCAGACCTGATACAGCTGCAGACCACAACACAAAGGTGACTTCCTCATGGAAAATTCTCAACTTAAAGCCTAGAAACAATCAAACAAAAATTTTTTTAGAAAAGGATTATTTCCTGCTACATTTAAAAAAATGTGTTTTCTATAGGGACGACACACACTCATCTTTTGGAACAACATAATTTAGGAACTGAAAACCAACCTAACTTACTTTCACCTCTTTGCCCTAATATTCTGTACTTTAAATGTACTTCAGAACCAGTGCTGTCTTTGTCCTGTGGCCATTTCCTCCCAAGCTGTATAAAGGACTATTTATTTCATGCAGTCAGCCAACAACTATGTATAAGATCTGCTCTCTCTCTAGTACTTTATGAAAGACAAAGAATCATAAGAACCAGTGTCTTAGGTCATGGTCATGAGGAACTAGTTTGGTATCTGAGGTGAGGAAGCATTTGCAAAATTTTCCAATCCAGGAGTTCTTCTACTCAACAGGTTAGGTTTCAAAAGTTTACTTATTAATCTTCTTGTTTATAAGTAAAAAGATACCAAAAGGTGTTCAGTGTCTTCCTGTTTGATATATTGCCACCAAATAGGAGTGAGAATGATTTCTTTCATGTTTTAGAATTTGACATACTCTTTTCTGCTTTACATGGATATACTACCATTGCATCAGGCATGTTTTTTCTAAAATAAAGCAGCTGCAGCTCAAATGAAGATCTATTGAGAGAAATGGTATCTCACTTGACGATCTTTCCAATGTTCTGTGTGGGGAGAACTTTTTCTCTACTCTTCTGGGTTATTTTGACTGGTTTAATATTTATACTTAAATCCAAATGAGAGAGGTTACCAAGAGAAAAATAATCAAATTTAATTACTTTTAGTATTTAGGGAAATATGTACATAGGGAAACCCATATACAGGAGTGAGTCAGAGACTCCACATACATGAGAGGTTCAGAGACAGAAAGGTAAAGTAAGGTGTGTATGGCATCTCAAGTTAAGGATGAAGTAAGATGCCTGCAGGTTTCAGAGGGGAGGAGGGTAATTCGTAGAATAGTAAGAAAATCAGATGTTTACTAATTCGAGTTTGCCATGCCCTAGCGCATAGCCCAGACAAAGTCATTTCTAGTGGTAACTTTAATTATGAGCAAGGACCCACATTTATTTATCTTTTTATTATTTTTCAAATCCTTGCCTAAGGATATGTTTGTTGATTTTAGAGAGAAAGAAAAGGAGAGCAAGACAGAGAGAAACATCAATTGGCTGCACCCTGAACATGCCCCAAGCAGGGATCAGACCCACATCCTTTTTGGTGAACAGGACAATGCTCCAATCAGCTGAGCCGCCTGGCCAAGGCAACGCTCCAAATTTAAATACTCTAAGAGAGATGTAAAGGTTTCTCTTGAGCCCATAGGTCCTCAATTGCCTTCAACTCAAAATAATCTACACATCAAAGTAGCACATCTTGGGGAGGCCTGCTTTGAACCCTTTTAGTTCTATAAAATTCCTTAGCAACTACATTTTGATGTTTGTAAATTCCAACAGGCATTACATTTATGAAAACCTCTGTCACCTCTTAACATGCTTAAGCTCTGAGTTATTGAACCTGTACTCCAGACTTCTATTAAATTAACTTTAAGCTATTGTGTATATAGTCTCCATGTCTCGGTTGGGTGGCCTGGTGGATCCAGCATAGGAATCATAGGAACTTCCTAACCTTGGGAAAATTCCTGCTAAAGCGACTATGACAACACTGAAGTTCATAGAAGGGAAGGTTGACCCGACCTGTCTACCTCACAAAACCCAGGTTCCTGAAGGGCCTTATATAGTATAGACAAGAAAGACTTGTCTTCTATACTCTGATGTCTTTCTTCTGGGGATTAAACTCAAGGATGGAAACCAAACTAGGTCACTCCAAAATATGCCACTTGGCCTATTGATTATTTTGAATTGTAAGGCCTTACAAAAAGCAGGTACAAGAAGACACTCTGACCCTCCTTTTTCTTCCTGAAAGGAGGAGATAAAACTCTTATATGAAAGTTGCCCTCCTTGTATTAGGAAGAAGTAAGGCACTTTTATCATCAGGGCAGACAAGGAATTGTAGACCAATAAAACTGCCCAAACAAACCTTGTTAAACTACCCTTATTTTCTCAGTTACTTCTTCATCATTTACCACCCCTAGCCAACCCCTTTTGTTGTATTAATTCTTCACAAATGTATTGTTTCTTTGTCTAAGAGGAATAAAAACTTCCTGCTTTGGTCAATCTTTGAATCTTTATTCTCTTGTGAAAGCTCCCATGTAATAAAATGTGTATGCTTTTCTCCTGTTAGTCCATTTAATTCTTAGGCCCAGACAGAGACCCAAAGAGACTAGATGAGAACTTCTCCCCTACGTGACAAAAAACAGATTTGCAGGAGGAGCACATAAAAATTTATTTGATGTTAATATTTTTTGTGATGTGGGGGGAATACTTTAAAGGAAGGAAATGAAACCCTCCCCCTAAAAACAGTGAGACTTGGGGACTTACACACAACTTTAACAAAGGGCAATAAATTTTGCAGAAGCGACTAGACCAAGGAAAGGATTTGGGGCTTGTGAGTAGGAAATATATGCAGGAAACTAATGGAAGATACAGGTTATTTTAATAAGATTTGCTTAGGAAGACTCGACTCATCATTGACTCCCCACTGCCAGTGATAAGAATGTTCTCTTCTTCCTGGTACTGTGAAGGCACCTTTCTTGTGAGAAATTTATGCCTGGCTTTTGGGGAGAAAAAAAGAGGCTCTCCTGCATTTGGTATTTCCCAGTTGCCTTCAGCTCAAAATAATCAATAAGCTAAAGTGGCATTTTGGGGGGAATTCATGTTCTGATTCCCTTCAGGGGGTTCCAGGAATTCCCTGCTGGATATTCCATTTCCTTTTCCAGGCAGGAAGCAAGACTGGCGGGAGTCTGAATGGTTTTCAGGATATCCTGGGTGTGTTTGTGAGGTCCCTCACTTCTCGCTACATTTTCTATATTTTAGTGAGGAAATGGCATTGGATCTTAGGCATGAACTCAAGAATACGGCTGAAGCTCATATTTGCTAAGCCTGGCCAAACCCAATATATACATTTCCATTTATCTTTCTCCTATTCTCTTACCAAGCATTGAAGAAGCATCATTTACCAAGCACAGATGCATCATTTCCACGGGCTGCAGGATTCACTCTTTGCCCTTTAGAATATTTCCCACTGTCCAGCAACTCATCCAATCTTCCCTGCAATATTTGCCACTTTCTCACAGTTTTCAATTTATTATCTATACTTATGTTTTGTCACAATGACAGATTTCTGCTAAGATAATGATCTTAAAACATCTTTGTGACCCAACTCCATCCTACAGAAAAACACAATTGCAAAAACTGACTGTGCATAACTATTGATACTATATATATATGCAGTTATGGTTAATGTACCTCCTCTCTGGAATAGTTTTTTTCTAAATTTGCAAATTCTTTAATAGAAAGAGCTTCTGTGGTGTTAGTTTAGAGGGAGTTACACTTATAACTCATTTTGCTTATCCTCTCCTCATCTCTTAGAAGACAGTGTGGTGTAGGGGCCATAGGGATGGACTAGGAATCAAGGTACTTGCCCTACCCCATTGCTCAATTTGGTCACTTTTGAAATGAGGGAGTAGACTGGATTATTTGAATTTTGCATTCCAATGCTTAGGTTACATAACATGTGATTCAAGGCTGTGCATTTCTGTTCATCCAAAATACTTTTATTTGTATGCAGTGTACAGTGTTAGGTGCCTCATGAAAAGGGAATCAGAAAGGTTGCCACTGTTTGAGAGTGAGTAGTCCAGTAGAAGACATAGGATACGTGCATAAATAGCAATAAACAATGTATAAAATGATAAGCACCTCCAGAAAGGAACAGGTAAAATAATTTTTACTTAAAGTTTGTGGTCCGTTTGGGGGAGCTGGTTAAGATGCTACCCCTTAGATTGCTTGTATAAATGGGATTACAGGCAAGGCAGAAAGTGATTTAATTCTTTCTATTTGTTCAAATGATACTTTTCATGATTATAAAAGTAATACATGAGAAAATGGGTGAGAGGCTTGAACAGGTACTCACAACAGGCCAGTCAGCATATGAAAAGGGGCTCAACCTTGTTAGTCAACAGGGAAATGCAATTAACCATCCTGAGATACCACTACACACCCAGCCAAAGGGCTAAGATGACAATGACTGATAGTGCCAAGGGCTCATTAAAATGTGCAACAATGGGGAATCTCATAAGCTGCTGGTGAGTGTGTGAATTCATACAACCACTTTGGAAAACTGTTTGGCATCACTGCGAAAGCAGCCGAACATATATATACTGCAGGACTCAGGTATTCTACTTCGAAGTTCAAATCCAACAGAAAAGTGTGCATTTGGGAAAAAAATGTTGTGGAGAAAGAATGCTCATAGCAACATTATTCATAACAGTCCCCAACTGGAAACAACCCTCATGTCCATCAACAGGAACTTGGGGAGCTACATTCCGGTAGATTCGTGATGTAAATGTAATTGCACCTCTTAGGCATACCTTGTAAATACTATGGTGTGTTTCTTCATGGCCTTTTTTGTGCATATGTAATACTAAAGATACATATTCTATGTCCTTTCTTTAAAAGTGTTAATCACACAACATTTTCTCCTAAGATAAAAAATTGTTTGTGAACATTCAATAGTCACACAATAATTGACTTTATTCTTGTTATGAGGACAATTAACATGTACTACATGCCAAGCACTGTGTTAAATACTTTATGTAATTTATCCGACCTAATTCTGGAGGGCTGTGCTCCAACCCAACTTATGACATCTCGTCATCACCTACGACTGAAGTCTGGGCCATCTGCTTCTGCCCTAAAGTCCTAGCCTCTGAGGCCTCTCATCCACTAGCCCGCAAAACACTCTTTAGCTTCTTACCAAGCTGTCAGCAACCAGGAGCACCACCTTAAGCTCACGGCCCTAGACTATTCCACCTACCAGTGCAATGCTAATACTGGGACAAAGTGGAAATAGTGCCACACTCACTGGTTGGTCTCCAGTTTCTCTAATGCTTTCTGGAAGTTTCTACCATATTACCTTATGCCTACTCTCACAATTCTACCTCAAAAGTGTGACCAGGGTTAGGACAATTCTACAATCTTTTTATTATTTTTTTCCTTCCCACAATCCCTTAGGCAGGAAGGAGCTGACTTGTCATTTCATCTTCTTGGCTGGAACTCCTTTTCCTTAAGGCAGTAAAACCTTATGGTCTAACTATGCTAGGCCAAAAGGAGTCTTTTCTATGCCAGGGAAGGAACTCCATGTTCTGAGTCCTCCAGTCTCAGCCCCTGATATGGGACCAGGGGACCCAGTAATGAGTAAATACCCCAAACAAAAAATACATTGTCCTACTACCCATAAATTTCTATGTATGTCTGTCTTACATACCTATCCTGACCTGTATTTATATTTTTAATCATCACATTTACAGGCAACAGAGAGAGAGAGAGAGAGAGAGCGAGAAAGAGAAAGAGAAAGGCAAGAAAGTAAAAGAATCTCCAGATGCTTTAATTTGCACACTTTAAATTTCTAACATTACAATTGTTTTTCATTTGTTAACAATTTTTATTTCTACTTCTATGAAATGTTGTTCCTTATTTTCTATTAATGTTGTGCTTATTTTCTATTATTAGGGTTTTTTCATATATTTATATTACCATTTACTTTTAAAAATTAAGAATAATAACATTTTGTTTGTCATGTTAGTTGAAGATATATTTCCCAGTTTGTTTGCCTTTTAATTTGGTTTATGTAGTTAGTTTGTTGTAAAGAAGTTTCAAATGTTATCAAATTTATCAATTTTCTATTGCCTTTAAACTTGAAGATTTCTTCCACATTCAAAAATCCAATAAATATTTACCTACGTTTTCTAAAATGTTTATAGCTTTTATGGTCTGACAGTTTTATAACTAAAGCTTTAAGTGAAGGTGATTACTATGTTTACATTTACTTCTTAAATAAGATAAACTTCTAAATTGGAAACTGTTTTTTTATGGGCTCTCTACTATGTGCCAAATATTTTATATACGTTTTCATTTACTTGATGCCAAAATGCTTATAGATGGATGCAATTATCTTCCCTAGAGAGATGATCCAACACAAGATGAGAGATGTCAAATGCAAACTTGTCCACAATAATACAGATAATGAACGGTGCAGCTGGACTTGAACCCAGGTGGGTCTGGCCGTCAGCTGTAGCTGTCTCTGAAGAGCATGGGGTGGTCAGGACACTAGCTTAGCCAAGCATCTAAATAGCCTGCTCATGGCTGCCAGTGTGTACACATAACTGATTTCTCCAAGTTTCCTTTTCAGTTTCCAAACTTACAATGCCACTCGACATATTTTAAATAAGAGTGAAGAAAGCAATTGCGCTGCATTTCTGGGGAAGATGGTGTTTTTCTTTTCCTATAATCTCCAGTCTAATTCCCCAACCATATTATTAACAAGCAAAAACAACAATGAAAACCATTCTTTTCTAGCCATACTGTCGCACTAAATTCTGTACTAGGACTGTCCAACAGAATTTTCTGTGGTAATGCAAAGCCTCTATGTTTGCACTGCCCACTACATTGATGTCCCACTGGCCACATGTTTACTGAGTGCTGAAGAATGTGGCTAGTGTGATTGACAAACTGAATTATAAGGAGCCACATGTGGTCAGTAGTTACTGCTTTGGACAAGGCAGGTCTATGGATTAATTATCTGTAATTAAGTACCAAAGTCTTTCAAACCCCAAACTTTAAACTGAAAATACCTCCCCCAAATTAGTCCATTGTGGGTAAGGTAATTGCAGTCTATCTAGCCCCTGGTTCACTTTGCAGAATGAACTATTAGGCACGTCTACCAGTAAAATGCCCGCAAGCACTTTCTGATGGGCTGTTAAAGCACTGCTGTGTCTAAGGAAGAAAACAGATTTCATGTAGCACATGTACGATTTTTGTTAAAATTGCTGCAATGAGTTATCTAAGTGGGAAAGATAATAGTGTCTACCATTGTTGAATCCAAACCCTAACCTGCCCATGGTTTTCATATCTGTATGCAAATCTTCCTGGAATTCTAAACAAAAATGGTAATTGTGACCAGAAATAAAAGAAAGCTCAGGTGTCCAACCTGCAGCCCATGGACCACATGCAGCTCAGGATGGTATGAATGTGGCCCAATACAAAATCGTAAATTTACTTAAAATGTTAGGAGTTTTTGTGTGTGTGATTACATGTTGCAATGTATTTGATATGTGGCCCAAGACAACTCTTCTTCCAGTGTGGCCCAGAGACACCAAAAGGTTGGACACCCCTGGCCAGAGACTCCTGTCTCCTTGAACATTCACTGGTTGGTGGCTTCAAGCTTCTAGAAAACAAAGGCCATAAAAGCTGAAAGCAAGGCAAAAATCACAGCAGTGAGTATAACAAGTCGGCAGAAAAATACATTTTTCTGAATTGGACTGGTTACCAACGAGTTTCCTGGTTCAGTGTAGATAAGGTCCTTCCTGGCCCTGGTTCCCACTCTTCCTTCCAGGGCTGGCCCTCCAGGCACTTGCTCATTCATCCATCTGTTGTGGCTCAATGTTGCCCCCCACTTTCCCGAGGCTTTAGGTTCAGCTCAGACCCCTGAGGGTGAAAGTCCCTTTTCTCTCTGATTCCATCATATCCACCTTTGGCTTTAAACTGGATGCACTATTCTGACAAGGTGCACTGCGCTCCTTTCCTAGGGTTTCCCACTGTTCACAGCCCTGCTCTACTTTCAGCCCTATCCCACTAATCTGTATACTAGATGGTTCACACACACCATGTTTAGGAACCACTTGTGGAAACACAGGCTACTTCTTCCATGTTTGGAATGAAGTAGCTGCTGAACAAATGTTTTGTGAATGAATCATAGACCCAGGAACATTTAAGTGACAGAATGAATAAGCAAGCCCCTCCCAACCAGGGAATTGATGTCATCATCGACCACCTCACAGTGGTGTCACAAAGACCAAAATATTTGAAACACCTGTAACAGGAATAACATTTTTGAGATATTGAGTCAACATCTTTTTGTTTCTGGAGATTCTTTTTCCCTAACTGTCCTGGAAGTCACTACCCACTGGGCTCATGAGAATTTCATGAGACTGGGAGTCATCACTGTATTTTGTTTGGAAAGGCTTCTTAAAAGATTATAGTTGGACAAAGCTCTGCAAACACTCCTTATTTTGCAAAAGCTGAGCCTTACTGAGAAAAAAGGTTGAAAATGAAATGTGTGTGATCTTACAAGCTGGGTGTTGGAGGACTGGTTCTAGGGCAGAAGGGAGTGACAGGGAGTTCCCAGCCCCAAGAAGGGATTAATTCACTGGTCCCCACTGTGCCCCCACCCCTGGGCCCCTGACAGCCTTCCTGGCCTATGGAAAGGAACTGAACGAAAAAGAAAGAAAGGAGAAGGGCCAGGGCCAGACCTAGGCATGAGGGCAATCTGAGGGGTTTGGGGTGGAAGCATCTGAACACAGTGTGAGCCAGGAAAACAGCCAGCTTCTTACATGTTTCCAGCAATCTTGACTTGGGGTAGGGGCCTGGGACAGCCCCACAGGATCTCACGCACTACAGCACGGCACTAAAGTGGCAAGGGAAAGGTGGGGGGAGGGAAGAAGAGAAGATACAGGTCCAAGGGGACCATCTGACTGGAGGAGGCCTGGGGCCAGAGTGTAGAATCCACAGACCTATGGAGACAGTGAGCAGACCCCTGGACATCAGAAAGGGATACCAGCACACATCCAAGGTGCATGGGGCTGATCACCCCTCTGTGAGCAGCAGAGCCCAGGGAGCTGGCTCCTCTGCAGTCACCTAGGGGCTGCAGAGGACCACCTGGGGACCAGAGGTTCTTCCCACTCTGCCTGACACACAGTCCTCTAGTCTAGAACAAGAGAAGAGGAACAAGGAAGTTCTTGAAAGGGGAGACGCTGCCCTGAAAGAGGGTTTGCACTTTGAATGGACTCAATATTTACCCCCAAAATCTTTTTTTTAGCACGGAGAGAATGGACGTCATTGAGGAAAAGGTGCGCATCCTCTCATCAGGGCAAACAGGCTCTGAGCAAGATGAGCTAAGGAAGGGAAATAAAGACACATTCTTTATTATTTATTTATGCAGATCTGATTCATATAGTGTGATCCCAATATAAACACAGCAAGCACTTTTCTATTAAGGTGAAGAGGAAGATCTATGCTTCCTGCTCTCCAAATTAGAAGCAATAATTACCAGATTTCATCTTATACCTGGAAAACCCTTATTCAATATACACTGAGTTCTTATTATACCAAGCTCTATAAGAAGTCCAGGTTAAAAATGTAATGTTCATCTGGGACACTGTGAGCAAACTAGCCTTACTGCTCAGGAAAATGGAAAGATCCTTAGAAAAATAATATCTGTATTGGTTATAATAGTAAAAAAATAATGTCTTCACCCTATTGCTAACAAGACCCCAAACCAAGCTTATGCATGTGGTCTCTGGTCACCTTCATGTTATGATTTCATATGTACAATTAGCCCTCCCCCCCTGCAATTCTTCTTCACAACCTGGGTATGGAATTTTAAATGACCACTTTAGTCCTTAAAGTTAAGCAGTATCTCTATATGCAAAAGTGTATTCTAAAATTACATGATATCACCACTATCAATAACTTAAGTTTATTATGTGGGTTATGGTTTATACCATGATTCACACCACTTCACTTGTTACACCAATTTTACAGGTGAGGAAATAGAAGCATCTCTGTTCAACAGAGAATCAGGACCCAGATCTTCAGACTCTCGCACCTGGACCACCGTTCTACTCAAATATCTACCTCGATTACGGACATTGCAGAGGTAACTGATTTGACCTTTGCCACTTATTTAAAGACTCTGTCTGCTTTAAGGTAGGTATAGTTCTAGATGCTCTGTTTGCACACAGACTTCCCTGACCAACCTTGACCATACTAACCTCGGCTTCCTCTCAACACCCACACCACATCCTCTTGACATTGCCATTTGGTAATCTACCATGTTCTTCCTTGAACTAACTGATGTAGTGACTCACCTTTCGATATGTTTACATCTTGTTGACCCCAACTAGATGAAGCTCCTCAAAAATCTTTTCCTTCCCAGTCTTCCCATACCCCCTTGCAGACTACTTGGTACACACGGGTCCTCATATATTTCTGGATTTGTTGATTGACTGAAACAGTTTTCGTCCTCTCTTTTGAAACAAAGAAGAGAACCCCATGAGATACCTGGTCCCCTGGTACAAGAGAAGAACTCCAAAAAGCAGGCAACCTGACTGGGAGGGTAGATGTCCTGCTTCACAATTCTGGTTACGACCATCCTTGGGAAGACCCCCACAATTAAGTTAGTATTTAATCCAGTCCCTTGAAGATGAATTAATTTTATTCTTCCAACAGGAGTGCTGTTCTGTATTTAATGACTAAAACATATATGAGTAGCTTGCAAATATTATAGTAATGCCTTTATACACAGATCAATACATTCCCAGGCTACTGCCTTGCACAGAACTATCAAGTGTAATTGGGCTTTTTTAACCTTGTGACATAGCCCCTCAGCTACAAAGTGCTTTCTTTATTTCCTTTCTTAAAAAGTACATTCAATCTACTCTGGACTTTCCCGTCTGTCAGTGCAGTTTGAGGTGACTTCCTGCTCTGTCAGCTGACCGTGAGTCACATCGCTGCTGCACGTTACTGAGGCTGCTTCTGCAACTTCAGCAACCAGGGAAAGGGGACAGGTGTGAGCTATCAGACCTCCCTCCTGGTGGGATCACTTTTTTTCCCGGTTCATTCAAAACCTCACAGTTACAAAGTTTGCTCTCCAGCCTCTGAATTTCCGATGATGCTTCAAAAGACAGGAAAACCAGTTTCCTACTTTTCAGAATGAAAATGACGTTTAAAAAAAATCCATCTCTGTAGTGAATGAATCATTTATCTGGGCAACCCCTGTCCCCGAGGGGGTCTTTCCTTTGAACCACATTTTGGGGATGTCTTCAGTGAGGCAAATGGCAATGACAAAAGTGCTAGTTCTGGGATTCAATATGTTGCAAGTAGAATGTAAAGGGAATTTCAAAATCACAAGAAGGGAGCATTGAGGGTAAACAGGGTGGATGTGAAATCCAAGTAAGGAGACTTCCTGGATTGGGGAAGCGATTGGAGCAAAATCAGAGGGAAGTTGGGGGCGTGAGAATAAGCAACGTAAAGAAAGTTAGAGGACTTCGGAGACACTTCTGCCTTCTGCAAATATCTTGCATATTATTTAGTTAATTGAGGGGTTTGGTCCTTTTTGTTAAAAGAGGACAAGGGAGCAGTGACACTAACCTGTCTAACCTGATGCTTTTGAAAAAAGCTAATAAGATATGACTGTGACACACTCATCACATTTAAATAAATTAAACATGAAATTTTTAACTAGTCCAGTTACAAAAATCCAGTCACATTGTCATCACTTCTAATTTATGCAGAGATATGGCTTATTAGCAGTGCCAGAATATTGCCTCTTTTTTATTGTTTTTGTTTGTCCTTCTTTCAAGGGTATTGGCATTAAAATGATTTGAAAAAGAAAAAAAAACAGGTAAATTAGAGTGAACATATGCTCTTGTTTACAGACCCTAACAAGAAGTATGGCCATTGGTGTGAAACAAGCATTCTTTTATTTCAGTAACACAAACGACTAAATTACTTTTAACCATTCTAACCCAAACACCACTACCCCAATTATTGACATATTTGTAACAGACAGATAGCAAGCTCCCACTCTGGAGTTTTCCAATGTCGTTGCAATTTGAAACATTCTTGTTCATTCGTTGGACTGTGCACCAGATCATATAGCCTGATATTAATTTCAGAAAAAAGTGTTTGTTTGTTTTTTTATCAAGAGAAATCAGACTAAGGCCCATCAAAGGAATAGGTGATGAATTAATGGGAATAGGCTATAAATTAACAATGGCTTAATGAAAGATAGACATCTGCTTTTCTCATATAAAAATGTCTGGAGGTAGAAGCCTAGGTCTATTATGGCAACTCTGATCCCCAAATTTGTCAGGGACTAGGTTCCTTCCAGTTTTCTCTTCTGCTGTCCCAAAGCTATGGTCTTAAAGTTCTGATCCAAGAGGGGGGTCCCATCATCAGACATACATTAAAAGTAACAACAGAGGGCGGGGAAGAATACTAAGGGTCTTAAAGTGCATATACCATTGGTCTTTGCCAAGGAAAGTTCCCAGAAGCTATGACCCACGCACATGGTACGTCCCCTTGTATTCCATGAGTCAGAAGTTCATCACTGGGACACACCTAGCTGCAGACTTTCTCCGCACAGCCACGGATTCAGCCAAAATTCTATTAGTGAGGGAGGAGGAAAGCTAGATATTGAGGTAATTCTCTGTCATGGCCACAGAACCAAAGAGCATGTGTACCACTCAGACAGGCTCTATGTAATGTGCCAGTAATGTCATCAGCAATGGGGCAAAAGTTTGTCTGAAATCAGAACTAATAATTCATACTCAATACACTGATTTACAGGTAATTTGGGGATTCTAGACAGGACGTAGCCATCTATTAGCTCTATAATATCATGTGTATATCTAACTACTTTATCTCAACCTTTCTTGATTGATAATATTATAGATTTATGTTGGACAAATAAGTGTAGCCATTAACATCTTAGATGAGCACCTTTAAGCCTGAAAGAAAAAAAAAAGTGTATATGCAGGTCAATGTTGTATCTTCAAAGCATTCATTGAAGTTATTCATGGTAACCACTTTGGAAAAATTCTGATTGGTGCTGATGTTTACATATCTCACTTCAGTAAAAGATTTCAATTTTCTGTATTCCTTCCCGTAAGGTCTAGTGATGATATATGGGCACTCTGCAAATATCCACTTCATAAACATTAAGAAATTTCAGTCAGATAGATTGAGGATTTAATATTACTGAATTAAGTTGAAAAGTTCAAAATTTTATAAGGAGAAGCTCTACCAATTATTTAAACTAAAACACACTTAAGCCTCTGTCGTGAGGTTTGAATATCTTTGTTTCTGAATTACAGATGAAAACATGGTGATTATTCTCTAGGGCTAAACCCAATATTCCTAGAAAGGAAATGAATAGCAACACCTTCAACTAAACTTGAAGTGGAATCTCAAGGAAACAGCTTAAGAATCTCGGTTAAAATGAGACTGCCTTTTCAATATAATATAGTTGCAGGAAAACTTTTATAGGTCTTCAAAAATGACTTTAGAGAACTAGCTCCAGTGACTAAACCCTCAAACCAGGGAAAAGCTAAACTTCTGCCTTGACTCAAAAACGTAATTCCACTACCTGAGTCACCTCTCATGCTTCAGTCGCACCCTGGATTTTCCTGAGAGGATCCCCAGCCAAGGACTGGGCAGGTTTAGCCACGTTCTCTTATGAAAATAGCTGATGGCACGGTAACAAGGGCTGTGTATCTCAGAGGTTATGGGTTGTATCTCAAGGTTAGTGCCAACCCTGATATGATGCCCTCCATTCAGTACAAAGAGCTCTAATCTCATTAAATATCAAGATGCTCTTTGAGTTCAAACATCTACGTTGTCTACTCATGGTAAACTCACCATTTTTATCTTTAATCTTTTTGAGATAGTGATGGGTATATAGTCCACCTTGGCTCAGTTCTGTCTGTTCTCGATATTTATGGAAAATACATGTTCATCTTCAACTGCATTTGATCGTTTACTTTTAAAATTTCTTTTCTCTCTGGCTTGCTTCTAAATCAGGAATCATTCTTAAAATCACAGCACAAAAGTCATCCTAAAACAGCCATCATCTACAGGAGCCTGAGGATCTTAGACTTAAACCATGTTAGAGCTAGAAGGGCCATTAAAAATTATATAGACCAAGCTCAGTGCAAAGAAGAAAGGGGGCCCATGTCAACACTCAAACACAGAAATGCAATCAGGACTGGGCCTCAGTAATTTTCAATAAACATGACTTTGACACATCAACCACACATCTAGGAATTTAGTCTACAAATATACCCTAAATATAAGGTTTGTCTGGAAAAAGTCCAGCCATTGTTAGTACAGTGAGAATGGTTTTGTCATTGATATAAGCTGGCAGCCAAAGAGACTGGACTAGAATGCTCATCTGTGAACAATGACAACTTCACTGTACAAATCCATGGGGATGGTAGATGCTATTGAGTGAGCATGTGTACTGTATGGCCATTACATTCAAAATGACTGAGCGAATAGAGCGATGAATCTGCATCAAATTTTGTGTTAGGCTTGAACATTCCTATACAAGAAGTATTCAGATGATTCAGAAGGCCACAGCTATGGGCACCTGGTGATTGGCAGCTTCATCACAACAACGTGTCCGCTCGTGCATCATGTCTCGTGCAGTTTTTTGTGAAACATCAAATCACCCAAGTGACTCAGCACCCCCTACAGCCCAGATTTGGCACCATGCGACTTCTGGCTTTTCCCAAAACTAAAATCACCTTTGAAAGGGAAGAGATTTCAGACCATCCATGAGATTCAGGAAAATACAATGGGGCATCTGATGGTGACAGGCAGAACTGTGTGAGGTTCCACGTAGGCATGATTGTCCTAGGTAGAATGTTTCTTGTATCTTGTGTCTTCTTCAATAAATGTCTCTATTTTTCATATTGCATGGCTGGATACCTTCTAGACAGACCTTGTATATATACAGAGATATAGGTACAAGTACTCTCATTGCAGCATTGTTTGTTAAGAAATATTGGAAACAACCTATCAATAAGAGGATGCTTATCAATAAGAAGATAATTATATAAACCTATAGGGTATGTATAAGTAAAAGAATATATACAAAGAGTGGAAAAAAAGGCCCACGGGCCTATTTTAATAGTGGTTACCTTTAAGGAATAAGATTGGCTGAGCAGTAGGAGAGAAAGAGTTGTTCACAATTTTATTTTATACGCTCCTGTTATTAAGTTGTTTAAACGAAGCTTGTAAGGGGTTAAAACAGCACAAGTGTGACACCCTGACTCTCAGGAGACCACCCTCTCATTAAAAGTGTCAGTGTGAACATTTTCCATCTTACTAAAATATGTTTACCAGCTTGCCCCTTTCCACTTGTCCAGACAATATAAATGTATTTAGCTTTTTTTTACTGTTGACTACTCCTGAAAATTTGATTTTTAAAAGGTTCAGTATGATAGCAAATGGTCCATTTCCCCATCAACACTCCCTGCAGCCAGTTAAGGTCATATCCCACTGTGGAGATAACGTGGGTGATATCAAAGGTTTGGTAAAACTCCGCTCTTTTCTCCCTTCCTGTGACACCCCACCAGTGAACCAGTTAGGGATTTTTGCCGGAGTATTTTTCCCTCTCTGAACTCTGCACATAATGATGAGTACTGTAATTCAAGTTTCCTTGGCCTTGCCCATCCATACAGATAACAAGAACAGCCCCAAATTAAGTGTCTTTGGTTCTTTCCAGAGGCTGGGGACAGTGGATCTTCAAACCCCTGAAAGGTATCTTTCCAATGTTTCTGGAGGTCCCTAGAAGGTATCTTCCATGTGCTGCTAATGAGATCCCTCCACCGAGCTTGTCTGCAGTCTCTCCTAGCCGTCTGATGGCCATCCCTGTCTCCTACTTGGCACTTCCATCTACTTCTGCAGTGGAGGACCTGGAAGTCAAAGATGTCCATGTGTCATGGTACTCTTCTAGGTAGGAAGAATGTTTCCTCTCCCACCCCCATTTCAACCCAGTGAGGGTATCCTGCAGGGTAGCTTCTGCCCTAGGATATTGCAAAACTATTAGTGATTCAGAATTTCAGTTTCCTTTGTAGTTCCCCTACTGTTCAGAAGACTCAGGCTTTCATTATGAGTTATTTATTGACTACCTGTTCTGTGCAGACACGTATAATATGTACAATGATGAATGAAGCACCCAAGGACCCTTCTATTGTGGGATTTTTAGTTTATTCATGGAGAAAGATAATGAACAAGTAATTAAAGCAAATAAACGTATAACCACTAGTTGATATAGACACAACGATGGGAAAAAGAGAGATGTGAGAGAAAATAACAAAGGAATTACTTTAGATTGGATGGTCAGCAAAGGCCTCTGAAGTAGTGACTGTTACATAACAAGTAAGACATTGAAAATCCAGATTTGGAAAAAGGAAGGGGAGGAGAAGGGAAAGAGTTTGGGGAACAGGAACAGAAAGAGGGGAAGGAGCTAATATTTTAAATTATTATGAGCCAGAAACATTCTGAAAAGATTACTTATATTATATATTTTAACCCTAACACAATCCTATGAAGTAGGACTATTGTTTACCCTACCTCCCAGGTGAGCAAATTGAAGATGGAAAGGTTTAAGTAGCTTGTCCTTGTTACACAGCTAGTAAGCGGTGTGGGCAGAACTTGAACCCAGGCCCTAAGGCCCTAAGAAAGGAAAAGACTTTGGATTGTTTCTGTAACTTAAAGTCCAGTGTGGCTGAAGCAGAGAGAAAAAAGAAATCAGCATGTGATGAAGTTGGCAAGGCAGGCAGGCACTAGAATATGCACGGGTTAGTGGTCACATTTCACGCTCGGAGTAATGCATGCTTGTCGACACTACTCCAAATGAATAATGTTGTACTGCGGAGTCAGCAGTAGTAATGAAAATAATTATCACTTATCTTACTGAGGTTTTAGAGAATGACAGTGCTTCCCTTATGTTGTGGATAACACAGGAGACTGAGATCCTGAAGATGGAATTACAATTTCTGGCACATAGGATAACTTGATATACCGCTTAGAAACTTGCACCATCTCCCAGTACATTCCTGTAGCGACCTGTCCCCTGTATTATAGAATTATGGGTGGCCAAATCAAGCAGTATTCTACTTGGGCTTGAATACTGAGTTAATGCATCTAGGGATAAGGAAGGGCAAGGAGAGCCAGTCATCACGGTGCATTGGTCTCTCCAGGTGGCTAGGAGCTCTGCTGTGCCAGGAGCGCTGTGGCTGATGCACTTGTTCACGGCCACTGGCTACAACCTTGGGCTTGTAAGTTATATCAATGGAAAAAGGGAAGAAGCAATAAATTTTTAATCCTCAAAGTCCACTTTTTGTTTGCTTGCCCTCTTGAAGCCTTTTAGAGGATTCCTGCAACTTTGTTAGGAAAGCTCCAATTGATAAAAATTGAGATGAACTCAATCTAACTACATAAGCTGAGTCTATCCTCAGCTCTAGTCACATACACTAGGAAGAACGAAGGAGGGATTTCCCAAACTCTGTCTGCTTGTCCCGGTAACGACTTCTTGGTCAACATGTTCTTGCGTCTTGTGGAGTAGTGGGAACATGCATTCTCCACTCCTCTCCCCCCACTCCCCACCAGCAGCCCCTCAATTTCTGTTTGTGGATGCATGTGATTCCTGAAAGGCTAATTCCATCTTGGTGGAAAGGAGGGAAAACCTAGCCTAGACTGAGCCATCAGCACATCTATCCCCTTGGCCACAGTGACTGTGACCAAGGCCTTTGGTTCAGAGTGACTCTCAGGACTTTTGCTGGGACTGCAAGATAAATTATCTGTGTCCCTTCTACTGTATTTGAATAAGAAGCCCTGGAGGTAGAGCTACCTGGGACCACAAGAGAATCCTGATTTAGGAGAGAGCTGACACTAAGAAAAACAAAGTAGACAATGAAAACTGAAAAACTGGGTCCTAGATGACATCATTGAACTGAAGGACCCCACCTCACCAAAAATCTGGGCTTTGCAGGGACTTGACTTGATTAAATTGAGTTCAACAAACATTTAGTGAGTGACTGCTTAGTGGCTAGATACGATAGCAGGCACTTAGAGTACATTAATGCATAAACAGACAAGTATCTCTACAAGTGCTGTGGAGGAGGAGACAGACAATAAGCATCACAAGTAAAATGATAGTGTGTTAGAGAGTGTAAATGCTGTGGAAAAAAGGAAAAGAAGAGCAAGGTAGGGGAGTGGAGATTGGGGAAGCAGGAGCTGGGGAACAGGTTCTCTACAGTTTTAGCTGGTGTGAGTTGGGTTTCTTTGTTACTTGCTGTCAGTTACTTGCAAATAAAACTGCAACAACTTGGTGCATTTTAAATACTTGTCACTCCCCCACCCCCACCCAAACACACACTCAGAGCAGAAGTTATAATAGACTGGGGAAAAAAAAGAAAGTTAGTTAGATTTGTCTAGGATTCAAGGGGAGGGGAAGATTGTATTTGAATTCAAGATAAAGATTGAACTGATTCATTTTAAAACACAGATCCACATTGTAAGGCAGGGTGTGAGTATACTCTTAAAACCCTTTCATTTAAATCCTGTCGCACTTTGATATCAATGACAACACTTCCCGAAAGCAGCAAGATCCTTTTATTCCCATGGTTTCTGATTCTTGGAATTTAAAAATAATCACCGGCCTCTGTTTCCAATGTTTGATTTGTGGAAAATGCAGCAAATTAATATTTACAATGCTTCAGAACTTGAGATATGAAATTCTGTGACTAATTTTCTCAGTGATCAACTTGCAAGAACTATGATACTGTGTAACAGAGTGGGAAGCCAACAAGCAAGAAAGCAGGGAAGAAAGAATGAAAGAGAAAAGGAGAGCAAATTGAGTTAATATAGATGTCTACTCCCACCCACCTTTCTGAGTATGGTGGCTTCCTGTAAAGGAAACATTTTGTTGACTCTTGTCTTAGTTAAGACTGGCATTCCCCCCTTCATACAACTGTGCAGTGCTGTGTAAAAGAAGAAACCATCACCATGGGACTGGGATCTCTTGAATACTAGGTATGGCTACAGATACTCATTCTGCCTCTTGCCATAGCACTTGGTTTCTTGTGGGCATCAGTTTCTAGGCTGCGTTTTTAGACCCAATGCCAGACAAACTAAAGCTGTGCTCTGATAAGACATTTATAAACCTCACTAAATTAGCCTGGTAGGTTTTCATGCAAATGCACCATGCCTCTCCCAGTTTCAGATCTCGGCTCCGACTTTCCCTAGATGCCTCAGATCTTACCACAGTGAGGTTAACTGCTGGACCAGTAGGCAGAGCCAGAGAGAATGAGTGGGAGATGAAATGCAGACGGTACCCTGCCTCCTCACAGTCCCTCCCTAGTCTCTCCCAACTGAGAATGATAAAAAAGGACCTGGTCCACTCCAGGAAGAAACATACTGAAGCTAGACTAATATTGCTTTTAAATTAGTAAAAAGAAAGAACTTAAATCATTAGGAAAGGAAAGATTATTGAACAGATCATGTTGAGACAGACAATGGGTCAGCCCCTTTGGCAAAAGAAAGTTCCTCCTGCCTACCATTAAATTCCTAATGGCTGAGGGCCAAGGACATGTGCCAGTAAATGCACACACACACAAGTACATGCACACACACCGCACAGGCAAAGAAACCTTACTGTAAACATGCCATGAAAAAGCAGCTGAATATTTATTTGATCGCTCGTGGTGAAGGGCACTCAAGTTACGAGTCATATGAGAATCCCAAGGGAAATAATGACAGCCCTGACCACGTAAAAATGTTAAATTTAAGAAGGACATGAGATAAAAATACAAAAATCTAAATGGAGGGGCAACTCCACAATGCATATAATGGTGATAAGCTAGCATCTCTACAACATAAAGAGCTTATGAGAATTGATTGGAAAAACAGGAGAATTCCAGAACAAAAGTGGGCAAAGGACACCAGGACAATTCACAATAGAGCAAATGTAAATGAAGTAAAAAAAAATAATAAATAATGTCCATCTCACTGCTTAACTAAGGCAAAAATTGGAACAGCAGAAGGGAACCTTTCCTACCATCACGTTAGCAAAAATAATTTCTTTTCCTTATAGTGCTGATAAGACTACAGTGAAACAGGAAATCTCATTCGCTGCTGGTAGGAGTGTAAAACTTTCTGGAATGCAATTTATTGCATTAAAATCTTCACATATTTAGTCCTGTCACCACTGAGTTTTAAGCCTTAGGAATGATGATCTTGTATTTCTACTTACTTTCTTTTTTACATTATGAGTCGTATGGAAATTTAGCTAAATTAATTAAGAATATTTTATCAAATAAATCAACCTAAACTTTTTGAGTGCTCTTAACCTAAGCTACAGATAAAAAAGCAGCAAAAAGATGCTGCTGTTATCGGGTTAAAACTGACAACAGCAAGATGTATAGATTGTTGTCTGCAAGTTTAGAAACAGGAAGCAGGGCTTGTGGCACTTGCCAAAGGGCATACGCACCAAGAAAGTTGTTATGTCGGAAATCAAGATCAGAAGCTCTTTGAGAACAAAACAGTTTGTGGTGACAAGCAGTGACGCGAAGCTATATTTATGTGAATTTTATGTGGACACAAGCCAGCCCTCTCATCCCAAGTCTGGTGAGTAGAGTGTTTTCTTCCCCCAAAACAAATTCATTGTGAAAGGGCACCAAGTTATTAGCTGTGGAAGCCTGTCTGTCACTGTTCACGTATCAAACAAAGATTTTGATATTATCTGCAGCTGATTGGTTGATTAGGCTTTACCAGCAGGAAAAGCCTGGCCACAGCCTGCCACAGGCCAGCCATGCATGACGTACGGAAGAGTTCTGTGGCACCCTGGTATGAGTGATGCTGGCGAAAAACGCACCCGATTCCATCAGCTCTCCACGGCAACAGGGCCACTTGTCAGGTCAGATAATGATGATCCATCATCAGGAAGAAGCTTATCCCCGTGACAAGAGGGAGTTTTGAAAGGTAGCGCGTCAACAACAACGCCTCAGCAACATCTGTTTGTTGTTGTTGTAGACAGGGATGAGAAGACGGGCAGGGCTGCCGGGATGGCTTGCAGATGGAACAGGAGTTTCCCGCTGTGGGAGGAAAACACAGTAGATGTAAATGCTCCCTGAGCCTCTATTCACCTGTAAACCTTTCATTGGATAAACAGAATATCTCCCTTCTGAACATTCCAACACCTTGTAGGACAAATTCAAATCTCTGTTGTTTAGGTTTGTCACTTGTAAGTAGAAGAAATCAGGAAAGTAAGAGGAGAAAAACCAACTGAGGAGGAAGGGAGTCTCGGCACTCTGAATCCTTCCCAAGACAGGGTGGGTCCTGCCCCTCTGAGATTCCAGGCCTCTTACTCTTGGATTTTACTAGAGGCTCTTGGGAATTTTGTTGGCTTGTTTGCTTGGATGTCTATCTCCTCTGTAGTTCCCGAGGGCAGGATTACAGTGTCTTTTTCATCTTTGTTTTTATCCATAGTACCTGGTGTAAAGCAGGAGCTCAATCAATATTTACCAATTGTTGATGGCAATAGTGGTGGTAGTGGTGTGGAAAGCAGGGTGAATAGGAGTACAGGTAAGGTCTCTTCCTAGACCTTAGTCAGTTGTGAGGGTCCTGGGAAGTTCCAGTACAAATCCTGGAGGAAATGCTCTAGCCAGGCTAGTCAAGAGTGGAACTTTTCCTGGTATCTTCTCCCAGAAAGGCAGGAGAACCTAAGTGTTCAGAACATGGGCTCTGGTATAGGACAACCCCGATTGGAATCCTGGCTTCACTCCAAGCTGTGTGAGCTTGGGCAAGTTGCTTACCTTCTCTGTGCCTCAGTGAGGATCAAATGAGTTCCTTAGAATGGTGCCGAGGGCCCCAGAAGTTTAGTTGTTACTATGTCATTATTTCACACTGAGCCTTGCAGTCTTATTCTTTTAGAGCCCCTGCCTGGGTGGAACATGAATCAGCCATCTAAGCTGCTCCTGTAAGGCTGTTATCTAGGCCACTGCCAGTCATTAGGAATGCTTTGATTTCCACACTTAACCCTACAAATGCATGGTTAAGTCACTTGAAAGAACGGATTAATGGTCCAAACAAATCCACTCTAGCTTTACATGAGTCATTAAGTTTGCCCTTGATTACCTCCTATCCAGGTGTGATTACTAATTGAACCTTGCCAAATTCTATGGCAGGGACCATAAGCAACCAACACCCCAAATAATGAGGGGACCTAAAACCAAGTTGGGTAAACAATGTGAATATTGGGTGATTATTATACATATGTGTCCAGAGACTGGTTGTATTGCCCCCAAACCCCACCACACATTGTGAGCCCACAGTGTTCCAAGGACACATTAACACTTAAGTGAATATAGGGGCAATTTCTTGAAGCCAATGAAATAAGGCAACCCATAACTACAAACAAGCCGCAAGATATTGCCTAGGTAAAGACCTCTGACTGTCTTCCATCTAGACCACCTTGAGCAAATTCTCTTGAAGAAGCAAAAGATAAAGTGATAGGGGAACTCACTAGTTGGAAAATTTTAGTTTCAATTTACAGTTAATAAACTTAGTAATTAATTCATTTAAAAAGCTATTGTTTCAGGAGCTGAAATTTTGACCCACCCTGACTCCAGGAGACCACAAGCAATTTGACCTTTGTGACCCAGAAGGACTGTAAGCAATCAAGATGGTGTGTGAGCCATTGTGCTCCAGGGACAGATGTCTACCACTCGAAATGCAGATAAAGAATCACTGGTCAACAGAAGAAACGCTGCTGGGAAAATTGCTGGACTACAGCTGTTATCTGATTAACCTTTTCCCTGAATTCCAAACCCCTTACCTACACTTTTCTTCCCCTTATGAGAAGGTTGGCTTGAAATGAAACGTAAGACAGTCTTTTAAGGTACATAACCTGCCATCTTCCAGATTACTGGTCATCTGAATAAAGCTCCTATAAAGATTTAATCCTTGTCTCTACGTACTGGTTCTGGTAGTGGCAGTGACGTGAAGTTGATCACTGTTGTTATGTGGGGCCTTCTGTGGTTCCACATAAATAATGGAAATATTTCTTCCAGTTCTGTGAAATACATCACTGGAATCTTGATAGGAATTGCAGTGAATCTATAGATTGCTTTGGGTAGAACAGGCATTTTAATGATGTTAATTCTTTCTATCCATGAACACGGTATGTGCTTCCACTTATATGTATCTTCTTCAATTTCTTTCTTCAGTGTCTTATAATTTTCCATCTACAGGTCTTTTACTTCCTTGATTAAGTTTATTCCTAAGTATCTCATTCTTTTTGAAGCAATTGTGAATGGGATTGTTTTCATAATTTTCCTTTCTGTTAGTTCGTTATTGGCATATAAAAGTCCAACTGATTTCTGGATATTAATTTTGTATCCTGCTACTTTGCTGAATTCACTTTTCAGTTCTAGTAGTTTCTTCATGGAATCTTTGGGGTTCCTCTATGCATAGTATCATGTTGTCTGCCAATAAAAACAGTTTTACTTCTTCCTTTCCAACTTGGATGCCTTTTATTTCTTATTCTTGTCTGATTGCTGTGGCTAGAAATTCCAGTACTATGTTGAATAAGAGAGGTGAAAGCGACATCCTTGTCTTGTTCCCGATCTTAAGGGGAACGCTTGTAGTTTTTCCCCATTGAGTATAACACAAGGAGCAGGTTTGTCATATATGACCTTTATTATGTTTAGGTATGTTCCCTCTATTCCCACTTTGCTGAGAGTATTGATCATAAATGGGTGCTGTATTTTATCAAAAGCTCTTTTTGCATCTATTGGTATGATCATGTGGTTTTTATCCTTCATTTTGTTTATGTGGTGAATCACATTTATTGATTTGCAATGTTGCACCAACCTTGCATTGCCGGAATAAATCCTACTTGATTAGTGTATGATCTCTTTGATGCATTGCTGTATCTGGTTTGCTAATATTTTGTTGAGGATTTTAGATCTTCATCAGTGATATTGGCCTATAATTTTCTTTCTTTGTAGTGTCTTTATCTGGTTTTGGAATTAGGATAATGCTGGACTGTGAAATGAGTTTGGGAGCCTTCCTTCCTCTTGAATTTTATGAAAGAGTTTTTGAGAAGGAGAGGCACTAGTTCTTCTAGGAATATTTGGTAAAATTCACTGTGAGCCATCTGGTCCAACGTATTTGTTTGTTGGGAGTTTTTTGATTACCGCTTTAATTTCATTACATGTAATCTGTCTAATCAGATTCTCTGATTCTTCCTGATTTCCTTTGGAAGGTTGTATGTTTCCTGGAATTTATCCATTTCATCCAGGTTGTCCAGTTGTTCGCATATAATTGTTCATAACATTTACTTACAATCCTTTGTA
The DNA here is from genome assembly GCF_022682495.2 of Desmodus rotundus. Classification (NCBI taxonomy): domain Eukaryota; kingdom Metazoa; phylum Chordata; class Mammalia; order Chiroptera; family Phyllostomidae; genus Desmodus; species Desmodus rotundus. The sequence continues at coordinate 82,918,864 of NC_071397.1, forward strand.
TTTGTTGGTGTCAGTTGTTATTTTTCCTCTTTCATTTATTATTTTATTTATTTGGGTCTTTTCTCTATTTTTCTTGATGAGTCTGGTTAAAAGTTTGTCAACATTGTTTATCTTTTCAAAGAGCCACCTCTTAGATTCATTGATCTTTTGTATAATTTTTAGACTATTTTATTTATTTCTGCTCTGATCTTTATTATTTCCTTCCTTCTAACCACTTTGGGCTTCGTTTTCTGTTCCAGGATCCCATCCAGGATACCACATTATATTTAGTCACATCTACTTAGGGTCTTCTTAGCTTTGACAGCTCTTCCGACTTTTTTGTTTTTGATGACCTTGACAGTTTTGAGAATTACTAGTCAGATATGCTGTAGAATGTCCCTCAACTGGTATTTGTTTGAAGTCTCTTTCACAATTAGATTAGGTTAATGTTTTATTTTTCAATTACAGTTTACACTTAATATTGTTTTGTGTTAGTTTCAGGGGTACAGCACAGTGCAGGAGTCCTCAACCCCTGGGCTGCAGACCAGTCAGTGGCCTGTTAAGAACTGGGCTACACAGCAGGAAGTGAGTGGCGCGGGCCAGTGAGCGAAGCTTCGCCCGCATCGTGGCCTGTGTTCTGCCTTGTGTCCCGCATCCCCGACCCCCCACATCCATGGAAAAATTGTCTTCCACGAGGTCCCTGGTGCCAAAAATGTTGGGGACTGCTGGCATAGCAGTTAGATAATCATATAGCTTACAAAGTGTTCCCCTAATATTTCCAGGACCCACCCGGCACTATACATAGTCATTACATATTAGTGACTATATTCCCTGTACTGTACTTTACATCCCTGTGACTATTTTGTAACTACTAATCTGTACTTCTTAATCCCTTCACCTTTTTCACTCGGTCCCCCAACCACCTCCCCTCTGCCAATCATTGGCTGTTCGCTGTATCTATGAGTCCGTTTCATTTTTGTTTGTTCATTTATTTTCTTATTTAGATTCCACATATAAGTGAAATAATATGGCATTTGTCTTTTTCGGACTTATTTCACTCAGCAGGGTTGGCAAGGATGAGGAGATGAGGGAACTCTCATGCACTGGTGGTAGGAATGCAAACTGGTGCACCACAATGGAAAACAATATGGAGGCTCCTCAAAGAATTAAAAATGGAACTTCTTATGACCCAGAGATTCCACTTCTGGGTATATATCCAAAGAAACCCAAAACTAATTTGAAAGAATATATGCAGCCTTATGTTCATTGCAGCATTATTTACAAGAGCCAAAATTTGGAAGCAACTCAAGTGCTCATCAATAAACAAGTGGATAAAAAAGTTGTGATATGTATATACACACACACAAATATATCTCATATATACATACATATCATATATATGCATACAAACATCTATCATATACATACATGTATGTAATATATATAACATACATATATAATATTACTCAGCCATAAAAAGGTGAAACCTTACCATTTGCTACAACATGGGTGGACCTAGGTTAATGTGTTTTTGCCAGGAAGACCACAGAGGGAAAATGCCACTATCACAACATATCAAGGGTATATACTGTAAATTGACTGACCACTGTTAGGAGGGTTTTTATTTTCAAATCTAAAGGAAATCCATTTTGTCAGAAAAATGATTTTCAAAGTGGTTCTCAGATTGGCAGTATCAGCATCAAGGGGAATTTGTTAAAAATGCACATTTTGGGCCTGGTCCCAGACCTATTGAATCAGAAACTCTGTGTGCATTTGAACAAGTCTTTCGAGTGATTCTGAAGCACCTGAAGTTTAAGAACCGCTGTGTCAGAGGTTGTCTGACTCATTTGCTCTCAATTATACAAGAGAACATTTCTCATTGCTCCACCATTAAGCAGTGAGTGCTCTCAACTTCACCACATTTTATGAATACCTTTCACCAGACACCATCCCCAGAGATTCTGATTTAACTGGTTTACAGGTATTCTGTTTAAAAGGCAATTCCAAGCTGCCTCTGGCCCTTAGGGAAGAGAAGTCCTCCCTCTTCTATTTACACTTTCCACACTCCTCACGCTCTCCTTCCTTTCCCCTCAGACTTCAGAAGAATGGATCAATCAGTAACCTAATTTCTTAGAAAACGTCAAGCAGGATTTAATACTATAGAATTTCAGAGTTGGTACTAGCTAGCCATAACGGTCAACTAGTTAAGTTATTTTAAAGCTTTTGTGTTTTGAAATCTTTCTTCAAAGGAAATCTTATGGGGAAGCCCAATATAGAAAAAGAGAGAAGGCAGAGCAGCTCTGAGTGAAGGGCGAGGGGCTGTGAGGATGCTTCTGGTCCTCCTGGCACAGCTGTTCCATCACTGGCCTAGTTCAACATCCCCAGCTGATGGTCATCTGTCTACCTTCTCCTTGATCACCTCCAATGAGCAAAGCTTCTTTAGCACTATCCACTTCCATTTTCAGTTCAGCTCAAAGTTTTCAAACATTCTTCTTTCTGTATAGCCCAAATCTGCCTCCCTATGACTTCTTATCACACTAAAGAAAGGAGCTAAAAAAAAAAAAAAAGGATTCCTTTCTTGCCAGAAGAGTCTCATTTAAATCAGTCCTGCTACCCCCGAAACAGTTCTTAGCTTAATTATGTATTAGAATGACCTGAGGAGCTTTCAAAACTACAGGTGCACACAGGTGTCCAAATTAATAACTTGGTATTTCTCCAGTGGAACCACTTAGGGAGATTTTAAGTGTTTGCAGATACAAACTGGGCTTCTGTGCCAGAGCCTCCTCTGCCCAGAAAGTCATGGCCACTTATTCTACCTGATCCTTAGTTGACATCATTTGGAACATCTGACCATCCTCTCTGCTTTCTTTTCAGAGTGTTCCATTGTCCGGATCCAAACTTAAGTAGGTCATAATTTCACAACTTGTACAAGTTGTTTTTACAAACAGATTGCAGAAATACCTGGAAGTACTGGGTTGATATAATACCAAATTCTTCCTTGCCCAAAGTAATTAACATAAAAGATATCTATTTCTTCATAACTCAACAATTTAAGTCCTGTCCACCTTGTTCCCCTTCCCCTGTACAGGGAAGATCACACAAACCCGCCTACATTTTGCTAATCAGACCTGGGGCTTTAGTTAAAAGGGAGCAGCCATTCCCTTCACACCTAATGCATTTATTTGCCTTGCCCTGGTTTAGAGAGAGGTAGATGATGTGATGGTTTTTGGTGAATGACTCCAGCAACTCCACCCAAATGGCCGCTTTTTTTGTCTGGTGAGGATTCTTCTCTCCTCCTCTAGCCTCTACGCCAATTAGTCAGCAAGTAACTGAGTTGCACAAAACATAGGCTGCATAAGTCGTCGAGTACACCAGTCTCCAGTGGCCCCTTCTGAATGTACTTAACCAGTATTCCTTGAATAATGTTAAGATCATATAGGCCCCTAGCCAAGTAGTTTTGCTAAGATGGTGGGGTGAAGCACAACCTCAAATACCCAAGAGCCAACGACAGTCACTCGTCTCTACCATGCTGAAGAACAAACACATCTCAGTTGTTCCTGTCTCCATACACTAATTTACCCCTCCTGAGTCCCAGGGAGCACAAAGGGGATGAAGTCTGCAGAACCACTGGAGTCTAAGATGAAGTAAACTCAACCAACTGCTCTGGCTGCAGAGCATTGCTCAGGCAAACAGTGATCGTGCTGAATGTTTCCTCTCAAACTCATGTGGTCCGTGCTCAGTTGGACCCTCAACTCTCCCCTATAATTATTTTGTTTTCCTTACTTAACTCGCTACCCTAGGCCCCACAACAGTGTCACAGAACCTCCTTCCAAAACTTTGGTTTTCTCATCTCTAAAATGAGGATAACCCCAACCTCTACCTAAGAAGGCTGTTCTGAGTGTTAAATGAAATAATGCACATAAGGTTCCAAACATATGATAGCATAAGTACCTAATAAATGCTGTTGTTATTTTTATATTATATATGCCACTATATATGCTACTGCTATAACATAAATAATAGTAAAATAAAATAATAATTGTGTTATTTTCTACTCATTTCCGAGTCAAGAAACATTTTCTTAGTGCCAACTATATGCCCGTTATTGTGACAAGAACTGGCATTTAAAAAATTAATAAGACATAGTCTTTGTCCGTCACACAAGGAGAAAGATGTGCGGAATGCTTTGAGTTGACACATTTGGATATCATCCCTCTGAAGACCCCAGCAACCTCCCTTTCACTTTCCTTCATCTCATGGTCTTTTCCTTCCTTGCTAAGATCAGAGCAAGTCAATGGAAGCCCACCAGTGTTCCTCTTCACCTCAGAGTAGCTATATGTCATCAAGGGTCTTGTTTTTATGTCTTCCTGTCACAGAAGATCAGGTCTGCCCCACTCCTCAGTCCTGGTCCTTGCCACCCTCAGAGCAGTGCCCCTGATAGGCTGTCCGTTAGCCTCTGCTGTCAGCTCGGAGCACTGCAGCCCACAGCTTTAAAACTGAGTCCTTGCTCTTGAAGTCATTAGAACAGAGTCAACATAACAGAACAAAAAAAGGAAAAAAAGCCATAACAAATGCCTATGAGTCACTCATTAAAAAAAAAAATGCCATAACCTTCAGCAGGAAAAGACCATGGAGCTCCAAATGAAAAAAGAAATACTATTCCCAACAAGAAGAAAGCTAACTCTCAAACACTTTGTAATCATATTAATAGCACTTTAATATTTTATAGTTTTCATAAAGTAATTTTACAAAAATGTTTCTTTTTAGCCTCTTAGTTCAGTGAGAAAGGTTAAAAATATTCTTCCTATTGTACAAATGAGAAAACTGAGGCTGAGAGAGGCAGGGGTGGTTAAGAAAAATTCCAAGGTGGACAGCTAATAAATGCTGGAGCCAGGACTTCAGGTTGGGTCTTGGGGGCTCCCTCCATGACCTTTTCTCCTAACCTATTAATATTCATCAGTTTACCATGTGCCAACATTTTGCTGGGAACTTAGCATTATGTTTACTCACCTACCCTTTTCAACTCTAAAGGTGCATCTTACAACCTGCATTTTAGAGATAAGGATGACTTTGTGGGAGGTTTGGGGAGGTGGGGGGAGGAGCCTACTAGGTAACTTGCCCCAAATCCCACTGGCAGGAAGCTGCAGAGTTGGCATATAAATCCAGGCTCACAAAACCTGAATTCTATGTATTTCACTATAATTCCTTATGTGTTACAGACTTTTGCAAAAGATAATACTAAAAATGAAAGCTAAATTTAGCACAAGTGGCAGCAACAGCAGTTTAAAATGGATACACCATGGTTAGGCAACTTGGCCATGCCAAGATGGGGCCACAGCGCAGAATGGAGAGGAGAAGGCTCTCTTTGGTAATGGCCAGGAATACTCGGCTATTTTCATAAACACTAATTCCTAAGTTATTTATGAAAGAAAAATTATTTAATTATTCCAGGGTTTGTTATTGCTCTCTGTGATAACTTGGAATCTCCTTCTATAAACTCTTCGGGGACTAAGGTGCCACGGAAGTGATCTATGAGTGTCCATTCAGACATCACTCACATAGCCTCTAACAAATGATTTGATGGTTGATGCCTTTCACATAAATTCAGTTCTTTGTATTACATTGGATACAAAGACATCTTTAAAAAGTACGTTAATTAATTTGAAGCTTAGGGTGTTGGCAAAATCTATTTCAATGAAAAACACTAGGGAAAATGTTATAAACCAACTTAAAGAATGTGTGTTCAAGTACCATATGATTTCACTCATATGTGGAATCTAATGAACAAGCTGAACTAACACAGAAAATAGAAACAGACTCATAGATAGAGAGCAGGATGACAGCTGTGGGGGGGGCGTTATTTGGGGGTGGAGGGACTGAGCATGAAGAAAAAAGAGAAAGAGCTCATGGACAAGGACAATCAATGTGTGTTGATTGTGTGGGTAAGAGGGTGGGTGGAGGTGGAAAAGGGCGTGGGGGGATAAGTGGTAATGGAAAAAATACAATAAAAATGTAAATAATAATAATAATAATTAAAATGTATATGTAAATAACATAGTATAAGAAAGATTATGGCAGCTTCTTTGGGATTTCAAATTTAGACATATTTTGATGAGTTAGAAGTCAAAATTCTGAAGCGTGACTGAATAATTTTCTGCTGGATGCACTGTACTTTTATGAGGATTTTGTCTTTTTTCCCTTCTGCTCAGACTGTCCTGGCTGGTGACTCAGGTGATAGACGATAGTCTGACCAGTTGTGGTTGAAAGGGTATCACTTCAGAATTCTAATCTCTTTTCTCATGGACCATCCCTGGGGATTCCAAAGTGTTACCAGCCTTAAAGGAACTCCCCTTCTTCAATAACCACAGCACCCAACAAGAAATGAGCCACTCTGGTAGTGAAAATGGGACATTTTAGAAGTATTAACTAATAGTAAAACCAAGGCAAGAAAACTATCTATGAAACCCACTATTTACCGTATTAGGAAAAGATACAAGGGAGATAGACAAAAACTTCATAAAAAGTAAACTGGATTGATTTTATAAAAAGCTTATTAACCAAAGATGTTTGTTATTACTCCTTTCCACTTATAAAATATATTGAAGAGGAGCAAAGAGAAGATTAAAGTATAACCTACATAAAGACTGATTACCCCAGTTTTGGGGATCAGACACAGAGAAAGCAACCTCTCCTAGATATTCCTTAACCCAATTCCAATCTCATCAAGGTTTACAAATATGTACTATGGGCCACCTTGTGTTAACAGGCATCAGGCAGTTTTAATGCAAGTCTTTCCTTCAAGAAGCTTACTGTCCTGTGGAGTTCACACTATATTTATTATCAGACTTCTGTCCTCAGAATGAATAAATGAGAGGACCCAGTGACATGTGAAGGCCTCTCAAATCCAAGTCCAATATACTTCCTCACTATAAACTTCCATTTGTGGCTTTATACTTATTTTTCTTAATCCATTTTAGCTGGAGATATACTCATTTATCAATAATACTGTAAGTATAAAGCGTGCTGGTCAGAAAGCCCTCAGAGGGCCGAAGTCAGTCAGTCGAAGCCAAAGATTTCCCAGATGTACCTTAGTGTCAGTACATTGAATGCACTGATTGTTCAAACAGTTTTGTAGAAAAAGTGAATCATACATAAAATACTTAAACTCTTTAAATTCAAAATTCCCAAGTGAAAGAGGGACTAGGGACTTTTTTAAAGGACTAAATGACTCAGCTTGATTATCCAACTTCATTCAATGAGTGTTTAAAAAGCAACCAAGCAAAATAAAACACATACGCACACACGGCCTGCCTGCTTATGTAGTTAGGTAATATACTCAAAACACCCACAAAAGTTTGTAAATTTGTAAATTAAACCAAGTAGTGGCATGTACAATTTGATACTGAATTTTCTATTTCCTTTAATTCCTCTCCCAGTGAGAAGCAGGGTCTTATTCCATCACAGATTTAGTGAATATACATTTTGGAAGGAAGGAATGGAGGGAGGGAGGGAGGAAAGGTGGGAGGAAGGAAGGGGGGAAGGAAGGAAAGAAGAAAGAAAGAGAGGGAGGGAAGGAGGGAGGGGGGAAGGAAGGAAGGGGGCCTCTATAGGCACAGATGTATGTGTGGGTATATGAGTGTGAGGATTTGCAAATATTTGCTTTGTAAATTCCTCATCAGGAAATTATAATGAACTAGTCCAATGTTTTCTAAACTTCCTGCTTATAAGAATCACCAGGGGCCATTTGTTAAGGGTACCAATTTCCAGCCCTCTGTCCTGGAAATTCTAACTTGAGAGAAGGTTAGAAATCTCTGTTGATAACAGGAAGCTCCTAGTGATTCGTGTTAGCAGGCAAATACAGGACATACCCAAGTAATTGATCCCCACTGCTTTGTTTACCATATTTTACTTGTTTGGTTGAGGGTTTTTTGTTTTGTTTTTATCATGAGCATTGCCACCAGTCCTTTCTTTAGTCCCCACTTCTGCTCCCCTACATCTTTTTCTCTTGGAGTTTCATCTACTCCCTTAAACGATGGCTGTGCAGCCCTGTCCCAAATTGTATCCCTAGGCTGAATCCCCAGCCCATCCCCACTGAAACAGTCATCGCTGATAATGATTCCATTCGAATCCTAAAGGTCAGAGTAATGTGTTCATGTTAAGAACTTTTAAAACCTTGGGGAGAGGAAAAAATTTTATCATCTTAATGGACCTCAGGAAAATTTGGGGAACCCCTCCAAAAGCTTGAGGAACCTAAAGTCAGGGTTCCTCAATGGAACAAACCCCCAAATTTTTGTTCACACTTCCTCCAGACCCACTTACAAATTATTTGCATATTCCTACTTCAAAGATGATTATTTTCTGATTTGACCAAAGTTTTCAGATGTTGTAGATAATAGGTATGTGTTCTGATCATAACTGGCTATATATGTGAATGTGCTACTTCCGTCAATGTGGGACTACATGAAAACATTTACTTCTTCATTCATCCAGTAATTTACAAAATGCAAATGCGTGCCCTGTGCCCCATGTGATTCTCTGAGCTAGCATCCGAAAACTAGTAAGAGGTAATCCTCACCCTTAACTAATGTAAGTTAATTGGAAAAATACACATTTAGTAAAATACTATTAATGTGTACATGTAAGATGCTAAGATAGCAGAATAATACATTGTGGGTATGGGGAGCGGTCACCTTTACAGAAAAGAATGAAAATTTTTTTTGCAGCTATCTATTGCTAAGGTTGTTTTTTTAATTGTATAAATAATGTAACATTATTAAAGAGAACATTTTTTCACCAACTTTCACGTTAACAATTTTTCCTAAGTTTCCATCTACTCTTTGTCCAGATACAAATATATATTTTTATATATTTATGTATATATACTTATTAGAATATCTAACAGATATACATATGTATAAACATATGACATATATAAATAAAATATATATTTATGTATATAAAATATACATATATTAGTACATATATATTAGAAAGTTGAAATGTAACATCTATAATAATGTATTCCAAAAGTTTACATACATTTGGTTGTTTGAAACCTAAAATATGTTTTCCTATAATAACAAAATGATTAAAGGCTGTTAGCTTTCCTGGAAAAGCCTATTGAATACACAATACTCTATTGCTATACTATTGCAATTTACAGTGATAGAATAATTGTGTAATAGTTATAAAAATATATTGTTTTTCTAATAAATTTCTCTGGTTAAGAAAAACAATAAAATTATCTTAAAATATTTTAAAATGTATTCCAAATGCTCATCCTTGTGGTGGGAACGCACTAGATAGCTCATGGTCGAGTGGGGGGGAGATAACCACCCATGTGAAGGGGGTGGGCAGTTCTGTCTCCTTTGATAACATTATAGTTCGGGGGTATAAGCAGCTGGAACCCAGAGCCACTGGAAAAGACCAGACACAGGGCTTGTTTTCCTAATCTGGAGATGAATGCTGTCCCTGTGATGGAGACAAAGCTGAGCAAATATGCATCAAGGTTGGCCTCTGGCGTCTGGGAAAACTAGCCTGAAAAACTAGGGAGTGTGTATAGTAGGGTAGGGAGAGAAGGAGAAAATCAAGTGATAGGGTCTACACTGCAGGTGGCTGCCTGGCACAAGAAGATGTTTGCTCTGCCTATAGCAAGAAAAAGTAGAATGACTGGCTGCAAGGTGTCCCCCACAGTCTACATCCTGGCCCCTGGGAAACAGCACCCTAGGAGCAAAATGGCCGGACGGGAATCCCCATTGTGTGGTGGCAGCACACACTGGGGCCCTGCGGGGCTGCCGGTCTTCCCCACTCAGAGTCAAATACGCCTTAAGGAACTTCAGTTGTGCTATAGGATAGTTGTAAATTCGATGTTTCCAGTGCAGGATGTATCTATAGATATGACTTCGGGTTTGTTTTTCTGAGCTACATGTGTGCAAATAAACTTCATTGAAAACCAAAGCTTTAAGGTAATTCAATTAAAAGGTATCTCTTTATTCCACAACTTTTCTACTATACCAGTTAACAATGAATCAAATATATATATATATATATATATATATATATATATATATATATATATATATATATAATGAATAACCCCTTTGGCTGGAACATAGAGTAAGTGAAAAATAAAGGTGGAAAGTCAGGTTGGAATTATATTGTGGATGGATATGACTGTTTACTAGAGAATACTGTAAATTGATTTGGTAGGCAATAAAAGGAATTTCAATTACGCTTTTATAAAATTATCATTCTAAGTCATGGTCATGGTACAAAATTCAAGTAGTACATTTCCTATTAATCATTCTAAAAGTTTTCTATAACAATCATGGTTTTTTGACCAGAGGCTTGAGTTGATCAGAACCGGTATTTCAGGAAGATTGCTTCAGAGGTAATGTGAAGGCTGGCTTACAAAGGAAAAAAAAAAGTGGAGATTAAAGACAAAGACCTTGCAACAGAAGAATTGACAGGACTTGGTGAGTGATTAGTAGGAGGTGTCATAGAAAGTGAACAGAGCTGATTCTCAGGATGTAGGTCTATGCTAATGGAGGGACTATGCTCCATTGGCTAAAATATGGACCCCAGGAAGGAGGAAGTTTATAGACTTGCTGTTAAATCACAGTGAATTTGGGGCTACCAGTAAAACACTCATTTTGATATACATAGCATGTCAACCTGGATCTCAGGAAAAGGCTGAGGATAAGAATGCAGGTTTATACTTATTCACCCGGACACCACAGTTGAAATGTTTGAATGAGTTGTGTAGCATTCACAGAGATTTCTTCCCAGAAAACAAGAAATAAAGTAAGAGGAACCAGAGACAGAGAAGGAGTGACCAGACATGTACAAGGAAAACCTGTTTAGTACGTTCACCCAGAAACCAATAACAGAGAAATTTCAAGGAAGGTTTATTGAATGCCATGGAAATGTCAAGGCCATTATGTTAGGTAATAAAGGGGTTATTGGCAAACTTTGAAAAAGTAATTTCAATAGATCAAGAGGCAAGAAATCAGAATGGATTGGAAAGAGGATAGGAAATGCAGAATGCAAAGGTTTGGCAGTGGAGACAACAGTTTTATTCATTCATTCATTCATTAACTCATGCATTAATTATCCAATCAATAATTTAAATAAATTGTGCCTCTCTCTGCACAAGATGCTGCACTAAATAGTGAGGATAGATCTCAACCCCCATGGAGCCTACATTCTAGCAAGTACAAAAAAATGAGTCAACAAAAAATAAAACAATACTCTTGATAAATGCAACTAAGAATATTAAGTATGAGAAAGTGCAGTCAGGGGTAGATATGGAGGGAAAAACTACCACAGACAGGATGGTCAGAGAAGGGTTGAGAGAGGTGGGTTTGTTTCATTTTAATTGGAGAGACAGAGTCTATTTGTAGGCTATCAGCAAAAGTCAAAGTTGAAAAAGAAGCACAATGTGGAAGATAGAGGAGCAAAAATTTATGGAGCAAAATACAAAAGAACTGAGATTCTGTTAGATCCAGGGCACTGAAGTTGAAGTGCACATTGGAAAGTATCAGGGACACTTCCTCCTCAAAACGGAATTGAGGAAAGAGAGGAAGCATATGGATTTTTCTCTGGAAAGAAGGCAGAGCACGGAGATGAAAGAGTCCCACATGAGAAGCTCATCTCAGTAAGGTAGACCGTAAGGTCATTTGCCCATACAGACAGATTGTCCTTTGATGTGGTGACCTCCTGCAGGTCAGGAACTGTGCTGGGCACCAAGCACGCAAAGCCAAATGATACATAGTTCCTGTCTTCACAGAGCTTATCCAGGCACACTTTGTTTTATTACAATTCATTGATACCGGTTTTTTACAAATTGAAGGTTTGTGGCAACTCTGTGTTGATCAAGTCTATCGGCACCATCTTTCCTGCTGAAGAAGCTGTAAAGGTTGTTGAAATGACAACAAAGGATTTAGAATACAATATAAACATAGCTGATAAAGCAGCAGCAGGATTCGAGAACACTGACTCCAATTTTGAAAGAAGTTCTACTGTGGGTGAAATGCTAGCAAGCCCCATCGCATGCTGCAGAGAAAGCATGTGTGAAAGGAACAGTCAGTCCATGAGGCAAATTTATGGTTGTTTTATTTTGAGAAATTGCCACAGCCGTTGATCAGTTGGCAGCCATGAATATTGAGGCAAGACCCTCCACCAGCAAAAAGGTTATCACTCACTGAAGGCTCCAATGATGGGTAGTAATTTTAGCAATAAAGTATTTTTAAATTCAGGTATGTCCGTGGTTTGTTTAGACATACTCCTATTGTACACTCAATAGACTACAGTGTAGTTAGTATACGTGAAAAATTCATGTGACTCACTGTATTGCAATATTCTCTTTATTGCGGTAGTCTGGAACAGAGATTTGAAAACAAATTATTGCAACTAAGTAGAACAAGGGCTGTGAGAGAAAGATACACTAGATGAAGTTGGGACATGGAGGAAGGAGAAAACAGGATTACTGGAGGAGGAAAAGAAAGGGGTTCAGAAAAGGCTTCCTATAACTTGTAAACTGATTCTCAAAAGATATCAAATACTTGGGAAGTAACCTGAGTGGAGAAAGACACTCCAGAGAGTAGAGCACCATGTCCAGGAGCACGCAATAGCATGGTGGGTTAGAGGAGTAAGGGCAAGTTTGAGCGAATAAATGAATATCAGGTCCAAGGGTGGAATGGGACAGGAGAAGGAGGTGGCATGCCTGAACAGAAAGAAGATGTGGCAGAAGCCAGGCCACAGAGGGTCCTGCTCTGTATATAAGGAGGTTGACTTTTCTCCTGTAGGTAGTGGGAGCCATTGGAGAATTAACAAGAGCGCAATAACAAGGTTATAGTTCATCTCTGATGCTATGTGGGAGAATGATTGGAAGAATTCCAGATGAGAGTCAAGGAAACTGATTAACACAAGGGAAGTGATAGTCTGAATTTGGGCAACAGCTATTGGGACAGAGAGAAGGAAGCTGACAAGAAAGGGAAGTTGCACCGCTAGTGGGATTTGGCCACTGTGTGAGTGCAAGGTGAGAAGACAGGGGTCCAGAGGGCTTCTGTGTCCCTGGTGTGGGTAGTTCACAGATGGCATGCCAATCCCTGAGACAGGACACAAACAGGGTAAAAGAGCAGGCTTGAGGAATAGGACGATAAAGTTTTACAGTAGTTGGAAAAATTAAATGAGCCATCAACCAAAAGTGCTTACCAATGGCATGAGGGTCAAGTTGAAGCTAGCAGCATGAATCACTTGGAAGTGATGTAAGGTCACCTGGAAGTGACCTGAGTTTCCCAGGGAAGTTGAAGCGAGGAGCAGAGAAAACAGGCTCATCTTTACTTAGGAGGGACGCACGGGCACGTGATGATGAGAGAAGGCCAAGCAGAAGGAGAGCTCTGTTCTGGGATATCGCATGGAAGTCAGAGAAGAGCCCAGTGAGTGAACTAAAAGATCAGAGGGAGTGGGAGGTGCAGGTGGTGCTCTGAGGTCAAAGAGAAGTTCAGTGGGAGCTGAAGGCATAGGTGGCTGTGCTCACATGGGGAAATCCAGCAGTTAGGCTAATACAGACAGTGCACTTTCACTTGACTTTGAATTCTAAGGTGTGGCCAAGCACAGCTTCTGCTTATTTACACTGAAGTGATGCAGTATGAGGATCTGTTAAGCGCGGATGTTGAAGCCACTGAGGGCACACAGGAAGATGGAGAAGTGTTATACAAACTTTATGGTGGTTTACAGGCCACGTCGCCATCTGCCTCCTCCCAGTCCCTCTCCACACTGTTCAGGCCAACCAGCCACTCCAGCCCAGCTGGCCTTCTTTCAGTTCCTGGAATACTCTGGACTCTGTTTCACCTCGGGGGCCCTTACAAGTGCAATTTCCTCTTCTTACAATTTCTAACACCCTTCAGCTTTTACTCTCCCTTCCTCTACTCCAATCAGATCTCCTTTTGAATGTGACTTCCCCAGAGAGACTTTCCCCAAATCCTCAGGCCAAGAATCTTCGGTAGAACCTTCTGTCAAACTTCCCCATATTACCTAGTACTTCTTAGCACAGTTGTGACAGATTGTTCTTGTAATGATTTGCTCACAGCCAATCCCTCTCAATGGATAAGATTTCTGAGGGCAAACACCCTATCTGCCTTGTTTAGCAGATAGCTGTGTCCTTGACAGAGCACCCACTTATGTATTTTTTCCCTGCCCTTGGTCCCGATGACTGGCACTGGCACAGTGCAACTATATGTAGTATTTTGAGATAGAATATTAAACAATATTGCATTAGATACATTTAAAATATTAGATAAAAAGTCTAAGTGAATATGACTGTAGATGCTTCATTGGTTAGCAAAACTAAGGTGCAACACTATCTTTCTGTCTCTCCAAGAACACCCCATTGCCAAGTCAATCTTCTTTAAACACCATTTTCACCAAAGCACTTCCCTGCTTAAAGTTTGCCGAGGCTCCCTTTCCCTAACCCTGACAAAGCTAAAGTCCTCTAGTGATTTGCAGTGACCTCTACAATGTGACTAAGGCAAGTCTTTTTTATACTCAAGTCAGGCAAGTGTTTTAGCTCCCCTACTGACTTGCTGGGCTGATCTCTCACCTCAGTGACTCCGCCCACTTGACTTTCCTCTCCGGGAAGGCCCTCCCCTTTCTCCAGAACCCATCTGACATTATCCCTGTCATTTAAGCCCTGGTTCCATTCTCAGTCCCTTCATCGAGCTTTCAGCTCTGGCCATTTCTTGCCTTGTTGATTTATTCTCCTTTCAATTCCTGTAGTATTTGATCATCCGAACCACAAAATAGTACTTAATTGTATACTCTCTTGGAATGTTCAAGATACATTCTTGGGACTTACATATATCTCAGACTTTAACAGATCTCATAAATTCCTTACCTAACCAAAGGTAAAAATAACCTATATTACATTTGCATTCCCCCAGACTATGATGTTAACCGGGTTATCTATTTATTATATAGCCAAATTACCTGTAGAAATTAATTGTGCCTCTAGAACTTCTTTTTAAATTTTACATTTTTTTTTTAGCAAATGTAGTCTAGCAACCTTGTTTCTGGTTTTCCCACTCCCTTAATCTTATATAAGCAAATATTATTTAATGGGGTGTACTGGGGTTGAATTATGAACAGTCTCTTGCTGGAACACAAAACCAACACTTTACTGCCATAGGGGTCTGTCCCCAGTCACTTACTAAAGGTCTTATGGTATGTATGCATGAGGCCTCACTGAGCACGGGAATTCCTGGTATCCCGTGTATTTTTCTAATTCATTGCCCTCACTCTCCTAACATGTTAAGAAACTGCAATGAGGTATTTTTAAAGCAATTCAGGACTTTTTCTCTGACTTCCATTTAACTAAACAACTTTTTCCAATGATTTTCTTGACTGCACATTCCAGAGAAATTAGGCAAGCTCTCCCTTTGAGCCACTAAAGACATGTTTCTTATAAAACAAATAGATTCCATTAAAAAAATCTCTGAGTAGTACGTCAGTGAAAAAGAAAACTGAAAGGAAACTACATCACGAATGTCAGTTAGTTGTGTGTCTGGGTGAAGACATTATATTAATAACATATTATTATCACAACAGTATATAAAATTATGTTAGATTAGTAAAGTATTAATTATATGCAGGACCGGCATCCAAGATATGTCTACCACTCTACCGGAAACAGCCCAGTAGCACACAGCCTCTAATCAGCTGGAAGAATTCTGTAGAGAATCTGAGATCGTTTTGCTCTAACTGGGAAATCTGACAGTAGATCATGGTCCAGGCTTACGAGTACAGTTTTTTGTGTGCCAGAAAGATGTGTGGCTCATATATTTTTCATCTCTTGAGAAAAGGTAACATAATATTCCAAGTTGAGTGTTCCTCTTGGAAATAAAAAAAAACATGTGGTAAAGGCAATTCTGGAATACCCAGGAAATCTGATTTCATTCATAAGGAAGCTCCCAAATATGGGCACCCACAGTCGGATAATCTCTCAGACCAAGTGCTCTGAGGTATAGGCTTGGGAATGCCCTTATTAAAAATTCCTTTTCCAAATTCAATTGTAAAAGATCTGTTAAACTGTTAGAATATAACTGATGGAAAAAAAAACAACAGTCATGATGTGAGGAATCACATAAAGTTTTCTAGAAGCTCATAGGGTCCACGTCATCAGAGGCGCTGATTTTGGGAGGCGCTGTTCAAGTGGCCTTTCCTTCTGGTCCCTTTTGGGCACCTTTCTGTTTCACATTTCCTGCGCACAGTCCGCATCTGAGACCAGAGGCGTCCCCCACACAGGAAAGAGACAAAATACATGTGCCGCCCCCACCTGCTTCTGCAGATGAATCTACATCCAGATACAGAGTGTAGTCCGAACTTGCCCTGTGTGCTGTATGACTGGGGCAACGCTCTGGCTTGAGTGGTTCGTGAATGTGAAATACGAAGACCAAAAAAAGCTTCTTTCATTTGCATATGAATCAGATTTGCTGTCTGTCATCACTGAGGGGCATAAAAGAATTGAAAAATCCCAGGGTCCCACTTGCTTCCTGGGGGAAGACCCCACACCCCAGGGTCCCATGCCCTGACAAGCTCATTTATCCACAGAACCCCAAGAGCCTGAGTTGGTAACTTCCAGCATGGTGACTGAGAACAAGGTTCCTGGAGCCAGACTGTGCTGTCCCTTAATAAAAGGGTGACCTTGGTCATGTTACTTGCCTTCCATTTGTCTCAGTTTTCTTATCTGTCAACTGAGGATAATAATGGCGCCTACTTTATAAAGTGATTGTGAGGATTAACTAGATTACTGCTTATAAAACAGAACATTGCCAAGCAGGTGGTAAGTGCTGGGTCATCTATTAACTGCGATTATTAAATTAATATTAACCATGCCAACAGTTCTCCTGAGGTGTTCCTTTGCCTGCCCCAAAAGGATGTTACCATAAGTGACGTCTGCATGGACCCCGTCCCCGCACTGTGTAGCTGCACACAGCTCTAACTTCCTCAAAGTTGGAAGGTTGTTTACATCCACAGTGTGAGGATCAGCAAATTCTCACAGAAACTTTGAGTTGTCGGGCCCTGAGGTCCAGCCAGGTTTGGGGCTTTTGTCCCCACATCTTGGGCCACTCGTTCATGCTAACATTATAGTTCCAATACTGTAATTCATCTCTGCCAGGTGTCACAAAAGCTTTATGTGCATTATCTCATTTCTTTTTGTCTTCACAATAACCGTGTGAGGCAGATAACTCCTCTTAGTCCCATTTTGCACTTGAAGAAACTAAGACAATAAGAGATTAAAAAGCTTTCCCATGTCACTTTACTGAAAGTGATAAAGCCTCTCACAGAAGCGAATAGGATCCCAGGCCCGTGTTCTCGCATCTCAGCCACCTGTTTGCCTACCGTCGTGCTTGGCAGCAGTCTCACCGTTTGCTATCCTTTCTTTAAGTTCTTCACCTCTGCGATAATAAGGTATGGGTTTTATATTTTTAAATGGATGGAAACAAATCAAAAGAAAAATAATTCGTTTCACTTAAAAATTATATGAAATTCATGGGTTATAAATTGTGTAACACATAGCCACACTTGTTTACCTACACATTGCCTATGGCTGCTTTCACACCACAATGGCAGAGGTGAGTAGATGTGGCAGAGACCCTCTGGCCCACAGAGCTGAAAATATTTACTATGTGGCCATCCCTGCTCTGGACTCGTGCTACTGACCCTGTGGTTCAGAGACTAGCAGCATCAGAATTACCTGGGAGACTGTTAGAAAAGCAGAGTCTTGGTCCCTATCTCAGAATCTGAACCAGGATCTGCACTTCCACAAGGCGACTCATCCGTACATTAAAGGCTGAGTAGCGATGGTCTGGAAAGACAGCCATATCGGGGAGCCTTGGAGGAAGAGGGCAGATTCTGGGCCTGATACTCTTGCTCTAGCATTTCCTGCCTATGTATCTTGGGTGTAACCCTGAACTTGATCTTCAGCTTTCTCATCTGTAAAGCAGATCCAATAGCATCTACCTTTAAGGATCACTTGGAGGAATAGAGCATCTGTCTGTGGTGGACTTGTCGCAGTGACAGCACAATGCAAGCATTTAGTAAATTGAAACTGAATGGAAGTTCCGAAGATCGTGGACCCTAGACCTTCATGACTTTCCCAATAGGAGTCTACAATCTTGGCTCCAAGGAAACAGAAGAAACTGGCAAAATTTTCGTGTTTGATCAAAGGTGAAGACCATGACAGTGTGTGGTATAGACTGAATGTTGGTTTTTCCACCAAATCCGTGTGTTGGAATCTCATCCCCAATGTGTCAGTGGTATTTGATGGTGAGACCTTTGGGAGGTCATGATGATGTCATGAGGGTGGGGGCCCTCATGTCCTCATTAGTAGAGCCTTAAAGAAGAGACCCAAGAGAGCTTCCTTGCCTCTTCCATCATGTGAAAAACAGCCAGAAGAAGGCTGGCTATGAATCAGGAAGCAGGTTCTCATCGGGCACTGAATCCATTTTATCTTGGACTTCCCAGGCTCCGGAACTGTAAGAAATAAATTTCTATTGTTTATATGCCACCAATCTTTGGCATTTTTGTTATAGCAGCCTGAACAGGCTAAGACAGTATGTTTGATTAAAAGTGAAGATCTAATAATCATGTAAAGTTGTCAAGGAATGAATAGGGAACTGTCTGCTTACCCTTCATCCTTCCAATTTCTCTTCTTCTCCCCTTCCTCCCTGAATCCTTGGGTCCTTGACCACCACCTGCAGCTTAAGCCCCACCCTAGGCTCTGGGTGTCCTTAGTCAGTGTTCTGGTGACTAAACATCAAGTCAACCCCATTCAGCCACCTGCTGGCACCATGTGTCCTATATTCAGAAATTGGATGCCTGCCTTATGGCCCATACATTCACTCAGCAAGTTGAGTGAATTAATTGAGTGTATCCCTTTGTGCCTAAAAGAGGCCCTCCTGAGGAATACAGCAATGAGCAAGACAGACATACAGTTTCTAGGAACTAGCCTCCCACTTACACCTCAGTGAGTCGGTCCTTTCCCTGAGTATCTGCCTTGCTACAATACCCAATACTCCAATTCTTCCAAGATGAAGTCCTGGACTTGCTCTCCCCAGTTATTCTAAAAGTGAGATCCTCTGACACCACTCTTGCCAATGCTATAATTCTGTGGATCTCCGCTGGCCACTTCTCCCAGACTCCAGGCCTTTCTGCCTGTTGGACCTCATTGGTGCTGACCTTCCGCATGTCCTCCACACCTGGTTGGAGCCTTCTCTCTAAGGGAGCATCCCTTTGGCTGCTTTAGTGACAGTCCCTCATTCCTTACCACAACAGGCCTCCCCAGCCTGGGTGGAAACAAGCCCACGCTGATCACATCAATGGAAACTATAAAAGGAACTCTGGCTTTGTTCACTCACCTTTCTTGATCATGGGATAGTCCTTATGTTCGGTGACTCACGCTGAAACGCCTTGAGTATGCTCTTCCCTGGGCAGTTTCCCCTGACTCATTGGCCACATGCTTTCCCCCCGCAGGGAAGTATTTGCTGGATCATCTTTCGTATTTGCTGAATGTTTCTCAGAGGTTGCATAGGTCACCTGGGAAAGGTCACATGGAGGTGTCACACAAATAAGTTTCCTATCAAACAGAACTATTAAAAAATCAAGACAAGTAATTGAATAGACTACTCCTCTGGTCTTGTCTGGTATTGTCTCTATGGTACCTCCAGCCCACATGAAAATGTAAATATTGTTTCCTGAAAGCAAATGCAGCTGAAAACATAGTTAATTTTTCCAGGAGTTTTTCAGGCAGCTCTTGGTCAAGGTGTGATTTTATTACCAGAGAGATTTACACCAATAGCGCCTAGTATGGCGATACTATCGTGACAGATGAAGGAGCATGCATGCTCTGACATGCAGCCAGACTGTGTTTTAATTATTTTTACAGTTGATCTTATCTAACTTGTTTAAAATCTGCTAAGTTAAGCATTGTAGTTAATAACACAGACTTTGGAGGCAACCAAATCTCTGGTAACAATATTGTCAATTTTTAAATCAGTGACCTTGAGCCTGTTATTTTATCTATGAAACGGAATAATGAGCGATACCTATTTGTGAAGATTAAATGTAGTAAAGCAAATATAATATTTAGCTCAATACTGAGCATACAGTGAGCATGCCGTAAAGGATGTGTAAAATATGTGGATATGGGGCACCGAGTATCAAGGGACAATAATCGAGACTGTGCATGTGATTGACAACTGAGCCATGTTAATCCAACTCCTTGCTGTCCTGTGGAGGGAGACCCTCTTCCTTCCGAACAGAAATAAAATAGCTTTGAAATCTGTAAAGTATCTGGCAATATTTTTTTTACTCTGTCCCCAGTTGTCAAGAGAGACGTGAAATGTGAGCCCTAGCCAGTCACCTCTTCCTGGGAGGGGGTAACTCCCTCAATAGGCAGGGCATCGGGGCACCATAACCTGTGTAACTCTTGTATCCAACAAAGGTGCCACAGGTGCCCCCGTCACAGAGGTGAGTAGGGCAAAGGAAGAATGGCAAAGATAGGAAAATAGTTCCTATTTCAGGGTAGAGCCATGAATGAGTCACGGTTGTGGAAATTTCAAATTATTGACAGACTGATTTGCCATACTGGATTAGTCACACATGTTTCAGGATACGTCAAGAAAGTGTGCCTTTGTCACACGTTACATTTGTCGAACATGGTTCAGAGCCAGGCACTGTATATTATCTTCAGTTAATTTTTACAGCAATTCCATGAGGTAGGCACCATTATAATCCCTCTTCATATTCTCTTCACTTTATGACATCCACTTGTCATACAAACTTCTTCTGAGGGACACAAAATGGTTGCACTGAAAGACATATCATATTTTTGAATAAAAAAGTTCAACATCATAAATACATAGTTTTCCTTTAAAAATTATAAATTCAATGCACTCCTCCCCCCCAAAACTAATCAATTTTGTTGGAGGGTCAGGAACTACACAAATGGATTCTTCATGTGAAAAAGTAAAGAAGCAAGATAGTCAGGAGGATTTTTAAATATATTTTATCTATTTATTTATCTTATTTTTTATTATTTAAAAAATGTATTTTATTGATTATGCTACTACAGTTGTCCCATTTTCCCTGCTTTATTCCCTTCCACCCTGCACACCCCCTCCCACCCGCATTTACCCCTGCCCCATTAGTTCATGTCCATGGGTCGTACATATAAGTTCTTTGGCTTCTACATTTCCTGTACTATTCTTAACCTCCCCCTGTCTATTTTCTACCTACCATTTATGCTACTTATTCCATGTACCTTTTCCCCTATTCCTCCCCTCCCCTTTCCCACTGATGACCCTCCATGTGATCTGCATTGCTGTGATTCTGTTCTTATTCTAGTTGTTTGCTTAATTTGTTTTTTGTTTTTGTTTTTTTTTAGGTTCGATTGTTGATAGTTGTGAGTTTGTTGTCATTTTACTGTTCATATTTTTGATCATCTTCTTTTTCTTAGATAAGTCCCTTTAACATTTCATAGATACTCTCTGGTTTCTCTTCAGTTCGTACAAACCTTTCGCCTCTTACATATAATAAGGGCTTGGTGATGATGAACTCCTTGAACTTGACCTTATATGGGAAGTATTTTATCTGCCCTTCCATTCTAAATGATAGCTTTGCTAGATAAAGTAATCTTGGATGTATGTCCTTGCCTTTCATGACTTGGAATACTTCTCTCCAGCCCCCTCTTGCCAGTAAGGTTTCTTTTGAGAAATCAGCTGATAATCTTTTGGAAACTCCTTTGTAGGTAACTGTCTCCTTTTCTCTTGCTGCTTTTAGGTTTCTCTCCTTATCTTTAATATTGAGTAATGTAATTATGATGTGCCTTAGTGTGTGCTCCCTTGGGTTCAACTTCTTTGGGACTCTGAGCTTCCTGGACTTCCTGGAAGTCTATTTCCTTTGCCAGATTGGGGAAGTTCTCCTTCACTATTTTTTCAAATAAGTTTTCAAATTCTTGCTCTTCCTCTTCTCCTTCTGGCACTCCTATGATTCAGATGTTGGAATGTTTAAAGTTGTCCAGGAGGTTCCTAAGCCTCTCCTCATTTTTTTGAATTCTTGTTTCTTTGTTCTGTTTTGGTTGAATGTTTATTTCTTCCTTCTGCTCCAAATTGTTGATTTGAGTCCCGGTTTTCTTCCTGTCACTGTTGGTTCCCTGTACATTTTCCTTTGTTTCACTTTTCATAGCCTTCACTTCTTCCTTTATTTTGTGACCAAATTCAACTAATTCTGTGAGTATCCTGATTACCAGTGTTTTGAACTGTGGATCTGATAGGTTGGCTATCTATCTTTTTGTCACTTTGTTATATTTTTTCTGAAGTTTTGATCTGTTCTTTCATTTGGGCCTTTTTTTTTTTGACTCAGCGCGCCTGTTACATAGTAAGGGGCAGAGCCTTAGGTGTTCACCAGGGAAGGGCAACCCACATCGCTGTGCTTTGGCACTGTATGTGTGGGAGGAGTCCGAGAGGGAACGATACTGCTTGTTCAGCTCTCTGCTGGCTTTCAGTCACTTCCTCCCCTACCCACAAGCAAATTGGGCCCTTCTGGTGCTGATTCCCAGGTGGTTGGTTTTGTATACATTTTAGGACCCTGTGGGTCTCTCCAACAAACTCTCCTGTGAGGTTTGGAGTTTCTCCCAGAACCTCAACCCCCACAGGTGTTTTCAGTTAAAGGCTTTGAGGCTTTATTTCCCTGTGCTGGAAGCCTGGGTTGGGAGAACTCTGGTCTGTCTCGCTCCCCGGTTGTTCCTCCCAGTCTATCTGCATGCAAATGTGGGACCACCCACTCTGCCGGCTGCTGTCTCACTAGGCCACCACCTTGCCTGCCCCGGTCCTCCTGCTGCCACCTTGCCGCGAGTACTCTCCACCCGGCTGCCCATCTCCACCCCTTCCACTGGTCTGGGTGAATCTTTCTTCTTTAACTCCTTGGTTGTCAGGCTTCCATACAGTTCGATTTTCTGTTAGTTCTAGTTGTTTTTTGTTTTTAAACTTGTTGTTGTCCTTATTTTGGTTGTGTGAGGAGGCACAGTGTATCCACCTATGCCTCCATCATTTTAGAGAGGGGAAGGGAGGGAGACTGAGAGGCAGAGAAACATCGATTGGCTTCCTCCCACCAACCCCCAACAGGGGACCTGGTCCACAACCCAGGCATGTGCCCTGACCAGGAATCAAATTGTCGACCCTCAGCATGCAGGATGGCACCCAAACCACTGAACCATACCAGTCAGGGCACCAGGAAAATTCTTGAAGAATTAGCCGATACTGTATCAGATATTAAAGTATATTATAACATTTGAATTATTAAAACAATGTTTCTTTGCATAACAGCAGGCAAAAATTTATAGAACAGTGTAGAAACTTTAGCAATATATTAAAATATGCACATAAACTCAGGATAGGATCAGTTTAGTTAGAGACTGATGTATTATTCAATGGCATTGGAATAACCAAGTGGCCAGCTGCAAAAATAAAATAAAACAAAATTAGAGTCCTACTTTACAACTTAAAATAAAGTTCAGATGGATCAATATTTAAATGTGAAAAACAAGTCATAAATACTCAGAAGAAAATTGGAAAAGTTTCATTGTTTAATTTCATAGTAAGAAACACATTTCTAAACATGATGAAACCCCAGAAGCAATTTAAAAAAATTGTCAAAATTCTGCTTGGAGAACTAAACAAAGTTAAAACACAAAAATGTGTGTGTACATGCATAATTTGCAATCCATACAGCAAGTGACCAATTTCCAAGTACGCAAACAGTTCTTACACTTTGATAAGAAGGCCAACACCCAAGAGAGAAATGCACAAAAGACTCGAGCAGTTACAGAAAGGGAAATAAAATCGGTTTCTTGAACTGTGAAAGGATGCTGCTCACTCTTAGTGGTGGCAAGAGCCATGCACACGAAACCACGAGATGCAGTTTTCACCTAATGGCTTAACGATGACGTCCATGAGGAAACTGCGCTCGGGGCACTGCTGGTGAGAGTACAGAGGACAACCACGATGGAGAACAACTTGGCACAATCTATCCAGCTTTCAAATACAAAGATCTCTCTACCCAGCAACTCCACTTATCAGAGTATATCCCACAGAGACTTACCCCATGGGTACAATGAACCCACCTGCACGGCAGCATTGCCTCCAGAGCAAAAGACTGGAAGCAGCCTAAATGATCATCAGTAAATAATGATAGAGCTATATAATGGAATGCTGTGTGGCCATGAAAAAAATTAGGTCTCGTGTGCTGACATGGGACAGCTCCTAAATATTTTAAGTCAAAAACTATGTAAGCCCCAGGAAAGAAGCTTTGAGAGGCTGGGTAACTTGCTTAAAATAACATTGCTGTTAAGGAGGGTCCCTGGTACGAGAACTCAGCTCTTTCTGAGTATAAGGCCCTGCTCCCGTGGGCACAGGGATGCTGTTCTGCTGCCGTGGAAAAGTCACGTAGTTCCTAAGATGGGGAAGGCCCATGAACTGCATGCGTTCTGTGACTTCATGGATCCATTGTTTCTTTCGGCAGTTTTTCATGGAGTTAAGGGACAGGATGGAGGGTGGAGGACTGACTGTAAGACTTTGATCTCCTTAATCATTTCCTGAGCATTTTGTTGAAGCTTTCCTCTTAACATCTATGAGGTGTTTCTGGGGCTAGCTGGGAAGGGATGGCTTATTGATTCCTCTCTGGCACAGATCTGAAGCTGAGCGATCTAGTGATAGGAAACATGAAAATTTGTCCCTCAACCCCACTGCTTCTTGAGAAGCATTTTGTACCCTGAAGAAAGCCAAACACTTAGAGCAACACCTTTTCCCTTCTGAGGGGAAAGGCACTCAGCAAAGCAGTGCATTAACAGTTGTTGAAAGGCATGTGGCAACATCACAATTCAGTTCACAAAAGGAAATGAAGGCAGAGTTCTTATCTAATTAAAACAGCTTAGGGAAAGAAAGTGGGCAAAGGGTAATTACCTAAGTTTGCATTTGGCCCAGAAAAGAAAGATTAGTATTTCTCTTCTGGCCAAAAAACTGTCAGGAAATCTCAAATTAAAATGCTTGCTTTAGAGTTGTAGGGAATTGTTCATCCCTGAATCCCACGGTGCTTGACATAAATGAATTACTTGGCCCTTGAGATGCTTCCTTAAAAAAAGCTATTATTCATTTTCCTATAGATAGGAAAGTTGAATTTGATTAAAGTTTTGAAGATTTTACAAGACAATCTAAAGGCCCAATTTTTAAGTGTCTTATTTAACCTCTAAATTCTAATTCCCCTGGTGTAGCGGTAGTCTTACCACTTTTATCAAGTGGGAGAAACCTGGCTTGACAGAAATGCATTGGTATTTCCTGCAGGTACTGTGGGGTTTTTTGGTTGTTGTTGTTTGTGGGTGTGTTTGTTTTTGCTTTCCTCTGCTTGAAAGTTTCCGTGGTAGCATGGTGCAGAATGTGGTCTACTGGGCAATCAGGAAGCTTTGGTCTTATTTCTGCTCCACAATTCACCTGCTTTGTGCCCCTGAGCACGTCAATTCACTTCATTGAGGCTTGGTTTCTTCATCTGCAGAATGAGGAAATGGGTGTTCAATTCTTATCAAGAAATGCAATGTATAACATAGAGAGAAACAAAGACATTCTGGTGGAATCATACTAGAGAGCATAGATGCTCGTCCTTCCTAACCCATGCTACGTAGTTCTGAGATGACCTCTGAATCATCTCCAAGGGCCCCTACAACTCCTGTGTAGGAGAAGGTATTGTTCAAAGGGTACAAAGTTTCAGTTAGAAGATGAATAAGTTCTGGGCAGCTAATTAGAGCTAATTGTGTTGTGGTGCCCAGGTGAGGAAAACAAGGAGATGGGCAAGGGTACAAAGTTGCAGTTATAGAAGATAAAGAAGTCCACAGCTCCAGTCTACAGCATAATGGCTATACTTAGTACCACTACACTGTATCCTGGAAATGTGCTCAGAGAGTAGATTTCAGGTGTCCTCACCATGTATACATTCACAAAATGGAACTATGTGAGGAGATAGATACGTTAATTAGCTTGACTGTAGTAATCATTTCACTACATATATGGATATATATGTATGTATACATATATATACACACACACCAAAACACCACATTGTACATCTTAAATATATACATTTAATTATTTTTAAAGTAAATTATGATGCAGATAAGAAATCAAGTCATTTACCTACTAATATTGATTCTGACAAAAATACATGCAGTAAATTAAGAGTATATTTATCCTTGGTTTATAAAATTGGTTTAGTGTGCTATTTTTTCAAATGAATCAAAAATTAAAATATCTTATCAAAAACTAATAGTACTGCTTTGAATATTTGAATTTTGTGATGAGAGTGGATCTTAAGTGTTTTCGCCAAACACACACACTATGAGATAATAAAGGTGTTAATTAGCTTGGTGTGGTAATCACTTTACAATGTACAACATATCAAATAATCATGTATGCCTTAAGTATATACAATTTTTGTCAATTATGCCTCAATAAACCTGGAAGAAATATTTAGTACAAGAACTAAAAACATTGTAAAAAAAAAAAAGAAAATTCTTAATCTTGATAGTTTCCAGAGTCCCATCACATGCTAACATTTAATAGTTCTATAATTCAGTATTTGTAAGAAAAAACATAAGTGTAAAAAAAATTTTGCACTCCCTTGCAAAATAAAAAGGTAATACTCTTCTTCCCCAATAATATATAACCATGAAAAGCTCTGTTGTACCTCATAATATGATTAATTCCAAGCAAATCTTGGAATAAAAAGATTTGTCTTAACACGAAGTGAACAGATAACAATACCTAACATTGTTATGTGTCAGTCACTGCTCTCAGCACACTACATATGTTAGTTTATTTAACCTTCCTACTAACTCTAGATCCCACTATTTTCTCCATTTTCCCAATGCAGAGCTAAAGACAGAGAAGTGAAGTCACTGACCCGAGGTCTTTTAGCCAGTGAGTGGCAGAGCTGAAATTCGAACCGCGCAGTGTGATTCAGACCCTGTACTCAGATTTCTGTATTAAATAGAGCCCACTGGAATATAATTGGTGTACACCAATTGTAAAGAAAATTGGTGTACAATTTTCTTGAGAGAGCACAGAAGGGTAAAATGTTGGAGTTGGGATGTCTCTTACAGACCAGTGCATCCAAATCTTTCAATTTATAAGTGACACCTATTTGAGAAGGGGGAAAAAAAAAACCCTAATCTTTTGGCTCAGTTGAAGTTCTTCCAAAGTTTCTCAAAATGATTTCTATCAGAATTTACAACTTAAATTCTTACACTTAAAAAAAAACCTAATATAAGTATTAACTCAGAAAACACCAGACAAACAGATGTGTTAAGGCTTAGAGTAAATGATCATTAGCTTAGGAGGTTATTCACATTTTCTTGTGGTGAGTTTTCAGTGCAAATCATCTGATTTAGCTCTAAACAGGCACTTTGCGATCACGGCAGCATCCAGAGTTCTGCATGGACAGTTCGGCTACTGTAAAGAAAAGTACTGTAGCCCGGGAATGAGACATAACAGGTTGTACATTTCTGAGCAACTACAGTTAAAATGCCCAAGGCCAAGAATTTTTCAGCCACCCAAGCAGTACAATAATATTCCTAAAATTCAAAGCCAGGAATGTACATATGAATTAACATCTTTCATTAAAATTTTTTTAAAATCTCACATCCCACAATTCTCAAGTTTGGATATTTGACATCACTGAGACCAGCCAAAGAATGACTGTTTGGTTCAACCAGAGAAGCCAAGAACCAACCATGAAAGCATCAAGAATCAAGACATTTCTTCTTCCTTTTTTTTAAGTGTTTTATTTATTTATTTTTAAGATTTTATTTATTTCTAGAGAGAAGGAGAGGGAGAGAGAAAAGGATGGAGAGATATATCAATGTGTGGTTGCCTCTCATGTGCCCCTAACTGGGGACCTGGCCCGCAACCCAGGCATGAGCCCTGAGTAGGAATCAGACTGGCGACCCTTTGGTTTGCAGGCCAGCACTCAATCCACTGAGCCACACCAGCCAGGGCAAGGCATTTCTTCTTAAGGGTTTATTTCAGAGGTGAAATATAACAAGTTGAGTTTTTTTGTGTGTAGAGGGTACTTCTATATGATACCATAAAAATCACTTATTTCAGGAGAAAACTACATTTCATTTTAGAGCTGAAGCACGATATCTATTTAGTTGTTCTCTCTAGAGCTGAAGATGTCTCGAGACAGGTCCAGCAAATATATTTCATGTATGAAAAACCCAGGCAGCCCCCAAAGCATATATTTAAAGTATGGCAATTGCAAAACTGGCTTCTAAGTTTCTAAATGCTCTCTAATGAAAATTTGAATCAACAAGGCTAAATTCTTAAGAATTAATGAGAACAGAACCAGTGTAGAAAATATTTTCTCAGTAACATAAACAAACAAAAAATTAATGTTTTTGCATATGATAAGCTCATTTACAAATGAATTTATAAACTAAAATGCATAAACAAACATTTTAAACTTCTAAACATTTGCATGAAAAAACAGTCAACTTCACTGTAATCAAAAGAATAAATTGACATGCATAAACATATACAATAAATACAATGGGCAGAGGGTCAGTGCTTCTCTGCCTTGCTGAGGTTCATTTGTTCACACAAGAAAGAGAACCATGAATGGCTGATCCCATCTCAAAGACACAAAGAGGAATCTTCTTTCCGGTTTTCTCTTTATTCCCCTACCAGAGCAAAAAGATAAATCACTTAAGTGGATTAACCAGACAGACTCAGTACACTGAGCTGAAAGAACTGAACCAAGTTGAAAGAGCAGTCTCAGCAAACTGAATTGAGGTGTTTGGACTCCCAAAATACTGTATTTCCTTAATTTTATGACACACTTTTTAAATGTTCTAGAATTTCTAACACAGCAATTAGTCGTGATATAGTTGTCATTGCCTGTACTTTTGCAAGCTTAGAATTGTAGTTAGAAAATTTCTCCATTCGCTCACTCAGTCGTTTCTTTCATCTGATAAATTCTCATTTATTGAATGCCTACTATGGGTCAGGCACACTCCTGGGCCTGGGCACAAGGGTTTCAGAGATGAACACTGATAAACAAGAATCCTTTTCTCATGGAGTTTCATTCAAGTGGGGAAAAATAATAAGCAATTTGACCAATAAAGAATTTCCAACTGTGATCAATGCTTCCGAGAGAAGAAAAATGTGAAAGGGGACAGTCAGGGAGGCTTCTCTGATTGAAAGACACAGGAGCAGCTGGAAGGGCAAAAAAAGAGGCTTTCTCTGACCTTCTCTCTCTGTCTCCAGACAGATGCTACAAAAGGAACCCAGTCATCATCACTCCCCTCCCAGGGAGGTGCAGCCACCAGGGAAGATTCAGTCTTATCACGGGAGAGGAGACTATCACAACTGCCGTCTATTCTTCAGGCCCATTCCTCAGCCCTAACAGTCATTCGCTCTCTCTTAAGTGGCCTACGTTCTTTCTTCCCTTTTCCCTATTAAGACGGTATATAAGTTGTCAAACCACACTAATTTTTTGAGTATTCATTTTTTCCCCTGTAATGCCCTCATGCAGGTAATATTAAAAATCAATACATTTGTGTACCTTAAACAGAAACAAATTCATAGATACAGAGAGAACAAACTAATAGTTGCCAGGTAGGAGGGGGGCTGGGGGCTGTGTGAAAAAGGTGAAGGGATTAAGAAGTACAAGCTGGCAGTTATAAAAACAGTCACGGCACTGTAAAGTACAGCGCAGGGAACACAGTCAATAATACTGCAATAACCACGTATGGTGTCAGTAAGGTACTAGACTTAACTGGGGAAACCACTTAGCAAGTTATATGCATGTCTAATCACTATGTTGTCCACCTGAAACTAATATTGCATGTTAACTGTAATAGAAATTTGTAAAAATTATTTTAAACATACATGTGTATACCTTTTCTCCTGTTAATCTGCCTGATGCCAGTTTATTTCATAGACCAATTGAACCTAGGAGGGTACAGGGAAAGTCTTTCCCCCACAAGAAGAACCAGGAATGCAATTATATCAATAGATGTAGGCTACTGTCAGTGAGAAAAAGAAGGAATGTGTGTACATTTAATATAATGTAATTTAATATAACATAATATATAATATAATTAATATAATTTCCCCACTCACCGCATTGTTATTAAAACCATGGTCTGTCCTGTAAACATGGATTCTCAGAATCATGTAACCAGCAGTTTCTTATCTAGCCTGCTAAGGTGCTTAGAATTTCCACCTGTAAGCCCCAAGAAGTTCTGGTTTCAATAGGAATGTTTCTCAAGAAATATAACACAATTATGCATTGAAATCTGTTTCAAAAATGAACATGAATTACTGGACCAGATCAGCCAACCCCAGGGAACAGGCCCCTGAGAGAATGAAAGCTGAAATCCTTTTTTTATGGACTCAGGGATGGAGGACAGGAGAGGCAAGGAGGCAGGATTATGGGTACCCCAAACTGGACTGAGGAAATTGAGGGACAAATGAAGAGAAAAGAGGTCCATTGAAGGCAAATGTTCACAATGGCCCACACAATTGCAACTAACAGAAACGAATTTATTCCAGTTAACACTCTGCTCATTGATAAACCCAGTACGGCAGACCAGTTGGTTCCTGAAAACACTCATTTTAGAACTTTTGTCATTGTTCATGTTTGGTCATTAACAGCAGCCTCTGCCGAAAGGGAAATGAAACCACTAATTGAATATTTATATTCATGACGTAGAATAAAAGTACTTTGCCAAGTGTTTCAGCCAAGTGTTGACAGAAAATTAAACCAGAATTCTCTGGGGAATGAATTTTCTGATGAGTTTTAGATTTCAGCATCCCGTGCTTTCAGGCAAAGTGGGATAATAAGAGTTGTACTTGGCATGAATCCAACTCCCTCCCTTCCAGTGGAGGGTCTTTGTTCCTGTTACCAGTGACTCATTGGGTTACCTCAGGTCAGTCCATTCACCAAGTGGGTCTTGGTTTCTCCATGCAATTCAGATAATACCTATAAAGGATCTGAGGTCCTTAGATAAGAAGTAGCATTTTAGGAGACTTGGGCACTCATACGATGATGATGAAACCTATGATAACACTATCCCAATCCTCCTTGTAGTTACAGCCCACAAAGAGTTTCTATTGTCTTTTCAGAATCAGCCCTTAGAGCAACCTTGAAAGCAAAAACACAACTCTAATAATCTCAAAGCTCAGCCAAGGCTTATTAAAATTTGCAGCAGGATTCGAAGCTACTCTGAAGTAACTGAACTACCATACTCGCTTCAGAATATTTAACATGATCTTCCTTTTCAACAGAGCACAGTGCCTGGAGAAAAACAATTGTACAATGGACACAAAAATGTTTCGTTTTCGTTTGACCCAAGATTGCCATGACCTGAAATTCCATATACTCTCAGAATCACACTGCAGCTGTTCCTTGATTTCAAAGCTCATGAACTGTGGTGTGAGCTGAGCCAGACTTGGGTCCCCTTCCCAACTGTCATTACCTGCATCTCTTTAATCGCGTTTCTCCCGACCCCCCTCCCCACGATCTCGGGCTGCCCGTATTCTTCGGTATGTAGTATAAGCATACAGGCTTAGGCACAAGCCCATGGACTGCCCAACTCCAGGAGGTCACGTGTGCTCTATGCAATGTGGTTCATGACATGCAAAAGCTGTCACCATAGTGAGAACAGCACAGGACTCAGACATGCCCCGAAACACTCCACATAACCAGATTTCCTCGTCCCTCTAATGGGACGTTTTTTCCCCTCTGTGTTCGCTACATGTTAATAAATACTCCTCCTTCTTCGCAGAATTCTGTTCCTCTCGGTAAGATGTATTGCAGAAATTAAAAGCCATTGCAAGGCTTTTGGGCACTATACATCTCTCTGGCTTAAGTTCATTCCACAAATCTTCCCAAATTTTCTATCTCCTTTCACGTAAGGAGTCTCTCCTTTTACAATCCCCCTGCCCCTTTCTACTCTTTCCTTCTGATTCACCACCAAGAAAATTCTTACTGGTCTTGCCCATGTCCTAAGTATTAGAAAGGGAAACGTGTATGGCCAGAGCACTGATTTAGAAGGTGGCAAGGACAGTAAAAACTAGGAAAGTCAGCACGAAGTATGCCTCCTCAGAGAGACCATCACTCCAATAGTAGAATTATGGGAAATGGGGGTGGGGCAAAATTAAGGGCTATAGACCACTCCTGCATCTGACTGCTATTACCTTGTCACAGATCCTGGTAGGTAAGATCGCATAGTACCTACTCCAGGACAATCCGAATTAGCAGATATGTGCATGGGCTTTCAGGCCTATTACTCCCACTATTACATTCCTAGCTCATCAAGTCAGAGAATAGACTTCAACCAGAAAAGGAGCAATGGAAGCTACAGGAGGTGGTGCGGGGCCAGAGCCTACAGATGAAAGACAGCAGGCAAATTCTGTTTCAAAGGAGCACCAAGGGAGAGTGGTCTAAGGACTGGCGGTGACCTCATCTTCTATCATTTGGGCGAGCCCAGCAGCATTTCCTGAGGATGGAACCGAGGCCGGTCTGGCTTCCAAGCCCACATTCTGGCCCTGCCTGGGGTCCTCGTTTGGCTCAGTGACAGGCAATTGTGGTGCGTTTGTCAAGCTGGGGGCAAGAATACAAATGGGGCCCTAAGACTCAATTTTGTAGGATCTTTTCTGAGAGTAATGGTTTAATAGTGAAAACTTCACAGTGTGGACTTTGGAGTACGACAGGCCCGGTGCCAATCACAGCTCTGCCACTTTCTGATTGTGTAGACACTGAGCAAACGGCTCAGGCTTCTGAAACTTCAACTTCGCCAGTTGCAAAGCAGAGTTGTTGCAAGGTTTAAATTTTAGAATGCATTTCAAACACATAGCCTAGAGATGGGCATATAGTCAGCATTTGATAAACATTATTACTATTACTGCTATTATTATATTACTAGCTTGACTATCCATTGTTTGAGTACTGGTAGCTAAAAACATTTGTGGATAAAAAAAGAACAAATACCAGGAGGTTCTGGATTTGGGAAAAAATTCCAGCCTTCAGTTCCAAATGACCAGCACCATCTTTGAGACCTTGGCCACTACTGACTCTCTGCCCTAAGTTACCCTTTGCCAAAAAAGTAGCACCCTCCACCCAACCCCCCTCCCAGTCTCTACAGGTTCTTATTGAAAACAGGAGCGTATTTTTGTAACTCTAAACTGAGCTACAATGGCCTGACAAGAATACTTAAGTCTGCAAGGAGACCATGGTACAGAGTATTTCGATCTGGTTCTGGTTGATCTATTCTAGGAAATGGGCCAATAGGGACCCACAGGTGGTATATGGGCCTAATGCCCTTCTCTCTACAAGTCAGGCATCTCCACTGTCCAGGTGGCTAACACCTATTTCCGCTGGACACCCTCTGGGTGAAGACAATGGGTTACCTCATTATTTCTAAGGGTGGGAAGGGAGTAAGAAGTATTATTATGCATTGGCACCTTGAGGTGATTATCTAAAAACCTCCTACTAAGATCTTAAGGGGACATAACAAGAATAGTAATGGACTCAAGTTGATTTCTAAACTGAAATTCTACCTGACTGTGACGCCGCCTGGGCACCCGGTGTGCAGAAATGAACAAGGGGAAATCCATCAGGTGCAGGACGGGGTTGATAGGTGTGCAGATGCTTAATTGTATCTAAGACTGGCCGTGTTGCTGTTAATTTCAAGGTCCCGGGGCCGCGGAGTCTTGATGTCTTCACGGACCTGCCTCCCACCAGCCTGGGTCCTGGGCTGGCAGGAACGCTGGAGGTGGAGAGGAGGGTTGAGATTGCTTCTTTTTCTCAAAATCCCCGCGGGGGCCCAGAGTCGGGGGCTCCCCTACGCTGCTCATCACGTGTACAACCCAAGCCTTTCAAACTGGCTCAGAGGCCCGAGGTCCCGGACGCCAGGGTGATTTTTAGGGTTTTCTTTCTTTATTATTTCCCTTCTTGTTCTCTACAGTTGATGATTTTCTGCAGAAAAACGGCTGAGAAAAAAGAACCTATTTCATTTCCAGTTCCCATCACCGCGATTTCCACATGGATGTGACGTTGGCCTTCACTTCCGAAACAGCCAGGTGACTCACGCGGGGACACCCCGGGGCGGGGCTCAGGAGTTTCTCCGCGGGGCTGGCGGGCTGGCCGGGAGGGGCCCCGCCGGCCTCCTACGCCCTCTGCCGGTGGCCACCGACGTTGGGTCCGAAGCCTCCCTGCGCTGCTCCTCGGCATCACGTGACTGGAAAGTCCCCGGTGGAAATCCCCAGT
Source organism: Desmodus rotundus (assembly GCF_022682495.2). Taxonomy (NCBI): domain Eukaryota; kingdom Metazoa; phylum Chordata; class Mammalia; order Chiroptera; family Phyllostomidae; genus Desmodus; species Desmodus rotundus. The sequence continues at coordinate 82,953,220 of NC_071397.1, forward strand.
CCCGCCGCAGTAAAACAGAAAGAGAGAACAGAGAACTGGCAGTGTGCAGCCTTGTGGCAGGCCAAGTACAGAGTGCTCAGAAGCCGCGTGGGCGGAGCAGCAAGAACCCCGGTGGCAGCAGGCGCGACCCACACCCCCTGCCAGCCCAGACAGCAAGCGAGCCCGGAGCCGGGCGTCCATGGGGTGCCGCCTCCGCCCAAGCCCAACCCCGACCCCAACCTGCAGCGTTCGCTGGCCCTGAACTGGACTTGGGACTTCGAGAGAGGATCGCGAGGCCCGTAGAGGTATTCGCCGCGTCTGCCTCGGGTTTCTTCCTCCCTGCAAAGGCTGCGGGGGCGCGTTTGGCAGTGACTTGCGGGAGGGACTGGTCGTCCTGGCTCTAGTTTTGCAGCGGTCCTGGAGGGCGGTTTGTTGCCCATTGTAGGTGTTGAGATGCTGAGAGTTGAAGTCGCTGCTCCAAATGTTAGGGTGACAGCCCTGGATTCCTCCAGCCAGATTGTGCAGAGAACTTAAACTGCAGCTGACTGGTGGAGAATTGCCCCAGGGGCTGCTTGGTGGGGTGGTCATTTGTGCTTTGCTCCTGTTCGCGTCTTTTTTTTTTTTTTTTTTTTTTTTTGGCAGAGGGGTGGGGACCAAGGGCTGCATGCTTATGGCCACGTAGACCTTGCAGAACGTTGTGACTTCTTCCCAGGTTGTGCAGAACCAGCGCAACGGGTGTAATGTTTCAGGGCCATCCTTTCTGGGGAGGGCTTGCAGATACTCCAAAGAGTTCTGTGCAGGTGGATGGGTGGGTCGCGGGAGGAGGCCCATCCTTTTAAGTTGCAGCATTGTAAGAGAAGTGTGCATTTAGAAGTGGGTCGTTGGCCTGCATTTGGGGGGCTGCAGTTTGGCGTGATCTTCAGGCCCCTGCCCCAGCCCTTACCCTACAGTCAGACAGTCTTTGTCAGCCAGGGTCGTCCCACATCCTGCCACCTGGCCTCTCAGGAAAGCAGTGGTATTAAGTAGGGAAGGAGCTCAGCTCTCTTTGAGACTGCTTTGTTTTCAGTTCTCCCTGCCTCTGATCTTTTCCTTGGAAAGCGGGTCTGGTCAGGTGTCTCAGGGCAGCATTTTGGGAGAACCATTGTTCATTAAAGGGCCCTCTGGACGAGAGCCCTTGTGGCCCAGGTTATTGAGCAGCCAGTTACTGCCCCATTCTCATTGTCTAAGGTGCTTCTTTCATTCTTGCAATTCTTTGTACAATTTTTGAATATTTGGAAGGGTGCTTTCCAAAATTCCATAAGGTATTTGATGATAAAAAGTCAGCTGGGTAACAGTAACATAAAGAAGTGTTAAGGGTAATATTGCATGTCTTATAAATAAATATATATAATACTGTATGACCTATGACAGTATAGTCATATGTCAGAAAAATTTATTTTTTAATCTTAAGTGTGGAGAAGTCTATGTCCCGGGAACTTGGACAGTGAGTTTTGATTTAAGGAGGCAATTCTGCAGGCTGTGCAAGACTAAACCTATGAATCAGATGACACTGGGTTATTGAATATTGACATTTGCATGTCTTGCATACGGTTTACAGCTCTAACTATTTGAAAGCTCTTCAGGTTTAGAAGAAAATAATAAAAGAGTCAGAAAAGCAAAAAAGAGGCTCTACCTAGCTTGATTGCCCTTCTGTTTCCATCGGGAGCAGCGGGCGTTGCAACCACAGGTATGGTGGTGTGAGAATAGCAGGGGGCAGGTGTTGCGAGACCTGGCTTCTAGGCAAAGCTCTGCCACTGGATGGTGTGAGTTGAACAGGACCTGTACTTCTGTTGCCTTAGCTGCAGACTTAGGTGGTCATGTGATTTCAGGAGAGGGAGTAAGATTGTCTTTGATTTTTAACCCCAGCATCAAGCACTGCCTTCAGCAGATGGATGGACAGACGAACGAATGACATGGTAGAAGAGACTTTTGCCAGGCCACAAAGGGGAAATGTGTGTGATACTTTTGTCCCTTCATTGTGCCTGCGGTCCTGCTATAATTTTGCCTAATTCTACCTGCAGGGAATGGTTGACAACAAGGGAGAGATTACTATCTGACCTCTGATAGAGAATGACCTTTCCCAGGCTTCCTCTGGCAATCAGATTAGGAATTCTGATCCAGAACTACCACCAGAAAACTCCTCAGAGGCAACCCTGAGGTCATCTAGTCCCACTCTCTTCTAGAGTAGGTCACCGAATTTAGACAGCCTTATCAATGACTTTAAGTGAGCCTAGACCCACCCTGGAGTGTCTTCCCTAACATTTAGATTTCTTCTCCCTTTTACATTGGTTTAACTTCTTTCTCAACCAGAGGTTTGCCCTGCTGGCAAGTAGTCTGATGCAGGAGTGGGATTAACAGTCGCTATGAAACTTTCTAGGGAATATCTTCATTCTCTAAAACCATCTTTGTTTTCATCTTGGAAATTAGGGTGTATGACAAGACACCCTACTAAGGACCAGTGAATGAGAGCTGGCTCTGCACACTGCAGAGATCCCACATTATGTCAGTTCACATCATTCCCCACTGTTGGCATGGGTTACGGATGCTGGGCTGGGCCCTGTCCTCTGACATATGTCCTGAGTGACCCCTGTCTGAAATTTCTTTCCTCATATGCTGCCAGACTTTCATTTCCTTCCACCCGCAGATTATGTTTGAAGATTTCAGGGTGAGACAGGGAGGAAAATGCATCTGAGCGTTGGTACCTGGAGGATGACAATAAACTTTGGTTGGCTGTTGCATTGAAGTCATTGAGCTCTGATGTCTGCTCTTGGAAGTGTAGAATTTATTATTCTATTAGTGGTGCTATTTTATTTCTTATTCTAGTGTTTAAAGTTCAGTGGAGGGGTTTGGAAAGGTTGCTGATTGTTTGCTCTTAAAATTGCAAAGCATCTTGCTGGACATGTAGGCTTTTTTGCTGGTTATAAAACATTTAGATTTAACTCTTCATAAATATTATAATAAATTTTATAAATAAACTTTTTATAAATATTTCTCCTTGGGGCTAAAGAGGAAACTCCAGTCAGATGCCTAGGGGACAGCATAAAATTGCAGGATTTTTCACAAAATATTTACTGTCTTTCCAGTAGAGGGTTATTCCCCTCCTCCTCAGTACCCACTCTCCGCCTTCCTTCTCTTGTTTAGACTAATCTTTAAAAGTGATGTAATTTAAAACAGTCCACTGTGAGTTAATCTTTGGGGCCAGCTAGTATCCTGGGAGTAGAGGTGACTAAGATCTTTTGCCTGCGGATTAGGGTAATGACAAGATCCAACGCTGGGGTTTCCTGCAGGCAGGTATATAGGAGAAGTATCAAAGTCGAGCTAACGGAATGGGTATTTTTCCTCCTCTTCAGGTGTTGTGGAACAACACGATGGCTGAACAACTCCTTCCTCAGGCTTTGTATTTGAGCAATATGCGGAAAGCTGTGAAGATCAGAGAGAGAACTCCAGAAGATATTTTTAAACCTACCAATGGAATCATTCATCATTTCAAATCCATGCACCGATACACGCTGGAAATGTTCAGAACTCGCCAGTTTTGTCCACCGTTTCGGGAGATCATCCACAAAGCTCTCATAGACAGAAACATGCAGGCGTCCCTGGAAAGTCAGAAGAAGCTCAACTGGTGTCGAGAAGTCAGGAAACTTGTGGCTCTAAAAACGAATGGTAAGACATGCTTTTGTCTCGGGTGGCTTCCCCAGTGTTGGTGCCTCTTTCATTACATTGTAGCAGCACCAGCCCAGGCACAAGTCTCTTGAGGCCATTGATACCTGAGTACAGAAACTCTGTGGGGCATATGAGGAAAGCATGCTTGTTTTGTGAATATTTTTATTAAGGATATTTTCTAGTTGTGCATATTAGAGAACAGAATGCACTGAGGCTTGGGGAATGCATTTCTAACCACCATGCTCTTGTTAGGTAACTTATGTATCTATTTCTTTTAACTATTTAATCATCTGTAAAATTCCCTTCCCTGGCCAGTAAAGTATTAACAGACTTTAGTTCAAAAGAAAAGCATGGTGTGAACTGGTGTTACTGCCATTTCCCACTGTCATTAGAAAATGCTTGTGATGATGTCCTTGCACTTCTTGACTTAGTGGCATTTTATGGGTTAACCGGTGGATGGCTGTTGGGGACAAGAGGGTCTCCTGTGTCTGTGTCTCCCTTACCAAGGTTCTCTTGCCTATGGTCCCATGATATGAACTAGAAAGATATTTGAAATTTTTAGCACTGATTCTAGACCTCTGCTTAGTACTGAATTTCTTGCTGTCTGTGCCTGTCTGCCCAATGTCCCTTTACCACTAGTAGCTATTTCCTGTTCTGAGTTCTACTCTTTTTTTTTTTTTTAATGATTTCCTTTGAGCAAGAGAATGCATATCCCAGAAACATCCAGGCATACTGTTTCATGCAGATACAAAATTCTATGTTATGGATGTAGCTGATTATTTTTTAAAAGATTTTATTTATTTATTTTTATATATAGGGGAAAGGTGGGAGAAAGAGTAAGGAGAAAAACATCCGTATGTGGTTGCCTCTCATGCGCCCCCTACTGGGGACCTGGCTTACAACCCAGCCGTATATACTGACTGGGAATTGAACCAGTGACTCTGGTTCACAGGCCAGTGCTCAGTCCACTGAGCCACACCAGCCAGGGCAGATGTGGCTAATTATTATTACACAAAGCAAGTTAGCCTGTCCAAGATCAATTACATGCTTATAATTTAGGTAAGGGCAGAATCTCAGGTCCTTATTAGATCAGGGACAGTTCCAAACCCTCCCAATCAAAGTCATACATACAACCATGTGCAGAAAATCCTAGTGGACAATGAAATGATAAGAACATTAACTTAAGTAACTTAACTGATACATTAACTTTGGCCATTTTTGACTTGGGTAACTTGGTGTGAGGGAGGATGTGTTTTTTTGTTTCTTGGGGGGGGTTGCTTTGGTTCTGGGGGGTCTTGTGCATCATCTTAACACCTTGCTTATACTGTTGAAGTGTAGATTCTTAGAAACATAGGGGGGAAAATGGGGATAGCTAGTGTTTCCATTGTATCCTTGGCATTGAATCAAGTGATGCATTGAAGTAGGTAATTATGTTAAATCATCTTCAAGGGATTTATATTTCCGAGTTTGCAGTTTTAACTCTCTCCCTTTTTATTACAAAAAAAGGGATGGAGTCAACTTTGGGAGAGTTGGAAATACAGAGATTCTGCCAATTTAGAAATGTGGTTGAAAGAGGAAAATCTTATTATTATGAACAGCATTATTACTATGAACAGCAGTTTAGGTTTAACTTGCTCTATTCCCTTAAGGAAAAAAAAAGGAATGTAAAGAGTAAACTCTTGTTATGTAAAGACTTGTCATTTAAATCATTAAGGGTTCACCTACAAAGAAAACTACAAAAGCCAGTGCATTTCTGGAAATAGGAATTTTTAGGCTCAGAATCCTTTTATTTTGTCACTTTCAAGAAAAGGTCTTAAAATTCTGGAAAAGGAAAAGATCTTTAGTAGTGGGGGGAAAACAAATGACTTTTCCTCTCTGATTTTTATTAGCACCTTTTTTTTTTTTTTTTTTTTGAGCCTTCCCCTCTATGGGTGGGTTCTACAAAGTCAGTGGTCTGGGGAGGGGGTGATTCACAAGTTTGCATTTGAGGATATGAGACTGTGGTGAATGAGGAAGGGAGTAGGTGGCATAAAGTTGAAACTTCATGTAAAAAATTCCAGCGTCTATTGGCTGCAGCGATTTCACTTGTATAATGAGTAGCCTATTCCAGCTCACCCTGACCACACCCACTTGGAAAGTCCAGGGTGCACTTCGCAGTTTAAATGTCTACACACCAGAACAAAAAGTACAATAGCTATTGCTCAATTGCTAGTCAAATAACTTAGCACTGGGGAATTCCAGATGTTACTTAGGGAATTTTATACCAGTGCATCTCAATAAAGAACTGAAAGCACAAGAAGAAGAAAAAAAGCCTTATCTTTGCTCTAGATTTTGCAAAGGGGAAATTTCAACAGAATGCAGTCGTTGCCACACTTCTGTCAGGCAAGACACAAGGCTTGGGCCGTCTTTTTGGTGCATTTGTTTGAACACTTATGTAGCTAGTTTTCCTGAGTGTGTAAATTGAAGGGATACTGGCTGTGAATATGTATTTCAGAGTTTTTGTTATTATTTTTGGCTTTTTTTTTCACAGTTTGACTATAATTAAACTTTGGTAAAATTTCAGAGCTTTATTGCCCTACTTATATACAAAGAAAAGAGTTCATATTTTCTTTTTAAAAACAATTTTACACTTGCCAAAAGAGATGAAAGAATTGAGGTTGTTTTTTATTTTTTTATTAAATGTTCTCCCAAAATATTTATTGTTTGGAGTTTGGAAAAAGTGCGGTCTCTGAAACTGTATTTTAACCTATAGTAAGAAATTAATGGCATAAAATTAGATCTATCTTTTCCTCAAAATGTTTAAAATGCCAGCCTGAAACACTGAACTATTTTCAAACGTAGACATCCAGGCACTTCTTAACTTTTAAAAAAGACTGTGCAATTTCCAACAGGCATGTTCACTTAAGGCATTTCTGGGGGTCAGCGACAGTAGGTAATGCAGCTTTCTTAATCCCACTTTACAAACCAGGAGAGGAAACTCCCAGGCCCCAAAGGCTACAGTGAATGGTCACTTACCACTGAGTCATAGCCAGACCGTCCCAGTCTAGTGAATGGAGCCAAGTTGGCTTCCTGGTTTGTGCATGTTGCCTTGTGTGTACTCTCCCAGAGGCAGAAGGTAATAGTGCCAGTGTCTTGGCCAGAACATCAAGATATATTAGAAAAGGGACAGACTTTAGAGACCATGAACCAATGCCTTCATTTCACAATCAGCAGAAAGATTCAGGTTAAGGAATTTTCTCCAAGGTCACCTAAACTAGTTGGGGCAGAGCCAAGCTGGAACCAAGGTCCTGTGATTATCTGTCCCTGGCTCCTTTGCTCTTTTGGTGTCAGTCATTAAAAATAAGGATTTTTTCCTTAAAGCTGGTATTCACCTTGTGAAATATTATCAGTTGACCCTTGCATTTCTGCACGCCTTATTGGGTCTCCCATGATAGCAGTGGGGCTCGTTAGTGAACTTCACTGGGTTTGGACGTGGATTTCTTGAATCGGCTTCCCCTGTGTCCTCAGGTGATGGAAACTGCCTCATGCACGCTGCTTCGCAGTACATGTGGGGTGTTCAGGACACAGACTTGGTCCTGAGGAAGGCCCTCTTCAGCACTCTCAAGGAGACGGACACACGCAACTTTAAATTCCGCTGGCAGCTGGAGTCTCTTAAATCTCAGGAATTTGTGGAAACGGGGCTGTGCTATGACACCCGGGTACGTTTTGTTCCTCCATTAAGCGTTGATTGACAGAGCTCCAGGGGTACCTGAGGCCAGGCCCTGCTCTCAGAAGCATATGACTTACTGGATCACATGAGCTTGGCTAAGCAAAGCATCTTCAATGGAAAACACCAGAAACCTGCTGAGGGATGAACCAAGGCTTTTGTCACTGCTGGGAGGCTTCCGGGCAGCAGATTCCCAGCTGGGTGTCTCTTCCTTTGGCTGGATCGTTCAGATCATGGGCTTCCCTGTGGCGTTTTGGTTGTTCTCAGTTTGATTGTCCTTGGCATGCTTTACTGAGCCAGCCAGTCAGATCCAGAGTTCACCATTCTCAGTCACAAGTTTGGAATTTTTGTGTACATTTGGACAAGGGGCTTCAGTGTTATGCCTCATCAGGGATTTTTTCGAAAGCAGGTGCTGTCCCTGCTGTCCTCCCCCACTTTTGAGTTTGCCTTGTAGTGGAAAAATGTAAAGGAAGAAAACCAAAATGGGGAAAAAAGGGTGATCATTTGAATGATGATTTCCAGAAAGGGGAAAAGCAAGCTGAGTTATATAAATGAATAACCATACAGTGAAGTCAGAAAGTCAGAAGGATGTTTTAATATGGAGCACATTCAAGCATGTCCCCCCCTCTTCCTTTAGAATTGGGCTGACGAATGGGACAACCTTGTCAAAATGGCCTCCGCGGACACAGCAGCAGCCCGCAGCGGCCTGCAGTACACCTCCCTGGAGGAAATACACATATTCGTCCTTTGCAACATCCTCAGAAGGCCAATCATTGTCATTTCAGGTAAGATGCCTGCAGATGACGTACTTGTATGTAAGTGCTTTTTAGCTCTAATGCTTTAGCTCTTAGGAGAACCCACACTATCAAAGTAACAGGCAATGGTAGTTAAATGGAATGTGACGAAAGTCCCCTGAGGGCCTCATTTTTTTCTTTTTCTTTCCTTCAACAGACAAAATGCTGAGAAGTTTGGAATCGGGTTCCAATTTCGCTCCTTTGAAGGTGGGCGGAATTTACTTGCCTCTCCACTGGCCTGCCCAGGAATGCTACAGATATCCCATCGTTCTTGGCTACGACAGCCAGCACTTTGTACCCCTGGTGACCCTGAAGGACAGTGGGCCCGGTGAGAAACCTGAGCGTTCCTTCACATTTGTGACTGCTGGTAGACAGCAGTACTTGTCCCTCTGAATGTGGGTTTACTCTTTTTCTCTTTACTGCAATAGTCTCCCTGAAGCGAATTATTTGTATTTGACTATAATATGCTGTCACTTGTTTGGTTAGCAACAGCAATGCCATAGCAGTCACTGTGCTACCCCCTGACCTTTTGTGTATGGCTTCAGAATTACTTTGAGCATGTTAGCTGCAAGTAGGAGATATATGTATATCTTACTACTACCATTGCTATGAATAAATGACCGATTAAGGCCAGGCAGATCCCTTAATACAGTGCACGGAGCAGGTAAATGTCTATCAGGTCAGTTATGACTGTAATAGCTTGATGTGCAATAGGCACTTTATAAGCGCTCTAGGTATATTACTTTATTTCACTTCATCTCACAGCATCTCTGTGCGCTGTAAGCATTGGTAGCCTTACTTTATAGTTGAGGCACTGGAAGCTCAGAGGGGGTCATAACTTTCATAATGTCCCAGAGCTTATTGGTGGCAAATTCAGGATTCAAACTCAGGTCAGTGTGATTCTAAAGTATGGGAATTTACCCAACAAGATCCGCTGCCTCCAGGCTGCTTTACATTCTGTGAGCTTCCTGGAAACAATACATTTTTATATTAGAGTTTAGCAGAGTTTGTTTCCCCGTTTGACTTTGTGGCTAGATAATAGTTTTCCACTCTGTAATTGTATCCTTTCTGCATTTTCAAATGTTAATCATTGTGTGTACAGCCTCGCACATCTTCTCATTGAGTAGATGTATGTTTTACTTACACGTTATTTTTTTCCCCCTCAGAAATCCGAGCTGTTCCACTTGTTAACCGAGAGCGAGGAAGATTCGAAGACTTAAAAGTTCACTTTTTGACAGATCCTGAAAACGAGATGAAGGAGAAGCTCTTGAAAGAATACTTGATGGTGATAGAAATCCCCGTCCAAGGCTGGGACCATGGCACCACCCATTTGATCAATGCTGCAAAGTAAGCACGTTATTTTCCCCTCGCTCCGTTTTGGTCTTTAACTGTTTTTCATTCAGCCACATAAGCTGCTGCCGCCTCTGCGCAACAGTGAAGTTACTGCATCCAGCCTCCTCCAGTGCGAAGCAGTCCCCTCAGGGCTTGTCAGAGTCACAGAGGATCACGTACTTGAGGCATTAGTAACTTGGGTTTCAGATGAGAATGAGTAATTTACCCGTCGTGATTGCCCTGCTTATCTGGATGCTGAGAGTCAGAGTTGGGGCTTTTAAAAGTTTGTTTACATCAAGGACAGTTGTTTTCTTCCTTGCTGTAGTACTAGACCAGCAAGTGAAAGTTCTTAGAAACAAACGCTTTTTTTTTTCTTAGCTTCTTGGTAAGGACAGACATACCAGACCAGACTGGGTTGTTGAATGTGTTTGAATGTGTAGCAGCCACGTGATTTCACCACAAGGAAAGGGGCGGAGACACCCAGAGTGTACATTGTACAGGTAGCCAAGTTCTAAACACACTGGCTTTATGTTAACGAGATGCCTATTTCTTAGAACTTGAAATGCACAAGAGATGACCTCGAAAGAGGTGAGAGAATTAGTTTCCCAAAGTGGAGAGTAACCGATCACAGATAGTCAGTAAATAATGCCTAGGTGTGTGTTTCTTGGTTACACTCATGGCCGTTAACTCCAGCGGAGACCAGGCACTGGTTTAAAAATAATTAACAGCAAAATATAGAACACAAAGTTCCAAAGTAGTTCGCACCATGAAGCAGACTAGTACCAAATGGACACACTGAGTAATTTTTACTAGAAATTTGATCTCTGAGAAGTTAGAAAGTGAGTTTTTAAAAGGGAAATAGAGCCATTAAGTGTCAAAGAGGCAGCCCTTTCTTTAGAGTTATCCATAATTCTGGGTGGACCGAGATTGATGAAAGAAGACTGTGATTCTTGAAATCATGACATCCTGGGCTGTGTACTGTCGGAAGTGCAGACTCTTCATGATGGGTTTGCAGTTCAGTGACTAGTTCCAGAATCCACTGGGACTATGCTAACAGTTAGCTCTCATAAGCTATTGACATATAATTGTGTGTGTGCATATAAAGTCTCATATTTTTCCTTTTGGCCTTTAGGTTGGATGAAGCTAACTTACCAAAGGAAATAAACCTGGTAGATGATTACTTTGAACTCGTCCAGCACGAGTACAAGAAGTGGCAGGAGAACAATGAGCAGGGGCGGAGAGAGCTGCACCCTTTGGACCCCTCCATTCCCCAGCTGTCTCTCATGGACGTAAAATGCGAAACGCCCAACTGCCCTTTCTTCATGTCCGTGAATACCCAGCCGCTGTGCCATGAATGCGCAGAGAGGCGGCAAAAGAACCAGAACAAATCCCCAAAGCCAAAGTCCAAGCCAGGCCCTGACCTGGTACTTGGAGCCTCTCGGGGTGAGGCCTACGAGCCCACAGCCTGGAGCCCCCAGGAGCCAGCTGGGGGGCCTCATTCGGCTCCTCCGACAGCACCCAGCCTTTTCCTGTTCAGCGAGACCACCGCGATGAAGTGCAGGAGCCCCGGCTGCCCTTTCACACTGAATGTGCAGCACAATGGATATTGTGAGCGTTGCCACGCCGCCCGGCAACTTAATGCAGGCCACACCTCCGAAAACATAAGGCATTTAGATCCTGGTAAGTGCCAAGCCTGCCTCCAGGATGTCACCAGGACATTTAATGGGATCTGCAGCACTTGCTTCAAACGGACTACGGCAGAGCCCTCCTCGAACCTCAGCTCCAGCATCCCTCCTTCCTGTCATCAGAGGTCCAAGTCGGACCCGGCACAGCTCATCCAGAGTCTCTCCCCCCATTCTTGCCACAGAACTGGGAGCGAAGCCTCCCCTGGCTGCCTCTCTCAGGCTGCACGGATTCCAGGGGACAGGACAGGGACGAGCAAGTGCCGGAAAGCCGGCTGCATGTACTTTGGAACTCCCGAAAACCAGGGCTTTTGCACGCTGTGTTTCATCGAGTACAGAGAGAATAAACGTGAGTGAAATGATGGATTACTTAACCCCTGTTTTGAAGCCCCTGTCTAGAAGGGGTTCCTTCTTGACCTTCCAGAAAGGAGCCCCTCTAGGCAGTAGGGTAAAATGTCACACAGAGGGACAGTCACAGTGGCTCTGCCAGCCGCACATAGAAGCCAAAGGCCCAGAACACTGTCTTCCAAAGGTGCCCTCTAGATAGAGTTCATTGTATTTGTTTCCATAGGTTATTTGGTGGTGTTTTTATAAGGTAGAGTTTAAACTAGACTTTTTGAAACTTTGGTACAATAGAGAAAACTCAAAATCTGAAGAGCAGCTGGAGAGAGGGAAGTCTACTGACATTGTAAAAAAATCTGTGTTTTAGAAATCTGTAATTTGAAAGCAGGATGAGCAGTTAACATGTCTGTGTTCTGTGACTGGCCAGTGTGGGACAGTCAAAAGTAAGAGATTTGTAGAATCAAAGACGTTTCAATGATAGAATTAGTATCATTTTTTAAACTTTGCTGAATCCATAAAAGGCAGCTTCTTCTCGTGTATCTGTTGAAGGCTGGCCTAGTCTCTATTTTGAACCTGTTTATTTCTCTCAAGTCACTGTTTCTTTCTGCTTGGTAACCCATAGATGGTACTGATCAGTATCAACTCTCTTCCAGATTTTGTTGCTGCCTCGGGGAAAGTAGGTCCCACAGCCTCCAGATTCCAGAACGCAAACCCCTGCCTGGGGAGAGAATGTGGCACCCTCGGAAGCACCGTGTTTGAAGGATACTGTCAGAAGTGTTTCATTGAAGCTCAAAATCAGAGATTTCATGAAGCAAAAAGGACTGAAGAGCAACTGGTGAGACACTTTTGAGGTACTTCCCCTAGTCCTCCTTGCTGGAGCAGCTACGATTTATTTTCATGGCCTTAGCATACCTCAGAATTCATTTTAGGAAGTAAATAAAGTTAGCCGTAGGCTAATACCTCTTCGAGCCTCCCGAAGCTAGAGACCTCTTGGAGTTGTAGTAGAAGCACAGACATCGGTGTAGCCAGCATACTTTCTTAAATGATCTTTTACCAAGAGGAGGCTGGATGAGGAGGCAGAGCAGCCAGATGCCCCCACTTAATGGCACAGGAGAAAAACTTTGACTGATAGATGCCTCTCCTATTGCTTACCAAACAGTAGGAATCTGTCTAAATAAATAATGGCAGCTTACGCATCTCAATAGACTCGAGCTAGGCCAGTGTCCCCAGGCCTCTGGGTTAGGATTGGGGGTTCCACTGGTGGCCCTGCGGCCAGGTCTGCTTTTGTGGTATTGGGAGGAAAGTGCTTGGAGAGCTCCTACGCACAGAGGCACATGAAACTCTGTTCCCTTGGGCAGACAGATACCCTTCAGAGCTCCCTGTAGCATCCACACCGTCCCCTGAGATCGCACATGCTTTCCCTGAGAAACGTGAAACACAGTTCTCTCTGCTCTTTCCCCTCAGAGACTGAGCCAGCACAGAGACGTGTCCCGGACCACGCAGAGTGGCTCCAGGACCAAGTGCGCCCAGGCCTCCTGCAAGAACATCCTGGCCTGTCGAAACGAGGAACTCTGCATGGAGTGCCAGCACCTTGGCCAGAGAGTGGGCACTGGGGCCCACCGGGCTGAGCCTCTTCCTGAAGAGCCCCCCAAACAGCGCTGCCGAGCCCCTGCCTGTGATCACTTTGGCAACGCCAAGTGTAATGGCTACTGTAATGAGTGCTTTCAGTTCAAGCAGATGTATGGCTAACACGAAACAGGTGAGCCAGCCCCAGCCATTAGCCAACATGGTGCTATAGCCTAAACACTCTGGTGCCGCTGGAGGGTCAGTCCCTGCAACAGAGGACTCAAGATTGTCTTTGAGAAGGAAAGATAAGTTCTTGGTCATGGCCTTGAATTTGGTAACCGGAGAACATTCCCTGGTGGCCTTGGAGCAGAGCCTGTGACTGGCAGCAGACAGTGTCCAATTCAGCCTGCGGCTCTGCCTCCTCTCCTACAAGCAGAAGGCCGGGAGCTCTTTATGGAATTGGGATGCGAGTCAGGACTGCTTTGTCATCTTTCAAGACGGAGTCCGAGCCCTTCCACTTGCCTCTGTCGGCATGGCCCAGAGGCGGGAAGCTGAATCTGCATGGCCCCCAGGCCCTCTGCGAGCAAGCCGTGGCCCACGGGCCCTCTGTGAGAAGGTCAGGAAGCTCAGGGAAAATGGACATGTTCAGAGTGTCAGTAGTTCATGGTTTTTCCTTACCTGCCTCATTCCTTTCTCGTGGACTGTGATTCTGAGGCTGCTGAGACTAAGTATGTTCTGTAAAGCAAACCAGCTGCTCTTTACAATATGCACCTTGTAAAAACCAGAATATTTTAGTGGGAAGACGTGGAACTCCTGGTATCACTGTCTTCACTTCCGAAGAGGCTAACTGGAACTGAGGTGTGCATAAATAATATGTACATATATAATGCCCCCTTGTGTATAAGGGTTGGTTGTTTTTACTGTGTTGAAATGCTGCCCTAGAGTAAGAGGACCAAACAATAATCTATTTTCTGGTTGTTGTTGGGGCATCACCTGTCTGTACAGCTTTCACGAACTCAACCTGCTACCTTGGTAAAGGCCTTGTGTCTGTGGAATTTACTTTATTTATTTTATTGAAAACTTTAAGGTTATTTAAATGAAGTTGTTTCTTCTGCTCTGGGGCAAATACTGTGGTGTCTTCTTGAGATAACGTGTTTGCTACGGGCATGCTGTGGAGCCGGGCAAGTTCCTGACCGCAGCGGGGAGTCGGCCTGGCTGATGCACTTTGGTTGTCTTCCCTAGGGAAAACGGAATTGCGTCAATAGTAAATTTATTAAAATCGATGCTTCTACCTAATGAAACTTTCGCCAGACCCATGTCCCAGCCACAATATGTAATTGTCTCTGACTATTCTACCTCCTTAGAGAGAAGATTGGAAAGGAGCAGGGATGGGATTAGAGAAGGTCCCAGGGTAAGATGTGGCCTTTGATGGTGGTTTTATCTGCTGTGTTAATGCTCTGTCTTGGGTGCAAGGCAGCAATCTTGTAGCCAGTGAAACCTTAGCTTTGGGACAGCAAAGCCCTTTAACCATGAGTATGAGGAAGTGTCTTTCTATCCTCGGCTGGCAGTCTCTCTGTGTGCTCTGTGTCGCTGTCATACTGGTTTTAGAAAACAAAGGAGGGGAACACATTGTCTGCAGAGGTCTGGCCTTGTGACAGGAAAATACCGGCAATCTATAACTCTACATGGTCTTCAGTGTTTTCATCTATTTCCTTTAAGGTTGATATTTTAATATTTTGTATATAAATATTCTCATCCTTAATGTGAAAAAATGGAATTATTTATACTTCTTATAGAAAACATTTGAAATTTGCACATTTAGTTGTCCCCATTTAGTTGTAAACAGAAAGTAGAATTCTGTTTACTCTGGTGAGTTTGTTAAAATTTTCCTAAATAATTGTAACTTTTCACAAAAGCCAATATTAAAAAATAAATTATTTAAGAACAAATTTTGATGTTTTCTACTTATGAATGACAGAAGAAGAAGGCCTGAATGTTAAGACCACACTTCCCAAGCAACTTTATTTCAAGGTGGACCTGGGCAGGGGGTACATGGGTAGTAAGAGGACTTTGTGAAAATCCTAACTGTGTGAGGGTAAGACATCTGATTTACCAGCAGGACTCCCCCCCCCCCCCCCCCCCCCCCGGCCAAGGCCTGGATAGGAGTGACCATTTCCATGAGCCCTGTGCTCCTCTGAAAATTCCTGCCCTAAGCCTTAATGACATGCAGAAAGAGAGAAAAAAAGAGGAAGGAGGAGAGAGACAGGAAAGGAAAAGACATAGGAGGGGAGGAAGGAAGACTGGCATAGATCTCCTGCATCAGACCGTAGAAGAGGTGACCTGGGGCTGTGATGGCCATGAGGACTGACAGCATCCGTGTGCTGGGAAATTATAACGTGGCACATTCTTCTACCCAAATGTCCCATAGAAGATTGATTCAGGAGGACTGGAAAGCTCCCGGACTCTTTCTTTCTTTTCTTTCCTTTTTTAAGTTCTCCAGGAGATTCTGATCGTCAGCCACATTTTAGAACCACACTTTTAAAAAATTATAATTTTAATTTATTGGAAATTTTAATATACAAGAAAGTCAAGTATAATGAACCCCCATAGAGCCATCATCCAGCTTAAGCAATTACCAACATTTTGCCAAATATGTTTCATTTCTCACCTCCTCTTTTTTTTTCCCCCTGGGTTATTTCAAAGCAATCCCAGATATTATGTTCTCACACCTGCAAATACATCTGTGTGCATCTCTAATGGAAGAATACATTCTTTTTTATATAACCACCATTATTACACCTAGATAAATTGTTTTTGAAATCATTCAATACTAAGTGTGTACTCTCATCTCCCAGATTGTTCACTCTATTAAATGTCTTACTACTTTTGGTTGCTATCATTTCTTAAGACTCTCTTATTCTGTAATATTCTCTTCAACTTTCATGCTATTAATTCATTAGGGCAAGTAGGTCATATATTCTGTAAAATAGCCCACATTCTGGATTTGACTGATTGATTTCTTATGGTGTCACTTAGCTTGTTATTCTACATTTCTTACTAGATTCTGGTTCAATAGGCAAGCATTCTTTGCAGGTGGTAGTGTGTGTGCCATTGCATCCCATCCTGTCTGAGCTGCATGGAGGCATACCCTGAGGAATCACACAGCCTCCAGCGGACCTCTTTCTCTCCATTCTCCCTTCCACCTCCCACCCAGCATTAACAATTACAATTCTTCAGTCAGCATGATGGACGTAAGCATTTGACCATAAGTCATCAGGATTTCTAAAATAGGAAGTGACTTATAATTAGCAAATTTTGTCTGACTCAGAAGAATGGCTCCTAGACAGGGAACAAGGGCAGGTTTGGAGCCATTTAGACTTCTGGGGGTTGTGGACCCTAAAAAGCACATGCGCAATTTTATGTTGGGGTGTGTACATCATTTTTAAGTGGGGCCGACCAATGGCTTTCTTCAGAGTCTCAGAGAAATGGATGACTTTCCAAAAAGCAAAGAACCTAGACATAAGAGGGCTGAAAAGTAAGGCTTGGAAAGAACCGGCTTTCCTTCAGTTTGTCTAGATCTTTACTTCCAAAACTGTGGAATGTCACCTTCATACCACACAGGGGTAAAAGAAGGCTCAATATCATCCAAAATTGAACTCAGGATATTTTTATGACTGCCGTCTTCTTTCCATGCTCAGGGGAGGGTATTATCGTCACCCTGCCAACCTGGATGTCTCCCGACTCCTACCACATCTATGACGTGTATCTCCAAAACACCTCTCGAATCCATTCCTTCCCCTCTCTCCTGCTGCTCTAGCCTGGCCTCCTTCTGTCTTTTCATCTCTAGCCTTCCCTTTACAGCCTACTCTTTCTCTCTACCTTTACTAGTTATCTGTGCCTGTTCATCATAGACCTTGTGATGCTTTTCCTCCAAAACTTTTCCTCTCAAACTTCCTAATGGCTTTCTTCTCCCAGAGCTTGGAGCATGCAGCCAGGAGATGCAGGAAGAAGACAGGAAACTTGAGTTCATTTAGCTAACATTTGACTTATGAACTACTACTGGTGTTCTCCCTTTGTCAGCACCAGGGGGGTCACTGTCACCTGAGCAATCCTGAAGTCACTGGGAGTTGCTCAGCTCAGAGGGAGTTAGCCGGCAGTGGCACCTTCATTCACTCACTTCCTGCTCGTAGACACCAATTACATTTGCCTTTCCCCTTGTTATGTGATTTTTTTTGCCAAAACCGATGTAGCTGTGCCACCTATAAACTCTCTTACCTGCACACTGGAAACCAAATCTTCTAGCGTTTTTAAGAATTACCCAAACAAAGAATTTCAGGGCATTTTGAATGACATATCTACACCTACCCAACTGATCAACATCGAAAAAGATTGGAATTTACTTGCTGAGTTTCAACAAAAACCTTTGCATAATAGATAGCTGTCGATGAAACACAATTAATCATGAATAAGGAGGCACAGTGACTTTTTCCTTCTATCCATCTGTGTTCTATCTTCTGTAGGGTCTTCCCCCTGCAGCCTCTGACATCAAGGGTCACCATGAAGTGAACTTAGACTCAGACTTTGAGCTAGCTTTATCATAAAGTAATAGATGGTATAGTGTTTTTTAAATAATGTAACATTTATTAATTTTATTATTTTTATCGAGCGCACAATGGATTTTACCATTAATAAAAACAAATTTTTTAATATTTATCTTTATTTCAGTGTTTTTAAGTTCCTATATTTTGCCATTTTTTAAATATTTTATATAATATAATCATATCTTTTAATTGATTAAAAATATATATATATCGTGAATGCAAGCTCAAACATGTTTTTAAAGGTGGTATGAAATCAAAAGCCTTTGGAGTCCAATTTCCCACATGGTGTGAAATGCTCTTTAAATGCAAACTAACTTAAGTCTTTATTCGTGTCTCCCTCTGCTATATCATCTCTATCTCATTGTCTTCTAGACTCTTCTGCACCCTCTAGATTAGAGCACCTTTTTGGTCTCAGGACCCCTTTACACTCTAAAAATTACTAAGGACCCCAGAGAGCTTTTGTTTATGTGTGTTATATCTATTGGGTTGGCCAAAAAGTTCACTTGATTTTTTTCCTTAAGATGGCTCTAGTAGTGCTTAGTTGTTTTTAATTTCATTAGAAACAATTTAGTTAGTTTGCATTGTGACAGCTATCATAATGAGTGTGCATTTAAAAAAATTATCAAAATTGGTGAATTTTTGTGTAACTATTTTAATATTGAGGATGGAAGAAAATATGCAATATTTTTGGCATATTATGCTTTCTTATTTCAAGCAAGGGGAAAACACAACCAAAACACAAAAGATTTGTGCAGTGTATGGACAAGGTGCTGTGACTGGTCGATCCTGTCAAAGGGGTTGGCGAAGTTTTGTGCTGGAGACGTCTTGCTGAACGATGCTCCACGGTCAGGTACACCAGTTGAAGTTGATAGCGATCAAATTGAGACATTAATTGAGAACCATCAGTGTTATACCACTTAGGAGATAACCGACATGCTCAAAATATCCAAGTCAGTCAAGTTATTGGTGCAAATGAAAAATGTGTCTTCTACTTTACAGGAAAAACCTTGCGGACTTTTTGGCCAACCCAATAGTTGTATTTAGAATTTTAGAAATTAAAAAAAAAATTCAAAGCACAGAACACACAAGTAAACATTCCAGTAGCTTCCAGAGCAATGGCATCATTCTGTGTCATAGAACCTCTGGAAAACTCCACTGGATGCACAGGAGAGACCGAGCAAGAAAGGCAAATAACGCGTTAGTGTTTATGAACATGTTCTTTCGGACAGAGGCTCAAGAACCCCCACACATCTCCAGACCACACTTAAAGAATCTCTACTCTTAACAATGATTCTAAGCAAGCGTTCCCATCACCACGTCAGTAACTAACTCTGCAGAATGTTTTGTGCCCTGCCTCCGGCCAGGACTTCAGTGAGTATTGCAGGTTAGGCTCGATTGCACCAAGCCCTGGCTGAGAAGATCTCTGCAATGGACTCCATGCTTTTTTGTGTCCCTACCAGTAAAACTTTTTTGAGCATGTACTCCCATTATATGTATGTTTATTTCTTTATAAATTATATACATATATTACCATATCAGTGTATCCCATGGTTTGTAAAACATTAATATGAAAACTAAATAAAATAAATTCTACCAGTTTTCGCCCATACCCCTGTGAGTTCTCTGCACGCACTTTGGAGACAGTGGCTGGAGAATAGTCTGCAAATGTCTCTACCTTTTTGCCTTTTCTCAGGAAGTCTGGATGCCCCTTCGGCCTTCTGCTCCTCTCTCTCCTCTTCCTTCCTCAGAATCTGCCAGACTTCCTTCCTCTTGCTCTGCTTTCTCCCAGATATCATGGAAAGAACTTGACATTTTGTAAAAGAAATAGTTATAGATTCAAACCATGACCTCATTGACTGTTAGTTATTCAGACTTGAGCAAGTTACCTCATGTCTCTGAGTCTCAGGTTCCTCATTTGTAAAATGCTCATTAAATGTTTTTAAAAATATATTGGGGAACTTCTCCCTCTCTTCTTTCCTAACCAAATTAATGGTTCTCAACCCTGAAGACATGTTAGAGTCACCCAGAGAGCTTTTAAACCGAGCCAATGACCAGAGATTCCTACATGTAATTGGCCTAGGATGGTGTTCTCATGTATTGGATTTTTTTTTAAACTTCAGATGAATTTAATATGCAGGGTTTCGAATCACTAGAAACCAAAAGAGTACTATTTTCACTGAAGCAATGAAGAGAGAGGGACCACAATTACAGTGAGCACCTAGGGCACTTGAAGAGGACAGGAACTTTCTGCAAATGACCAGCTCGTCATCTGCATTCCCACTAAATGGCTTTTATCATTGTGAGTCTTCTTTGGCATAAAAGAAGCACAGAAGCTCCACCTTCCAGAGGCAATATCATATTGACCAAGATCAGAGACATGCCACGGTACTGACCATTTACATGAGAACAACTGACTGCCAGAGAAGTACACACACAGGCACCCTTCGCACTCCTCAGAGGCTTACTCCCCAGTCATCTCTATTATCAGGATACCTGAGGAGAATCAGATGGCAGGGAGCTAGTGACTGCCTTCATGTGACTGATGCGTTTTTCTGCATATTGGGAGAGATCCATCTCCAGGTTCCAACGGGGGCGCCTCCATTCTTTATAGAGCAGGAGTCCTCCATGATGCCGTTTCCTGCATATGGTGCTTGCATGGACCGTGTCTGCCTTTGAGACCCTGCCTGGTCTTTGTGTCACCATCCCTACCATTTGATTGACCTGCTTTCCTCCAATCACGCCAATACCTCCCATTAGGCCACAGACTGTCTCTTCTGGTGACTTGGTGCATTTCTAAGCTGGTTCATTATTAAACTCCCAGAGGAAAATCCTATTTCCAAGCTATAACACCCTTAAATTACTACTGAGAATATTGAGATCAAAGGTAGTAATTTGGGAAATCCTTAGAGTTTGTTAAGAGATTTGATATAATATTTTCAAATATTATTACAATATTTTATTATATTAAAAATGATATCTAGCTGTCAGTCTACACAAGAATCAAAATAAGAGAAGACATTATTTATAGCATGAGGAATCATAGAAAGCACAAGCATGAATTTCTTAACATTAAGAAAACTGAAACCGTGAAAGGTCTACGGAAAGGGGTGGAATAAATCCTCTGTCACTGTGAGAGAGAAACATCAATGGATTTGCCTCTCATACATGCGCCAGTCAGGGAATGAACCCACAACTGAGCCACACACTGGTCAGGCATCCCGCCACACACTTTAAAACACAACTCATCTATTTACCTGAGCTTTCTAGTATCTTTCAGTCCTGTGAGTCAGGAAAACTCTGCCCAGGTTCTAGGGACCCAACTTCATTCAAGTCCTTGCTCCTGAAATCCTCCAGGTCAAGGGTGTTCCCACATCCCCTCCCACCAGCAATTTTATGAAGGTGAAATCAATTAGCACGTTGGTTGAACTAGTTTCAGCAGTACATAATGCTTCTCTGTGAATTGCAGTTTTATAGATTTCCCAGTCAGAAAATAGGAAGCAGCTAGCACTTCACACTTTGCATGATAATCTTTAGAACATTTAAATTAAAATTGACTTATGTTTAGAAAACTTAAACTTAAAATGACTCAGTAGAAGCTTGATGGTGATTTTATGCTTTCTTGAGAATTTAAAGACATCCTCAGGTTTGTGGTTTTAAAGTGGGCACTTATAAGTAAAAATAATTGTCATATTACTAGTTACCTTTCCTCAGCTTTCAAATATTAAGTTTTCTAACTCATGTCTGAAGTTACTTTAGGTTTAAAACATATTCAAGGACTTCCGGCCAAGATGGAGGCATAGGTAGACACACTGTGGCTCCCCGCACAACCAAAAGAAGGCCAACAACAATTTAAAAACAAAAAAAACAACCAGAACTAACAGGAAATCTAACTGTATGGAAGTCCAGCAACCAAGGAGTTAAAGAACTCATCCAGACCGGTAGGAGGGGTGGAGACGGGCAGCTGGGCAGAGAGAACTCTCGGCAAGGTGGCTGGTGGAGCCGGTGGTCCCACATGCTCGTGCAGATAAATTGGGAGGAAGAGCTGGGGAGGGAAACAGACCTCACAACCTAGGGCTCCAGCTTGGGGAAATAAAGCCTCAAACCACTGATTGAAAACACCTGTGGGGGTTGATGCGGCAGCGGAAGAAACTCCCAGCCTCACAGGAGACTTCCTTGGAGAAACCCACAGGGGCCTAGAATATACTCAAAACCAACCACCCAGGAATCAGCACCAGAAGGGCCCACTTTGCTTGTGAGTAGTGGGGGAAGTGACCGAAAGCCAGCAGAGAGCAAACAAGCGGCACTGTTCCCTCTTGGGCCCCTCCCCCACATACAGCGTCACAGTCAGGGACATGGGTTTCCCTACCCTGATGAACACCTAAGGCTCTGCCTCTTACTATGTAAGTAACAGGTGCACCAAGACAAAAAAAAATGGCCTAAATGAAAGAACAGATCAAAGTTCCAGAAAAAATACAACTAAGCAATGAAAAGATAGCCAACCTATCAGATGCACAGTTCAAATCACTGGTAATCAGGATGCTCACAGAATTAGTTGAATTTGGTCGCAAATTAGATGAAAAAATGAAGGCTATGCTAAGAGAAACAAAGGAAAATGTACAGGGAACCAATAGTGATGGGAAAGAAACTGGAACTCAAATCACTGGTTTGGACCAGAAGGAAGAAAGAAACATCCAACCAGAAAAGAATGAAGAAACAAAAATTCAGAAAAACAAGGAGAGGCTTAGGAACCTCCAGGACATCTTGAAACATTCCAACATCCGAATTATAGGGGTGCTAGAAGGAGAAAAGGAAGAACAAAAAATTGAAAACTTATTTGAACAAATAATGAAGGAGAACTTCCCTCATCTGGCAAAGGAAATAGACTTCCAGGAAGTCCAGGAAGCTCAGAGAGTCCCAAAGAAGCTGGACCCAAGGAGGAACACACCAAGGCACATCATAATTACATTACCTAAGATTAAACAGGAGAGAATCTTAGAAGCAGCAAGAGAAAAGGAGACATTTACCTACAAACGACTTCCCATAAGACTGTCAGCTGATTTCTCAAAAGAGACCTTACAGGCAAGAAGGGACTGGCAGGAAGTACTCCAAGTCATGAAAGGCAAGGGCCTACATCCAAGATTACTGTATTCAGCAAAGCTGTCATTTACAATGGAAAGGCAGATAAAGTGCTTCTCAGAGAAGGTCAAGTTAAAGGAGTTCACCATCACCAAACCCTTATTATATGAAACGTTAAAGGGATTTATCTAAGAAAAAGATCAAAAATACGAACAGTAAAATGACAGCAAATCCACAGTTATTAACAACCACACCTAAAATAAGAACAAAAGCAAACTAAGCAAACTAGAACAGGAACAGAACCACAGAAATGGAGATCACAAGGAGGGTTATCAACAGGGGAGTGGGAGGGGATGAGAGGGGGGGAAAAGGTACAGAGAATAAGTAGCATAAATGGTAGGTAGAAAATAGACAGGGGGAGATTAAGAATACTATAGGAAATGCAGAAGCCAAAGAACTTATATGTATGACCCATGGACATGAACTAAACTGTGGGGGGGGGGGGGGAATGTGGTTGGGAGGGGGTGTGCAGGGCCGAGGGGAATGAAGGGGGGGAATGGGACAACTTTAATAGCATAATCAATAAAATATATTTAAAAAATAAAAATAAAATGTATCCCCCCCAAAGAAAACTCCACCATATTCAAAATGGAGAATATTTTCAAAATAGGAGACTGACTTTGTTTTTTTAATCTGAGGCTGAGACCTCCAGCCTTCCAATAACCACGGACATACTGGAAGGGAAAACATACAAAATTACTGGTGACCAAAAAAATTTATTTAGGAAATAGGCATTAAAAAAGAATTGTCTTTTTCTTAGTGGAAAAAAAAGTTTTTTGTTTTTTTAAAGTTATTTTATTGTTGTTCAATTACAGTTTTCTGCATTTTTTCCCCATGGATGGAACTGGAGAGCATTATGCTAAGTGAAATAAGCCAGGCGGTGAGGGACAAATACCATATGATCTCACCTTTAACTAGAACACAATCAACAAAAGAAAAAAGCAAAAAAAAAGTTTTGATGAGTGGAATGGAAATTGTTGACACAGACTTCTGGATCAGCAAAAGGATCAGCCCATGAGTTTGTGAGTCTGTGGAAAATGTGCCACAATTAATTTAACCACAGAATTTAGAAACACATAACTTAAACTTACTTTATGCCTCTTTTATTGTCTATGTAGAATTTGGTATTTTTGAGGAAGGAACAACTTAGTATTCTTTATCTGAGTAAATATGCTAACATCTATACCATCCCCCAAATATATTAAAGATGATATCTGATTGTAAGGGATCTTGCTAACAAATGTCATAATAATATAGTAGGCATATGTTCCAAAACATCAGGTAAATAACTATACTATAAAATATTATTTAATACAAATTAAAGTTAAATAAAAGGAGCCAGATTTTTTTAAAAATTAAAAAAGAGCAGAAGAATGGTTAAAGTCTATTCATTGAGAATCTATTAGCTCTTGTAGGCTCTCATGCCCATCAACCAGATTGCTTCACCCCTGCACCACCAGACCGGCCTGCTAACTGATCTTCTGGTTCTTAACTATGACCACTATAGCCCATCCTCTACATTGCAGCCAGTGGGATCTTCTTAAATGTCCATCCAATTATGGCACACACACACACACACACACACCCCATCTTGGGCCCCACGGAAAAACCCTAGACTTGGAGGATTTCAGAGGCAAGGACTTGAATAAAGCTTGAGGTCCCTGAACTTTGAACAGAATTTCACTGGACCATAGGGCTGGTTTTTAATGGCCCACCATAGAGTTTCATCTAAGTCCAAGGTCTTTAGCATAGCCCACCAGGCCCTCTGTGATGTGGGTTTCTTTGGGGTTCTGTCCACACCCATACGGAATCCAGGCATGGTATGAGCCCACAGCCCAGGGCCTGCCTCTGCCATTTCCACTACCCACACTGCCACTGTTTCCTAGCCAACTCCCACAGGACTCAACTCAGGAGTCCCTCAGTCCAAGGAACACCTCTGTTCCACACTCCCCAGTCTGGGGCTTTTCCTCGGTGTTTCATTAAACTCTGTGCACTTTACTGTTTGGTAATTATTGGTTAACGTGTTTATCACCAATGTGAATTTCTTAGACAAACTCTTTTTCTGTGTCCCAAATGCTTAATGTAATGTCTGACACAGTTTGGATGTTCTCTGGACACAAACACTGAGACAGTGTTTGAGATCTAATATGTCTATTAGAGATCAGAATTTCATGTTTTTCCCCAGGGTCAGCCCTCTGTACCTCTGACCATGGATACAAAAATCTCAAATAATTAGGTCTGCCTGGGAAAGTGTCCTGCTGTGTGTGTGTGTGTGTGGTTTCTCTTGTAGTAATCACCACCAATGAACCTCAATGAGAAGGTGTGTCACCATTGAATTGAAACTTAAGGAGCACGTCAGTAATTACTTGCATTATGTACAACTGTTTTTGTGATTTCTTAACAGATCCAACTTTATAAAGAGACTTTCTTTGCGTAGAATGTCTTCATCAAGGTAGTGCTGTAAATGTGAATCAACTAGTTGACCCACACGAAACAAGTTTGTATTAGAGTTAACACTTAGAAGATTTCTTTCTCTCCCTACTTAGCATATGCGTGTATTTCTTGGCTTGCTCCAAAATATCTTACAGTTTCCCCCACCCAAATTTACTCTTTGTGTACTCTTTTAACAACATTTATCGAGTGCCTACTGTTTTGCAAACATTGGGATGCAAAGATCAGTAAGGTACATCCATGGCTACCGGAGCTCCCATCCAGAGAAAGAAATAAACACGAGTAGCAAAATTACACCACCACGGTGAAAATGATATCATCAGTCAATCTTAGTTCGGGAAAAAGAAACACTAGAAATCCTCAGCAAGAAGGGATTTAATATAGGAAATGTGATGCTAACAAAACTGATACAATTGTTGGGGAAGAGACGCTCAGGAAAATTGCCGTTGGGTTTCAAAAGGAAAATGCAAGTTTTGCATTTTCATTCTGCCTGTATCTGCTACCTACAGCTCTCACCAGAGGATAATGATTTCCTCTTTTCTTTTGCCTTTAAATCTCTGTTGAGTTCCTCTCAGAAGAGCGCTCTAAATAAGAACCTTGCTAGCGAGAGAGCCAGAGAAATGTCATTTCTAGGCCATTAGTCCCTACATAGAAAGGAGACCTTGGAAGCGCCAGCAAAGATGGTAGCAGCTAACATGGCCTCTACACTATAGTCACGTGCTGCTTCACAGCAGAGATAGAGTCTGAGCGACGCGTGTTAGTCAATTTTGTTGTTATACGAACATCGTGGGGTGCATTTACACAAACCTAGATAGCACAGCTTACTGTCTGTCTCAGCTCTACGGTATAGCCTATGGCTCCTAGGCTGCAAAGCTGTACAGCATGTTCCTGTACAAAACAACACGAGATTAAATCAAGCACAAGAGAAAATGAGGCAGTGAAGAGATACAATAAACACGAGATGCATAAAGCTGCTGTCAGCATAACATGGTGTACTGTTTTCCAGCAACATTTTTTAGAAGACGAAAATAATGATAATACAGTGTATTAAATCCATAAACCAGTAATAGTCATTTATTATCAAGCATTATGTACTATACATAATTATCGTGCTATATTGTCATATGACTGGCAACATAGTAGGTTTGTTTACACCAGCATCACCTCGAACACGTGAGAAATGCATTGCACTACAACATCACTGGGCGAAGGAATTTTTCAGCTCCATTGTAATCACGTGTGCATATGGACTGAAACATTGTTTTGTGGCTCATGACTGTACATTTGTGTGTGTGTGTATCTTCCTTACTCTGAAAGAGACTAATCAGCCTGGATCTGCCGAAAAGCTATACAGAGCTTGATAGATGTGTGCCTAGTAGGAACCATATTCTCACATAGGTGCTGGCCCTATATCCGAGAAATCAGGAGAAATTGAAGGGATGTTTCTCAAAAGTCCTTCACATCTACTGGTTTTTACCCTATTAACCATCACAGTATCTGATTGTTATACCTTTTGAGTAGTGATTTGGGAGTTAATGTGTTGCCTTGGGAGGTCTAATACATTAATCTTTCATACTGGAAAGTTAGCTGCCTCCTGAGATGAACTGAAGGTCAATTCAAAGTGGAGATTAGTCATCTCCAGCCCCCATCAAGTGGAAAGAACACTGAAATAAGAGACAAAAAGTCTGAGTTCAAGTCCCAAAGAGGCCATTTATTAACTATATAAACATAAGTAAGTCATTCAACTTTTTAAAGCCAGTTTCCTCATCAGTGAAATAGAAATTTAGCAAACCTGTCCCCCTACCTTGCAGAGTAATTTTAAGATTTAAAACTAAAGTGGAAAAAAATATATATGAAGAGATTTGGTAAACTATAAATGTTGTGAAGGTCAGAACCCAAGAAAGCTTACCTGAAAAGTCTGCTAGGGCCTCGGCAAGGCAGAGATGAGGATGAAGGAGGAAGCCAGAACTGATGAGGGATAAACTGGCCATAACAAGTGGGTCCTAAGATGAATGGCCAGATATTCAAGTTAAGTGTCCAAAGGGATATAGTAAACTTGATATGGTATCAAGATCTAAGAGGTCAAATTTGGGGCAAAACAGGACTGTCCAGGAAGACGCACTTCTTGGAATCAGGCCCTTGGCAGGGTTGACTGGGGTGTATCTCTTTTGCAGTGGGATCTCAGCAGTAGACCAAAGTCCAGGCGGTAGCATTCACCACATAGTAGCTTGGCATGGAATAGGCCATCAGTATATTTTTGTTGACTTGACCAACTGACTAATAAAATAAATGAATAAACACCCGGCAATAGGACAGCATGTTATCAAGTCCCCAGAAAAGCCAAGTTCAGTTCATGGCCTGACTCCAGTCCTGTATGGAGAATTTTGGCGTTAATCGACAAGCTGCTCAGTGACATGCCCTGAGCAAGCTCAGTGTCCTCCAGAAGAAAGAGAAAAGATGGGTCTCAGTGGCCTGAAGATATCAGAGCACACCCGGGGCACAGTGGCTTGGCTCCAACACGAATTCAAGATGGCACCTATGGGTAAGTTTGAGGCACCTGATATATTTCAAAATGTGGTCAGGGCAGCTGGGTCAGGACTAGGATGGAGCTAAGAATGAAGGTGGCAGGTGTCTGAAGCTTAATAGGAAGTGAAAATATACATTACTATATTATTGCACTGAGTTTTAAAACATTAACTACTAATCTAAAAATAAATAAAAATTTTGCTTTGGTACCCAGAGGGAGTTTAATATGGATTCATTTTAATAATTAACTTTAATATTTAGCTACTAAAATTCCTATTCTGGAAGAATGTTTAATTGCATGGGGAAATGGTAAGGAAGTAGTGAAAGAAGTAGATAAAATGGTACATGCTGCTGTGGTCATAATCTGTGTAAGTGTCCATGTGTGTATCCATAGATACATACAGACATTGATGAAGAGGGAATTGAACATATCCTACAGAAACTGACAAAAAAGTTCTACTAAGAAAAGTACCAAAATGTACTAGGTGGTAAATTATCAGTACTTCCTAGACAGTAGTTCTATAAATTATTTTTATTTTATAATTTGGGGTATTTTAACAATTTCTGGTAATTGATGTATATTCCCTTTACTAACCTTGCCCTAACAAGTGTGGTTGAGCATCATTCCACAAAGAGAAAGGTCGCTGGTTTGATTCCCAGTTGGAGCACATGCCTGGGTTGAGGGTTTGGTCCCCAGTTGGGGGTGCATATAAGCGGCAACTGACTGATGTTTCTCTCTCACATTGATGTTTTTCTTCCTCTCTTTCTCCTTCCCTTCCCTTCTCTCTAAAAAATAATAAATGCAATCCTTTTTAAAAGTTTTCTTAAAACCTATCCCTCATATTAGCCCCATAATTCACAGAGAATAAACATTCCACAGTCCATTTGTGAATTCAGTATGACCTTGCTACCAAAATCAGACAAGAATATAATGAGAAAGGAAAATAATAGGTTCAACTCCACCAACAAATGTAAAACAAACTATTAGAAAACTGAATCTAATCAAGTAAAGAAAGATAATATACCATGAGCTAGCTGGATTTATCCTAGAACAATTGATACTAGATAATACAGTTTGGTATTGGCACAGAAACAAACACATTTTCAGTGGAATAGAATAAAGAGACCAGTTAAATGGGTATAAAATTGTATCTCAATAGTCTTCATTTGCATTTCCTTGATCACCAGTCAGGTTGAGTATCACTTCATACGAAACACACATGCATGGAAATTTGTTACATAATGGGAGTGACATAGCTGGCTGGTATGGAAAGGAAGGAACATTCCATAAATGTAGTTGGCAACCAGATATAATTATGAGCCAAGTTGAAGTTGGAGTCCTAGCTCACATCACACACAAAAATCAGTGCTATGCAGAGAGAGTAAGGATTCATGTGTCTGACGCAAAGCTTTCAGTCTCTGAGAAGAAAACAGGGTGAATATTTTTCTGACTTTGCGGAGAAAGAAAATTTCCTTAAAGGAGACCAGATATGCTATCCAAAAGGAAAAGCAAAGATTGATAAATTTGATAAACAATTACAGTCTCCTCCAGCTCTTCCTTCCAAAGCCCTACACCCACACTCTATCATGTTGTTCAACAAAGTAAAAGTACCTTGTTACCAGCATACACCCCTCATAAAGGGCATTGAAGTTATAAATAACAGCAGAGTCCAGTAGAATATCTATTTTTAAACTCAGTATTAAGTCATAAGAATTATTTTGTCCATCTACCCCAGTTTCAGGGAAGACTGTGGGAAAGAATCAAATGTACAAAGCTTAAATCTCAGTTTCTTCTTCAAGTAAATGTTAACATTGTTAAGAACAGTTTGAGGCTAAATTTTTTTAGCAGTGGGAACATACTTGCAACTGGAAAACAGAGTCTACATTCAAGTATTTTACACGTAGCTTCTGTGAAATGCGGTTAATGTAAGGGATCACACTGAGTTGTGAGGTCAAAATCCAAGGCAGAGTTTTCGCAAAGGAGGCAGAAAGGAGGTGAAATGACTTCTCGCTGCTACTCCGGGCACGAAGACCGAAGTGCTCCTCCTCAGAGGAGGGCAGTTGTCCAGACACCTTTCTTATCTGGGGTTCCTTGTTCCTTTGTGAGTGAGCAGCCTTTGGGCACTTTCTAGAAGGTTCAATCAGGTGCTGGAGGACAATAATAGTGAGTTTCTAGTAGTCCCTGACAGTCAAGTTTTGGGGATTCTCTTATTCTCTGCTTTGGTAGGCAACTATCCCATGTAATAGACGATACAGGTGTACTGTCTATACAATAGCACGCCCTCCCCAGGTTAGGGGGTCCTGTGAGGTTTTAGGGTAAGGCATTGATTGTACTCC
Organism: Desmodus rotundus; assembly: GCF_022682495.2. Lineage (NCBI taxonomy): Eukaryota > Metazoa > Chordata > Mammalia > Chiroptera > Phyllostomidae > Desmodus > Desmodus rotundus. The sequence continues at coordinate 82,983,374 of NC_071397.1, forward strand.
AGCGTTCGGAAGGATGCCTACTGCCTGGTAGTGGGAAGCTCACCTCCTGGAAGCACATCTCCAGGGGATGTCGTCCTGAGAATGTCAGCGGAGGACTGAAAGGTGAGCGTCAGTAGGACATCTCAGAAGCCCCAGTCCCACTGCCGGGGAACAGGGTTTCCTCTGGACGTGCCTGTGGCTTTAGGTAAATATTTTGCATTTTGAAAACCCAGAAAGCAGACAAGGGGCCTGGAAATTGAATTTATTATTAGACCCTTGTCTTAGAAATGTGTAGGGCAGGAAAGTCAGCAGAGTGCCCTGGAGTTCCCAACTGGTCTGTGGATTATTGAGGGGCACTTCCCAAGGGGTTCAGGTGCCACAGCTACCTGGCAAAGCCACAGTGGAAAAACTCTCACTGCTCTTCTTATGCCCAAGGGGCCGGGCTGTCTACAACTCCTCAATCACACAGGTTTCTCCTTCCAGGCCAGATAAGGCAGTTATATTGAAACTGTTGCATCACCTTGCTGCAGTCATGCATGATTAAATAGATATGCTGGAAAGACAGAGGAAGGGGCAGAGTACAGAGGTGAAGGAGTGTCATTTATGGTAAAACAAATTTTTCCTTTAGTCTGTAGTAAAATCAATCATAGGTGGTGGTAATTACTACAACACACTTTTAGTATTGGTTTGATTTCTACATTTCTAAATAGTCTTTCCCATTCGGGTTTTTTTTTTAAGTACCCCAAAGAAATCTAAAATAAAGTTTTGACTGAGGGCGGGTAAAGGGAACATGGAGTATGATAGTCACTTTTGTTCCAGTGTTAATTTTCAAAAACTCCGGATGTCTAATATTGAAAGCCAGTCCAGAGCGTGCAGAGTTAAAGAGCTCGCTGCCTACCCCTCCTCCGACTGCGGGGCTGAATCACACAGGAAAGTCTGCCTCACAGAATTATTAATTCACTACTGTGATTTCTTTCTCTGTTGCTGAAGGGGAGCTGGGGGAGGGGTGTGGTAAGTTGAGTGGGCAGCCAGGAAATGTGGTATTCGTCTTGGTTCCTTGCAATTGGAGGAAATTCTCTCTTCTTTTGGTTCAGAAGTCTCAGCAAATGTAACTTTTTTTTTTTAAGCTGTTTGACTTTTGTCAATGGGAGCTACCCCAAGTCTACTTTTCTAGGGCTGTAAAACCAATTCTCTTTGATAAATTTTATCAAATGATGTCATCCAGATGGAGTGCCCACATAAAACTGTAACCTCCAGAGGAGCTGGGTCCCTGCCTGCCTCTAAACCCTCCTGTAATTTAAGGCGGCACTTCTCAGCCAAATTTGCTCAGACCTGTCACCTAGCAGTCGCCTCTTTGAACTTCACCTCCCTTTTCTCCTTTATCTTCTTTTGATGGAACTGTACATTTAATATGAATGATCTTCAATGCCTGCCATCTGAAGGTCCATAATTCTTAGTAATTGAGGCTAATGTAATTGACAAAATGCAACTGACGTGTAAATGTCCCTATAAAATGGGTTGTGAGGAAGTTTAGATGATGTGCAGTAATTTTTTTGAGTTTTTTGGATAAAATGTACTCCTCGAATTTGGGAATAATATTATAAATAATGCAGCGTTTAATATAACCTATGTATATTTCATTTCAAAAGATTGTAATTTTTATTTATTTTTAAATCTTTATCATAGTATAGTAGTTTAATAATAATAATACCACATATATTGCATACTTATTATATGGCAGTTTATGAGGTGGGTTTTAAAAAAATCATTTAGCCCTGGCTGGCGTGGCTCAGTGGATTGAGCACTGCCCTTTGAACCAAATGGTCACTGGTTGGATTCCCAGTCAGGGCACATGCCTGGGTTGTGGGCCAGGTCCCCAGTAGGGGGCGCATGAGAGGTAACCACACATGGATGTTTCTCTCCTCTTTCTCCCTTCCCCTCTGTCTAAAAATAAATAAATAAAAGCTTTTTAAAAAAACTAATTTAAACCTAACGATTCATTATAAGTTAAGTATTAGCCACATTTGACAAATGAGAAAATTGAGGCTCAGAAATATCACACAGCCAATTTGAAAAATGTTGCTTAACTATCTCAAAAGCCCATGCCACACTGTCTGAGAAATGTTTCAACTGCTCAGACTAGCTTTAATAAAGTTTTAAAGTTTTCTATAATTTTTAATGTTTTTATTTTTAACAGAAAACTATAAATAAATATTAAAAAGCATATTTATAGCTTATGTATAAGGTCTAGAGAATAGTAATTAAATGGATACTTGTGTGCCCACCACTGAGTTTAAGAAATTAGACATTGGCAACACTTTTGAAGTCCCATGGACCCTGCTCCAATCCCATCCTTCTTCATAATTCCACATACTTGCTATTTTAGTGTGTGGGAGTGAGCAATCTCACCAATTAGAAAGTTGGCTTCTTGAGAAAAGGACCATTTTTATGGTTATGGGATTATGATTCTTATGTTCTTCTTCCTAGTTTTACCACATATTTATTTACCCCTAAACAAGGTATTGCTTTATTTTGCTTGGGTTTAAATTTGATGTAGTTATTCTCCCACGACTTGTTCTTTTCACTGACGTGGTCTGTGAAGAGTACACAGTGTGGTTCTTCATTTTCACTGGGACATAGCACTGTGACATCAGCTGGATGAATGCACCACTCGTTCATCCATTTTCTTGTTTGTCTGCATCTGTGTTGTTTCTGGTTTATGCTATTTTAAAAAAAAAAACAAAGAACATTCTCATGCAAGTCTCCTAGCACACGTGTGCTGAAATCTACCTTGGATATATATCCATGAGTCCCATTGACATGATGAAGGGCATGTGACTGTTTAATCTTACACAACGATGCTAATCATTTTTCAAAGAACATTTTGAATAATTTACACTTTAATTTATAGTAGTATTTTAAATGTTCCATTGTTCAACATTCTCACCAACACTGATATTGTTAAAAGAGCTTTTGACTTTTGCCAGTCTTAAAGGTTTGAAATGGTATATCATTCTGAACTTGGTATAAATTTCTGATTTCTAGTAAGTTTGATACTTTTTTCATATAGTTATTGATTATTTTTATGTAATCTTTTGTAATGAGTCTGCTAATATATTTAGCTCATTTTCTATTGTTTTCTGTTGCTTTGTTAGCTGTATTCTTATTAATTTGTAGGCTGCCTTTATATATTCTTATTATGATTTTTTCATTAGACACGTATGTTACAAATATCTTCTCCAATTTTTTGACTGGATTTTTACAGTCTTAATTTTAATGTTATCAAATTTAATTTTTCCTTTTATAAACAAAAATACTTTTTAAGAAATCTTTTCCCAGATGTCATATAAACATTATTCTACATTTTGTCTAAACATTTAAAGTTTTTGTTTTTCATATTTAATGTCTTCAGAAATTGATTTTGAGATATGGTAGAGAATAGTGAGAAATTTGATATGTTCTTCCATGAATTCAGGGGAGCCATGTAGTCTGAATACAGACCCCCTGGGTTTGATAATTAAAATATAATATTTTCCACAGTATCCTAGTTCCTCTTCTGAAAAAGGTATTTCTGATAATTAAAATATAATATTTTCCATAATATCCTAGTTCCTCTTCTGAAAAAAGGTATTTCTATCACCTTATGTTTTTGTTTATCACTTGTGTGACTACTACGTTAAAAAAATAATTTGGTTACTTTTTCTAACTTGTTTGCCATTATATAAAATACAATTGACTTTTATGTTTAGATTTGTGTTTTAACAAATTATCTCTAGATTCTTCTGGGTTCTCTAACACAATTATATCATCAGAAGTGTGATTTTTTTTCAAGGCGTGTGTGTGTGCATACATGCACATACATTTGTATAAAGACATTAAAGACTAAAAGGTTATCCATTATTTTGTTATTTCACCACTGAAGAACTAATTTCAATTTTGTATATTAATTTCATGCTTTGTCCATATACATGAATTTTCAATAGTATAAAGTTTGATTTTTCTCATTTTTAAATAATATCTACTAGTTTCAGAAAACTTAGAAAATAGGCATAATAAGAAAAATCAAAATACCTATTAATTCTATCACAATTTAATAAAATTCAACAACATATTTTTAAAAACTTACTATATGTCCAAATGCAGTTATTTATTCCCTATTTCTAAGGATTTTGCTTGCTAGTCAATAACTACTGTACACTTTTGATGTTATACTCATTGTTTTTTTCTAATGATAAATACATATTTTAACATAAATGAAGCCATATTATACATGCAGTTATATAACTTGATATTTTTCATAAACAATATATGCAACTATTTTTTCACATTCCTGAAAAGTTTTCTGCAACATTATTTTTTATTCATTGTATGTGGAATTATATATGTGTATTATGTTTAATTATTTTATTTTGTTGCATACAGGCTGTGTTCAATTTTTTGCTAACTATAAATAGTTACAACTTTCTGTAATTTTATGATGATTTCCCCAGGAAAACCTCGTGGAAGTGGAATGCAGAATTCTAAGTTTTTAATAAATGATATTGTCAAATTAGCTTCCAGATTTTGCTCTAATATGAAGGTCCACCAACTGTGTGGCTAATCCATTCTGTAATCTTCTCACCCTTCTCTCTGTCTCTCTCTCTCTCTCTCTCTTTCTCTCATGCGCGCGAGCGCACACGCGCGCGCACACACACACAGAGGCCCCGGGACTCTAAACTTGAATCATTAAATGGAACAAAAAAAAAAAAAAAACTTAAAAGTTTCACTAAAACTACCTGGGAAAACTTTTTGCAAAATTACCCACCCTAGAAATTGTTGTGCTTGCTCCCCCTGAGTTTATTTTTCTTTTAAGTGTTTTTTCGGGGCACTTTTCAACAAGATAACTAGAGCATAAAATTTAATTTTTCTTTCTAAGGTAGAAAGAAGCTTTTTATTTTAATTTTATCACGTCTGATGGAATTCCTTCATGTAATTATTGCTTTGTTTCTAAATATAAGTATGACAAGCTCAGCGCTGTCTGTGGTTACACACAGGGATTTTTGGAAACAATTTTAACTTTGGGCATACCCCTGAACGTGGGCAGCGCCTACACATTGTCATCTCAGCCTCTTCTTACCCTTTTGGGAAGTCCTGATACCCTCATGAGGAGATTTTTTTTTCTGCTTTATTTTACTACTCTCAAATCAACAGGGGGTTTCCTTGTCTCCTCAGCCCAACTTTAACTTACACAATGTTAACAGCCAACACTATACTGAGCATGCATGTTCTAGAATATTGGTACTCATCTCTGGCTACACATTAAAATCACTTACGGAGTTTTGTAATATGCCCATGCCTGAGCCCTACCTTGATTTTCGGGTTTAATATTTCTGAGGTGACAGCCCAGTCATGGGTGTCTAATTTGGGTGCCATCCCCCACCATCCTAGATCATCAGAATGAGCCATCCACAGGAAAATGAAGCTGGAAAAGGGAAAGGAACTCAGCAGGAGAGAAGATACCCATGAAGCAGGAGTGAGAGTCTCTCTCTTGTAGTAAAACACAATTTTTTTTAAAAAAAGAAGGTTAAATCATGTTGGTTAATGAAAATCAGATAGTGTAAGAATTTCATCCCTGTGTTTGGTACATCCATTTCAGCTCAGTAATCTGCTTAATAATCATGAGTGTCTTCTAATCATGGTATAATTTCATAGTTTATTAATTTTGATTTCCCTGCAAAGGAAAGAGGTATAGAAGGAAGAATAGAGAAGAGAGGGGAGGAAAAGGGAAGGAGAGAGGATGCAACAGATATGAAGGGCACAAATGAAGGAAAGGGGAGAACAGGAAGTACCCACAGAGGAAGAGCAGATCAGTAGCAGCGAGGAGACACCCTGTGAGGGATAGATGTGGATGCTAGGCAACCACCTGAGGAATTAAAAATCGGTGGGAAAGAAGGAGGTCAAAGCAGAGGAGGATCGACAGAAAAGCAAGAGGAGGCACATGGAACACCAATGTCTGGGGCTCACCCCAGACGTAAAGATGAGCCAAAATGTAGGGAACATTCCCATTTGTTCCTATGATCCTCCTCTTATAGTGTAAGTAGGTGTCCAAGGTAAGGTAATCCAGCCTCCAGCTCTCAGACAAGACCGAGATTACTAGGATGGAGATGCTCCAGTTTCCCTCAGTGATCTGTTTATCTCACCATTCAACTTTTATTAATTCTTTAACAATGTCTGTGCATTCACAAGTTAAAAATAAACATTGATCTCCTTTTATACATTAGCATATATTTACATATTTTTCATATAACTTCTATCTACCTTAAGTGGTGAAATAGAAGGTATGTGTTTAGGGAAAGAGTCAATATGAGAAAATCTTCTTTCCACAAGCTGACATTTTCTTTAATTCTTCGATGTGAATTAAGAATATTTGTAATGGCATATATGGAAAAACCCATGTTTTCAGTTGTATTGTTTACAAGAAGTCTGGAGTAGACACCTCGAGAGTTCATTAGGTGGCTCAATACCTATCACGCTGCCACGTCACATGTCTTTCTGCTCAGCCAACTTCAAGGTTGCTGTCTTTGTCCTTCTGGTTTCATGGTTATAAGACTTTGTCCTCAGCTCAGCATCTCAAACAGGAATCAGGGGCCAAGGGAAACTTTCTGTCTTTTTAACCAGAAAGCAAAATATCTTTCCCAAAAGTCCCTCTGCAAATCTACTTAATGCCTCCTTCACCAGAAATGGGTCAAATAGCCACTCTCAGTTCCAAGGGAGTGTGGGAAAGAGACCCTGTGGCTGTTCTGCTTCCATAATGTGAAGAGAAACAAGAGAAGGGGGATGAGGATGGTTTGGGGAAGCCATACCAAAGGGACTTCCACACCCTCCTCCCTCTCTTGGCCGATGTCTCTTTCTATACTCTTCTTCTCTGTTACACCTTCCAGCACAATTTCCAAAGTATGTCCCCTTTATAGAAACACAAGTCTATGGAATTTTCACCAATGAAAATAAAGCCTAGCACATCTATACATATTTTTAAAATATTTTATAATACCCATGCTATGTTTGCCTAGGGGGTATTACTTACCTAATAGGTTTTCCAGGTCCCTTGCCTGTTCCTTGGCATCAACCACCTTTAAATACCTGGCTTCAAGTATAATGTGGTTGCAGCTACTCTTGCAGCAGGTATGAACAAGTCATTGGAGGATTATTTATTACTTTCATCAGTTAAGTGATGTATCCACAGATTCTCTTAACTTCTTCAAGATCTCCCTCCACCCCAATAATCACTTTTTTTAGCAACAGGGAATTTTCTATCCCTATTTTATTTTCCTATCAATAAACAAATGTTCAGTTGTTTTTATTCCTCAAAAGTGCCCACTAAGAAGTCTTCCATGACACCCCACCAAGGGCTGGAAGGCTTGGAGATGTTGGGAACTGGGACCTGGGCCCTCACTATGTTCTCGTAGTCTTCCCATGTTTCCATTGCTCAGTCATGTGTATTATACACGCAACAGTGCAAGCAAGCATGCTGTATGCACCTCGTGATTCCTTGAGCCCAGCATAACCTCCGGAATAGAGTACCTCTGCATAGATACTGCACAAATGCTGATTGCTTTGAAATGGCAGGAAAGAATCCCAAATGTTCCATCTGGCCATATGACTTTCAGCTGATTGCAGCTGATACACCCAGACCAGGTGCCAGTCTCTGAACACCCTCTGTAGCGTCAGTCAGCCACAGGCTCTCACCAGACTGTTGTTCTCCATCAACAAAACTCCCCTCCCATCAAGTCAAACAGAAAAACAAACAGATTTAGAAAATGAATGAAAGTGTAGATTGAGGCTTAAAGCTGTACTCCTTTTTTGGCATCTTCACAGCTCTTTTGTTCTGGGAAAACACCTTTGTGCTACAAAACTTTCTAGGTCCATTGGCAGGATAGGCAGGGAATATGTTAGGGAAACAACAGAATCCTGGAGCCAACAGTTTCTTTTCTGCCCCTTAAGCTCTTCTTCTTTGGTGGCCATTCTTTTTTCATTTTAATTCACTTCCTATTTAGATACTCTTCGTGGGCAGGCCCTCCTGGTGTGCTAATGAACTTGTCCAGCAAGCACAGTTGCTTCCTTTTTCATTGGCCTACCCTGCCCTCTATCATTTTTAGCTTTCTCTTAATCAAGCTCTTTAAAATCATATTGAACTATATCCAAAAGCAGTCTAGAGTTTATCAGTAGAACTGAAAATGGGCCTCTTGCTGAAAGACGCATTAAATTAATCCACCCCAACTTTATGATCACCCCTCAATGTATCTTCTCAGCATTTATATTCTCAGTGTCCTCCTTCAGCTTTTACTTAGTGGGCATGAGCATTCTCCCCAATTAGAAAGTTCACTTTTTGAGAAAGGGACTGTGTTTTGTTCTTTAATTTTGAGAAAATCCTTTTATTTGACAGTATTGTTTCCCCACCAACTCACTCACCACCCTATTGGTATGTGTAAGTGATGGTCTCGCAGTGGATTTAACCTGACCCTGCCGTAGGCCATCCTGACCTGTGAAGTGACTTGGATCCACATGTCATGACATTACGAGATACTACTGAGTGTCGGTTAGAATATAGAAATACATGTGCATATATCAGGTCAGAGGATTGTGAAATGCATTTTCTAAGTGTGTGTCCTATTTGGTTGTTGAGGATGACCACAGAGAAATTAAAAGCTTTATTTGAGATTCAGTTTAAAAATTGGGTCCCTTTTGCCTTAGTATACCTTTCCCCTGGTTCTTGACATAGTCCCTGTCGCTGATGCAGTGCTTATGAATCTGCTGGACTAAGTGAATATTAACTGAATGTACCAGGATTTACAAAAGCCAATGGGAAGGACCTCTTTCTTCAAAGTATCAGTGCCCCTTTTACCAATCTAGCTTCTTTACTTGGGTCCTGTGGACAGTTTCAGTTGTCTCCTAAGTATAATACATATAGTCCTGAGAAAAATATATTTAATGATCAGGGGTCCAGAATTGGAGATGGGAGTTTAAGCAGTCACTATGTGTGAGGTTTTACACATGGGAAGAGATGGGGAAGGGGTTAAATGATATCTTTGTAGGAGGTTCCTAGACAGACAAGTTTTGAGTGGATATGCTCAACACCATTTCCCAGCCCCTTTCTCCCCTGCCAACCCTCCAGTGTAGAGAATGGAACAAGTACAAGTATCCGAGTAACATAGCCATACCCAATGATATATAAAAGGAAGTCTGTGAGACGGCCTCGGCCTCTTCCCTAATAAGAGAAATAGATGTGGCAGACACCATTTTCTCTCCTTTCTTTCTTCCTAGACTGCAGATGGGGTGATTGGCCTGGCCATATCTCCATCATGAGCCAACTAGCACAAGGCCCAAAGGGCAGCCCACTAAAAAGCTAGCAAGAGCCAGTGTCTTTGATGATGCCTTTGATAATGATTCTATGTCTCCAGGCTCCTGTTATGTAACATAAATTAATGCAGGCTTATTACTAAAATGGTGCCTCATTCACAACTTCTTCTAGGGTCAGCATTGATTTTTATGGTTTCCTCTTTGCTTATCAACAGCAGATTTAGTAGCCTGCTTGCAAAAGCCAAGCCCAGTATTTCTGTTATACCACTGTGGATCCCAGTATTTTATTCTCCCTTAGATAGCTATTTAATTTAAAAATAAATTCTACCCCAACATGGATTTTGGAGTGGCAAATAGGCTCTGCAAAACCTTCCGCAAAGATCTTCATTTCAATTTGAAAAGGAGCACAGTGTGGTGGAAAGATTGTGGTTTTGAGAGCCGGACTCACGATACACCTAAATTCACATCTCTTTGTCTCTCAGTACATAGTCAAATTGGGCACAATATTTAACACCTGTGAGTCTTCATGTCCTCAAATTTAGAGTGGGAAAAGTACCAGCCTTGAAAAGTAATTATGAGGATTGAAAATAATGTATATTTTTAATGTCCATATATGTGGCACATATATGCTATGGGATACTATTTGGCCATAAGAAAAGATGAAATACCACCATTTGCGACAACATGGATGGACCTTGAGAATATTGTGCTAAGTGAAGAAAATCAGTCAGAAAAAGCTAAAAAACATACATTTCACTCATATGTGGGATATAAAACTGAAACTCATAGACACAGACAAAAGTGTGGTGGTGACCAGAGGCAAAGGCAGTGAAGGGTGTAGGGGGCCAATTATATGGTGACAGAAAATGATTTGAATGTGAGTGATGGGCACGCAATGCAACATAAGATGATGTATCATAGAAATGCACACTTGAAACATCTATGATCTTATTAACAAATGTCATCCCAATAAATTTAATAAATAATAATAATAATGTCTATGAAGAGTCTGGTATACAAGCAGTACTCATAAAATCCATCCAACCATAGATCTTACCCTTTTTACAAAAATTAACTCAAAATGAATCATAGACCTAAATGTACAACACAAAACTATAAAACTTCTAGAAGATAAACATAGGAGAAAATTTAGGTGACCTTGGGTTTGACTTTTTAAATACAATATCAGCAGCATGATTCATGGAAGAAAATATTGCTAAGGTGGATTTCATTAAAATTAAAAACTTAGGCTCTGTGAAAGCACTTAATTCACTGCTGGTAGGAATGCCTTTCTGGAAGACAGTTTGGCAGTTTCTTAAAAAACTAAACATATCTTACCATATTATCTAGCAATCATGCTCCTTGGGACTTACCCAAATGAGTGGAAAACCTATGTCTAGCAAAAATCTGCACATACATGCAGACTTTTTTATAATTGCCAAAACCAGGAAGCAGCCAAGGTGTCCTCCTGCAAGTCAGTGGATAAATAAACTGTGGTACAGTCATACAACGGAATATTATTCAATGCTAAAAATAAATTGTATCAAGCCATGGAAAGACATGGAGGAAACTTAAATGCACATTGCTAAGGGAAAGGAGTCAGTATGGAAGGCTACATATAGTGGAGGGGTCTAACTATGATATTCTGGAAAAAGGAAAACTATCGAGGCAGTAAAAGGGATCAGTGGTTATCAGAGATTTGGGGGGAGGAAGAAAAAGATAAATAGGTGGGGCACAGAAGATTTTTAGGGTCGTGACACTATTCTTTCTGTATGATAGCATAACAGTGGGTACACGGCATTACACCCTTCTCCGAGCCCATAGAGTGTACAACACAAAGAGTGAAACCAAATGTAAGCTATGGACTTAGTTAATAATAGCAGTCAACACTGGCTCGCCAATTATAACAAATCTACCACACTAATGCAAAATGTGAATAAAAGGGGAACGTGGAGGTAGGTGAGGGAGCATGTGAGAACTCTGTAGTTTCTGCTCAATTTTTCTATACACCTAAAGCTGATCTTAAAAAATAGTCTGTTAATTAAAAAAAACCCTAATGTGGACGGAGTGGCTAGAACACAAGGAACACTCAGTAAATAACAGCTATTATTCACTGTCTGCCTCGTGAGCATGTCCATGACACAATGACTTTGACAGCTGGCTAAGGGTACCCGTGATGTTAGAGTTTCTCAGCTTCCATACTATGAGCTTTGGGACTAGGTAGCTTTTTTATTGTGGGGAGCTGCCCTGAGCCCTTGCAGAATTTTAGAAGCACCTGTTCCCTCCCAACCACAGAGAACCTGCTCCTCACCCCCACCCACACCCATCTGTGACAAAAACGTCTCCAGACTGTGTCAAATGTCCTCTGATGGGCACAAAATGCTCCCAGGAGAGAACCATTGCATTACGTGCTTTTGAAGAAAAGTAAAAGGGCTCGAAAGATCTTAATCTCTACCTCTGTCAGATTAGACAAGAGTTTCCAAACTCCAAATGCAAAGTGTACACCACCAGAAATAAATTATATCTGCCGGGGCTTTTCATTTCATGATTTTGGCCTTGGGACCAAAATATGCTGGGGGAAGATCCTGGTTTGGCATTATTTGAAAGCTGGGAAGCTAATCAGTCTCTGTTTTTGGAAGTCCTGTCCAAACTGATCCAAATAAAACTAAAACCATATGGCCAGAGCGGGGATATGACGTTCACCTTTCTTCCCCTAATTCCTTTTAAAACAACCACAGGTGCCAACAGTGGTAAATTCCTTTGCCAAAAGATCACTTTGAGCCTATTTTTTTTTTTCGTTTTGTTTTCTTTAAATAACTGCTAAGGACATTTTGATACATTATGGCATTTTCCTCCCAAGAAAAAAGTTTTCAGATTAGTAATATTTTTCTTCACTAATCTCAGTCTTAGCCACTAAACCTCAATCAAAGGGTCTGGAGAAAAAAGCAAAAGACCCTGTTGTTTGTTATTTGTTAGGCTAAAAGGGGATTTTATGTGTGTACGTTAAATGGGTCGGATACCCTATGACTATCTTATTGAAGTTTGAAAGCTGGGAGTTTCCAGGAGATGGGCTCAACTTGATTTGCTTGTGAATTTTCATTAGGTACCAGCCAAAAGATTTTATTTATTTGTTTATTTATGTAGAGAATGAGGGATTTCGGCAACAGGCGCCAGTCCAGGGGAATTCACAGTTCGATGAAGACTAACAGCCCAGACAGGACTAGTACTTCCCCGACGTGGTTTCTCTGGATTTGTTATCAAAGGAAAACAGGCCTTCTAAGAATGAACTTCAAATGAATCATTCCTTTTCACCTGAAATTCCTAGTATAGCCAAAAGATACTCCAGCTAGTTTGGGGACGAAAGAGAGCGTGGGCAGAAAATGAATAGGAACATGTGTGAGATGGGGTCCCTTCGGCTCTATCCCTGAAGAAGATGGTGCCTGTACCATCAACAGGCCCACGCGTGACATTGCCCAGCTTCCATGGCACTTGGATGACATCATTTGTAGAGCGTTTAGGGCTTGGGTTTTATTTTAGGTGACGGACCTTAAGCCACAGAGCCACTCATATGTTCTTCAATAAACTTATTTTTTGTGTGCTTGTGAAACACTGGGCCCACTAAAGTGCAGGGCTGGAGTGACTCTCAGACTAAAGAAACACGTACTGTAGGTCATCTTGGTCACCAGAAGTCTCCTCAGAGATTTCTATGAAGGTGGCAAGCAGCCACCAATTCCGGCTGAGCATTAGAACACCTGCTGAATTTTTTAATACTATGGACACCCAACGTCTGTTCCAGCTCTTCTCAACCTGAAGTCTCAAGGTAAAGTTCAAGCATCAACTGCAGTTTGAGGTTGGAAGCCAAGGTTACGTAGGCTATGTAAAAACAGTAGTTACAGAAGGTCACCCAACCACGTGTTCCATTTGGACTCCTGATGAGTAACAAAAGCACATGTCATGCCCTGTCCCTGGTGAGGACACCAAGCAGAGAACAAAGGGTGCCTTTCTTCCTTAGTTCACCTTGGATGGACAATTACCTCAGACTTTCCAGGTCATATATCTTACTCTCTCTAAAACTATTATCATTGTCAGCCTCCTCTTTCTGCTTAATATAGTAGCCAATTAAAGCAGTGGGTAATTATGCCATTCTCTAAGTCCCTAGTTTTAATCTTCTCCATCAGAACCTAATACATAGTAAAAGAGGCAACAAAAGTTTGAGATTCCTGAGGGATCTAAGATAATCTCCTGTGGGAAAAAATAGTTCTCATAATAGCTTATATGTATGAAACCTGGAAAGCCCTGCCAGAAGGCAACCTTTTTAGGGAGAAGTGGAGCACATTCAGGATTTAAAAAGTCCTTCTATTTAAACAAGTATTTTAGGTGAAGAAAGTTTTCAATTGTTGTTTCTGAAGATTCACTTAAAACTGAATCGGAGAAATTACGTATTCAGGAAGATCCATTTGGCCTGGACTAGTAAAGAACCGGAGGTGCCATCGTTCGAAGTGCCAGTAGAACCAGCCAGCATGTCCGCTTAAAAGGCGCTCCTCTTAGTTTGCCCCACGGTATGCACTGCGGCCTCTGGGGTTCAGAACCCCGTGATGCATGGACAGCTTTTTGATGCTGTCCTGCAGAAGATATGCTTTTCAACCATGGGGCTTTAGGATTCTCTACTGGATGAAGGCTGCCTTTGGTGGAGTCCTGTGCAACACAGCCACGTGAACGGGTGCCCTGAGGGTCCCACTACTGCATTTCATTGTGGTGGAAAGTTATCTAAAAGGTCAAAACAGAATCATGTGGGTGAGCCGTGATTCTGTCACTAAATAACCCTACATGACATTAGGGAAATTAATCAATTCACTCATTTAGTCTTGTACTTATAAAGTACCAATTATATACCAAGAAGGTGCGTCACTAGCTCAGGATACAACAGAGATCCCCATGTCTTTGCCTGGTGGAGAAATACACATGAAGCAAAGCATCACATAGATATATGTAGAAATGCAACTTTGAATAAGGGTTGGGAAAGAATGGTGTACCAAGGGGGTCCCTCTGTTAGAATGAGGGGTCAGGGAAGACCTAACTAAACAATCAAGCTAAGATTTAAAGGATAATTAGGATTCAGACAAAATGGTGTGGAAAGAGGGTACCAGACATGGAGAACAGCAGGTATGAAGGATGGTGTTCAAGGGGGAGTTGGAGAAGTGGGCATGAGAATTACAGATAGTTGCCTCACAACGATGAAAGTGATGGCCCAAGGGTTCAAAGGCACACATGAAGGAAATGAGCGAGGGAGGTGTGAGAGGGAAAGGAGAGAGTGGTGCGCTGGTGATCTGCGCAGTGGCCCACAGCCGATGAGACCGACCGCTGCTGCAGTGAGGGAACTCTAGTCTGCATGCTCCAAGGATAGGACTTTCTCCTTGGAGAAGCTTTTGCTGGAACTAGTCATTGAGGTGGCATCCAGGAGGATGGCTGAGGTGAAGTGCCAGAGAAATGTATTGGCAATGAGGAGGTCACAGAAAACAGCCTGTCGAATGGGATCTGTGTTGAATGGGCCTCTGGATGTTTAAGTTTCTAAGGATGAAGACTGGTCCATATGCTAAAGTCTTCAGTGAGTGAGGGGACTTGACCAGGATACCTGCACACAATCCTCCCTGGGAAACTCCAAGGATCTTTGCCATACGCAGTAACAATAGTCACTGTTTTCTCAACTCTTCCAACATTGTGGAAACCACGCTACACTTCAAATCAGGAGACCCAGGTTCAAGTCTTGGTCCTGTGACTTTCTAAATGTGCCTTTTATTTTGGACATAACTCTCAGCCTTTCTCTCTGGGTTTCCTCATCTGTGAATTATGTAAGTGACCTTCAGAAGGCGGGTGAGAGGTGGGGAAGGGATGACCTGCCTCCTGAGGGAAGTACATCAGAATTTCTAAGGCAGTAGTTTTCCACTCTCTTCACACATGAAAATCACCTGAATTTGGTCTAGGCTGGGCCAAGCTTTGGAAACTTTTAAAAGGTCCCCTGTGATTCTAAGGGGCAGAGTTTGGGAACCACTGCTCAAGGGAAGCAGATGTCATTTGAGAAGCAAATTCAATATACACTACCAGAACATAAGCCCTGTCTTTCTCTTTTGTTCACTGAAATTGCCCTAGTGCCCAGAATATCTGGCACGTGGTGGGTACTGAATAAATGTGTTTGGAAAGTATCACGATCATAAAGCAGATCAGAGCACAGCTCCAGGGACGTAAATAAAGTTAAAATTGTTGCTGAATTTCTTATTCGATTACTTAATTCTCTGGTCAGTCCTGGCCATCGAACTGTGGGTGACCCTGTAACCCCAAGTATAATTCTAAAATATTAAGTTGAGTTTGTTTACAAGTGAAGGACCTCCTGCAGAATGCTCCCAGCACACACATGCCCGTGTAGCTTCAGTCTCATGAGGGGTCTGTATTCAGGGAATTTCTTTTCATCACACCTCCCAGGAGACTGAGTCATCTTCCACCTTAAACCTGTGACATCCCTCAGCAATCACAGAGTGCAGAGACTATCTGTGAGTGTCTCCCTCTGTCTCCTCCCTTTACATGAAGTTCCCTGAAAACAGAGTCTGTATTTTTTCTTGTAATTCCAACACCCCTTGATAATGATGACGATAGTGATGTCCCTGGCATGGAAACAACATTTTATCATTTAATGAATAAATTGGTACACTGTCTGGGACACATTGGGGATTTTTCTCCACTGAATTTCCTTTCAGATAGGGAAAGAACCAGGATTAAACCACATAATTGTACTTGGTCGGCAATTGTGGGAAAACTTATATGTTTATACTTTCCTGAGATAAAGAGAAAAGGGAAGTGGTAAAGGAGAGCCTTGGTGGGCATTGGCTCCTGGGGACGGGCTGGTTGACTTGGAATATTGACCTCTTCCCAGCTTGCTTTGGGGAGGTCAGCCAACAGCCTTGGCAGCAAAAGCACCATAATGAAGTTTAAAAGGAGGAGATTTCTTACGGGGTCAGAAGTGTCCCTAGCTGCAAATTCTTCCACCGTGTGGTCTCCTAGAAATAACTGGAGAGTGAGATTTTGGAAACTCAGCCTCCTGTCTTCTCATCAACCAGTTGAGTGATATTGCGTAAGCTACTTGAGCATCTATGGGTTAGCCTTTTCTTCCATAATAGGAATGGTTAAAAGTTGTTGGCTTACCCACAGTGTAGAAGTGAAAACAAAAAATTGGCAGTACCTGTAAAACGACTTTACAGTGAAACTGTAAATAAAGTCAAAATGTAGGTGCTACACAAAGTAACAGATAGCAAAGCACAGCTCATACTTAGTAGTCACTTAGGTGCCGGGGAATTTGCTGCATAAGTTCCACAGGCAAGGCCCTTGTGGGTGGCCCCCAGATCTAGCACAGGACCTGGAAGTAAGCACTGGTAATGGGTCATGGTCCATGCTGCATGTCATTTTAGCTGTGAATGGTGCTATCGTCTTTTGAGAGAACAGATAAGAGCCTAAGGAATCTGAACTTGCCAAGGTACTTTAAGCTATCCATTCCTTCCCCTATCTGGGCCCCCCAGCTATAAAGTAATAATCAGAGCCTCTTTGAAGATGTTGAATTACCTGCCCAGACCTAGAACTGCTACCTGTGAATGCCCAGAACATATCTATGAGGGACCCTGAAGGGCTGGGCATCATCCATAGTGGCCTTTGCCTGTCCTTGTCCTTCATAGCTATTCTTCCACATCTACTTTTGTACATAACTGTAGCCCCTCACTATTCCTTTCCATCTCTCTTGATAAAATCCAAATTGCCCAATAGCTATTAATCCACAAGAACAATTTCTGAGAACTGTCCTTGACCAACTAGCAGCGAAGCTAGCTGACTACTGCCTACCTCCCCCTGCTGAGGCTCCTACAACTCTCCTTCTCCACATTAGGAGACTTCTCTGGTATCTTTCATGCCTGGCATTCTTAGGTTCGTCATGCTCTTGTTGTTTTTTTTTTCTTTCTCTTCTTTAAAGGGCCTAGATTCTCTGCACAGTAAGTGAGTTCCAGGACAGGGAGCATATGGTATTTTCTTATTTTATGACTTTCTTCCATAGTCAGTGCAAAAAAAAAAGAGGCAAGTTTCCTTCTCTTCTTGCTATTGTTATTATTTAGATGGGTCTGAGCCTTTTTTTAGGAGAAAAAAACAATATTTTCCCTCTCCCATCTTAGAGTCTCCAGCTAGGGCCCTGCAAGTTGGACTTATGTGAAAGAAAGGTGAACAAGAGAGAATAAACAGACGTTTATTAACACGTGCATCATGCTCACCTGCTCAAGCACTCAGTGATGAGTGACTCAAAGGGGTGGTTACAAGGTGGGACCTATGTATCTAACTCAGTGGAGGAAAAGGAGAGGGAAGGCCACTTACTGTGAAGCAGATGATGTTTTGGGAAGATAAATGGGCTCTTGGGAAGAGATATAAGAGGTACAAAAATTTGTCAGCTGTCTGTCTGGGTGTGGTGCCAACTCATTCTTTCAGAAGAGAACGGTCAAGCTACCCTAGAAGGAGATTTATGACAACTGAGTTATTTGTGGAAGCTCTGCTTTTCGGCAGATAAGGGATTTCAAGAGTTCAGATGCCTTTAGCTCAAAAGAATTCTTGTGTCAAAGTGACGGATTTGGGTGTGGTATAATCCATTCCACTTCAACCTTCTATTTCAAATTACTATACTTTGTGTTATTATAGGATTGACGTGTAGGGCTAAACCAGTTTTAGACCTTGCTTTTGGCAGGGCGGGAACTAGAGTGAGACAAGTGAAAGGCTCACCCAACTGTCAAATTTCAGGGAGAGACACAAAACTCAGTTAAGATCATTATTTTAATGCAATGTTTTTAAAAATATAAATGCAAAAGATTCATGGTGAGCAAAATATAAACTTTTTAGGTTAAGCGAAGCTCAGTGTTACTGAAACAGGTCATTGGCATTAGGGATCTATTTCTGATACTTATTTACTATAACTGACGGCTTCATTGTCTGGGTGCCTGCTTCCAGTGGGGATTTGCCTAACCCACAGCATCCTTGAAAGTCTCCCATGTGCTTCTCTTCTTCCTTCATCTGTGATTCTATCCTCATGTGCTTGGTAACAACAGCCCACATTTCTCAGCCATGTGCCAGGCACTGAGCCAAGATCTTCACATTCATTACATCAGGTGATCCTCAGAGTCTCCATGGGTAGCAATAAAGTAGGTCCTGGCTCGGAATGAACCTATTGGGCTGGGAGAAAATGGGGTAGGGTGGGGTCCCAGCTTCAAAGAGAAGATCACCTCAGAACTTCATAGTTCTCATTTGTTTTCATGTACAGTTCTGGGCGCCAATCACTGTCTCTGGACTAGGACCACCTCTGAATGGAGAAGTCCTCCCACATCCAAAGCCTCTCCTTACCCTGACTTGCCAGTTCCCTTCCATCTGAATGAGCCGCTGTGACAGCCATTCAAGTCAACAAAAAGCGGAGGGCTTTCAAGGCTGCATTTAAAGACTCCTAAATGCCCTCTCTCGCACTCCCAAAAGTTCACTAACAGACTAACTGGTCCATCTCTTTAAATGTGCCTTGAAAACAATAGAACAGGTAAAAGGAAATTTCCATAAGGTGAGAGGAATCCAGAGTCTAAGACTAGCCGGGAGTGGCCCGATTCTCATCAGACAGAGGCAGACTCTCGCTGAATTGCTAGTGATGGTTCCCAAATCCCATCCACAGGGGAAGGTAGTCTGAGGTTTACCTGAAACACTGCCTGCTGAGAGTGTCCCTGCTTACTCGGCAAATGACTAGTAAGTTAGGAGAAAAGAACCTGAAGACTGGTTATAAAAATTTTGTAGAAGCTGGATTGGGGGGGATGTAAAATTACACCATAATAGAAGGAATTGGTCATTTCAAGTGGATGGTGAGCAAGTGAAGGTGACACTTCAAAATATTTGATGGAAAACTCTAACCACCAGCCCACCAGTTTGGTGTCACTGTTCCAAAGGAGGGAATAGAAGGTGAGTGGGACTTCTTTATCTTCCTCCCACTTTTTAAATAGAGGCAAAGAATAGGCTTCTATGAATCCTCTAAGAAACAGTGAGAAAGGGCGCCCCCTCCCCCCACCAACCTCAGT
Organism: Desmodus rotundus; assembly: GCF_022682495.2. Taxonomy (NCBI): domain Eukaryota; kingdom Metazoa; phylum Chordata; class Mammalia; order Chiroptera; family Phyllostomidae; genus Desmodus; species Desmodus rotundus. The sequence goes on from NC_071397.1 coordinate 83,002,813, forward strand.
CCTGGTCTTGTCCCGTCAGCTCCACGCTTGGGCCGCTGAGAGGCATAGAACATTACAGTTGTATAGAAAGTCATTCGCAGAGAGGATAAGAAATGAAATGGGAACTGAATTGGGCTGATCATGTGCCTCCCATATCCAAAATTAAATCTACAACCAATGGTCTCTCTGCCCCTCACCTTGCAGGGTAATGAGAACATACCAAGTAACTCCTGCTGAACTATATGTGAGCTATCGTCAAGCCCCCACACAAAACCCATCTTTAAAAACCAACCTTTCCTGATGAGGCTTTACATTTTAAAGAGACTTTTTTTTCTCTTTTTAAAAATAAGTTTATTTTTACTTTTTAAGAAAAATGTTCATAGTAGAATTTATTTTTTTTCTTGGTGCTATTTTTGCATGATGTGTAAGTGATATGCCAGGCCGCACGGAGACTCCTGTGGCTGGCTGGCTGCAGACAGCTCCCCGAACGGTGTAACTAGAGCACAGCTTCCCAAGTGAGAGACCCCCTGAGAAACCGCGGCTCAGATCTGGGACATCTCCTGCGTGAAAACCACAGTCTAGAAAATTTGAAAAGTACAGAGAAGCCTAAAGAAGAAAAAAAGTCCCTTATCATTTCACCACTTTCGGCATTTTGATGAAAATACATTTTTGTCAGTGCAATGGTTGTTTCATACATTTTAAGAGAACATCTTGATTTCAAATAGAACCCCGGGGTGGGGGGATGGTAAATTAGGCTATCTCAATTTTGAGGATTTGTGTGCCATGTTGCAGATGGACTTGAAAAGCCATGAGGGGAGGGGAAGCTTCTAAATATAACAAACTTCCCAAAAAGGCAATCTTAAACCTAACTGAAGTCATACTATTTTTGAAAGTGGAAATCCCCTCTTTCACCACACAACTCAGTGGTCGAGCCATCTAAGAATTCAACTTTTCTGCTGGCGATAGGACAAGCTTGTCCTTCGGTGAATGCCACAGTTACTCCTCTTCCTTCCTGTCACCCACAGGGTCAGTAACCAGCGTTATCAGTGAAATGTGGCACCTGGTGCCCACAGGCTGCTTCCCTGGGAGCCCAACCCTGCCCCCAACCCCCGTTCCCACTAAAAGGGGGTGTTCTCTTTGAAAGATTTCTTTCCAGGCTTCATCTCAGTTCTGTACTTGTTTCTGGACCTTTGCCAACACTTCTCCAGCGAACAGCTTGTACTTGCTTTAAATTTTTTTAAAAAACTTTTATTTTGGAAAATATACTTCATACGTGTCTCTCTAACCTTTAGCATGGCCTGAAGGAGAATGTAACAGTTTCTTTTTGTAAATGCTAGCTACATGGGAGATATCAGTCACTTTATAAAGAAAGCCAAGCTTGCCCACATCCTTAGACTCTCCCTCAAAGTTCATTTTCACGTTCAGTTTGACTTGAGCTCTGTTGGGGTGCTGATTGGCCTGCCAGAGCCGTTTCTGCATGCTGGATGTTCGAGGCAGCAACTGCAGGCAATGGTTTCCAGACCGGCCGGAGCCACCACCTACAGCAAAGCTCTTCGTGGGTCCCCCACTGTAGGGCCCCTGAGTGGCAGGGGATGAGCACAGGACCCCACGAAAGCAAATGCTTTCGTTAGATCCTTCCAGATATCCTTTTAAAGACTTTCCTTTTTTAGAGCCGTTTTAGGTTTACAACGAATTTGAGAGGAGCTAGAGCTGTTTCCCACATACCTTCCAGGCAGTGCTGAAAGGGCTTTCCTTCATCTACTTTCACCATTGAGCCCTGACAGGGTAGAATACCTCAAAAGCCCCATAGTGTTAAGAGAAAAAAAATTAAGGTCACATTTTGCATAACTGAAAACAGAGGCCTCCCCTTGTTTATTAATGTCCATCACTATAATTCCTGCCTTTGTTACGTGCTGTGTGTTTCTGCTGTTAGATGGAGTTTCTGACTCTTTCAGCCAGGGACCGAAAACCACAGAAGTGAGGTGATCCAACAAGGGAGAGCAGATGCAGCCCCTTACTCCATACTGCGTACTTTTGAAAATTAAGGGTTTCGTTGTGTGTTTTTTTGCACTCTGTAGGTAATTTTTGTTTATTTAGGAAATTTTGGAAAGTACCAAGAAGAAGAAAATAAAATTACCAATATAGATCATCTCCCCAAAATTGCCATTCTAAGCATTTTGGGAAACATCTTCTGCATTTTCTTCTATGCCTATAAATATACATGGCCACCGCCCACTTCTCTAGTTAGAATCATGTTAGACACACTGTTTTATAACAGAATTTTTTCACTTACTATGTTATAACCATTTTCCTACCATTCATTTTACTTATCTGTTGTTTTATTTGTCATTGTAAAAACCCAGAAAAATAGCCAGGGCATTTATTAGCCTCATTTCACAGATTAGGAAAATGAGGCCCGGCGGTGATGATATTAAAGTTGTAGCGAGGCTCAGGTGAGGTCTCCCAGCTGCCAGTATGGTGCTCTTCCCCTGCATCGAATTAAAAGGGTAGAAAAGCACAAACTGAGGTATCGCTGATATTCCTTTGCAAAGATTAGAGGCATTCATGATAGGCAGTTACCACAGGGACTTCTTGGAGCAGAAAAAGCTAGATAAAAGTTTATAGTTAGAATGATTAGGTATGACTATAATGATACTAGTGAGAGAAACGACAATGTTTTCAAGACCTTAAAAATATTTAGGAAACGTTGGTGAAGTTGTTCACTGGTACCACCACTTTGGAAAATAGTGAAATGTAATTAACATACCACCATCCTAACACCCACCATTTCCCGCCCCAGGTATATGCCTAAGAACAGAGCAAGGTTCAACAGACCACCATGTGTGGGCCAAATCTGTAAGTCAGGTTTTCCTGAAACACGGGCACGTGGGTCTGCATAGGGCTGCTTTTGCACTACAACAGCACAACTGAGCAATCGTGCCAAAGACCATACGACCTAAAGTATCTGCTCTCCGGCCCTCTCAGAAAAAGTGTGCTGGCCCTAGCTAAGAGGGAGAACACACATATTCACAAAAGGACATGCACGTAAACATTTACAGCAGTTTTATACACAATTTCCAAAAACTGAAGCCCCCCCAAATGTCTACCAGTGGTAGAACAAATAAATGTTGGTATATTTATACAAAGGAATAGTACAAAATATTTTTTATAAATCTATTGCTACCTACAATGCAATGTGGATGTGTATCTCACACACTTAATTTTGAGTGACAGAAAGTAGTCACAGAGTATGTCTACAAAATGAGTCCATTTGTATGAAGTCGGAGAATAGTCCAAACTTAATCTATGGTGACAGAGTCAGAATAGACTAGAAGGAGGTTTAGAGAGACTTCTGGGGTGCTGGAATCTTCTATATCTTATTCAGGGTGGTAGTTAAATGGATGCACCCATATTTTAAGATTCATCAAACTCTACACTTGAAAGTATGTTAAATTTCAAAATAAAAATTTAAGAAAAAAATTTTTAAAAAACCTATAAAGTATCAGAAGTTGTCCAAAGAGCTAGTAAAATGAGTACAGAAAAAAATCCACTCTAATATGGTCAGATGTGAAGGTTCCCACAATTATGAGAGAGCTCTCTGGTTACAATTAAAGTGACTGTGTTTTGTTAGCACAGTTAACGGAACAAGATGAGAGCAATGAAAGGTCACATCAGCAAGAGATAAGTTTGTTGGCCTTGTAAATGTTCCTCACTGAACAAAATAGAGGCAGAATCTCTGGGCCCTAGGGAAGATTCTGGGGGTCCAGGACGAGGAGGAGAAAATGCACCAAGGAGACAAGGGAGGAAGACCAGATGAGGGGCTCCTTTGATGCCCCTCAAACTGTTGCTGTCTTCCAGGTACAGCTGTATAGACTCATGGGTGATTTAATAGAAAAAATAAGAAATTATTTGCCCAAGTCTCTGAACTCTGTGAGCATGCCTGATAGACCAAAAGTATAACTATCTTTCTGATAGTGGACAGGTGCACAGAACTCCCAGATGTGATGGACACAGGGTCCCACGAATCCAACACATGCAGGAGAACTTCAGCGGAAAGGAGACTACAAACCTCGGGAGAGAAAGGGGCAATCTGTGTCTATTCTTCTTTTATCGACTTCTTTTTTATTATTGAAATACATTTGACATATAACGCTGTGTAAGTTTAAGGTGCGAACATCTGATTTGATACATTTATATATTGCATTGGGATTGCCACGGTAGTCTTAGCTAGCGCCTCTACCCCTTCACATAATTATCTTTTTTGTGTGCTGGGAATAATTAAATCTAGTCTCCTAGCAAATTTGATGTTTATAACAGTATCTATAATCACTATACTATGCCTTAGACATCCAAGACGTTCTCACTACTAATGGCAAGTCTGTACCCTGGAACCTCTTTCTTACTCCCCTGTCCCTCAATCCCTGGTAGCACCATTTTACTCTGTTTTTGTGAGTTCGGTTTTTTTATATTTGTATTCAACTACTTTATTTTTACCTATTTATAGGTATTTACATTTATACTGGCTCTTTCCTATGCCTGGAACTTTGTTCCCCTAGTGAAATGCGAATAGTCACGTCACTTCCTTCAAGTCATTGCTCAAATTTCACTTTCTTGTTCAAACCTACACAGACCCCTTATTTAAAACTGCAGCTTACACTGCCACCTCAATATTGTTGGTTTTCTTTACTCTGCTAGGTTTTTTTTCAATCTTACATATCATTTACTTATATACTATGCTAGTGACTTATTTATTATGCCTATTGTCTGTCTCTCTCCCCATAAACTGTGAACTCCGTAAGAATGGAGATTTATTTCTCTCTTACTCACATCTGCACCCCTGGCATTAGGGTGGGCACACAATGAATACTTATTTTATGAATAAGTGAATTAAGATGGGCAACCATCCTGTCTGATACGAGTATTCAGAATTAGTAACGTGACCCATACATTTGCTCTGAAAAGTTTGCAGTAATTTGTATTCCCAAATAATAATATATGAGTATGTTTATTTCCACATATTTTTATTAACATTGCATGTTTACAGTCTTTTTAATTGTGGGCTATCTGTCAGAGGCAAATACACTTGATTGGTCTTTTAAAATTTCACATATTTATTAATCATTTGCGTTTTTACTTCTAGAAATTACCTGTTTGTGTCATTTGGCCACTTTGGATTGTCTCTTTTTTCTAAACTTAAGCATCTTTTTAATAAATAAACTTACTCCTTTAGCTATCAAATATAGTCTAATTCCATATCTTTTTCTTTTAAACATTTGACTTGAAGCATTCAATACTTTCTGTTCAAAGAAATTAAGAATATGAATGCTGTATTTTATTATCTAAATAAAACAAGAGACGTTTATTTTATAGACCAACTTTATGATACCTTTTTGCAGGGAAGGATTATTTTCAGGGATCAGGGCTCTTAATTAAATTGCAGTTGTAATTAGTGGCAAGGACAGGAAACTGTCAACAGATGACACTGCACACAGTCTTGCCTTTCGGGAAAAGGGAAGAAGAAAGATAATTGCTAGGCTAGGTTTTTAAATCATTTGACCTCCAGGACAACTCTTTATAGTCAGTGAGAAGAGACAAATTTGTTGTTGCTTTTTTTCCCCTTTCTTTTTTAATAAAACAGAAACCCAATTATTTCCAGGATAAACCAAGCCGTGACTCTCTGAACAAAGAATAACAATTTTACAAGATAATACATTTCATTTGTATAATAACTTACTCTTTCAATGTGCTTTCATACATATTATCTGATTTGATCCTCCAAAACAAAGCCGTCTTACAGAAGAGTAACTCAGAAGTGCAGATAGCTAACTCAGCAACCAGGATCCCACGCTGAGTCCACGACAGAGTCAGACCCCATGGCTACTATGAAGGGTTTGCTACTCAATTGAATTATTTAGAGTTTTAGTAAATAAAAATATAAAAAGAAAATGGTATTAGAATATAAAGTTAAAACACTTTGGGCCTTAATATAGATTTCTCTTTTTGTTTTACTAAACACTTTTAAGTTCTTGGCATCTCCCCCATCTTTGAAAAACACTGACATTTACTGTTACCCTAGGTCAGTATTTGCCATTCACAGAATATGAACAAGTCAACAGTATTGAGAGAAAAAGGTTTCTGGAGAATATTACTCTATTATTTTATAATCTCTTAAATTTTGAGGGTCTTATTTTTCTACAACACATTCTTCTTGGGTTGGTAGGTTAAAGAAATATTTTAAAGGACATAAAAGAATATCAAAACTTTTTAGATACATTAGTAGATTTTTGCTTTAAAAGTATATGAGATTACAAAATGAAGCCTATAGATGTATTTGAAAGCTCTCGAATCATATTCAAATATATATGGCAACCCTATTACACATACTTCTATTTTTCTCTGAGGGAGGTCATAGTAAGGACCATAGTGAAGCTACACGTAAATTTACCTTTATACCTATCCCTGGTGAGGTGTCAGCACGCCCTGAGATCTGCATGAGGGCTACAGGACGTGTTTCCAAGAAAGGGCTCGTTTATATAATCTGAAATACTTTGGGATCCATTAGCTTTACAAACCAAGCTTAATTCCATATCCTCCCACATGTTGCTCACTCAGCTGGCCCCTGCCATTCTTAATTAATCCAGTTTGTGCCGGATATTTTTAATCTTTTATGCCATCTGTTTCCAAATACCATTTCTGTCAAGCCCCAGCTGGGTTACCACACCATTCAAACTTTCTTATTTTTGCTTCTCAGGGTTTGATTGCTGCGTTGCTGTGTTTGTTTCGTTACCTTGAGGCACGAACTCAGCAGAGGCATCAACTTTCCCCTTATTTCAAATATTTCAGGCCTTGAGCCCTTCCTGAGTATTTTGCTTGAGACATGAGAAGACTTTCGTGTGCCAAATAGGAGAGCTGGCCATCCAGGCTGTGTACCAACCTCGGTCTGGAGACCGACTCATATATCAACACTGCCTCGTGCCAGTAAGAAAAGGACTTCAGGCGGTCCGAGGGAAAAGTTCAGAGAATTATAGTGTTTTTCTTGTGCCACAAGTGAAAAGAGGACTTTTGGCTTCAAACCCCTTGTGAGACTTGCTCATGCGGATTTGTTCCAGCATATCCATTTCTCTACCAGTAACACCCTCCCCCCAAAATAAAAAAGATTTATAGAGGTTTTCTTAGGATGCCTATCATCATTTTTTATTAAAATAGCCTTCTTCTTTCATAACTTGTTTTTGTTCTAGAGAAAATATGTTCATCCGTATATTTCTGAATTGTAGTTGAATTCAAAGCAAGTCTCAGTCAGCAGCAGCTTCTTTGCAGAGATGGCAGGACAAGGTCGAAAATAATGTTGCTGTCTAAACACGAACTTTGTTGTTTATGGCTTTCCTCAATCTAGGTCACGGTTATCTGCCTAGGGTTTTCCTGGCTAAGGCAGGGGCCATGTCTGCTTAACTTTCTTCACCTGAGATCTGCCCAGGACTTGGATATATTAAGTGATGCCGTTATTTGAATATTCAACCATAGTGCTTTTTGCTTTATCTGATTAATGAATAGACTTCTTGTATTATGCAAAAGACTAATGGAATTTATGTTTCTATCTCTCCTCACAATGTAACTCCCTCCCAATATTCTTTACTTATTTACCTTTTCTTATTTAAGGAGCTTCACTACTTTGCCCTTCTCCCTTTTATCCTCCCTGACGCAAAACAAAACAAAAATCCATAAGTCTGATATTTTCATTTCCAGGGGGAGACTTTTGCTAAGATTAGGCCCATCTTTTTGAAACTAGCTACTATACCTAGGTGGTCTCCCTGCCTTCCCTAACCCATCCACCCCATCTCCAGCACCCCTTATGGAAATCTGGACCCCTGTGGCCTATCCAAAGTGAAGACGAAAAGTTCAGTCGGCTTATATGCAATTCCTGATCCTACCTGAAATGACCTCTGCTTTAAACACTATTAATAGGCTTCCTGGTGGTTTTGCTGAGTGCAACCACCTGTTAGAATATCTATAGAAATAGGGCAAATGCCCTTTCACTTTTCCTTTTCTTTGAAATGGATCATAGAACTTGAAACGGTTGACCCCATGTACTCATCAATAAATCATCAGTGTTACAACTGAGACTTTTAGTGGTTTAGGGGGCCTCCTCCCACATCTTCCTAAACCCTATTTTAGAAAAGGGGATTATAGGGGAATTCTGGCTATAACACCCCCCTCCCCAATCTCTTCCGGAAGCTGCCAATGTACTATCTCTAGAAACCTCAGGCAAGTCTGAGAAACCCCAGATCCAACACGCTGCCAAGGTTTTGAAGAGCCCTTCTGGGTCAGATCGTGGCAGAAATCTCCAGCCACTTTTTCAACTGTTTGGACTGAAACAAAATCACTAATAACTATCAGACCATCCTCACCGTGCCTCCAGTTTCACAACTGCTCCATCCTGCCCTGGAAAGAAACGAGCGCGGCTTCCCAGGCCCAGTTCAGTGGCTCCTAGAAGAACCTGAGAGGCCAGGATCCCCTCGAGAGACTTTTCCTAAAGACACGGCAGGAGCCAAGGAAGTGGAGTGCCCTCAATACGTGTGTGTGTGTGTGTGTGTATATATATATATATATATATATATATATATATATATATATATATATATATACGGTCCTTGAATTAATGATGGTTCAACTTAAGGTTTTTCAACTTTACAATGGTGTGAAAGGGATGGTATTCAGTACAAAGTGTACTTCAAGTTTTGGATTTTGGTCTTTTTCTGGGCTAACGATTTGTGGCACAAAGCTCTAGCCTGTGCTGGACGGTCAGCCAACCACCACAAGGGCAAACAACCAAATACCCTACAGTGTGTTGTTCAGTGTTAGATGATTCTTCCCCATTGTGGCTAATGTAAGTGGTCTGAGCGTGTTCAAGTTTGGCTCAGCTAAGCTATGTTGTGTGGTATGTTAGCTGCATTAAATGCAGTTTTCACTTAATGATATTTTCGACTGATGATGGTTTTAGAAAGACATCACCCCATCATAAGTCAAGGAGCATCTGTATTTAAAAAATAAATCTCTCTTTGTTGGAAGCAACAGGGCCACAAGGGGAATACTGAAATATGGTAGATAATTCTGTAGGGAGAATTTTCACATATATCCATATTCAGAAGATTTGGAAAATGAAGTGTTCTATGTAATTACTGACGCGATCCTGGCCAGCAGGGTCCATTGTGGTTGCTATATTCAAACACACATACACACGGACTACAGAAATCCTGTGGAGAAAAAGGGGCTGCGTGGCCGCTCTCCAAGTTAAAGAGAGGGCCCCTGACCCCTGCCTGGAAAGGCCTTTATTGTTTTTCTGGGCACATGACATTGAGGGCGATCCTCATTTACTATGCGCAGGTTCACCACAGGTGATTACCTTTAAAGGAGGACAAAGGACAGGACACTGCTAATTACTTCAAAGAGAAGGATGTTACAGCTCAAGGGGGAAGTTGCTCACACTCCATACTCGGGTGGTTTAGCACAGACTTTAGGAAGATGATACTCGGTAAACATTTGCTGCCTCAATTCAGGGTGAGGGAATTTTAGCAAGCGCAAGTCTCATAGCAGTCTAGGTACAATGCAGGCCTAATTTCCCACTGGAGAACCTATCCATGGATGTGGGTCCTGCTTGCCAACCTCGCTCCCCACTGGCTTTTCCGAGTGGGGGCTGAGCCACATTTCCCACGCTTGGAATGGTTCCCCACAATGATTAGAATATAGCTTGATAGTTAGAATATTGGTTAGGCTGCAGTAACATTTCTGTGTCTCTCCAAAATAAGAGTACACGTTGGCCCCTGCTAGTGACTTGGCCTCCCAGTCTTAAGGCTCTTCTTTTTGTTGCTCTTTCATTCTCAAAAATTGGTTTCCATGTGAAGATCCACAAGGGTTGATTCCGCTCCTATCACCATGCCTGCTTCCTAGCCTGAGAGAGGCGCACAGGGCACAGAAGGCGCCCCTTCCCGCTAGGAACACACAGGGCAGCGTCATGTAGCACCCCACTCTCAGTCCACCAGTCAGAACCGATCTCTGGGAGCACCTATCTGCAAGGAAGGCTGCAAAATGAAAACTGCAGCTGGGGACCCATGAACCCTTTTAAAAGGAGAAAGAGGATATTGGGGGGCAACTCTTAATTTCTACTGTAACCTACTTTCCAAGGGTTAATCAATAAAGAGAGTGGTTCTGATATTAACTTCCAACCCCGTCTCACTAAGGAATTGGTGAAAAGCCTAGTCTACAGTCATTCTATTTTTGTTATTATGATTCTAAATATTGTGCCTAATCCTCTTCTGTAGCCCACGTGTTGCTCTAAAAAGATACAACCATTTCCTTAGATGTTCTTTATATACTTTTATACCAGATACAGACATTTGTAGTCTCTCTGTCAAAAACTTCTAAACCTTCAGTCTAAGGTAAGACTCTTCATTAGTTACATTTCTGTAGGTATTGACAATCCTTATTTAAGAGTGCCAAACAATGTGTGAACTTTAGGGAGGCGATTTGGAGGGATGCAAATATTGTGGAGGTAAGAGTCAGATTTACCTTTCTCTTAGACAAGTTGCTTTATCTTTCTGCTACACGTTTTTTGGTTGTAAGCAGGAAATTGGGAATACCTCCTTGCTAGGTTGTTCCAGGATTAAAAGATCCGTTGCATAACAGGTGTCTAGCACAGCGCCTGCCTGCTACACACCAGGCACTCAGTAAACGGTTGTTCTTTTTGCTTCGCTTCTTTCCACACGCCGTGACATTCCTGCCGTGGTCCTTCATTCAGAAATGGTGGCCCTCTCTCTCTGCTCTGTCATGAAGACTTAGACAGCCCTGAGTTTTCCGTGACTCAGCTGCCACTTTGAAGTACCGTGCTGTGTAAAGAATTCTCTCCCAGAGTGCAGAAAGCATTTGATTGTTCTATGAAACGAAACCCTGCCGTTTTTTACATTTCCTTCCCCAGTGTTTACAAAAGAGCTGGATTTTGCCACTCAACTGTTCATGACAAACGCGTATGACCTTAGTGTGCTCAGGTAAGATAATAGTCACTTAACAATTTATATCGCTTCTAAACATGAAGGGAATTTTAGGCAGCTTATAAAGATGTATCTAGCACAGTAAGATAAAAAACAATTAAGAGAAGAAATTTAAAAAATGAAAAACAAGGAATGGAGTATAAATAAAGCCAGTAGTGAAATGAATGCTCCAACGTACACCCCAGAGCTCACAGACGCCTCCCTCTGCCATGGGACTAAACAGTGTACACTATTTTGTTAGCATCGCTGTAACAAAAGACCAGAAACTAGGTGGCCTAAACGACAGACATTTATTGCCCCACAGTTCTGGGGGCCAGAAGTCTGAAATCAAGCTCTTGGGTGGTTGGTTCCTTCGGAGACCTACGAGAAAAGGATCTTCTCTGGGCCTCTGTCCTCAAATGGCAGACAGCCGTCTTCTTGTCCACTTGGTGTTCTCCTTGTATGTGTGGGTACAGAGCTCCCTGCCGGACGACAGTCACATCGGATTAGGGCCCGCCTTAATGACCGCACTTTAATTTGATTGTCTTTATAAAGACCCCACCTTTATTTTATATTTATATATGACCCAAATAAGGTCATATTCTGAGGTACTGGGGGATAGGATTTGGACACGTATATTTTAGGGCACACAATTCAACCCATAATACATAACTTTCGACAGAACAAACTTGGAGCTTGTTGTTTTGTTCGCTTTGTGTTTTATGAGTTTTTAATTTTTCAAAATCCTGTTTCAGGATTTGACAGTGTCTTAGGGTAATTATTTAAACATTAATTACTGCATAGAGGGCTAGATAGAGACTCCAGTCACGTGGGTTTGCTGCCTCTTGGACCAACGAAGCTCCAAGAGCTGCTGGTAGTAGATGCTTTCTCACATTGCTGGTTCTATATCTCTTTACTCCTCCTCAATAACTAACATACATAGTATTTCCTTCCACAGTGTTCCATTGTACTCTCCGGTGTTCATGAGTACTTCTGCATTCTGGTAGTTTCCTAGGAGTTTTTGCTGGGCGCCATAATGTATCAAAGTAGCTATAGCATTTGGGTAAAAGCCCTTTCACAGCACTGAGAGAAATGTCAGTCAAGAATCCATCTGAAAACCCAGAAGAGAAACGGAGAAGGCCTTTTGCCTTTTTAAATTTTCTTAATGAAAATAACAAAACACCACAATCCAATTTTTGTGGCAGTAATGCCTCAACATTCTTGAGAAAGCAAGAAGGTGCAACAATCAAAATTTTAGAGTCAGGAGGCCTTAAATGTCATCTCCCCCGTCATTTCCAGGAGAGAGAATCAAGGCCAAGAAAGTTGAAATGTTCCGGCTCCCTATCCAGTCATCTTTCTGTTACACTTTCTTATCCTCGTGTCTTGTTGCTTTGCATACCACCTATGGATGGAACATGAGAACACAACACAGATGCCCCTCATCTGAAACCCTTGCGACCATGTGTTTCTGAATTCAGAAAGTTCTTGGATTTCAGAAAGACAATGCAGCACACATACCATATGTCCCATAACATCCTCAGTTGGGCTGGGGCGACACCTCCTCACCAAACACATTAATATTTCTGCGGTGAAGCAGGTGAATGTTCACAAGCAGGTGCAATAAATTGGGATTATATACAGCTTCCTTGCACCTCATGGGTCAGATTTTTGCCTCCAAAATGAGTTATAAAAAACCTACACTTTTCAGAGTTTTCAGTCCTCTTTGGAGTTCTGGAGTAAGGAAAAGGGGTTGTCAGCTCTCCTCCCTCTATAAGAGACTGTCAAGCTTGGTGTGCAGAGCAACCACTTGGGGCGCCCTAACGCAGAAACTCTGAAGCAGCTTCTTTGGGGTGTGGCCTGGGAATTGGAATTTTTGACGAACAACCCAGATAATTCTGATGTAGAGCTGTGGGGAAACACACTTTGAGAAACTGCCTCGAGCACAGTGTTCGGGCATGGGAAACAGGTGGGAACCTCGACTGGGCTATTTTTATCACATGCCTCTTCTGACACCTCCCTTTGACATTAGTTTGACCCTGCAGTCAAGGTTCACAGAATTTTTCCATGACATTTTGATGGGAAGTGGGTGTCCAAAGGGTGTGCATACGCAAATAATCAAAGAGACTGGAGAGAAAAATAAAGCCAAATGAGGAGAAAATTGTTATTCTAAGAATACTAGAGAGCTATAATCTGGTCACAGATTATGTCACATTCATTCATTATTTATTGAGAGCCTACTGTGGGTCAGACCCTTGTACAACCACAGACCCTTGTAGAACCACAGTTCTATATCAACTGATCTGGATTTTGTTTTCTGTTTGCTTTTTGTAACTCTCCTCTTTCTCCATACCTCTTCTTTTACTGAGTTTTTTGAGGGGTGGGGATTAGCCTTTGAAGCATATTGAGGCCCTCCAGGCTAGAGCTCCCTCTACTGGACTATAAGGAAATTAACCAGCTCTTTAATAATAGATGATCCTTTGTGTGTGCTCATAATTCACTGTCTGACCATGTCCGCTGGGCCCATGCAAGTTATTTGACTGTTATATGTAGGTAAGCATGTGAGAAATTATCTATGTACCCCATCAGAGAGCTTTAGCCTAATCTACATGGGCGAGAAGGCCTTAGTGGTAAATAGGTTAACACCCCGTAAAACTTCCCTAATATAGCCTGTTCTTGCTGGAGCTGAGGAACTGACCTTCCTTGCAAGAACCTTCTTCTACTGCGCTCCTGAGAAAATCCGTGAGTGGGACTACCATGGCCTCTCAGTCTTGGCTATAGGTAATGAGCAAAGCACGTAAGCACAGAATACTACCAAAAGCTCTTTTCTGAGCTGACTGGCATTGTTTTGCTGACCCCTCACTTACCCTCTCATCCACCTCCTCTAGCACCATTCCTTTTTGTGTACAACACCCACTATTGTCCTTGAATTCCTTTTTTTGTTTCACCCAGCAAAGATCATGCTATCACCCTCTCCTCGTATGAGGATCTGTTTCTCTTGGTTTCTCTGTTTGTATCACGTTGCACATGGAGACTTGATTATCTCTGTAGAAATTTCTCTGTTGGTGTCTCTGTTTGGAGCAGGAGCTCTGTAGGTAGATGTGTTTCTCTGTGGGAAGGTGTGGAGGTGAGAAGATGTTTACATTTTACATATGTGAGCAGTGACATATCAGTACTCACATATGGGAACATAGATGCTATTTTTAGACTGGCTGGCTTCTCTGGAAATGTAAGATTTGAATATGGGAAGGGGGAAAGAAGATAAGGAAGAAGAATGAACATTTGTGGAAGGGGAATGGACATGACTTAGGGGAGGGCCATGGGAACACTGCATTAGAGAGACCCTATTCCAGAATGTCACCTTCCCAAAAGCAGGGACTTATCTGTCTTCTGTGTCTTCTCAGGGGCTTGGTCAGGGCCTGGCACACAGCAAGCCCCCCGTATTTGCTGAATGAATGAATTATTGTGGTGGTTACTGTTACCTAAATGAGTACCCTATAGCTTTGTAAGCTGTAGAGTGTTTCGTAGTCAACAAATATGTAGGAACATCTGTGATACCAGGAATAGGTTGGAGAAGAATGATTGGCGTTGAATGCCCGAGGCAGATGCAGTTGCTGCAGGAATTCAGGTTGCGGGGAGAGGGGATTCTGTGTGCCAGGCTCTGCAGGACTCTTCCCACAGGCTGCATCAGTAATCATGGTTGAGCTCCTTACTGAGTGAAGTGGGTAACTTGGGACAAGTGTCTTTTCTCCTGTCTCTGGATTCTTCTCCTCTACCTGACCTGTAAATTTAAAATGTTAAGGTTCCTCAGTGCTCAGTTCTAAAGCACTTACTCTTCTCTATGTATATTTTCTCCTCCAGGTCAATGGCTCTAAAAACCAGGTACAGGCAGAAAATCCTATCTTTTTATCTCTAGGCAGACTCCTCAACCAGATTCTTATCCAGCTACCTAAATAACCTCTTCATATGGATGCCCGCTATTTTTTTTAACATGGCCAAAATCTAACTCTTGATTTCCTGTCCCATTCTCTTTCCCAAAATCTGCTCCTATGCTGGTTCTCCCAACTCAGTTACTGGCCCTGTCATTCACCCAGTTGCTTAAGCTAGAAATCTCTTTCTGGATCCTTCCTTGTCCTCACTTCCTTACACAATTCACAAACAACAAACATCTCCACTCACCCCATGAGCCCAAGCCCCCATCATCTCCCTCCCTGACCGCCACGGTGGCCACCCGTCTGCTCTCCTGCACTTCAATCTTGCTCCCTTAAAAACCTCTCGCTACACTGAGGCCAGAGTGATGTTTTCAGTTTTAGCTTAGGTCAGCCTGTTCACTGCTCTGCTCTAATGCTCTTCAGCTCTCCTGTTGCATTGGAACAAACCCCACACTCCTTGCCACCGGGCACAGGGACTCCACCTCCTGGGTCACGCCCCCACCTCCCCTCCCCCTACTTTGCTTCAGCCCTGGCTGTCTTTCATCCTAAACCTGCCAGCTCCTTCTACTTTTAAGGACTGTGCCTCTCCCTTCAGTCCTTTCCTGACCGAATCCTTTTTCATTCCTTACATCTCAGCTTAAACGGCACCTAGTTTGAGATGCCTTCTTTAATTATTCTATTGAAAGCAGGCCCATCAAGCTATTCCTCCCTCAGACAAGACTATTGTTTCCTTCACAGGACTCTTCCTCAGTCTGTAATTATTATATTTGTTGACTTGGTTATCCCTAATGAAGATGCAAGTTCAAGGACCCTGTCTCCTATACTGGTGAATCTCAAGTTCTTAGCCAAGTGTCGGTACAGACTGGGCATTTAGTAAACATTTGTTGACTGAATGGTAGAGCCTCAGTAGGCCTCATTACCTTATTCAGTAACCCAAAGATAAAATTACAACTTGCTCCATACAGTTGTTAATGAGGATTAACTGAGAAAATTTAAGAGATCAATACATTTAGTCACTGTTATTATTATGAATACTGTTCTTCCATATTATTACTACTAGTAGTAATAGTCATACTAGTAGTACCATTATTCCTTTCAAAAATTGGCAGATAAGGAGATGAAGATCAGAAATGTAAATAGCCTACTTGGGATCAGTTAGCTAGTACGCAGTAAAGCTTGGGTTGTCAGAGTGAAGAGTTGGAAATGACTACAGGCCTCAAGCCTGAGTGATGGGAGGGAAGGCATTCCCAATGGCGTAAGTAAGTTTTGCACAGAGGTGGCTCTATGGGGAAGATGTGCTGTGCTGAGTGGAAAGCTGGGATATGTAAAGGAGGTATAACAAACTGTTGGCGATACAGAACTTTTACTCAGATGGGAAGTCAGGAGTTCAAGATTTGAGCATCAGAACATCTAACCTCTCCATCATGATCACAACATCGTATTTCGAAAGCTGTGCAGGTAGAGTAGGTTAGCAGAAACACACACACAACCACACACTCCTGGAGGCCGAAAGATGCCCACTCTCTTCAGATGGGCCTCTCCTCTCTCTAATCTACCCACCCTTCTCTTCGCCCTGCTCCTCACAGAACTCTCCTTCAGTATTTTCTGTTCCTGGGCCCTTCTGGCAGTAGCCCATATCACTGTTGGAGGCTCCCTATGAGGTCCTCAAGAATGTGATATACGTCAGGACTCTAAAATGGGTCTTGACCATCTAACACAGGACCAGGTTTAGGTGCTGTGAATTTTTTAGGTTGAAACACCAAAACTAACTACAACAAAAAACTCTCTCCTCTTATATTGATATCTCTAAAAATAACTGAAGATAATATAGCTCTTATCATGTGCCAGTCACTATTCTAAGTACTTTACATATATTAACTAATATGGTCCTTATAAAAGCTCTATGGGGTAGATGCTATCATTTTTTCTATTTTGCAGTGGAGATTGAGGCACAGAGCGGCCAAGTAACCTGTCTAATGTCACAAAGCCACTGAGGAGAGCTGGAGCTCCTACCCACGCAGCAGGAGTTTAGCACTGTTGTTAGAAACCATTATGCTACACAGCCTCGTCGGTGGGCTCTGTTTCTCCACTCATCTCCCCAAAGACCCATATTCCTTCTGCGGTGAGGAGGAGAAGAAGAGTTTTAGGGAAAACTATTTTGTCACAAACATACAGATGTTATGCTTGAGTCCCTGAAATGAAAGAGTAAAATTGAGAAGGGAAACCAAGCACTTGAGGAGAGGGCCAGAAAACGTTTCTACTAGGGAATAAGGAAAAGAAAACTGGTAAACACAGGAGACAGATGAATAAAAGACTAATGAATACAGGAGAACATGGAAAATGTAGTGTCCCGGACATCAAGCACCTCAAGAAGGGGAGGAAGTCAACAGTATCAAAGTCTCTTAAATTGGAGGAAGAAAATTACATTCACATATAACTTCAAAGACACATTTTAATACATTATAAAATTTAGGCACTGGATTACTAGCAAAATGAGTGATGACGTGTACGCTGAAGGTGCACAACCACTTCCACACATTTGACAGCAAACAGAAATTAGCAAGCATGGTTGCTAGAGCAGACAGCAGGTAGAGGGAAATGTTTTCGCCATTGGGGAACCCTGTAAATATTGACAGGTAGGATATATAAAGCAAAGGGGGTGGAAAGCAAGCAAAGATGTAGCAAGGGGAGAGAATAACCACAGGCCTAAACGCTGAGGTGAGACAAAAGGGATCTGGAGATGTAGTGCTTAAACTTGGATGCATAATGGAATCACCTGGGGGCTTTCAAAACAATTGACACCTAGGTTCCTCCTCCAGAGTTTCTGATTGCACTGGTCTGGGGGTGTCTGGGCATCAAAATCCGTAACATTCCTTACTTGTTCTAACCTGCAGCCAAGTTTGAGAATCGCTGATGCAGGACACCAAGAGACTCCCTCTTCTTGGAATGTGAAAATAAGAACAAAGCAAAAGATATAGAGAGAGATGATGTAAATTGAAGACAAGTTTAATTGATGAAGCTCACATGTGTTGGCTTGGATCATCTCAGTAAAAAAAGAAAAGAAAAGAAAAGAAAAGAAAAAACGTTAGCTAGTGGTTTGATGATCTGTGGAGAGGGAAGGACGGAATTTGAAGACTGACACCCCTCAGCCTCTGTGAGAACACGAATGAGGCTCCTTCAGCAGAGAAGCGATAGGCAGCACAGAGGGGAAATGACATTGTTGCATCTGAGTCTTCACTGAGCCAGGACTTTACACTGGTCCCCTCATAGCTCCGCTTCACAGACAGATGGAGATGTCAAGGAAGCTGATGGAGGGTGGTCCACCGCTGGGTTGGGCTGAGGAAGGTCAAAGAAAGAGGAAGTCAATTGAGCCTGGAGTCCAGGGTTGTGCTATGTTGGCTAGAAAACAGGTTGAGTAGATTTGGAAAGTGGAAGAGAAGATCAAGAAGGATGTTGTGGTTAGAGAAAGGATCAACCACAACTGAGATTCCACACGGGAAATAATCCTTCGGGATCTATACCAATTAGGGCACATAAAAACATTAAAAATGCAAGTACCACGGGACCCCTTTGTAAAGTATGCGATTGTCTAACCACTATGCTGTATACCTGAAACTCATGCAAAATAATATTGAATGTAAACTGTAATTTTAAAATAAAAAAAAATGCAAGGACCATGTTGCCTCTAAAGCTCAATGAAGTTTGGTAAAATGAACAACAGACAAAAATTCTTAAGTCAATGACTGGACATAGCTCTGCTAACAGCAAGCTACGAGATTTTCAGCAAGTTCCTCTGTAGAGCTCTAGGATTCAGGGTGCTCATTCACACTAGGAAGAGGCTCGCCTAGATAACGTCTCAGGACTTGTGTACCTGAATCACTACATCAGCTTGTTAGGTTGCTTAGCTGCATGCCTCATCATCCTGGAAAAATACTCTTCCTTATTATAAGTTTCTTCTTGTCTCTTCCCCACCCCAGACATTGTCTTTTTTTTTTTTTTTTTTTTTTGCTTTGACATCTTTTGTCTCCATTTGCCCAACCCGCAAATGGCTGTAGCAATCTTGATATTAGAAACAGGGATCTTGAGGGGGAAAAACCTGAAGGTTCCCATTTGTCCTCTAGCATTAAACCAGCACAGGAATTACTGGTAATCCATTTAGAGAGATGGAGCCTTATTAAAACCAAAAACAAGCCGCTCATGGGAAAGCTTTTGTGCACTGAAGCCTAACTCCTCATTTGTGTCAGCCAAAAGTTGCACTGTCTTATATTACGAAGTATTTTAACCAAATGAACGTATCACATTACCATTACAAGTTTCACAATTTATATCCTAGAGTTTTCTTCTTCTTCTTTTCTTTTACCGAAAAGTTGAGATTAAGGTAAGACATTAACCTGCAAAGCCAGCAGGCTCATCTAGCACACTGTCAGCTGACCCACTTGTTTCATTTTAAATGAAACTAACCTTTGCTCTTAACTCTCCTTCTCTCTCCTACTGGCGCCTGCTTCCTGAAAATGTCATTCAGGTCAGAGTTTTCAGATGCAGCTAGAGATGGTTTTTATCTTTCTAACCAGGTGCTGCATTTTGGGGACTGCACGGTCCCATAATGTTTAGACACAGGTTTATGAGTGAGGAGAGTATATAATGACAGAATTTCCTATGAAATGTAGACATCACAGAAATTTTGAGTTTCTTAGTTACTACTAATCTTGGTTACAAAAATATGTATCTATATGTATATATCCAGCCCACTAATTTACAAATGAAATCTACTGAAATGCAAAGGAAACCTTATTTAACAGTTATGCTATTACTAGCAATAGCAATGATGATTTATTTCCACTATTCCATACACTTGCACATATGCTGAGTATGTGTTCTTCATAGCAATCTTCAGATTGTGCAGGAGCTGGCTGGTCATTCACTCATTCAGTCAGTCAACTGCCCTGTCTCATGAGAGGGGCTAAAGGCCAAACTGCCCTTTGAGCCAAATGGCCAGGTAGTTTGAGGAAAGGTCAGGTATTTACAGAGGCTGATTGCATTCATCCTGGGACTCAGAAGGTCAAGAAGTGGTGCACAAGGGACTCAGGATTCTCCATCATAATTTATGCAAATGATTCACAGTAGAGTGAACAGCACAAGATCTATAGAAACCTGACAGCTGGGGAGGGAGGATGCTATTTTAGAACCACCAGGTGGGCATCCCCTGGGATTCACTGTTGGCAGCTTGCTGGAACACCATATTCACAACTTGTAAAGGAGAAGGACCCATGTTTAACATCAAAATATTTTGGGGATTCCAATGCTATTTGTTGTCCTCTTTGTATCTCTTAATTGAGAAATGCATAACGATAAAAATCAACTAGGAATCGCTACAGCTTTGAAATGAAGTTATACTTGACTAACTCCAGCAGTACCATGCCAGTTTTCAATGTACTTCCATAGCTGCTCTGCACACGTGGACTGGACCCTTGAAACATTTCTCCTTTACAGTGAACACAGTGTAAGCTTTGTCCGTGTGGCCATGCACTGGAATGACTTTGCAGGAGGACAGGAGCTTCTCTTCCTGCTTCCAGTGTGCTCTGTTTTGCTTTCTCTTGTTTCTACTGCATGATTAGTCAGTGGTGCCATGTGTAGGGCCTTCCAGTGGTGTCCTGCCCTTGCCACATGCCGAGAGGTGTGGTCTCTCAGCCACTATTCAGCCCTAGCCTGGGCTTGTGACCACCTTCGCACAGCCCTGCAACTTAGGCACTGCAAGCTCCAGGCCTCAATCCACAAAGGAGGCCAGCTCCCTCTGTGT
This sequence comes from Desmodus rotundus, assembly GCF_022682495.2. Taxonomy (NCBI): domain Eukaryota; kingdom Metazoa; phylum Chordata; class Mammalia; order Chiroptera; family Phyllostomidae; genus Desmodus; species Desmodus rotundus. The sequence goes on from NC_071397.1 coordinate 83,023,539, forward strand.
GCCCACCCACCCGGCCAGCTTGCCTGTGCCCTGGAAGATGAGTCCCCACAGACCTCCCAACAAATACACCAAACACTCCTGGCCTTGCCCTCAGTTTGGGCTGCTATAACAGAATACACTGACTAGGTGGCTTAAACACCGAACATTTATTTCTAGCAGCTCTGGAGGCTGGAAGTCTGAGATCAGGGTGCCTGCACATCAGGGTCTTGGTAAAGTACCATACTTCTTCGTAATTTACAGATGGCATGTCTTCTTAAAGAGAGGATAAAAAAAAGAAGCAAGGGCTAGATCTCTGTCTTCTTATAAGGATACGAATCCCACCATCAGGGCTCCATCTTCATGATCTAATTATCTCCTAATGGCCTCACCTCCAAATACACTCATTTGCCACATAGTGACATTTTGGCAAAGGACGGATCACACACACAACAGTGGTCCCATGAGACGAAGAACCCCCTGGAAAATTCATAGTAAAGGGTTTAGCAGAAGCTTTCTCAGACCTCAAGAAGCTCCTTAAAAAGTTTAAAATCATGGACCCCAACACCAAATGGTTTTTATTATTAGAGAGGAATGTTCATGGCTTATTATCTGTGTACAAGCAGCAAAACTGTGATGAAAAAAAGAAGCAAACCAAGCAAACCATGGACATATTTCTACAAAGAGTGACACTTCCTCAAGAAGAGACATGGGCAGACCCTTCAGCAAGTATTCCAGAAGAAGCCATTGTCATCACAGGAGATGATCGGTCACCTAATTTCTAAATAGGAATTATTCTTTATCTCATTGCTAATATCATCAGGGCTTACTTATTAGGGCTAGGGCCGGAGGGGTTTTTTGTTTGGTTGTGTTTTTTTTTGTTTTTGTTTTTAAATCATTTTCTATGTCCTGGAACAAATTAAACAGCATAGAAATCATCTACTTTTAGAAGATAGTGATGGAATTAGTTTTTCAAAATATCCACATCTTACTTTAGGAGGATTAGATTTTAGGGAATATACTAAGTTCCTTTTGGATTTTACACCTGATTGGGCTGTTTAAAAAGCCATTCCTTTGGTCTTTCTCAAGATTGCTGAGGCTATTTGGGATCTGCTTTGGCTCCATATAAATTTTTGCAGTATTTGTTCTATATCTGTGAAATGTGCCATTGGTATTTTAATAGGAATTGTGTTGAATTTATAGGTTGCTTTGGGTAGTATGGACATTTTAATGTTAATTCTTCCAGTCCATGAACAGGTGTATGCTTCCATTTATTCATATCTTCCTCAATTTCTTTCTTCAGTGTTCTATAGTTTTCCTAACACAGGTCTTTTACCTCCTTGATTAAATTTATTCCTGGGTACTTTATTTTTTTGTTGTTGCTATAGTAAATGAGATTTTCTTGTGTAGTTTCTCTTTCTGATAGTTCATTACTAGTGTACAAAAATGCCATCAATTTCTGAATATTAACTTTTTATCCCACTACTTTCCTGAATTCACTTATTAGGTCGAGCAGTATTTTGGTGGAGACTATAGGGTTTTTTATACACACTATACACACTCTATCATGTTGTCTGCGAATAATGACAGTTTTACTTCTTCCTTTCCAATTTGGATGCCTTTTATTTCTTCTTCTTGTCTGATCACTGTGGCTAGGACTTCCAGTACTATGTTCAATAAGAGAGGTGAAAGTGGATACACTTCTCTTGTTCCTGATCTTAAGGGAAACACTTTTAGTTTTTGCTCATAGAGTATGATGTTGGCAGTAGGTTTTTTTGTATATGGCCTTTATTATGTTGAGGTATGCTCCTTCTATTCCCACTTTGCTGAGTGTTTTTATCATAAATTGGCACTGGGTTTTTATCAAATGCTTTTTCTGTATCTATTGATATGGTCATGAGATCTTTGTCTTCCATTTTGTTTATGTGATGTATCACATTTATTGATTTGCAAATATTGTTGTACCGCCCTTGTATCCCTGGAATAAATAAGCCCCACTTGATCATGGTGTTTGATCTTTTTAATGTACGCTGGATCTGGTTTGCTAGTATTTTGTTGAGGATTTTAGCATCTATGTTCATCAGAAATATTGGCCTGTGATTTTCTTTCTTTGTTGTGTCTTTGCCTGGTTTGGGTATTAGGGTAATACTGGCTTCATAAAAAGATTTTGGGTGTTTTTCCTCTTCTTGAATTTTTTGGAATAGTTTGAGAAATATAAGAGTTACCTTTTCCCTAAATGTTTGGTAAAATTCCAGTTTCCTCAGGGCTATATAGAGAAACTATGAGGGATAGGAGGAGCCGATACAAATTACCAAGTCCCAACACCTGGACAGGTGCAAGGGCCTGGAGTGTAAGAGGTCTGTCCAGAAAGTACACAGCCACATGCTGAAAAAATAGAGACATATATTGAAGAAGATGCAAGATATAAGAAACATTGTACACAGGACAATGATGCCTCAGTCCGCTTCCAAGTAGGCACCTTGGGACCTCACACAGTTCTCCCGACGGCAGCACATTGTTCCTTCTGCGCTGGTAGCAGCAGCCACAGAACAAATTTTGCCACATGTTTCATGCCAAGATCCTGCATCAAAATCTCAGACACAGTAGTTTTTGGAATCCCCAGATCAGCTTCTTATTCTCACACTGTCAGTTGCCAATCTTCATTGATTGCAGCTCATACACATTGAACTTTCTCAGGTGTTCTGCTTGTTGCAGGCCTTCCAGGATACGGATCACTTTCAAGAGATTCTTGACCATCTTTGAAGTACTTGGGCCACAACATTTTTACTTGCACTGCATTCATTACATCATCCCCAAAGCCTTCTGAATCATCTGAGTAGTTTCCAAGGAAGAATGTCCAAGCTTAAAGCAAAATTTGATGCAGATTCATTGCTCTACTCGCTTAGTCATTTTGAATGTGACGGCCACACAGTACACATGCTCACTCAGTGCATCTACCACCCCCACTGACTAGTACAGTGAAGTTGTGAGTGTTCATGCATGCACATTCCAGTCCACTCTCCTTGGCTGCCAGGTTACATTGATGTTGCACAAACCATTCTCATTATATTAATAATGGCTGGGCTTTTTCTGGACAGATCTTGCATATCAATACAAATCCCATGTAAAGATTTTTCACAAGTCCATCCTTGATAGGGGACATGAAAACGACTTTCCCCACAAGGCCAAAATTCAACTCCATAGCCATGGGCTATACCACGAACTGTGGTTTGTTACAGCATATCTCCAATTATTGCTAGGTTTCTCTCCAAAATGTCTACATCAATTTACACTCCCATCTCCAGTGCAGAAAGGTTGTCATTTCCTATTCATTACTGCCAGCCAGCACTCAGTGAGAGTGGCATACCTCGTTTTATTGCACTTTACTTTATTGTGCTTCACAGGTGTCGTGCTTTTTATGAATGGAGGGCAAGACCCTGCACCAGGAAACAGATCACGACTGACTTTACTGTGATACTTGCTTTATTACAGTGGTCTGGAACCAACACCGTAGTATCTCTGAGGCAGACCTGCACCTGATTCCTCATAGTTATTGTTCCTATGGGAGTGAAGTGGTTTCTCACTGTTTTTATCAAATTCCTCTGTCGGTGAGATTGACCATCTGTTAACCTGCTTTCTCCTTCTCGGAATCTGTGCTCATTTTCTTCCAGGGTATTTCACTTGTGGTGGTGATAGTAACGGGTCGTGATATTTTTACTCATTTGCAGGAGTTCCTTGTGTTTTCTAGATTTATTACTTGTCAGTTACAACTATTACAAATATTTTTTCTTAACATATTATGTGTCTCTAAACTTTCCTATGGGGTCTTTTAACAGAAATCTTTCATTTTGACATAGTCAAATTCAACTTTTTACCTTAGAGGTTTCTAATTTGTTAATTTTCCTTTTTTCCTACCTTTTATTTTTGGTTTACTTTGTCTCTTTCTTCTTGAGAATCTTGAGTTAAATGCTCACTTAATTTATTTTCATCTTTCAGTTTTTCTAATTTACTGAGTGAATGTGAGTTAAGGTAAATTATTGCTTTGGTGAGAGATATTTTTGAATTAAAAAATTTACTTAAAAATTTAATGTATTTTCCTTCAAATCTTTAGACAACATACTTTGATCTGAACAATATTTCCCACCTAATAATTTGCAGATGTAAGGTGCATTTGCAAAAGAAGTATTTTGTTGTAATTGTACTAAAATAAATATGTTACTGGAAGACACGGTCTGCATACAATAAAGAAGAAAAGTAGGGTGGCTAATTAGCAAGTGAAAAAAAGTAATTTAAAGTACAAATGAAGCCAAGCCACTTCCTCCTACCTTAATTCTCGCTTTCTTTCTCTAAGCTGTTAACTTTTAAAACTTGGAATTGTTTGAAGTGTTGGTTTTACTATGTATATTTATTTGTTTAATGCTGATGATGATTTTGTGGGGACACTTGAAATCATTTGTAAGAGTAGAGAGGTAAATTGAAAGTCATTTCCTCAATTCATTGTTACGGAAGTCTTTAATTATTGCATCTCTCTCTTTTCCTCCTCCTCCGTTGTTGTTGTTGAGAGAGATTCTCTCTCTTTTCCTCCTCCTCCGTTCGTTGTTGTTGAGAGAGAATCTCTCTCTTTTCTCCTCCTCCTCGTTGTTGTTGTAATATTTATTAAGGGCCTGTGAGGGGCCATGGTTCTGAACACTGGGAGTATAGTACAGCAGATAACAAAGTAGACGAGATCCCTACTCAGCTGGAGCTCTCAAGAGAGAAAGCCTGCAGCAAACAGACAAATAATAAGGTAACTTTAAATACAGGTATTTCCCGGGAAGAAGATAAAACATGGTGGCCCTTGAGCTACCCAGAAGAAGAAGCCAGCACCATGGAGGCCACCTGGAAGGGCAGCTGGATGGAGTCACAGCAAACGTGAGTGCACTCAGCAGCGCCCCCCTCCTTTATCCAAAGTGTAACAAGAATAAGCTTAGTAGATTGGATCGCTGTGAAGGAGAGAAACTATCTGTTCCACAGACCTGTTCATCACAAAGTAGTGCACAAACAGGTCTGACCATGACACTCTTCAGTCGTGATGGGAGGCGCAACAGGCAGAAGTGACTTTCGTGCAGAAAAGTTAATTCTGGAAAAATAGAAATGTTTGTAGATTGCTTATGAGAGGTGGGGTGTGGTGTGAGAGGAGAAATAAGTGCAGATGAGGATAGGTTTCTCGGCCAGTAACGACCATTTCACAAGGGAGTCCGAGAGGGTTAATATGGCTCAGGTCTCAGTACACAAATTCAAGTGTCTCGATGTAGCGTGTTTCTTCCATCCTGTAACTTTCCATCCAATTAGGGGGTTTTATTCTTAGTCCTTCTCCCTCCAAGTTCCAACTCAGCTGGCTCTAGGCATTCACATTTCAGGATCTTTCCCCAAGAACCTAAGTTTCTCTTCTATTTCTTACCAGAACAATTTATTCCACCCAATCCACCATCCTCTTAACCTGTATGCTCACATCTAGATCCTCAGAAAAACAGAGGATCCTTCGGATACAAAGGTACCCACTAGAAGGCAGTGAGGAGTTAAAAATGAGAGCAAAACTTGTTTGCCATTATATCTCTAACTGCTTTGGCATTCTACCACATCCGATAAAAACACTGTCGTTTCTTTGTGCTGTTAAGAGTTTAGAAGCTACACAATCAGCACGTGTTACAGCAACTTTGCAGTCCTGACCAGTCCAAATCTTATTGACTGAGTCGGTTCTGAAGCTGATTCATTTTGCCTTTCCTTGACTGATATTATAAATTACCTACTTGTAATATATGGTTTGGCTCGGGGTGCTTTGTAGTGTTTTGTTTTATTTTTTGTCATTCATATAATTTCAATGCTTTAATTTTATTCAGGTGAATTTATAAGCATGCAGCTGTGAGTGGTCACGAAATGTTTCCTGGCTGTGTTTCTATTCCATACATGTATGTAAAGCCCTGATTAATTTCTGCAAAGCCAATAATTCAAACCTATGAGGGCTTTTTTCTTCAGAGCGCATCATGGAGCAATTTTTACTTTCAAATCACAGCTTTAAGAATTGTATAATTGGTTAAAAGAGAGAAAATAATGTGCACACATATATTAATAATGACATATTTTCTTTCCTGGGTTGTGAGTTGAGAAGGAAATAGATATTCATATTTCTGAGTGAATTTTGATGAGATAAAACATTTTTGAAATGCCTTGTTTAAACAACATCAGCAACAACAACAGATCTTAAGAAGTTTAAATGAAAATCTGGCCAAAGTTTTTACCCACTTTTGGCTTCTGAGTTTTACTTTTGTTTGTAACTGGGATTCCGGAAATACTTAATTTTGTAAAACTAAATTTTGAAATGTGACTATCTTCTCCCTTCACATCACTTCCAGTATTGTAGAGGAGTACACACATTATTTTATGTTTATTTGTGTCTATGATGGTACATATTTGCACTCCAGAGGTGCACATGCACTTGGTGTTTTATTTTTAAATGACAACTAATCTGAAGGTAAAATGCAATTAAAATCATATGTACAGTGCCATCTAAAAAGAGAAAATATCCAGTAAAAAAGCCCTTTAGAAATGTGCAAATTTATATGAGAAAAATTTAAAAACTCTCCTGAAGAATGTAACAATTGACTCTGAAGGGGTTTAGAGTATGCCACTCCAAAATAAGCTAATCTGACATAACGATTATTTGAGGCTAAAGGCTATTGTAAAGAAGCAAACACTCAAAAATCTCTCTGCCCTCCCCCATCTACCAGGAAGGGCAAGATGATTCTTAATCACCAGAGACAATTCTAGACTCTTATCGACTCAGAGAATCTATATAACCAGACTTACTAACTAGTCCTTATCTTCCATTAGTTTCCCCCATACATTTACCTTCTCACAGTTTGCTACCCCTAAAAGCCTAAACTCTTTTACATTTGTAATATAACTTCTTGATAAATATATTTTGTTGTTGTTGTTAAGATATTATATAAGCTCACATTCTAACCACCCCTTTGAGTTACTCATCACTGTGGTTTCTCCCACGTAAGAGTTTAGCACGCATTAATAAACAGTTTGCTTTTCTCTTGTTAATCCGTCTTCTGTCAGTCTAATTTGCAGTCCTGGCTGAGAAACCTAGAAAGGTGGAGGGGAAGTATTTTCCTTCCTTACAGCTTCAGTGACTATGAAGACATATTATGGATATCATAGATAGAAAGACTCAATAACAATAAATTGTCATTTAAATTCTAAGTGTAGCATTATCCTGATAAAAATAACACTATAAAATTTATCTGGAAAAATGTATTTAAATAGCTAAAAAAAAAATAGCCCAGGGGCCACACAACAGCAACCCCCCCCACTTTTAAAATCCAGTTATAATCCAGTAAAAGCTCAAAGCCCCCACCCCTCAATGCTGGTGTATCTCTCCACACCATGCCCCTCTCCTTTCTCAGAGAGTGAATAAGAACTTTACTCTCTACAAAAAAAAAAATTTTTAGACCCTAAAAGATAAAAAGGTATATAGGAGATTCAGTTTACCAGATATTAAAAATACCACAGATTTAGTAATTAAATGTCTAGTATTGATACATGAATAGAAAGACCAGTGGAATAAATTTTAAAACATTAAAAAAACACAAATACATTCAACAATTTGGTATATAATAAAGATGACATTTCATATCAGTAAAAATGGACACTTAGATTAATGGGACACTGATTGTCCATTTGAAGAAAAGATAGAATTGGATCTCTACCTCACATTATAAATGAGGATAAGACTTCAAGTATAGCAAATATTTAAAAGTAAAAATAAATAAATAAATAAAATTGTAGAAGAAAACATGGGTGAATTCCTTGCTAAACTTAGAATAAGAAGAGCTCTAATATGACTGACATTTAAGAACTCATAAAATTAAAGGAGGTATATTCAAGTACATAATCTCTAAAAAAACAATTTAGCATGGTAAATACACCATACAGAAAGGAAATGACAAAATGATAAACCGGAAAACATTGAAAATAGTATCAATGACAGATACTGTTCTTCCAAATAGATAGTTAATTCCTAAAGGGCTGCCAGGAATTAAGAGATAACCTAATAGAAAATTGAGCAAAACAGATGAACAGACATTTCACTGAAAAAGAAATATTCATCTCCAAATAAAAAACAAATTAATATGAGAAATACAAATTCAAACTGTATTACCACAAAGGCAAAGTTGGTGCAGACCATGTGAAGGGGAGTCTCACAATGCCTGCCGGAATTACAGGGCTGGTAGTCCTCGGACCCTGCAATCCCACATCTGGACATCTTTCCTACAATTACATGTGCACATATGGTAAATGAAAATGTACAGGCCTACTCAGTGTGGTGGGTGGACCAAAGAAACTGGGGCTCACTTAAATAATTAATGTACAGAAAATATCCTGAGGACATTTTCTGCTCTGACACGCAGAGATGTTCAGGCCAGCCCCGAAAGCGACAAACGCAACGTGCAAAACCGTGTGTGGTGTAGGCTGCACTCGGTGTGGTAAAATGAGGAGGGCGAGAAAGAATATATTATGTATTTATCTATTTGTATACACACAAAGAAATATTGAACATGTAGACAAATAGGCAAAAACACAAAATTAACACAAAGAGTAGAGAGAGAGAGAGGGTAAGACAGACGGGGACAGATGAGAAGTGAGACTTCTTTGCATATGCCCTTTTACATCATTTTAAATTCTGAACCATGTAAATGTATTGACTTGGAAGGAATCCTGTGCTCATTGAAACAAAGGTTGTTTTCATTGCAAATGAGACAAACAGCAGGGCTGTGAGCCCAAACCAATTCTTAGTTTCCATAATTTACAACGTGATTTTTTTTTAGCTATTTTCTTCTTTGGAATAAGACATTTTCGGCTGTGTTTTTTTTCTTTTTATGGCATGAGTTATGGTGGATATTTATATTTAACCTCAAAATAGCACCCTCCTTGCACACTCACACACTCACACTGTACCCCCTCCTGTCACCTCCCCCAGCCACCATGTCCCCACTGAGCCAATGAGGGCCTTCACCTGCCAGCCTCTTCCAGAGCTCTGACCCCAAATGTGATCACTACTTCATCAGATTTGTGTTCAGTGTGTACCATGGTGAATCCAAAAAATAAAGACTCATCACTCTCATATATGGTCAAGATAGAATAAAATGGGAAAACACAAATACTTTGACAATGACTTAGAATAAAATTGTGAAGTGAGAGGTGTCATTGATCTTCTTCTATCTCTGTTTCTAAGAACCATCTGCCACCTTGTGATGCTTTCTTCCCTGGGGTACTCAGCTCCTACCTGGTACCCAAAGTCTCTTGTAACCCATCATTAGTAAGGAGAGCTCCAAGGTGTTGGGCCCCACTTATTGAGTACTCATTTGTGCTTTCTCCTTACCTTATCCCAGCCACTGCTTTAGAAAGCTGGTAGAATTACTTTCTACCTTTTTTATGTCAATGGAACCTGAGGCCCAGAGAATTAAGGAAATTCCTAAGGTAATATTCCAAATGATGAAAGTTGCAAAATCAGGTTTGGAACCCAGGAATTCCTCACACCTAAGCCCATCTCTCCTGCCTGACCCATATATACATTATCCCCATTTCCTCCTCAAGGAGCAACGAAGATTTCTCTCTCTCACCTGTCCAATATTCTGAAGGAGCTATTGCTATGGAAATCCATATGATAAACTAAATGTACACTAGTGACAATGGCCAATAAAACCTTACTAATGCCTTATCATAATATCTAAGGTTTATTGAGCACTTACAATATGCTAAGCACTGGGCAAAATGCTCTATTTATGCAATATTTTAATCTCTACCACATATTTAGGATGCGGGCATTATTACCTTCATTTTACAAATGAAGACACCTAGGCATAGAGGTCTGAACCCTCCCAGGGCACAGTTGGGAAGTGGCAGAGCCTGAAAGTGGCAGGCAGCTCATTTTGAACCTGGGGTCTTGGCCATCACAAGTCTGAGTCCCTCATTAGTACCTCCAAAGATACTTATAACTGAAGAAGACAGTCTTGGAGAGCACAGCTTTAATCACAAGAAACAAGTCTGTATTAGAGACCTTCTAATCTCCAGCTGGGAGAGATTTTAATGCATGCAGGAACCTTCTTCCATGAAGGAGTGCTTTTCCAGGTTTTCCAAATATGCAGGCTTCCTCTGTTCTCAGGCTAGTCTTGGCTCCCCTGAAATCAGACCCTAATCGAGTTTTTAGGGTGAATCAAAATAAGACCTTCTTTCGTCTGAGGTCTCAGATGAGGGCTCCATGGTATAAGCCCCCTAATAATTCACATCCACACCCAGACAAGTTGCATTTCCACATGATCTGGTCAGTTGGCAGCTTCCAGGGCCAGCTAGTAATGTTTCACAGCCCCAAATCCTGCTTCCAGCTCTAATTTTTTAAGTGTAGTTTTTCCTGTGGGTTAGAGAGGGGATGTAGAAATAAGCCACGCATGCACTTTCTCAAGAATGTTCCGAGGAACTTCAAGTCCATAAGATACTTGGCCCCTTCCCAAAAGTGCAAGTTACATCATTTGGGAAAGGGACTCTAATCATAATGGTACCAAACATGCACTTTATCTGAAGAGAATGCAACTACACTCAACTCAGAGATCCTTTATGTCTTTTATTTCTCTTCTATTTCAAACTAGACTTCATCTCCATCATCAGAGGAACAAAGAGATCACTGCTGAGAAGGAGCGGAACAAAACCATTTCTTCTTTGCTGCTGTGATTCCACAAGCTCAGCTATACAGTGTGGGCAAAAGTAGGTTTATAGTCATGAGTTCAAGGAACAGTTTATTCTGCTGTCATTACTTATTTATGAATTATTGTATTATTTTCCTTATTATTATTGTGATTACTTTGCATCCTTATTTGTGATTATTTATGATTTAATAAATAGGTAACGATGGCTGGTAATTTAACCTACTTTTGCTCAACCCTCCGTTGTTCAAAGTTATTCCCCTCCTTGGAAGGGATTACTGTTATTTGAAGTGCCATTTGGTGATATACTATTTTTGCATCTTTTTGGTCTCCTTTGAGAACAAGCTATTCTCCTGTTTCTGGAAATGCGGTTTTATTAGAACACAGCCACACCCATTTGTTTACATCATCAATGGCTGCTTTGGCATGACAACAGTAAGTGGGACAGATACCATGTGGGCCACAAAGCCAAACATATTTACTATCTGACCCTTTACCCCCAAACATTGGCGAACCCCTGTATTAGAACTTCACCCCCCTCAAGGCACGATCCCACTCCAGTGGTCAAGGGCTTTTCAGGCTGGAGCCAGAGCAAGCACTGCAATTAGAATCCAGGGCTGCAGCTGTTGGCTGTGCTCTTAGCCACGTGTCCTAAACTCTTCTGAATCTCAGCTTCTTTACCAGTGGAACACTCCTGTAAGCGTAGCACTGTCTCAGAGGGCTGTGAGGATTCAGTGACCTTTCACATGTGTTTGAAGAGAAGCAAGTTCACAATAGGTATTGGCTATCATTATAACTATTATTATTGATATTATCATCAATATATTGTTATTAAGATTTACCAGCCTGTTAGCATAATTAAGAATCTAAGAAGAGCTTAAAACTAGGAAAATTTCCTTTGTTTACTCTACCATTTCTCAGATTTCTATGACAAGAGAATGCTTTTTCAGTAGTTCCTGGGCACCCTCCAAAGACAACTGCCCTGCCTTACATCTTTGGTAGAAGAGTCTGTCTTCCTCCAGGCCCTGCGTCTCTTCCTTTCTTTTCACTTCTCTTTTGTCTCTTGCCCTTTACTCTTTTTCCTTCTGTGGTCTAGCTCTTCCTGTGAAATGCTTAGTGTTTCAAGCTGCAATGTTTCTCACTCCTTGTTTCCAACGAATTGTACTTGTCCTGACATTCATTCTCTGGGGATCTAACTTCCAGACAATTGAAAGCCAGCCAATATGATAGATGAGCTAGTCCTTCCATTTGTTTCACAGATGGCAAGAAGGCCCTGAATCTAGTATTGTAATGTCACGACCCTGATCGAAGCTGTGTGTGTATGCTCAGGTACAGGTGTGTGTGTGTGTGTGTGTGTGTGTGTGAGGGGTTGTGGGAGGAAGATTGCAGAACACATTATCCCTGCCCCAACAAACACATGTGACACCCAAACTACAACAACAACAACAAAAATTGAAGAGGTAGAGGACACATTTCTGAAACATCTTAGGAGTCTGATCTGAAGGAATTAATATCTGATGAAATGAGACATATGAGAGAAAAAGAGATATCTAAGAAAATTCCCTCATCTCTAGCTCTGGTGGTTGAATGGCTAGCTATGCCAGTTGCTGAGACAGGTGTTAGGAGTTCAGGGTTTTTTCAACTTTTATATTTGAACTCCCCATAAGATAGTTACATGGAGATGATTCACAATCAGCTAGATACATGGGTTTGAAGAACAAGAGTGATATCATGGCTGCAGATGAAGATAATGTTTGTAATTAAAGCTCCTGGCTATTGATAAGCTTGCCCAGGGAGAGAAGTGTTGAGAAGAGAGAACGAAGACAGATGCCTAGGAAATAGCATCACTTAAAGATAAGAAGCCACACAAGAACTGACAGATGATTAGAATAAAAAACAGAGAATATTATCTGAGCAACTAATAGAAGAGTGGTTTTTTGAAGGAAAGACATGACTGAGGCAAATGTAAAGAGATCAAAAACAGGACTTACTCATTCACAGATTCGTTCGTTCAACAAACACGGGATGTCTAATATGTGCCGGAGATTGTTCCAGTTGCTGGGGACAGAGGTAAATATGAAGCCATCTTTCTCTCAGGGAACCTAGTTTATTGAGAAAGGCAAAAAAAAAAAAAAAAAAGGAAAAGAAAAGGCAATTACAACATAATACATAACGAATAAATGAAGGTGTTATGAGATGACATGGGTATGGCTGGGCCTCAGGGACAGCACTTTCAGGGGAGGGATGAGAGAAGGTACAACCTTATGCAGGTGTTGTATTCAGGGAACTTGGTTCTCCATAAATAAAAGACCTGGGTTGATGACTACATATGGACATGGGGTGGGGAGAGGTGTTATTTTTTTAGGAGGATGGAAACAACTAGGATTTATCCATAAAAAGGAAAGACTGGAGATAAATAAAAATGGATTCACTCATTCACAAGTTTTCTGGCTGGATCAAGGGAAGAGGGAAGGTATAGGGTGGGGAAGGAATTGGAAATCAGAGTACAGGTGGTCAAACTAGCCTTGCAGGGAGGAAAGCTTGTCTTTCACAGAGATAGCTATCAGGAAGAGGATGGCTGGGTGGATGGATAGATATGCAGACAAACTCCAGAACCAGAAGGATAAGTTTTTAAATACCAGAAATAATCAATTAGCAGATAGAATTATTAATCTCATCTTTTCCTCCACTTATGAGTGGAAAAAAAATAGTGAGTAAAAGGAATCACTTGAATGAGCAACCTCGAAGGCCTTTCAAAGAATCTGGTAGACTTTGCTGGAAATACTTTAATCAGCAGCCTGATGCATGGGAACTGGGTTTGTGGGGCTCTGCTGGGAAGTGCTCGATTGCCGGGGCGGTCTGCCAGAGGTGGGGGGCTTGCTCATATCAGCAACCAGGAGGCACAAAGGTCACCAGGCCTGAGGAAGCGATATATCCATCTCCTCCCCCACACGTTTCCTCTATAACACTAGTACTCAGCCTCTTGCCTGACTGCTTCATCGAAACTTGTCCCTTGAAGGTCACCAATGACATCTTCATTGCTAACTCAAATGGCCTTTTCTTCCACCCTGTTCTCATCATCCCCCGTAGTCTAATGTTTATCAAAGTCATTTCAGTGACAGCTGACACAAATGGCCTCTTTTTGAAACTCTCTGGCTTCCATGACACTGCACTACTGTGATTTTCCTCCTACTCATGAGTAAAGGGTAATTCCTAGAGGATGGAAAAATGAAGTTTACGGTACAACTCAGTGAAGGACAGAGTTGTGCTAGTATTACAAAGCTCTTATGATGGCTATAAGGCCCTGAAAATCTAACCCTCTTTCTTACTAGTTTCCACCTGGCCACACTGTTCTTGCCGACCTGGAAACACGTCAGGTACACTACTGCCTTTGTTACCCTCTGCCCGGTGTGCCCCTGTCTGATATCCTTGGGGTTAAGTCCTTCGCCTCCGGAATGTGCGTTTAAGACATTATTTGAGAATACTCAAGTCTACTCTGGAAGATGAGAAAAACAATGGGATGGATAAAACTCTTAAGATATGTTAAAAATAGGAAGTGTGTCTCAGTGGATTGAGTGCCAGCCTGTGAACCAAAGGGTCACTAGTTTGATTCCCAGTCAGGGCACGTGCCTGGGTTGGAAGCCAGGTCCCCAATAGGGGGTACCCCAGGGGCAACCACACATTGATGTTTCTCTCCCTCTCTTCCTCCTTCCCTTCTCCTCTCTAAAAATAAATAAATAAATAAATCTTTTAAAAAATAGGAAGTATCCTATGAGACATGTTAAACACAGACATAATGAATGAGACAGAGGATTTTAAAAGCGTGGAATAATCAAGACTGTTATTTCTAAACAGGGATGGAAGGACCAAGTAGTAAGGCACAGATCCTGCCACCTCCAGGTTGACAGCTGTGTCTCCTCAAATTGGCCACTCTGTGGTGATATGTATTATGGTCCCCACTCTGGCTCCATGTGTGTTCTGCCCAAGAGAACAAGAAAAAGCTCATAGTTACTCATCAGATTAATAGACAAGCCAAAGCTGTTAGCCAAAGCTGTACTTGACCCTGAGGCTCTCAGATAGAGCAAATATTTCTTGGCCCCAGGTACCTTTTGTCTGCTGAGTCCCTGGGTTAAGTTCAAGTCTGGTCCTTTCAATCATGCTATTGGATAGAAGGCTAGTGTGTATTTGCGTGTGGGGGGAGTGGAGGGGGGAGAGAGAGAGAATATATTAACATTGCATAACCTGGGATTCATATAGTGTGAGCTTTCTACTGGCTTATACATTATCTTAAGTAGGTAAACCAATATCATTTCTCTCCTCTTGCTGCTCCCCACGTGTTTTAGGTTGATTCTACATGATTTGAGCATTTTAACTGGGTCTGTTAGCCTTTCTGTTCCACTACAGCACAGTTTGCCCGGTAATCAGAGGTTACCACTGCATCAAGGTCATATCCCACAACAACCTCGCTCAAGGCTTTTTTAAAACGTCACCTTCTCAATGAAGCATAGCCTGCCCTTTCTATTTAAAATTACAATCCCTGTGACTAGCCCCCTGACTCCATTCCGCTCTTCTAATCCTTCACAGCTACCTTTTTCCAACGTGTACAATATATTTGTTTGTTCATTGTTTATTATAGGTCTCTCCCACTAGAATATAAATGCTCTTGTTCTTAGTCCATTACTCACTGATAGCCCACATTCATAAAAAAGTGCCTGAGCCATTGCAGGCGCTCAAAAATATTTATTGTCATGCTGAGTTGTCACAGACCAGGCATGCATAAAGGAAGTGGCCTAAGTGCCGGTGTATACAGGCTGGTGCTCAACAACAGCTCCAGCACTGGGAAAGAACAAGGAGGAAAGCGCACAGCCCCCAGAAAAGGCTAAACCTCGAGGGATGATTTCAGTAGAGAAGACAGGAATGAAAGGAAAATCCAAGAACCATCTTCGGACATACGGAGAATTATTAAATGGAGAACTAGCTCTTATCTTCCATTTCTAGTGGACTACTGGAAGAAAGAACACATTTTAACTGGTATGATCAGTTTAATTTTTTGAAAACACCCATTTCTAAATTTAAGTGCAAATTCCACTCCTTAAGGGAATAAACGGGGGTTAAGCAGATGATTAAGTGAAGCAAGAAGAAGGTAAAGAACAGGACATGGTGTGGATTTCGATGAACTTGGTGAGCCAGAGCAACCCCTCCTAGGCCAAGAGTTGAAATACGGAAATATAGGCCCAATTTTGTCCCATTCAAGAATGTTCAGAATCCATTTGTTTTTAATTCCTCAGTTTTTAAAACTCTGAGCTAAACACACTCCATTAATTTGGCCTGCCAGTTTATCACACTGGCATCAGATTCAAGGCCCTCGGTCATCTGTTACCAACCTCCTTTTTGCACATGTGTGAGCACTTTTTCTAAGCATGAGTATTCTATTCTTTTTAGGCACCTCTACTCACACTCCCAGGACCTTCAGGCAGTCCCGGTGTAGCCTGGGTCCCCACTTACAGAGGGAAAGACAGGGGGTAGGACCCCAGAAGATTGCTTCTGTCAGAGCCAGGCTAACTCCTTTCAGGTAAAGAGGCAGGGCCGGGAAGACCCAGGGGACTACACTCCCAACAGATGCCTCCCTCGAGGCAACCTGCCCCACACTGGACATATCAGGCCAGGTACACTGGGTCTCTGGGACCGTGACCAAGGAATTGGATGCTTTCCTGGTCATCCAAAGACCAGACCAGGAGACCACCTTTCTCAGCAGGTCTCCCACCCCGCAAAGGCACAGGGCCCAGGGAAAAACCAGGCACATGGGGCCTCGACAGGGTGCCGGCCACGATTCCGTGCCAGGTGGAGCGAGCCCGGGCGGTGCGACACACGCCCACAGACAGGTTCTCCCTTGGGGACTCAGGCCTGCGCCCCGCCTGGGCGGCTAAGATTCTTGCTGTGGCTCAAACTGCCCCACCCTGCCCCGAGGTGGCAAACTCGGACCCAGTGGCTTCAACTCTAAAAAGTCTGTGCTAACCCACCCAAGAAGGGAGGGTGTCCACTTCGACCTCAGTCCCCCAGAGCTCGAACCCCCTTCTCCATGAAGGAATCGGAGACCTCCTGTCCTTGGTGTCCGCAAAATGCGTTCACCTGCGGCGAACCTGTGCCCAGGCGAGCAGGACCGGGCCCCATTGCAGGAGCCGGGGGAGGCAACAACAGCCCCTGCGGCCAGGCCTTGGGCTTTCCCGGGGTCCCTCTCAGGGCCCAGGAGCCCTGTCCCGCCTGGAGAGTGCCCACTGCGTCCCTTGACCCCGCAGGACACCTGCATCCCGAGATAAGCTGCCCTCTGCCTCCATGGGGCTTGGAGCCCTGGGGCCAGGGTGATAGTCACTGGCCTAAGTTGCGGGAAACCCGCAGACCCCTCCTTCCCGTCCTCCCCACTGCGAAGATCCTCCTGTTCTTCTATCTGTAAGGGGGACGGAAGAACAGGGGGGAGGCCCCCAGGAATGGCTTTTGTCGGAGCCGCTGCTGGCTGGTTTTGGGCCCAGATGTGGGCCCGGCAGGCGCAGGGCAGGCCCCCCAAACACAAGCTCCCTCGGGGCAACGTGCCCCACCCTTGTTATATCAGGCCAGCTTCACAGGGTCCCTGGGGTCGTGTCTGTGGAACTGGACCCTCTCCCTGCCACCCGGAGGACCACCCGTTTTCCCGTGAACCACACTTCTCTGCAGGTCTCCCATCCCGCAAAGGCAGAGTGCCCCGGGAAGAACTAGGGACCCGGGGCCTGCACGGAGGGCGGCCACGGTTCCGAGCCAGGTGGAGCGGGCCCGGGCGGGCGGGACCCACGCCCACGGACGGGTTCTCCTGTGGGGAGTCAGGCCTGCGCTCCGCCTGGGCGGCTAAGAGTCTGGCTTTGGCTGAAACTTCCTCACCCGTCCCCAAGGCGGCAAACTTGACCGAGGGGCTTCCAGTCTCTAAAGTCTGTGATAAACCGCCCATCAAGGCAGTCTGACCGCTTCCACTTGAGTCCCCCAGAGCTCGCACCCCCTTCTCCATAAAGGACCATGAGGCCACCTGTCCTTGGTGTCGACTAAAGCCATTCACCTGCCGTGAACCTGGGTCCGGGGCGAGCAGGACCAGGACCCCTGGCAGGAGCCCGGGGAGGTAATGAGAGCCTGTGTGGCCTGTGCTGTGGCTTTCCAGGGGTATCTCACGGGGCCTGGGGGTCCTCTGTCGCCTGGAGAGTGCCCATGCTGTCCTTTCACCCCCGCAGGACACCTGCATCAGCAATAAGCGGCCCTCTGCCTCCCTGGGGCTCAGGCCCCTGGGGCCAGGGTGCGAGAAACAGGCGTAAGTTGCGGGAAACCCGCAGACCCCTTTGTCCCATCCTTCCCACTGGGAAGATTCCCCCTGTTCTTCCATCCATAAGGGGATCCCCTTCGCTGCTTGGCTCCCATCTGTTTCTTCTTGCTATTGCTCCTCTAATCCACCATTCTTTAAAGACACGCAGATCAAGACCCATCAAGTCCTAACAATTTCTTAGCCTACTCTAGTCTACAGCAATCTGTCTTGTAATTTTTGTGGCTTTTGCAACAGTGCATTATGAAATTAGTCTTGTTTCCTATGTATATGCATTATTCTTCCTACTAGCTTGTAAAATTCTCAGGGGTTAGTGTGTGGGACTAGAGCGTACTCAGTCCTTGGTGTTAGAAAAATCAAGTTTTAATCTGGCCTTTGCCACCTGTTATTATTGTGACATTGTGCTGGTGACTGAACTCTTCTTAGCTTTTGTTTTTCACCTATAAAACATACGTAATATTTCTTCACAGAGATGATGCAAGGTTTAAATGAGCGAAATATATAATGGACATTGTCAATGGATTAAAAAGTGGAACATAATAAGGATTTAACCAGCATTGATTGATCTTATTTTTATGCAAACTCTTTTGCTTGCCCTGTAGTGCTTGGTTGTAGGTTTTTGCTCAATGGAACATTGACAGTTAATAATTGTTTATTTGTTTCTCATAGAGAAGATTGCCCTGACTCTGAAAACAGGCATCTTATATCTTAATTCAATAGTTGGAAATCTCTAATGAATATCTGAGAACACACAAGTCACCAATGATTCAGTATGAGTTTAGTCCATGATCAGGACAGGAATATAAACAAAAATTTTAGGAGTTCCCTCATTCCTGTAATTAGAGTGTATCTAAAGCAGGTGTCCTCAGATAGGGAGATGGGGGCAAGTGTGCTCCCAGGGGATATCTGGCAATGTCTGGAGACGTTTCTGGAGGTCACAGCTGATGAATGTTACCGGCATCTGAGGGTACATACCTGCCAGGGGTGCTGCCAAACACATTATGAAGGAAAAGACTGCACTTAGCCCTCCAAAAACAATTACGTGGCCAAAGAGCCATTAATGCCAAGGTTTAAAAGACCTCAGTCTAAAGATTTTCAATGCCTGAGGCCACCACCATACCTAAGATTTCTCCCTTTGCACAACTCCCTGCTCGACAGTAGGCCCACTAAGTGGTGGGTGGTCAGGAGAATCGAAGAGCCGACCCCGGAAGAATGCTCCTCAGTTCCAGGAGCACTGAACCCACGTCAACTCTTTCGTTTCCATCACCTCAAGGCATCACTGTCAATGTGCCTCCGAATACAGTTTATTCTCTTCTGCATCAATCTCTCTCATTTCTCCGCACAATTAAAAACGAAAACCAATGTGAAAGACCTCTCCAAAGGGTACTGAGTAAAATAAAGCTGGAATCCAAGCTACTTGTTATGCTAATATAAGACTTAAAAGGATGAGAGCCCTTTGTAAATGTAAATTCATTCTTGTAGTTTCCCAAAGAGACAACTGCTTTTATAAAGAAGGTCAAATGTCTGTCTCATACCCACACACTGAGGCTGTGAATAAATGGGGTGGAAATGCTCGTCTCCTCCCTCAGAAATTTCCTGCCTCGGTGTCTGGGTTATTTTCTTTTTTCTAATTAAATATAATCTAGCACAATGTGAATTTTTTGTTTGTTTGTTCTTTCCCTTTTTTCTTTGCCTGTCCTCCCATCTTTCCTCCACTTCGCTTTTTTCTTTCCTTCTTCCCTTTGTTACTTCCTTCCATGCTGTATTCCTTCCTTTCTTTCCATTGCAGGGACAAGAAGAAAAATTCTCAGTTATGGCTCCTCCCACCTGGATCTGAACTCTAAAAATAAATGTCATCAACTTAAAAAATAGATATTGTGCCGCCATCTTGTGGTAAATTGAGATATTCAGCTAGTCAAATGCAGAGTTTGAAATTACTGAAACCCCTGAAAACGCACAGCAGCGCTGTTGAGGTCCTAGTTAAAGAAGAATCGATGTTATCTCACTTCATGGTTTAAGAACCAGGGCCCAAAGCTCAGGCTCCCTCAAGCTCTACATTCCTCCCCCCTCACAAAGCCAGTGATTTCTCCCAGGAAGGAGGCAAACTTAATGTTCCCAAAATGAGTATAGAAAACTCAAGTATAGAAAAACCTTGAACATAGGTCTATGGCAATTTTTAGGTCTTTAGAAGGAACTCCTCAGGTTTTGAGTATTCAAAATGATTTTCTCTGAAGTCATCCCTGTAGGCCTACTGACTAACTTCGGGAGTCAGTACTACCGTGCTAACACGGTAGATCTATTTGTATGCGCATAGGGAAATTGCCCAGTTAAACCATGATGTTGACCTTCACCTGGACGAGTAACCAAAAGTCAAACGCTGTGGAAAAGACAGAAAATAACACAAAAAGTTAGCATAATATTTTTAAGGGTCCAAATAATACTTGTTCCATAAAACAGTGCAAATGTCCATTCCCTTGTTGTAGCAGGTGAGTTACACAAAACACAAAGTTGATATTTAATGAAAGTGCTACACAGTCCGGATTCCTCAGGTGGTACTAGAACCTCAGACTCAGCAGGTCCAAAGCAGAATTCGTTCGTCCGTTGTCTCAGCCCCTGCACCCCACACTCCTCACCACACCCTCACATGCATACTGCGGTCTTTGGCCTGCAGCCAGGATAACTCCCTAAACCCAGATCTGACCGCATCACCATCTTCTTCTTTCATTGACATACGATATCCTATTACTTGCAGGGGTACATCATAGTGATTCTACATTTATGTATGTTACAGATGATTTCCATAATAGGTCTCGTTACCATCTATTACCATGTAAAGTTATTACAATATTATTGACCCTATTGCCTATGTTATACACTGTGTCCCCATGGCTTATTTGCTTTCTACCTAGAAGTTGTGACCTTCACTTATTCCGCCACTCCCTCTCCCCTCTCTGGTAAGCACCAGATTGTTTTCTATATCTATGAGCCTGTTTCTGTTTTGCTTTGCTTGGTCATTGTTTTGATTTTTAGATTCCACGTATAAATGAATTTATGTGGTGTTTGTCTTTCTCTGTGTGACTTATTACACTTAGCATGATACTCTCCATGTTATTACAAATGATAAGATTTTACTCTTTATGGCTGAATAAAATTCCACTGAATATAAATAATTATATATATATATAACTTTATATGTAAATAAATTTATATGGAACTACAAAAGACCCTGAATAGCTGAAGAAATATCCTGAGAAAAAAGAACAAAGCTGGAGGTATCACACTCCCTGATTTCATACTATGCTACAAAGTTATAGTAATTGAAGCAGTTTGGGACTGGCATAAAAAAACTCATAGCCGAATACAATAGAATAAAATAGAATAGAACAGAATAGGAGAGAATAGAATTCCATGATGTGGTTTGAGAGAGGCCATTAAAGAGTAATTTTGGTGTGCTATGGAGAATGTATAGGGAAAGAAAACCAATGTGTGTATCTCCAGCATTTACAGCTGCTCTATAAAATGTCCTTACTCTCTCCCAATTCGAAGATGAGGAAATTTAGGTCCAGGGAAGTTAAACAACTAGACTGAGAACCCTGTGGGAAAATGAGCTATGATTACTGAGGTATTTAGCAGTGCCAATCTTGACTTCCAGGGAGGGGCTGCACCAGCCCTCAGAGCTGGAACAAGGGGCTCTTAGGAGATAGTGGGGAGAGGACGGAGACCTTCCTGTTGTTGATGGTGAATTCGGCATTGGGAATTAAGCAGAAATTCCCACTTCCCATCTGTGATATTGTGATTTATAATAAGAAATATACATGTGGGCCTCATCCTGGTTCCTGAAACCCTTAGAAGTTCCTAAATGATAAGGGCACTAGGAGCATCTTTTGTTCTTATGAGGCAACCCTGGGTGGGCTCCTGGATAGAGTTTGGAATTCGAAGTTTGGAATTTTGAACCCCACTCCCCCGACCCCCAAATTTCTCTATAGAAGAGAGAGGAGCTGGAAATGGAGTTAACAATTCACTACACCTACATGATGAAGTCTGCATAAAAATCCCAAATTATGGCGTTCATAGAGCACCTACGTCGGTGAACATATCCATGTCCTGGGAGGGTGATACACCCCAACTCCGTGGGGCCAGAAGCTCCTGTGTTCGAGACCCTGTAGACCTCATGCTATGCATCTCTCTTCATCTAGCTGTTCATCTGCATTCATTATCATATCTTTTAATAAACTAGTAAACCTAAGTGTCTCCTTGACTTCAGTGAATGATTCTGGCAAATAATCAAAGCCAAGAGTGAGGGAATCATGAGAACCTCTGATGTGTAGCAGAGGTGGAAAAAAGTTGTGTGTAACCTGGGGACCTACTGCCTGTGATTGGCTTCTGCAGTGGCGGAGGGGCAGTCTCACGGAATGGAGCCCTTAACTTCCAAGATCTGACGCTACCTCCAGGAAGCTAGTGTCAGAATTGAATTAAGCTGTAGACTACCCAGCTGGTGTAACAGAATTGCTCAGGGTGGGAAAACCCCACATACATTTAGTGACCAGATGTGTCAGAAGTGTTTTGAATGTAATAAGTGTTGAGAGTAAAGGAGGGACACCCAGAAGGGAAGACGGGGTGGTAGGAGCACAAACGGTACGTTGGACCATAGTTATATAAATTTTGTTGCGATTCTAGAAGCCCTGTATTATGCCAATTTTAGTTACCTGTGATATGTTTGCTATGTGTCTTATACATCTGTGAAATGCAATACATCTTTTAAAATCAAAAGGGCCTGAAGGCTTATCTTCAGAGATGACTAGGAAGGGAGGAAGCCAGGGAGGGGCGGAGAGGGCCTGGCTCTCAGGGGACAGTAGGGGTCGGGAAGCGAGCTGAGTCACTGGAGCCTACAGTAAAGGAAGGAAGAAAGAACCCAGAGGTATGTGCTTGAAAAGAGGCCCTGGAATGAGTAAGAAGTAGAGAAGCTGTACAAAGTTCTCTGACAGGTGCAGGGCTGGAGAGGGTGGGGCTGGGGCTCACACCTTCGTGGGGACACTCACAAACCTCTCAGAACCAGTTTCCCAGAAAGGAAGGGCTGGCAGATGCCAGGTTGCTATGTGAGCGGTGTACTGATTGTAAAGGGTCAGGTCATTTGAAAGTACGATTGTTCCTGTTCACCGCCACGTGGACAGTGGCATCTGACAAAGCTGCAGCAACCTGTCACTAGCTCCTCGACTTCAAAACTGAGGACTGGTGGTCTCCAGGCTGCGCAACTGGTTCAAAAGTGAGTCACAGTCAACAAAAGCAATAATCTGTATTTCACAGGTTAATCTTGTACCCTTTGTGATTTATTGCACGATGTACTGAGCATTTAAAGGAAATAACTTTTGAAGCACTCCAGTACCAACTTTTCTGCCACACAAACCTCCAGGGAAGACTTAGAACTTTGTCCCACCTATCTCCCTTTGTAAATAAACTCCCTCAAGTCTACTGCAACACCTGAGCCACTTTCTCTCTTCCTCACACCTGCCAGGCAAAACCCCATCCTGGTGAAATCCAACCCTCTGCCACTCCGCGCCTGCAACCCTGCTGCTGTATGTGGCTGGGAAAACCACCTGACCATGGCAACCGGTCTTCTTTTAAATGTATGGCAGCAAATGTCTACGTTTCTCTCAGGCCCATAGGAGCCCAAGCACTT
This sequence comes from Desmodus rotundus, assembly GCF_022682495.2. Lineage (NCBI taxonomy): Eukaryota > Metazoa > Chordata > Mammalia > Chiroptera > Phyllostomidae > Desmodus > Desmodus rotundus. The sequence goes on from NC_071397.1 coordinate 83,047,273, forward strand.
ACACCATATTCCCCTAATCCACTCCTTCTTGTGACCTTTCAGATAAGCGTCATACACCTCCTCTCTCCAATCTTCCACTATTTTTCGCCTCTTTCTCGCTTTCAGCTGAAGAGCATTGCCTCCCATTTCACAAGAGGTGAAGCAACAGAAGAGAAATTCCACACACAGCCACCGGCACCTCCACCTACCCACCCACCACATCTGTGCTCAAATCATTTGCCTTCCATTCTGTAACTCTGGGTGAACAGTGCATGGTCTAATCTATGGCCATCTTGTACACTATGTCCCCTTCTTTGTCGCCTATACTTGAGGACACCGCTATCCTCTGCACCTCAAACACCATTAATTCCCTTCCTGTGTGGGATCAGTCCCATCAGCACACAAACACGCCATAACATCCCCCATGTTACATACCCATAGCTTTTGAAATTCACTTTCCCCTCTAGCTATGATTCCTTGTCTCTTCTTCCTTCTACAGCAAAACTCCCAAAGGGTTTTACTGATCCCTGCTCTTCCCCGATCCCTGATCCCTGATCCCTGATCTCTGCACTTCCTCTCTGCTCATGCTCTCCTGAACCCCCTCCCATCAGGCTTTTGCCTGACCTCTCCTCTGAAACAGTCCTTGTTAAAGTCAGCCACCTCCATGCAGTTAAGGGCGCACAGTCTTCTTGTCTGATCTACCAGCTGTATCTGCTGTTCTGGAAACACTTCACTTGGCTTGTAGGGCATGGCTTCCTTTTAGTTCTCCTCTGAACTCACTGGCCTCTCTTAGTGTGCACTGAGCTTCACCCTCAGACGCCACACCTCTGGGCATTGGAGTACCCCAGGACTCGGTCCTCCAACCTCTTTCATTCTCAGGGTACCTCCACGGCCTATGTGAACTTAGCTCTCAGTGTCACATAGGCCGGCACCTCCCATGCTGCCCCTCCAGGCAGACCCCCGCCCTGAATTCCAGCCTCCTAAATACGCTCCTGGATGTCTGATAATTCATAGATTGTGGTGGTTCTGTGCTTGGAGTCCAGACTCTACCTGGGAGGGAAGCATGGCCCTTCCACGCAGCAGACGCGTGTGGGGAAAAATGAGGACATATAAAGCCTGACTTTGATTCTTAGAAAGGACTCCCTGCAAGGTTGGTTCTTGGCTGGCATTTGGGAACTTGAATTTCAGGAAGGTTTCCTCCTTTTCCCAAATTGGTAAGAGCCGCTCATTGTGCCTAAACTGCAAACAGTATGAGTTATGCTGGACACCTGCTTTCCTTCTGGGAGCTAGAATTTTGATTCATGCTGGGTAGAGGCTGCTGAGGTGACCAGCCTCCAATCAAACTCCTGGGCGTGGCATCTCCCACGAGCTGCCCTGGTAGTCACTTTTCACGTGTGTTGCCACAATTCATCGCTGGGGAAATTAAGCACATCCTGCTGACTGTTCTGGGAGAGGACTCTTGGAAGCTGGTGCCTGGTCTTTCCTCGACCTCGCCTTTTCCCTTTGCTCATTTGCTTTGTATCTTTTCATTGTAATAAATCACAGCCATGAGGATGATGACTACATGCTGAGTTGAGTCCTTGAGTCGTCCTAGCAATCCATCAGAGCTGGGGCAGTCTCAGGATACCAGACACTCATGCATCTCTGGACAAGTCACTTCACCTTTCTGTGCTTTGGTTTCCTCACCTGTAAATTGGAATAGCAATGGCACCCAACTCCTGGAGGGTGCCATCAGGACTGTCAGGAGGATGGAGTGAATGCATGTACAGAACTTAGAACAGTGCCTGGCTCATGGTAAACACCCAATAAATATCACGTTATCTCAGACCTAAATGCCCAAGTTAGGTAACACAGGAGTTGGGGTAAGAACCTGAATATCCCCGACTTCTGTATCTTATCGTGAAAGTTACACTTTTGTCATTTCTTACACACTGAAGTTACTTGAGATTCCACCCTTACATATGTTCACCCATCTGAAATAAATAATTGGATTGTGTAAGCCTTGTACTGGTTTACCTACAGGAAAAAAGTGGTTAGAAGCTCATCAGTCAGTTTGTTCTCCCGGATAGTCCTATAAATATGTATACATGATAAATTCAATCTATAGTATAATTGCAAGACACTTTATCGACTGTGATATACTGAACATTTTTCTTCTATAGGGCATTGTACTGTTGACAAAGCTCAGAGATACATGTTAAAAAGGTTTACAACAGAACCTTCCGTTTCTGTCATCGAGCATTTGTGAAGACTCTTCTGTGAGAAGCTTTGTGAAGGCACAATGTTGCTGAGAACAGTCCTTCAGTACTTTAGTGTCCACCATTGACCTTGCAACGTAGCCATGGCAGCTACCCGTGAGGCAGCATCCAGCTTCCCCCAGACTTCGGGAGATTCTGGACAGGACATGTAGCTCACGGGTCAGAGAGAGCGAATGAGCAGGGAGTGAGGCTGGTTGATCCTGGTCAGCTTGCCCTGCTGTCCCCCTTTACCTCCCTCAGGCTTCTCTCCAAGGCCCACTCACCTTCTTGCCAACACCAGGTGTGTTGCAATCTACATGGTCCATTTTCTCACTTCTCTGTGTAAAATATTTGAGAACATTTACTCTGAGACTCCACTCTCCTTGACAGCCTTCTGTGATTGGGGGAGCAGGCCGACCAGATGCTCAAACTTATTCTCCAGGGAAACCCTATCAGTGTGGTCACTTGTTCCTGCCTCTCAAATAAGGAATTCCAGTCTGTGAGTTTCCCCTCACCCTGAGTTCCTCTCTTTCTCCTTCACGTGTGTTAGGCAGGTGTCTGGGTGCACAGAACCTGGGCTCTGAAATCAGTGTGCTGGAGCCCTTCAGTTCAGTTTATGGTCACTAGGGGGCACCTGGGAGGTGAAGAAAGGAGCTCAGGTGTTAAACTTTGGACGGCCTTATTTACCTAACATCGCAGTTATCTCGAGAAGTAAGATGCTAGTGACGGTTGGGTTTAGGACTATAGTGTTTTGAGTAATAAATCAAAGATAACTTTGCACTGGTTCTAGTAGGTCCTGATTCCTGCCCTTCCCCACATCCACCTATTCTCAACACTGCACCCAATGATCCTTTAAAAACATAAGTCGCAAGGTGTCACATCTGTGCTCCCAGCTTGGCAATGGCCCTCATATGATTTGGAGTAAAAGCCCAAGGCCTTGGGCAGCCCCTACATGACCTGCCCCTGCTTACTCTGATCTCAGCCCCGTCCCGCTCCGGCTGCTGCAGCCCATGACACACCAGGCAGGCTGCTGCCCCGGGTTTTGTTTGAGCTGTTTACTCCTCCCAGATCTGCATACTCAGTACACACAGAGTGGCCCCCTCGCTCCCCAAGGTCTGCGCTCAACCCCTGGCACTGCCGATTCACTTCACCCGCTTCATTGTTCTCCACGGTGCCCAACACGGTCTGACATACTGTTTATTTATTGAGTGATTTGTTTATTGTCATGTTTCCTCCCTAGAGTGCCAGCCCTGAGAGGGAGGGATGTTGCCTTTGTGTTCATTGTTCAATCCCCAGTGTCAACCCCCAGAACCTGGAACAGTGCAGCGTCCCTGATACGTGCTCTGGGAGTGTTCATTAGATGAATAATGAATGAGTGGATATCCAAACCCTCTCAAATACACAATGTAATTCCTGTTTCAAAGTGACCTCTTATCACAAATTGACTCCCAAGCACTTAGTACCCAAAACTGGGTAAGAAGCAAGCCAGGGGAAAAGCTGGAGGAAAATAGACATCTCTTGAGAATGACTCTGTGTACAGATCCACAAATACCTTTCAAAGCTGAGCTGGTAACTGAGAGTGTTAAAGGATTCTAAAATTACTGCAACAGGAAGTTGCAAAGTCAGAGAGGTCCAGCTTCATGTAGGCACCCAGGTGCTATGCCACAAATTCAGTTCAGGTAGTCTCCCCTTGGAAAATCCAGCTTATCCTTTGGTTAAGGTCAAGGATTCGTAGGAATAGCGCAGATTTCAAATATCCTCTCCCGTCATTCCCATATTTGTCATATGAAGGTCATTGATCTTTGATCTAGAAACATGAAAGTCATAACTGTAACATGAACACGACTTTGAGGCTAGGTTTTGGTAGGGAGTGGGTGAGGGATGGAAAGAACAGAAGGAACTATGTATCACAAATAGAAAAAAGAAGTAGACGTCTAGCTCAGCAATTCTGTCTGGTTCGGCGAGCGTTTATTAATCATGTTCAGTGTATCAGACACCACGCTAGGCACAGGGATGAATTAGCAACGAGGTAGGAGGATAAACATAAGTAGATCGTGTCGATATGAGGTCAGTGCAATGAGAGTCACACTGCACTGGATGAGAGGGAGGAAATTTCCCCAGGTGCTGTCCCTGGGGCTCTGGGCTGAAATGTCATGTCCAAAATTATTTTATTGGCCCTATCTTTTGCTAAGATGAGCACAGGCTTTAGAAGCAAAAGGATTTGGGTTTGAATGTAGGTTTCACTGTCACTAGCTGGGCAACCTCGGGCAGTTTATTGAACTATCTTCAGTGCAGGTCCCTCATCTTTAAAGTGGGGACGTTGACACTCAGCCTTACCAGTGGAGAAGGTACAGCCTAAGAGTTAAGACTCTGCACCTGGAGCATCTGTGTCTGTACCCCAGTTCCATGACTTACTAGCCACGCACCTGTGTAGGTTCTCAATGTATATGTAGATGCAAATCAGTCAGTGTGTGTGCCTGTAAAGCAGGGATAGTTAAGTATCTACCTCATCATGATTTTGAAAATTAAATTACACTTCAGGTGTTTGTAGAGCACTTTTAGGTCTACAGCACGATTGAACCGAAAGTACAAAGAGTTCCCATATACGTCCTACCCCCGCACATGCTCCGTCTCCCCCGCCATCTCCATCCTTCAGCAGGGCGGTGCACTTGTTACAATAGGTGAACCTCCATTGACACGTCACAGTCCCCTAGAGCCCACAGTTCACACTGCAGTTTTGTCATCTCGGTGATGCACATTCTATGGGTCTTGACAAATGTATAACGACAGGTATCCATCATTATAGTGTCATACAGAAGAGTTCCACTGCCCTAGAAATCCACTGTGCTTTGCTTATTCATCCCTTCCTCCCTCCAACAGGAAACCCCTGATCATCTGATCAGTTCTGCCTCTCCCAGAAAGTCATGTAATTGAAATCATACAGCTATGTAGCCTTTCACGCTGACCTCTTTCACTTAGAAATATGCATTTAAGTTTCCTCCATGTCCTTTCATGGCTTGATAGCTCATTTCTTTTTAGCAATGAATAATATTCCACTGGCTGTATATACTACAGTTTATTTTAGCCATTCACTTACTGACGGACTCTGTAGTTGCTTCCAAGTTCTGGCAACTATGAATAAAGCTCCTATAAACACCTATGTGCAGGCTTTTGTGTGGACAAAAATTTTCAACTCATCTGGGTAAATGCCAAGGAACATGATTGCTGGATTGTACAATATGTCCCTCTTTTTTAAAGAAAAAAATGTTGTCCCCCCCTTTTCCCAGGGATGAGCATCTATTATCAAATTTAGATACATCTTCAAACTAATATATATAATTACAGTAGGGAAGAGTGAGAAATATCCTTCTCTTTTAAAATATATCTTTATTTTGGCCTTGTAGTAGTGGCTATAGTTAATACAATAATAACTCATAATATGCTGATTTACATTCTTCCTTTTCTACAATAGCCGATCTCAACTGACGGCTCTCAGATGGGAACAGCCAGCTGAGCTTTGGCACATCCCCTAGGCTTGTGATTATCGGTCGAGGCAGTAAACTATGCTGATGTGATTGCCGAGCCAGCAAGGTAGCATTGCACTTAACACGCCGCCAGTTATAGTGGCTGTGCCCTGACGCTTTGAAAATTGATACTCCATATGTGTTTGAATGATACTTTTTATCAATCAGAATATTTAATAAACTAAAATACTGATTTTCCTAACATACTAGAATACCAAGTTTAATGCCTACAACGCCTAACAAAGTTGAAGCTGACGACTCTGTTGTGTCACAGGTATTGGTGAGTTTCACTGTCTCTCCAGACAGGAGGCTCAGGAACTTTCCTGTTGAAAGCAGATCGCATCTGCAGTGGTCTGAGAGCCAGAGATTTCAAACTAGCTGATGAATTTGAGGCTAGCACTTATTCCCCCCAAATTACACTGCTTGAAAATATGCACCCTGAGTATTACATGATGTTTTACATTGAAGCAAGTTTCCTCTGAAGCCAAGAATATCTGCCAACCAGACACAGATGTTCATAGTCCTTTACAAAGTACTGGACACACTTCCTTAGGGGGAAACTACAATCCTGTCCGCGCTCCCTCCACCCAGGAACGTCGGCCAAGCCCAGGAACTGCCCTCAGAGAACAGTGTGCTAAGTCCTCGTGGGTGGAAAGGTTTCCAGGAAGTACCGAACATAGGCATGTTTCGTGAAGATACTTACCTCACGGAAACCTGAAACCTGGCAATTCATTTACTTATCCATTTATTTAACACTAAGTTTTGCTGTATTTCATTTTTATTGAGATATAGTTAATATTACATTTTAGAGTATATCATAACATTTTCAGTTTTACAAACTAGCAAATATATAAATTAGGCTGGATGTAGAACTGTGTCTGAGAATAGCTGCCCAAGGCTGTTTAGAAGAATCCATGGCCTTCCTTAATGTTCTCTTCTACTAACTCTACTCTCTTTGGAAAGTATGTTCTTTAGAACAGATTCTAGTTTAACAAGTCCAGATCAGAATTCCCTACCGTTTTTTCAAAAAGTGATTTGATGAACAAAAGTAAAGCAGTTGCTCCAATTATAGTTGAAACGATTTTTGTCCTTCTCAGCCTGGTGCCAGACTGCCTCCAGGTGGCGCGAGAGTACAGCAGATTTCGACCCACAAGCGCAGCAAGCTGAATCAAAAAGGGTTTTCCCGACCAGCGGTGCACAGGGTTCAATTACTTAGGTAGAGATGTAAATTGTGGTTAGTTCATCTCTGCATTATTTTCACCATTTTTAAAAATAGCATTTTAGTATAATCAGTAATCTGGCTCCTTTGCCCAATTTTTAGAGGAAGGAATTGTGAATGGTGCTTTTCTGACAATAACTTCCTATAAGTATGTTATTCACATGCATATTCCTTGTAATTCAAGGTAAAATATAAGCTCTTTGAGGGCATTTTGCACTTCCCTTTGTGTGTTTCCCCAACTCCTAGCTAAATATAGTAAGTGCTCAGAAATCCTTGATAAATTTTTCAATGTTGCAGAGAAAGGACCCCGCACAATTTAAAAATAAAAATCCAGGGGCTTTTGTGATTACTGAAACTAGAGCAAAGTGAAACACGGGGGAGCGTGAAATACCTAATGAATTTGAAGTGTGTAAATCGAATCGTGAAGTTTAAAATGCCCGTGACGCGGTGGCGGTCACTGTGTTTCATTTTAAATGTTAGTTGTGTAGCAATAGTCTCTGCAGCACTCCGAGGAGTTCACCTTCAAATGACAACAAAACCCGGAGGCTGCGCTCGCCCCAGCAGTGCCCAGCGCAGAGCAGGCCTGCATAAGGGGGAAGAACTTCTTCACTGTCCCTTTGGATGAGGAAGTGTTAAGTCCTTAGACAAGTCGCCAGGCGTCTTTCTTTATGCATTGCTATGCATACTAACCTATGTATCTGTATTACCAAACATTTTTCTTAATTACCTACCGTCCTCTCTCTGTATATGTATCTATCTACATCTGTCTATTGAGTATAGAAATGGTGGATAATCGTATTTGCCCAAAAGTTACACACTTTCTGCTCCAAGTGGTTCGTATCTTCTCAGAGGGTTATCTAATTAATGAGATTTTAGAAAAATTCAGAACCACCTTTTTAAAGAATAATTTTTACTATATATTATAGCGCATAATACCGATTTCACAGTTTAACAAACTATACAAACATATAAATCACACTGTATGTGAAACTGTATTTAAACATACTATATCTGACCAAGTGCATTTAGAACAATTCCTGATATATTATTTTATGTTGAACATGTTCTCTTAACTCATTACATCCCTAAAAGAGGATTTGCTACTGTGCGGCTAGGGTGGGGAAGGGTGTGGGGTTAATCATTTAATAAACTGTGAATCAGACTCCAGGGCCAAATCAGCTGAGCTTTTCTTTCAATAGTAAATTGAGATTTGTGCTGCGTTCAGCAAATGTGGGTCCAGCTGCCCTCACATATTAAATATTTTTCATCTGGGATGGAACCCTAAGAAACACCGGTGACCAATCGTAACTCACGGCCACACAGGTTTAAAACCGAGTGAGTAAAGTACCCGTGAGATGTGGGGTGAGGCGACGCAGCGGTGGAGCGCTTTGTGCGCGGAAGTGCACCGGCCGAGGCCGCGGGGGTGGCATGGATTGCCTCGGGAGAGAAATGCGTCGTAAATGACAAATGAATATTTTGGTTAGTTTCGGAGAATTCCTGAACAATTCAGATAGCATCAAATAAAAGGATCTATAGATTACATCCTCTAACCAGCCTTTCTTCCTGTTTAATTTAGTATTTTAATATTAACTATACTGTTATTGTTGTTACATTGTCTTGGTTTGGGGGGTGGGGGGAGAAACCCTGTCACTAAGTCCTGCTTGAAATGAGGACAGTGTCACGGGGTTTTTCAGAAGGCACCTCTCGCACAAGCCATCCTGCTCCTCCCCAGGCAAGGATATTACCAAAAATGCACGTAAGAATACACAGTGTTGAAAATGATGGGGAAAGACTGACACCTGCTGGTGGAGACAGTTAACGAGAGCACAGCTTTTTTTCCCTCCTTTGTGCGTTTATTTTTCTTTTTCACATTTTTTACTGTTGTTCAACTACAGTTGTCTCCGTTCGCCTCCCACCACTGCCCCCCGCCCCAACCATCCCCACTTCCCACCCTCGATCCTGCCTCCTTTGGCTGAGTCCTCTACACATGTTCCTGAAAACCATCCCCTATTTCCCCCCCATTATCACCCCCCCCCCTCCCCACGGGTTACTATCAGTTTGTTCTTAATTTCACCGTCTCTGGGGATATTTTACTTGCTTGTTTGAGAGCACAGCTTTTAACCAGGAGAGTTGGGTGAGGTCATTGTGTGCATCCCTCCGGATTGTGTGGCTTCCCCTTAAGGCTTGGGGCCACTGAAAGCCTGATTAGTCAAAAAAACAAAACAAAACAAAAAGAAGAAAACCCCACGTTTTTTACTTAAGAGAACTTTTTCAGTTGATCGTGAGAATGCAAGCCTTTCCGGCGCGCATTCTAGCGGCAGGCGCTGTAGTTTTTTTCCTGCTGTGGCCTCTCCCGTTGTGCTGTGATATCGATCCCAGCCTTTCCAACTTCCCCTTCCTCGTGCGCACAGACAGTGGGCTCAGCCTTGAAGTCTCCTCAGACGTTGGGAGGTACTTGTGAAAGATGCAGCTGTGGGGCTCATCCTTAGACCCATGAAGGGGATGCGCCGGCGGTGGGGTCTGGAAATCTCCGTGCAGAACAGGCCACAGGCTCACTTCCAAAGTCTGTGGACGGGTGAGAGCAGCAGCCTGTTTTTCCTCCTCTTCTCCAGTCACCTGTCAACTGCCCTTGCCAAAGGAGGAGTGATTTACAGGGATGCTCCTCAAATTTTATTGTGAATTGAATCACCAATAATCTTACTAAAACGTAGACTTGGGTTCCATTGGTCTGGGGGCCTAAGCTTCTGCATTTCCAACAAGCTCCCAGTTGGGGCTGGTGCTACTGGTCTTCATACGACCTTGTGCAAGAAAGATTTAGGGCAAGAAATCTGTGACCTTTCACAGAATTTGGCCTAACTACCCCCCCCCCCACACACACATTACCACCCTTCTCTCTACCCTACCCCACCCCACTGGGGACAAGCCATCCTACCCAACGTAACACCGAAAAATGTCCTTACTCTGACTTTTTTAAACTGTGGATTTACTTGTTGAGCAATAAAGTCTGAAGCCTAACAGGCGTTTACAGTACACTCTTGCAATCACATAAAAGAGACTGCAAAATTATCTATCATTTCATAATATATCATCAATAATGCACTTTGTTAGTATGATAATTAGGCATAACTGCTAAGTAGGCCACATAATTGCCATAATTAATATTGCTTATATACAAATCACATCTTTAGGTTTCTCTCCTCATTTGGTTATTTTTCTCCCAATGCATAGCCATGCTCCTCCAACCCGATGATGTAAGATTAACCCTGAGCACAGGTAATTTTGTGATGTCGTTTTGGTTTTGATGTGCAAATAGTTTAGGAAAATAGAGGTGTTTGACAAGTAAATCATTAAAGAGAAGAAAACAGAGTCTGAAAGAGTTAAAATCAAAACTTCCCAGATTCCCCATTTCATCTGGGCTGACTTTCTCCTGAGTGCCATTGTTGACAATGCTGCTTCCATGATACGTGGCAAACTTAAACATCTGCAGAAAGACAGGTCAACAGATTTGGACACTGCTGCCCACACAAAGCGAGGACGGGGCCAGGGGTTGAGGAAAAGGGTATCGATGGTGAAACACCCACAATAAAAAGAAACTTTGCCCAAACGTATTTTATGTCTTCCATGGAGGTGTGCAGTTGGGAGGGGAGGAAGGAGAAAAGTTGACCCCAGAAACCAGACATCTAGGTTCTGCCTAGGCCTATAGCAGATGGAGGGATGAAGGGATTCAGGCACACCAGTGCCAGGGCAGGACGTTTGCAAGTAACATCCAAGAAAATGGTAATCTTCATCTTATTTGTAGTATTTTCTTCTCCAAGTTTCTACTTGAGCAACGACCAACTCTGGCCGGCAGGTCAGAACGAGAAGACATGAGTGGTTTATCCAGCTGGAGGGTAGCAGAATGTTGTTGTGGCCGTTGCTATGACATGCTGTTGACTCAGCTCTGACTCCCGGTGTCCCTATGGATGAGTCAGGTCCACGGGGTCCTGTCTTCACAGGCCTGCTCAGCACCTGTAGACTCCTGCCTGTGGCTTTTTTTATGGAGTAGGTCCATTTTACATTATGGAGCAGCTCCTCTTTTCCTGCTGCCTTCTCTTCTCCCAGCATTGTTATCTTTCCCAAAGACCCCTGCCTTTTCACAACATGCTCAAAGTAGGAAAGCTTCCATTTCATCCTTTTTGTCTCCAGCCATGTTTCAGGCTGAATTTGCTCTCGGACCCACCCATTCGTCTTTCTAGCAGTCCGAGGTAGCCTTAGAGCTCTGCTCCAACACCGTATTTCAAACGAGTCATTCTTTCCTACCAGTCTTCTTCACTGTCAATCCTTGCCTGGATACCTGTAGTTGGGAATATGCCACACCCAAATATGCCACCTTGGCATATTGTTTATTTTGAGCTACATAAAGGCAATTAAGAAAAAGATACAAGAGAAGCTCTCTACTCTCTTGCAATGGTCTAAAAGTAGGACAGAAATTTATAAAGGGGTCTCCCATCCCCTTTCTACAAAAAGTACAGAAGTTAATCACCAGAGACAACTGTAGGTCTTAACGGCCCAGACATGACCCCTGGGGAACCTCCGTAACAAACTCTATTACCGATCTCATATCTGCCATTGGTTTACCTTCCTGCAATTTGCTGCTCTGGAAACTCAAAAAAGTCCTTTTTCTTTGCCTGTCGTGTCTCCACAGAGTTATTGTTCTTTTGTTAAGATGCTCTACAAGCCCCGATTCTGACCACACCTTTGAGTTACTCATCGGACAGCTCTCACGCTGCACATGTTAATAAACTTGTTAAACTGTCTTTTGCTAGTCTGATTTATAGGGCCCTGGCCAGAGAATCTAACATGAGTAAAAGAAAAAGGACTTAATTAATATAAGATATTCCCTTGCAGAAATTGAGACTGAACAGCACAAAATGATTGCTAAAATGCACACGGAGATAATAGCTCAAATGTGTTTCATTTTGTTATGGAGAACAGAGAGCCTGGGAAAAGGAAAATAGGAACAACACCCCAGAAACAATAAAAAATACAATCATAAATTAGTGGCATTTGATGGTGTGTAGACAGCCTAGAAAGGACGTGTTTCCCTGAGGGCCCATCTTGCAACAGGCGGACTTATTTGGCCATTTCTTGGCCCCCTGCCTAGGCGCTGATGAGAAGGGATGTGATAACATTTACGAGGCACTAGAAACCATTCATTAAACAGTGAAGACCTCATATTAGAAACTTCCCTCACTTCCATAATTGTAGTCAATGTCTAGATCTATTCCATGTATTGTCACAAAAACATTCATTAAAAGTCTCTACGAATTCCTTTCTGCACAATATATTTTAACTTGTAAGTTTCTCATTTTTCATCCTCCCTAATGACGTTTTCAGATAAGAAAAACATTTTCAGAGGAATTTCCTGTGAAGTTACTCAGGGTGGTGTCTGAACAACAAAGTTTAGACAGATATCCGGGGGTGTCCAACCTGCGGCCCGCGGGCCACACACGTCCCAGGTGGCTATGAATGCGGCCCAACACAAAATCATAAATTTACTTAAAACATGATAAGATTTTTTTGCGATTATGTGTCGTAACGTATTTAATGTGTGGCCCAAGACAACTCTTCTTCTTCCAGTGTGGCCCAGAGACGCCAAGAGGTTGGACAGCCCTGATAGAGCATTCGAAATCATCTCCAGGCGCAGTCCGGCTCCCGCAAACAGCCCCAGCGCCTGCATGCAGACTGGGACGGTTCAAGTGCCCCCGTCCAGTCCCAGGAATAGATCCTGTTCAGACCCCCATCTCCAGCGCACGCAGTGGAGAACAGCCCTCCAGCTTCCTTCTGCCTCCTGTGGCGACGACCAACATTGCCCACCGTTCTGGGTGGGGTTTTGGTCCCCTATCACTCTTTGAAGAGAGAACTTCCTGGCTCTCCACAGTCCTCTCTGTCCCTGGAATTTCCAGGTCGCCAGGGGCATTGCTGGTTTGCTGAATCAACATTTCTCCAGCCAGACTCGTGCATCACAAAGTGGCAGTTTCCATTGAGTTAACGCCGCAGGCTACTACACCACCCGGAGGGTCACTACCGTGACCTGACAGAGAGGAACAAAGGGGCATTTCGTAGTGGGTCTTCATGCTGCAGCAAAGTCCCTCGGAGTTGTTCTTCTACTGTGAGTGTGGCAACGTGCTTAGAAACACACAGGCTCTGGGCCACCTGGGTTTGAATCCACGTACTTCCTGTGTGACATTAGGAAAGCTACTAGAGCTCTCTGTGTCTAGCGTCCTGTCTATACACTGAGGGAATGTGTGTGTGGGGGGGGGCAGTCTGATGTGCAGTAGGTATAGCGAAACTACCTGAGGGTGGGGCGGGGCCCACTTTACTCAAGTTGGATCCAGCCAAGGAAGGCAGACCCAGCAAATTTCACCACAGTAAAATTATGCCTCTAAACAAGAAATTATAATCTCAGGAGGGGGTAATTAAGGCTCCTAATTGCACAGCATTATTCAGAGGTTCCCATGTCCTTCAATAAATTAGCATGCCTCTGGAGATCCAGCCCTAGAGGTGTTCTGAAAGAGATTTGGCTAGATTTAAAAGAAATCAAGTAGTATGCAAAAATACACAGTAACAACTAAAAATGGAACCACATTTTTCCTCTGTCTTCTGCGCTTCACTGTAGCCCAGTGACACCGTACAGGGATGCAAGCCCGCAAGCAGGATTAGGCCAAAGGAGGAACCCAGGATGCTCTTTGGTAGGAAACCATAGGCCACACCTATGAGCTTACTTGAGCCCAGTAGCACGGTAGTGCTGAAACTTGGCTGCCCATTGAAACATCTGAGGGGTTATTTAAACAACCAACAGCTGTGCGTTTGGAAACCAGTCCTTAGGGAAGGCTGGATTTGCGATCTGGCCTATTTGCCCATTGCCATGGGGGAAATGCTACTTGGTGGCCAGTTTTAAGACACCAGCACAATGTCACTGAACACCGAGTTGGGAAGAGAAGCCCAGCAGGGACCATCCAGCTCCACGCCACTGCAGTGACTGGGCATCCCTGGGGATTTTGTTTTAGATGGTGCGGGGTGAGACCTGAGCAGGGGACCTGGAAAAGCGGCCCCAGGTGATTCTAACATGTAGCCATCTTTGAGAACCACCGACCTGGTCCACATGGCTTTCTGTTGGGCTGCTTCTGCTCGTACCTTTTCACCACCCGCTTACCAGTCACCAGGTCAGTTCCTGACTTTGAAAACATTGCTGCCATTTTAGGACAATGTGCTTAGAGGAAGCTTCGCTGGCTCGCCCACTCTTAGTTGCTCATTGGAAGTATGGCATGGAGGTCTCTAAAATAGTTCACTTACTCAAAAACAAGTATTAAGTAATGTGTTTGAGGCATGTGCTGGGCCCTCGGGTACGGTGCAGAGTAGGGTGTGGGGCAGACAGTGTTTAGGGGCCAACCCAGCAGTCTCCCTGGCCCTTTGATGCCTTCGGTAGAGTAACTGGAAACTCTGTTGCTCTCTCCCCAGCCTCCCTTGAAGCTGGGCGTAGCAGTGAGACTGTTCTGCCCAACGAGAGGGATATAAGCCAAAATCAACTGGGACTTCCAAAAAGGCTTTTTGTTTTTCTATTTAAAAAAAAAATTCTTTAAAAAAAACAAAGCTGGTATAGCGTCTTTGCCCACAGCCTGTCTAGTTTCTATTTGGACACCAAGGCTGCCACAGCCACCTTATAACCAGGAGTTAAAAGCCAAAAGAATCACCAATACAGTAGCTCTAGCGTCTCTAAGTCATTAAACTAATACCAGGAGCTTTCTCTGTTTGTAGACAGGCTTGTAAGTCAAGTTTTCTTTGATTGGCGGCTGAATGTAACCTAAACTGGCAAGCTGGTGCGACTACAAACCCAAACTGGAAGATGCCGGTGGGATGCTTCCTAGGATAAGTAACAGTTGAGCTAAATCTTAGCGGAGGAGACAAATTAGTAGTGGGGGAGGGATGGGGAGAAAAGGGTTCTAAGCAGAAGGACAGTATGAGCAGGGCAGTTTGGCGAACCACAGGCGGCAGAGGCTGACAGGAGCCGGTGCCAGGGGAGATCTGAGGGCTTGGAGGAGAGGGGCTGCAGAAGCAGGCAGACCCCAGGGCCTGAGTGTTCTTTGTAATAACTAAAGGAATTAGAACTTTATCCTGCAGACAAAGGTTCGATTTGGAAGCATTTTAGGCTAAGAAAATACACGATCAAATTTGTATGTTAAAAGGATAAAATGGTCCTTTAATGTAAGATGTTATTTCTAGGAATTTTTTCTAACTCCTTCTAATTTGTGATAGGGGGAAAATTGGAAACAATCTAAATGTCACCAGTAGGACATGGTACTGTGACAGCAGCCTGTGACAGAATGTTTTTGCAACCATCTTTTTAGGGAATATATGATCATACTAAGTGGCATCATAACTAAAGAAAAATGCACAGTATAAAACTATGTAGCACAAACTGTCTTTTTGTTTCAGGAGAAAACATGGAGGAAAAGACTAGAAAAATCATGAAATAGTAATAGCAATTCTCGCTATGTAGTAAAAATATCACTGACTTCTATTTTTTTTCTTTTATCATTTTTATTTTCCAAATTTTCTAAGTAAGCAGTTTTATAATCAGGGGGGAAACTATTACCTAGAGGGGGTCAGGCCGAAAATGAAAGATCAGCCCATTGGTATTTTAGTGCCCATTTGATTCCCGAGACTTTGCGCGGGGCAGCCGCAAGTTAAAAACAGTATTCTAGGGAATCGTCTGGACCCGCCCCTCTCCCAATAACCTACTGTGGTCCCCCATCAAGATGTCCTGATTTTCCGGAATCCCCTGCTGTCTTTTACAATTTCAACACTCCTGACTGAATTTTCACTTTGCTGGCTTTGACAGCTCCAGCTTTTCCCACTGCCCTGGGTAATCCTCCACCTCACTCACACTGAGGGTAAGAATTCTTACTTTTTTATATCCCCAGAATCGATGTGATCACATGCTTGTGTTCTCACGTTGTCACAGTTTCTGCCGTGACCATGGCTTCTGCCAAATGCAGCCCCGGACAGCTGCAGTTTGTGTCCCAGGACTCACTGTTAGCCATGAATGGTAACAATGGGACTGCAGTGGCTAGGCTGGGCACCTACCCATGGGCAGCTAGTCAGTGGGCTGGCATTTTAAACCTGAGCCCCGCCCATCAAGTTCTTCCCTCGGGACTTGAATTGGGAGGTGCAGAGAGAACCAGGCAGTGGACAGGCACTGGAGTTGAAGGGACCCATAGCTGAAGCCAGGAGGGAAGGCTGCGGTCATGATAAGTCATGGCCAAGCAGTCATGAGAAAGCAGAAACTATGACTAGGCAGGTTCGGTGATGCAGGAAACAGGTGTGCAGAGTAGAGCCAAGAAGTGAGAGGTGAGCAGAGCAACCCCCCAGAAAATAGCAGACCTGTGCAAATGGAGGAGAATTACAGTGAAGTTTCAGAAACTCCAGCTGTTGAGCTTGTTAGATGTTGTTGCCTTAACAGAGGCTGGTGATCGACTGTTTCGTTGCTTTTTATTTTGGCTCATTGCCCTTTGCTCCCTGTGTTTCCTTATAAGAATAAACACTAATGCCCCATTTTCCTTTGTACTTTGGTTGAGTTATGTTCTGACAGTCTCATTTCTTGAAATCAGAAGGGCTGAACCTGAATTGTAAATAATTTCCATATTTATTGAATCATTTACTCACGAATTCTTTCATATATTCTACGTAATATATTGAAATTGTGCAGGTATTCTATGCACTAGGGATAAAGGGATGTATGATACAATACCTGTCCTTACTGATTATTCAGTATTAGCTCTCATGGGGGTGGTAGGTAGAGGCAAATATGAGAGGAAAGTAGGATAGAATGGCTATGATTGAACATAGAGTACGGGTGACAGCGGGTACAAAAAGAGGGCAGGAGGAGAAAATGATGTTTCAGGCTTCTGTCAGCGCCATTGAGAAAGTGACAATGTCGTTCTCCATTATGAGAAATGTTGAGTTTAAGGACAGCCAGGCCTGGATCCAATATGAAGCTATAGAAAAAAGAAATTAAGCATAGACTTAGGAACAATAAGTGTCACCAGTAATGTTTGGATCTGTGACTTTTACAGTGAGAAGAAGGCAGTGAGAACACACAGTGAGTGAGAACAAAATTCTGGGCAACCCTAACATTTAAGGGGAGGCCAGAGAATACGTTGGCAGGAACGGAGCCCAGTAGGGTGATCCGTTGGTAGGAGAACAGGGGGAGCGGCACATTGTGGGCACTAAAGAGTAGGTCATTGCAAGGAAGACATGATCAACAGTGCAAATGCCACAGCAATGGTGAGAGATAGACTAGAAAATGTGTATTATATTTATAATATAGAAGTTACTGGTGACCTCGATGAGAGGGCTTACTGAGAGAATCACTAAGACACCAATGAGCTGAGGATCAAACAGTAAGTATGAGTTATTCATTAAGTAAGTTAGACTCTAACAGGTAGGAGGGAGACAGAGGAGCACCTCAAGGTGAGTATGTGAGGGGATGTATAGTCAGGAATTAATGGAGTCCATTTATGGAGCCCACCCACCCATCTCCACCCTTTGAGCATAAGGTGGGAAATTTAACGCTCAGATTCTGAGTGCCCACCCAGAACCGCTGGTCTGTGTTCTGGGGGCCTCCCCACGTCTCCCACGTCCATTGTGAGCCCCCTGCATGAGCTCCTAGATGCTGTCTCTTCCACCCAGACCCCTCTTTCTGCCAGACCAGAAGGGATCAACCACCCTTCCAACTTATGCCCCGTCTCTGGTCTCAACACTCATAATTTTCAAGACTCCTTTCTGCAAGGATTCAAAACACCATACTATAATTCCTCAGTTAAACCAGAGAAACTCTGAGATGAGATACTTAAAAAGAAATCACATAAACTTTGGTGAGGATTCTCCTTAGTTTCCACATGGGGAAATGGAAGGAGTGCTTCATTCCTAGCCTGGCTTCCCTGCTAGGAAGGAAAGGAATGAATGATTAGTGAAGCCAGGTTTCTGAATAAGTGGAAGGGGTGGGGCTTGGGACACAGGTGTGGATAGCTCTCCTGCTGGGACAGGAGAAGGATGAAAGGATTGAGTGCACATACATTTGTAGATGTGGAAACAGGACAAGAAAGAGTTCTTGTGAGTGGTTTTATTTTCGCAGTATATTATAAACACAACTTTTTGCCAGCAAGAAGAGTTGAAGAAATGGGTACTACCACTACAAATAATAGCAGAAATGGTCAGGACCTTGATAGGCACCATGTTACTGAGGCCCCATCACAGCCTTCTTGAGTATTCTGAACTCAGCTTTACATTAGAAGAGTGTGGGGCTTAAGGTACTTGTTCTTGTCACCCCCCTGGTAAGTGGTAATGGGGAGAATGAGAGAAAATGGCAATGAGGTAAGCAGAGAAGGATTTCTGGGGGTTTGAGAAGAATATAGATACTACGAATTTGCAGAGACACTGGTCGGAGGGCTGAATGATTTTCTCCAGCTATGTGTTGGAGCTGGTGTACAGGAGGAGCAGGGCAGGAGGGTGAGCGGACTGAGTTAGGGCTGATGTTTTCCAGCATCAATATCATGGAACGACAAAGGGGTGAGAGAGTCGAGAATCTCGGCCAAAGTATGGTTAAGAGAGAGACCCTGGGATTGAGGCTGGAAAGAAGGTGGGTGGGGATGTCTTCAGACAATCGAAGGGTGAAAGAAAATGGGAGGGTTGTAGAAGTAGAGTTTGAAATGTTGTTGAAAAGCAAGTATCAGGGATTCAGAAAGTAAAAAACAAAAACTAAAATACTATGAGGCTGATAAAGTTAGGATCAAAGAATAGAAAATTGTGGTTGCAGATTACAAGTGTGAAGCAGTTCTGAAGCATTGTCAGATTCGACATTACCAACCTGGAGTGGAGTTGAACATCATTAGACTTGAAAAGCACAAGGAATTAAAGACCTAGGATATAAAATGAGGTGACTACTTACACATTCATTCATTCATTTGTTTGTTTATATCTTGCCTCATTCTAAAAAAAGATAAAGTATACACTTTGAACTTTTCCAGAATGATGGGAAATCAGGTGAGAAGAAAATGGGAAATCATATGTCTTCAATAGCTATGCCTGGTGCTCACATATTTGACATGTAAAAATGACAAAGAGAAGATAGTTTTACAAGGAACAGCGATAAAAAACAAGGAAAATCCTGACTCGCCCACATGGCTTAGCGCTAAGTGTGGTAAAGAAGACACAGCCCTCACCACAGAGGGCCACAGAGAAGCGTGGCATCCTGGAAGGAAAAGGCAAGTCTCCTCTGAAGCCAGGAGGCAGACTAATCACTAAGTGATGACCTTAACTCTTAGAGGACACTGGACTCCTGCCCAAGGGTTTGGGGCAGTGTTGGGAGAGAGCTCAGAGTGGGAAGATAAGCGACACTGGAATTACAAAGTAGTGAGGAAAAGGCAGGGAAATATTTAATTGGTTAATTTCTTTTGCCTCGTCTTCCATTTATTTATTCAGTCATTTATTTTATCAGCGTGGTCTCATGAACTTTATACTTTAGGTTATAATCCAATACTTCCCATTATTTATTTTGTTGCTCACATTGTTGGGCTTTCGCCATCAGGGGCTCCTTCGGTAGACCCTGTCACTTTGACATATCCCCATTGTTTTGTTTGTTCGGCACCAGCTCACGCTCTGGCATTACTGTACTCTCCAGGCTTATCTTCCAGATTTCCCGCACCACCCCTAGAACCAGCCCTTCCTCCCGGGAGCCCTAGTTCCTTACGTGAGAGAATGGAACCATGCTATTAGAAAAGAAGTTCTGGGTGCTAGGTGTGCTGGTTGTTACTGGGGCGTCACGGATCAAAGGACCTCTCAGCAGACGACGCTAGGAAACATGTAGATACAGAAATTATAGAGATGTGTGTGTAGTTTCTGTATCTATCTGCGGCTTTAAGCTAGACATTAGTTCATTCTGATGTCTCCAAATGTAATTCAATTCAACGTTGCTCATTCTAGCCTTCTCTCTTTCTCATCTGAAATCCCCCACTCAGCAGGGAGCAACCTCACTCCCACAATCCATCGTTCACGTATTTGCTTATTTACTTATTTGTTCACTTATCATTTACTTATTTGTTCTGTCCCTGGGGTATATGTATAGAAGTTTCAGAATCACTCACTTGTACCCCCGTAAAACACAACTATAGCAATTGGAGCATAGTGCATAGTTACAGTTCTCTTTATCTTTACTCTTATGATTTCCTATTAAACATCATTTTCCAATGTTCTTTAGGTCACCTTTCTCTCCACACTCCCATTGGTTAATTTTTAAATTTCTCAATTTATGTTATTATCGAACCACACTTTCTGTCTTATAAATGTCGATATCTATCATTTCCATGAGCCTAACTTTTTGAGCTTAATATTTTGAAAACCAACAACATGTTCCTTTATTTTCCATTCTTTTCTTTAAAGACATACTGTAAAGATACGCAGCATTAAATTATACTTTTCTTACTTCAAAATATAAATATAAACAAAATTTTATTGTAGTGAGACAGGTGTATGTGATAGAGGTTGGCTGGAGAACGTGATCCACAAGGACCACTTGCAGGCAGAAAGTGACCCTCTAAGGGACAGAGAACAAGGGTGAAGAACTAGGAAGAGATGGTCAGTGATGGCTGAGGATGAAAATAATGCACTGCCTTGTTTTGTGCCTTGGGAGGAAAATGTGGCTCGATGTTATTTGTCTTGGGAGGAAATTAGGCAACAGAGAAAGTGAGTGATCCTTGGCTTTCCAGAAAGCCTGGGGGGGGGGGGACAAGAGAGGTTTGGTCAGTACCATCGAGAGAGTGGGGTGGAGATTCAGTTCTCAGGTCTTTATCTACCAAAGGGGAATTCCTGGCCACTTGCAAGACGTAGCACATGGCGTGGGTGCCTGGGAGGCTGGGGCACGTGTGTGAGCAGGTGCACATCCCGGTTTGCAGACCCTTTGGGAGGATGGCAGGTATATATGCAGTCGGCCAGACTAAAGTTTGGTCTACGTATTAAATGGCCCTTTCATGTTAAACCCTTAAATGTAACTTTGTGAACAGAGGATTTGTTCACTATTCTTGCTATTTCCCAGCCTTGCTAGGAAAATGGGAAATGCTATATAGCAGTATTCTACTGAATTCTGTGGAAATTACATGAAAAGCTGTACATATTGGTATGCTACTCTACATTTGAAGTAATCTATTGATACACAAATTTTGCTGTTCCAGTCATTTCTCTGCATTCCATAGAGACCCCAGGTGCCAGGACTGCAATCACATTAATGTCCAAGAAGTCAGCATAAAAATCATCTTTAAACGTTATAACTTGAAGGGAGTGGTGTAGCTTGACCTTCTGCTTTCTGACCATGAGACCAGCTGGGAACCTGTAGAAGCACTTCAGGAGCACTAAATTACTGGGACTTACCAGATGTTTGGGAAAAGACAGAAATGTACAGTCACCCCTTTTAGGGTCATGTCTTTGGACTGTCACATCAAAAGCTCTGGAATTCCTTTCAACTGAATATATACTAATGAGTTCCAGTAACACACGAGCATTATGCTAAGCAGGCTAAAGGCTTTCACACAAAAATGATTCAAACACGTTCAATGCCCATAGGAGTTTACTATCAGCGCAACAGGAAAAATACACACAGAGATAATGGTTGCATCAACTTCGTGGTGGAGGCAGCCTCAGGCACAGGCCTTAAGGATGAGTAGGACTTCACAGGGTAAAGATGAGAAGGAAAGCACTTTAGACCAAGTGACCTGCAAGGCACAGATGTCAAAAATTCAGGGTATTTGAGGGAAGACTTACTAGTCCAGTTTGGCAAGAGCAGTAATTTTCAGAATGTGGTTCCTGGACCATCAGCTTCAGCATCATCTGGGAACTTGGTGGAAATGCAAATGCTCAGGTGTCAACATAGAGTGACCAGTAATTTCACACCCAGGTGTATATTGCAAGAGAATCAAAAACCTATGCCCACACCAAAACTTGTGCATGAACGTTTACAGCAGCATCATTCATAATAGGCAAAAAGTAGAGACAACCCAACTGTCCATCAACTGATAAATAAAATGCGGTATATCCACTCAGCAAAATATTATTCAGCCATAAGGAGGAAGGAAACAGAGATACATGTCATAACATGGATGAACCTTGAAAATGTTGGCAAGTAGCCCTGGCTGGTGTGGCTCAGTTGGTTGAGCATGATCCCACAGAGAGAAAATGCTAGCAAGTGAAAGAACTCAAGCCACAAAAAACCATACATGGTATAACTGCATTTACAGAAAATCTCCAAAAGAGGTGAATTTATAGAGACTGAAAGTACAATAGATCAGTGTCTCCAAGGATTTGAGAGAAGGGAAAATGGGAAGTGGCTGCTACCAGGTTTCTTTTCAGGTGAGGGAAACATTCTGCAATTAGATAGTCATGATGATTCCAACACCTTGCGGATAAACTAAAAACCGCTGAACTGTGCACTTTAAAGGAGTCACTGTTGTGTGGTGTATGAAGTAGATCTCAATTAAATAAAAAAGAAACAAAAAATTCTCAAGTCTCATCCCAGTTCTATGGAATGAGAAGCCCTGGGCTGGGACCCAGAAATCTGTGTTTGAACCAGCCCTCTCGGGGATTCTAATGTACACTCACATTCAAGAACCAGCTGGATCTCAGTCCTGGATAGAAGTTATTATCACTTTGGGGACTTAAAAATTACCTATTTCCTGGGCCCCATGCCTGGACATTCTAAATAACTGGACCAGGGAATCAGTGGGTTTATTTTTTTCAGCAAGGGAGAGGAGTAAGGAATCAGGGTTTATTGAAAGCTACTCATGTGACTTCCCCATGCATCACAGTTGAGAACCACTGGCCTGGCGCCTAAGACATGTGCACGTGGATGAATGAGTGACGGTGCAGAAGGGGACTGGAGGGAGAGACTGGGGCCTCACTGTAAAGGGCCTTGAAAACAGCCTTGAGAGCATGGAGAAGGGGATTATTAGATCTGCATGGTAAGATCTTTCGGGCACAGGTGGGAGTGGAAGAATTGGTTTAGGTAGGCACCGAAGGCCAGGAGGTTAGTAGGGAAATTTGGATAGGTAAGAGGAACAAACGCAGGATCGAGGCAGAATTGTGATGGGAGGCATGAAAAGGAAGGATTTAAGTGAGAGAAACATGGCAATTGGCCATAGGCTGTGAATGCTAACAAGACTGAGACCAGAGAATGGGGTAGAAGAGAGAGGAGCAGGCAGTTATTTTCAGAGTTTTAAGTGTAGATGATTGGATAAAGGTGATGCCATTAAAGTAAATAAGAAAATTAAGCATTTCTACTGTTGTTTTGGTGTAAAGGAAGGAGAAGTGCAGGATGAAGGGGAAAGGTCAAAGAGCAAAGTTGAAGATAAAGATAAGGAAGAGATAATCCAGGATACATCTACCTTTTGTAAAAGCACGAAAGCTACAGCTATTCCTGGAGCTAATGAGCTTCTGCCATATTTTTCTAAAATTATCATAGCAAATATATTTACTCAATTATTGGAGCTTTTATTAGTTTCCTGTTGCTGCCATGACAAATTACCTCAAATTTAGCAGCTTAAGAACAATACAACTGTTTTATCTTATCAGTTCTTTAAGGCAAATGTCTGAATTGGGTGTCACTGGGCTAAAATTCAGGTGTTGGCATTTCTGTCTGAAGGCTCCAAGAGATAATCCGTTTTCTTGCCTTTTCTAGCTGCTGGAGGCTGTTTATATTCCTTGGCTGGGGGAACCTTCCATTTTAAAAGCCAGCAATGGTGAGTTGAATTTTTTCATATTACTTCACTCTGACTAATTCTGCCTCCTTCTTTCACTTTTAAGGGACCTTGTGATTACATTGAACCCACCCGGACAATCCAGGATAATCTCCCTATTTTAAGGCCAACCAATTATCAACCTTAATTCCAGCTACAACCTCCATTTTCATTTGCCATGTAACATATTCATGGGTCCCTGGGATTCGGACATGGGCATCTTTGGGGGCCATTATTCTGTTGATCTTAGAGCCATTTCCTATTTTTAGAGTCATGATACAAATTCAGTTTATGACTTCCACGTCCGTTCTAGTATTTTATAAGTATATAAAATTTTGTTCCTTTTCACAGAGTCCTTGCTCTGGTATTGGAACTAACTGCCACAAGCCAGATAACACAGGGGGTATTTATAGCTTATAATTCAACATAAAGGAATAAAATTAAAATAAGAGTATGAGTATAGGTAAATTGCCAAGATTCTTTTCTGCTGTCACAGAAATTAAGAAGTTTCTTAATCACTTCCACTATTTCATGTCTCATATACACTCCACGCAGCTAGGTCGAGGGTAGAGAGAGGGCGACAGAATGCATGGGCCTGGGGATCTGCTTTTAATGTGATCAAAGATGGGGGCCTAAGGTTTCGTGGGCTCACTCTTTTTTGGTGAATTTAAAATATAAGAACAGGAATTTAAAAGCACAGGAGGAGAAAAGAAATAAGTGGCCCAAATAGATTAGTTATCAAAATCAACCAAGATTTCTAACCCAAAGGAGATGCAGTTGGGGGAGGAGTCCTGGCTCTTTATCTCCTCGTGTGGCTGGCCACGTATTGAGATAAACTTCCTTGAAGGTGATGCCTCTTTAAAATGGACACTGGCAATCGAAGCTTGTCAGGCACTAGTATTACAAAAAGAAGAGCCAACTTTCAGGTCTAACACCACACTGCCTGGGTAGTCCAAGTCATGGACAAGCCATTAATATGAAATACCTATTCATAAAGTATACATTTTATAGGAAAAGTGAGTCACTAGAAAAGAGAGCCAGCCATTATTTTGACGCTACTACAGATAGCATGAATTCTTTTAACAGTAATGTTTAGACAGTGTCCAGAAAAAAGGAATTGGCCAGAAAACTGTCTCAGGACCTGATACTGTTTTTACTGAAAGTGACAATATATCATTATTTAAGGATTCATATGGTTTTTATAAGATTAACCCCTCGAAAAAAAATTGATTGGGCTTATAGTTCCTAGGATGGTCCAATATGCTCCTACATTATCAAAACTCTGCTTGAAAACCATAGCTTCAGGCCAGCCATTTACAAGGCAGACTGCCTGGTAGTATCAGTTCTGAGAGTGAATCTGCCATTGAATTTCAGAAAATTTTGGGATTGGAGCCTTATCCAAGTCATCCTGGTCACACCTCTCTATTCTCACATCACCATCAGGCTGAAATGTGGCACGGACAGGTAAAGGTGTTCCAAAAGAGAAGGCTAAAGGGGCACGGCTGAGACTTGGCATTATTCAGTAACAGGAGTCAACTCCGTTGGGATTACTGATGTTTCTAGACTTGCATCAGCCGACTCCCAGAGATTTTACAAGATAAACTAGAGTGTATGCCAATGGGCTCTATGCATTGTTTATTTTTACCACAAAAGTTAGTCTTTGCTGAGAACTATGGAGTGGGACCAAGCTGGCTTCCTGCCACTCGGCTTAAGATCATGGGGAAGGTGTCGTGTGAGGCTGGAGCACAAAAGGACCAGTGTGACATTGCCAGATCTACAGGCATCAAAGCCTTCCACTCAGTGTGACGAGACAAGAGTAGAACCAGGACTTACAGGCGTTACCAAGAAATGGCATAAATAATTACTCCTCTCTGTTCTCAAACAAATTGCCTGGAACTTCTCATTATAATTGTTAAGTGCTCAAGTAATATGTGAATATGAATAATTTTTAAAAATGTAAGTATATGAATCATTTGAGAAATAGCAATATATGTACAAGCTGTAAAAAGGTATTTAAAAAAGTACATAGACATAGATGTGTATCTGAAACATTTTACATATTATTCAGCAACTTGCTCATTTTCCACTTAACATTTTACCTTATTAATCCATAGATGTACCTCTTCTTTTAAATTGCTTCATAGTATCATAATATAATATGTTATTTATTCACTTTTTCCATTGCTTGCCATATGGTCAGCTCCCAACTCTCTGATACTGAAAATGTTGCTGTGTATAAACTTCCTTTCCTATGTCTCATTTTGACTTCAAGAGGGCATTTTCTCTATGGCAGATTCAAGAAAGAGCAAATGTTGGAGACAGAATATTTTATTTTGGTTTGAACAAATACTGACACACTGTGGCCCCTTCATGTCTCTATTATATTACCATTAGCCCTGTGTAAGAGAACTATTTTCCCTACACACTTACTCAACATTTTATATTGCCAACGTTTAATATTTTTATCTGTGGCCCCAAATGGTATACCCCTGTTATTTTAACTTGTATTTTTCTCCTCTAGTGTTTGTACACTTGCTCACAGAAAACAGAAACATCCTTGCACGTGTTTCTGTCTGTGTGCACGTGCGGGAGTGGGTGTGGGGAGAGAAGCGTCTGTGAGGTTTGGAGGCCGGGTCTGGGAGTGAGTGGTGCCTCACATTTGTTCATCTGCAATTCCTTCACCAAAATTCAGTTGTGAGTGATAAGAAGGCTAGGAAAAGGAGTCTTCCGCTGTGTCCAGAAACACACGTATTGGTGACCTTGTGCTTTTCTGTGCTGTAATCACCCCCAGATCACCTTGCGGTGGACCAGCAACCATATACAGCAATCACGCTACCATGGAGGTAATTGACTGTGATTAATATGAAGTTCTAGGGTTTCTTCTACACATAGGTCAGGAAGGAGCACATTGAGAATCGAGGAGATGTATTGGAGATCTCTTGGTTATTCCATACCCTGTGAGAATAATAAATGGGAAATTGCAGCTATTGTAACCCAGTGGAAGCAAGACAACTTAAAGGTTCGCATCCCTTGGAGATAAAGATGTGGGTCAACTATCAGGCAGATCATCCAGGTCAGCTCAGTAAAGGTTGAGAAAAAGGGAGTTCTAGAGTGGATGGTGAAGCAAGAAGAAGATGAAAATCAAGTACAGCCATAGCACCAGTTACAGCTTTAGGAACATGACGTGTTTCCCTGGTCCTCTTGCTTTCAGTCTTCTCAGAGACACCGCTGGCCACCACCTCAGAACAGACTCTCTGATTGGACTCACACTTCCTTTCTTGAAGAGTGAGAAAGTCTTGTTCACAACTGAATCTGAGTGGTGCAAGTCATGGAATATATCAAACACTTTTTATTTAAAGATTTTATTTATTTATTTTTAGAGGAAGGGGAAGAGAGGGAGAAAGAGAGGGAGAGAAATATCAATGTGCAGTTGCCTCTTGTGTGCCCCCAACCAGGGACCTGGCCCACAACCCAGCTATGTGCCCTGACTGGGAATCGAACCAGAGAGGCTTTGGTTCACAGGTCAACTCTCAACCCACTGAGCCACACCAGCCAGGGCTGTGCCAAACACTGCTTAGCTGCTACTTCAGATCCTTGGCCTTACCTGTCTCTGAGGTTTTACCGTGTGTTTCACATCTCTGCATGTGCCCTGGACAGTCTCAAGCTGCCACTACCCAGGAGTGCTTTTCTCATGCTAGCGCCACACACTTTTGCTTTCTGCACTGGCTTTCCTCTTGAGGCTGAGGCCTCAAGCACCAAGAGAGCTTCTCAGGGGACTCATGCAATCATGACCTAGAAATTCAGGAGAATTAATGTCCCATGGGACCAAAATGTAACCAATAGGAAAAGGAAGCTGAGTGAATAAATTCTTCTCTATCCGTCTCCCATCCTTCAACCTCCACGCACTCCAACAATTGATACTCACAATGTCACTCACTTGGGGAGAAATCCCAGATGAGTCTCCCCACCACCCTATGTAGCCTTGGTGGCTTGTCTCTGTCTTTGAGCCACAAATACTTATGGTAATTACATCAAAGTACAATGGTCCCTAACAGACTCTAATGCTCCCACACACCAAAGCCCCCTAGGCATGGCAGGATCAAGCAAAGAGTTTAGTATTCAAGTCCTTTCCAGTTATGGAGAGGGTCCAATAGATTCTCCCCCAAATAGCCCAGGCAAATCTTCCCCGAGTCTCCTACACCATGGGCAGCAAATCAGTATTCTTTTTCTTCCAGCTCTGGCCTTGTGTGATCTTATTACAGGTTTTCTCTTGGTTGACTTGGTGCTGCTGGTTAGACAGGGATCCTCAGTGAATGCCCCAGACTCCCTGAGCCATCGGACAGGTAGGACAGGTAGGACAGGTAAAGCCTGCAGCACGGCAAGCGGAGCTTCCCAGCCCTGGAGCCAGTGACTAGCTCCCATCCACCTGTCCCACCTATCAAATGACACCACAGGTCCCACTCCCTAGGGGCCACTCCTTGCTCCATTTGGAATGAATGGCAGGCACTTCTGCTCGTCGTGATTTATTTCACGTGGACCATGTGAGCACAGCTCTGAACTTTACATTTATTTTCAGCTTCACTCCCTACATAAATCCTAGAGAAATACTTCCCTCCATTCCTCTTTGTTTCACAGAATGAAAAATAGTGAAAAATGCAGTTAAGTGAAAATGATGCTTTTGGGGGAGGAGAGATGTGATCATAACTTAATAACTATTTTTAGCAAAGCACTTAAGGCATCAGAGGATTTGCAAAGGTTGTCAGTGACCAGCTCACAGCCCAGGGTCCAACAGAATGGTGAACTTGAAGACCTGTTCTGCCAAAATCTTATTCGGGCAACTGCCTCTAAATAGTGATTCCCTGGCTAGTAGAACATCAGGAATGAAACAAAACTTTAGGGAGTGGCAATATTTATTTTATGAAGTATAGTCATTGCAAACAAATGAACAAAAGACCCTGGCATTTATCCCCCCCAGTGCTTCTTAAATGAAAGGATATTTTAACATCTAAAGATGGGAGGAACATAATTGAAGCAAAGGAGAGCTTTTAACCAAATTAACTCCGAGGAAAACAAATTCCTGCTTTGGAAAAAAAAGAAAGTATTAACTTATGATAATCTGTTTTTAATAACAAAAACCATGAACTTACTAAGAAAACCTGATGTTACAGAAAATTGTTAGAATTGCAAGAGCCCACAAACATCATCAAGTCCACCGCACCATGGTTCAGAACGCGGGCAACCCGCTGCAGCCCCCACGTGATGCCACGCGGTCTCCCTGGCCCCAGGAGCTGTCCTCAGCTCTCCCAGAGTCTCTGAGTACAGCCTTTGCCCCTTGATAGAATCTGGAGTCTCAAGAAGAAAAGTACTACCATATTAGTTTCAACTCAGAGTTAGAGGAAATGCAGACCTCATCCCCATGTCCTCCAACCAAACCCTCTCCCCCCAAAATCTCTTTCCTCCACCTTGAGTTACAAAATGAAAATTTACGTGCATATCTGACTGACAATAGGTGTGGGGAAAGGAAATAGTGTGGAGAAGGAAGAAGGGCCCTAGCTCAGTCACCAAAATTCCCTGTTGCATCTAGGATTTTATATGTTCTCTTTCCACTGAAAATCTCCAGTAGCTACCACCATAGGAAAATTAATTTCCAAGTAGCAAAGAAAAAAAAAAGCAATGAAGAAATAAAAACAATGAAGCAATTAAAGAAAAAAAGCAATGAAGAGCAAAGTTAGGGTTTTGTCTGGGCGTTTGGAAGACTAAGGCCCTCCTAGGTTGGATTATGTGGCAGAGGGTGTGATGGGGCGAGGCTGTGCCTGGGAGGAGACCGGGAAGGAGGGCAGGGTGGACTCGCAAAGGGCGTGGTTACTGTCACTTGAAATTTGTTGGTTGAGCAACTGACCAGTTTTGCCCTCATGTGAAATTACTTAGAAAACTTGCACCTTTTTAATTTCTGCCATCACTAGCCATTAACACACTTATTCTAGAGGATAATTGAGACTATTTTCTGTGCTTTCCACAGTATCATGAGGCAGCGTTTTTCTTAGTTGAACTGTTCATTTCCTTCTGAATTAATTGGCTCCTTTTTGTACCTGGTTGTTTTGCTATACATTTGCTTACCAGCGCAAAGTCCAGAAGTCTGAAAAAAATGGATTTTGAAAATAGCCCTTCCTGTGAATTATATATTGAAGGAGGAAAAATCGAGCTATAAAGTGTCTCCTGGAATCTAGCTCTGTATTGGGCCTGATGTTAGTGAGAGAATTAGAATGTAAGTCTTGCTTATGATGTACTAATTTTGAATTCTTGAGTGTTGTAGACAGATACCGTGGAGCAAGACTGGGCAGGTCCACGCACACCATTTCCCGGTAGGAAGAGAAAGCTCCCAGGAGAAGGGCGATGCTACTGAGGAAAAATAGCTAAGAGCAGTGCTATTTTGAGAAGGAAGAAAGAGAAGAATCTCTGAAAAATTGTCTAGAATTTCCCATGCCCTAAACTCATTAGGGTTTGGGCTGTGATAATCCCAGAGAACTTCTAAACTAAATCAACACATTCCAGGTGAATGGAAAAAAATTTTTTTTTGCTTGATTCACTGTCAAGTTCACCAAGAGCTAAAGAATGAACTTTGCAAAGCAGTGACAGGACTTGAGGCCACATTCAGGTGACTTGAAGAAGGACAGTTTCTGGGATAGAGACTTTTACGTATTGTGAGACACTGATTTGAGTAACTGTGAGCAAGCCACAACTTCAGGTTTCTTCATATTTCTATGAACTGAGCTGTACAACTCAGAGAGAACCACAGTGAGAGATAACTGAATGACGTTTTCAAGAGGAAACAAGTTTCAGCAGGACTTTGTTCCTCCAAAGCATCACGGCCAAGGCCAAGTCAGGCAAGAATGCCGCCACCATGCAGCAAGCCACACAGTGGCTTCCCAGCGGGTCCTGGCTTTCGGACACCCATCATTTCAAAGCCCTCCACTTTGGCCCTTCCTCACTGCACCTTTTCAAGGTGGCTTCCTTTGTTCCACTCATTATTTTATTGCCCATAACACTGGAACCATGTATTTAAAAAACACCCTATGATAATTGTTTGTGACGAACTCTTTCAAGGGGCTGAGCTTTTAAAGAACTGAAAGCATTGGGAACATACTCAAGAACAGTGATGGCAAAGACAGCACAAGAGAAAAACGCAGCTAGAAAATTATTTTACAAACTGGCAGAAAGTGAGTCCCTCAAGGTCGGTGTGCCTGCATCATTCAAAGGGCAATTTACAAAGAAACAAGATTTGATTAAAAAAAAAAAAAACTCTGGGGCCTCAATATTAATATCCTAACAGAAATACCACATTCAAATCTGACTCTGAAACAACTCAGTCCTGTGACGGTCACCTTCGAAGAATAGACACCATTCCGGAAATGCAAACTGGATAAGACACTCATGTGGAAGGGCCTGTGAATGTCCTTGGAGACGTGTTGGTGAGCGCTGGGCACGCAGGCCCCTGCAGTGGACCTCAGAACCAGCAGTCGCTGACGAGCTCTGTCTTGAGCTAGAGCTCCTAGGGTTGTCCTTGCTCAGTGAATGTCTTTGGAACTTCAAAACTGGCTGGATTAGGGCCTCTGGGCCAGATCAAACTGCCTCAGAACACACCCAGGCAAGTCAAATCCAGCCCAGGCAGGATTTTAACAGGGAAGAGAGATACTATAAAGGGCAAAAAGTGCCAGTGATTGTGCCTGACTCTGCCCCAGTGTAGTGAACTCAGTATCCATCTAGGAAAGACCTGGATGCTACCCTTGGTGTGGCCCGCCCTCCTTAAGTGTAGACAAGACCTATCAAAAACACAAGGGAAAGGATGGCTATCACGCCCTCTTTCCAGCCCCGCCATTTAAAACTCACCTCACGTCATGACTGAAGCAGAGTTAGAGCACTCCCAGGGTTGTCCCTTTGGGTGGTAAGAATGTAGGGGCCATGAGCAAACAGCACAGACTATTCCAGGCCAGGAGAAGTGTGCAGATTTGGGTACCAGAGAGAAGCTCCACTGGCAACAGAGGCCAAGAGTGGTCCTGCAGCTTTGTGAAGCAGGCTTGTCCCCTGTGAAACTGCTCCGCTGTGAATCTCAACCAGGGACAATTTCACCGCCAGGACACATTTGGCAATGTCTAGAGATGTTTTCAGTTGTCACAAACGGGAGGCTGCTGCTAGAGCCGAGTGGGTAGAGGCCTGGGATGCTGCTAAACATCCTACCACACAGAGCAGCCCCTCAACAAGGAATTATCTGGCACAAAATGTCAGTAATGCCAAGGCAGAGAAACCCGGCGCTAGAGTACGCCACCAGCCCTGCAATGAGTAAAAGGGAGGAAGAGAAGATCACACAGTAGTCACCGGCTCTCAAGAAAGCAGAACGTTATTCATGCTCAGCAGTTGGCTCTAAGGAAGTTTGTCGTGGGCATCGGTGCTTCCCAAAAGGAGTCATGATGTCGTAGGCTCTGTCCTGGTTGAGGCCCTTGCATTGTGCTTAGTGTCTGGCACCTCAATCCTTGTAAACAGTTATATAGGGAAAAAGAAAGACAGGAAGGAAGAGAGAAAGAGAGAGTGAGAGAGAGAGAAAGAGAGAGGAAGGAAAAGAAAAGGAATTCTTGCTGCTCCCTTAGAGAAAATTTCTGTAAATCTGTTTTGTTTCAGAGTCAACAGAAAAAGATGACACTAGAGGGCGCCAGTGACAAATATCCCTAATAACAGAAAATAAGAAAGTGCTCCCTGACCCAGAATCAAGCCCTGAAATTATGATAAAGATGCAAGTCCAGAAAAGGAAGGAGTTGAATCACTCCCAAACTCTGGAGGAACTAGAGGAGTCTTTGATGCTGGGGGATGAGTGTGTGAGGACACAGCAATGATTTGCCCGCACTCTCCCCAACTTCCTGAGCCTTCATCTTTTACCATCAGCCAGAGTCTCCTCCCTCTCAGCACCCACTCCTCCAACTCATCAGAGAGAGGAGGGGGGCCCTCCTGCTTCAAGCAACCCAGCCTCACTTAAGTGTTAACCTGGACGTCAGGTTTTTCCTGACTCTGTGCCCCAAATAACCCCCAGCTGCATCCCGGAAGCTTGTGTCCAATAGCCTCCTCAGCTCCTGTCAGTTGCTTCTCTCCCTCCGCGGATGAGATCTTTCCTCTTAAATCCTGTGTTTCAGTTACATCTGGCTGGCTTCCATCAGATATACCACATGGCCACAGGATGCTTGCTCAGCGCCTACATCCTCACACCCTGCTCCCCCGCCAGCACTCTAACCTGCCTGGCTGGACCTTCCTGATGCCAGCACCTGCCTGGACCGCCGCCTGGCATTAGTTCCCATCCTTGTCACATGCCATACTCTGCCTGCATGGATTTCCCACCGCTTGCAGCTGTGTCTGCCCCAGACTCGGCCCTGCCCCGCCAGGACAGGTGTGACCGGTTTCTGTCTCCAGATTCTCTTGTCTGGTCTTCCTGGGGCAACCACCTCCTGGGAGCTGAAATCTCAGCTATGTCACTGCTTAGAATGAAAGCTTGACCAAGCTGAGGTCAGCAAAACTGTACTTCTATGCTCCACCCCACGTAGAGCTGTGTTAGTGCCTTACAGTTGTGAAGGTTTTCCTAAGTTCCCCAGGACAAGTTGACCTTCATCCTTGGTGAACCCAGAGTACACTGGACAGATCCCTATGAAGACAGCTGCCCCTGTAATAACTTTTAAAATATATGCATATATGTACCAGGGTAGAGAATATTCTCTTCCCTAGCAGCAGGCATGAGATTTCTCTTTGGGCAAGAACCATTTTTGTTGGGAATATTTTTCTTAAGGTCACTTAGGTTGAGTGTGTTCCTGCATTAAGTATCATCTGGTCCTCAGGCTTCAGTTCAAAGGTCAAGATGATAGTAGACAAGGAGAGGCATTTGTTTGATCCCCAGAGCAAGTGGGGAGAATAAAGAAAGGAGAAACCTGCGCCAGGAGAGAAAGCGTAGAACTGTCAAGCTACAAAAGGCCACACAATCTATTTTTCTTTCCTCTGGAAAAGCCAACCAACCTGGTCATAAGTAGATTATTGTGGAAAAGCAGCAATGCGTTTGGGTTTGGCATCTAAGTGTATTTGAAAGGAATCATAAGCAACATGTATAGATACATGGACCAAGAGACAGAGGAATCGTGGAATTGCAAGTCCTTTGGAATTAGTTGTGTATATATAGATATATCTTTTATATCAATATACATATTGATATGTAGAGGTAGATGATATCTTGGGGTGGTGGTGTAGGGCTTCCCAGTCGTGAGGTAGAGGTCAAGTCCCTGCCACCGAGATGTCAGAGGTGTGCAGAGACTAGCACATGCCTCCTCTATCCAGCATAACACCCCTCAATGGCAAAGATCGCATCTTATTCATCCCTGCTCAGCTTTTATCTAACACAGCGCCTGCCTTGCGACCCGGGGTGCTCAGCAAACAAGTTGTGAATTGGTAGGTCATATCCTGAGAGCAAGTGGGGCTGATGCAAGTTGTCTTTGTGTCGTCTTACACCCCTGAGAGTCTGAAAACTGCCGTCTGCATAATCCTCATCACGCCTGGTGAGAAATCATCTCAAGAGAGTTACCAAGCCAGTGAATTATGTTTGGCTGCCTTGCTTGTTTGGGCAGAGGACACGGAGCCCTGGGCCTGGGGGCTGCCATACTCCCAGGCCTCCAGATATTTCTGAGTCAGCTCAAGGGCGTGGCCCACCTGGAGGGCCCCAGATGATGGGTGGGAATATGTCAAAGCCTGGGTGGGGAAGGGTGAGGTGGGGTGAGGTGGAATTTCAGCTTCTGTGTGTGTGTATTTAGTTAGTTCTCACGATGATTTCCTAGAGTAGGGTCTGAGTGAGAGCTGTGCACTATAAAAGAAACAGAGAGGACTCCAGATGAGGCGGAAGAGCTACGAGAGCTTCGGGATCATCAACACAACACAAAAACTTACACTTGGCCCTGCTTTGACAGAACCACCCCTTTAGCTGACTGTTGAGATTTTCCTCAGCCTGGCCCAATTTGCCTAGCCAACCTATTTCCCAACATCAAAGAGAGGCCCGCTGAAGCTGACTTCACTTGCTCGTTTGGAAGACACATAGGTTGGTCCCAAGTTACAACATTTCCACAGAAATCATCAGAGCAGGGATTCTGAGAGACAAAACCCTGGTCCTGTAATTGCATGAGCCACCCATTTATTGCTGGGGTTGTTAATCACTTACTCTGTTCTAACCAACAGACCAGGTAGCCTCTATTCAAGGAGCCGGTTCATCTGATTTCTCACCAGCTGATTTGTGTGCAGTTACACAGATGAGTATTTACGTACTTTCTACCTCACATCACTGCCACGTAAAAAGCTCAAACAATACTTATATACATGCTACGTACTAGAACACATTATTTTCCCGGAACCAATTATAATAAATGCTGCTTACTCCCTCTAATGAACACATGTCAGCCTGTATATCATCCAGGAGCGGGGGATGGTAACGAGCTCTTAAAAATGCCCTGCAGGAGGCTCTGTGACTCTAGCCACATGGTCTCTTCACAGCCAACTGAGTTTATGGAAAAAATAAACAATCACTCTGGGTTTTCCTTGAGCCAGAGGCTGATGTCATGGCTCTTTAGGCTGCACTGGGGTAACATTCAAGTGACAACACCTGGAGTCATATGAGAACTATTTGTATCTATAGCCTAAAGAAAATGCCCATGTTAATGAAGCACTGTGGTCTCTAAGTTTGCACATGGCCTTGCCACTCAACCCCCCACTCTCACCGCCGGGTATTAATAACTTAGGTCTTCGAGTATTTGCTCTGAGCGGGCACTGCAGTGAGGGCTCCTGAGGATCAACTCACTGAATCCTCACAACCCTATGATGTAGGCACATTTGCTATATTCTTTTGACAAACAAGGAAACTGAGGCTTGGGCATATTAAGTAGTTTGCCCCAGGGTGCAGTTAATAAATGGTAGAACCTGGATTTGAACTCAAGAAGTTTGACTCCAAGAATTATGTACCTAAATGATATGCTACTCCAAAATCAGAGAACAAGAAACCTGAGACAAAGGGAAGAATAATATGTGAATGGAATATGGAACATATAACCAATGTGAATTAAACTGTCTGAGCTAGGAAAAACAACAAAAATTTCAGAGAAAACTCCAAGTGGTTATCCTCTCCTATCCTTTTCTGTAGTTCTCGCCATTTAAGTCTGACCTTGGCCTGCACTACCCTAGGGAAAAGGAGGCCACAATTAAATACAAAGAAAAACCGAGTGTTAGCTGTGGAGTTTTAGTGTTAAGATAGTGTAGGAAATGTTCAAGGGTCATTTGACACCCCAGTGTTTTTCCTTGTGTGTTGAGTCTAGACCTTAACGCCTTAATAAAACATGGCTCCGTTCAATTGCTGTGGTGGACTTGGGGGAGACCTTGTACCATTTCCTTCATCCCTGACTCATGGTCAAGAGGATCATGAGAACCAGCAGCTGTGTGCTGGGTTTGCATTCAGCACTGTACTCCTTCTCCTGCAGTAGCAAGACTGTCTTGCTGCACAAACCCTGGATTCAGTAGGCACTGCTGTACTCCTCACAAAATAATAGCAAGTAAATAAAAACAGCACAGATCTGTAGTCCTACACTGGCCACAGCTCCATTAACCATTTGCCCAGCATATGTAAATCACACATTAATAAGAACTGCTCCATGCAGAGCCTGTAAGTGTCTTCACTCAACTGTACAGCAAAACAGCTGCCTGAATACCCAACACTAATTGTCCTTCCGTGCTGAAAGCTGTTTCCACTGGACGACATCCCTAGTGTCATTTGATGAAGGCATTCTACCAAAAGCTTATTTGGGACCTTTTTCTGAGCATAATATAATGACTAATTATCTTTGCAGGACGTTTTTATGAACTTCTCATAAATAGTATAGTTCAAACTATTTTTTCTCAAAGCTCATTTGGTGTCAATCTTCAGTAGAGAAGAGGCCCCCAGATGGGAACTAAAAATTAAACACAATGCATTTAGGGACTGGGGAAGGAGGGTCAGTCTCCCTTTTGGCTTAGGCCTGTCATTAGTTACTGTACTTCAGAATCGCCTGCAGAGCTGAAAGATTAAAAACAATTCTCTAGCCCCATATTTAGAGTTCTGATTCTCTAGGTCAAGGAGGCAGATGCCTGGAAACTTTTCAGAGTCTTACAGGTAATCCCGCAGGTCCGCATAGACAGAGCCCTGGGACAAAAACAAAGCGTTCCAGGAAGCCCTCCATGCTGTGGTCCCTTCCTGTTAGTTCCAGATCTGCCATCAAAACTTAACTTTTTCAAGGCTTAATGTTTATAACAGATAAACAACTATTTTTCCTTTATAAAGTCTTTAATAATGGAAATGTAAAAATGTAAAAAATACAATGAAATTTAGAGAGAATACAATAAAGTGTACCCTTAGATGTGCAGTTGGGTGAGTTTTTTAATTTCTATTTTTCAATTACCGTTTATGTTCACTATTGCAATAGTTTCAGGTACACAGCATAGTGGTTAGACATTTGTGTGACTTACAAAGTAATCACCCCAATAAGTCTCATACTCACCTGGCACCTACATGGTTATTACAATATTATTGACTGTGTTCCCCATGCTGTACTTTACATTCCCATGATTATTTTGTAACTGCCAATATGTGCTTCTTAATTCCTTCACCTTTTTTACTCAGTTCTCCAACTCCCCCAAATGGCAACCAGCATAATGTTCTCTGTATCTATGAGTTCCTCTATCTTGTTCATTTATTTTGTTCTTTGGTGAATTATTGTAGCCATTTTAATATTGAAGATGAAAGAAAATACACAACATTTCCAGCATATTATGGTTTATTATTTCAAGAAAGGTAAAACGGCAACTAAAGCGCAAAAAAAGATTTGTGCAGTGTATGGAGAAGGTGCTGTGACTGATCAGACGTGTCAAAAGGAGTTGCAAAGTTTCATGCTGGAGATTTCCTGGATGATGCTGTATGGCCGGATAGACCAGTTGAAGTTGATAGCGATCAAATAGAGACATTGCAAGTGGTCACCTTTATACTACGTTGGAGATAGCTGACGTAATCAAAATATCCAAGTCAATAAAGTTATTGGTGAAAATGAAAAATGTGTCTTATTTTATGAAAAAAACCACACAGACTTTTTGGCCAACACAAGGTATGTCACATTTTATTTATCCAGTCATTTATTCATGGGCCCTAGAATTGCTTCATTCTTTTGGATATTATGAGTAATACTATAAATGTGATAATGCAAATTTCTTTTTGAGAGTCGGCTTTCACTTCTTTGGGGTATATACCCAGTAGTGGAATTGCTAGATCATACAGTAATCCTATTTTCAGTTTTTTGAGAACGGACACACTGTTTTCCACAGTGGCTGCATCATTTTCATTCCCATCAACAGCACACAAGGGTTCCAATTTCTCCACAGCCTTACTCACAGTTGTTATTTTGTTTTGTTTGTTTTTTATGTTAGCCATCCTAATGGGTGTGAGGTGATACTTCCTTGTGGTTCTGATTTACATTTCCCTCATGATTAGTGATGTTGAGTATCTTTTTGTATGCTTATTGGTTATGTCTATGTCATCTTAGGAGAAATGTCCATTTTTAATTGGTTTATCTGGTTTTCATTATTGACTTGTAGGAGTTCTTTATATATTCTGGATATTAACCCCTTATCAGATATATGATTGGCAAGTATTCTGTACCATTTTTTAGGTTATCCTTTAATTGTGTTTTTTGATGCACAAAAGTATTTTTGACACAGTCACATTTATCTGTTTTTGCTTTCGTTGATGGTGCCAAACCCGATGTCATGAAGCTTTCCCCCTGTGTTTTCTTCTAGGAGCTTTATAATGTCAGCTCTTGCATTTAGGTTTTTAATCCATTTTGAGTTAATTTTTGTATATAGTATAAGGTAAGGGTCCAACTCCATTCTTTTGCATGTGGATATCCAATTTTCTTTGAGCTGTGGAAGAGACTAGCCTTCCCCCATTGTGTGGTCTCTGTACCCTCATTGGAAGTGCTCACTGACCCAATGATCCTCACTTAAACACTTATAAGTAAAGCTCACACATGTTTCAGTAAACATAAGATCTTTCTCTGATATAAATTACTTTGTTATTCCTTCACCTCTTGGGTATGAATTTTAGTGTCATTAGTTATAGCAAACCAACAACAGCTTACACATTTATCAACATCTGGTCACAAGCCAGTGACAGGGCTGAGGTTCGTCAATGTGCCTCAGCATGCCAGTGGAGCACCACAGTGCCATAGTGTAGTCTCTCAGGGAAGGTGTTTCTTGGAACCCTAAGAATATTTTTCCCATCCTTACTAAGCTAAAAAAAATTACACAAATTTTCCCTGACCAGTGTGGCCCATTTGGTTGGGCATTGTCCCACAAAGTCAAAGATTGCTGATTTGATTCCTAGTCAGGGAACATGCCTGTGTTGTGCACCCAGTCCCCAGTCAGACCGTATGCCAGAAGCACCCAAACTGATATTTCTCTCCCTCCCTTCCCCTCTCTGTAAGAATAAATAAATAAAATCTTTAAATTTTTTAAAAAATATGCCTGCTAAAAAAATCAAAGACTAAAAAGTAAATAATAAAAGCCACACCCCACTCAATCCAGTTCCCAGAAGTAACTGCTGTTAGGATGAGCATATATTATCCCATGGTTCTTCCCTTAATCTCTCTCTCTCTCTTTTTCTCACTCTCTTTCCCTCTCCCTCTCTCTCTCCCTCTCTTTCTCTCTCTCACACACACACATACACACGAGATGTTATATAACATATATATATGCACATGCAATTATACATGTAAATATGAAAAAATAAGATCACAGAAATCAAACTTGCCTTTTTTTTATTTGAGAGTATATTAAAATCTTCCCATGTCAGAACATGCTGTTATTTTCAAGGACATTTTTAATCTTTAAAATGGCTGCAGGGTGGGGAGGGAGGTAAGCCAACAAGAAGCAAGCTGAATCCTGCTTCAGAGAGGCACAGGAATTAAGGACAAACAGTGTGTATGAAGGCAAGGACTCAGGGAGGGGTTGAACACAGGAGGACTTTACAGAAGTCTTTACTTCTGTAGAAGTCCAAGTCTTTACAGAAGCAACCAGAAGCCCAGTTCCCCTTCTCTACTGCACAGTCACATGGCTACTTCTCCTCAACCTTGGCAGAAGACTAGAAACGTGCCCAGAGAGTATTGAAGACAAATTGCAGCCGAGGGCAAGGTAAGGCCCGTGCTGGAAACACGTGGGTTCTGGTAGTATACATGTTCAAGGTGAATGTTCTGGCTCATTCCCCCCCTGGTTCTGAGAATAATAGCAGCCAGGCTCTGCCTTTCAGGCAAGAAATAGAAAAATTCCGCTTCAGAAAACTGACTAGCCCAAGAGAAAAGACCTACATTGTCAATTTGGAGTCCTCCAAGGCAACGACCAGATTTACGCTCTGAACCTGTGGTGAGGCCCAGTGGTGGGGCCCAATCAACATATGTGGAGCTTCCAAACTAGAATTTGTTGTATCTCTCCCTGAAATGTAAATGAACAACCAAGGATCACCAAACATCCAAGAAAATCGTAGAAAAGAATGCAAAACATATTCACAAACAAAGAAAGTATGAAGTTTAAAGAAAGAAGGTACGTGGATGGGACAGAAATAAACTTCAAAACATGTCATGGGAAGTGACAGAAGATTTTGCCTCTATAAAATAGAACAGGTTAATAATTTTTCATAAAAAGAGGAATAATTTAGAGAATAAGAAAAAGCTCTTGGAAATTAAATATATGATCGAAGAACAATGATTAGATTCAACAAATATTAAAAAGTTAATATTGAGAAAAATCACTGCAAAGGAAGCATAACAAGACAAAAGAGATGAAATAAAGGAAGAGAAAGTAACACAAAACAGAGATAGAATAATAGAAAGAAAAGGACAAAATTAGAAGCTGTAACTGATGAGATCTAATGTATGACTGAGAGTTACAGAAGGAGAGAAAAAAGAAATAAAGCACTATAAATCAATAAAAACCACCATTAAGACACATCACAAATTTAAAAGTTGAGAATAAAGAGAAAAGTACTAACATCTTTCAAGGATGAAGAAGTGAGTAACAAGCAAAGGACTGGACATCAGAATCACATTTGGCTTCTCAAGGACCATATGGAATCTAGAAGGAATGCCTTCAAAACTCTGAGATAAGTGTCACCTTCAAATGCTGAGAGCAATTATTTTTAACCTTAAATTCTAAGCAAATGAAAAAATGAGTCAGGAATTAATTCCAATAAAAACAGAAAGTTGTAAGAAAAAATACATGAAGTCATTTATTATGAGACTCAGCTGAGAACTACCATCATAATAT
Source organism: Desmodus rotundus (assembly GCF_022682495.2). Lineage (NCBI taxonomy): Eukaryota > Metazoa > Chordata > Mammalia > Chiroptera > Phyllostomidae > Desmodus > Desmodus rotundus. The sequence goes on from NC_071397.1 coordinate 83,088,452, forward strand.
AAAATATGAACATTGATTTAACCAAAAGTAGTGACATGCCACCCTTGGGGAATTGGGAAGAAGAGAAGGATCTGAACGTGTGCATGTGTGCCTGGGCACGTGTGAGTGTGTGTGCGTGTGGGCGTGAGTGTGTGTGCCTGTGTGAGGGTGAGTGGTAAGAGGTCCATATGAAACTAAAGACTTAAGGGAAAAAGACATTATTTTGCAAAATGAAGGTAAATAAAAAGAAAACACTAAACCATTTTTCCATGGCTGCTTCGGGAGTCTAAGCACAAAGAATGAAGAGAGAACGAGTAGGTAGGGCCGGCTGTTTTCCTGATGAGCTTCTTGTATTAACATCATATGACCTTTTTTTAATCCTCACCCGAGGATATGTTTATAGATTTGAGGGAGAGGAGAAGGGGAGAGGGAGGGAAAGAATCATAGATGTGAGAGAGGAACATCGATAGGCCGCCTCCTGCCCATGTTCCGACCAGAGATGGAACTACAGCTTGGGTATGCGCCCTGACCAGGGATCAAGTCCGTGACATTTTTGGTTTGTGTGTTGATGCTCCAACCAACTGAGCCACCCAGCCAGGGCAAACTTGTTTTTTAAAAGCACACAAAAACTTGAAAAAATGTTTGCTCTGTTCCTGGAAAAGAGTTAGTAGGCATTAAGTTTAAAAAATAAATGGTGCCGACGCATTTGCATTTACCGTGCTGTCATGGAACGGCTTTCACAATTTTTTAAAGTGAGAATGTTGCAAATTGTAACAAAATTTCAGTGTTGTCTGTTACAGAAACACATTTTTTATTTGGAAGCATTTTAAGTATTTAGAGAAGTATAAAGAATACAATACGTATATTTCCATGTCTACCAATCACAAGTTTTTCTGGCTGGTCATTTTTGCTTCAGGTACTTTTTCAACAAATAAAAGAAATAGAATGTTATAAACAAATCTGAAGTCTCTTTTATTCTCCCAAGTCTTATTCCCTTTCACTTTTCCTAAAGGCAACCACATCGTAAATTTGGTAAGCATATTTGCAGTCCAGGTTTTTGCTTCTGTTATACACAATAATGAAAACAATCCATTATGTGCTTGGAGGTTAATTTTTTGTAAATACTTTTATTCTGTGTGAATTATTCTGCCACAGCATCATCCACAGAAAATTTCTTATATTTATTTATTGTATGTTGATACACACAGATCTAGAGAGAGAGATACATGTATTATATATATACATATAAAGAGAGCAACAGACAGAGATTTATTATAAGGAATTGGCTCATGTGGTTATGGATGCTGAGAAGTCCCAACATCTGCAGTTGGTAAACTGGAGACCCTAGAGATCCAGTCTGAATCCAAAGGCCTGAGAATCTGGGGAGCCAGTGGTGTTACTTCCAGTCTGAGTTCTGAGTCCAAGTCCAAAGGCAGGAGAAGACCGATGTCTCAGCTTGAAGACAGGCAGGCGGAGATAGTCAACTTCTCTCTCTCTCAGTCTGTTTGTTCTAGCCAGGCCTTCCATGGACTGTGGAAGACCCACTGCCTTGGAAAAGGCAATCCACTTAACTACGTCAATGAATTTAAATGTCCATCTCATCCAGAAACACCCTCGCAGACACACCCACGGCCCAGGCAAGCTGACACGTAAAATTATGCATCACAGCCAGAAAACCCCTGGATGGTATCTGGCTCAAAGATAAGATGTGGGAATAAAAGGGTCCATTCATTTAGGGGAGGTGGTTTCCTAGGAGCTGTGCTGCTTTATCTAAATAGTAACAGATGGGGATAGTTGGGGAACACATTTATTTTTATTTTTAAGTGTATTTTATTGAGGTAAAGTATATATAGTATAAATCTACCATTTGAACAATTTTAAGTGTGTAACCCAGGGCATTCAGTCAGTCACAGTGTTGTGCAACCACCGGCACTACCCTGGAATGTCTGCGCCAGGCAAAAGTAGGGTGTGGAAGCCTTTTGGGGCAGAGGAAAAGAGTAGCTAGCCTAGAGAAGTGAAATACCAGGGGACTGCAGGAAGTTGGCTATGTCCAGAGCGTAGAAGGCGGTGATGGTTGTGTGAGTGAGGTAGGGGTGGAGTGGGCGTGGGTAAGACACTGGCTGAGAGAGGACTGACTTTCAAGACAGGAGTCCAGAAAAGCAGAGCCAGACCATGGGCAATTTTGTAAGCCATGCTATGGAGTTGCAACTTAATCCTATAGACTACGAGAAGCCGTGGGAGTAGAGGGGGTGAATAATCCGGAGAAGTGTTTCCCAACCAGACTCTATTAATGAACATAGGTCTGTGTAGCAGATGCTGTGCATGCCCACCTTGAATGCCCCTTGTTCCACTTCTGAGCGCCCCTGCAACTGTGGGTGGGATCAGTAAAATCAGTAATGCCCCCCACCCCCTTATCCGTAGCTTTGCTTTCCACAGTTTCAGCTACCTGTGGCAACCATGGTATGAAAATATTAATGGAAAAACTCAGAAATGAACCATAAGTCTTAAATTACACACCATTCTGAGTAGCATGAGGAAATCTTGAGCTGTCTTTCTCTGTCCCACCTGGGACGTGAATCACCCCTTGTCCAGCAAATCCACACTGTAGGTGCTACCCTTCCATCAGTCACTCAGTAGCCATCTCGGTTGCCAGATCAACCGTCTCAGTACCCGGTGCTGTCACAAAGCCTTCCTCACTCACCCCACTTCCTTGCACCCCGTAGGCATGGTATCATCTCACGTCCTCACTGGACGGGTGCGCGCAGCACAAGGAGGTATTTTGAGAGAGAGAGGGAGACCACGTTCACGCCATTTTTATTACAGTATATTGTTATAATTGTCCTATTCTATTATTAGTTACTGTTGTTAATCTCTGACTGTGCCTAACTTATAAATTAAAATTTGTCATACATATGTGTGTATAGGAGAAAACAGTGCATATGTGGTTTGGTACTATCCACGGTTTTAGGCATCCGCTGAAGGTCTTGGAAGGGATCCCTGGCAGACAAGGTGGGGGACAGGGAGGTTGTGACTGTATTAATTAAGGCTTCACCCTGACAGGTGTGGCTCAGTTGGATGGGTGTTGTCCTGCAAAGCAAAATGTCACCAGTTGATTCTGGTCAGGGCGCATGGCTAGGTTGCAGGTTTGTCCCCGGTCGGTTGTGTGTCTGAGAGGCAAACAATCAATGTTTCTCCCTCACATTGATGTTTTTGTCCCTTTCTTTCTCCCTCCCTTCTCCTCTTTCTAAATAATAATAATAATAATAACCTCACAGACAGCTGCAGCTACAGGGATTGTAATTCATTCACTAACCCTCCCATTTTTTAATTCAGCTTTAGAGACTATAGCCCATAATTACCTCGAAGCATCAGTATCAGAGCCTACTTCATGTGGGGCAGGGATGATTGAAGCAGACAGGAGTCATGGCCTGTAGCACACAGTGAAGATGTCCCTCCCAGGTGTCCTTGGCTCACCTCTGATTTAGCCTGCAGCTAGTGGGCAGTTGCCTTACACACTGAAAGCTTTCTACCCCAAACATCTGTCTTTCTGCCTCTTGGAATGAGAGCTCCGCCTGGCACCATGGGAGCCCACCCAGCCTGCATACAAGGCTGCCCACACATGCTGGGATTCAAACCCAGGAGCAAATCTTGACAGTGAAGGACAGGAGTCAAGGGACAAATGACCCAGCCTCCCTGTCCTTCAGTAGAGTCATTGTGAGACTTCTTCTGCACAGTTCCTCAGAGGGTCCCCAGAAATACTGAGCTCTAGTTGCAGTGATCTGACTGTAAACACATGCTTTATTGTCCTTTTTTCCTAAGCTGTCCATCTCATTCTTTATTTGTGCTTCCTGGGATCACTTGCCCAGCAAACTACCCTCAAGACATTGTCTCGGGAATCCAAATTAAGGCGGTGTGCCGTGAAAAACAGGGAAGTGTTCTAATGTTAAAACCTCCTCTTGATGACTAGTTAATTTAGCACTTTAATAATTCTGAGCTCTATGTAGTAATTTAAAGAAAGTAAAAAACAAAATACTTGAAGGACACATAGACAAAACCAAGAGGGAGGGTGGAAGCAGGGGAGGGAGGTGGGTTTGGCTGGGGTGGGGTAGAGGGGTGGGAAGAAAATGCAGACAACCGTAATTGAACAACAATAAAATAATTTTAAAAATGCTTCAAAGCTTAGTTACTTCTATACTTATCAACTATATTTGGGTACAGTGGTATTAAATATGGTGTTGGAGGAGAGTTCTACGGGTACCCTGGCCCACAAAAAAGAGGAACAAGTGGGTCCTAGAGCAAACTGAGCCTGAAACAACGCTGGCAATTTGACAAAAATGGCGAAACTGAAGCTGTCCTACTTCAGGCACATCAGGAGAAGGCAGGGTTCTTCGGAGAGACAATAATGCTGGGAAAATAGAAGGCAGCGGGAAAAGAGGAAGATGAACTTCGAGCTGGATAGACCCCATGAAAGAAGCTGTAGGCGGGAGTCTACGGAGCTGGCAGGGCTGCTGAGGACGGGGCACTGTGGGCAGCGCTCACTCGCAGGGTGGCCAGGGGTCAGAGGGGATGCAACACACACACGGTGGAGAGAAAGAATTTTGGAATTAAACCAAATTGTTTGATGGCTGCATTATTGACTTTGGAAGTGACTGAACTCTCTAAGTTTCGGTATCCCTAACTTTAGAGTGGAGGTAATAGTGAATTTACCTAATGGGATGGTCGTTAAGGTCAAATGGAATAAAGCCTGGCACACAGCACGGGAGTAATAAATGGTATACATTATTGTAATTATTTGACCCTGGAATCTTTTTAGTAACGTCTACTAATATCTGGAACATGGATGTTTTGGGAACTTGGCATACGCACTCCTCTAAAGAAAATCTGACCTCTCGTGCTGAGAATATTAGATCATAATTCTATACGATGACTTTTTCTTTTTCCAAAAGTCTTAAAGACATTTGTAGAACTCAAAAGAAAAGAGTATTCTACCTGTTAATTCCTGCAAATGAGAAACTTATGTTTAACATGTCCTCTTGGCACAGAATATAAGCCTTCTGGAGCTTCTTTGAGGATTCTCATTTTGTCTGTTTTTCCAAACTCTGTTCAATGTAAAGGCGTTCCAGGAGAAAGATCTGTGTTTTAGCATGTAGAAGTTGTCTACACTTTGCCAGTCCTAACTCCACCCGTAATGACTCACTCACCCCCAGGCTGAAGGAAGGATCGGCTGCTCTGTTACTGAAACAAACGTGGGGACCAAACAGAGCTGTCCTCATTAACAGCCTGGGTGAAGGAGAGACCACCCAGGGCGGCTTGTGTCTAACATTCTCCCATTCCTCGTTTATTGCCAAGAACAGCCCTACGATTACACAACTATAAATTCTGAAAACTTTCCTAACCTCTTGTTAGGATAAAAAATAAAACAACTGTCGTGTGAAAGAAGGGGAACAACTGGGCATGTTTTATATGTAAGCAGAGCTGAGAAGACTCAGGCGAAGGGCTGGAAGCAGGCGCTCTGTTGGAAATGGCATTCCTTTAACAACTCAGCTTTAACCTGGTCTGAGGACCCTGCCCCTCCAGGCACTTCACCCAGCGACTCTCAGCCCCCACTGGGGCAAGGAGGCTACGGATTAGCCAGTTGGAGCTGGAAGCCTATTGTTAATGTACTTGGTCAGTAAGTACAAAGGTAATGTTGGAAGCTGAAGAACTTCAAGATTGTTTTTTTAATCCTCGCTTTATGCTTTTAGAGAGAGAGGGAGAAAGAGAAACATTGATGCAAGAGAGAAGTGTGAATGGGTTGCCTCCTGCACATACCTGCACCAGGAATGACACGCACCTGGACCAGAACCGAGCCTGCAGCTCAGGCATGTGCCCTGATTGGGAACCAAACCTGCGCCCTTTCAGTTAGAGGACAACATTCCAACCAACTGAGCCACACTGGCCAAGGCACATATTTTTAATTATTTTATTTTATTTACTTTTTATTAATGATACATTTGTTTATGCTACGACAGTTGTCTCAAAATTTTTCCCTTTGCCCCCCTCCCCTCAGCCTGCCCCCCACTTTCATAATCAATCCCCACACTGTTGTCCACGTCCATGGGTCCTTCACGTGCTCTTTGACTAATCCCTCCGCCTTCTTTCAATCAGTCCTCACCCCCTTCATGCCCCCTTACCACTAACAGTCTATTTTATGACTCAATGCCTCTGATTCTATTTTGCTCATTGGTTTATTTTCATTAGATTCCTCCGGGTGTTTGCAGCATGAGAGAACAGGAAAAGACAAACATGATTTGACTCAGCTTCAACTTGAATTCATAATGTCTCTGAATATTGAATTTACTTTTTAAGGAAATAACTTGAAGAATGGGGGCGTGTTCACCCAGGCACTAAATTCCTGATTCTGATATAAAAGCTGCCTCTGTGTCTCTGAGCCTCATAGAAGAAAACTTGGGGAGGCAGGGATGGGGGTTGCACAGTGGGGATGGAAGGTTTGTCGTCCTTCAAACAGTCCCATGGCCCCTCTTGGGTGCCGGGCTGTTCCGTATGGAGTCTGCGTGTCCTGATGCCACAGCCAGGCTGCCCGGTGGGGCTGTGCAGCTGCACCTGCACAAGGGCACCCAGCCCAGGTGCTCCTGGCAGAAGGTGCATCCCTACAGGGAGCATGTCTCCAGAATGAGGGCCAGGGTGCATCCTGCATGGCTAATGTGCTGTTCTGAGACAAAGGAATTTGTATTTGGGTTGTGGTTGGTCAGGAATTCATTTTATCATGTTGAAGTCAACTTCTGACCACCTAGACTTCTTCAGAAGAGATTATTTCAATGGCACATCTATCAGCATGAAATTAACTGTGGCAAATGCCGAGCTTCCTATGTATTCTTCAGTTTATCTATCTTTAATATCTACACTGAAACTAGTTTTCCTTGAATAAAGGGTTAGGCATTGAGGTGTTGCTCCACTAGGAGTTGGGTGGAGTAGAATTTGGAACCACGAATTTTCAGTGAAGCATTTCAAATTAAGACTATCCACTGGGTAACCAGAAGAGAAAGCAGAGAACAGAGAAATTGGGATTCAAATATGGAGCTTCCTTTCAAAGTCCAACTCGGCGATTTTTTAGTGATTAGATTCAGTTTTTGTTTCAAATCTAAGTGTACCCTCTTAAAAGTAACTTATTCAAAAACAGTTGATAATAGCAGGTTAATTACCTTGAGCCTTCATACTGGCCAAACTGGCTGGGTAAACCATTATACAGCCATCTGTTATAATTATTTGATGACTCATCACTAAGAGATCTTATGCCACTTAAATCAACAGGGCTCCAATTATTCACCAGATAGCTATCTTTAAACAAACACACACTTCACACTTCCGAGTTTTCCTTTATTTCTACAGCTACGGACAGTAAGTGGTTGAGATGAACAAGGGGGCACTGGATAATACAAGTGGACCATCACTAAGCGACAGGGCCTGAACCTTTTTAAGTTTCCCTTTTGGGCGGTCTTTTCCCACACCTGAGGTGTGTTCTTCTCACCTCTGCCACACCCAGATACTTACCAGAATTGCAAAATCTAAGCACAAAGGACTGTGTGTGTGACAAAACAAGCCCAGCTTAGGGAAGAATTATCTCAAAAATCAAAGGACTCTGGCCACCCACTGGTGGGTCCCAACCCCAGGAATTTTAAAACCTGAAACCACTCTACAGAGAGAAGATAAAGCAAGCTATTGACCCCAAAGACCTGTTTTTAGAACTCCACTTCTGAAAAAACTATTGCAGAAAGAGCAAGGAAAAGAGAGAATTCAAAAGAGGTAGCCGCCATTGAACCTCTTCACCCAACTTCCCTAGGCTCTGCTCTTGCCCAGTGGAGGAATCAGCAGGACTTCCACCCACATCCTGGCTGCATCACTGAATGGAAGTTCCTTGTTCAGAGTCATCCTTCTCTTAGCAGTTTAGATTTCAGAATTGCTTGCATTCCTGTTATGATTTTACTGGAAAGCCTTTGAATTTCTTTCCATAGAACGGAATCACATATTAGAGGGCTATTAAAAATGTATCACTTGTATCTTCCACCTAAATTAACGTCCATGTGTTGGGAGCTCACACACTCTGGAGAAACCTGTCCCAAAGGTGATAAGCTTCACACATATCTGCTCCACATTATTAGAAGATTTGTTGGGGTAGAGGTGGGGGGTTACATAATTAACTTGTGGTTTTAAACATTTTCATATTAACACAAGCATGGCCATATTTCAGATTAGACATTTACATATATGAAAATTGAGGTAAAATATGGGGGGTTATGCATTCACTTCTCTCCATTTAGAGTAATTGGGTGAAAAAGATCTAGACACGTGACGCATAAAAGTGAAAAGGAGCCCTTCTTCCACAGATTTCTGTTTCTGATCAGGAGTATTCTATAGAACAGCAAAAGCCAAAAGGATGGCATATGGCGTATTTACATCCAAGTAGCCTGTTCTACCTATGTGACTGAGTATCATGTTTGCCATTTTTCCCATATACCTATTTCAAAATACCCTATAAACAATAACAAATACAACATTCTATACATTATATGCATGATTCTAATGTCTTAAAAAACTGTGCTTCAGTCAGGACCAGTGATCTGTACCATCAAAAGCTAAAAATGAGTTCTTCAGAAAGATGCTCCCGGGCTTTTACTTACGAGGGCCTCGCCGTCAGGTCGCCAAACCAAGACCAGACCCTCTGACTTCAACCACACCCCTGGGGTGATTTGGAAAATGGCTTGTTTCTGCGATGCTTATGAAATAATTACTTACATGGTCCAATCACACAGAAAAGTGTTCCGAAAGAAGACAGTCTAATTGTGAAAACTCAAAACAATGGAAACTATTTTCCAAACACTATGCAGTGAAATGTGTAGATCCTACGTTTTTTAAATCCCTCCCCCTTTTTCTCTTTCTCATTTCCTTCAGCTGCCTCTCTCATTCCCACTCTCTCTGAAGAACCAGCCCCCACCCAGACCTAGTCCTCCTCGCTTCTGGCCCTTCTCCTTCATCTTCATTCCACTGCACAATGCCCCCCAAACACACTGGGAAGGCACAACCCTCCCTGCAGTATGGATGGGTGCAAAAGGTTGAGGGACCCTCCCATACAAGGGGAAAGCCTGAGAATGGCCAGATGGGAATAATATCTATTGTACCATGCTGTCCTCCACCAAATAATACCGTGACACTGTATTTCATTTCTGTTCTTACTGTTTTCATTTACTAGCTGTGTGACCTTGAGACAGTGACTTCACGTTTCCATGCATCCATTTCTTCTCTGAATACTCAAGTCTGTATCAGAGGGTCGAAGTTCACATGGATTAGTCTAGGTGAAGCACTTAGAAAAGAGCGGTTTGCCTATAGGTAAGCAGTTTCGGCCAGCTGCTCCACTCTGTAAACCTGGGGTGGGAGTCTGATGGAGGAAGGGAAGGCCAGAGCAGACCTCTAACTAGCCCCCCTGATGTACTCCTTTCCTACTCCTACTCTTGGTCCTCCAACTCCAAGCACCTGTGGCACGTACCAAGCAGCACAGCTATGACTTCCCCAACAGCCAACTTGAGTGGATTCTGGGTGGTAGCCTCACCGTGCTGTGACAGTGTCACTTACATTTCATCTTGCAGAAATTTGACAAAATCTCAAGTCAGCTGATGGATCCCTCTTTTGTGATGGATTTAATCCCTCTGTACTTGTTTATTCCACACTTTTTTTCTGTACCGGTCAGAAATGACTATTCAGTAGCGTCCACTCCATCATCCTGAATCAGAAGCCCCCTGAATACAAATGAAGTTTTTCTTCTAAGTTTTAAGGGTTCCTTATGTTCATAATAAGAGTCTGCGCTCACTTATTTAGTTATTCCAAATAAAGGAAGTCTTTTATTTTGAACTAAAGAAAAAGTTCCATCACAATATTAAAAAGATTTTCATCACTGTCTCTAGTTATGAAAGTCAATTTGAAAAAAACACACACAAAAAGCATCATGTTACCCTTTTTCCTTTTCCCCAAGAATGTTTGAGTAAGTTAAGAGCAGATACACATACAAGTGCACTGAATCAGAGAATTTTGAGGAATCATTTGCAGTCATTTTACAGATAAGGTTACGAGACCAGTGGGGAGGTGAACTACGCAAGCCTGCACGGCTAGCAAGAGCCAGCATTGGATGAGACCCAAATACACTCTGTTCGGGTATGCCTATAAAAACAAAACAGTCAACTCAGGACCCGTGTACTTTATATGAATAGGACTGAGTTTCAGCAGGAGTTTGTAGCAAAAATCAATCTAATTAAATTATTGTCTATATTCTTCCACTGTTTTCATTTCCTTAAAAAAAGGAAAGCTATCAAACTTTATAGTCAGTCTAGCCATATATAGTTTTGAAGCTAAAAATAATTACACTCCGTAGTTACCTTGTGTGACAACTGAAAGACCTTGACGTATTACTTCTTTGTTACATTCAATAGTAAATGGCACTTAGCATATCTGACTACTTTTAATGTGAGTGTGAGATAATTGCTTGGGAACCTCGAACTGCTTATTTAAAGGGTGGGGACTCTTAATATAATTACAGAGCCAAAAACCACCTCAGCTTCACCGTGGGAAATGTCATACAATGCATCGTTAGTCTTCAGAGGGCTTCTCAAATTCTTCATTACTGTCCAGAATTCTCTGGAATTCTCCTGCTGTTTATGACCTAAAGTTGTCTGTCTCGGGGAGTGTGACCCAAGGAGTGGAGGATCTCTACACTTGAACAAAGCTGAAGGAGGCGGACCATTTTAGCCGATGTAATGACAGTATGTCTTTGTCTGAAATGTTTCAGGTGGAAATGCTTCTGTTACATCAACTCATTGGTCCCAGGAAGTTGTATTGTTCCTAAATGTGCAGCATTCAGATATAGAGTATCATTTATTGAAGAAGAAAGTGGCATGGGAAAAAATTCAAAAACAAGAACACATCTCTTAGCCTTGTATCTGAGAGTCATTTTCATGTACAATGGGAGACCCAGTTTCTTAATCTCTAGATATCCACCATCTTCTTGAATTAATAGCAATGTTATTAATTTTATTTTTTTAATTGTGTTATTTATTGATTTGAGAGAGAAAGGGAGAGACAGAGAAAGAGAGAGAGAGAGAGATTTGTTGTTCCACTTATTTATGCATTCATCAGTTGATTCTTGTATATACCCTGACTGGCAACCACAACCCTGTATATTAGGATGATGCTCCAACCAGCTGAGCTACCCAGACAGGGTACTGTGCTATTTCAGAAGATTCAGCAGTCACAGAATTAGGAAAATTATTTTTTTGGTACCAATAATCATGCAGACCACATTCTTCTAAATTTATGATGAGAAATATTCACCTCATATTTTGAGAAGCATAGAAGAAAAGTTTTGCTGCCAAGGACCAAATGGCTAACCGCACTAAGAAGAAATATCTCCCTTCTCCCACCATGCCTCTCTGCAACCTTTCTTCACTTTATATACACCATAGGAGAATTAACCTACAACCCAGGGTGGAAAATAAATGATCGAATGGGAAGGCTGACTGGGGCACTTCTTGCTGTCCCTCCACCTGCATGAAGAAGATCCCATCTCAAGGAAGAAGCAATTTTCATTTTATCCAAAGTTCTTACTACCCAACTCAAAGCACTGTTTTTAAATTCCCTTCTCCAGATTTGAATTAAGAAAAAAGACACACACACACACACAAATGCCAACTAGAAACAAGATTAGAAAACCTGGTTTATTGGGAAAGATTCATAACAAAAACTGCAGTTGCTTATTCTGCAACTTACAAAATAATTTGATATATCAAATGAATTGCTTTTCATTGTATAAGTACAAATGGTAAAAAAATAATAATAACAATCCATGTGATATATCATATATTTCCCATTCAGAGATCTCACATCCCTGAATTCTCCTGTTGCATGTTTTACAATAGATATTTTAAATAGGTCAACCAAGTAAGACCAGGTTTTTAACTATATTTAAGTCTTTGCTTACAGTTGCAATCTATCAGAAGCTGTGTCTATATGATGAGAGCCTGGTCAACTGAGATGAAACATTCAAGCCGTTTCCTCTCCTAAGGTTGTTTCAGGGTTACTTTTGTGACAGCAGTGGCCTTCCTAATGTTCTGTCAGTCATGATGAATTAGACCCGGCCCGTCTTTCAACTCAATCTACTCCAGATCTGAACATATAGACACAGGACAATATAGCTTAATATGTCATTTCCCCATACCCCAACCCTACATACCACTTTGAAAGAGAAATTTGCATCTTAGCATTTCCCTGCAGCAGGCCTTAGCACTGCAACAGGCTTGGGCCGTGAAGGAGTCCTTTCCTAAATGACACTTCCAGTTAACGGGAAGCTTAGCAAAAAATTTGTGCAGGATATTAATGAGAAATTGTCACACACGATATGCATTTAGGAAACGATTTTCCTTCTTTAGGTAGATGAAGGCTGAAAGAAATTTTATTTTACATATTTTTTAGAATATTTGGTCACTGACAATTTTTACCAATACTTTTGTGTTCTCCTTTTCCCAGTCCATTTAATCTGGTAAAAACAGACCCTTGATCAGATGACTTAAATCTTCAAAGCCTTCCCATTTTTACCTTGTAAAATGTTAGTTTCATAATCCTATTCTTTTACACATGCAGTATAAATTGTATGGACAGGTAATAAAGAAATACTGACATATTACAAATAGTTAGTTAAAAAGAAATAAGTTTTATTTACCTCTATAAAGCATATGTAAAAGCCGAGTATGAAACGAACACCCTTTAAGAAATATTTTCTCCCCAATCGTTTTAGCACTTTGACTAGTCTAAGATGTGAGCACTGCCGCCCCAACCGGGTTCCAAGTATGCTGGAGAACACAGTTTCTTCCTCTGGAATCCGTCCTGGCGGCAGGAACCCCTCCCCACCTTAGGCAGATGTGTAGAAGTACCTGGGCTTGGCATTGCCCAGAAGGTCGTCTTCGTAGTTGGGGAGGCAACAGAAGAAGAAGGAGCAGCCAATCAAGATGATCGTGGCTGCCCACCCAAAGCCGTAGGCCCAGTTATAGATGTAATTGACAGCGGGGTTGGCGTGAAGGGAGAAGGTCTGGGTGTACTTCACAGGGTAAATTACCAGGGAGATGATCTGGAACACAGCTAAAGGGAAGAAAAAAATCCCAAAGTATGAATGCAAGGGAACAATAGATTGACACCCTCTCCCAGTATTTTTGTCTTTAAATGAGTGTTAAGTCCACCTAAATAATGCTAATGAAAGGGCCTGGGATATCCAGTTAATCATGAACTAAAAGCTTGTTGAATATTCTGCACCTGAGGTACCCGGCACTGAGCGGAATACTGAATATAGGAAATATGGACAGAAGGCAAATAGAGAATCACTCCACCATCCATGTGCAAGTATTATATATACTGCAGTAAAACGTGCAAAAGTGTGGTGTGTAACAGAAAGCAGGATGGTGGTGCAGATTCTATATTTTCATCTTCGCATTTCCTGTGCCAAAGGCATGGTTGATATTTTCAGTGTCAGCAAAAATAATGTATGTAAACGTGTGCATATGTGCACGCACACACACCACCACTCCATTCAAAATCCACCACTGGAATAGTCATTCGGTAAACGAATGCCTAGAGGAAAGGACGGACCAATGATGCAAATGATCGATGCGGAGAATGGCCAGAAGGGCCTGCAAAGGAAGGGAGAACCTGAACCAGAAATGGAGAGATGGAGCACAGGGAGCATGAAGAGCATTCCAAGCTCAGGGAAGAGAAATGAAAGAGCGGCTTTGGGGAAGTACAAGAGAGGATATAAGAAAGAAAACAATGTGTCAGGATTTCTAAACTTTCTGGTATAAGAATCACATTATTACAATTATCATTAAGCAACGTGAAAATAAAAACGCAATCTTCTTTTATAGTATTTTTCAATGAACATGCATACTTCTATAAAGGCATACAGGCTGTACTATGTCCTCTGGGGTGTTTTTCTTTTTACTTAATATTTCATATGCACGTTGCCATGTCAAAGGATGGGAGCTGATTTTAGTTCAGTAACATTACTGTTCACAAAGAGGCATCAGCTGCCTGTGCTCCAGGAACTGAGTATCAGGGAGTGGATGGTGCTCACTTCTTCTTTCACCTGAATTTTCTTCTATTGGCTCCACAGATCAAACTCCTAAAGGCGTTCCTTTTTCCTTTTTTTTTAATTGCTAGAAAAACTGTAGATGTTTTTACATCTTGATTGGTTGCTTGTATTTCTCAACTCAAAATGTTCACCTCTATCTTAAGTATTTCTCTGCTTCTCGCATACCCTAAATGGCAAATTCTTACTACTTAAAAGTTTGTCAGTTACTGCAAAATATTGTGTAGTGAAGTAATCCTTTTCTATGTTACTCTCTAATCTGCTTAGCCATAAATGTGAAATATTGTGATTTACCCATTTTGGTTCATCACACATGAAGTTCTTATAATGGTTTGGGTCAATTTCTGCAAAATCTAAGTATTCAATTTTCTAATTTTAACCTAATAATATAAATACAATTAAAAATACTTGTTGCTGTAAAATATATCAAGTAGACATTATTCAATATTATTATCAGTAGAGATTTTCTAGGCTCATTATTTTCCTACAAACATTTCCCATTCAAACTCTAAAGGAGATGAGTTTTAAACTGTAAAATGAGAATACAGGAGGTTTGTTCAGCTGTTCATCTGTGGAATCTCACTACAGCTACTGTTCTTTACAACTTCTGCTACCCTGCCAGCTTGAGATGACCGTTATTGGATCTTTAAAAATTTTTTTAAATTTATTGATTTAAGAGAGGGGGGGGAGAGAAATTGATTGTTGTTCCATTTATTTATGCATTCATTTGTTGATCCCTGTATTTGCCCTGACCAGAAATCGAATCCACAACCTTGGTGAATCAGGATGATGCTCTAATCACCTGAGCTACCCAGCCAGGGCCCATTATTAGATCCTAATGTTCTAACGCTAAGATGGACAAAAGAGTTTTACTAAAATTTTTTAAATTGTGGCAAAATATACACAACATAGTATTTATCATTTTAACCATTTGTTAAGGATATGATTCAGTGGCATTAAATACACTAGTGTATTTAATGGTTCACAATATTGTGTAATCATCTATAACGGAAACTTCTTCATCAGCCCCAGCATAAACTCTATCCCCGTTACCCCTCCTCTCAGACCCCAGTAACTTCTAATCTACTTTCTGTTCCTATGAACTTGCCTATTCCAGGTACTTTGTGTAAGTGAGATCATAAAATTTTTGTCCTTCTGTGTCAACCTTATTTCTCTTAGCATTATGTGTCCAAGGTCCGTCCACATTATAGCGATTAGCAAAAGCAAAACTTTATTACATGTTATGGCTGAGTAATATTTTATTGTATGTGTAGATTTGTACCACATCTTGTTTCTTCATTTATCTGTTGATGGAGACAACTTGGGTCGTTTCCCCCTTTTGGCTGTTGTGAGTAGCGCTGCTATGAGCTTGGGTGCACAAATGTCTGTTCAAGTCCCTGCTTTCGAGTCTTTTGGAAATACACCAGAATCAGAGTTGCTGAGACTTTGGTGTCGGAGTAGGGGTGGACACAGGGGTCACCTACAAGAGATGGCATACAGAATGACAGCCTTCCTCACTTGGATGGGCAGCACAGAGCACCACCTGAGACACAGGAGGAAAGGACTCTAGATCCTCTGAGACATCTGCCCTTGGTGACACATTTTCTGAGATCAGACCAGGCACTGTAACTGCCTGGGATCTTCCTTCCCGACTGGACACTCCTACCCTGAGGTCTCCTGAAGGTGCGGACGGACAATTGCTGACACACAGTCTTACCAGCCAGGGCCAGCAGGCCTCCGATCACTCGCAGGAAGACCAGCATTTGGGGTCCGCAGAGGGCGAAGAAGGAGAGGATGAAACAGATCACCAGGATGATAAAGCCGCAGAAGAGCGTGGCGGCGGCGGCCCTTCCCCATGCTGCGAGAAAAAGGAAACAGCGATTAACGAGACAGGCATGCCAAATTTAAAAATCACTTATCAAGGTATCAGTAGGAGTTTTTTTCTTTCTACTAATTATATCTGAGTGGAAGAACAGTTTTTCTTTTGATAATACGTAGGCATCTCCATATTTCAGAGGGAAGTTAGGCCGTGCACATGTAGGACATTAATATACTGATGCACAGTAATGCCTTGTACTCTGGGTTGTAGGACCAATGTTTCCTTCATTAAACTTGCTTGGCATTTCATGTGTTGGCCATATAAACTGGTATATTTAACAGGTTCATTCAAGTTCTAACACAACATGACTATAAAAAAATCGCAGTTTTGGTACTGGACAACCCAAATTACAACCTTTAGGCAGTGTTTCAAACACCTCTAAAAGGATCTACGTTTCATATCAATATTTGATTCCATGCAAAAATAATCCTTGAAAACATACACTTAGGGGTAGGCAGAGATGTGAACTAAAACAATTAAATTGTAAAGTAGCTGTGCGTACCTTTTTTTATAACACAGGCACAGTCTTTCCAGTTTTTTGCCTAAATTTTAACTTGTGAAGTATTCAGAATTTATTGCACAAGAGTTCTTAATGACCGATGTTGGCCCTAGAATCGAGTTCTAAGTTCGGAGAGCTGCAGGGGCACCTCAGCCCTGGGTCACGCTACCCTACAGCCGTGGATGGGAAGGGCCATGAACCCAGGCTGACAATTCCAGCCAGTAATTCTATTGTTCAACCTGCTCTGGTTTTCAAGATTCCTTCACACACAACCTTCTCTCCAGAGGTGATAACTAGCATTTATGAAGCAATGGCTCTGCACCAGGCACTGGCTTGGAACTTGACATATTTTGCTCACTGAATCCTCACAATAACTTCTTAAGGTTCATACTAATATCATTTCTTTAGAAATGAGACTACACAGGAAGGCTTTGAGAGTTCAAAGAGCCTCCTCCCACAGCCACATAGCTACTAAGTGATTTAGGCAGACTTTGATTTAGAGCCTGAATCCAAAACATGACTATTTAAAGATATAATTTACATACCATAAAACTCACTCTTTTCAAGTAATCAATTTAGTGGTGTCTCTATTCACAGGGTCGTGCAGCCACCACCACTTACAATTGCAACCTTATTATCATCATCCCAAAAAGAAACCCCATGTGCTTCCTTTCCCCCCTTCCTCCAGCTTCTGGCAACCGCTAATCTCCTTCCAGTCTCTATCAATTTGCCTATTCTGGACATTTCATATAAACAGATTCATACACTATGTGGCTTTTTTGACTGTCTTCTTTCATTTAGCATAATGTATTCAAGGTGCATGTATACAGTAGCATGCGGCAGTACTTCACTCCTTTTATGGCCAAAATATACTCCGTGGTGTGGATATCCCACATGTTGTTTTCCATTCATTCATTAAGGGATGAACATGCACTCTTAACCTATGACTCTTTATTTCATTTGAAGAGGAGAGTCCCATCTCCTCTGCCCTGGTTTTGCTCCAATGCTAATACAGCTCAGCTGACAAGTTCATCCTCACTCAGTTCTAGGTCATTGGACTGGTCAAAGTTAAAGACATGGGATAGCAGGAAGGGCAAGGACTTTGGAGGCAGAGCTGGACCTCACTGATACTCTGCCTCTGCAATACTGTCAGTGCGCACCTGGTGGCCAAGGCAAAAAATACCTTATTTCAGTATTTTGTAAGGATGAGAGCTTTCGTGTGAAAAGTCACGGAGCTCAAAAAGTTCCTCCTGTATTCCTATGACTTTTCTCCAGTAGCTCAGATTTTCATTTTATTCTGCACTCACAGGGTTCTGCACTGCCACATGAGGGTTATTTCTCAGTTACCCACTGCATTTTCTTACCCTCCTCTGTTACAGACAAGTCCGAGCTAAGTCCCCCTGTTACGTTCAGCAGCCCCCACATTCCCTCCAGATCTCTGGATTTGTGAATGGGGATATTAGGTCATCAAGGAGAAGACACACTTTCATACGCTCAAATACCATGTTTTTACACAACTGCCCCTTTGTGGCAGTGGTCTGGGTGGGGCCAAGTGCACCTAGTTTTACATTGATAATTTTTATTACTTCCCTCCAAATCTTCCTCTTCCTGTGAGATCAGTAAGAGGTTTTAGAGATAAGGTAAAATTAAAAAGTCTTCCTTTAAAACAGAAATGAATAAAATCAAAGTGTGAAATTGACTAAGTCTCTTATCTCACTTTTGCTTTGTCCTTCAAGTAGGTGATTTTCAATAGAAGAGGAACCATGCATTGAAAAGAACATTAATTAATTGGGTCATCTCAAAGTTCAGTCCATACACCATGGAGTGAAAATCATCAGTGGAGCTTATGAAAAATACAGATTTCTGTGCCTCCCACCAGACCTCCCGAACCACGGCTGGAGGGGTAGTGCCCAGGAATGTGCATGTAGCCTGTGAACATAAATATAAACACAGGCCATTTTAAGAAATTTTTGTAGGCTATGTTAAATCAACTCAGTTAACGTCTTGCTTATTTACAATGCTGGCTCATCAAAATGGAAAATTAAGGACCTTTTGTCTCGACAAAGCCTGCCTTGGAAGCAGACCTGTAAAACCTGCTCCTGCAGCATGGAACACCCACACTGACTCATTTAACTACCATTTAAGGCAGAAATCTTGGCATGGTTTTAAAGATTCTATTCTGACTGATGAATGAGAAGTAAGGCAAAGTGCCTTCTCATGTCAATGACTATCTTGTTGTAAAATGATGAGATGGATCCTCATCAGCAGGGTCCTCCCAGCCCAATATTCTGTCCGACAAGGTGACTGATAGCCATGGAGACTTAGGACACAGCCATTCTCCAATGTCGTACATTCCAAAACGTTAGGTCTGTGCCCTAAGCACCTTTGGTCCCAACTTAATTACCCAGAATGAGCCTACTGTCTACAAACTTCCCCAACTCTTTTGGGAACTATTTCTATTTTTATATTGTATCATGTTCTACAGCAGGAGAGTCAAACTCATTTCACCTGGGGCCACATCAGCCTCACATTTGCCTTCAAGGGGCCGAATGTAATTTCAACTCCTTAACTGTTAAGGAGTGGTTACCTTTATACAGTCCTAAAATTACATTGGATCCTTGGAAGGCAACGGTGAGGCTGATGTGGTCCCCAGTGAAAATGAGTTTGACACCCCTAGTCTACACTGTATCATACTTGCCAACCCTAATGGAAAATGTCAACTTTTAAAACTTGTCCTACAGCTACTTCTGTGAGTCAACAGATGGTTCTCTGTTCTTCAAAGGTAGACTGTTCGTCTTGAACTATTCTGAAGATGAGTCCATCCTTCATTATTACTTTATGCACCTTAAGTTTTATTGCCTTACTCCTAACTGTGTTTGTGTGTGAGTGCAGGGAAGCAGGCAGGATTCTCACCCAATTATCATTCTCTGAATTGAGGTCAGAAAAGCATCCAGCATTCCAGGTAAACAGAGTTTAGGAAAGCTTTTTGTTTGTTTGTTTTACTTCCTGAAGGGAAGATAAACTTGGTGTTTCTTATACATAATCTGCTAGGTATATAATCTATTATGAAATAAGTTTATTTTCTAAATACCACTTGGATAAATTCATACTATCAAAAAAAAGCAGCATAATAAATCCACTTTTAAATAAGATTCATTAAAGATCCATTTAGGTGAAGAACAGCTTATCAAATTTTGCTCTGGCTTGCAAAGATTCAACATTAAATCAACAACATGGAAACCATTCAGTGTTCACTAAAGAAATGACGAGCTTTTCCTAGGAAATGCTTTTAGGTTTGCGGCATGAAAATGAATGCTGTCCAGAGATGACACTTGAAAACAATGTGACGAGACAGCTACAGCTAGGGAAGGACCAGTGTGGTTCATTGGTAAAAGCAAAAAAAAAAAAAAAAAGTAAAAATAAATAACTTGAATGTCAAGCCAGAAACCATAAATCAAACTGAAATTTGTGAAAAGAAAAACAACCCAAACTTTTATTTTAAGACAAGGAGCGCATTGTTGGTATTTTTTATATTGTTGGTAATATGTTGGAGACTATCACTAATTTTCCCCTTAAGGTTAGCATTTCTTTTAATGGTTTTGCTGCACTCTGCAGCAGTTTTACTTGTAGGCAGCAAACATTTACCAGAACAGTCTGTGGTTGAGCCCCTTATTCAGTGCCCTGCAGACACCAACCTGTCACCCAGCTAGAGCAGGGTCCCTTTCCAAAACAAAGGATTCATCTGTTAACAATACCAAAGGCCTCGCCTCGTGAATCTGAGATTCTGTCAGATCTCTTCATGTCGTTTCTATAGGATTCTTTATATGAAATACAGGCACAACTGAAAAGTGAACAAAATCATAACTGAAAAATAAAAAAGATCCTGTCTACAAATAAGTATAAGCATGGGGGGATACACAAAAAGACTGTTGCATGTTCAATGAGGAAGTAATCTGCAGGAATACAGGCCAGTGCTTCTGAAGCTTAAAAGTGCTCACGAATCACTTGGGGAGCTTGTTCCAACACAGATTCTAATCCAGTAGGTGCGGCCTAAGACACCAGTGTCCCATAAGCTCTGAGATAATACTGGTTCTGCTGCTCCGTGACACTTGGAATAGCAAATATCTACAGGACAACTGCTAACAGGCCTCCAAAAAAAATCTACATAGGAAGAAGCAATTTTGCAGACGTTTTGGAAGGCTTAACACACAGCTTTAAAGAAGGGATGACAGGGGTCACCCAGGGGAATTCCACAGATGGTGTGAGATTCCTCACATACTCTGCATTTTCTCCTGAACCAGAGCTGGGTGATAAACCACCCTGCACAGGAAGATGTGAAAACAGGGAATTGTACCCTGAATTCACTCAAAATAAATAGCAAATTCAGGATCTACCCTTAAATATTTACAAGTCTGTCAGACAGAAGAAGGCTGCAAAGCAGAATTTACCGGGAAGCACATTTCAGCTCCATCAGTAGAAGAGGGTGTAATAGAAGTGCTTTTAAACAAATAGCATTGTCAAGAGAACTGAATTAAGTTGCTGAACAAAGGGAAGAAGCTCAGACCAGTCACGGGTGGTGGTGAAGAGGGCACCTGGCGAAAGCTTAAATAGGTGCACTCTTACTCCCTCCTAATTCTGATTGTCTGGGAGACACATCTGTCTACAGGAAGAAGACAACTTAGGTCTCTAACAAGGGATTGAGGTTCTCAGGTGGTTAATGCCAAATGCGGCTAATGGGGAGTGTGCTGGTCTAGATCACCGGTTCCTAGAGTTCTAGATTTAAATATATATACTTTACACTATGACAATCAATTGAGAGTGGCCAATTTTTTATTTTGTCATGTAAGGACATGAATACATGCCTGCAAAGAGTAATTATTTACTAATGCCCAATTTCATAAAATAAGAACATTTTAATACTTCTCCAAAAGCCACAAGAGCATCATCTCAAAATGAAGTTCCTTAAATTGAATTTAGCTTGATGTAAACCAATTAATGTCATGCTCATTTTTCTCATTTCCTGTATATTTAAGCAGCACGGGGCTAAATGATCTAAAAATATTTCATAATACTCTGATTCTTCGACTTATCCATGAATGATGTCATGTAAAAATACTTCAATTCACTCTGCAGTATCAAAGGGTGTCTTGGGTAGCAACACGGCTCTGCACTCTGTCCAGATGAAGGAAAACGCTCCTGGACACCAACTCCCACTTTTTCCTGGTGTCTGAACTCATCTCCACTTCTCTCCACCCCGACAAGCTGGAGCTGGCTTGGGATTTGAAATATACATCACTGATGCTTACAATATCCTCCTGATGTATCTTTTTTTAAACTGAAAGAGGACTGGCTGGTGTGCCTAAGTTGGTTGAGTGCCACCCAGCAAACTGAAAAGCCCCTGGTTCGATTGCAGCCGGGGCACATGTCTGGGTTGCAGGTTTCAGTTTCCAGTGGGGGGGCCTACAGAAGGTGGTGGACCATCGATGTTTCTCATCCTCTCCTTCTCTCTCCCTTCCCCTCTAAGATCAAAAATATTTTAAAAATTAAATAAAAGGAAAAGAAAAGAAAAAGAAGGGCCCCAGGCAGTGTGGCAGCTGGTTGGAGCACCATCCAGTAAGCAGAAGAATCCCTGGTTTGATTCTGGGTCAGGGCACATGCCCAGGCCCAGTCGGGGTGGGTACGAGAAGGCAACCAATCAATGTTTCTCACATTGATGTTTCTCTCTCTATCTCTCTCTCTCTCCGAGAGGATCTAAATGATCTAAATGATCCCCTTCCTCTCTCTCTGAAAGCAATGACACACACACAAAAAACCCTGAAAAAGTTACCAGTACTACAAAAATAGCATGTGTGAAAATGCATTCAGATTTAATTTTGACATTTTATGTATACATGAAATTCGAATGATCATTTCAATGTTTAAATCTAGAATTTCTTTCCCTGTTTTGAGAAATATAAACCACGATTTTTAAAAAATTCAAACAATTATCTGTAAAGCTGGGTATTTATTTAATTGTTACTATCACAAAAAGAACATATTCAGCATGTAAATGGTTCATTTATAGAAAAAAGTGAGGTGATATGGTACTCTGAAATTCTTAAGAAACTGTAAATAATGGGGAAGACTATAATATTCTGCTTTTTACATAATATTAAGGAACTCTTTACCTTTACTTAAAAAGTCTATATTATTTAGCATTAATGCCAACGCTTGCCAAGAATAACCTGTGTTTTTAATACCAAAATTAATATATTAATATGATGAATATCAATGAATAAAAGAGATGGTCAAGCACTTTGTAATTAAAAGGGAAGCTCATTAGTCACCATGGTAAATCACAATGTTTATTTCCTAGTACATATCAAAAAGTTTTACAAAAATGGAGGTACCCACTCAATCCTCTGTATCAAGATATTTTAAGTAGAACCATCAATCTTAGTCCTTGTTGTGTTTACACATATGTGGGAGAGTGTGTAAACTGCTTGCTACATTTCAGATAAAGGAGTGTAAACATATTATCTTCAGCAAGGCCTTACTGAGGCCATCTGAAATGCCTAAATCTTGGCCCTGCACCGTAAGAATACACAATTGCTACACTTGTGAGGCGGAACTAGCTAACAGTCCAGGCCAGGAGGTGGGGCAGGAGTATAATAAACACTTCCACTCGTCTTTGACTACAATAGCCTGAGACGGGCCTTGTATCTATTTTCTCCTTCCCATAGTCACCTAATGACAGTGGACGCTGCCTTTATGATATGATTCTAGGTCTTGAACTAAAGTCATGTCTAGCGCATTGCTGGCACTTAATTATTTTGCAAAGGTCACAGAAATAACTAAAATGGGGTGTGAAGGACACCACCCATTTATGAAAATCATCCTGGCTAGAAAACTGAACTTTTCCAAAGGCCAATTTCTTTATTAAAGTTGGTCTATATACACTGGGCCAATGTTTTCCTTACAATCAAGTGTTAATGCTTTAGACTTCTAATTAAAAAAAAAATAAACTGAGAAACAAAACCTGCTTACTCCTCTCCAATACAAAGGACTGTATCAATCTGAGGTTGGAAGAGCCACACCCTGGGAAGGTGAGCTCAATCCTACAAGTTAAGAAAAATAAAAAGTGCATTGTGCGTGTTGCACAAGAGAGCCGTGACCACAGCCAGAGCGGTCTTGTCCCAGCACTCCAGTCCTCCCGGGCCACTGACTTCTTATTTCGTATGTGAAGTATTCCTGAGTACTCTTAGCGTCCGCATCAGTCTTTGGAGTGAGGTATGATCATCACAGTGTTTAAAAACACACCTATTTAAGCAGACCTATTAAGTCCCCCACAAAATACTGAGTTCAAATGCATTTTAACTACAAGATACAGATATCCTATTTCAAAGAAATCTGTTCTTTTTAAAAACCTAAAAGACATTCAATAATATGAACCCTGGCAGGCATACTGTTTGTGTTTTAAGAGAGGAAAAACAGTCTTTAAGGAAAGCAGAAATTCCATTCGGTCTTCACCTTTTACGACCTGCTAATGAGGACCGTGCCTCCTTTTGGAGAAAAGTTCACGTGGGAACTCCCAAACAATTCCACAGTCCTTAAGAATCTAGACACCGAGCCCCTGTCAGAGGACCCCAGAAATAAACAGTTCGGCTGGAAGCCCTGGGCCGCTTGGGGAGGGCGGATAGTCAAGTCAATGGTCCCAGCAGGAAATAAAAAAAGGCAGGGTGACCTTCTTTCTCTTTCTCAGTTAAAATTATTAACTCGGTCAGTAAGGTCCCAATGAGTAGTAGTTGGCATTAAGCTTCTGATTGTGTTCATAGTTAAACCCAGCTGTTCTTCACATCCACTAGGTAGCAGGGGGTGACATCAGACAAAGCCACACTGCTCTCTGCTCAGGACTGTCAACCAGTTAAGCACTGTGGCTTCCTCCATGCTGGGAAAATGAAATACTCCTTCTGCAATACGTTCTGTTTGTCAACTCTCCTTCATTTCGCTGGTGTGGAAGATGTGTTTGCTTTTTCGATTTCAAATCATATTCAAATCAAGTTTTCTAAACAGCAAGCCCATGCTTAAACCAAAAACACCCCCTCCCCCAAGACAAAAACTAACAACAGCTAGCCTGAAGTTTCAAGCAGTACAGTACCGACTGAAATCGTAACTGCTGAAATTTTGACTGAGAGAGCTTTTCTAATGGAAGAGGAGCTGCTTTCACTAAGTTCAAGTTAAACTAATAATAAAACATTAGGGAAGGAAGAAGCAGAGGAGGCGGCAGGATAGGAAGAAATTTCAGTTTTTCTCCAAAAAATATAATGAACTTTGTTCATTATATTTACTCATCAAACCTTTTCAAATGGCTGAAATCATCCTTTGCCCAGAACCGACAAACCCTAGGTAATTTTTTTCCAGTGTTGAGCCTGGTTTTGGCCACTCAACGCCGCTAGTTTACTGCTTTGGTTTGTTCAGGTCGGATGCAGGAAGCTAAACTCTGAACAGATTTATGATTTTTTTAAATCACCCATGATCCCTGACTGTTCAGCCCCTTCACCTACAGCGCCTTCCAAAGACCCCGCACTCCCCCTGCGCCGCGGCGCGAACGCCCGTCCGAGGTCCGGAGGACTTCCCGGAGGCGGCGGTGGGCGGCACTCACCGTAGTCCATGAGGCTCTCGCAGCCGTCCGCGGTGGACCCGCTGCCACCCCCCTCATGGTAGCATCGCCACCACAGCGAGGACGTCTGGATGTGGGTGCTCGACTGCACCCAGCCGCGGCCGGACAGAGCGATGATGTCGAAGGCGATGGCGCTGAGCAGGAGCAGGGGCAGGATCCACCTGCAGCGCTCGCAGGCCAGGCCGCAGCGCAGCATCTCTACGGTGGCGGCGTGAGGGACAGGAGCGCGCGGGGCAAGGTCTCGGGCCGCGAGTGACGAGCGAGGGAGGGCCGCGAGACAAAAGTGAAGCGGCGGCGGGCCGGCCCCACCTGGATTCCGGTGACTCAGAGCGCGCCGCCCAGACCTGCCCAGGCCCGCAGGAGCGCGCCGGGTGAGGCGGGGCCCGGCTCGGGTTACACCCGGCGTGGGTGCGCTCTCCCCGCGGGGGCGGACCTGCTGGCGCCCCGCCAGGGGCCTCGGGCTGGGGGTCCGGCTGCCACCGGGCGTGCTCCGAGCTTCCCCTCGGCCTTATTTCCCTTACACAGGACCCACTCACTGTAAATGTTTTTTGTTTCTTTTTTTTTCTTTCTGTGCTTCACCGTGTTTTAATCTGCGCTACATATTTAACCTCTGATGTCAGAAAATGGTCTGATTCTCCACAATACCATTCTGTACGTTTCCGGCAGTTTGAATGGGTGTTCACATTGCACCTGCGGGTCAGCGCTGCACTCCGTGAGTGCTGGCGGCGACCCGAGCAGGCCCCGAGACTGGCCCGGGCAGAGGAGGGCGCTTCCTCCCGGCTCCACCTTTGTACCTTGTACCGTGGCCCCCCCTCGTGCTCTTCCCTGTTTACACGCTGCCTTTCCCACTGGGCTGGCAGCTCTAGGAGGGCAGAGGCCGCGTTTCATTTGTCTGTGTATCGCTGGTGCCCTGCGCTGTGTCCGGGTGTGTAAACACACTGAATTGAACTACAGCGCCCTCCAGTTTCGGAAGCGCTTCACGTCCTGAGTGCCGCGGTCCCCTCCCTATCACACCTAAACCCCACTTTATCTGCGCTTTTCATTTACTGGAGAAGTCTCTCCAAATAAAAACCGTGTGTCAGTGTGCATCCAGAACCTAAAATCCCACCTCCAGTGTCCCTTCCCTGCTTCTGTCACCACGTGCCCCTTCAGGTGTGGCCTGGAGTGGGGGGGGGGGGGGCAGCTGGGCGGGGCCCTAAAGAGAAACAGGTTCCCAGTGTCCCGCACCTCGGTGGCCTTGGGCAAATCATGAAAAACATCCAGTGATGAGGTTCGAAGCTTATCCTGTACCTCCAGGGATTTCTAAATCCCTTACCTTTTTTCCTGTTAATGTACTATGAAAGAAGAGGGACATAGCGATGTTTGAAATTCAGTCCTCTGTGTTGCGGTTTGGTGTTCCCAATAGAAACAGTACTCTTCTGTCTGACTCAGGTCTCTGGTAATCTTTGAGAACAGTACCGAGAAAGTATCTGAAATCACAGGAAATAATTGCCCCAGCCTTCATTTACACAAACCAAGGTGACATATTTTCACCAGAGGCAAGTATTTTCACTTTCAAAGAATAGTACGACAGGGGCGTTTTGGCGAGAGTTAACTCCCTGTGGTGGAGATTGTGTAACGCAAATATGCTCTTAGAGTTTGCAAAAGCAATGAAAATATTTGATGAGCTGTGAATGTATATGTATGAGAAAAATTAAATTCTTACAAAACAGAGTACTGACTTTGGGAAGAGTGGTTTCAGACAAAGAGGGAGTTCTGTTGGCATCTCAGTATCTCTGAATAATTTTGTACTCCATGTAACTTTTTTCTTACTCTAGTGGATTTGAGGGAAAGAGCTCATTAATGCTGGGGTGAAAACAAGGGAAGTATTTCTTTGGAGTTTCTGGAAGACACTAGACCAACTGAGGTTAGGTTCCCACAGTATTGTCCCTGACACGTGACTCAGACTGTAGGACCAGACAGGTGGCTCCAGTTCTGACCATTTCGTGCTCAAGCTGTGTGACGCCGGTCCACTTGATTTACTTTGGCCTCAGTCTCCTTATCTTTAAATGGCAGTGCTCACCCCATTAAAAGAACTGACATATGTAATCTGCTCAGGATAATGCCTGCACAGAGTGAGCCTCAATGTAAGGGTTGACAATGATGATGACAATCTTTTTCACATAGGTTCCTCACTGTAATAAGGTTGGAAATGGGCTTTTTCATGTTTATTAGGAGCTAATTCTATATATGAATACCACTGTAAATCATTACGTTATCATAGACAATACAATCTTTTTTCTTTTAAAAAAATTTTTATTGTTATTCAATTACAGTTGTCTGCCTTTTTTCCCCACCCCTCCCCCCACCCCAGACAAACCCCCTCCCTCCCCCACCTCCACCCTCCCCCTTGATTTTGTACATGAGTCCTTTATAGTAGTTCCTGTAATCCCCTCTCCCCACTGTCCCCTCCCCACTCCCCTCTGGCTATTGTTAGATTATTCTTAACTTCAATGTCTGTGGTTATATTTTGTTTGCTTTTTTTCTTCTGTTGATTATGTTCCAGTTAAAGGTGAGATCATATGGTATTTGTCCCTCACCGCCTGGTTTATTTCCCTTAGCATAATGGTCTCCAGTTCCATCCATGCTGTTGCAAAGAGTATAAGCTCCTTCTTTCTCTCTGCTGCATAGAATTCCATTGTGTAAATGTACTATAGTTTTTGGATCCACTCATTTGCTGATGGGCACTTAGGTTGCTTCCAGTACTTGGCTATTGTAAATTGTGCTGCTATGAACATTGGGGTGCATAGGTTCTTTTGGATTGGTGTTTCAGGGTTCTTAGGGTACAATCCCAGCAGCAGAATTGCTGGGTCAAAGGGCAGTTCCATTTTTAATTTTATGAGGAAATTCCATACTGTTTTCCACAGTGGCCTCACCAGTCTGCATTCCCACCAACAGTGCACTAGGGTTCCCTTTTCTCTGCATCCTCTCCAACACTTGTTTGTGGATTTGTTTATGTTGGCCACTCTGACTGGTGTGAGATGGTACCTCATTGTGGTTTCAATTTGCATCTCTCTAATGGTTAGTGATGCTGAGCATCTTTTCATATGTCTCTGGGCCCTCTGTATGTCTTCCTTAGAGAAGTGTCTGTTCAAGTCCTTTGCCCATTTTTTAATTGGGTTGTTTGTCTTCCTGGAGTGGAGTCATGTGAGTTCTTTATATATTTTGGAGATCAGGCCCTCGACAATGCAATCTTTCAATCTAACCATATTCATGAAATGATGGATTATGGTAGAGAACAGACAGTTAAATACCTCCCCCTGCTGGATAATGTAGGGATTGCAGAGGACTTGACAACATAAATTACACCTGGAAAAAGTTTCTGCTTTTATAGATGGGTGGGGTGGGGGGGGGGCGGGTTGTGGTTACAAAACTAATGAATAGTACAAACAAAAATATATAAATATATAATTTTAGAATAAAAATTTGTAGTTTTACTTTCCCATCCAGAGAAAGTAACCGTAATAATAATAGTAACATCTGCTGGGATTTTACTAAGTGCCAGTGTTTCACACCCACCTTAGGAGGTGTGCATTACTCTGACCTTCATATAGACAAGAAGACCAGGGCACAAAGAAATTCAGTAGTTTGCTAACGACTTCCCAGCCCCTGACTGGTAAAGCGACACTCCACCTTAGGCAGTTTGACACCAGAGACAAATACTATTTACAATAACCAGTCATAGGAGTTTGAGATATGTTTCTTCAAAAGTTTCCTTCTTTCTCTCCTTTCCCTCACAAACATCCAACCCACTACCATTCTCTCCCAAGCTGTAATGAAATGACCCTCCCCTGCAAACACACAAGCTGCTGTTCTCTTACTAGTAAACCTAAGTGATGGGCATGCAGTAGAATATGCCCCAAACAGAAGTCGGGCAGTCCAAGTTCTACTTCTCACTGACCCTCCGTTTGTTTCCCCTCTAGTCCTTGTCCAATTTCTCTTCTCCCTGCTTATGCAAACTTTTAATTATCTCCACTCTCCCATCCCTTTTCCTCCCCCAGACAACCGTAATCTCTCTTGTACCAGTGATGTGATGGCAAAAGCTTAACAACCAACTTTCTGAAGAAAAAAAAATCCTTAATTTTTAGCAATTGTCAATTTCCATAATGTAAATACTCCCCCATGGCTGATTTCCAGCCACTAACTTGATGTCACTGAGCACAAAATTAGGAAGAAATATACATAATCACCTGTTGAAGCTAGTAAGTGCACTCCAGTGCATCTATCCCCATATCCTACAGAAACTGCTCTCTTTTTCAAAGGTTACCAGTGAGCTTGTATTCAATAAGTTCAATAGATATCATTGGCCTCTTTGTTGCACCAAGTACTTTGACGTCTCTCTCCATGAAATGTTCCATAAAGATGTTAAAGCCTGGTGCCCAAAGACCACCAGGAACACACCTGTAGTCAAAATTAGGTTTATTAAGTCACCACAGCAATGGAGACTGAAAACCATGTGGCACTCCAGGGATGTCTCAGGGAAAGGGTATTGGGAGGGCCTGGTAATAAGAGTTAGGCTTATGTTTAGTGACTTTGGAGAGAGTTCAGGAAGTTGGTGTTTTGTTCTGAGTTATTGGGTTGTCCAAAAAGTCCGTTTCGTTTCTTCCATAAAATATAAGACAGTTTTCATTTTCACCAATAGCTGTTGATTTGGATATGTTGAGTATGTTGGCTGTCTCCAGCATGGTGTAAGGTTGATTGTTCTCAGTTAACGCCTTGATATGATTGCTATCAACTTCAACTGGTCTTCCCAACCATGGGGCATCGTCTAGAGAGAAATCTCCAGCATGAAACTTTGCAAACACGTTTGATCAGTTACAGCACCTTCTCCATACACTACACAATCTTTTTTTGCATTTCAGTTGTGTTTTTGCCTTTCTTGAAACAATCAAGTAAAATAGGCTGAAATGATCCATCTTTAATTTTAAAATGGCTACATAAGAATTCACCAATTTTGATAGCTTTTTAAAAGGCATGCTGATATGACAGCTGTCACAGTACAATCTAACAAAATTGTTTCTTTTTTTAAAGATTTTTAAATTTATTTTTATTTTTAGAGATAGGGTAAAGGAGGGAGAAAGAGATGGAGAGAAACATCAATGTGTGGTTGCCTCTTGCACACCCCCAACAGGGGACCTGGCCCACAACACAAGCATGGGCCCTGACTGAGAATCCAACCAGTGACCAGTGACCCTTTGGTTTGCAGGCCAGCACTTAATCTGCTGAGCCACACCAGCCAGGGCACAAAATTGTTTCAAATGAAGTTAAACGCAATTAAGTGCTACTATGGCCATCTTATGAAAAAAACCAAACCCAATAAATACATTATGTGCTGATAACTGCTATCTTGTTTTATTGATGCCTGGTGGGGTTTTTTGCTTTGTTTGTTTTGTTTTCTGTATTTACACCTGACTGTGGAGTGGTCTTGTTCCATCACAATTACAGAGTAACCTTGTCTGATATTCATATTCTGTGAAATTATTTTTGTTCAATATTGGATCATTATGGCCTAGCTACTGGTTGCCAGACCAACTACCAACTGTCAGGGATCATTTTTTTGTTTTGTTTTGTTTTGTTTCTCACTTTCTTTCTCTCTCCCTCTTTCCTTCCTCCTTCCCTTCCTTCTTTTTTTCCCCTTTTTTACTGGCTCTCTGTTGAATCTCTCCATCCATATCTTCCCTTTCTCCTGAATGTGCTAGTCTTCCTCTTCACCCCGCACCCCCACCCCCAGCTCTCACCCAGTGTTGTATTCTCTGGGTTTCTATGCTTGTGCAACTTTTATGTTCATTCTATACATGTTCTTTGTGTTACACCATCCACTTTCATAATTTCAACTCGTGCTTATATACTCATGCCTTGCCGATATGTGTTTCGCCCACGCTTTTTTTCCTAACTTCAAACTTTTATATTCAATATCCAGTGAGATGGCACTACTTAGATTCTCTCTCAAACATTTTCACCTCAACCAGCACAGAGTTCAAATTGTCCTCTCTTCTGCTAAACCATTATCTTCTTTCTGAAGTCCCTGTTGTACTTGAGAATCTTATTTACCAAAACTGAATCTAACATCATCCTTGACTCTTTCTCTTATATCTAGTTTAAATGCAACAATTGAGCCCTGGCTGGTGTAGCTCAGTGGATTGAGCATGGGCCTATGAACCAAAAGGTTGCTGGTTCAATTCCCCATCAGGGCACATGCCTGGGTTGCAGGCCAGATCGCCAGTAGGGGTCTTGCAAGAGGCAACCGCACATCGATGTTTCTCTCCCTCTCTTTTTCCTTCCCTTCCCCTCTCTCTAAAAATTAGTAAATAAAATCTTTTAAAAAATTATTTAAAAAATGGATGTGGTAGTTGGAAGTTTTGCTATCCACCTCATATCTCAAATGTTTCTACAATGCAGACTCTCTGTCCTATTCTTGCTTCTCCTGCCCTGTTCATTTGCCTTAACTGCCCAGCTGCCTTCCAGCTGCCCTCCCTGTCTGCAGTGCTGAACACTCACCGTCTCCCAAGTCCATCTTCCACAAGATGACTAAAATGACCCAGCTCAGAGTACATCTGACCCCGACACTCTCCTCAGGCACCTCACTGATTCTTTCCCACTTCTACCATCAGGAATGAAATTCCTAAAACTGACATACAAATTCTTCTGTTACCCTTTCAAATCTCATCTGTCACTTCTGCTTACCTTCCACTTTCCAGTCTTCTTTTTTCCCTCTCACAGACATGCTACTATTTTTGCCTTTATTCCTCAGCTTATTTCTGGAATGCCTTTCTTTCCAGTCCCTGCCCTATTTACCCAGTTACTTCCTACTGCTCTTTTAAGATCTGCTTCAGACCCCATGTCTCCCAAGCAAACTTCCCTCAATATTGGCATGTTCTCTACAGTCCCATCTCCAATCTAAGATAACAATGTGCTTTTTCTCTGTGCTCCCAGAACTCTTGAAGCACATGTAACAATCAATTTGTTATATGATCATCTCTTTTATGTCCCTGTTAGACTTTCAGATCCTTGAAGAAAGTATTCATCTTTGTATCCTGAGGACCTTTTCCAATGCAGTATGAAGTAACTGTTTGCATAATACATGAATGAATGAATGAATGAATGAGTGAGTGGCTATGCCAGTAGCTACTCACCTATGAGATTTGGCCTCTCTAAACTTCAGTGTATTCACTGATCTGTTGAGGTGGTTAAAAAAAATGAACCTTAAGAAAATTCTATGAATCAAAATTGAAAAATAAAAATTTATTCAGAACAGTAGGTGGCAGCAGAAAGTTGTTTTTCAGCATAGTATTTGCAAGATTCAAAGTTGCCCAAACACTCATAGAAAAGCCCAGAGTCACATTGTGCGATTTTAAAAATGCCTCCATACTTCAGTTGACAACACTGTGGTCACACTGGTTCACTAACTGTGGGAAAGGTACCACACTGAAGTAAGCGGTCAGTAATATGGGAAAGTGGGTGCAGTATGGGACTCTAGAGTCACTAGTTTTATGTAAATCTGAAACTAGTCTAAAAAATAGTTAATTTTTTAAAAATGCTTCTATATTGTTTGACATACAATTTTTTATACAAAAACTCCAATATCCATCATTTTCTTTGTATAAAATTAAATATGAAAACCTCAAAATCAACAATCAAATTTTAAAAGTAAGTTTTTAGATATTCAGACATAAAGGTTATTTATTTAACTATATAAATAATACCATTTAAACATTCTGTTGTAATCAATGTATTATATATTAATTTTAAGAAAATTTGAAGGAGACAGAAAGTACAAAGAAGAATAAGAGTCACCCATAAATGATCACTTTTTTTTAACCAGAGAAAATTGCAGCTAACATTTTGACATGCTTTGAAGACATTTTTCTCCATGTGTTCCAACAGTTGCAATCCTTCTGGCTTCTACAACATACATTCTTCTGGTTTCTGCCTACCCTTTGCAGGGTCAGATCTGCACTCTAGCCCATGGAGCTCATCAGAGCTTGGTCTGGCCCCCTTTTGTCCCTCCACATTTGCCCCATTGGTGACCTTAGCTGTTTCCGTGGCTTAGATACTAGGCTGGAAGCTTTTGAGTTTATTTACAACTCAGACTTCTAGTATTCACCAAGTTGAATGTCTCACAGGCATCTGAAAGTTAAAACAGCCCAAACTGAGCCCTTTCACCCTAAAAGTTATTCTTCTCTCTTCAGTGTCTTTTCCCTCTTAATAAATGGTACCAGCATCCACCAGCTTCTTAGAATCCATCCTCTACCCACCTCTCCCACATCTAACCCGTCAGAAAATCTTTAACTGCCACCTGAAAAAAACGTATCTCAAATCCATGCAACCTTCCCAAGTCCACTGTCACCATCCTCCTCCAAACCACTAGCCTTTCTCACTTGGACTACTGTAACATCTTCCCAATTGATTTTTTACCCTGTTAGAGCAGCCAGAGAGATGTTTAAAGATACAAATCACTTGCCTACTTACGGTTTTACCAAAACAACAGTGGTCATGTCACTTGGATTGAAACTCACACTGCTGGTGGTAGCCTCTGCCCATTTCTGTTAAAAGAATTGGTGTGCATTTTGTCTCCTGATAGAATTCTGACTGATACAATATTTAATTATTGAAGAGCATCAGAAAGAAATAACCCCCATAATCTCATCACCTGCTCAAAGATAAGCACAGTTAATACTTTGATATATTCCTTTCTGCTTTGGCAGAAAGTATTATATACACTTTTGTTTTTACAAAACCAGGATCAAACTCTAAATATGACTGTATCCTATTTTTCTTTCACTTGATAAGTAAGATACGAATGTTTTTAATTCCTTGGTACACACTGCCAAGTGATTTTTCTGATTATATTTACTACCAACAATATTAAATACCTGACTTGTCCTACCTTTGCTATCTTTGATTACTTTCCCTGTTTGGATCTTTACAAGCTGTGTCATACTGCTTGTAAGTTTCAGTTCCTCTCATGCACACAGCACTGTGCCAGGAAGTCGTCTGGGAACCCAGAGAGGACCCCAGAGCCTCCCCTCAGCGCTCAGGTGCTGGGAAGGGACTGCCACCCCGTGATGCTGATGACAGTGCACAGCTGTCCGAAGGAGGGGCTGTGCCCAGGGCCAGAGAGGAGGGCGTGTCACTCATGGCCCTGGAGCAACAGCACAGTTATGAAGAGACAGGGTGGTTTCAGGCCTCCTGTTCTCTGTGACCTAATTCTAATCTAATTCAGTTCGTAGTCCCTGCCTAGGACCGGTAGAGCAACACCACCAAAGGGACTCATGGCCAGTCAGTGGGAGCAATGAACATTTGTTTAAAATTGCTATGATGGGGAGAAAATGCAAATAACTGTAATTGAATGACAATAAAAATTTTTAAAAAATTGCTATGCTCTAGGAACTCCACAAAGTTATACTGCAAGTAATATCTCTTTAAATTCTCCCAATTAACTGTGTGTTAGATGCTGTCATGCCCATTTTACAGATGAAAACAACAGAGCAATAAGTAAGTCACCTTAGTGACCCCCAATCTCCTTGTGGCGATGTTCCTGCTGTGTCCACTTCATCACATTGACGTCATGGTCTCTGAGTTGAGATAAAAGGTGTTCCTTAGGTAAGCACGGCATGTGGAACAAACAGGTAAACAGAGTTAGTGAAGGGCTAGTATACACGCACGTACACTTGGCACGGATAATGGCTGTGCCGCAACATCAATTCCAAACTTTGAAAGTCACTAGGTAAACAGAAAATGAAATACTGGGCTTAAATAATGTCTTTTGAAAAAGTTTAATTCGAAATAATAAACACGAACGTTTACTGAATGCTCTAAGTTACATGTGGCACTATTCTTAGTACCTGAAAGGTACTCATTATTTTTTTATTCTCAGAACAGCCCTCTGAAGTAGGCGCAATGATTATATCTACTTTGCAGATAGGGATACGGAGACACAGATAATCTGAGTTACTTGTGAAGGTCACTCAGCAAGTTGGTGTTAGAGCCCAGACCAACCTTCTCAGTCTAAGGCCTCAGCATCCAACTACTATGCAAATAATAGTAACAGCAGCTAACCCTTCTATAGCACTTACTAAGTGCCAGCCCCTGTTTTAAGTAAACATAGTTTTTCTTATCCTCACAGTATCATGAGCGATGTACACCAATGGCTTCTATGTGCACTGATGGGGAAACTGAGGCACAGAGCAGCTGTATGACCTCACAGGTAACACCATTAGTAAGTGGCAAAGCTGGGCCTCAAACCCAGACATCTTGGCTGCAGACTGTGTACAATGACCTCCTAAAACTCAGTTTAGCGTGCGTGTTCGTGAAGTAGTGGAGTCCCTCTCAAGTGCGAAGAGCAAACCCGGTTGTTGGTATGTGTTTTAAGACGACTTATCTCTCCAAACCAGTGTCAGAGTGTTTCTCTCTCTCTCTCTCTCTCTCTCTCTCTCTCTCTCTCTCTCTCTCTCTCTCTCTCCTTCGTCTCTCTCTCTCCCCACTGTAAAGACAATTACTGTGCTCTTGGGATGATCACTGAAATTCAGGTTTTATGTTCTGGGGTTATTTCAGCCTGGAAATTGTCCAATAAATATTCAGCTAAGACCTAAAGTGTAAATGTGTATGTATTTTAAGGGCATACACTTACACATTGAGGTTTTAAGAATATATTCCCAAAGATAGGGAAGGGGATAAAGAAAAACACAGGTCCAAGTTGAACAGTTACATTAAAAATTATAGAAACTTGTTTTGTTAGTGAATTAAAGAGACTGTCAATGTTAAGGAGACTTCTGTATGCAAAATTCACACGTTTCAGTCTGTCTCTGATATGGACATTAAATTTATAGAAATGTTCATTTATCTCGAGATTTTGGTATGTAGTTAGAGAATCTTAGTGTGCTCAAGAAAAACAGGAATCCTTGAAATCTCAAGTGGTGAAACAAATTATGGTTATTCTAGAGGAGGATTTTTATGCTTTTGTTTATTTTTTAATGTTTACAAATCACTTCAAGAATCACAAAATAGTTTATAATTGATGCAGTTTGATTATAGTTATTTTATGGCAAGGGGATTATTTTTTTTTACTTTTTGAATGATTTAAAGTAATGTCTCTTTAAAAATAGCTGTGAGTTAATCAAGCACTTTATCAGTTGGGTTTGCAGCAACCAGAAAAGAATATAGACAACCACCCCCCCTCCCACCACTGCCAGTTCCTTTGAGTTTACCAGTTAATATGGAGAGCAGCTCATACTGGAATATACATGGAAACAAGTAGCATTAAAAATATTTATGACTCAGGGCTCAGTAGAAATGAGTAAGTAGCTGTTTGGAGGGCAGCTGGAAGCAGAATTATTCAGTAGACAGATGTACTAGTTTTCTACTGCTATGTAGCAAAGTACTACAGACTTAGAGACCTACACAACACCCAGTCGTTAGCTCAGAGTTGTAGTTCTGAGGTTGGGGGTGGGGGATGCTCAGAGGACCGTTCACACTCTTCACTACTCAGTGCGCCCTTCAGTGACGTCAGAGGGTCAGCTGGATGAGGCTCTTACATGGAGCGCAGGGGAAGAGTCTGCTTCTGAGCTCTTTCATGTCGTCAGCAAAACCCAGTTTTCTGTGACTGTACACCTGAGGTTCCCACTTCCGTGCTGGTGGTCAGCAGGGCCCTCTCTGCTCCTTGGCCTCCTCCACCTCCAAAGCTGGCTACAGGGCATCGAGTCTTCTCATGCTCCGAGTCTCTGACTCTTCCACTGCAGCTGGGGAAAACGATGGACCTTTACTGGGCTTGTGCGATTAGACTGAACCCAGCCAGTGGTCTCCCCTTTGCCGGATAGTGTAACACGGTCACAGGAGTGACAGCTCTTCCTACTTACAGGTCCACCCGCAACTCAGAGGGGAGGATTATCCAAGGGTGAGTTATTGGGGGCCACTCTAGAACAGTTCATGAAGAAGGAGGGGCCGGGGTGCATCTTAAAGGAAGGACAGTTCTAGGTAAATAAATGCACTAAAAGGTTTACCCCAGAGAGAGAAATGGTTTATTCGTTCAACAGATATTTATATATTGACATCTGATTATGGGATTGAAATGATGGGCAAAGGAGGCGTGAATCCTTGCCTGATGAAGCTTGCAGAAGTGTAGGTAGAACTGCATGAGCTGCGTGCAGGGACAGTGAGTGGTCCACAGTGTTGGGGACAGAAACAATTCCTCTAAATGGATAATTTATGGTAAAGAGTAGGGTCATGCGGGTGTGCTTGTCAGAGAAAAGGTAGATATGTGATGTTTGGAGGTGTTTAGGAAGAGGCAGGGAATTTTATGTAAGCAGCCCGGGGCCCCTGGAAGGAAGAAGCAGAGACACCTCACCTTTCTTCTAGAGACCTAAGGTCGTTAAAACTCGCCTAAATGGGCTCTAAAATTAGCACCAATGCTTCTTGAGATCATCCTTTTAAAAAGGAGGCAATATGCTTTTTATAATTTTAATTTTTCAGGGTGTCTAAAAACCTATGAAGCAGCACATGACCTGTGTGCTATTAGTTGCCCTGATGGCATGGTTATAGATCCACTTACTGATCAGAGCATCGAAGAAAGGGCAACAAGGACCATTCCCACTGAATGTCATAGAGATGGCACTAAGGAAATTCTGGGGCTTCGACCATACTGTGTCTTGTAAACACTAGGGCCAAAGCACTGCGCCATTATCTGGGACATAGCCCAGTTGGGTTTCTAGCGCACTGGCTGTCGGCTTTCTAGGCCAGAATCTTTGGGAAGTTCTGGGACCTGAACAACAGCTATCCCATGCTGCGTGAGGACTAGAATGGGTTCCAGCCAGAGGTCTTCTGAGAAAGCTGCCCAGCACTCAACCTGACTCGAATCACCGCCAACATTCCAGCGCATCTCTCCAGAGAGGGGAGAACTGTAGACAAAGGGAAGAGAGACCGGAGGGCAGAGATAAGCCAAGAGCAGAAAGCCATGGGGGGAGGAGGCTCTCTCCCTGTGCTTGGTCAGTAAGGCAGAATGAATTTAAAGTTCCCCTCTGAGGGACTAGATGACACCATCCGCCTTAAATGCAGATCGTGCACCAAATTTAGTTCTGTCCCCAAGTCTTGGAGCAGAAGCCCGGACCTCAGCCTCCGCCGTTTATCTCCCAGCCAACATGAGGGAGGGAGAGTTGGACTAGGGGAGAGCTGGAGTTTCAGGCTTCATTTTGCAACTAGATCTATGACTTTGGAAAAGACTCTAAGTCTCTCTGGAATTCATTTCTTCAATCTGTAAGAGGCCAGGGTTGGATCAGCTGACAAGAGCTATAGAATAGGAGTGGAAATCAATTATCCTGGTAATCTGAGTCTGAGAAGCACTTCCCCTGAGATATCAAGAAAATCAGGACAAATGTGTTAGTGATGATTCCTGAAGCCTTTCTAGATAATTTCATAAGTTTCCCTCTTTATCCTGATATGTTTATGTACAGCCAATATACAGTTTTAATTGATGGAAAAATAAACATAATATCCAATAGACCTATCCATGAATATTTAGAGACATGGGGTGAGAATATAAGAATGCAAGCCAAATACCATATGCCTAAATATTTAAAAGTTATAAATCAAGGCAACAAACCATGGAACAAAATCTATTCTCTCCTCCTGTCTTGACAAATATACCTTTCTAACAACCTGGAGGGGCAGGTGGGAATTTAGAGATCATAGAAAGTTGACTCCCAACCCATCCTCAATCTTTTCCCCCCTCTGGCTCCTGCCTGTACTGCCCAGACCTCGTGTACCCCAGTGGGCACGTCCCTTGTCACAGGCCAAGCTCTGGCCAAATCCTCTGCAGAAAGCTGCCCTTGGCAACTACATAGGCCAGGAAGGACAAACACCAGCAGTGCATTTGGACCTTGGGAGGATGGACCCAGGCTCAGGTTGATAAACAGGGAACCTGTGGGACGTGGATGCCCAAAACAGAGTACTGGATGTGCCCTTGGCCTTGTGGATTCTTTGTCCCATGGGGAGGGCACAGTTAAAGGCTGCCTAGTGTGGGACCCTTGAAAGTCAGGGATTGCAAAGCTTTGCAGCAGACCTGACAGATCTCTCCACGAGGACTGACATCTGAACACCTATTCCTCGTGTTGATGTGGTGGAAACACACACCATGGAGCCCCATACACTCAAGGGAAATGTGATAGAAGAGACTGACGACCCTGATGCAGCTTACATCCTCTGCGCCGCTGTCCATCTCCTCCTCTGCCCAGGCACATTGGGACACCTTCACTACCTTCCCCTGCTCTTGACTCAGCAAGTCCGTTCTGCCATCATTAATTAATTTTACCTTTTGATTTAGCCTGGCGAAGTTTTCTGAATTTTGTTTAAAATTTAAAGCAATATCTTTATATGCATGAGAAAGGACTGGGAGGATATAGAATATATGAAGTCTGTCCAGAAGGTATCCAGCCATGTCAGATGAAAAATAGAGACATTTACTGAAGAAGATACAAGATACAAGAAACATTGTACATAGGACAGTGATGCCTCAGTCCCTTTTGAAGTAGGCAGCTTGGGGCCTCACACAGTTCACCCAGTTGCCATCAGTTACCCCATTGTATTTTCCTGAATCTCATAGACAGTCTGAAATCTCTTCCCTTTCACAGATGACTTTAGTTTTGGGAAGAGCCCAAAGTCACTGGGTGCCAAATCTGGGCTGTAAGAGGCCTGAATCACCTGGGTGATTTGATGTTTCTACAAAATCTCTGCACGAGACATCATACATGAGCAGGTGCATTGCCATGATGAAGCTGCCAATCACCAGTTGCCCACACCTGCAGCCTTATGAGTCATCCGAATAGTTTCCATGGAGGAATGTTCAAGTTTAACAAAAAATCTGATGCAGATTCATTG
This sequence comes from Desmodus rotundus, assembly GCF_022682495.2. NCBI lineage: Eukaryota > Metazoa > Chordata > Mammalia > Chiroptera > Phyllostomidae > Desmodus > Desmodus rotundus. Next base: position 83,128,551 of record NC_071397.1, read on the forward strand.
CTCTACTCACTCAGTCATTTTGAATGCCATGGCCACACAGCACACATGCTCACTCAGCAGCATCTACCACCCCCACTGACTAGTACAGTGAAGTTGTCGTTGTTCACTCAGGGGCATTCTGGTCCACTCTCCTTGGCTGCCAGGTTACATAGATGTCATGCAAACCATCCTTGGTACATTAACAATGGCCAGACTTCTTCAGAACAGACCTCGGATGTTAACAAAGATTATATGTGAGTGGTAAATTAGAGGTGATTTTTACTTTTGCTTTTAAATTGATCTATATTTTCTACGGTAAATGTATTAACTCATTTAAGAGAAATAATCACAAGTAATGTGGTTTCTGCTAAAGATTATTTAAGCATGTACTAGTATGCAACACATGAATGGTGTGATTGGGTACATAAAGCTTTGCTTTTGTGACTCGATTTTTCTTGATTCTTATAGATACAGTTCTACCACATGCTCTTGTCATTATGGATCAGGATTCCAAGATATAAGGTAGCCATAATTACATCAACCGTTCACTTACCCATGGATATTTAGATCATTACCAGCTTTCTGCTATCATCAGCCAGGCCTCAACAACCATCCTTGTGCATATTTCTGCAAGTATGGCCTTGGGTGAATCTCCAGCAATAGAAATAATGGGTCACAGATGCAAACACATGGATATTAAGAAATTTCCCTCCACAACGGTGGTACCCATTTTCATTTCCACTGAAAGGGTGTGCGGTTCTAACAGGTGCTTGCCAACACTGCCTTTCACAAATGCTGTCCTTTTTGCCAGTCTGATAATCAGTGGAAAGATGCGGTATCACCTTGATTGGATTTTCAGCCCATTGGGCATTTGTATTTCTTAACAACTTAAAATTAAGACTCTGCCCAGAGCTGAATTTAGGATTACTGCTACTCAGAGCAGGAAATAGGGAGAAGAAGTAACCTCTCCCTTCTCTGAATTTGTATCCAGTGTTATTTGGTGGTTGTTTCCTGTCAGATTTACATGCCTGTCAACCTGACTATGAGCCCCTTCATAAAATTGACTTCACAGGCCTAAAGTATATGAATGTAGTAAAAAAAAACCCCACAAAACCAGAAGTGGGTATAACCTTACCCAGGTAAAACTTATTTATTTGTAATAAAATCCGAAATCCTTTCTCAGGTCCAAAAGCCTCTCGGATTCTGGCCCTAGCTAATCTTGCTAATCTTGCCATCCCCGTCGGGACCCACATTGCCTTCCTCACCAGGCTCCCTCCTGGCCTTCTGACTGCCCCCCCCCCCACGCCAATCACGTCACTGCCCCAAGGGCCTTGCAGTTACTGTTCCCTCTACCTGGAACACACATCCCCAAGCTCTTCACACGCTCAGCACAATGTTATCCTTCAGGCACCAGCTCATTCCCCGTCTTAAGGAGGCATCTCCCACTCAGTCACTCTACCACCTCATCCTGTTTATTTTCTCTCACATGGTCTTTGTGTCAGGGACCCCAAGGCCACACAGTCAGACTCAGTGAATCACTGGAAGGAATCACAGGGCTTAAGTAGTTGTTACATGTATGGTTGTAGTTTGCGACGGTGAACGGACATGGATTAAAATCAGCCAAGGGAAAGGTGCATGGGTGAGGTCTAGGAGAGGCCAGGTGCACGTTTCCAGTGGAGTCACACAGAGATGCCCTTAATTCTCCCAGCAACACTGTGTGGCAGCTCGTTGGAAGTAGGGCCAGCCAGGGAAGAGCACCAAGCCTTGGTGTCCAGGGTTTTTATTGTGGGTCAGTCACATAGGCTTGCAGTGTCCATGTGACAGACCTTAGTATTTAGTTTCCAGAACCCCTGTCCCTGCTCTGGATGTCAAACTGACACAGCCTGGGTGAAGGCGTCAGGGATCTAAAGATGCTCTTATCAGGAAGGGTATCCTGAGGGCTCAGGAGCTGGTCAAGGACCAAGTCTCCAGAAGACAGGCCTTTCTTTGGAATGTGCAAAGTTTGAACGGCCCGGCTGAGCTATCCCTACTGTGCAGCCTGAAATGTCCTTGTTGCCTGAGGATCTCCTCCAGCAGAAGTCGGCTCCGAAGGCAGGAAGGCCTGGGCTGTGTCCTCCCAGAGATCAGCCCAACGCCGGGCACAGACAGGACTCGGTGGGTCTTTGCTGAAGAAATAAATGAATGAACAAATGGAACATTTGAATAAGTATTTACAGTAAGTTCCTCTTAGCTCAATTCTCGTAGAAATTTTGTCACACTTATATACCCTGAGAGCTTGGGAGGAAATTGTAAAACAACATTTTTACAGAGAAAAACAGTCCTCTAAAGTTAGGTTTTTATTAGCATAAAATTCTCAGCATTCCTTCAAGCAACATTTAAATTTTATAATTACTTGACTTGGCATGATAATTCTATCTAAACATGTCAGAGGTATGAAAAGTAATCTTGGCTTTGTAATGAATTTCACTTTATTGCAAAGCCTGACTTTCTCAAATTATAGTAATAATTCTACTATAATGTTTTCTGAAACATTTATGAATTCCTTTAACTTAAATTCAGCAGCATCTTAATTTCTTGAACTTCCTGATATGGAAATATCTTTTTATCTAATATCATAATTTCTTGCAATGTATTCCAGTGGAGTAAAAAATTCCTTCAGTAAACGTAATAAGTTTCCAATATAGAACATTTCTGCTTTTTGTGAGGGGGTTGTTTTATGATTACACTACCTGATACTTAGCTTTTGCCATCTGCTCTAACCACTAATTATAAATGACTGGAGAAGAACTCACAAACACATAAAATAAAAGTGATTTAAAATCCCCGTATCGGTTTCTTTCATTATAAAAGTGCTGCTAAGAAGACATTATTATTCATAATTATTCATGATTCAGGCACAAATTATAAAGTGAACTGGTTATACATGCAGAACAATTTGTTTTCTGGACTAAAGATTTCCTGAAGCTAATATGATGCTGTGATATGACTACATTGAAATTTTCATAGCATTTTCAGCATTATGGCACAACAGAAAGTAAATTATTTAAGGGATGATGTTTATGGCAGGGGTGGCCACAGAGAGATAAATAGTCTCTGCTGCATTCACATTGTTTGAGACAAAAGGGATTGTTAGGGAAAAAGAGAACAAGATTAGAAGATATACACATACATGTACACATGTGCACATACATGTACACATACAGACAAACACATGTGCACGTATACACATACATATACATGCGTGTATAGCAGATATAATCATAACAACGGATCCTGCTGTAGTAGGATAAATCTTACCGCGGACAATGAATTTCAGCTCTGACTGAAGCCACAGTCTCATAGTCACACTGTCTCACACTGTCCTTATTCAAAAGCGTAGTCCCCTTGCTTTTGGAAAAATCATTGCCCTGCTAAGTCAAATACTGACATAGATGATTCTGCGATAACCTTATACTTCAGTAATAATAATCAACACCTGGGTGCTTGTTAAAATCACAGCTTCCTAGGCTCCATGCCTGTAGAATGTTTCTATAGTAAGGGAGGAGAGTATAAATTTTATCTTCCAAATGGTATTCTGGTCCAACAGGAAATGTCTAGACAAACCAGACCACGTGATTGTTATAGGTTGGGGTGTATAATTCCCAAAAATAAGATTTGGAAATGTTGCTGAATTGGGACTGCTTCCTCAATGTTCGTAAACAGGGAACTACTTGGACCCCCAACACTTCAAGGAAGCCTTCTAGCTATCCTCAGCCACCTCTCTTTCCCATTTCTAAACTTTTGGTCCACTATCTATGCTCTACTCTTACAATCAACAAATGTCTTCTTGCTCCCCAAGGAAAACAGAAGTCATCAGGCGTAGCTCCCACAAATTCCCCTTCCCACCTCAGCAAACTAAACATCATCAAACCCAGCCTTCTGTCTCCCCCTCTTCAACTGTAGATTGGTCTTGTCCCCTAACGGGGCCATTGATCTACTGGAACTCTAAATATTGTCTTTCTCATACCCTTAGGGCACTTGTTTCACTCATTAGTCTGGCTGCCTCCTGCTTCTTCAGCCTCTGCCTTTATATCTCATTTCTTTCATGTAAACGTAGTTCCACCAATAGGCTCTGTAATCTCAAATCTGCCACCAGTCTGGTGTTTTTCAAATTTCAGTTCTTCACCCATTAGTGTGTTATGAAACCAGTGAGTTCATTTTACCAGAGTGTACCCATTTGGGAAACGAAGCAGTGTGGAACTTAGGATAACCGTGCATATATTCAAAGTTCAAGCAGTCTCTATTGCAGCAAATACTGGGGACAACTAAGTTGACTGACAGCTGGGGGAGGGATGTAATGACAATGCATTGGCCAGGAGTCAGCCATTCATTCTTCTGTTCACTGGTTTCTCATTGCATTTTCTGGATTCCATCATAATTGCATCAGGAGAGCTGATGTTTTACAGTTTAATTGATGCCAATGTAATTAACAGTTAATTATGAAGTGAAGTTTGAACAATTTTATCCACTGTTGGTAAAGGCAACAATATTTCCATCAAGTTTTGGTTATAAGTTAATAACTTTCAATGTGTCTTTGGATGAGGCATAAGTGTTAGGCATGGTTGACTTTGTAATAATTGTGCACTTCAATCAAACTTCTGTAAGTTATCCTTAAAATAATCCATTAATTATTAGAAGAAATAAGAATATGGATGTGAAAAACACAGTAGCATGTTCTGATTGAACTGCTAGATCTGGGCCCATAATAATGACAACGTTGGCAAAAATGTTCCTTCTAGCCAATAAATTTATAAATTTGAGCTATTGTCCAGAAAAATAAATGCAACCCTTTTAATAAAGATTAATTATAGCTTTTCATATGCTCAAAGCTACTGAAAAATGTATTATTTGCAATGATATTCTTACAAGTGAAAACTTAAAATCTTACACACACACACACACACAACATTGGATATACAGGAAGTCAAGGCCCTCACATATTTTCAAAGAAAAAACTATAAATTTGTCAACACTGTTTCATGTAGGTTACTGAGAAAGGATTACTATCATATTATTTGCATGTAGTTGGCAAATGACAAAATTACTCACACGGTTGCTGAAAAAATTACTGTCATCTTATACGGGTATAGTGAACATGATTCTTGAATGATAAATCGGCTGAGAAATTGGAAACTCTAGTGAAAACACATTCTCTTAACAAATTTTAGTTCTACAGAAGATGCAAAATAAAAAATGAAAAAGGAAACAAATAGAAGAATAGAATTAGGTAGATATGAACAGACATAGGTTATATGATTCTACTTAACAAGAGCCTTAATATTTATAGTATTTACTCATAAGTTAACAACCCTTTCAGTTTTTGCCAAATATATTGACAAGATAATTTTTATAAGGGGATTTATTGTGTTGTTTAAATTTAACCTAATACATAACTGATTTCAGTAACCTAATAGAACTTGAAAAAATACATTATTTGAAAAACATAAAATGAACTGGTAAGTTGTAATGAAATTGCAAGTGATTCAGAAGTAAATAAGACCAGGAGACATAGCAGAGTAATTCAAAACATTGTCAGAAATTAGCATCTGCATTACCATTTGGAATCACTTTCACATATTGTAAAGATTTGGCATCCTAAGAATTCTGCCAAATCTGTTGAACTTGAAAACAAAAGTAGTGATAGTTGTTTAATTTCATTAAGAGAAAGGTTTACTTTTTGATTTATTTTGTTAAGAAACGGGAGCTGTGGCTGAGATGGGTGGACCCCACCAAACCCACTCCCTCTGCCCCAGGGGCAGAGCTGTGATGGGGCCCTGGACCCAGACGGCCTCTGCCATACGGTTGTATCTCTGTACCTGTCTTCACCAGCAGAATAAGAGAAGGGATCTGTGTGATTTCTGTTGTACATCTGAGGCCCAGGCTCATCTACTCTCTTCCTCTTCTTATGGACTAGAACATAGCCCACCTAGGACGCACCTTTGATGCCACAAATGGGAACAAATCTCTAAGGGATGATGATCTCCTGGAACTGCTGTGCCAACATGGACCACTCCCTCAGGACTTAATTTAAGAGAGAAATAAAAGTCTATGTTCTGCACAGTACTGTATCTATTGGGTCTTTGCTAAAGCAGCTTAGCCTGTCCATTATCGAATATATGTACATGGATCATACTGGAGTTACTGGTTGTTAGGAAGAAATACTAATTAAGCTTTATGAATGCAAGAATGGGAGCCACATTTTTCTGTTTAAAAGAAATCTTATTTAGCTAACATTTCTGAGCTGATATTTCAGCAACAAAATTGGCATATATACCTCACTTTTTTTACATTTGTAATTAACTGAATTTGGATCTTTAGGGAAAGAGTAATAATATATTTCAAGATGCTGAATATTTCCAACAGTTACAAAAAACATTTAAAGTAATTGCCATGGTACTGTATGTGCTCAACATTTTGCAACACAGAAAGAAAACATTGTTTTCTGATACATTATCTATATGTACACTGGGTGACAATAAAAAGGTTATTTTCTACTGAGTTGTTGTTTTTTAAAAAAAGTGTTTTAATGATTCTCTCACTCTTCTTCATAGCCAGCATCTTGAGCGGGTTGTTTATACATGTGATTCTACCTGCTCTCAACTCTCCGCAGCCAGGCTCTCTGCCCTCATTACTATTCTGGGGCAGGCTTTCTAACTAAAGTCTCACATCCGTTAGATCCTTTTCTGTGTTTATTTTGGTCCGTTCTGTTGCCATTGACCTCGTTACCTGATTATTTTTGTTTCATTTTTCCACTACCTTAAAAAAAAACCCTTTGCAATTGTAAAAGTAAAAACGCTTTACGGCAAAAATAATCACACTGATAACCCCACCAGATATAAACACTATTAACATTTCATGTTTGTTTTCCAGCTATATATGTATATATTTTTATACTTATCTCTGCATCCACATCAAATATTTAAATAATAAAATTAAAATAATTTAGTACATAGCATTTTACAATCTTCTTATTTAAATATATAGAAACCACTTTTCATGTCATTCAAAATTTCTCTCCCACGTTATTCTTTTTTGCCATTTTATTTTATTTTTTTAAGATTCTATTCATTTATTTTTCAACAGAGGGGAAGGGAGGGAGAAAGAGAGGGAGAGAAACATCAATGTGTGGTTGCCTCTTGAGTGTCCCCTACTGGGGACCTGGGCGGCAACCCAGGCATGTGCCCTGATGTGAACCCAACTGGCGACCCTTTGGTTCACAGGCCGGCACTCAATCCACTGAGCCACACCAGCCAGGGGACTAAATTTTATTTTAAATTAGTTTACCTTCAACATTATTTTACATTAGTTTCAGGTATCCCACATTTTTATTAAAGGCTCTATAGTGTGCTCCTTTATGGATACATATATTGTAGATTATCCATTTCTCCATTGTTGGACATTTGTCTGAAGTTTTCAATTTTTAAAAACTGATTGAACAACACATTGTACATTGAAATCCTTGTAGAAATATCTTTACCCACTTCCGTAATCGCTCGCTCAGGATGACTTCCTGGAAGTGGGAGAGCTGGGTCGGAACCTCATCTATGCTGTGTACACATCCAGACCCCCTCCAGGAATGCGGCACCAGGTCACCCTTCCCCCAGCACCCGGGACGCGTGACAGGACCTAATCGGCCAGCTCCTTACTAACTGGGCAATAGCATTTAAAATCTCTTCACCAATGTGATTGATAAAAAATCTTATTTTATTTTAAAATTTGTCTCTTTTTATTAATTAATAGGTGCTTGAACATTTTTCATAAATTCTAAGTCAATTGTATTTTTTCCTCTCTGAACTGACTTCATATTCACTGTATTTTTTAGAGTGTGCTTCTGTTTTTTAATACTTTGTAAAAAACATTTTTTACAAAGCTATTCAAGCTTTATATCTCTGAAATGGTTATATTTTTTCTAGCTTGTATCTTACGCAAATTTGTTTTTAACTATAAGGATAACAAATATCCTTAAAGAGTAAAAAATGTAAATACAAAATTAGAAGGTGGTTTATGCTCTTCCCTCCTTCAATCTATCCGTCGGTGTGTCATTTCTCTTTTAATTTCATGTGAAATGTCTGACATACAGGTTCTACATGTTGAAATTAGCAGAGCTGTTTACCTTTCCTTTTGGTCAGTTTATGCCTTAGCTGGCTGTGAGAAATAATCTTAATGCAGTAAGATAAATATACTCACTTACATTTTCTTCTAAACCTCTTATGATTCAGTTATTAAATTTAACTTTTGAACATGTTTGTAATTTATTTTTCTATATTTTATAAAGTTGTGAACTATATTTTCCCCAGTTAACAATGTAGTCTAATATATTATCTACTACAATGTTTATAGTTATTTTATTTTATTTTACTTATTTTATTTGTTGCAGCATTGGAAAGAAACATGTTTTAAAACCGTGGCTTCATGGGATGTAAATGGTGAGCAGGATGCTTGGGGGCTGAACAGTTTTTCCTCCTCAGTAGGAAGAGGACTTAAGAAGTCTGAACACATGGCCCCACCCCTCAGCTCCTGGACACCCTGCCCCGACACTCCCTCTCCTGGCTGCCCTCCCACACCTCAGGTTTCTGACAGCTCCTTCTCAGCCTCCTCTCCAGGCATCTGTTCCTCTGCCTATCATTTGAGGGCAAGAGTTCCCCACCTTCCTCCCTGGCATCCTGCTCTTCCCATTCCATCCACTGCCTCCCAGCAACCTTTGCCAAACCCTAGGCATCAACAATCTTAATACTTGAGTGTTCAAATCCTCATTTTTACCACGGAGCTGTATTCCGAGTTCCTGCCGAAAGGTAACACTCCCTATGGTTCTCTCATTATCATTTCAACCTGAACATGTTTAAAATTGAACTCATAAAATCCCGGATTCCAAACCCTTCTCTCCCTCACTCTAACTTGGAGGACGGGTCAGCATCCTCCCATTTTCCCAAACATGAAATTTGGAAGACATTCCATATGCTACCACACCAGTGGCTTAATCCTACTGCTTCTACCCCCTAAATATCTCTTGTTCTATTTCCCTCAATTCCTCTCCACCCGCATTGGCTTAACTCACTTCTAGGTTGCTGCAGACTCTTCCAGCTGTCGTCCCAGCAGCCAGTCCTTCGCTCTGCAGTTCATTTTCCTCACTACCGCTATATTTGCATTTTTAAAGAAAAATCATTACACTTCAAATCTTAGTTCCCAATCACAGCTCCCAAGACAGGGAAAAAGTGAGTTTCCCGATGAGATTTCTGCTTTTCTCCCCCTTTCCTCCACCCCATGGCCTCCATCAGTGAAGAAGGCTTGAAGTGACTGAAACACCAGGCACTCTCTCAAGGTTCGAGGCCTCCCCTGGCCACCGGGGGCGCCTCCCAAGTTCAGCCTAAGGGGTCTTCATTGGGGAAGTTTTCCTTGTTCATACTCTCCCACCCGCACCCAAGTCTCATGGCCCTTTGCTGCTTGTACCCCAGTGTGCCCCCTTCCTTTTTTTCAGAGGAAAACAATTTAGCACAAAAAAGGAAAGGAAAGGAAAGGAAGAGAGATTTTATAAAGGGGTTTTGGATTCAAGATGTTTTGAGTCCAACTCTTGTTGGTTTGGGAAGTAACTTATCCTCTCTGGGCTAGGTTTCTTCGTCTGCATAATGGGGATATTAACCTACACACACACACACACACACACACACACGAGAGTGTTGTGTACATGTTGAGCAGAGTCAGTGTAATCACAGGTAGCGCCTGGGCCGGGCACCGAGAGTGGTACCTAGAGTGACCCGGAGGAGCTGATCACTAAATAGGGAAAGCATGGAGCAGGGGGTGTAGAGGCCTCCGCGACCGGGACAGAGCCGCTCCCCTCGCCCCAACCCTGCCTGCCTGGCGCAGGGGGTGGAGCGGGCAGGACAGTCGAGAGGCCCCTCCCCGCTGCCAGTCCGCGGTGATCAGACGCTTCTTAGGGCCGAGTCCTGCCAACGACCGGCAGCAAGCCTCCGCAGGACATCCGCCTCCACCTTTCCGCGAAGCCTTCCCGTCCCAGGGGCCGTTCGCGGCGGCCCGGGCTGGCGAGCGCCATTCCAGCCTCGAGCCGGGAGCCCAGCGTCGCCGCCACCGCGGCGCACGGACTGCACCTGACCCAGGCGAGCGGGCGGGGCGGGGCGACGGGACTGACGTGGCCCGCGGCTCCGAGCCGGACTGATTCATCTGCCGCGGCACCGGGCCGGATGCTGGCGAGCGCAGCGGCAGCCTAGGCGCGCAGGGCCAGGGAGCGGCGGCGGCTTCCCTTCTCCGGCCTCGCGCGCTTCTCTAGCTCTCGGCTGCCAGGCCCCTGCGAAGGTCAAGATGGAAGAGATCCTGAGGAAGCTGCAAAAGGAAGCGTCCGGGAGCAAGTACAAAGCCATCAAAGAGAGCTGCACCTGGGCCCTGGGTAAGCGCGGAGCGCGGCGCGGGGCGCTGGGCACCTGCTGGCCGGCGGGGCGTCCGTGCTCGCCGCCGCCGCCGGAGGGCCGCGCGGGCTTGGGCTGAAACGGCCCTGATCGTTGGGCGCTTTCGCTGAGCATCTGTTATGCATGCATTTCGCGCAATTGCGAGAGTTGCCTCCTTGAACTGATGTGCGTAACGAGAATCTTGGTTCAGGTGTTGACATTCGTCCACCCCTATGGTTCGTTTATCTTCTCCCAAACCTTAATGGGGAACCTCTCCTCCACGCCGGGCGGGTACCTTCTCTAGATCCCCAGCACAGAGGTCCCTGCTCACGGGCTCTGAAGGAGAGAGGACCACAAGCCGGTGCGAATCCAGGGGCCCAATTATGAATCGCCTGTAGGGAAAACGGAAGTTGGACCATCAACCCGGATCCCGACACATGGTCGAGTGTAACCAGGAAGGAATAGCTGTTTAATTTGATTTTCCTGATAGAGGCCAGCTTGTTAAGTATGAGCTGTCATGTTTATTGTACATGGAAAAATAACATATGGGTGGGTTTGTGTAACCTTTGCAGTTCTGTTGTGGTCTGGCCTTCAGACAGGTGGGATGGAGATATGTGAGCTGTGCAGGCATTGAAATAAGTTCCAGGCAGCAAATCTGTGTTTCCTATCAGACTCAGGTTGCAGAGCTCAACCTCAGAGGATGAGCAAAGACATTGCAATCAGGCGAGGATATGGGCAATCGAGTCTGTCTGGATGGGAATGCAAAGAGATCAGGAACACACTTTGGGTGACAGTGTTGCTTTAAAAAAGGAAAGGCCAAGGAGAAACCAGGGCAGCCCTGTGGGCCTCTGGCTTTGCCCAAGTTCGCATGTGATTCCTCATTTGCCACTCCATTAAAACATAAAATCGAAATCCTTTCTCTCTCAACCAAAAAATAACCAGTACTTGACGCATTATACTGAAAAGAGAGAAAAGTGCCAGGTGTCCACTAAATGTAAAATTCTTACGGTGCTTTAGATGACTCTGTTAATATTTAGGTCTGAATTCACATATGTTTGGGGCTGTGTGTACAGATAATCATAGTAATATCTTTTTTTTTTACATCTGCATATTTTCACATTATTTTCTACAATATTATCTAGGAAGTCGATCTTGTAGGCAGAACCAGAACTTGACCAGTTGTTTACTATTAAAGAAAAATGGGCCAGATAAATATGTGAGCAGCGAGGCCCTTAAAGCCACAGTGCTGTTTTTGCGTTGCCATTGTCATTCAGCTGAGTGATTCAGAGCCAGATTCCCAAATGCCTCTACTGAAAGGTCACAGATGGCTGGCTAACATAATAAAGCAGGGCCCAACTGCACTCTAAACACGCCGTTCCTTGTAGTCATTATTATTTTGCTGTAATTTAAGCAGATTTTGGTAAAAGGGAGAAGAAGAGTATTCTAGTACTTTTAATGTTTGAACTTTGATGCTCAGCATCCTGTTAAGTTAAATTGCAGTGCTGCTGAGTTTAGGTCCTTGAAGCTACCCAGGAAGGCCAGAGCCCAGGCAGGTAGCTTGTCCGAGTCAAGAGCCTAGAGTCCAGCCTGACTGTAAGAGTAGAGAGGTTTTCTTTCTCTAGTTAGCGAGATGAGACGTGCGTGCATGAAAGGGTTAAATAACAGTGCAGGGCATTCATTGTGTAGGCCGGAATGAGTCAACCAGGAAAACAGATCAAAGAGGTGGGGATGGCAGAGGTCAAGGGGGGTGGGGGAGGGTGAAGGCTGTGAGCTGGTGGGACTTTTGAAGTAGATTTGACTTTAAGAATGGATAAGCTCTGGGTTGCTTCTTTTCTTTATTTATTATTTAGCATATATTTATTTTATTAAGACCTCCCCTGTCCTGAGCAGTGATACATAAGGATGAATAAAATACTTCCTCCCTGTAGAAGTTTATTAGAAGGCTATATCAGAGGGAGAACGCAGCAGGAACAAAGGCACGGACATATGGTTTTCTGATCTTTCCTACTCCAGTCCGTGTTCCACTGTTCCATCTCTTTTTAAAAATAAATTTTATTTTGATTTATTTATTCTTTAGAGAGAGGGGAAGGGAGGGAGAAACAGAGGGAGAGAAACATTGATGTGAGAGAAAAACATGGATTGGTTGCCTCTGATATGCAACCCCACTCCAGCCCAGAATCTGGAACCCACAACCTCACAAACCAGGCACGTACCCTGACCGGGAATCGAACTGGCAACCTTTCGCTCTGCGGGAGAACACTCAACCAACTGAGCCACAATGGTCAGGGCCATCTTCTTCTTTTTGTTGTTTAAATACAAAATACTTTCGCTCCCCTGCCCCACAATTTCTTTATAGATTAAAGTATAAATTCTTTAGAACTCCCTTCAGAATCTAGCCCCAGCCCTCTTTCTTACTGCTCCCCCACCAAGGGTTCAACAGCCTACAGGAAGCTGCAGTACTTTCTTGAACACACTGTGCTCTGCACACCCCTCTGACTTTGCTCCTGCCAGGCCTTCCACCAGGAATTCCCTTTCCAGTCTCCTAAGACCCCACTCACTTCGCAAGCATTCATTCCCGGAACTCCTCAGTTGAATCAGTTGGTCCTCTGGGTTCAGAGGCTGCCTTCATGACTTTCCTAAAGCTCCTGCTGCTCTGGATTACAGTCAGTTGTGTGCACAGCAACCCTTCTCGGGCAGGATCATTGATAAATACATTGGGTTCAAGAAACCAAAACCAAAACAAACGACCAAACAAAAAAACCCTAATTCAAACTGACATAAGCAGAACAGAATTTACTCACTCTGTTAACTAAATGTCCCTTGGAAGGCTGTGCGTTGAGTTCGGCTTGGGAACTAGACACTGGTTCAGGGACCTTGCTCTGCTCTTTTTGAGGTATCTAGCATACTCTGCACGCGCCCCCAACGCTTTGGGCCTGTGGACCATCACATTAGATCATCTCATGGAAAAGGGGCATCAGCACACTTGGACTGTCTCAGGGAAAGAGGGATCACCTCCACTTAGATCATCTTGAGAGAAAGGGGTCCTCTCCCGCTGGGACCATTATGAGGGAGAGAGGAGAGAGGAGTCATCTCCCAGGAAAATCAGCGCAAGAGAGAGGGGTCATCTCTACACCTAGGCCATCGTAGAGAAAGGGACCATCTCTCACTCAGCCCATCACGGGATCCTCTGAAGAGAGTAGAGCTCCCCCAGTCACTGCTGCACAGTCCTTGGTTTCACTTGTTCTCTCTCTTGGTGCCGCTGGGTCATGTGTGTGTCCTTGAATCAGTCCTCTAGCTGAGGAATGGAATGAGCTACCTGGCTTAGACCCAGGCTACAAGGCCCAGTGAAGTCCTGGGGTCAGGAAAGGACGGTATCCTCAAAACACAAGTAGGGGGCTGCTGCAGAAGGCAGGTAGCGGATGCTGGTCGTCCGAAACAGCAAATGGCAATGGTGTGGACGTAGCTTCCTGAGCACTGTCCAGGACTGTGGCTTGTGCTTCTTCGCGCTTCCGCACCTACGGTATGAGAGGCAGATGTTCGATAAATAAATCAACGTGTTAATGACTTGAGGTTTAAGCGATATTCATCCTTTTCTATTTATAAAACTTATGTGTGTTCACTTTAGAGTACTGAACAATATTTGAACAGTATAAAGAAAAAATTAAAATTACCTGTAATCTCACAACCCACGATAACACCACAATTTGGAGTATTTCCTTTTGCAGAGTATGATATCATATATGCTGAATTGCCATTTATATTTTAACTATTTTAACTTTAGTACTTTTGTGGCATTAATAACTTCTCTGAGAATTGGTATTTTTAATAGTGGCATAATAACTGGCAAGGAATATATATGTATCTCTCCTCTACTTGGTGCTATCTGGTTTGTTAGATTTTTTGTTGTTGTTGTTGTCGGTGAGGAAATGGTGTGACTAGGGAATAGAAGAGAATAAAGAAGGGGTCAGCTTGTGGAGAGCCTGAAAGACTAGCATTCTCTTTCAAGAACTGGTAATTCTGGAAGCTTGTGAGCTGGGAAAGAGGGTGAAATAGAATGGCACAACATCAGAACTAGAAGGGACCATGCCTTCATTTTAGACATTTTTAAAACTTATATCAGGGACTCATGTAGACTGGGCTGGGAAAATGGAGGAGAGGAGAAAGTTAAGATACTGGAACACCAAGTAGCAGAAGAAAGATACTATTTACCCACCTTCCGTCCTTCTGTCTTCCCACCCACTTTTCCTTCCAACCCCAGTTTTGTTACCTTTACAGCTGAACTTCTCAGAGTGTCCACAGCGAATGTGTGCGCATCCTTTACTCACTCTTCCACTCACTTCAATCTTTCCCCTCCATCCTCCCACCGACTCTCAGCAACGAATACAGAGACCTCAATAGCAGAACGTCCCCACACCCGTCTTACAGGTCTTCTTGGCCATACTGAGCATACCAGGCACCAGCTTTGCTTTGGCCTCTGACCACGCCCAACCAGTCTTATGAAACATCTTGAGCTGCTCTGTCTCCTTTGCCAGCTCCAGCTCCTTTTCCTTGACAAAGTGTTTGAGTTTCTCAAGAGTTAGCCCTGAGCTCTCTTCTGTTATTCCCAGCCATAACCACAGCATCAGTTTGGTTCCTGAGAGTGTAATGCCCAGGTTTCCATCACCAGCCCACACCTGCGCTCTGACCTCCAGACCCCAGTGCAGCTACCTACGCAGCATCTCCATCCACTTGACTGGAATGGGCTCACTCTGGCTGCTCTGTGACTCCCCTTTCTCTCTTCCTCTTCTTTTAGCTCCTCTAGCAGCTGTGGAATTGGGCACTGGGCACTGCTGCACTTTCTGGGTGGAGTATAAACCCTTTTCTCTGATGAGGAAAATCATGACAATTTGGTCATTCGGTGTCAGAACCCCCCTGTGGGGAGCAGTGTCAAGTTGTCCTGGACGCTGCCCTGCCGTGCTGACTGCTGGGCCGCACTGACCCATGTGGCCTTCGAGCTGTTCCCAGCCCCTGAGGATCAGTCAGGACTTCGCTTTCTTGTTATCCTGTCTCATCTTAAGGACTGACCGCAGTCCGCTCACTGCTTCTCTTGGCCTGTGGCCACCGCAGCACTGATCTGACCGGTTTTGGGGATTGCTTTGCTCACACCAGTGTTTTTTTTGTCCCCTTGGCACAACAGGCCCGGATGCTAGCATCATGGTTTGGCTGTTCCTGCTCCCAAGTCTCAGGACACATTTGGTGTCCATTGTTCCCTCTGCTCTCCTGCAGGGTTGGGGGAGATGTTTCCCCTCCCCCAGGGAAAATGACTCACACTGACAGGGTGTATTACCTCTCAGCAGTGAGGAGAGGAGTCAACGCTGTTTGAGCTGAAAAACCGGAGACAAATTGGAACTATTGAAATAGAAGCAATTTTTGTTTTTTTCTTGGAAGAGAATAGTGACCTTTTCATTATCTCCACAATTGGAGGCAGCAATAGTGTGAGTAATCCACACACAACAATAGTGAAGAATTGAACATCCAAGTTGAATTAATGAGATTTGGGGTGAGCCTCCCATAACCTAATTATAGTGCGATTAAAAAAAAGTTTAATCCACCATGTCATAAATGTGTGCAAGAATAATGAGATGTTACATAAAATGCTTTGTGAAGTTGAAATCCCTCACGTGTAAAATATTTAAGGGTATTGAAACCATAGTTTCAAGGAAACAACTTTTCTTTCTCTGTTTTTATTGCAAGAACATAGAACTTTAGTACATTGTAACTAGATCAAATTGTAATTCTGGTTTAGGTTAGGAATTTAACTATTCATTCTGTGTCTCTATAGGGAAATACGTCCTAATTTTTAACCTTCCCCAGAGAAGTCTCTGGGGCTATCAGGGGAGAAGTATTTTTAAGTATGAATGTTTGCAGTCAAAGAATTGAGAATTGACTACTTTATAATTATAGAAATCTCCGGGGGGAAAAGAAACTAACAGGGAAATTATGTGCAATGCAGATTCCAACCTGTGCACATTTATTTTTCACGCTGTCACTTTCTTTTTGCAGAAACCCTGGGTGGTGTGGACACCATTGTCAAGATCCCTCCCCACTTGCTGAGGTAAGGAGACTGGAGTTGTGGAACACAGTGGGAGAAAAATTGCCCACCGTCTTTTCCTGAAAGCCCAGATAACCTCATTGTTTAATAGCATGATACTTGCTGACCAATGGCTTTTTCGCATACGTGAACTGAGATATTTTGTGAGGTTAGTATGACAGGAACCCGACTGCATTCATTTCTACCTGTCTGTGGAGTAAGGAGAGTCTGTGAGAGGAAAGAACCAGCTGTGGAAGTCAGGGATGAAAGGGTAATGGTCAAGGAGAGAAATGACTATAACCTCAGTGAGGATGTGGACACTGGACAGTTATCTTCTTCTGTGGATTAGGATATGGCGCCCCCTTTGGGGGGAATGCAGCTCTACAACGTGTGGGATGGATTTAGCCTCTCACTGGCTAGCTTGGTGGCTGGACACCATGTCACAAACTCTGCAGCCACACGCAGGCGCCCTGAGCTGTGAACCTATTTCCCTTCCTTCCTTACTGCCCTCATTTTTTTTAATTTTCCCTCATCCCGAGAAATACATGACTTTTGTGGAAAATTTAGAAAGAACAAAAAAGGTACAGGGAACAAGAAGCATAAGTGGTAGGTAGGTAAGAAATAGACAGGGGTGGGAGAGGGAGGTTAAGAATAGTATTTGGAAATGGAGAAGCCAAAGAACTTATATGTACGACCCAATGACATGAACTAAGGGAGGGAAGAATGCTGGAGGGAGAGGGGTGCAGGGCAGAGGGGGATAAAGGGGAAGAAAAAAATGGGACAACTGTAATAGCATAATCAGTAAAATATACTTTAAAAAAGCAAGTAAGAAAACAGTCCATATTTACACCACCTAAGGATAACCACTGAAAATAGTTTAATACATTTTTTAACAGGCTTTTTTTTCACACACACATGTCTTTACACATTAATGTGAAATTTTATTTACACATTTGTTCCCGGTGTGTGTGTTTTTTTAGTCACCATCATATGCAGAATATTTTCTGATGTTAATATATGTACTTCCAATGAAAATATTGCATGTTCTCCCATTATATGGCTGCTGTAACGTAATTTATGTAGTAGCTTTCTTATTATTAGACATTTGGATTGTTTCCAGATTTTCTTTGAGATTATTAAAAATATTGAATTTGCAGTCTTTTGTTGAGTCTAATTTCTATATTGTCAGGACATGGTAATTTATTAGGCATTTTCTCTATTTTCAAGGAGATTGAACAAGAATTATGTTTCTGTCCTTTTAAAAAATGTGTTACTTCTTGTGTAGACCTGAGATCTGCTACAGGCTGATGTGTTGTGAGGGAATTCATGTGTTACCCAAACTGAGTTCCCTTTCATGTGTATCAGGCTTCTAAAGGAATGGCCCGTGTGGCAGCAACGGTCTTGCTTAGAGGAGGGTCGCGCCCCTGGGGCAGGGGGTGGGTGGTGGTCCGAGCACTCTGGAGAATGTGAAGACTCTCTAAGAGACACAAAGCATGGGTAGTTTAGGGAGGTGATTCCGGGTCCCCAACTTCTGTAGGTGCCCAAAGGATTTGGCCACATCTTCTTTTCCATCTCACTGCTTACAGTCACCCTTCCCTCACTGACAAAGGAGAACCCGCGGTGTGTGGTCCTGGGGTGCAAAACTTTCCCACTGACAAAGGACTATGAAAATATCGGTGTCTCTGTTGGTAAGGGGATGGATATAATGACCAGGGCACACATCTTTTTGTAGGTTAGATTTTACTTCTCAACCTTCAGCAAAATCGAAGAAGGACTTAATCTGGTTATAAGATGATACATAAAATTTTTTTTGATAAGTCTCCATTTAGCTCTTATTTATGAAAACAAGGTATCTTACTGCTTATATATATAAAAGTGAAAAAAAAGCATGGAATTGATGGTAAACCCCACCTTATTATAGCAATAAGGAATACTCATCCATAGGTATATGAACTAATTGAGGAGAACAATAAACTAGCTCTTTCCATTTCTTTAGAAATGCCTTTCCAATTAAATTGTACTTTCCATGTTAACTGCATTAACCTTCTTACAAGTAGTTATTAATGCTGCTTGGATCGGTTGTGCGCGTTAGTAATGATAGCTCAAACTAGAGGAAAAGTGAACACTTAGCCTCATGGCCACAGGAAATTAAAAAAAAATCACTTTATACACATTTTGTTATAGAGAAATATAATGGGAAGATTAATGGAAGCCTCTCAAGCATTAAAACATAATGTCAAGAGGAAATTCTGTGGGGAAGTGGAATGAAAATACGAGTTCAAGGAAAAAAGACAATGATGAGGCCTTTTTTACTGGGAAAGATCTTGTTCGTGTATTTTTTTGATGGATGAAGGTGGTTTTAAAATGGGTGTGGTATTTAGATTTCATTACACACACTTAAATGAGTGATATGTTTTAATTAAAATTTGTTATAATTTCAATATGCCAGAATTATAGCCTTTGCAATTAATTAAAATTATAATTAAAAATTTAAATGTTAATTTAAAATGTGTGAAAACAAGAATTCTAAAATTTTCTTGGAAGCTACAAAAGCAAAAATGTTCGATGACACTGCTTTGTAGCCTGTTTCCCAGGCCAGGGGCTAGGGGAACCCACAGCAGGTCTCCTGGTCCCCGGTTGGGAATGGTCATCACAAGACAGCTGGCCTTTTCGAACTCTAGGTGTGTGTGGCCAGATGAGTTGGATAAAATACAGTGTTAATGGGCCTAGGGACATGTATTTTGTCCCTTGTTTAGATATTTATCTTTGTTTTTATCCATGGTTTTAAGGTGTACTCAGGAGCCAGCTAGCTATCTTTTTTTTTTTTTTAATCTCACTTAGGCCCCTTAAAAAATTATTGATTTTTTGAGAGAGAGAGAAACATTGATGTGAGAGAGAAACATCATCAGTTGCCTTCCATATGCACCTCTGCTGGAGATCAAACCCTCAACCTCGGTATGTGCCCTGGCCAGAATCAAGCCTGAAACCTTCTGGTGTACCGCAGGACTCTCCAACCAACCAAGCCACCTGGCCAGGGCACCAGGGCGCCAGTTAGCTATCTTATGCAACCCATAGGAGAGAGTCACAAAATTGGTGGGAAGGATGATGAACTGTGGATGAATATAGATAGGTGTCTTTACTTATCTGCACATGTAGTAGAAATATAATTCAGAGTTTTTATTCTATGACAAAGAGCTGGTGATGCCATCCTTGTATACAGAGGAATGTGCACTATTGTTGTATTCCAGCTGGGCAGTGAGGTCCGTCAAGCATTCTTATACAGAGAATGGCACCATATGAACGAGATGGCAGATGTGAGCCTTGTACTCAGAGGCTTTGTATTCTGAGGGAGGAGAATGAAGAC
This sequence comes from Desmodus rotundus, assembly GCF_022682495.2. Classification (NCBI taxonomy): domain Eukaryota; kingdom Metazoa; phylum Chordata; class Mammalia; order Chiroptera; family Phyllostomidae; genus Desmodus; species Desmodus rotundus. The sequence goes on from NC_071397.1 coordinate 83,148,400, forward strand.
ACATGTAGCTGGAAAACACTGTTACAAGGTTGCAGGTGTAAATTTATTGTAGAATTTTATCTGTATATGGGAGTTTCAGTTTGACCATGATTTGAAATAGTCTAGCATGGATAGAATGGAATCTCAACTTTCACAAAGAACTTCTAATATCTCATGGACTGGAAAGGTAAGTCCCAGAAAGTAGACCCAGAAGTCCAGCAACCAATCCATTGACCTCAGTTAGTATAGTCTTAAATCCCCTCCTCTATACTCAACCTAAACCCCGAGGTGTGAATGTGTATTAGATCGGGGTGGAGAGTTGGCAGTAGTTATTGGGACCCTGATGCTCTATGCCAAAGGACATTGAAGAGTCCTTGGCTTACCTGGAAGCGGCATGCTACCTGCCCTACCCCACTCCTCAACGTGAATTTGACTTGGAGTACTGCATTTCTGTTTTAAAGAACTAAAGAAACTTCACCTCCATCCTGCGTCAATCTGGGATTTGCCCTGTCATCTAGCCCGGGTTCCTTACTTACAGCAGAACTGGTCTAGATGAGATGAAACTGTCCAGGGAATCCTTGAGCTAGCTTGTTAAAGGCAGCCATTGGCAGAGAATCTCTTTGGTGTTTTTGAGTGCTCTTTGGGAACAATCCCGGCTGTTACCTGGCCATGGCCCAGCTGCCATTTTGCTCACCTTCTACATGATTCTTCAGAGCCAGCCTCAGCCTGGTTGCTTTACATTCGCCAGTTGTTACAGTTCCCAGAAAGACTCCAACAGCCCTTCCCATTTGTCTGTGTATGTGTCCCCCAGCTGCTTCCTGTTCCCACCCTGCTGAGCCTCTGCCCTGCCCTCTGCTTCATTTTGCCCACCTGGTCTAGATGCTTCTTTCAGCCTAGATGCTAACATGCTCCTTCTCCTCTTGATTTGGGGACATACTGCTCTTTCCTGGAGGGTGGGAGCATGTTCGTCAGCATTTTTTCTCAGAGAGAACAATCCATGGGAGCTTCCTATTTTATTTGGCATGGTTTTATTTTCATTGCTTTGCTGCTGCTTTTTATGCATTTCAGTGCTTTAGTTCTGTGCTTTGAACTTTGGAGAGACTTCTACAGGACGCCTATTTGTTTCATTTTGTTTTTAATTGAAAAAATATACCTACATCAATTGGGAAGGCTTATATGTGATTTAAAATGGATGAGGACCGCAAATACCTAGGGGTTGGGGGCAGAAGCTTTGATCTCATCATTGTTTCTGCCTTGTTTGTGTCATAGAGAATTGGGGTCCCCTTGGTACCCCCTACTGTCTAGAGGAGGAAGCACAGAATGTCCAGGGATTATGTCTTCAGCTTGTGCTGACTGAATGGAGGATATTAGCATAAAGTCTGGCACAGGCTCCTAGGGAGGGTTCTGCATGATTCTAGGTGAACTGTAAACGCCTGTGTTTCTCCCAGATGTAAATTCATCTTGACGTCTTTTCTCTTGCTGGTTTCTGCCTTTCCTCCCTACCATAGCTGACTTTTCTTTGCAGAGGCACACAAATGTAACTTTGGCTCTGTTGCTCTTTTGCTGGTTCTGCGCCAGGAAAAAAAAAAAGAGAGAGAGAAGGAGGGAAGGAAGGAAGGAAGGAAGGAAGGAAGAAAGGAAGGAAGGAAGGAAGGAAGGAAGGAAGGAAGGAAGGAAGGAAGGAAGGAAGGAAGGGAGAGAAAAGAAAAGAGAAAAGAAAAGAGAAAAGAAAAGAAAAAAGGAAAGAAAGGAAGACTAGGAGGTTTCAGACACTTTGATTAGTCTAAGCCTGGCTCAGCTTTTTTCAGCTTTGAGAAAATTTTTTATCTCAGCAACCTTGCACGGGGCCCAGGGGACCATTTTAGTGACAAAGGGCTTATCCTAGAGTCTGCTGAACTGTTCCAGCTTATTGAGATCACACTTAGCCCAAACAGGAGAGCAGAATTGTCATTTTTGTGTTCACCACAAAACCAGTCCGCAAGGAGAATGTGGAGCAGCCTGCGGCAGTAGGGACGCTGAGATCCATGTTAGAAATCAGGATGCCCTGAAGATCTAGTGTATCTCCTTCCTTTCTCTACTGCTATGGATGACAAAGAGTATTCCTGTCACCTTCTAACATAGTATAAGTGACAATACTCTACTATTTCCTAACTTACAAACAGCTGCTTCTGTGTGTTATCTGCCAGCCTGTAAGCCAGTCTTAATGGTTTTCATGTCCTATTCCCTTCAATAAGAAAGGCCTACAATTGTTCTCAATTATAAAGCTTCTCCTTGTTAATAGCTCCTGAGCTAAAAGCAAATTTAAATGATGCAGTCAATTAAAGAGGCGCATAACCCACCCAGGCTAGAATGTAGGAGCTTGGCTTGAGTTATATTTTGTGATGTGAGCAAGATACTAATGTGCAAAAACCCAGCCATTGGCCACTTGTCCTTCCTTTACGACAGGTAGTTGATGTCTTTATTTTATAGCACTCAGGTCTAAGGGAAGTGTAAGAGGGAAACATAACTGCATTTTGAAAAAGTATGACAACCCAATCACAAATTTCCCTTCTTAGGCCCCATCATTCCTGTTGAATGGAATGAAGGTGGCATCTTGGATATGCAGGTTATTCTGTGCACAGTTTTCATAATTTAGCTATACCTTACAGGCAATTTAGGTCTGGATTTCCTGCTTTTATTTCAAACTATGCTTCCGACATATTGGTTTTTTTTATTGTTGTTCAATTTACAGTTGTCCCCATTTTTCCCTCATTGCTCTCCCCTGCCTTACCCACCCCCACCTTCCACTTTCAATCCTACATCCCCTCTTGTCTTTGTCCATAGGTCCTTTATACACGTTCCTTGATTTGACCCTTCCCCTTCTTTCCCCCATTATTCCCCTCCCCCCACTCCTGTGGTCACTCTCAGTTTGTTCTTTATTTCCACATCTCTGGTTCTGTTTTGCTCGCTTGTTTGTTTTGTTGATTAGGTTCCACTTATAAGTGAGATCATATGGTATTTGTTTTTCGCCACCTGGCTTATATCACTTAGCATAATGCTCTCTAGTTCTATCCATGCTGTCATGAAGGGTAGGAGTTCCTTCTTTCTTTCTGCTGTGTAGTATTTCATTGTGTAAATGTACCACAGGTTTTTTATCCACTCATTTACTGATGGGCACTTAGGCTCTCTCTGTATGAGCCCATGGGCCCTCTGTATGAACTCTTTGGAGAAGTATCTGTTTAGGTCCCTTGCCCATTTTTTAATTGGATTGTTTGTCTTCCTGGTGTGGAGTCATGTGAGTTCTTTATATATTTTGGAGATCAGATCCTTGTCTGACGTATCATTTGCAAATACATTTTCCCATACGGTTGGTTCCCTTTTCATTTTGCTGTTGTTTTCCTTGGCCATGCAGAAGCTTTTTAATTTGATGTAGTCCCATTTGTTTATTCTTTCCTTTATATTGCTTACACCAGGAGACAGATCAGTGAAAATATCACTTTGTGGACTATCTGAAATTTTCCTGCCTATGTTCTCTTCTAAGACTTCTATGCTGTCATGACTAATATTTAAGTCTTTTATCCATCATGAGATTATTTTTGTGTATGATGTAATTTGGTAGTCAAGTTTCATTTTTTTGCTTGTAGCTGTCCAGATCTCCAAACACCATTTGTTGAAGAGGCTATTTTTTACTCCATTTTATGCTTCTGCCCCCTTTGTTGAATATCAATTGACCATAGAGATATGGGTTTATTTCTGGGCTCTCAGTTCTGTTCCATTGATCTGTGTGTCTGTTCTTATGCCAACACCAGACTGTTTTGATTACAGCAGTTTTGTAATATAGTTTGATATCAGGTATTGTGATCCATCCTACTTTGTTCTTCTTTCTCAGAATTGCTGAGGCTCTTCAGGGTTGTTTATGGTTCCATATAAATTTTTGAAATGCTTGGTCTATATCTGTGATATGTGTTATTGCTATTTTAATAGAGATTGCACTGAATCTGTACATTGCTTTGGGTAGTATGGACATTTTGATGATGTTAATTCTTTCAGTCTGTGAATACATATACTTATCAGGGTTCTCAAACTCATTTTCACCAGGGGCCACATCAGCCCTGTGGGTGCCTTCAAAGGGCCAAATGCAATTTTAGGACTATAAATATAACTACTCCTTAACTAGGGGCAAGGAGCTCGGCGCTGCCGCCAGGTAGAAACAAGGTGCCGGGCTGGATTAAACAAGGTGGAGGGCCAGATTCGGCCCATGGGCCTTGTGTTTGCCACCTGTGCAGTATATGTTTCCATTTATTTGTGTCTTCCTTAATTTCCTTCTTCAGTGTTGTGTAATTGTCTGTAGTACAGGTCTTTTACCTCCTTGATTAGGTTTATTCCTAGGTACTTTATTTTTCTTGGTGCTATAGCAAATGGGATAATTTTTTCTAATTTCTGTTTCTGATATTTCATTATTGGTGTATAAAAATAAAATGCCTTCGATTTCTGAATATTGACTTTGTATACTGCTGTTTTGCCAAATTCACTTATTAGGTCAAGTAGCTTTATGGTGGAGTCTATAAGATTTTCTATGTACACTATCATGTTATCTGCAAACAGTGACAGTTTTACTTCCTCCTTTCCAATTTGGATGCCTTTCATTTCTTTTTCTTGTCCGATCACTGTGGCTGGAATTTCCAATACTACGTTGAATAGAAGTGGTGAAAGCAGACATCCTTGTCTTGTTCCTGATATTAACAGGAAAGCTTTTAGTTTTTGCCTGTTGAGTATGATGTCGGCTGTAGGTTTCTTGTATATGGCCTTTTTATGTTGAGGAATGCTCCCTCCAATCCCACTTTCCTGAGTGTTTTTATCATAAATGGGTGTTATATCTTATCAAATGCTTTTTCCACATCTATTGATATGATCATTTGATTTTTGTCTTTTCTTTTGTTTATGTGATGTATTACATTTATTGATTTGTGAATATTGTACCATCCTTGCATCCCTGGGATGAATCCCACTTGATCATGGTGTATGATCTTTTTGATGTATTGGTGGATGTGGTTTGCCAATATTTTGTTGAGGATTTTAGCGTCTATGTTCATTAGTGATATTAACTTGTAGTTTTCTTTCTTTGTTATGTCTTTATCTGGTTTTGGGATTAGGATGATGCTGCCCTCATAAAAAAGAGTTTAGGAGTATTCTCTGTTCTTGAATTTTTTGGAATAGTTTGAGAAGGATAGGGGTTAGCTCTTCCTTAAATGCTTTGTAAAATTCTCCTGTGAAACCGTCTGGTCCAGGGCTTTTGTGCACCAGGAGTTTTTTTTATTACTGCTTCAGTCTGCTTGGACTTTCTGCTTCTTCTTGATTCAGTTTTGGAAGACTATATTTTCCTAAAAATTTGTCCATTTCACTCAGATTTTCAAATTTTGTGGCATATAGTTGTTCATAGTAACTTCTTACAATCCTTTGTATGTCTGTGGTATCAGTTGTAATTTCTCCTCTTCCATTTCTGATTTTATTCATTTGTATCCTCTCTCTTTTTTTTTTTTTTGAGGAGTCTGGTTAAAGACTTGTTGATTTTGTTTATCTTTTCAAAGAACCAGCTCCTGGATTTATTGATCCTTGAGATATTGCTTATATTGTGGAATTATACAAATGGATTCCAAGAGAGGGATAGGGACCAAAGATCACTGATGCAGTGGTGCAAATGACTTGCTGAGGTGTTGGCATCTCTCTCTTTTTCACTCTCTGGACTTTCCTACTGGGGAGGGTATGGTGCAGAGACAAGCATCACACTTAGTTGCTTTGAACACCTTTGTTTAAATATTTTATATTTTTATTGTGTTTTTATTTCACTGCCTATTTTTGTGTACTTGAAGTGTTTATAAATCAGTAGCATTATGTAACTACACAGTACCTGGTGTATCTTTTCCAAATTAAGGTCAATAAATTTGACACAAGAGATCTCCCTTTACCCATTCGATAGTCTAGTACTCTGTTAGTACGATGCTTCTTAGCATGCCTAATAGACTGATCGTTCACATTTTCCCAACTAAATTTGGGTAGAGTATAATCTACCCTTTTTTAAACCTTTACTATGTGCTGGGGGCTCTCTTAGGTGCTATGCATGCTGGTCTCAATATGACAGCACTTCTGTGAGGCTAGAGAAGTACTTGGGGCTTGGAGAGACCCCTCAAACCAATCCCGGGTAGAGGCAGAACTGTTGGACCCCAAAATTCACCTTCTTAACCACAGAGTATTACCTTCCCAATGTGAATTTAACACAGAAGTTTATTTTTTCTTATTTGCAATTTATGTGAGAACTTAAGCTATATAAAGCTAAATCTCATGCGGTAAATTATTTGATGAAGCACCATTATTAAAAAGAATTATTGAGAAACCTGCTATATTTAGGCACTGCTCATTCATGAATGCAACTCACTAATGCAGGAATATGGACAAGATCACCTTGTATTGGAATAACTTCAAATGCAATTGTTAAGGAGCTAGAACTATAAAATGGGGGTGTGTGTGCTACTTTTAGGGGAGAGGCATGAATTAGTAGAGCTATGGAGATTATTGTGTGTGCATGACTTTGCCAAGAAATGGCCTAAATTGACTTTTCCTATCTGTAAGGAATAAGGAGACCTTAAGATAAAAGAGACATGAGTCTAGAATTGGTGTGAATGCGCAGTGAGGAAGCCAGAACAATTATGTAATTAAATAACTAACTCCATCCTCTCTGAGCTTCTGAGCAAGGGAAAAGGCCAAGTAGCAGCTCAGGTGGTTTCTTTAGGGAGGGTTACAGTGAGCGAACCTGCAGAATTACCAAGAGAAGATTTCGTGTAGGGCTCATTTTTAGGCCTAAACCAAAGCAATACATCTAGAATAGATCATATTCTGAATAGAAGCAAACTGGGTCTAATTTTGAATTTAAGTAAGTCCAGAGAAAACTGTTGTATTTCAAAGATTTTTTCTTCCCCCTGAAACTGTAATCTCTCCATATGCTTGCTTAATTTTGTAAATCCCATTTTGTTTCTCTGTATTTACCAGCTGGGAGAAAAAAACCCTCAGAGACAAGAGGGGTTTTGTATGCTTACTTCAGGGACTGCTGGTGGAGAAGAAAGCAGGAAACTGTGTTCACTGTGCCGGGGTTGTGGGGGAAAGGGGACAGGGAGGGGCTGGGCACAGGGGCCCCCAAGGATTGAGCTGTGGGAAGGCTGCTGAATAACTAGCCCCACAGGATTTTAACTCCAACTCTGAAATAAACCTGGATGTGGAAAACAAAACCAGTAACATGACTTTTGCTGAAAAGGAGGAGGGAAGCACGCATGTGTTTCAGAGATAGTAAAAATATAGGTATAAGTGAAACTCACTAGGATATTTGATTATGAAAGAACATGGCTGTTAGTTTAAGGTGTGTGCCAGGCATGCAGCACGGTGGACACCTTTATAAATATTTGTTCACGATGATTGCCTTGAATGTCAACATCTTGAATGTTTAGTCTCCTATGCCGACATCTCTATTGCAGATATACCTCCAGAGGGGGGTCTGGGCTCTCATGAGGGAGGCAGTGGCAGGTGGGGACAGGTGTCCTGGGTTTGGAGTGGGAGCCAAGCAAGCGCATTCCGAGTGCTGGGAATACAGTGGGGAACGAGACACAAACTCTCCCTCCAAGAGCCCACCCCTTGCTGGAGGGAAGTAAACATAACTGAAATACACTGAGTCCTGGTTCTCCCATGTATGCCCATTGGGACCCTGAGCTACTCATTTTGCTTGTCAGCTTCTACAAATGGAGATGAACACTGGTGATGTGCCTCTGTGTCTCCAATAGACCAGTAGGTGCAGAGGAGATAGCTCTAGGGAAGCCACGGGGGCAACCGGGGCTCCCCTGCAAAGCTCAGCAGGCCTGCAGGCCACCTCCTGTCTAGAAGAGCCTCTGTTTTACTTCTTCCATCAGCTTTATCAAGATAGAATTGACATGCAACATTTTGTAAGTTTAAGGTGTACAATGTGGTGATTTAAGTATATGTTGTGAAACGATTACCACAGTAAGGTTAATAAACACGTTCATCAGCTCATATAGTTGCCATTTTATGTGTGGCGAGAACTCTCAAGATTTACTTTCTTAGCAGCTTCCAGGTGTACAGTGCAGTATTACTAAGTACAGTCACAGTGCCGTACATTAGATTGCCAGAACTTACTCGTGTTATAACTGCAGCTTGTACATTTTGACCTCCTTCACCCATCTCCTGCCCTCCCACAGCCCTCATCTATGACAACCACCAGTCTACTCTCTGTTTCTATGTGCTCGGTTTTTAAAATTCCACATATAAGTTGGATCATACTGTATTTGTTTTTCTCTGACTTCCTTCACTTAGCATAATATCCTCAAGCCTCACCCATGTCGTCGTACGTAAATGGCAGGATCTCCCTCTTTTTATAGTGGAATAATAGTTCGTTGTGTGTGTGTGTGTGTGTATCAATGTGATATTGTGATTTATAATAAGAAATACGTATATTTGGTCTTTGTCTCTGTTGCTGGCACAGAGCCCCTTAAACTGTTGGCATTTTCAAAGGGAAGAGAGAGATGGTGTGTTATGTTAATGAGTGACATTTGGAAAGCCCATTGGATAGGGGCTGGGTCAGTGGAACCAATCCTGTGATAGACGGCTGGGGCTTTCAGTCCCACCCCCTGACCTCGGGAGTTCTTGGTCAGTGGTTTAATCAGCCATGCCTTTGTAACGAAGCCTCCAGAAAACCCCAAAGGCCAGGGTTCACAGACTTCCTGGGTTGGTGAACTTGCAGGTGCGCGGTGCTGGGAGAGGGTGTCTGCAGAGGGCATGGAAGCTTCATGCCACCTTCCCGCCTGTCTTGCCCTGTGCATCTCTTCTGTCTGGCTGTTCCTGAGTTTTATCCTTTTATAATAAACAGGTAATCCAGTAAGGAAAACATTTCTCTGAGTTCTGTGAGCTGCTATAGCAAATTAACCCAAGGGTGGGGAGAGGTCATTGGAACCTATGATCTGTAGCCGTTAGGTCAGAAACAGGCGATAGCCTGGGCTTGGGCGCCTAGTCTGAAGCAGTGGTGGAGGGACAGTCTGCTGGAACTGAGCCCTTCGCCTGCAGAATCTAATGCTATGTCCAGGTAGTTAGTGTTTTGAGTTGAATTATAGGACAACTGAGCTGGTGTTGGGGAATCACTTGTTGGTGGTGGGGAACGCATCCCCCACATTGGAACTGGTTGCTCAACCCCTTCAATCTTGCATCTTCTTTATCTATTCATTGGCCACATTAATGCAGGTCTCAGACATTTTGGTCTCAAGACCTTTAATAATTTTAAAAATTACTGAGGACCCCAAAGAGCTTTTTTAAAAAAAATTTAGATTATAGTTACCATATTGGACATTCAAATAGAAATTTAAAAATATTTGCCCTGGCCCGGTAGCTCTGTTGGTCAGAGTATCGTCCAGATATGCCAGGGTTGCAGGTTCGACCTCCCGTCAGGGTACGTGCAAGAAGAGACCCACAAAGCAACTCTGTTCTCCCTCTCACAGCCTGTGGAGCTGGGTCATGTAATAATTATACTTAAGCCATCCCCCTGGCAATGGAAATGTCCCTATAGTGGCCCTGCAAATAATGTACTCCTTACTGGGGCCTTATGAAGATTACATAAAACACCAAACAAGATGGTACCCTGAGAATGTGCAACAAGTCTTAAGTCAAATAGCACTGAATTCACTGTGTTTTGGTCGTTTGCATCATGGTTAGGGTCGTTTTTCCCCCTTCAGTGCTGTGCTTCACAGTGTGAGCTGAGATAGGAGAACAAGGTTCTGAGAACAAAGGAGCAGATAAGTACCTGGATTTAAGTAGTGTCATTTCTGATGCCTGAGAATACAACAGGCCTAATTGATCCTCGGGAATTAGAAACAAATCAGCCTGAGCAGGCAAGATCTGGAAAATGTCACTGCGGCGGTTTTAAACGTCCTTTAAAATAAGTTCTGGCATCTGAAATAACGGAACTGGAATCAAATGCTGCTCTATCAGTGAATTCCCCCATTTTTACTTACAAACTGAAGACTTTCCCTTAGCTGGCCTCTTCTGTGGCGGTTCATGATGAGGGTGGCCTTGGGGTGGGAGGAGGACACCAGGTTCTCAGTAGTACCGCCACGCATACCTCCCTGGAGGTAATGCTTTTGCTTTGTCGTTAACCAGAAGTGCAGGGGCTTTCTTTAACTTTAAGAGGTAATTGTTGGTATTTCTACCTTTTTTGGACCTTTGACCATTTTCCTCTGGAACAGAAACCTTTGGTTTCCTACTGAACATCCATCCACCCACTCACCCCAACAGGACCAGACTGGGTATCAGCATCGCCTTTATGTGCCTCAGGGGAGGCTGCTGAGTTGCAGGCATGGCTGTCTGGTCTGGCAGGGCTTGTCCTGCATCAGATGTATTCAATACGTATCTGAATGGAATGTGAGAGGGATGCTCTCTCAGTCACTGGTTTTGCTGTGAGGGGAGCCAGCCAGGGGGTAAAGCTGACACCATAGAGGGTGGATCAGCAGGAGGATGGAAAGAATATGGGTTCTTGCTGTGTCAGGGAAACACTGAATGGCCTAAATCTGGAACCAACCTGCCTCCTTGTTTAAGCCACTTAGAGAGTTGGGTTTCCTGTCACTTGCAGCTAAAAGCATCCTCACTGATACACACTTCCTAAAGGAATCCTGTGACCCTCGGAGGTCCCGGGGAGGAAGGTAGCCCAGGTGAGTGTGGCAGCCACAACAAACCTGAAGATTCGTTGGTGAGATCCTGTTCCTCTTGTCTGGTTGTCGTTGGGACATTTTGTTGTCTTTATTTCTTCTGCAGCATACGTATTTGGTAACTCCAGTGAAATAGTAAGCGAGGAGAGCCGAGACACATGTGACATTTACAAGGCGTGGGCTCCTGGAAATGGGGCTTTGGCACTTTCTCCCACACCCTAAGCACACAGTCGCATGCTGTGGCCTTGTGCCTCTGCCATAAATAATTGATTCACTTGTGCGCTTAACCCTACCCTCAATTCTAAACTCCATCATCCTTATGCCAGTGTCCCTGGTGTAATGTGCCTGTCCCTCAGCATTGAGGGCTCCCAATTATGGAGCATTGGTCTGTGCCAGGAATTGTACTAATGACTTTATGCATCGTCTCATTAAATCTTACAGTAAGGACAACAGGGTACTAATGTAATCTATATTTTAATGATAAGAAAACTGAGACTGGAGTGATAGTATCATCTGCTTGAAGTTGCACAGCTAATCTGTGACAAGTATGACTTGAAAATTGTTTTTGACTAATATACTCTGTCTTTAATGCATATTTGCTGAGTACCTGTCTTTTAGATGTGTTAGAATAGGAATTATTGTTGTTCCTATTCCTTCATTTCGGTTTTCACTTTTAGAAAATGTGTTGGGACAGAAGGCACATATGTCATTACCTGAATATTGTCTCTGTCCCAGAAATAGGCTTCAGTAGAGTGTATAAGTTGTGCGTATATTCAGCTGTAAGTAATGGAAATCCTAACAGTGGTTAAACAAATTAAGGCTTAATTTTCTTAATAGTAGGCAGTCTGGAGGTAGGCTGTCAGCACTGGTATGTCCAGGACTCTGTCAGCCTTTCACTGTATTTGGCTCTTCATACCCCAAAATGGCTGTTAGAGCTCCAGTCATCACATCCCCATCCAAGACAGAATTCAGAAAGACAAAAGGCAGAAGGGCCACGCCACCTAAACAGGTCTGGTCTTTTTTATCAGGAAAGCAAATGTTTTTCCAGAGCCACAAGGTAGGCTGGAAAAGCAGGCGACAGGATTGTTGGGAAAGACTTAGACCAACCTTGATCTACCACTCGGGGCTGACCACACTCTCAGCTGAAACAAAGCTGGAATCTAATTGCTGAGAAGGCTACTAAGACTGCTAGCCACCCATTTCGAAGAAGTAGAGGCTGTTATAATTTGAAGAGGTGACAGACCCCCCACTTGCAGGTAAGACATCTGAGACCCTGAGAGAGCACAAGTGTGTGAGCCCGCACAAAAGAAGAGGGCTCGTTTCCTTAAACCAGTGATGTCAACCCGTGTGCCACGAGAATATTTAAAACATGCAATACCTGACGGTTTAGTCAAAGGCACTGACCTCTTTTCCCTTAGACTGTCAAATAAAAAACAACAGCCAACACAACAATAGTCATCTGGTGTGAATGCCCTGCCTTGAACCGTAAATATATGGGTCCTATAGTAGAGATGCATCTTATTGTCCATGTCGCATTGTGAAGTGGCGTCTGATTGGTTAATTCCTGGTACCAGCAATCCTTATGCACAAGTATAGGTACCTGATTTTTTTTTTAAAAGTCACTTTGAAGTAATTAACCACTTTTTTGTAAGTCAATCAAATTAAACTATTTTTGTTAGATAAGCAAAAAATGTATTTTTTGGTATGTGGCAGAATTTTACTAATTAGTTTATGTGTGCCATGAGATGAACAAGGTTGAAAATCGCTGCCTTATACTCACTCCACTGCTCTTTTCACTGTGCCTCCCTCATATTTCTGTACACTGTTTGCTTTCAAAGATCTTTTACGTGCCTACTCAGTACACCCTTCCCATCCTTTTGAAGTAGTCTAGGAAGGGCAGACCCTTCCTGTTGTAGTATCACGTGAATAGAAACTACCCCCCAGAGAGAGTTACATGCCCAGGATTGCACCCCTCATTTGTTGGCCAAAACGAACCCACAGACCTCTAAGTTTGGCCAGAGTTCTCCTAATAGACCCCATTGCCTTCCGTGATACTGATCTTCCCTTCTGCTGTTGCACTTCAACCAGAGCAGGGGTCTTCGCGTCAGACGCCCTGAGCTTTCTGGTGGGCAGGCCTAGCCTCCTCAGCACCCAGCAAGGATGGCTCTGGCTTTCCAGGGGTGACTGGCTGGAGGCCACCCTGCATAGCAAGATTGGGTCCCTCTGTGTCTCCAGAGAGAGGACAGCCAGCTACTGTGGCTATGAACAGTGGGGATGAGTAAGTGCCCATAAACTTGGAGTGTGCACGTTCATTTATTTCCCTGGTTGGTTTGGCCTGTGTTTCAGTCTTTCAGCAGCAGGGTTCCTGGTCACTCTGACCCTGCACAGTGTGTCCTTGCCCCCCAGGCTGGGACTGCGAGTGCCTTGGTGCTGTGCTACCCATAGGGAAAAGCACCAGGGTGTGAATAGGGAGTAGAGGTACCCTGATAACAAGGCATCTGTGCACCCAAAAGAGTGTTTAGGTGGTGGAGTGAATTACTCCATTTTCTGCAGTTTTGCAATCTCTCCCATGGATATTAGGATAGAAAGAGATGGGGTTCCTTTTTTTTTTTTTTACCTTGGAGAAGGAGAGACATTTTCTTTAGTCTACGTAGTAGGATTTTATCCATAAACATAATTGTAGCACAATAACAATTACAGTGTTTCAAATACTTGAATGCTTGATAAACTCATTAACAAAGCTCCCTTTCTTCCATGTGAACATTTTTATTCACCTTCAGGATCTTCACTTGTTGGCACTGACTTTTGTGGGCCCCCTTACATGTCCTTTTGCAAACTCACTGTGTCTCTGATTTAGGGCATTTGCAGCTGAGCCTGTTGCAGAATGGCTGTGCTGCATTTGCTCTCTCTCGGATGTGGTCTCGGATGGGTATGAATGCAGAGAATAACAACAGCAGGCCGACTTGTGGTAACGCCCATGAGAAGGAGCATGTAGACAGCCCTCCTGGTTTAGCCAGAACTCCCAGTCTTTTATTGCCCCATTTTGCTGCCCTGGACTGGATTGGTGCCAAGCAGATTTTACTGTCTTGTGTTTTACCACCTTTTGGTCTTGATCCATTCCACTAAGAGAGCAACAGTCTGCTGCTGGTTTTCTCTCTCCTTTTTGCCTTCCAGTGCATAAAAAAATACTGGGCATATTTTTTTTTCTTCCAGACCGTGTTTCATTCAGGAAGGTCGTGTGGTTATGTAACAGACTGGACTTTACCTTGAGTGCAGTGAAGCAGTCTGTTGCTGATGTATTGTTACAAATACAACTGCCTTCAGCAGGACCGGGTTCCAAGGCAGTTTGAAACAGGCGGAAGGGGAACTGTAGCACTCAATCACAAGCCCAGCCTTTAAAACTCAACTTGTCCTGAGAAACAGATAGTGCCCAACCTGAGGCTGTTAAGTAGCAGATGAGTGTGGCTCTTATTCAGCTGACTCCTCAGGCTGGCAGGGAGAAAGGGAGAGTCTATAACATGTTTCAAACAGACAGCAAACAAGGAACCAAACCAACCTTCTTGGCTTTCACCCAAGGTGTATTTTTAAAATGTGCTTGGAGTGCACAGTCTATTGGGATGTTTAGTCGTTGAAACACCTCAGGCATGTTACTGCTGGGAAAAGTTGCTGTTTATGGGAAAATAAAATTTTATATCATGTTCTCTATCTGATGTTTATTGCCAAGTGAATTGCTGAAGGAGAGCGATCTCTATACAAGGATGGCTGAGAGTGGTTTTCGATGCCTATGGAGAAAAAATTCCAGAGCTCTGAACAGAGACAGAGACTGACTGTAACTCCAAACTACAAAAAGTGTTTCCTTTTTCCCAGCTTTATTGAGGTTTAATTGACAGATAAAGTTGTACATAGTGAAGGTGTGCACTATGGTGACTTGATGTATGTAAACACTGTGAAATGATTATCACCATCCAGTTAACATATCCATCTCTTCAAATAGTTCCATTTGTGTGTGTGTGTGTGTGTGGTGAGAACACTTAAGATCTACTCCCTTCGCAAATTTCATGTATACAATACAGTGTTAATTAACTATAGTCGCCATGCTGTACAATACTCCCCCAGAACTTATTCATCTTGTAACTGAAAGTTTGTACTAAGAGTACAAATATTTCCTTTCCCCCTACACACAGCCTCTGGCAGCCATTATTCTACTCTCCCTTTCTGTGAGTTTGACTTTTTTAGATGGTACGTGTGAGTGAGGTTATGCAGTATTTGTCTTTCTGCTTCTGGCTTATTTCATTTAGCATGTCTTCTGGGTTCACCCATGTTGTTGCAAATGACAGGGTTCCCTTTTTATGGCTGAAATAATATTCCATTGTGTCTGTCCTATCTATCGAAATGTCTAGGCGATAGGTAGATAGATATCACATTGTATTTATCCTTGATCTTTTGATGGACACTTGGGTTGTTTCCATACCTTGGCCATTGTGAATAATGATGCAATAAACATGTAAATGTAGATATTTCCTCAAAACACTGATTTCATTTCCTTTGTGGTATTTACCCAGAAGTGGGATTGCTGTGTTTAATTTTTTGAGGATCCTCCACACTGTTTTTCATAGTGGCTGTACCAGTTTACATTTCCCAAGGGTTTCCTTTTCTCTATATCCTCGCCGGAACGTGCCTCTTGTTTTTTGATAATAGCCACCCAAACCGGTGTGAGGTGATACCTCCTTGTAGTTTTTATTTGAATTTTTCTGATTAGTGATTTTTAACACTTTTTTATTGATTTGTTGGCCATGTATATGCCTTCTTTGGGAAAATATCTATTCAGGTTCTTTGCCCATGTTTAATTAGATTATTTGGGGTATTTTTTTTTGCTATTGAGTTTTATAAGTTCCTTATATACTTTGAATATTAACCTCTATTAGATATGTGGTTTGTAAATAATTTCTCCCATTCTATAGGTTGCCTTTTCATTTTGTTGATTGTTCCTTGTGCTGTGCAGAGCCTTTGTAGTTTGATATGGTCCCAACTTGTTTGTTCTTGCTTTTGCTGCCTGAGCTTTGTTGGCATATTAAAAACATCATCACAAAGGCCAGAGTCAAAGAGGCTCTTCCCTATGTTTTCTTCTAGGAGTTTTATAGTTTCAGGTCTTATGGTTAAGTCTTTAATTCATTTCAAGTTCATTTTTGTGAGTGGTGTAAGATAGGGATCTAAAAAGTATAATTTTGACCTACAATATAAAATACAGTTAAAAACATTATTTAGAGAGGAAGAGAATACACAAATGATACGCTCTAAAAAACAAAGTAATGTTTTTACATTGTGACGTGAATGCTTTCTTTCTATAGAAAACTCAAAAGCCTCAAAAACATCATTATTGACACACGCTGCCATGTTACGTGAACTGTGCGGTAGGTTTCATTACATCCCCACTTTGTAGACGAGGAGATTGAGGCCTAAGGAGGGCAAGGCCCAGTAATAACTGGTAAAGTCTGCACTCTCTTGCCGCTTGGCTATAAAAATCAGGTCACATGGTGATGATAAATCCTAATATTTGGTTTATTTTCTTCTGAGTGCTTGTAATGAAAATTAGGTCACATGGTATATGAGGTCTGTCCAGAAGGTATCTAGCCATGTAATATGAAAAATAGAGACATTTACTGAAGAAGATACAAGAAACATTGTACATAAGACAATGATGCCTCGATCCCCTTTAAAGTAGGTACCTTGGGATCTCGCACAGTTTTCCCAATCACCATCAGCTGCCCCATGGTATTTTCTTGAATCTCATCAATGGTCTGAAATCTCTTCCCTTTCAAAGGTGATTTAAGTTTTGGGAAAAACCAGAAGTCATAGGGTGCCAAATCTGGGCTATAGGAGGGCTGAGTCACCTGGGTGGTTTGATGTTTCACAAAAAACATCTGCATGAGATGTGATGCATGAGCAGACACATTGTCGTGATGAAGCTGCCAATCACCAGTTGCCGATAGCTACAGTCTCCTGCATCATCCAAATAGTTTCTGCAGAGGAATGTTCAAGCTTAATGCAAAATTTGATGCAGATTTGTTGTTGTATTCACTCAGTCATTTTGAATGTGACAGCCACACAGTACACATGCTCACTCAATGGCATCTACCACCCCCACTGACTAGTACAGTGAAGTTGTCATTGTTCACTCATGTGCATTCCAGTCCACTCTCCTCGACTGTCAGGTTACATCGATGTCATGTAAACCATTCTCGTTATATCAATGGCTGGACTTTTTCTGGCCAGACCTCATATAATATTTTGTAACTTGCTACTGTCACTTACTATGATATAAAAATTTTTTTCTATGCCATTAACAGTTCTTTAAAAGCATTTTAAGGGCCATTAAAATTCCATCAAATTGATGTACCATGGGGGAAAATGTCATGTTAATATTTTCCTCATTTATAGTTATGATTCTACCAGATTGTCAGAAACTGACTTAAAATCCTAGAGATCTCTTTGAAAGTATGGCTTAGGTTTTAAAATTAAGTGATTGTAATACTAAAGGTAGTTCACTTGCAGAGTAGAGGATTTCACAAGCACACTCATTACCAGTTGATTGTAAGCCAAGGAAGGTTAATAAATTTCCCTCCACAGATATTTATCAATATTCCTACCCACTTATATAACCAGCCACTGTATCCTGTGCTATGAGGGTGGGGGAGGCACTACCCTGCCAGGAGGGGTTCTAGGAAGGCTAGTAGGGCGGAGCACAAGCATGAAGGAGGGTGGTGTTTGTAAAGATGGATGGATGTGTAAATAGAGAGAACATGAGCATGTGTTTGATGGACTATTGGTAGCCTTGAGTGGTACAGTCTACTTTGGCACTGAGGATTAAGCTTTAAGGTACTATCCTTCCCATTTCCATGTATTCAGACTATCCTGATGCTTAGCTTCTATGTCTTGGACTAAATTTGACAATTTAATGCTTGATGCTTTGTTGCTGTAGATAAAAAGTCAATATAAGAGTGAAGGGTACAGACTCTTTTATTTTCTGAGACGTGTGGGCCTGCACATTTTATATCTGAGTTTGCTGTTCAGACAGAAGCAGGTCTTGACTGTACTTCTCCTGAGAGAATTGGGGGTTTCGCACTGGCTTTCCTGTGCTGGGTTGTTTTGGAGGAGTACATAAGTCAGATGGAAGGTTGAAATTTTGTGCTAATTTGCAGGAATGCCAGTGCTTATTTTCAGGTTGTAGGTGCCTTTCCCTTCCATTTTAGCTTCTTGTAATAAAGAGGTAACATTTTGCTATGAAAAGAGTGTGGGCTTTGTATCATATAGTCCTTACATTTGAATCTGGACCCATCCACTTACCAGCTCTGTCCATGGGTGCATGACTTTGGGAGTCTCTTGTATTTTATTTCATCATTTATTTATTTATTTATAGGGAGAGAGGAAGGGAGGGAGAAAGAGAGGGAGAGAAACATCAATGTGTGGTCACCTCTCGTGTGCCCGACACTGGGGAACCTGGCCTGCAACCCAGGCATGTGCCCTGACTGGGAATCGAACAGGCAATCTTTTGGTTCACAGGCTGGCACTCAGTCCATTGAGCCACAGCGGCCAGGGCAGTTTCTTGTATTTTAAAATGGACATGTTAATGTCTACTGCCCAAGTTCTTGTGAGGATTAGATGAAATAATAATGAGAAAGTTAATAATAATAATTAATAAAGTTAATGAAATAATAATAAAATAATGAGAAAGTTCCTAGCTCACAGCCTCCTCTGATGTGCTCATCACTTCTCTTCGTATCTTTACCTCCTCCTCTAGAGCAGTGAGCAAAGTGTTCCTACTTTTTCCTAAGGTTTAATAGTAGGGTTAAGCTTCTAACGGAACCTAAGGCTTTATAGTAGTTAGGTGACATGGGAAAAGTACTTACTGTCTCTTAGACTGGTAGCTCATTAATGACATGGAAGTAATTACCTGCTGCATAGGGTTGTAGGTACTAAACGAAATGATCGTGTGTGTATGTCAAGGTCTAGTGCCCAGCACAGAGCGGGCACCTCAGTGACTGGTAGGCAGTACTGCTGAATAGACATGTCTTTGAAGGAGAGCCTCCCTCTCGCCGTCTTCCTGAGCATCACACTCTCCTCTGACTTTTCCTTTGCCAGTGTCCTTTCTTCCCTCTACACACCTGGTGGAGGGATTTTTCTAACCTCTGCCCTTCTACTTTGAACCCATAGCTTTCCTTGGAAGTTTCATCCATTTCCATGGCTTTAGCTTTCACTTTTACGTAGATAATACCTAAATTTTTCCTGAGCTCCAGGCCATTCCATCTAATTTTCTACCTGCTAGTATTTGGATGCCAAAATATATAAAAATACAGTTATTACCCTTACCACTTCCTTCCTCAAAACTGTTCTCCCACTAGGATCTCTATTCTTCTGTGCTATCTCCAGTTCTGTTTCATTCTTTCCATTCCTGAATATAGGACTAACTGTTGTTCTTTTAGCTCTAGGACCTCTCAGCAGAATGTAGTCCTTTCCTCCAGGCTTTCCTGCTGCCAGTGAATAATGATGACAACAACAGAACTATAATAACAAGACAGTGGCAACAGTAAGAAAAAGTACCATGACAGCAGTCATTTGTTGAGTATGTACAACATGCTGGGCACTATCATGCTACCCTAAGTGCTGGGCAAGGTGGGACCCTGCCTGGGCCCCTGTTATAGAGACCCCAACTTTCCCACCCAGAGACCATCCAGCATCCTAAGTTCATGGGCTGTCTACTTGAAACCTCAGAATTCCCTTCATTGATTATGCTGAGCTTCCTTATAGAAACTGCATGTGGGCCTTGCCCCCAGCTCTGTCTTTCAGAATGCAGGTGGTACCACAGGTGTGTGCATCTCTAGGCCCAAGGCCTGGCCACAGGGCAGTTATTTGCATGGGTTGTAGCCTGAGAGTGGCCTGCAGGATGTGGTGTCCATACCTGTGTCCATGAGATCCCTGGTGGGGCAGGACAGAGCCAGGGATGGGAAGAAAAGGGGATTGGGCCTTCAAACGAACTATAAATGTTAGAAAGGCTGTAGACAACCAATTTGAAATTTTTCTAATGTGGCGTCTTATCTAGTCATTGTTATACTTCTCAAGATCAGTAATATTAGTTCTATATCTTTAGGTGAATAAAAGTGAGAGTTGAGGAGCTTAAATACTTAGTGCGCAGGTTGTAATTGGCAGAGCCTGAAGTCTACCCAGATTAGTTTGACTCCAAAATTTTTCCCGTATATTCTTTTTATCCATTCTCTACATTGTAACCAGAGTTCCATTTTGTAGAAAATCATTCCCTTGATTAAATTCTCCCATTAGCTCCTTATTTTCAAATGGCTAAAGAGCAGTTTCTCTGGCCTGTATACAAGACCCTTTGAAACCTGGCCTGAATCTACCCTGTCAGACTTACTTCTCTCCAGCCTTTCCACTGTGGCTTATCAGGTCACACTGGTATCTGGTTGTTCCATGGACCCTCTGTGCCTTTGCACTCACAGCATCAGCTGTGTCTGCCCTTTTCGTCTTCTTCGCCTGGCTGACCCAGCCCCATACTGTCCTCTCCATTTTAGGAGACCAAATGAATGTTACCTTGTATGAAGACACCTGCATTTTTCCAGACAGCATCTCTCCCACCCCTGTTACACTGTTGTAGTTGGTTGTGTATACCTTAATCCAAGTGCTTATTACCTTGTATTATGTTTGCATATTATCTCTTGTTTGTTACCTTCCTTAGACTGTGGGGTTCCATGTATCTTGCTCATCATTATATGCCTACAATTTCATACAGAGCCTGGACACATAGTAGGCTAGATCAATCTTTATTTTTTAAAAATTAAAGGTCTTTTTATTACTAAAAGTCTTAGTACTTCTCACAAATAGATTATTAGCCATTCATACAAATTTCAGTTCTGACAGTTATATTGATCTGTTAATGGACTGCTTTTACAAGGCATTTTTGACATCATAACTGGAAATCTCTGGTACATGGAAAAATTTTACTTTATATTCAGTTCTACCATTTAGTTGTCATGGCATTTAACTGGTGAGAAATCAGTATGATAAATGTACATGTATATTATTTTTGAGCTTTAATAGACCAGTGAATTCTGAATAGAACATAAAAAATTATAGTTATTTTCTCACAGGGTTCAGTTTTGCTTTTTAAGTTACCTGCCTTTGGTTCTATAGACTTTCCTGAAAGATATTTATGTGTTGCTATTTTTTAAGGTGTAGATACACATTTGCATAAAGTTAATAGCACATAAAAAAGATTGTATTATGGTATCATCTAGCTAATTTTCTCTCCTCCCCTAAGATTTGAGTATTTGAGTTAGAAATCTTTTTTGTTTTTGTGATTTATTTCTACTTGCCTCTCTATGGCAGATTCGGGGCCGAGTCCTACTTCTTGATTGCCAGATGGAGCATTTTCATTGTGAAAAAAAAAAATCATTAAGTAGCAAAATGCATGTGGTTCTATGTTACAGGTCAGGGCGGAGCAATTCCCACAGGCACGTTTCTTGCTGTGAGTATATTCACACTCTAAGCAGAAAAGCTTGATTGTAGGAAAACATATCACAGAAAGAAGCAAATTTAAATTAAGCATGCTGATTTTAGATTATATATATGACTAAGGTAATTATAAGGTCAAAAGCAAGCCTGTTTTCAGCTGAAAAGACTTTCAAGAGAAGAATTAATTCAGAAAGAATTTGAAAGATGGTAAGGAAATGTCTTAGGGAAAAGGAAAAGGGAAACTATCCCCGGAACATGGCCCAGTTTTTGGTAAAGGGAGCGAGGGCGGGTGTGACTTGTTAGAGGAGATGAGGTTAGCACAGAGGAAGTACAGGAAGGATTAGATGGAAGCTGTTGCCGGAAGGCGGCCGGCCATTCAGGGTTCCAGAGCAAATGCTTTGAAAGAAAGGGAGAGTGTGCTTATGCACGTGTGGGGTGGGGCTAACTTCCCTTTTTCTCTACTGCTAAAGATATTGTATTTCTACATTTAAAATTTTTTTCGAGAATAAAGTATAAATAATAACACCATAATCATCCATATTCTCAAAAGGCAGAGAGTACATTTTGGAGGTATTTTGAGGAATTACTTCCTTCTCTCTCCCTCCTCCACCCACTTTGTATGTATATGTAATTTTTTTACTCACGAATGGGACCATGGTATGGTAGATATTCTAAATTGTTTTCTCATTTATTATGTTTTTTTTAACTTTTTGGCATCAGATTTTTAAAGCTTTTTCCTGTGTTGACGAAAACTTTTCAGAATACTTTTAATTACTGTATATTATTCCATCCTATAGATGTACCACAGTTTAACCTTATTTACATTATAAATAAAACTACATTATAAATAAAACTTCAGTAACAATCTCTGCATCTGAAACTTTGCTACATCTGGGATGGTTTCTTTAGAAAAGTTTCATAGAATAGAAAATCCTAGGTCAAAGCATATTAATGTTTTTAAGCTTTTGATTAAAAACATTATTGGAAAATTATTTTCTTATGAGAGTCTTAAAGACCAAAAACTTTCCACGGTGCCACAGGAAGTGGTTATTTGAGGAATTAAGTGTGTCGATAGAGGTGAGGAGTGGTTTGCAGTGTTTTGAATTGGAAAAACGTAAAAGTCAATGTGTAAAATCATCAACATGGAGAAAACATGAGAAAAATGTAATGCTGGATTGGCAATGGTCAAAAAGAAAAGAGAAATTTATGAAAGGTCCTTCACAGTCTTAAATGCTTAACCCAGTTCCTGGAACACGGTTTGAGAGTGACAAATGGGAAGCATTAAGACCATGTGTTGCCAAGGAGCTGGAGTTCAGGGGTCCAGTTGCTGCTTCACCTCTTGTCCAAGAGTAAATTTTCCTCTCTTCCCCTCACTTCCCTATCAGTAAACGCCAGTGATGTTTGTCCCTCCTCACTGGGTTGGAGTGAGAATGGAATGAGATAACATTTGGAAGCTGCAGCCACTCTCCCTTATAACAGTTAGGAATCCTTTAGTCGAAGACACCAGAACACTCCATCCAAAGAAAAAGGCCAATATATGTTGTATCCGACACAAAGTGTTGTTTCCAATGGATTGAGAAGGCTGTTTGCTTTGGCCTCTTTTTTACTGGATTTGTTTCTCTTTATAGGTTCAGCCAATCTTCAGATGGCCTTGATGTTAACACTTGTTATGCATTTTCCTGTTTTTTGATATCAGAAGGTGAATTTACACTTGCTCCTGACTTGGACCGAAATGATGTCTGTTTTCCTCTGTTTTATACTCAGTGCCAAGTGCAATGACCTGAACATAATAGATGTTCGGTAGTTGTAGAAAGAAGCGAATTCCAGAATGATCTCCTTTATGATTATTATGGATTTCATGTATCCCTTTTCCCCTGTCAAAATAAAAAAAAATTAGAGTATTTTCCCCCTGGTTATAGAATTTTACCTTACATTTGCAGGTAAAATATCAAGTTGCAATCCATCTTTATTGTTTTTCAAGGATAAATAAATTCTGGGAATATAATGTACAACCTGGTAACTATAGTTAACAATACTATATTGTATGTTTGAAAGTAACTAAGAGAGTTCATCTTAAAAGTCCTCTCATGAGAAAAATAATTATAACTCTGTGAGGGGATGGATATTAACTAAGCTTATTGTAGTATGGATTTTGCACTATATGCATATATGAAAATCATTATGTTGTATACCTGAAACTTACACAATGTTATATGTAAGCTTTATAACAATAAACCTGGAACCTTTTTTTACAAAATAAGTAAAAATTTACTCTCTCCTAAACATTTTCTTGACCAATAGTATTTTGTATTATTTTAAAATATTATAAGAATATGAGGAGAAAACTTTAAATAAAAAAACCATTCTCCTATGATAGTATTTTTGTTTATTTTCTGTTCTTTTGCAGCTTATTTTTTCCATTAGACATATCAAATAGAAGAGAAAATCTAGACAGTATTTAAACATTTTCAAGTGATTGGTAAGACTACTTAGTTGCCAGTAGTTGCCCTTCTGTTACAAAAACAAATCTATTAGATTAGTGAGGTCCATAAAGTAATTGAAGGTTGGTTTTCTTAATGGACAAGAACAGTGGGTATAATAGCAGTAAAGAATCCATGGGTTATCAGTGTAAGTACCAGAAAGAAATGGAAGGAATGAGTTCTATATTTAATAGTTTGTCTGGATGCATGAAAATTTACTCACCTTTTTGAGCTGACCAGAAGGAAACACAACTGATGGCTGTTTTTGTGAGGAGCCAACGGCTTTGTAGCTTTAAATATATTTTCTTCAGATTATGCTGGTGTACTCTAGAGTTATATAAAAATTGACATAAATAGGAAGTATGAAATAAGAAAATAAAAGCTCTCCCATACCACTGTCTGGAAATACACACCGTCAACATTTAACCCAGCTCTTTCCTAGTGCCCTAACTGATTTTCATTGCTGTGTATCCCTTTGTACTGTTTGGGTTTTTTCATGTGTATATATGCCTTTTATAATAAAATGATAGGCAATAAGTTTATATCTTGAGGGAAAATGTGAGCATAACCAATACTTTATTATTTAGGATTCTTTTTAATACATTGAATCATATAAAATTTCATATCATATAAAACTCTTTCCAATCTACAAAAATGTCAGTTACATTCATTCAACTTAATAATTGCAATAAGCTTGCTAAGAAATCTTAAAGGCCTGGAAGAGAAAAGGGATTTTGTGCTGTTCACAGCTGTATCTCCAGGGTCTAAAACAGTTTCTGAAGGATAACTCTAATCTTCATTATGAACTATAAAAGGATTGATACTGACAAAAACAATTTTATTACATTAGAAATGGAAATAGAAATGAAATCAAAACATTTTAACTGTATTGCAGAGAAAATCAATTAAGGAACGAATTCAAAAATGTTCCATGTGCACTTGAAAAGAATGTGTATTTTACTTCTTTGGGGTGAAAGGGTCTATATATATTAGTTAAGTCCACCTGGTCTAGGGAATTGTTCAATGCCACAATATCCTTGTTGATATTTTGTTTGGAAGATCTATCCATTTTTGACAGTGGGGTGTTAAAATCCCCTACTATAATTGTGTTGCTGTCTGTATCTTTCTCGAAGTCCTCTAGGATTTTCCTTATATATTTGGGTGCTTCTATGTTGGGTACATATATGTTTATATCTTCTTGATGGATTCTTCTCTTGAGTATTATGAAGTGTCCTTCTGTGTCTCTTTTTATGGCCTTTGTTTTGAAGTCTATTTTGTCTGATATAAGTATTGCTATCCCAGGAATATTTTTTTTCCAACCCTTCACTTTCAGTCTGTGTAGGTCTTTTGTTCTGAGGTGGGTCTCTTGTAGGCAGCATATGTGCAGGTCATGTTTTCTTGTCCATTCAGCTACCC
The DNA here is from genome assembly GCF_022682495.2 of Desmodus rotundus. Lineage (NCBI taxonomy): Eukaryota > Metazoa > Chordata > Mammalia > Chiroptera > Phyllostomidae > Desmodus > Desmodus rotundus. Next base: position 83,173,526 of record NC_071397.1, read on the forward strand.
TATGTCTTTTGATTGGGACATTTAATCCATTTACATTAAGGGAATTATTGATAGGTACTTACTCATTGCCATTTTACCCCTTTTGTATCTGTGTTCCTCTCTCTCTCACTCTTTTTCTTCTTCTTCTTAAAGCAGTCCCTTTAGCATATCTGGCAGTGCTGGGTGGGTTGAGGTGTATTCTTTCAGCCTTCCTTTGTCTGGGAAACTCCTTATTTCACCTTCCATTTTAATTGAGAGCCTTGCTGGGTACAGTAGTCTCAGTTGCAGGCCTTCGCTTTTCATTACTTGGAATATTTCTTGCCATTCCCTTCTAGTTTGTAGTGTTTCTGTTGAGAAGTCAGCTGCTAGGCTAATTGGGGCTCCCTTTATGTTACTTCCTGTTTCTCCCTTGCTGCCTTTAAGATTATCTCTTTGTCTTTGAATTTTGCCATTTTAATTATGATATGTCTTGGAGTAGACCTCTTTGGGTTCCTCTGTGCTTTGGGTTTCTGGACTTGTGTGACTTTCTCTCATTAAATTAGGGAAGTTTTCCATCATTACTTTCTCAAACAGGTTTTCTGTCCCTTGCTCCTCTTCTTCTCCTTCTGGTATCCCTATTATACGGATGTTATTATGTTTCATGTTGTCCTGAAGTTCCCCTTACTCCTCTTCATTCTTTTTGAGCCTTTTTTTTCTTCTCTTGTTCTTTCTGGGAGTTTTTTCTACCTTGTCGTCCAGCTCACTGATTTGATCCTCTTTTTCATCTAGCCTGCTTTTGATTCCTTCTACTGTGTTCTTCAGTTCAGAAATTGTATTCTTCATTTCCTCTTGGCTCTTGTTGATAGTTTCTATGTCCTTTTTCATGCTGATATAGTTTGAAGTAAGTTCCTTGTAGTTTCCCTGTAGGGCAAGTGCATTGAACTTCTTTATAACCATTGTTTTGAACTCATTATCTGATAGTTGACTTGCCTCTATTTCATTTAGCACTCTCTCTGAGGATTCCTCCTTTCCTTATGATTGGGGGGTTGTTTCTTTTTCTTCCTGTTATTTTTGAGACTCTTCTTGTTTGATTCTGCTTCTTAAATTGATCTGTTTTGACTCCCTGAATTTGTAGCATGAACTTCTATGGTAGGAGACCTGTGAGATTCAGTGGTGCAATCTCCTTGATCTCCTGAACTTGATGTTCTTGGGATGCCCTTTATGCCATTTATGTTGGCTCTCTGGATGTAACTGGGTTTTGATTGTTGTTGGGTCATTCTTTGGTGGGTCTTTCCCTCCAGCTGGTTGACTGAGAGTCACTCTGCCCACCGTGTCTTATGTGCTGTTGTGCAGGCACTGCCAGAACAAAACCACAGTATGATAGGACAGAAAACAAGCCTCAAAAAATTCAAGAAAATTGAAATCATATCAAGCATTTTCTCAGTCCACAAGGGCCTGAAACTAGAACCAACCTCGAGGATAAAAACTCAAAAACACTCAAATTCATGGAGATTGAATAGCATGCTATTAAATGATGAATGTATTAATAATGAGATCAAGGAAGAAATTAAAAAGTTTCTGAAAACAAGTGAAAATGAACGCACAACAGTCCACAACTTATGGGACATAGCAAAGGCAGTCCTGAGAGGGAAGTTCATAGTGATACAGGCATACCTAAAAAAGATAGAAACCTTTCAAATAAACAACCAAACACTACATCTACAAGAACTGGAGGAACAACAACAAACAAAGCCCAGAGTGAGTAGAAGGAAGGAAATAACCAAGATCAGAACAGAATTAAATGACATAGACACTAAAAGAACAATTCAAAGGATCAATAAATCCAGGAGCTGGTTCCTTGAAAAGATAAACACAATTGACAAGGCCTCAGACAAACGCATCAGGAAAAAATGGGAGAGGACTCAAATTAACAAAATCAGAAATGAAAGAGGAGAAATTACAACTGATGCCACAGAAATACAAAGGATTGTCAGAAATTACTATGAACAACTGTATGCCAAGAAATTTAAAAACCTGGGTAAAATGGACAAATTTCTAGAAACATATAATCTTCCAAAACTGAATGAAGAAGCAGAAAGCCTGAACAGACCAATAATACCTGGTGAAATTGAAGCAGTACTCAAAAAACTCCTGGTGCACAAAAGCCCTGGTCTGGATGGTTTCACAGGAGAATTTTACAAAACATTTAAGGAAGAGCTAAGGCCTATCCTTTCAGACTATTCCAAAAAAATCCAAGAAAAAGGAAGACTCTCAAACTCTTATGAAGCCAGTATCATCCAATCCCAAAACCAGATAAAGACATAACAAAGGAAAAAACACTATAGGCCAATATCGCTGATGAACATAGATACTAAAATCCTCAACAAAATATTGGCAAAACTGTATCCAGCAATACATTTAAAAGACCATATACCATGATCAAGTGGGATTTATCCCAGGGATGCAAGGATGGTACAATATTCACAAATCAATAAACATAACACATCACATAAACAAAGAAAAGATAAAAATCAAATGATCATATCAATAGATGCACAAAAAGCATTTGATAAGGTACAGCACCCATTTATGATAAAAACACTCAGTAAAGTGGGAATAGAGGGAGCATTCCTCAACATAATAAAGGCCATATACAAGAAACCTACAGCCAACATCATACTCAACAGGCAAAAACTTAGAGCTTTCCCACTAAGATCAGAAACAAGACAAGGATGTCCTCTCTCACCACTCCTACTCAACATAGTATTGGAAGTCCTTGCCACAGTGATCAGACAAGAAAAAGAAATGAAAGGCATCCAAATTGGAAAGGAGGAAGTAAAATGGTCTCTGTTTGCAGATGACATGATAGTGTACATAGAAAATCTTACAGACTCCACCATAAAACTACTTGACCTAATAAGTGAATTTGGCAAAACAGTGGTATACAAAGTCGATATTCAGAACTCAAAAGCATTTTTGTATGCTGACAATGAAATATAAGGAACAGAAATTAAGGGAAAATATCCCATTTGCTGTAGCAACAAGAAAAATAAAGTATCTAGGAATAAGCCTAATCAAGGAGGTAAAAGACCTGTACTCAGAAACCTACACAACACTGAAGAAACAAATTAAGGAAGATGCAACAAATGGAGCATATACCATGTTCATGGATTGGAAGAATTAACTTCATAAAAATATCCATATGACCCAAAGCAACTTACAGATTCCATGCAATCCCTGTTAAAGTACCAATGACATATTTCACAGATATAGAACAAACATTTAAAAAATTTATATGGAACCATAAATGACCCTGAATAGCCTCAGCAATTCTGAGAAAGGAGAACAAAGTAGGAAGGATCACAATACCTGACATTTTAAACCATATTACAAGGCCACAATAATCAAAACAGTCTGGTATTGGCATAAGAACAGACACATAGATCAATGAAACAGAATAGAGAGCCCAGAAATAAACCCATCTCTTTATGGTTGATTAATATTTGACAAAGGGAGCAGAAGCATAAAATGAAGTAAAAAATACCTTCTTCAACAAATGGTGTTGGGAGATCTGGACAGCTACATGCAAAAAAAAAAGAAAGAAACTCGACTACCAACTTACACCATACACAAAAATAAATTCAAGATGGATAAAAGACTTAAATATAAGCTGTGACAGCATAGAAGTCCTAGAGGAGAACATGGTCAGGAAAATTTCAGATATTCCATGCAGCAATATTTTTACCTATGTCCCCTATAGCAAGGGACATAATGCAAAGAATAAACAAATGGGACTTGATCAAAATAAAAAGTTTCTGCACAGCTAAAGGAAACTTCAGCAAAATGAAAAGGAAGCCAACTGTATGGGAAAATATATTTGTAAATGATACCTTGGACAAGGGTTTTATCTCCAAAACATACGAAGAACTCACACAACTCTACTCAGGAAGACAAACAGCCCAATGCAGGGCAAAGGACCTGAACAGACACTTCTCCAAGGAGGACATACAGAGGGCCCTGAGATATGAAAGGATGCTTAGCATCACTAGCCATCAGAAAGATGCAAATTAAAACCACAGTGAGATACCACTTCACACCAGTGAGAATGGCCATCATAAACAAATCAACAAATAAGTGCTAGCGAGGCTGTGGAGAAAAGGGAACCCTAGTACACTGTTGGTAGGAATGTAGACTGGTGTAGCCACTGAGGAAAACATAATGGAATTTCCCCAGAAAAATAAAAGTGGAACTGCCTTTTGACTCAGCAATTCCACTGCTGGGATTATACCCTAAGAATCCTGAAACACCTATTGAAAAGAACCTATGCACCCCAATGTTCGTAGCAGCACAATTTACAAAAGCTAAGTGTTAGAAGCAACCTAAGTGCCCATCAGTAAATGAATGGATCAAAAAACTATGGTACATTTACACAGTGGAATACTACACAGCAGAAAGAAAGAAGGAGCTCCTACCCTTTGCAGCAGCATGAATGGAACTGGAGAGCATTATGCTAAGTGAAATCAGCTAGGCAGTAAAAGCAAATACCATATGATTTCACCTATATGTGGAACCTAATCAACAGAACAAGCAAGCAAACAAAATATAACCAGAGACATTGAAATAAAGAACAAACTGACAATAACCACAGGGGAGCGGGGGGGGGGGTGGATAACAGGAGGAAAAAGGGGAAGGGTCATAAAGAAACGTGAATAAAGGACTCATGGACAAAGCCCAACTGGGTTAGGATTAAGGTTGGGAGGTGGGGGTGGGGGTGGAGGGGAGAGTGGTGGGTGGAAAATGGAGACAACTGTACTTGAACAAAAACTTTAAAAATTCCATAAAAAATAGAAGATAAAAAGGAACCAATTCAGTTCGAATCACCTCGGCGGAATGACTGACAAAGCTGAGTCAGTGAAAATCCACCCATGTGGACACAAACTGTTTAAAGCCTCAGTATTCAGAAACATCATAACATCTGTAGTGTCACAACAAGGGGGTGAAAAACCCGTACTCAAATTAGGAAAGGTCATGGCTACTAGGAAAAGCGATGGCTGTAGTTTGAACCCAGCACCTGACTCCAGAGCCACATTTTTTTCACCCATCTTACCTCCCTATAGGTTCTCAACTGTATACCTCTGTCCAACGTAATGCATTGCTTCGTGAAGGACCACTCAAAATAAGATAATTTACATGGCTTGTTTGATGCCTGTCCCCAGTCTTTCCACCTTGTGGACATTTGGGTTGCTATTATTTACATATTTTTAGAATTTATTTTTCAATTACAGTTGACATACAGTATTATATTAGTTTTGGGCATACATCATAGTATGTAGACATTTACATACCTTGCAAAGTGGTCACCTCAATAAGGCTAGTATGCATCTGGCATAATTATACAATTACTACAGCATGACTGACTACATTCCCTATGCTGCACTTTACTTTGGGTTACTCTTTCTAAAGCAGCGTGCTATAGACCAGAGGGCGGGGCCGGGGGCGGCTATCTGCTGGTATAGACATTGTGGTGGAGACTTACGGACGTGGGTTTTAAAGGCAGGGGGTTGAAGTTTAAATCACAGCTTTGTCATTTACAAACATATGACGTTGGACTGGTAAATCTAATCTCTTTGTTTTGTTAAATTTCTACTTTCAAAAAATTATAATGAAATAAAATAGTAAATACAGACGTGTGTAGCATGGTACTTTGCACAAAGAAACCACCAATTTTCAACCAGAGTCATGGTTATTACGTGAAGGAAGCTAGTGATTGAGTAAGTGGCCTAGGTTACAGCAGACCTTGGAAATCTAAAGTACCTGTGTGCTCCTTCCCATGAGGAGCATCAAAGGGGAATCAGCCTAACATTCAGGAGTGCATTTGGTTTTACTTGAAGTTCATGTTTGTGCACATATCAAAAGGTAATTTTTGGTAAATTCCAAGATTTTCTCTGTTCATCTATTTTCATTTCCCTTTTTCCACTGTTATCTTCCAGCCCAATAAAGCTGGTCTGTGAACCTGATAGAGCAGTTAAGGAAATAAGCTCGGTCTCCTGGACATGACCAGGCACTGTGTCATAGGATGTCTCCCTCATGCATAAGCAGCGCTGCTAATCATTCTGCTTTAAGAAATAATGGCATGGCAGGACACGAAACCTGGGGCCGCTGCCTTTATTTAATTAGGCAAGAGTGGATTTGCACGTGCCTGTGCATAAAAAATAATCACTTAATGTAATTGAATATTGGTTCTTGGCATTCCCTTTTCCCAATGAGGCAACATCTAGAAAGATCAAACATGATTTATTCTAATACAATACGTGCAGAGGGCACGGAGCGTGTGCCATGTGGCTTTCTCTTCTATTAAAATCGTCTTTAAAAAATCAGGCAGCAGGGTTTTTATGGTGTCACAGAGCGTACTGTGAAATCCCTTGGGCCCCGTGAACTTCAGTCATTTCCTGAGTGTGTTCCTTCCCTAGCGGAGTCAGGATCGGAGTTTTGTGACGCTGATCTGGGACTTTTGGGTCTGAGGGGATGAGACACCTTGGGTACTGAGGAGAGTCAGCTATCTCCCTCACCTCCTACGCACATGCACACCTGCACGCATGAGCCGCGCACACGTAGCTAACGCCCATCCTAATGGAACCCTAAGCTCAGCCAGGGAACATGGCCTTCTTTTCGGAGGCAGACACTGAAGTTTCTGCTATGTTGGATGAGGTCCTTTCCCCTGGGAGCAGGGGATGTTAACATGGGATCCATGTGTAGTTGGGGTTTGGGGGTGGGGGCTGTGAATCCCCTGAAATTATTTTATAGGAAGAGGGTCTTTGGCCACATTTTTGTGCTTTTGTGATCCCAAAAAGGTTAAGAAACCAATTGTTCTAGCTTTGCTCTGACCTTTTGAGACCAAAGAGTAGTGGAAGGGATTTTGGTCTTGGGAGTCAGATGGATTTGGGTTTGAATGATCTCCAGAATATTTTTAGCTGTGTGGCCTTGGCATAACCAGAGAGGTTACAGAACCTTTCTGAGGCCCCATTTTCTCACATGTAAAACAAGGTTAAAAATGCCTATTTCAAGGTTGTATTGATAGGTAGACTAAAAAAAGGAATGCTAACTGTTAGTTTTCTTTTTTTTTCTCTTTTATCTCATGAATAAAATGAAAGCAACTATCTGTTCTGTCTTACTTCTTGCCAGATCTGCCTGAGCCCCCATCACGGGTTGCCCACAGGCACAGAGATGTTGGCCGAATGGCTGACTGGGTGGATGCAGTGGTGCCTTGGTGCAGTACTCAGAAGAAATCCCTCAGCCTGCTTCCTCAAAGCACTTACTTTCTAAGAGAGAGCTAGGTGCACTAATTGGTTTTGCTAAGACAATCCTCCCAGACAGTCAGCCCCACAACCTCTGCAAAATCCTCCCGGATACTATGGCAAGTCCGTTTAGTTTTTTCCATAAAATAAAAGACACATTTTCATTTTCACCAATACCTTTATTGATTTGGATATTTGGAGTATGTCTCCCGCATGGTATAACATTGATTATTCTCAATTAATGTCTTGATTTGATTTCTATCAATTTCAATTGGTCTACCCGACTGTGGAGAAATGTCCAGTGAGAAATCTCCAGCACAAAACTTCACAAACCACTTTCGACACATTCAGTCAGTCACAGCACCCTATCCATACACTACACACATTTTTTATGTGTTTCGGTTGCGTTTTCACCTGTCTTGAAATACTAAAACATAATATGACAAAAATGTTGGAAATATTTTCCTACCTTCAATATTAAAACGATTCCTACCTTCAATATTAAAACGACTACACAAAAACTCACCAGTTTTGATAAGTTTTTTGAAAGTCATGCTGATATGACAGCTGTCACAATACAATCTAACAGTTGTTTCAAGTGAAGTTAAAGAAAACTAAGACCTACTAGAATCATCTTAGGGAATAAACCAAACAAACTGTTTGGCCAACCCAAGATTTATTATCTGCCTCTTTGTGGAAAAAATTTGCCAAACCTAGATATACATATTATCCGTACTCCTTACTATAACCAGAGGACTGGCCTTAAAATGTCCTTTTTATGGATTGAAAAGCTAAGACCAATAGAGTTAAACATCGTGACTGAGATTGCATAACTTGTAAATGGTTAGGATTTGAATTCAGGTCTGTGTGATTCTACAGCTCCTGTTTTTTCCCACTGAACACCAATACCCTTCAACTCAGCCAATACCTGGCTGAACCCAGTGCATCTTCCAGTCCTGCCTGGTGAGCGAGACTGGCATGGGGAGCAATTCAGTGATGTACCCTGGAATCAGGGTGCAACCTGGCAGTCCTGGCATTGGTCCCCAGCCTGGCTCAGGCCTGCAGTATAAATTGTGTGAGTGTATAAATAAACAGGTGAGAGAGTGGAATGAGGATTGCAAGGACTAATACTGCAGATGGCAGTAACATGGGTATGCACCTGTTTATATGCAGCCATAACGCTGCTTTCCAAGGGTTAGGAGGCTCAGCACTTACAGGGGTGTTCTTGTTGCTGCTGAACATAGTTTCTCCTCTTGTTGAATGCCCCTTGATGAGTAATATTTAATATTCATGCATATTCAGCACATAGCCATTCAACAGAGACTTTCCCTGCACCTGGCTACGAGACTACAGGAGGTTTGGACCTCCACACTTTCTTGCTGGTACTGTGCCCGCATTGGCAGGTGTGACTCTGAATTTGAAATGAAAGTTCTCTCACAGTGAATGAATCCTGGTGGAAATTGGACTGTTATGTGTTTACAGATGAAGTTGTATGGTTCTTCTGTTAATACTCCTTCTGCCCATTATTCCTACTTCTCACTCGACTTCATCCTTCCAATGAATTTTTCCAAGCTTATAAACTGGTGACAATTAAATAAAAGACACAACATTGGAAAAATCAGCTATTTCTGCTTTAATTGACTGCGGAGTAGTGTTTGCCTTGTAATTGTTACAAGCTGATGATAATAACAATGACTCTGATAACCACCCAACTGGAAGGAACATAGTTGTGTAATTTATTCATTGGTCAAAGGATATATCTAATGAAAAAATGGCTTTAGTGTTAATCAGTTGTCATATTAACAGTGGGTGTTGTAACAACCAGTTAGTGAGGGGGGAGAGAGGTGAGCAGGATTAGGAAGGTGAATGCTCTTTGTGAGTGAGTCTGTTTTTGTCCTTTGTGGCCGGCGTTAGGGAGTGTCTGTGATTCTCACTTCATCTCGTGAGCTGCTGACAGAGGAGTCTGTGGGAGAGCGGCAGAGCTGCAGGGTGGACAGGAAGGCGTCGGAGCTATAATTAACTTCTGTGTTCTACAACAGCGACCCTTATTTCCCCAAAGATGAGATTCTGTAGTCTTACCCCGTGGCTTTCACACCCTCTAAGGTCATGACTCTCAGTCTGTGGTGAAAATATGGAACAGATAACAGTGCGGCTGCTCTGGCTTCAACGGGGATGGGAGAACCCAGTAGAATTAAGTAACATTTCATTTGTTGTGCCAGTGTGACTCCGTGGGGAAATAATGGATGATTAAAGTTCTTGGTCTGTTGTTTAATTATTTAGAGCGAATGCTTCCAACAGATTTGTTTATCTTTGTAGTCCTTTTGGTTTATTGCTCACATGCTTTAGTGTCCAGTTATTTTCTTTAAGCTTTAAAATATCCAAGTAGCTCTCCATGTATTTTGTTTGTTTCTTGCATGACATCAGCTGTTTGTCATTGGTCAGAGCTACTGATAATTAACTTGTATTTCTGTCTTGAAACTGTGTTTATTAAGAATCCATCCCAAAAGTGTGGGAGGGGATAATGGGGGTAAAGAGGGGAGGGTTTTCAGGAACCAACTGTAAAGGACACATGGACTAAACCAAGCGGGGGTGGAATCAGGGGAGGGAGGTAGGGATGGCTGGGGTGGGAAATGGAGACAAATGTACTTGAACAGTAATTAAAAAAACAAAATAAAATAATATATAAATAATAAAAAAAAGAATCCATCTGAAAATTCAGATATACCTGTTACTGGAGACTGAAGAGAACATTTTAAAAATTATAAATGATTATTGAGCACTTTGACTTGGGGACAAATGGACAGTTAGTAGAATTTCTGTTTATACTGATGAGGTATAGTGGTAGTGGTGGGGATGCCATCACTTCCTAGGAGAGGGAGAGGAATGAGCAAGGCATGAAATCCATCTAAACGGTGCTTCCTGGAGTTGTTCATCCCAGGTGTACGGGCACAAGCAGTTCTATTAATCTGGGAAAGAGCGGGGCATGTTCATGGGCTGGTCAGGGTCCTGCCATGTAATAATCGGTCCACCAAAACAGCTGTTTGAGAGTCTTCGTGTTTGTTCTTCCTGGAGCCATATTAAGAAGGCAAGCTGCTACAATGCTGTCATTTCTGCACAACTTTTGTTGTTTGCTGTGTGGTTTTTTAAGCTCATGTGCATTTTCTTAACTGGTTATAGTGCTTGTAATGTGTATGTGTGGCAGCATTTGGAGGGTGTGTGCATAAGGCTTCTATCACTTGACTGCCAACTTTGCTGAGCTCACATGTTGTCCTTACTTATGTGTTTGCCAGGGAGAAATGCCTGCTGCCTCTCCAGTTGGCTTTGGAATCCAAGAATATGAAGCTGGCCCAACATGCCTTGGCAGGGATACAGGTATGTCTCTCACTGAGTGTACGGGGTCGGGGGCGGGGGGACAGAAATTCACAGGCCACTTTGGCGTGGAAAGAACAAATAGTTAATATTTTAAATGCCAGCTGTTTAAAGACCCAGACAGAAATTGGATTGAACTAGGTAATAACCATAGAGGATAACAAGATTTTTAAAAATATTTCTCAGCATTTCTCTGTGCACAGCATTAGCTTGCTGAGCATTCGTCTTCACGCACGGATTCATGGCCACCCAGCTAAGCCCACAAGAGTGAAATGTTTTATGTGATGTCCAACTTTTAGGAGAAGAAGGGGTTTCAAAAGAGACACCTCAAGGTCCACACCAACTCAAGTCCTTTATCACTCAACATCTGTGGTTCTGTGCCATGAAAACTGATGGTAAACCTGAAAGATTTGTTGTTTTCTACTCTACAGTTAGGTTGGCAAATGGGTCAGTGTGTTTTGTTTTCAGAGCTATCCTGGAAAGAAATAAAGAAATTTGGTCTAATAGGGGAAGGTAGATGCTTGAGCATATTTCCTTCTTGAGCATTTGTTCATTTGTGTTTTACACATTACATGATAGACCTCACTCCAGCAGTGCCCAGGGGATGGCTGTGTAAATGCATTGACTTCTGTAAGTGGTTTGGTTTCTAAGTGACAAGCACTGTGAAGTTCAGGCCTGCGGGGGTTCATCAGCACGACCATGGATTAGCAGCATTGTAGGCTGTCTTTTCACACCAGCATGTACAATTTCATTGTTAGCTTGCTAGGTTCTGAGGGGTCCCTAATACCTTCTGAGTTAACACGTATGAAAATGTGAGAAAAGTATGACTCCTTTTTCCCCACTGGATTGGAATTAGATAACGTATGTTTTAATATGCAAGGGCATTAGAAAATTTTAAATTATAGTCCATAATGTTATTAAAACTCTTTGCTTTTCTCCAAGGGAATTGGGCCAACCATGAAAATGAAAGGGAAGTTGTTTTGACTTCCACTGATATTCTCGTTCTCTAGTGTAGTATAGATTTCCCACTTACTTGTTTTTTTTTTTTTTTAACCCTCCAACGCTCTAAGTTAGGGTACTATGATGTCAAGGGCTTGCTTATTATGGTAACATCCATGACCTGGAGGGCAATGAGCTTTCTCTTACCACTTTTTGTTACCTCCCATTAACTTCAGATGCTTTTTTAGGGCTTCCCAGTCTTTATCACTGAAATTAAGAAGAGGTTTGGCCATTAACTTTAAGTGCAGACTACCCTGCGTGCACTAGAAGATAGTGAAAAAGCTCCTTGGAGAAGACAGGCAAACTGTCAGAGAGTCCCGAGAGGGAGGTTTGCCGTCCTTGTTCTCCTGATCTGCCACGGCATTCAGCTAAAAGAGGGAGTCATTGCTCTGGATGAATCAGAAACCAAAAGTTCTTCACAGCAGTGACTCTGCACTGAATTGGCCAAGGACAGATTGAAGAGAGATTCAGAGAAAGTCCTTCACTGGGGTCTCACAGATCAACTGTCCAGGACAGAATGGGGGGAGAACAGCTTCATTCAGCCCTTGTGAACGTGAGTTAGGAGTTTCTGCGCAAGTCAACACATCACGTGCCATGACTTACAGCTAAGCGAATGTGATCTGAGAATGTGATTAAAGCTATGAATCACTGTTCGTTTTTTAGGCAATAAACACATTTAATTGTTTTATATAACTCGAATCCTAGAGGTGCCCAGTTTTGCATTTGGTGCAGTAGCTCAGGGGTACCACCGAAGACCCCATTTCTTTCTATTATTCCTCTCTGCCATTTTATTACTTTTTTATCATTTTTAAAAGACTTGATTATTTTAGAGCAGTTTTAGGTTTACAAGAAAATTGAGAGGAAGGTGCAGAGATTTCTCACGTACCTCTGCCCCTACACATGCATAGCCTCCCGGTCGTCAACGTCACTCACCAGAATGGTACCGGGTTTTTCACTCCACTCCCCTCCCCTCCCTTCCCTTCCCACCTTCCCCTCCCCTCCCCTCCTCTCTTCTCCTCTTCTTTAATGGAGGAGGAGCCTACACTGACATGTCATACTCACCTACAGCCCATAGTTCACCTCAGGGCGCACTACTCTTTAATGTCAGACCACCCTCGAAGTGTTACATTCACTCAGGAGGCCACATGCTAAGCAGGAGAGCATCTACGAAACTGTGTCGGTGAAGGTGCCAGAGGAGGGTTAGTACGGAGAAGAAAAGACTTAGCCGACTTCAGATATTTTAGAAGCTTAGTTCATGTGGCTCCAGGGACTGATGAGGGGATTATAGGCAGGTGGGTTGGGTACAATGTAAGAATTTTATGAAAAGCAAGAGTTGTCCTGAAAGAGGAAAGGGCTGTCCTGTGAGGTGTAATGACCCCTGGGAAACTTCATGAAAGTGAATGTCGTTGTCGTCTCCTCTTTTTAAGATTTTATTTATTTATTTTTAGAGAGAAGGTAAGGGAGGGAGGAAGAGAAGGAGAGACACATCGATGTGAGAGAGAAACATTGATTGGTTTCCTCTCGCATACACCCTGACCAGGGACCCGGCTGCCACCCAGGCCTGTGCCTGGCTAGGAATCCAGCTGGTGACCTTTCATTCCACGAAACAATGCCCAACCAACTAAGCCACACCGGTCAAAGCATGAATGTCTTCTTGGTTAGGTTTTTGTAAGATTTTCTAATGAAAATACATTAAGATTGGTGGATTCATGAAAAATTCCTGGTTAAATGACAGTTCACAGTAGTAAGTGAAAAAGTAAGTTAAAAAAAGCATCTGAGAAAAGGAACTTGTCCACAAGACTGCATTCCGGTGACAAAGCTCAATTCAGGAAGAGTACGCGTGAGCATGACTGTTGTGAGGGGTAGGTTCGCCTTGGCACGATCATCCCCCGCCTCCGTCACCCGAAGTACCTGTACGCCCACCATTTAGAACTTCACTTGATAAAATTTATAACAAATTATCTAATACCAGGAAAAAGACTTTGCCAAAAAAAACCAAACCTGTTTACCAAAGATTTGATGTGGGTTTTTTTTCTCTTTTTAATGGCACATAGCAGGGGTTCTTTCCTAATGGCCTCCAGCTACATGTCTCCTAAGAAAAATTATCCTCAATACATACTAAAATACAACGGAATCAGGCAGCAGGGAAAGGCCTATCTGATCACTGCCTTGTGCCTCTTTACAGAAGCTTCTGTCAGAAGAGAGGTTTGTATCCATGGAAACGGACTCTGACGAGAAGCAGCTGCTCAATCAGGTCCTGAACGCTGTGAAAGTGACACCGTCCCTCAACGAAGACCTGCAGGTGGAAGTGATGAAGGTCAGTCTGACCGGGCTACCAGTTTGCGTCACTGGCACAGGAACAAAGTCTGGTCCCCCCAGGCCCCCAGCTCCCATTGTTTTCTGGAAAATGCCTCAGCACAGTGTCATGCTAGCTCATCCTTCGTTTTTATGGCCCCCAGAGTAACCTGCTTAACCAGAGTAACAGAAAGGACAATTAAGTAAAAAGGTACAATTCCAGTACATCTGTAAGATTTGTTGCCCAATCGTGCATATCAAATACCTGAAAAAGTATTGATTGCTTTTTGAGAGAGTGTGTGTGGGTAGCTCTGGCTTGGTATAAATCCAGTCACTCCGGGCATTCTGCCTGCCTGTATATGTTAAAATAAAGCAAAGACCTAAAGACGTTTCAACATACACTAAGGTTTTAGAATAGTCGGTTTAGGGGAAGGAAGACCACAACTGGGAGCTATATCAGAATCACATCTTTTTTTCCCATGCTCAAATTATGAGACCCTGATCCCCCACATTCTAGTTACCATCTCCCCTTGGGGGTGGCATCTCTCCCTCCCCTTCCCTTTTCCCTCCCTTAAGAATCACATGACTGGGAGCCCCTTACACTGACTCTGAAGTGTGTCATATCCTGTGAGTGAAGAGTGAGTTCCCAGGACAGCACCTTGGTCAGAGTAACATAGCCAGGACCAGCAGGCTGGCTTTTACCAATTCCATCTGCTCATTTTCTCCCTGGAGGAAGGTTAAGAACATCTGGTGTTGCCCTGGCCAGTGCGACTCAGCTGGTTGAAGCACCATCCCAGTTGCAGGTTCAATTCCCGATCAGGGCACATACCTAGGCTGCGTGTTCCAGTCCCCCCTGTTGGGGCATGTACAAGAAGGCAGCCGATTGATGTTCTCTCTTTCTCTCTCTCTCCCTCTCTAAAAACCAATGAAAAAAGTGTCCTTAGGTGAGGATTAAAAAGAAAAAAGCCCAGCTGGTGTCACAAATGGTGGATTTCTTCCTGGAAGTGCAATGAAGGACTTGTGTCCTAGATAAGAGACTTCCCTTCTCTGGGCTTCATTGTCTCCACTCAAGAAAGAGGAGATCAATTTCAGTCATGACAGTTTCTTAATGCCCTGGGACCACCCTACCCTGTTGGTGGGTAGGGAAGGGTAGTGATTACTGAAGTGCTCAGACTCTGAAGCCAGCTCATTTAGGTTTGAATCCTTATTCATTTCCTAGCAGGTTCACTTCCTTGGACAGATTCCTTAACCTCTCTGGCTTGATCTTCTCATCTGTAAAATGGGGGTAATAGTAGCACCTCCCCAACAGCATTGCTGTGAGGATTAAATAAGGTGGTATTTGTAAGGAACTCAACACCTTATTTGGCACAAAGCAAGTGCTTTCAAAGTGTTACCTATTACCAGTACTCCTCCTACTTCTGCAACTGCAGCCTACTGTCGCAGAGTCAGAATCTCAGGGGTGGGACTACGACGATTCCTATACACAGTGAACATCAAGCATCCCTGAAAGGGCTGATCTCGAAGATCCATTTGTCTTTAACTCTCTTTGATTCTGGAATACACAGGTTCGCTCTGCCCTTTGACATCTGTTTGTCAGTTGTGTAATCATAGCAACTGAAGAATAACCACCTCTAGACTTGTCCTACTCGTCCACTAACTCCTGGCCACTGTTGCGAGAGGGTTAAGTCCAGCTCCCATACTAATTGTGTTTGTGACTTCCAAGTCTAGTGTGCTGAGTCCTTCCACTAGTAAGTCTCCAAACAGTGGCTGAGCTCTGGTGTCACACTGAGAGACACATCTCACAGATTTCCTGTTATTCTGGACATTCCCCCAGGCATACAGCTTTTTGTGGAGTCCAGGAATTTGTATTAAGAATTAAAATGAGAAAGTACCTGCTTTTCTAGGAGCTGTGGAGAAGCAGGATGTTTAATGGTATGTCAACAGTAACACCTGTTTTGAAAACACACACTTGCTTTAAAAAATAACAGCCCAGCGGTCCCTTCTGCTAGCTTTGCTGAAGACAGGAGTCGACACATGTTAACTCTACTGGAAATCTTGAAACGCCATCTTAATGGACTTTTTAATGACACCATAATAGACCATGGTACTTGTGGTTAATGTCTAGAAAGAAATCAGACATTGTCAGGAAAACGAAAAACAACAATCTGGGCTGCCATTCTTTACAATTAGATTTCCAAAACACTTAAAAAGGTAAGGGCTTTTGTTTCATGCTATTATTTTTAACTAGTTCAACATTGGAATTGGAAAAATATTTTTATTAAGTATAGTTGATATACTATATTAGTTATCTCAGTTTCGGGTGTACAGTATAGTGATTAGACATTTCTATACCTTACAGTGTGATGTCCCCACCAATTCTAGTACTCATCTGTCACTGTGCAAACTTTCACAATATTACTTATTATATTCCCTTCCATATTTTTCACCCTTTCCCTCTGCTCTGGCAACTATCGGTTTGCTCTCTGCTTCTGTGAGTCTGTTTTGGCTTTGTTTTGTTCATATTATTTTAGATCCCACATATGAGTGACATCATACAGTATTTGTCTTTCTCTGTCTGACTTTTTTCTTTTAGCATAATACCCTCTAGGTCTACCCATGTTGTCGCAAATGGCAAGATTTCAGTTTTTTTTGTTGCCGAGTAATATTTCATTGTGTATATATACCTCATCTTTATCCATTCATCTGCTGATGGATACCTAGGTTGCTTCCTTATCTTAGCTATTGTGAATAATGTGGCAGTGAACATAGGAATGCATATATCTTTTCAAACTAGTGTTTTCATTATCTCTGGAGAAATATGCACAAGTGGAATTGCTGGGCCATATAGTGCATCTATTTTTAGTTTTTGGAGGAATCTTCATACTGTTTTCCATAATGCCTGCACCAATTCACAGCCCCATGAACAGTGTACAAGGTCAAGTCCCAACAAACCTAGCCTTAAGCTGATTTTTTGTACTATACCTTTGTTTTATTTTTTTATTTTAGACAAATATTTTTAGCCAAGAGCTAGAAAATTAATGCTGAGATACTTGTACTTTAGAGTGATATGAGTATTAGCAGCAGCGGAAACTTTGGAGATGGCGGCCTGGCTGTGATTGCCCACAAGTGAGTGCTCCATGACGTTTCCAGTTTCTGAGATTTAGGTTACCTGCTTGGGTATGAAGATACATCCAAAGTCTAGCCTTTCTGGCTGAAAAATAATAAGTTACACCCTTTCTCTCTGCAGGAGGAATCTCTATACTGACTGTAGTCCTCTGCAGAAGTGTGCCCTCCTTTGTCTTGTAATTCTGTAATACCTTTATTTTATTGTTTTATTTTTTAATACTATGAGCAAAACTTTATACAATGTAGATTAATAAAGACAACTTTAGTTAGCAGAAGAGGGATGTGAGCACAGCACTGTTATTTACATGGAAGTTAAGGCCCAGTTTTTCAAAGGCCCACACCCAGGGCACTGTCCGTTGACCCATGCCCTTTGCACACCTGAAATCAAGAGTGTTTGCTTTTTCCCTATTATTTCCTCCACCCATTATTAAAGTTCTAATTTGGAAGGATGTTCACAGAAAATGTTTTAATAAAGTTTCTTGTTTGCTCTTTTCACAAAGAAAAATTTTTTAATTCTGTAAAACTTGTAATGACCCAAGTAAAAACTGGTACTTAAATCCTTGCTCTGCTAATAGCATTACCACATTAAAATGTTTCTATCACTTGCTCTCCAAAATATTTCATTTAAAAAAGAAAGAATTGGAGGAGTCCTCAGAGGAAAGACTGGATTCCCATTATATATGAAGAGTGTATTAACTTATTCTTGGTGCTTCTACATAACTCATTCCCATGATAAATTATTGAAACTAGATATTTCCTGTAAAAATCCTCCACTTACTTTATGTAAACATTTTGTAGGAAAAGTAGTCACCCCTTATCCATGGTTTCACTTTCTGTGGTTTTAGTTACCCACAGTCAACCACAGTCCAAAAATATTAAATGGAAAATTCCGGAGATAAAAAATTCATAAGTTTTAAATTGTGTGTCACTTTAAATAGCATGATGGAATCTCTAAACATCCCACTCTGTCCCTCCTGGGATGTGAATCATCCCTTTGTCCAGTAAATTCACTCACAATACGTGCCCTGCCCATCACTGAAGCAGCCGTCTTTGTTATCTGGTCGACTGTGGTGGTATCACAGTGCTCGTGTTCAAGTCACCCCTATTTTACTTAATAATGGCCCCAAAGCACAAGAGTAGTGATGCTGGCAACTCAGGTGTGCCAAGGAGAAGCCAATGAGTGCCTCCTGTAAGTGAAAAGATGTGTGTGCACAGGCAAAAATACAATTATATGTAGGGTTCGGTACTATTGGAAGTTTCAGGTATCCCTTGGGGGTCTTGGAACGTGTTCCATGCAGATAAACGGGGACTACAGTATAGAAAATCTTCTGAAATGAGATACAATAAACATTTTTAAATGTAGTTCTGAGTATACTATTCAGAGGAGAGAAAGCCACACTCTGCAGTTTTTGTTTATGTCTGTCTAACCACAGCATAGTACATTTTTTGACAAATCCTAGGTGCTATTTTTAAAAAAGATGTATCATGCATTTTACTCAACTATTACTATCTACTCATATTTATAAACATGAGAAATTGAACCATGCCCCACTCTCCAGAGTGGGTAGCAACTGTATTAAATTCCTGGAGAAAAAAAATATGGTTTCCTCTTTTAAAGATTTCTATAAAATTAAACAGAAACTAATAATGAAACCCAAGATTCTGATGGTGGTGTTTTCATTTGAAGGCCCTGGGCTTTCAATGGGAGGGTGAAAAAAATCAAAGTTGCTTGCTTCTGACAAATTTAATGGGAATGAAATTAGAGCACTTAGTCCAGGCACTGTTCTACGTGGTTTTACTCTCCAACACGACGGGGAGAGACGGGAACTCTGGTTTATTAAAATGGGTATGGAATCCAAATAAATATTTTATAGCTTGAGCAAATAAAGTGTCAGAATTGTGGGTTCCTCTGAAGATAGATTACCTTCGAAATGAACTAGTAGACAGCAGGGAGCTAGTTAATAGTTAGGGTAAATACTGTCTGCTTTGGCAATATTTTCCCGTGGCGTGTCCACTTCCAGGAATGCCATGCAGACTTAATAGGCGCCGGGTACACGAGCGACTGGGACTCCCCCTCCCCGCTCCTTTCTGATGGGTAACCTTCGGTGGGTTATTCACTGATACAGCTGGCTGAGTCTTCCAAACTACGGGGAATAAAGGCTGGCCTTCTGCCTCTGTAAGTGTGTCAGAGATGAGAGCAGTCTGTCTGCGAGGGGCGGGCCAGCTGTGTAGATAAGGCAGGATATGATGCTGGACACTGACAAAGCATTTGATGAGTGTTCTGTTATCAGGCGTCTTATATTATGTGCATTTTTGGGCAACAGAAATGAGTATTGGTGGAGGGCTTCACAGTTTTCAAAGGAGAAATGACTGGAGCTGATTATTTAACATTTATTATGCATCAGACACTCTGGCAAGTACTTGACATTCACACTGAAATCACACACCTACTTAAATGGTGGGGCCAGTATTTGGACTGTAACTCAGTCTGAGGCCAAGCCTGTATTATTAAGCAGTGGGTTATGTTGCCTTCTAAGTCTATCCTGAAAGAGATTTTAAAGATGATTGAACAGAAAATTTAAGACAGTCTAACAAGGGGCAGGGCTGGAAGTGGCTTGAAGTCCTGTGTGTTTTTGTACGTTTTCATGATATTGTATCTCTCCACTAGTTCAATGAACTAGATTCAAATATGAAGAAAGACTCAGAGTCATTTTCCCACCAAATTAGATAGTGGCTCGTGTGTGTGTGTGTGTGTGTGTGTGTGTATGTGTGAGAGAGAGAGAGACAGAGAGAGAGAGAGAGAGAGAGAGAGAGAGAGAGAGAGATGGAAATACTGTAAGTTGGGGGAAGGGAAAGTGTCATTTACGTTGAGATATTTTTCTATTTCATAACAAAAGCCAGCCGAATGTCTACAGAAAATACAAAGATGAATGACGCACGGGAGAAGGGCTTACTATCTGCAGGGCTGGTAGACCTAAGCAAGCTTCAGGATGTTCGTTTATTTTTTTATTTTTATTTTTTTAATTACTTTATTGTTGTACAAATACAGTTGTCTGCATTTACCCCGCATCATCCCCCCACCCCAGCCATCCCCACCTCCCTCCCCTGATCCCACCCCCCTTTGGTTTTGTCCATGTGTCCTTTATAGTTGTTCCTGAAAACCCTTCTCTCCTTCCCCCCCATTATCCCAGATGTTCATTTACAACTCTGTTCTTACAGTGCAGAGGAGAGAGTGCTTTTAAATCGTACCAATATTGCAGCCCATGCCCTGGTCTGGGAGTAAGAAATAGACCAAATGGAAGGGCTGTTTCTAAATCCCATCTCAATAGTATTTTGATGGCAGTGTCTCATATTTTGGCCATTTATGGGAGGAATGGTCATGAGCAAAGTTTGAGGGTGAAATGGCTAAATTTAAATTGTCTTTCCTTCTCATAACAAGATGAAATCCCTTCTTAGTCTAAAGCTACCAAGACATGTTAAAGATTTGCAGCAATCTCTAGGATTAAGGAAAACTCCAGTGTTTCAGAAGCGTTTAATTTCAAGTGAACAGTTGTTGGAGATTGATCTGTCATGGTTACAAATACAGTATTTCTGCGGTTAATGCAAGGAAGTGTCTGAAATATGTGGTTCTGTTAAGAAAATGGTTCTCATACAGCCCTCCCTCATGTTGCTGCGAAGATTGAAGGTAGTTTTTTTTTCTACTTTGTATACACACTGATAAAATTCGTACTGTTTTTTCCAAAGCTTATTTACTCTTTGGTGTGACTGTATTAGATAATAAAATGTATGAAAATGTGAGAAGAAACAAATGAAAATTTAGAAGTGTGATTTTCCCTTAAATAGTTTATGCATTACTTTGAGATGAAGATATTTTCACATTATCTATTAATTTCTTTTTTTAATGTCCCACTATTTCCAAGTGCCACACCATTTCAATACATTTGAGAACAACTCTACTAAGTGTTTTAAGACCTTTTCCTGTGGTTTCTGTTCAGTGCATACAGATGCAGAGGTCTTCCGTGTTTACTGTGGGTGTTCTAGAGTTCTTAGTAGAGTGGGCAGAGCCTCCAATTTTTTCAGTCCTTTCTTCTACAAATATCTATTGCGATGGCCTGTTCGGGGAACCGCCTTACAATCTCTCCAACTAGTTAGTCCTAAACTCTTGATTCAGGCATGTCTACAGAATTTCTCTAGGTAGTGAGTGAAGACCAATTACATGCTGTTAGTATTGTGTTTATCCCTTTGGTGCCTGGCACAGCATCTGGCACATGGCTTACTAATTGCTTGTTAATTCAGTTATCGACTAATGGAGAGGAGAAGGAAGCACATGTGGTAGTTTTCAGTGGCCCACCAGGATAAATGGCAAACAAAGAAGCTCAAGTTGTGATTATAGATAAAAGTCTTCGAGAGTTCAAAATTAAGAAAGACCAGCATGGATTTGGACTTTAGAACCAAAGCAACCTTATACATTATCAGATCCCTCTTTTACAGGAAAATGGAAGTTGGGCTGGTGCAGTTATTTGGCGGGACTTGCACAGTTGTTGGTAGCAGAATTGCTTTTTCAACTATTTAAATGTCTCTGGAAAGGCTTTGTGGCAAAACTAGGAGTTGATCTGGTCTTTGGCTGTGTGGTCTTGGATAGGTGGAGAAAAAACTTTCTAGACTTGTGTTTGAGTTAACGGCAAGGTCAATGTGAGTAATAATGGCTTCTGAAAAATAATGAAACCTAATGAGATAGTGGAAATGTTTTACAGGAGATAGGAATTCGTTGAGGAACCTTTAAGGGGCCAAGTGCGTCTGCAAGAGTGGCACAATGGCATGGTGTGACTGTCCTAAGAAACAATCGTTGGACTATTATCATTGTAAAGTTTCTTTGTTCTTTTTCTTCTTTTCAAAATATGTGGCAGCAGAGTAATAAAAGCACAGCTTCAGGAGCTAGAATGCTTGCTGACTGTGGGAAAGTTATTTAATTTAACTGTGCCTCGGTTATCTCATCTGTAAAATGTGGATAACAGTGATGCATACCTCCTAGAGTTGTAGGGATTTTTTATGAGTTAATATGGAAGAAGTGCTTATAATGAGGCATGGCACATGGTTGGGGTTAGATCTCATTTCTGTGACAGTTGTTAGAAAAGGATATATGTAGTATAATAATAAAATGGATACCTAGGACTCAAAATATGGACCAGAGCATTAGAAGTACCATGGCTTTATGAGTTTCTTCATCTTATCTTTTTATTCCTCTATTGCCTCCCTCTATACAGCCCATAACAGGGTAATTTTCTTCTATAGTAATGGAAGAATGTCTGTTTCACCATATTTCTGATTCCTAAAAAAGAACCTCATCATATTCACTGCTGTTGAATTGTAGCTTTAAAGAATTTTGTAAATTATTACATATCAGTTATCCACCCAGCTTCATTCCTAACCATTAGCCATGATTCCACAGCTGGCAGAAAACACCTCCCCCCACCCTCATTTATCTCTGCCAGTAAGTTTCCTTTCCATCCTACTGAGCAGAATTAATATTTGGTTATTCTAGAAGAGCTTTTTAATTATTAAATGTTTAACATATAGAGCATCAGGTTGGCTTTAGCTCTTTAAAAACTTGATCTTGAGGGCTTGATAGGTCATGTCTGTAAGCATTGACTATAAAGTCATTAAAGCCTTGTGTATATATGAGTAGAGACTACCTGAGGCAAGGTGACTATTCTGGGAAGACTCTGAGGGAAGAAGAGGGAAAGAAGAAGTAAAAGTGTTACCTGGGACATACTGGTGAGATTCACTTCTTAAAAATTCATCTGAGAGTTTAGGTCAAAATAAATTTGTTATAGATTAAACTAGAAAAGATAATTAATTGAACTTTTAAGTTTGTGTTCCTTTAGACTTTATTTTCACTGGTTTGCTCAGTGAATATATTTTCATTACCACCATATATAAAACTATGTAGAATTAAAAACAAAACATTAACAAGGGTCTATAGTCTATATAGGGAGGAGCATGGGGTATAAACTGGCATAGGTGACAGATAGTGAGCAATGACCCTGGAGGGGAGGGTGAAGGAGATGCCAGAGGCCCTTCAGAGTCAGTGGTAAAGTGACATGTCCAGAGCTGAGTGTTAGGAAGTAAGGTGGGAAGAATGGGGGACAGTTTTGCAGGAGAAGGGTCTGGAAATCATCAGGACCAAGTCAGAGGCACTGGTGAAATGTCTTATTGTAAGCGCCCAAGCAAGAGATTTCGAGGACTTAAACCAGGTTGGTGGTGATAAGAAGGGTCCCTTTGGCTGAGGGCAGAGAAGTGCAGCTGAGGGTGCTGAGCTGATCTGCAGAGAGAGAACAGGAGCACCTGGTGACTGGCAGTGATGGAGTTAGGCTCAGGGAAAGGGAAAATCCAAGATGATTATAGGACTTGGAACGAGAGTTTCTGACTGAATCGAGGCTTTTAAAAGGCCAACTTAGGAGAGAGATATGGGAGTTCATATGGTCACATATTAAAGAATTAGAATATTTTAAAAGACTAATGTAAAGAAATATAAGAGTTTAACATTTCTGGCTTCCCAAAATAGAAAAGGTTCATTGTAAATCCCATCAACATGACTGATTTCTGTGTATTCATTCTAATCATATTGTGTATATTCATTTCTGATCATCTCTATTCATGGGGTTACAGTTCTATCACTGTGTAGATATTACTTTTTGCTTTTCACTTACCTTTAGATTATAAACATTTCTCACGTGGCAGTATGTATTTCTTTAAGTATAATTTTAATGGTTGCATGATTAAGAATTTTAGAGCAGGAAGAAACATTAGTTATTTATGGTATTACAGACGTAGTGAAGTTGATGTGATTTTCATGAGATTGTATATATTTATTTGTAGTACTTAGAAGCTGAAGTTAAGGATTGAAACTTGGGAGAAATTGTGTCTCTAGAAACAGATTTGTGAGGTCTCTCATTAGAGGTAAGGTTTATGAGAGTTTGCCAAAGGAGGGGGTTTAGTGGGAAAAATAAGAATGGTTGATTTTTTTTTTACCTTGTTTGAAACTAGCCCACGTGCTCCAGAGCTGTGAGGCCAGCTTCAGTATTACTTTCCCTCCTTTTACGACCGCCAAGACCGGTGTTCAGGTCCGATGGGAAAGGGAACCGGAGGGTAGAATGGTTGATTTTTTAAGTGAATAGCTAAGTTCGTTATACTTTAATATTTACATGATTTTTTTTTCAGATATCACTGGTACAGTACTCCCTAGACTTAGGTGCTAAGGGCACATCTGATGAATCGATGAATATCATTCTCATCACTAGTGGCAGCTAATAAAGGCCAGAAAAGAACCCGAGACGTGACCATAAACCAATGAGTAACTTGAAATGTTTTCCAAACTTAGTGCTCAGGACCTCAGGCAAATCTTCTATTGACTAAGAACATCTCTCAGAATAGCTATTTGCTAGAATTTGGGCAATTTGAGCCAGATAAAGTGATTTTTCTGATTACCTGTTATCTCAACCTAAGGTAAGTCAATTTAAGTGATAAGAGTGATGGAAGTTTTAAGCAATAAAATAATTTGGTTTATTGTTTTTGGATCTAAATAAAGATTGAGCCGTAGCTTAACTACCTACAGGTACCGACAGTCCGAGATCTCTGGAGTGTGGTGAAGGACCAGCGGCTCCTCCCAGATCCGCCCCAGGAGGCCTGGGTGTAACTTGGGGGCTTTTGGAAACAGGGTAATGTGGTGGAGGTTCTCAGCTGTATCTGCAAGGCATGTGGGGGATAAATGATCTAAAACAGTGGTTCTCAACTGGAGACCATTTTGTCCCCCCAAGGACATTTGGCAATTTCTGGAGACATTTTTGGTTGTCCCATCTGGGGAAAAGACTGCCACCATCTAGACGGTGGAGGCTGGAGATGCTGCCAAATGTCCTACAGTGCATAGGACAGTCCCCTACAAAAAGAGTTATTTGAAGACTATACTTTCAGGGATCGTTTCTATAGTTTGTTACTAGAGAAGTTTCTCTGAACATGAAGCTCACCCGAAACCACAGGGAGGAGGCGCAGCGTTCTCTCCTGAGCCTGAAGCCCAGCTTTTGGTGGTGTTTTTGCAACTGCCAATAGCCATTGATGATCGTTCTTCTCTTTCTTTGGAAGAGGAAGAGGGAGAGGATGCAGTCCGAGTGGGGCAAAAAAAAGAAGAAAGAAAGAATTATTTGACCCAAAAGGTCTACACTGTTGAGGCACAGGGACTTTGATGGAAACAATGCTTATCTTGGGCATCCACATTTTAAAAATAGATAATAAGAAAATGTTCTTTGAAACTGTAGATGTGTGTAGTTTGGAACACCTCTCTGCCCCCACTCTAAAATTATATGTCCTGCTATTCTGTAGAAGACTGAGCCTGCTTTGTTGCTTGTGCATGGCTGGGAGGGAAGGAATCTGTTTCTGTTTCGTGGCCCAGGTACACTTTCAACCGTTCACTCTGCAAGGCTCACATACAGAAGTGGGCCATGCCCGGCACCTAAAAGAAAGGCTTATTATCACTGCACTTTGTCCTGGTTTCTGCTGAATTTGACAAAGTAAAAAAAAAAGAACCAGAATATTTCTAAAGAGAAGGAATTATGCAGTTACTTTTCGTTTTATGAAGTTTCCAGCCAATATACATGAGAGACCAGAAGGAAATGTGCATTAAGTAACAAAGCTAAACTTCCAGCCAGAACCAGAGCTGGGGTTTGAAAGGCGCCTGACGTTAAGGAATTCAAGAGAGTCTGCTCTTCTCCATGCAGGGAAAGACAAGGCCTTCTGTGGGCTGTACTCCTATTTTTAGATACTTTTCTGAGCTCTCGTAGATTATTTTGCTTGGTCTGACTTATAAATAACATCTGACATTGGAAAAATGAAACTGCAATCACCTCAGGAGCACTCATATATAAATTAAGATAATTTTAATAGTTTAAGAAAGAGGAAAAAAATTCCTTACTCGTTCAATATGCCCCCATGTCCTCGATGTGTCTTTGGGTAGGTGACTCCCCCAAATCACCTTGCTTCTTGATGGAACCCGTGCCTTCTTTCCTGAGCTGAATTTATAAATTATATGTGTTACAAAACATTAAATTAAGATTTCCATGAAAAGACAAAAATAGCATAGCAACTAGTGTGCTGTGCCCTGGACCCTGGTAAGCTTTCCCAGAGCACAGTGTATTTTTCCAGTCATAATGCTCATAACAACTTATTACAATCCCTTATGTTATAGCTGTCTTCAAAACCATATGTTAGCCCTGCAAGATCAGGGATCGGGGTCTTTTTTGTTCACTCTATGCCCAACACCTAGCGCCAGATCTGACCCCTGGTAACGCCTCAGTAAATACCTGTTGCATACAGGAAGGGGAGCCTGAGTAACGCAGCGCACAGGTAGAGATGTAAAGTGGACATGCAGTTGCTGTCCACTAAGTTCAAGAATCACTTCTTTACTCCCTGGAAATGGTCCTGCTAAGGACTCATTTGGAACTTTGGCAGAAATGAAATCTTTGAAAATCTTTGTGTTAGGCAAGTTACCATTTACTATGTTAAGTGCCAAACATAGGTTCTCAGCAGAGCATAGCAGATGCCGGGCCAGGAGACTGTTCCATAAGTCTCATGGGAGATGCCCTGTGGTTAGTGGAGGTGGTTTTCTGACTGTCCAGAGTGAGGTCCAACCAGATGGCTGGACATCTTGAACGGAGGCTTACTAAACTCTGATTGCTCTCACCAGGTCATCTGAAACTTCAGTGTGTGGTTGCAAAAATGGCCTTTAGCCAGTCATGTCACCTAGATCTGACCTTCAGATTCCCAGGACAATTTTCAACTGGGCGCGCTTATCACATTGTCTACACATTTTACAATAATAACTAAGCACATAGGTGCACTGTCCCACTGGCCCCTGACACTCCCTGAGGTTGATTCCTCCTGCGGCCAGTGCTTAGGAGGGATGGAGCCTGGACTCACCAGGCTTCCCAGGGCCCAGCAAGGTGCTGTAAACGTGGTGGGTGTCAACAAGTCAGACCCAACTGCAAGACAAAGGAGCTTATGAATCCAAAGGGGATGGAGAGGGCACACAGATTTAAGTATTATATCTAAACTGCTCCAAGTAAATGCTGTAAAAAAAGCCTTTTACACAGTAATATCTGTATTATACATTTTGAACAAGGGATATCATTGTTCTTCAAAATATGTTGCCTTATTAATATCTAATATAAAGCTTTGTGAAACACATGCAGTGGAGGAGGTAGAGAGATTTTAGCCAGACTGACCAGAACATTAGAGAGCAGGTGGGGAGAACCCTGGTAGGATGATACCCAGGTTTCAAATGCAGTGGCCATTGCCTCCTGTTTAGGGAACTCCCTGCATCCCTTTGCCAAACTCACCCCAGTCAGTCCATTTCCACTGGAATGACTGGAATCTGTCTTCAACTGCATCGACATCTTACAGAGTGTCTGCTTTATCACTTCGATTCCCAATTTGCCTCAGGACAATTAGTTTTAGCTGCGATCTGTTGGCCTGATGGGCCCTAAGATAATGCTTGCAAAACACTTACCATGGGCATTTAAATTGATACGCAGTAAGATTCCAGCCCACTCTCTAGCCTTGCTCATGTGTCATCTCATCCGCAAGTCTCCCTTCTCCAGTCATGATGCCTTCTAACCTTCAAAGTTATTGTATACAGTAGTCCCCATCACTGCTTGTATGTGTGAAATACGTTCCAAGATCCCTGGTGGATGCCTGCAACCTTGGGCGATACCAAACCCTATATATACAATGTTTTTTTTTTTTCTACACGTAAATACTTTTTCACTGAGATTAAGCACTTTATGGCTTCTCTTTGGCATAGCTGAATTGCCAGATTC
This sequence comes from Desmodus rotundus, assembly GCF_022682495.2. NCBI lineage: Eukaryota > Metazoa > Chordata > Mammalia > Chiroptera > Phyllostomidae > Desmodus > Desmodus rotundus. The sequence goes on from NC_071397.1 coordinate 83,201,436, forward strand.
CTTCCACTTGTGCCAATTCTTAAAATAAATCAGCTTCATTTTTTCCTTTCCAGTCTCATTTTTTTCATCCAGGTTTTCTACACACATTTTAAATTGCGGGGTTGCTTCTTGCACATAGTAGCTCTTCGATTACTGTGTTTTAGTGATTTGGGATTGTGTAGCCTTTGTAATGATTTTCCCCTTTAATTGAAGACATTGGGCCCTTTTTTCTCCTATCCTCTTAGCTCCTTTGTAGAGCAGTGCTGCCAAGCTGGACTGCAAGATGCTGCCTATCCATCACTCACGTTCCTGCTGTTCAGTGATAATGTAGTCAGTAAGATTTCAGGACCCCATGAGGGGTGTGTTTTTAATAGAATTGCCCTTGATATTTAGGTGTTCCTGTTTGCCTTGAGGCCAACGTGCTCAGAATGTGAATTTAAAATTTTTGCCCTCTCAATGTGCAGTGGAAGTCAGACACTGTAAATTAATTTGCTATCACTCTAAGTTTCCTTTCATGTAGTCTATGTTTTAATTCAGTAAATTAATGCCTGCTAGGTGCTGGGCACATTAACTGTTTTTCTATTTAGCGTTTTTGGGAAGTCATTTCTGTCCGCTGCATCATCCCTGCTAGACACTGTGTGCCCTTTTATATCTGTGAGTCATGGGGGACTGTGGGCACCGTCAGTCCTGTAATTAACACCTGCTGTGCTTCCAACACAACAAACTGTGAGCCTAAGGAGCTGGCTTCATTACTGTGCTTCGCTTTCCTTTCATCATTGTTTGTTGTGCTTAGTTTTTGCATAGAGCTCAGTGAGTCTTTTGGTACTTGAGTCTTTAGGTGGCCAGGCATCAGGAGTGGAAAGCCTTTCCTCAAAGATCTTTTGAACAAAATCAGCAATGGGTGGGTGCAGGGAGCCTGTTTACTGTGGACTCTTGCTGCAAGGCCTCCCTGTACATTTCCCACCCTGCGGCAGAGGGAGTGGAGCCTCCCCTGTTCCTGAGAATCTTTTTTATTTTTTCCCCGAGAATCTTGATTACCAAATACTGCCCACTCAGTGGCCTTCCTGAAGATTTCACCGTAGGCGCTGCTCCTGCTTCTTCCAGCCACTGCCATCAAAAAGCAGCTGTTGCTCACAGAAGGCTGGGTTGGGTTTTTGATTGTTTCATTTCAAACTTACTTTTGTGCACTTGATATGAATGTACACAGGATGGAAGGCAGAAAGTCAGTGTCAGTCCTGTAAGAAATATTATTAACCATTGTTATTTTTATATTGTAAAGAATTGCCAGTTGTCAGTCTTGTGAATTCCTATAAAGCCAAGAACCCAAATGGACCCATGCACCTCTCCGCGCCCACAGACCACCACCTCCACCAGCTGTATTTTCATTCCCTCCCACCCGCCTGCCATAAACATGGGGTGGGAGGAGAAAAAGTATCATCAAGAAAGAGAAGCTGTGCGAGGCAGCAAAAACCTAAAAGTAAGAAAGCATCATACAAGAAAGCCTGAGGGCCTTTCATATGCTCAATGGATGTTATAGTCTAATGGGAAGATTATACATAAGTAAACAAATTATGAGTTTATGAGGCTGGTACATGCTCTGAAGTAAATGAAACAAAGAGTTGTGATAGAGGCCATGTGAGAGAGGGTGATGGGGAAGGTGGCTTGCCTCTGAGGGGGTGACATTTGAGTTGAGACCTGAAAGAAGCCAACTAAATGAGTGACATGAGGAACAAGCATAGGAGGCGTCAAGGACAGGTGGGTTCCGGCAAAGGTACCACCAATACAGGGGTACGACAAGATGTGATTCTCCCCAGGCCACTCCTGGTGACTGCTATCCACAGTTTTCTTGAATATCAAACCCCAACCCTGCAAAGATAGGCATTACACAAAAGAAAGCCCTTTCCTATGAGGCCATAGAGCAGTTGCTCCCATTACTCCTCTCTCCCAGCCAGCATGGCATTGGGATGATTTTTATCAGGTGTTGATTCTTGGGTATTAGACACCTTAAACTAAGGAGCAGACCTACAATTAACTTATCTAACCTTGGCAAACCCTTCCCCTCATTTCCTTTTTTAATTACAAACATATGAGGTCTGTCCAGAAAGACTCCATCCATTGTTAATATAATAACAGTTTGCCCAACACTGATGTAACCTGGCAGCCAAGGAGAGTGGACTGGAATGCACATGTGTGAACAATGATGCCTTCACTGTACTAGTCAGTGGGGGTGGCAGACGCCACTGAGTGTGCATGTGTACTGTGTGACCATCACATTAAAAAATGACTGAGCAACTAGAGCGATGAATCTGCATTAAGTTTTGCATTGAGCTTGAATATTCCTCCATGGAAGCTATTCAGATAGTTCAGAAGTCTTTTGGGGATGATTCAATGAGTGCAGAGATGCAAAACAACAAAAATGGCTTCCACTATGGGCAACTGGTGATTGGCATCTTAATCATGACGCAATGTACCCACTCATGCATCACATCTCATGCAGAGTTTTTTTTTTGGCAAAACATCAATCACCCAAGGTGACTCAGCTCCCATACAGCCCGGTTTTGGCACCCTGCAACTTCTGGCTTTTCCCAAAACTGAAATCACCTTTGAAAGGGAAGAGATTTCAGACCCTCAATGAGATTCAGCAAAATACGATGGGGCAGCTGATAGCGACATTGGAGAACTGTGTGAGGTCCCAAGGTGCCTACTTGGAAGGGGACTGAGGCGTCATTGTCCTATGTACAATGTTTCTTGTATCTTGTATCTTCTTCAATAAATGTCTCTATTTTTCATAGTACATGGCTGGATACCTTCTGGACAGACCTCGTATTTGCTCTCCTAGGATTGGCCTGGCGGGTGACTCAGAAGGAGATATTAGGAGAGATTCCTTGTCCCATCCACAATTGCACTTTTTGATGTGCTAATGAGGTGTATAGCCTGTGTTCGGTAAATTTGCTAGGTTTCAGTGTTCTTGCATGAATTGGGCAGGACCAGATGAGAGACAGTCTCTGAAGGCTGCTACCAACAGGCCAAGGTGCAAGCAGGACATGGCTGTTGTGTTTGGGACCAAGGAACAGAAACCGGCACTTTGATGTGTGAGGCTACCAGCGAGCAAAGTCACAGCATCAGAAGCCAAACGGATGGGGGAGAGTCTGGCATCTTATCTCTGAAATTAGAAGCAATTCTTAAAATGCCACAGGCTTTCATTGATCTGTTCTCTAATAGCTCTACAAGTAGAAAGTGAGATTTTTGATGGTCATTAAAGATCTTGTAAGTGTCACCGAGTTGCTGTCTAGATATCTTGGAGAATAAGGGAAACCTGGGACTAATAAGGGAATCCTGGGCAGCATCCTGAGGGAAATTCCAGGAGGGAAGAGGACAGTGCCCATTAAAGAATTTCTAATCCCCTGTGGATTTGGGAAGGGGACAGGGACAGAAAAGCACAGTAATGCTTGGGTCCAGGAAAGTAGAGACAGTATTGCAAAGTGGTTCAAGGCATGGGGTCAGATTACTTGGTTCAAAGCTCAGCTCTACAACTTGTTGCCTGAGTGATCTTGGGTGGCTGATTTAATTGTTCTGAGCATCAGTTTCCTTATCAGTAAAATAAGGACAATAATAATGGGACATATTTAAAAAGCAATCTAGGTCATTCACTATGGTGCCCAGCACTAAGGCTGGCCGTTTGGTTTTCGATATTATTAAACAGACCTCCTGGAGTTGTTGAGGGATGCTATTGGCACTCCTCTGGCCTGTCTTGCAGTGGTCCTTCTCTGGGGTCGGGGTAGCAGTCTTTACTTTTAAAGTATCTGTCTCTGTTTTGTTGGACAATGTGTGACCACTAATTAGAGAGCTGTGGGTGGAATGGCAACAGAATCGATTCAGCAAAGAACAAAGGAATCATAAACAAGACAGCACAGAGGCCATGTGGAATAAAAAATTACTCTCGAAATTTTTAACCCCTTCTCTCTTCCTTCTTCCCTCACCTCCTTGTTTGTAAAGGTTTTACTCTGCATAACCTACACCCCAACATTTGATCTGAATGGCAGCGCTGTGCTGAAGATCGCGGAGGTGAGTGTCCGTGGCTCCCCCTGCCCTAAGTGCACCCGCGTTTGTGCTGCTTGCTTACAGCTGCTGTACCCCAGCTGGCATAAATATTGGGGTGGAGCAGAGCCCAGCAGTGGGGTGAACCCTTCCCTGATCATGATTGTGGGGAATTTCCACTAAGAACTGGATCTGTGGGAAGCAGGCTATGTGGTCCATCGTCCTGAGTCATGGTGTTCTGCATGCTTTGTGTTGCTTAACTTTGGGCTTTACCCCTGGAAATAACAGTACTGGTTTTCCCGACTTTGCCACATTGCAACTCAGATTACGTTCTTAGTCTGTTTTCCTGAAGTTTAACTGAAAAGTATTTGATTCTTTTTTTAAGTGTTTTAAAAAAATATATGGATTTAGAGAGATGTTTACTGATTAAATTCCATTCCTATCTCCTGAGCCCGATGAATGCATTTTGTAGCTCTCATTGGAAAGCCTTCCCTGTCCACCTGTACTTCAGCCTAGAGTAATAGCACCTGCCTTCACTCCAACGGTGTGTCTACCAGAACACTTGGCCTCTTGACTGTTTGGCATAAACCTTTGGTTTTGGGAAACCTCATCATTCCAAAACTGTACTTTAACATCCTTAGAGTACCTTTTCTTCCATTTCTTTAAAAGAATGTCTTAGAATGTGTATATTTTGACAGGAGTGCACATTCAGACCTTACAAGGCAATGGTATTCTGCATTCTGAAATTATGGAGAAAAAGAAAGCCTCTTAGTGCTCATGCGTTTTTGTTTTTACGATAATGATTACTGTTCTTGGGGATACAAGTAGATGCTAAGCACTTTGGGCAGGTTTTCTTTTTTCATCCTTTTTCCTCATCATTACTGCTGTATAATTGACAAATAAATGTGTATATTTAAGCTGTACAACTCAGTGTTTTGATATATATGTACATTGTGAACAGTCACCACAATCAAGCTAATTAACATACCCATCACCTCACGTGGGTAGTATTTATACCGGCCAGTTCGTGGGCTTTTACAGAATTGTGTGCCATTAAAAGGTAAAAATTAAAAAAGAATTATTGAGTACACATAACATTTTATGTGTCTATCAAAATAAAAAGAAGCAGATAATTAGCTGACCTCTCACTACAATATAAATCAACTCTCAAATGTGTATTTATATGCATGGATAGGACACTTTTCTTTAACACACTTATATGTTTTGCTCTGTATAGGTAAGGAAAGAGAATAGCTATCAATGTGTTTTAAATTGAATTTTAAGCGCTACCTATGAGTACTCTTAATATTTGCAAGTCCGCTTTTTTTTCTTGTGGTCAGAACACTTGGAATGGGATCGACCTTCTTACCAAAACCTCACGCGTGCAGTACGGTAATGTGGCCCGTCGGCACGATGTGGTGGTGCAGATCTCCAGAACTTCCTTGTCTTGTGTGGTTGAACCTTCACACCCATTGAATAGTAGTGCTTCTCCGTTCACCCTTCCGGCCCTTGGCAATCACCATCTACCCTCTGGTTCTCAGAATTGGACTATTTTAGGTACTCCTAAAATAGCTTTTAAAATGTCATTGCTTTTAAAATGACAAATGTAGTTTTTGATCACAGCAAGAAACAAGGATGGTGTGTAAGAGCCCAGGCTCATTAGTCCTTTGCTGTGTGAAGGACGAGGAGGGACGTGCAGCATGTCACTGTCCAGCAGGTCCCCCTGGGGGGCTGGTGGTAGAAGGCACAGATTGTTGCAGTTGAGGGGAGGGCCACCAGCAAGCCCTAGCTGTCCCTGGAGAGGAAGAGGGGTAGGTTGCCTTTATCATCCTCGCAGGAACCAGTTTGAATAAGAATTTGAAAGACTGGGGATGTAATTCCTGAACACTGGACATGTGCTGCCGTGGACCACCCAAGTCAAGGGTGTTCCCTGAGGGTATTGGGGTGCTAGAGTAAGGACTCGGCAGGCCTGTCGGATAGAGTGAAACAGCAAAGCATGGTCATCTCTACCAAAACCTGAGAAGGAAAAAGAAAACTTTTTTGTTTTTGAAGAAAATCTCGGGCCAAGAGAGACACAGAGATAAAGGCCTGCAGCTTGGAGGTAAAATCAGGGCTGTGGAGTGCCATGTTCAGGTGTAAATGCAGCTCAGCCGCCCCCAGCGTGTTGCCTTGGATACTGCCCTGGCTTCTGGCAGTTCTCTGTAAAAGCAGTGCTAACAGAGCCAAGCCCACAGCATGGTTGTGCCAGTTGGACAAGAAAAATAGAAACCATGTAAATAGCTTTCCGTGCAGGTCTGGCCACACAGTAAATGCTTGGTCAGTGCCATTGTGGAACTCCAGGTCGATGACGGTGTCCAAGTTACCACGCAGTAATGTTGTGGCTATGACCCTATGGTCATTGATGGGCCAGCTTCCTGAGAGAACAGTAACAAACTCACCCCTTTCTCATCCTGCCTGAGCCCTCTGAGATTTCCTGGTTGGAAAAGAGTTTGTCCAACCAGGGGTCAGACCATCGCAGGAAAACCTGTTCCTTCCAGTGGTAGCTTTGACTTACTGTTCATGATAAAGGCCTGGGACTCCGTTTCTCTGAAGGAAGAAGAACTTGGTGAAGATCTTAAATATAAGCTTTTCATCCTGAGTTTGAGAGTGGCAGCCTTTCCTTTGCAATGCGCAGGCTCCCAGAAGATACTTTTAGGCTCACAGGAAGATGCTTCCACCTCCCCATCTGTGGCAGGACTTGCGATTTAGGCTGCCCCTCTCCCGAGCCTCTTTGAGATCCACCACTCTGCTCTGGTGACTGGACATTCTGGAAGATTCTCCAGCACAGCAGGAATAGGGAGACTGCTTTTTAATGAGCACAAGAGTCGCCACTTCAAAGTGCTTTTGATAAATGGCCATGTGCAGAACGGCCCCTCTGGACCTGGCATGGACATCACCTTCCAAAGAGGGAGAATCCCGCTGTCCTGCCCGGCAGTCCGTGGATAAGGACATTTACATTGCCAGTCAACTGAGGGAGGCCGAGTGATCGTGAGCACTGCAGGTGCCCCAGCCAGGAGGTCACTCTATCCAGCACCGATCAAAAAGCCACCAAGAGACATACCCCGGAGAGTGTTCCTCCTGCTGATGAGAACAGCGGGCCTTTATTCATCAGACGAGGCTGCACCTCAACACAGTTCTACCAGGCTTAGCTCTCGCTCTGGGCTCTCTGCAGCTATTGCCTCTTGGAGTCAGTAATTCTGAGGAGCCTGAAAAACATACATCACTTGTTCTGGCAAGAGATGGTAGATACCCTCAGAGAGCCTGTCCTACAGCTGCACCTAACATGTGTTTAGCACTTACCCTCTGCCAGGCACTGTTCTGAGCATGTTAACCACGTTAAATCCTATAAGCCACATAACAACACTGCGAAGCAGGAATACTGTTATCCATATTTTACAGGTAAGCAAGGTGACACGAGGAGATGTTCACTAACTTTCCAAGAGTCAGGCTTTAGGAAGTGGTCGAATCAGGATGCCAGAGCAGTGGGTGACCGAGCTTCCCGTCAGGACACCGGCCACACGTGCTGTCATCAGCTCACTTGGACGGCCCACCCTTGTGGGACGCCCTCCCCCCATCACAAACCATGTTCAGGCACGAATACCCTGCAGACGCAATGCTGAAATTATGCTCATCTTGCCTTTTATCTTTAAAATACATCTCTTTATTTAGAGAGTAATATGCCTCAGTTTACAACTGACAGTGATTAAAGATCAGAACAGGAGTTGGGCTTAACCAAAGGTTGCCTAGGGTCCTGTAGAAGGTTGACTATTTTTAGTAGTTACTTGATTAAACTTTGACCTTTCCTCTTTACTCTCCTGACCTCTGGGATACTTACAGTGGCAAAGCTTTGGAGTCCTTACTTCTAGGTCAGTGGTTCGCATCGAAGTGTTCACGCTAGAATCACCTAGGAAGTGTTAGCACAGGTAAGAAGCCTGGGGTTGCCCCAGAATTTCTGAGTCTTGGGTCTTGCAGGGATCTAGGCATGCAAGTTGTGTAAAAGCACCTCTGCCCCTCTATGATTCTACAGTAGGGGTCAAGTTGAGAATCACTCCTCTGGTAGCTACTGTTCCCTGCAGCCAAGCTTCGTTGTAAAGCCATGTCGAAATCCGCTGTTGTGCTCTGAGGCCTCAAGTGTGGTCCACCCACCACATGCATGGGCAGCCCCTCGGGCCCGGACCCAGATTGGTGAATACGAATCTGTCTTATCAGATTCCCCCTGTGAGTCATATGCATATTAAAGTTTGAGAAGCACTGCCACAAGTAAATGTGGCATCTCATTAAAACAAAATCTAAAGATCATGTGCAGCTAACACCCAGGTGACAGCTGCCTTGCCTCTGCCGTTGCTAATCAGACCTCCCCAGAAAATATAGAGCCCCCACCTAGCAGCAGCATCCTCCGGATGGCGACCCCCCAATAAGTACAAGCTTTTGATTCTTCTAATCCCCCTTGCCTTTCATCTTCTTCTCCTGCCAAATCACCTCCACACTTTCTCCTTCCCATTTTCCAGTATTTGATATATATCAAACGTGTTTCTCAAGTGCTTTAACAGTTGATTCTGCTGCAGGTCTATTGCACTGTCCCTTTGAGTATGTGTTTGCACCAATAAGATACAGGGTCAGCCTTTAAAAAAGAGGGGAAATGCCCCCCACAATCCATATTTATGTAATATGGCATAAGAAGACCATGGAGTAGATCTATTTATAGGAATAGCATAACAACAACTTATAAATGTAAGTATATGGATCAGTAGTTATAAATATTAGATTATTAAATGAATAATGTATAGGTAGTTTAAGAAAGGATAATAGTAGAATCGTCTGAAATCATTGTTTACATCAGATACATGAGAAAGGAAAGAATATCCTTCTTATAGGCCTTCATTTTATATATATTTTTTGAATTTGCAAAATAACTAACAACCTTTGGGTTTTCATCATAGAAATCACTTAAGAAAAGCTTTTTCATCACCATCACCAAAAAGAGAGTTATACTGCCACAAAAAATAATAGTGTTCTGTGGACTTACTGACACCCGTGATTTTTGCACTGTATCAAGTGCTTTTCACCTGCTAAGTTAGCCTTTGAAAATCTGCATCTCTATTTTTGAAGCGGGACATTTCAGCCTCAAACTACTCCTTAGCTCCAGGAAGCTTTCTCGGTTGTAGCTGAACTTTTCATAAAGATAAGTCTTTAACTTAAAAAAAAATGACCTTATCTCCTCTTGTCACCTTTAATATAGGTAGGGGAATAATTTATTTTAAAAAACACCATAAAAAAAACCATTTAAAACTGCTGTGGAAACATTCGGGAAGAATCCAACACACTTTTCTCTCATACTCTGGTCTGCATTGACTGTTACTCAAGAATAGTGCTTAGTCTGAAATCTGTTGATCAGGAAATGGGATGTGTACTTAATTATGAAAAATGAGGCTATTCTCCCCAAGGTACGGCTGAAACTATACAAGGATCATTAAGCATTTAAAATGTAAATAAGAGGGCAGCAGCCTTCATTTGTGTGTGTCTAACTTAACTTGCTTGATTAAACTGCGATAATGAAAGCTTTTTCAGCACAGGGTCTTCCGTGATACAGGAAAAAGTAGACATATCACCAAATTTAGAAATGGAAAATTGTGAAATATTCAACGTGTTTTTGTCCAGTTGTATGAATTATCCTTTCTAAAACTCCATTATGGATACATAATTCTTCTCTTTATTGATTGAGAGCTGGGCCCAAGATTTCTCTTCCTACAATGCCCAAGTAGGCAGATATGTTGAGTTTTCCAAGGTTAGTTATCTTAATAGAGGAAAAGCTGTGAGAATAACAATTGCCCAGATCTTCGGGTTAAGGAAGAGGTAGTACTATAACCAAAAGCTCTGTGAAGCTAGTTTGAAGATGGTTAATGATGTTGTTTCATTAGAAAGATTTGGGGCATATTCTCATGCCTGCTAAAGATTCCTTTATGGGATTTTCTCAAAGTGAGAAAGTCTAGTTTGTAAATGTATATTTTCTGGTTTGATCTTTTTGACTTATGGGAAACTCCTGGTCTTTGATTCCATGGCATACTGTCAGGTTAAGCAGCGTCCATCTCAAAGACCATTTTTTCATTCTTTAAGACTTTTTCAGGAGCCCTCATCTTTCATGTCATCGATCCACCCACTGCTCAATTCCAAAACACTGGTTAATAGTAGAAGCTACTAATAGTTGAGTCCTTAGGGTGTATCGATAGCAGCATTTTTCATACAGCATCTTTAATCTGTACCACAACCGAACTAGATAAAGAATCCCAAGGAAAGTGAGGTTAATTAGCTTATCCAAGGTTCTGTGGCTAGACTTCAAATCCAGACTCTTTACATCTCAAATATGTACTGTTGACCACGGTGCTCTATTGCTTCCTGGTAACCTCTATCTTAGAATATGTCAGTAGAATCTTATAACAATGTTGGCAACTGGCTGAAATTCTTAGGCGTCTTACCCACCTGGGACCTTTACCAAGGCATTTAATTGATAATGGCTCTATGGTGTTTTTGCATGTGAAGCAGAAGTATTGATGAATTTTACCTTTTTTTGTGACCATAGATTCAAGTGACCAGTAGGCATATACCACTTTCTTGGGTATCTTTCTATACTGATGCCCAGTTTATCTTTTCCGAGCATTATGTTACCATCAGGGGATCTGGAGTTCAGTTTCCTTTACTTCCACTTGTTACCCCAGGGGGCTTCAAAAACAGTGAGGTCAAGACCTGCTGCCAAAGATTTCAATTGAATGATTCTAGTTGTCATTAAAGTATTTTTAAAATTTAGATGTCTTACAACTCTTGAAATGTTCAATGGCACCATTTTATTTTAGTTCAATTGTTTCTGAGACATACCTCGAATAAAGTGTCTACAGTTAAGAGCAGATAGTCTCCAGATATAATCCAGAAGAAAAGTACATAGATGGCTTGAGCCATTTTTCTTGGAAGCATCTTATTTGTTATGTTCTCTGTAAGGCTGGGAGAAGTTACCCTACCTCCTGGCAAGAGAAGTGGCCAGAAGAGGCCAGACCATGGTCTCAAACTAGCTGAGGCCCCTGGAGTAAGGAAATCCCATTGCTTTCTCCACTTTCCCTTCTGGAAACCCTTTCTTTTCTTCCGTGCGGGTCAGTCTCTTTACTGATGCTGAGGTTTCTTTTCTTTAGCTATTTACTGCCAGATGGGCTTTGAACAACCTAGTTGTTTTGCAAGAAATTTCCACACTTCCCTTTAATCTCTGACTTGCATGGCTCTCGAAGAACTTCTTTGCAATTAGAAGACACACAGAGCAATGCAGAGGTCCTCTCTACTTCCTTTGGGGCTGGTTCAGAGGGAAGACGCTGGAGTTCAGTAGAACCTGTGTAGACCCAGCAGAAGGCTCTGCCTGAGAAGGTGCAGCAATTAATGGGTTGAGGTGTCTTAATCCAATTTAATATGTCAGTGAAGCCAAGGAGAACGTGGACGAGAAAGAGGGAAGTGACAGAGTTTCCCATGTATGTCCGGGCCCTTTAAGAATTTCCTCTTAAGTGAGATCCAAAAGGAAAACCGGCAAATTTCCCTACCTGAGCTTGGTGCTCAGACTTTGAGTTCACCCTGTGTGTGCGCGCCTGTGTGTTTGCATCAGCGGGACCAGTTTCCTGAAGTGCCACCTGTTACACACCCACCTGTTACTGCTGTTCACCTGGAATCAGCCCTGTCACTGAGTTGTCACTGAGATTCAGCATATCGTTTAGTCTTACAGTGTTAATCAAATTTTCTTTGGTTCTAATGTGATCAATAAGCATCCGTAGTCTTCCCTGTATAAAAGACAGTTCTGCTTTCTTGTAGCTTAATCTCAAATCCTTTTTCTTTTCATGGAGATAAATTATTTTTATCTCCGTAAAAACGTTCCACTTGGAAACCTGCTAGCTCTTCTCTTTATGGAACTTACTACTCAGCATCCTTCAGATGTGCCACTGACCCCATTCAGATAGGAAAGAGAAGGTAAATGCACAGTTTAACCAAGTGAAGCTCATATGCATTTTGTAAAGTTAAGCAAATTGCTATTGTGGAAGCTGTTTTAAAATGTATCACTTTGACCAATATTGAGTATCTGCTACCTTTCACTTTGCTCCTTCATATGTAACAATAGTAATTCCACCCTGGGTATAACCTAGTACTGTTATTTATCAGTCTACTTACTCAATGACATAAAGCTTTTATTGCTATGAATGGCTTGCAGACTTGGGCTTTTTGTTCTTTTCGTTCTGCTGTTGTGTTTGTTTTGCTTCACTAACAGTGTGTTTTTGCTCTCAGTTGTGTTTAGCATGCCGTAAAGCTGGATGTCCACAAATGCATGAAGTGATCAAAATGTCCATTACAAAAGTCCTCACTGCCCTGTGTCTTCGTGCATTCCCTGACGGTCAGGGGCCTGTGGCTTTTCACAAGGTATTGGACTTGGTCCTTTGAGCCTCAGGCCGAGGTCCAGGACTGAGGCTTTTTAGTGTCAATTCTACACTACGAAAGCAAAGGGCATGGGATGTAGAAATGACCTTGGAGATATGAAAAGAAGAAACTGATGAGCCCTTTCCCAGAAACTCAGCCTGCATTTGGACTTGGTATTCTCTTGGCTTCTCTAATTCAGTGTGCTCATTTTAGCACTGCCCCATAGTAACAAAAGAAGAACATTCACAAAGTGAAAAATCATTGGCCTTTAATACTGTGGTCAGGTTTATCATTGAATCCCTAGCTCTATGAACTTTACCATTTTACCGATTTTTTATTATTTCAGTAAGTGTAAGAAACTTCTTTAGAAGATGTCAGGAGAGCTGAAAGCATTTCTTTCTGGGTAGCAAGATCATCATACACATGCTCATTTTTACATTTAAAAAGATACCTTTCTTTCACACGCAGTATTTATACTCCCAACTTTGGCAGGATGAGATTTTTAGATTAATACTTTTTATTTTAAAACAGAGTAAACATGTTTACCCCTTCCCTTAATAAAATGCCTCCTGCAATAAACCATTTCCACTGTTATACCTCCAACCACTGAGAGTGGTGGGGACACTCAAAGATGAAGAAGTCCATTTGGTATTTGGGAAGTTGTCTGCCTACAGCACACTGTTTGTGTTACTTAAAATCCAGTCCCTCGTGTGTGCTTTCTTTCATGGGTCGAAAGTGACTGATGTAATTTTTAAAGGAAGGTTTTCTAGTAGCTAGGGCTCTTAGTGTTCAGCAGAATTGTGTTTATATTAATATAAAGTGTGTAGTTCAGCTTTCAAGATAGCTCCTCTTTTATCCTTAATGCTTATAGACTTCATGTTTCTCCTGAAATTTAAGCTTAGAGACTTGAAAGACCAACAGTTATGAAGATTTCTTGGGTAAATGTAAGATTTAAAGAAAACTTGAGTTTTGATGTAATAATAGTACCAGAGTGCCTAATTAAACTGTAGAGAATCTGGTTTCATCAAAGTGAGACACTGCACTCATTTAGACATACTTTCAAGGCTTTTAAACCATTTTATCACATGCAAAAGTAAAGGCCTTTCCGGATTAAAACACGTTTTTTCTAAGTATGTGCAAATGGTACCTTCAAGTACATTAACATCCATGATCACTTGAGAAAATGAATTTGAAGTTAACATGCCCTAAATGGTAGTTTGAAAAATAACTATTTTGGAACTTGCTCTTACTTTTTTCACTTAAAATGAATAAATCCAAACCAACTTCCAATAAACTTTTAAGTTTTAAATACTCTTTTAGAATAGTAAGCATTCAATGGGAGATAAATTAAACTGTTAGAAAATATTTACTTTGACCTAGTTAATTTTGCCGAAAAGGTGATTATAGTGAGGCCTGGTGGGAACTCTAGCTTAAGCATTAGCAGGAACAAAGGTTCCCATTTAGTCTGTCTCCCATCTCAGTTATCAGTCATCAAATTCCGTTTGCCATTTAGGTGAGGACCAGTATTTTCAGTGTAGATAATCTTGGAGTTATTCCTAGAAAAAGAATTCAGGTACCTGTACCCCTTCTTTTCTTTTTGTAGGTAGTGATAGGCTTGGTAAAGTGGGAAGGTGGCATACCTTATGGAGAGAAAAACGTGGGCCAGGTTAACGCATGTGTTTGTTGTCAGGCCCATCCCTACACCTTTCAGAGAAGTTACGAGGCAATAAAATCTGGAAAATCATGTCACCGAGCATCGTCATCTTCAAGTGAGGGATTTTTTCCCCTCAAGTTGGGATTTCTTCAGGCTGTGGCCATCAGGGAGCCTCCTCAGTTTCCACCGGACATTCAGACTCACAAGACCCAAATAGACCACAACTGGCCTTATGTTCCCTCGGCAGGATGTAGCACAGGGAGCAGACACAGGTCCATGGCAGGCACTGGTCTTTCACAGGGGGCCTCACACCAGTACTGAGGGTCGTTTCTGGCTCTCAGATGTCAGCTTAGGAGCAAGAAGATGAGGACAGTCACCTTGGCTTAGGAATCGCATGTTTCGCCTACAGTTGACCCTTGAACAACATGCAAGTTAGGGGCACTGCCCCCTCATGGGATAGGAAATCCACGTATAAACTTTTGACTCCCCCCAAACTAAACTACTAATAGCCTACAATTGACTGGAAGCCTTACGAATAACGTAAACGTTGGCTAACACATATTTTCTATGTTATATGTATTATATGCTATATTCTTACAATAAAGTAAGCCAGGAAAAGAAAATGTTAATAAAAATCATAAGAGAAAATAAATTTATAGTACTGTACTATATTTATCAATACCATAAGTTTAAAAAACTTCATATGTAAGTGTACCCAAGAAATTCAAACCTGTGTTATTTAAGGGTATCTGTGTATAGGGACCAATATCTCTGTAAGTCCACAAGCAGAGCTTGCAGAGCTCACAGAGCTCCCTCAGAGGACGTGATCAATGACACAGGTCACTCAGGGAACCTCAGACCTATGACTCCTCCCCAGCTTTCAAAGTTCATTTACAGCTTTCCCAGTTCAGGTCCAGCTTAGTAATCAGGGGATGTTCTCCTGTCAGCCATGCTGCCCTGTAGCACAGCTGACAGCCACCTTTATCGAGTTTACAGGAGAACAGTGAGAGAGAGAGTTAATCCCAAGTCAAACTTGTTTATAGAGCAAAGAACAGGGTTTCATTAATGCTCTCCCCCCACCTCAGAACTCAGGGGTTAGTAAATTGTTGGGTATATCTAAAAACCACTAAGTTGCATTCTCCTCTGGTGCTCAGAAGAATAAGCTTCTAAAAGGGATAAACTTTAGGGAAATAATACTTTTCCTACATGGCCAAAACATAAATGCCCAAGGGTTTTAAATACGTGTAGGACTCATGGATAACTAGTTCGAAATCAGGCTGACTTTCCACTGAAGAGGGATTTCATATCCTCTCCGGTCAATTCCAGAGCATGTTGGTAATAAACTGCTGTCTACAGAGTGTGTATGTTGCTATCTTATTTCTTTACCAGGTGTGCATTGAGACATACACATGTAGCTGTCACCAGCGTAGTATAAACACTGCTGTGCGGGCCACTCTCAGTCAAATGCTGAGTGACTTGACTTTACAGCTACGACAAAGGCAGGAGAATACGGTGAGCCTTGCGATATCCACACGTTCAACAGTCTTGCCACTGTCTCTGTGTGCCACTGCATGTGCGTGTCCCACATCCCACGTGTCCCTCCACTCCACGGGCCCCTCCCCCACCCCCTGCCAGGGCTGCTCCCTGCTGAAACAATAGGAAGGGCTGGCTTGGTTTGGAAGAACATTTATTTATATCAGTTAAGCTCCTTAAATATATATTTACCTGTTTCACTCCAAAGCTTTGACAGTTGTTTTTCCTTACAGTTTCTGTGATTTTTTTCAGTTATTTTAAAATCCTTTGTAAAACATTTTTTGTAAATCATTTTTAAAAAATTCTCAGATTAAATAAATTATATAAAAGTATTGTGACACATTAACAAATACCAGAAGTAAATTCAAAATTAATTACATGCTTTGAGGTTTGGTATATGTGGGGATATTTGTTAACTAAAAGATTGTGGCTGAAGGTCCCTTCCCCTGATGGGGCTGTTGGGGTGAAGCTGGATTTGTCTTGTTTCTGGCATCAAAGCCTATGGGAACTTTTGCTCTAAACTCAAACAGATTGTCTAAAATGAGTGTTCCTGGGAAAATGTAAATGTAATTGGTTTCTTGTATAAATTATCTTCTGGGAATGTTAATGAGGAGACGATTCCTCTTCAAAATTTTTTTTTAGATCAGCCTCTATAATAATTCAGTTTAAAGTTCTTTTAAAGTCTGCAAGAAATATTCTGAACACTATATTATTTTTTAGAATAGGACATCTCAGTGGCAGTCGGAAATAACTGAGAAATTAATTTTACAGAAATTAAGATTCCATGTTTAACTTCAAATATTTCTAATTTTTAACTTCAATAATTATGTAATTTTTAGAAAAACATGGAGTTGAGTGGGACTTTTAAGATTATCTGGTCAAATTCTCTTATTCCTCATAAAAATAAATGAGGAAGATGAAGCCCAGAGAGATGAAATTGAAATCTGAAACTAATGAGCTTACCCATGAAAGAGCCAGAACTAAAATCCTGGTCTCCTGAATCCCAGCCTACATTATTAATATGAGTCCTGGAAGCTAGTGTTGAAAAAATGACAACAATAATCAGATAAAAATTGATTTTTCCTTTTGTGTTTGCTATGTCCAAAGCCCAACTTTCTATTAAAAAAGTAATTATTTTAATTTTAGGTATTTTTATCATATTAGCATAACCCTTGTTAAAATTATTTATGCTAGCATTTGAACATTGTGGTGTGGCAATATTAGTTTAAAAGAAATTCAAATCTATAAGTAGAAAACATGTAAGATAAAAAAATTTTCTTAATGGAAATGAACCTAAGATGTTGAGAATCTTTGTGTGTAATATACAGTCATATTTAATCTTTGTTAAATGGCAACGTGATGAAATACTGTAATGGTAATGATATCTTACTGTTTTGAGATGAAATATTTAAATAAAACTTTGTAGTTTCAAAGTGATTTCAATTATATTAGTCATTTAATCTTATGTTTAAATTTTTAAGTGAGTGAGTATCAGGTTTCAAATGGCTCAGCCTTTCAGCTCATGTTGCTCTTTTGTAAGAGTGGTAACAGGTGTCGCTGCAGAGGGCGGGATCAAACCCAAGGGCTACCTGCCTCTGTCCTGTGTGCTGTGTGGCTAATCAGCCTTCTGGTCCTGCTCATCACTGACCCTCTGGACTTAACCCAACTGGAGGCAAGAACCCAAACTATAGAAAATTAGCGTTTCCTGTTATTTCCTTTCTATTACTCACACAGTCCCTGGAGGTGTTTCCATGTCCCAGAAAGACACAGTTTGCAGTACGCTAATATTTGAGTACTTGTGATGTCTACTACAAAGACCAAGTTTTGCCACCTAAGAATGACTATTTTTAAAAAGCTGTTAAGGGGAATGGTCCATAGGGATGGTGAGGTTCCCTCCAAGGGGACTATGTGTTCCCCCATAGAGGGACACTTACCTTTAAGTGGGGACGATGTGTGGTGTGTAGCATGACCCATCACTGGAAAGACATTGCAGGCCATCTCAGCATTAGGAAGACTTAAATATAATGGAAAGAAAATTAATCTAGAATACCAAAAGCATTTGCATGAACTGTACGTTCAACCTACTGTCTCCTCATCCCACCCCACTTCCCAGTACAGATTATGCAACTTGATTTTGCATCCTCAGAAACCCCAAGTTATTACCAAGCTTTATCATTGAATTATTTAAATACAAAAGCCATTGTTAAATTGAAATTCACTCACTTTGAAAAGAAAAAATGCTACTCGGGTGTGGGGATGGGTAGGTGATGTTGGTTCTCCTGACCTTAAAAATGATTCAGATGTGTTTCTTCCAGAAAATGTTTTTAACTTGTATTTTGCCATGTACTGAGCCAATAAACACTGGCACAGCATTTCACAAGGAATGTGTGGAAGCAGCTGAGCTTGCAAATTAATGAACAGAGAATAGTAGAAACAAGTGCCTATAAACAAATTTAAAAAAAAAACGTGCCAAGTGTCTGGCAGGAAATCAGCATGAAAATGCCCTCTTACTACCTCCCAGTGCTAATAGGTGGAAGGCTCGGTAGTCACTGAATTCTCCCTGCAATGGGAGGTCCATCTAACTATCAGTAAATATCTTTCCCTTCCTGTCCCCCCCTACCTTCAAGGTTCTGTCTTTCCCTTGATAGTTCTGGGTCTACCAAGCAGCAGCCTAGAGGGGCTGGTCTGCTGAGACAGCTGAAAGTTAATACGCTCCCCTATCAAACAGGAAGCTGGTGCTTCTGACCAGCCGTCATCTTTGCACCTGGATTTTGAAGCCCAGAAACCTGACCGTTATGAGTCAGAGTCTGTATTCCCTAGGTGCCCATCAGAGTGCGGCCTGTGACCCTGGGAAATATTCCTGTCTGTGCAGAGGTAACTCAGCTATTTAGGTTATTGCCCCCAGGCACAGCTCAGCACCACGGAATGATAAAGTGTACCACAGGGCTTAAACTCCCAGGAAGTTTCTGGACTCTTGAACGAATTATTTTTGCAACTGATGAGCTCAGTTCCAGACATATCTTTTCATAAATACCAGGAATAATGAAATGCTATCAGGACCTGGAGGGTGAGCTTAGGGTGAGCCTAGGGTGAGCCAGCTGAATCCTGAGTGCTCAAGATGACATTTTGTTTCTGAGAATTTTCCATTGTTTAACAGTCT
Organism: Desmodus rotundus; assembly: GCF_022682495.2. Taxonomy (NCBI): domain Eukaryota; kingdom Metazoa; phylum Chordata; class Mammalia; order Chiroptera; family Phyllostomidae; genus Desmodus; species Desmodus rotundus. The sequence continues at coordinate 83,220,275 of NC_071397.1, forward strand.
TGGGATTCTCCTTGCCTGAATCTACTAATTGTCCTGTGTGTGTCTCCCTTACTAGATAATTGAAAACCCAGACGTCCCACAGGAATTCAGGAATCAAGGTATTGAATTTGATTTTTGCTAGTTCAGTTTAAAAAGCAGGTATCGGAATGCCTCCTATGTGCTGGGTGTTGGGGATGTGGAGCTGAGGCTGCTCTCAGGGTAGTTCACCACCCCCTTGGAGCTTCCGCTTAGTTTTGCCTTATGATTGGTACGTAAGAACCAAACTGGTATGATCAGACCAACTGCATCATCTTCCTTCTGTTCCTGCCAACCACACCTATTCCTGTTCTAACTGTGTGAGGGAAATGAACTCTTCATAGACCCATGTTGGAGGCTGGTTTTTTAGTTAACTCCGTTCTTTGTGAAATCGGGTTTAGTAATTGTTAAAATGGGAGTGGATAGAAGGTTGTGGAAACCTGACTAGTACAAAGTGCTACTGCACTCGAAATATGTTTGTGAAGGACCAGTTTTTGATATGAAAAGTGAGTTATTTCACAAGGAATATTGCAGGAAGACAGAAATCAAGGTAAGGAACTTTCATTCTGACCCACAGGGAAAGGAAAAATACAAGTCCATAAATAATTGATAAGCAGTTTGATTTTTTTTAAATATTTGGTAGTATTGATATTTGAAAGAGATGCAAAATTCAAATCATCTGATTAAAAATGGAAATGTAAGTTTTATTTCAGACGTCATTCAGTAATTTTAAAAATATTGGAAAAACTGGGGGTTTGGGGGATATTTTTGCCAGTTAACAACAGGGAGAAAGGGTGGAGTAGAGAGAAGACGAAAAAGAGAAGGAGTGAAAAGGTGAGAGAGCTAAGCAGCCACAATTAGGAGAAAGAATACATGAAAGATATGAGAAATAAAAGTATCTTAACTCATTTTTTAAAGCATTGCTTCAATGTATTTAGTCCCATCTTGCTATATTCTTCGGCTGTGCTACAGAACCTATACCAGAAGTGCTACAGAACCTTGTCACCTTTTAATGCCCCCAGTGATATGTCGGAACATCTTCTGCCCCTCTTTTCTTCTGTCAGTTGCAGTTCCCATAAAATCTTCACTTGAATACAGAATGATTTTATAAACCAAAAAGGAAGTCAAAGTCCTCTTGACCGAAGATACATCTTTAAAAAATATGTTAGTAGAAAATTGATGGGATCATTTGAAATTTATCTAAAATTGAGTTTAAGGACTACTTTTGGGTTTTATTTATTTTAAATTACATGTTATCATTGCACCTTACCATATCTCATTTTTTCCCTGAAGTTAAGATCATAAATGCTGAAGATCAGCCATTTCTCATTCCCCTGCCCTCTTCCAACTTTACTTTTATTTTCTCTCTCACACTCTTGCCATTTCCCTCCCTTTTCCTTGACTTCATGGCCATTCGTGCATTTGTTTATACATTCATCAAATAGCCACATTTCTGTAGAGTTTTACAGGTTTTTTATTAATAAAAAACAAATGCTTTCACTTGTTACTTCATTTCACCGATTAGTCTGGGTCAGTGGTATTATTCACCTCGTTTTGCCGAAAGGAAAACTGAAGCTGACCCAAGCTTATACAATCCCGCAAGCTGTGGACCAGTCCTCAGGCAGAATCCAGATTTCAGCCTCTTTCCAGTACATTCCACTGCTCCTGTGGAAGTTTTGTTGCTAGCTTCTGGACGTGAACATGTTTGGTTATTTTTTTTCCTTTCTGACATTGGCTGTTGCTCCATTAAGACCCCAGGCTCTGACAAAGCTGGACAAATAGTTGAAGTGGGTGAAGATGGGGACCACGTTGTTTTGCCCTCTTTGTCTAGCTTCCTGGGTTGAAAGCCCCCTTTCTCCCACACTGCCCTATTTTATCTCTTTGGGATACAATTCTCAGGAAACCCAGAAAATCAAGAATTCAGAATAAGGGATACAAGTATAGTCCACTGGCCTGAATATTGAGAAACTCATTGTCAATTGTGTTGTTTTTTAACCAAATATCCGTTCATTAAGTGTGAATGAATTTTATACAAAATAATCTATTTTCTTTCTGGAATATCTTTTGAGTGTTTTACTTTGGAAAGGAACTATTAGTATATTTACAGTACATTGGATTTTGGTGGCCTAAGGAAGGCTCAGCATCTGATAATCATCTCTTCAGTCCTGAAAACATCCACAGTGGAGGATGGGAAGGGCTGTTGGGGGAGCTCCCAGTCCCCTGCTGACATCTAATGCCTATGACCTCCTCTGTTCGAAGGGTCGACCGTCGAGGCCCTCTGTGATGACCTTGTGTCTGTGCTCACCGTTCTGTGCGAGAAGCTGCAAGCCGCCATCAAGTAAGTGCCTTCCTCGCTCGTGCTCCTGTTCACTGATGGTCAATTACCGAAGCCACCTTTGTCCAGGACATCATGTGAAATAGCAGAGTGGAGGGACAACAGTTCCTGCCATTGGTATTCATTTCTGAGAAAAATATTCAGTGACCTTGGGCAAGCCTACATTACCCACTGCTCTTCCTGATGGATATAATTTTCTGATGAGAACATGGGAAAATAATACCTTGCAAAGAACAGTTCGTTCCCTCACGTGTGGAATGAATGGAATGAATGTTGGCTGAGGGCTCGTTGATGTGAAGGCTAGTCCTAATCCGGACGTCTCAGCTATGACTCTGACTCTTCTCACCCAAGCGTTGCACCTTTCTCTTCTGTTAAATAGCAAAGTTGGTCTGTAGTTTTTGTGTGTGTGGTCTTTTTTATTTTTAACATTTCTTGAGCCTCTGAGCTCCCATGCATATTTTAAAAGAGGACATGTTACTTTGACTTTTATATACTTGTCATTTTTTTTGCCACTTTAATCAGTGATGTCACTGGTCTAAATATCCATGCAGTAAGTTAATAAGATAACCTATGCATCTATAGTAAAGCCAAATATAAAAAGGCCAGACTTTCTAAGATGAGATGAAAAGTCCTTTCCAACTACATACATGGTTAATTGCAAAGTTCTACAACACAGTGAGATTATGTAGTGCTCCTTGAGTATGAAAGACATTAAACTACTGTGTACTGTCAACTAGAAGAGTTGATAATTCAGAAAACTTCTACTTGCAGAGTTTTATACGCAGTAACAGGAAAAGGGCTCTAGTTGTAAATGTGGGTGAGTGAGGTCTCTCACTTCGCTGGAAACATTGCAGAAAGTTGCTTTTGTTAATATTTTCTTTTGGTTTTGTTTTCTTCGTAAACTCAGGATTATTTTTAAGCTTAGTTTAGAATTAGTCTTAAAAGTTGTTGCCAAATGGTTTCTACATCAGCTGATCTATCATTGCTCTGGATCACCTGTATATTTTAATGAAATTAAGCTCTCTTAATGTCAGGCACTTAAAATAGTGAAGAAGCCTATTTAATATGTAGGTAGTATAAACAAAAAAAAGAAATAGCACTTATCTTCTTCCACACCCCTGCCTGAAGGATCCGGGGTGGGAGCAACTTCTAATGCTATCTCCTTCCCACCCCTGCCCAGTCCTCTCCCTCAGAGCAGAGCCAGCTATTATCCCAGAGCTGGAATGTATTCTTATTGGCTTATTTCCTCCTAAGATATAATCATGTGTGGGGTAATGACTCTTGGCTCAATTGAATCATCTTTGTTGGATTAGTTGGGTAAAAGCCCTGTTCTGCCCTTTACTAGTTCTTGACCTTGGGCAAAGATCTCAACTACCCTAAGCTTATGTTACTATAAAGTTACTATAAAGTAAAGTATAATTATTATATAATATTTTATGTAATATAATATAGTCATATAAAATATATTAGGGTTTTTGTAAGGATTGGATGAGAAAATTTGCGTGAATAACTGATGATCCCAGTAGCCAGAGGCCACAAGGAACACCTGAGGTTAACAGACGGGTTTATTAACCTGTAGTGACGGAGCCTGTACACTAGAGAGCCATGGGACATCCAGGAGAAGAGAGCTAGGAGGGCTTGTTATAGGACTTGAACCTGAGATAGGTGATTTGGGGGTGGGGGTGTTAAAGAAGTAAGCGTCTGGCCAAGGATTGGCTGCTGTCAGAAAGTGGAGACAGTCCTAGCACTGGGCATTTTAGGTTTTTTCTAGCCGATGGAGGAACAGAAGGGAGAGAGAGTTGTCATCGGGGAACAAACAGGAGTCACTCGCAGGGAAAAATGATATTTGGTCATTTCAGTGGTCATACAGAATTTTTTCCACCCCTCAGGTCTTAGCATTATGAGGGAATAGAACAAAGATCACTAAAACTTTGAAAAATATAAAGTTTATGTTCACTACTTCACAGGTGAAGGAAAACCAATGTGCTAAATGTTTTATTTTTTCTGAGTAGTGAAATAGGGAAAACTATGTAAACTATTTTCCATAATAAACTAAGGGAAAACTTTAACGTTTTTAAGTGCTAGAAAAGTTGGGGAGCTCATGGTGACTATGCCATTATTAATTCAAAACTAGCCATCAGACTAAGTCAGAATGAGTCTATGGGTCTACAAATGATAGATTTAAAATGTATCTTTGCTGATTGCTTAGGAAGAAGTCTTCAGCCAGATCCAGTAAGGGCTTTAAGCTCATGATTCTTTAAAACCTGGGTGGCTCTAATATCAGCTATAGGGACCCCCATCTGACCATTTGACCTGGTTTACCTGGGACACTCCAAGTCTATGCCTGTTGTAATTATTATAAACATTTATCGTTGATATCTTCTAAAACGTACTGGTTGGTATAAGTGGAATTTTTTTTAACTGCACAGTGTCTAGCATGTAATAACGACTTGGTAAGTATTTGCCCTAAAATAGTTTGTTTACTTTCAGCATAGCCAGTGCTAATTCTAGTTTATGATGCAGTTAGGAACATTGAGCTTCTTACATCATAAATTTGACTATAGATCATTAGGAAAATACATTGCACAAACATTGCAATACACGCTTACACAGATGAGAAATTAAAAGTCACAGATTTCTATCAGTTACTGAAAAAAGAAAGAAAACATCCTGAACCATATGACTTGAAAATTGGCTTTAAATGGGGAAAATAACTAATGTGACATGTATATGTTTTTCTAGGGTCTCTGATTAGACATTGGATCAAAGAGACTTTAATCATGTTTTTATTTAGAGCTTAACAGTTTTTATAGGGTTCTCATCATCTTGCTTGGTTTTCCAAAGCACTTCTCCAGTAATTCTGCCTCTGGATACTGTTCACCTTGTTTGAATCTGCTGTTTTCCATCACGATTCCATTACCCTAACATGGGGGTTCTATTGCCAGAGAAGCTGAGGGTGCTTAGTGTAGTGTAAAAAGGAGAGCTTGAAGTCCACCTGGCCAGGTGGTACCGTGTTCTTGACTGCCGTCACTCGGCTGGTTCTGGTAGTGCTCCTCTTAACTTTTCACTCCCCTTAGAATTTCCTCTGATTTTTACTTCCTCAACTCCTTGCATTTCTACTAGCTAAACTTGACATGTCTCTTACCATCTAAATATCTTCTTCCTCTGCAATCACGCTATAGTCAGTACTTCCCCACAACAACCGTTTCCAAAATCAAGGCTCAAATACGTCATGGGCTTTGGCTCTGTAGAGGTGTGTATTCATGATATGTTCAGTGTCTCAGGAGGATCCTGAAAACTGCATTCAGGTACTTGGAATAACTCATATGCCTTACAGATATGGTATTAATAGAATTCTATATTAGGCAAGTTGAGTTACATGAGGTTTAAATCCAAGAATGTTTGGAAGGATAATTGGGCTTAGGAAGAGATTTATTCATTCTCTCTCTGTTCATCCCCCACCACCCACTCCTCCCAGTACAGAATGTCAGAGAGGGATCTGTACCCAACCCGTCTTGGAATCAATGAGGCAAGGTTAAGTGTTCACCTCATGTGTTCTCATTCCACTCTTCTGCTTACACAGTTACTTCGTTCCCTCCCTCCTCTTTCTACCTAAAGTTGAACTGTTTTTAAGGGAAGCCAAATCAAAATGGTTCAAGATAAACCAAAACTCTAAGAACTCCAGAGATCCAGAACGTGCCACCCGATTGCCTGGCGGAAGCGTTGCCAGGAGAGGCTGCTGCTCTGCCCTCACGTCCCCTGGTCCACTCATGAGAGTTGTTCCCCGTGGACCGTGCGCCTGGGAGGAAGTTCAGAGACGAGCAGAAAGTGAGGCCAGCAGATACTCAGCCTGCCAGCCATGAAACACTCAAACAAAAGACCAGGCAACATAACTCACACTCCTTTTAAGTGGACAGGTTTTTTTCCCTGGTGTGCTTTGAAAGAGTTGACTGGTTTCTAGTCTCCTTTCTGCCTTGCGCATCCCACGTTTGTCTGTTTGCGGCCAAATATGAAACACACATGCACACACTGTGCACGTGCCTTTGTATGTTTAGTGAGGGGCATGAGTGGATGGTGTTTACATTTCAAACAGCTCGTCTACTGACATAACTCATATGAGGTCATATGCACCCCTTTTTCCAGACTGCTGCAACCCACAGAAGAGCTGGCACATTCGGTCTCCAAGGAGACTCCCGGGCCAGTTACCTTGGCAATGCATTCTCCCTGTCATCCAGTCTGATGCCTTGGGGTTGCTGCGCCACACTTTGTAGATAGTCATATTGTCACTTTGCAGACACACATAGGAACCTTGACAGCTCGCAGTTTTTCTACAGGTTTATTTCTAGTGATTCCAGAAATTGAGAATCTTTATGGTCTATAACTATTTTAGTTTTGTGATGCTAGTCTGACAGTTAAGCGATAAAGAAACCCTTTTGAATTGAGGCATTTAATGATTATTTTCTTAATACTGAGTCAGGCGATGGGTCGGAAAGATTAGCCTGGGACTATAGCAGAGGCAGTCCTTTCAGGACTGATTTTCAGAACGTGGCTTATCGTCGATGTTGGAGTCCTTCTGTGTTGCCATCTTCAATCTGTTCATTCGTACACCATCCAGAATGATTATTCTGAGATAGGAATCTGGTCATGTCGCTCTCCTACTTGCAGAATAAAGTCCGGACATCTTAGCACAGCCTACAGAAGCCTCTCTGATCCATCCCCCGCCCACCTCTCCGGCCCCACATCCCACTGGTGACATCCTCACGCACTGTGCTCCAGCCACAACCACCCTATCCCCCCACACTTTGCACACACCCTCTCCCCAACCTCTCCACAAACTTTAGGCCTCTCCTGAGGCACTTTTCCTTTGGAAATTCTTTTTGGATCCTTCTGAGGAGGGTCAGATGCCACTCCTATAGCTCTCCTAGAGCCTTGTGTTCAGTTACTCATTTGCGGCCCTTCCTGCACAGTGCTTTATGTGCTTTTCTCTCTAGTCCCACAAGAATGAAGAACGTGCAGTTTTCCATCAGGAACTGTTTCGTCCAGAAGTGTGGGAAGTTCGCGGTGCAGGTGCATAGACGCGCCGAGCCCATACCTGGCCCTAGAGTGGCTACGCATGTCTCGTCTTTCTTCCTCTTCCCCAGCCACCACCTTCCTCTTGCCAAAGAATGAGAATTTCTACGGGGATCCAGCCTTGACCCCTCTCTTCTTCCACCCTCAGAGGGTGTTGTAGAGTACATCCAAACTGAAGTGGAATTCTGCTTTTCAAAATAATGGCATTATTTTAATCATTGTACAGTTCTCTCTGGACAAAGGAGATCTGCGAGTCGGCAAACGTTCTCTGTAAAGGCCCACACAATGTCTTTGTGTCCTGTTCATTTTTTGGGTTTGATTTGGTTTTACAACTCTTTAAAAACGTGAAAATCTTTTTCAGTTCACAGGCCATGGCAGGATTTTGCCGTTGGGCTATAGCTTGTCAACTAGCTTGGCGACTGGTTTTAAAGCGTAACGTTATTTTTATGAAGCCATATCACCAAGGTATTTAAGATAGCACTTAAATGAGGGGTCCCCAGCCCCTGTCTGATGATCCTTTGTCTGACAGCTGCACAGCCTTTCCCAGTTTGGCAGCTGTATGGATGGAATCTTCTGGGCTTTGGGACAGTCTAGTATTAACCTTGCTCCCTTCCTGTCTCCTTAAGTTTCTAGTCTGAATGTCACTGGTCTTGCCTTTTCCTTTTGCTGCCTTCTCCTAGGGCTTATTTGAACTGTTAAGGGCATTAAGCTTCCTTTTGGTATTTATTTACTGTAAATCAGGAGAAAGGAGAGACAACCAAAATTATTTTTTAAAATAAGTTTCTCCTTTTCTGAACATTTCCATTCCATTCAGGATTTCTGAATGAAATCTCTTAAAAGTATTTATTATATATTTGTAGTAAATGTGTCCTTGAACATTAAATTCTTCCTTAATTCTGGTGGGTTAGGCAGCCAACTTAATCTGCATATAAGAATGTGCATCTCATAAAGTTCTCTGTTCATTTTTATATATATATATATAGACCTATTAAGTAGAACCATAATAGTAATTTTGAGAAAAATAATGTATACATTGAAAAACCATGTTACCCTCAAAAATAAAGAAGAAAAGTCAAATGCAAGTTAGTAAAGCATTGACCATTGAAACATTTACATAATTGAACATACTAAGAATTAACAGTTCTGGAATAAACTGTGCAACTTAGTTAATAACATATCAATATTTGTTCATTACTGGTAGCGAAGAATGTGCCATGTGAACGTAAGGTGTTGATAACAGGATGAACCCTGTGCGGGGGTGAGTGAGATCGGGTGCCTTTGTTTCATGGTCAGTGTTTCTGTAAACCCAAAACTGTTCTAAAAAGTTAATTCAGTAACAAAAATGTCACCCTGACAGTGATAGTTTGCTAGAGCTGCCGTAACAAAGTACCACAGACTGGGTAGCTTAAGAAAACAGGGATTTATTGTCTCACAGTTCTGGAGGCTAGAAGTCTGAGATCAAGACATCAGCAGAGTTGGTTCCTTCTGAGCGCAGGGGGAAGGATCTATTCTAAGCCTCTCTTCTTGGCTTGTAGATGGCCGCCTTCTTCTTATGTCTCGTCACATTATATTCCTCTGTCTCCAAATTTCTTCGTTTTATAAAGATACCAATCATATTGGATTTGGACTCACTCTAATGACCTCGCTTTAACTCGATTACCTATGTAAAGACCCTATCTCCAAATAAGGTCACATTCTAAGGGGGGACATAATTTAACCCATAACACTATCAGCTCCCCAACAATTAACATTTCTGTAATGCCTAACATTTGCCAAATGTTTTCCATGCCACCTCCGTAATCTTGCCTTGTTGTGTTGGTGTTGTTCTGCAGTGACAACCAGCAGCTGCAGCTTCTGTACCTGGAGTGCATTCTGTCCGTGCTCAGCAGCTCCTCCTCCTCCATGCACCTGCACAGAGGCTTCACCGACCTGATCTGGTGAGCACCACCCTCATGGCCCCCACACCAGCTGGAGGGGCTCGCTCCTTCCAATTGTGTCTGTGGGTCCCTTCCCACAGCATCCATGACCCCTCCAGTGGTTTCGTGTGGGTGAATGTTTTCAAGGGGAAGTAGGGAAGTTGCTTTGCTTACATGCACCAGAGAGAAACTGATGATTACTGTAACAAAATAGGTGTCCAAGTCCCTCTTGCATTTTGCTTACACCATAAGAGCATAAGACTCAGACACTAGGAGATCGTCTTTAAGTCATTTATTTGTTCTAAAAGCATATTGAGGCTCTAGGAAGTTATACAGGGGGGAGGAGAAGCAAGAGATACGTTATTCTTGGTACATTCTCCATTCCAACCTGAATACTAGTCACTTAGTCACAGTCAAAGATTCACATGAGTGATGGGGCCTGCAGGCAGCCAGCTGGCTGCTCTGGGTTCCTGGGCTTATCCACAGGGAGGACTGTGAATGACATGTGTCAGAATTTTAAATTAACTTCTCAAAATAATTTTGTTACTTACAGTAAAATGAAACTTTCTAACTGAGCCGTTTCACATTTTGAGTCTATTTCTTTATGCAAGATGCTTTCTTGATGCTTCTCTTAACATTTTACTTAGTTAACCCTCGCTTGACTTATGAGAAGAAGTATTTTATTCATATGCGCAGCAGTGATGGAGAGACATGGAAAACTGGGGCAGGACATAGCCAAAAACAGGAGCAGTAAAGAACCCAACTCTACAGTTATTTGTGTGGCGTCTGGTATTTGCACTCAGGAGTATGCACATTTGATCCTTTGGCTTGTAGTGAAACTTATTTTTCTTCCCAGGAAAAACCTTTGCCCTGCTCTCATAGTGATCCTGGGGAATCCAATTCATGACAAAACCATCACCTCCGCTCATAGCAGCGCAAGTGCTGGCGTGGACTCGGACTCCGCATCTCCTGGAGTTTCTGACCATGGCCGGGGCTCGGGCTGCTCCTCCACTGCACCTGCGCTGAGTGGGCCTGTGGCTCGGACCATCTACTACATTGCAGCCGAATTGGTGCGGCTGGTGGGGTCGGTGGACTCCATGAAGCCCGTGCTCCAGTCCCTCTATCACCGCGTGCTGCTCTATCCCCCACCCCAGCACCGAGTGGAAGCCATCAAAGTAATGAAGGAGGTAGGGATACACTGAAGAATGCCAGAGTGCCTGCCTGGGCATCTGAGCACAGTATTCTGCAAGCAGGAGGCACTCAGAAAATGCTTGCCATTCACCTGCTAGAACTTGATTGCTATCACACTGTATCCCATAACAGGTAGTCTCTCTAGGGTTGATGTGTGTGTGTGTGTGTGCCCACATGTGCACACATGCACACGCGTGCCTGTGTGCATGTGTTGGGAGCCAGCATCAGGAGCGGTGGTAATTGCTCACTGGTGCAAAGTCATCTGATAATTTAAACTGCATGCATCTAACTGAGCCCTGGGCTAGATTTCATTCTGCTCCCTTAAGTGCTGTTTGTGCAGATACATATACTTATTCACTTTGCCAAAAATGGATTTCAAAATTTTATACCCAGGTTGTACATTATCCAAAAAAGAGCATTACTAATCTCTGGTTAGTGAAAGGAAGCCCCTTGTCCCATCCCTTCTTAGGCCTCCTATCTCCCAAACATCGTGACCCCAGCGAGAACGTAAAGGTTGCCCAGCCTATCCTAATCATCCCAGTTTGCTGCTTCATGGCTTTGAAGAGGAATTGGGGTTATTTTGAAAGTGCTTTAAACAGGGATTTATCTGCTTTCTCTCAACTAACCAAAAGAAAAAGTGATCAACATTTTTGTATTTGCAAACTTGTTAGTGAAAGTCAAATTGCATTTGCTCTTGGTACCTAACCCCAGAAACAACAGAGTGACACAATTCCTTTGCTGATGATTCACTTATTTCAAGCAATATTTGCTACTCACCACTTCTGGAAAGCTTAATTTGAAATGCCTCTTGGTGTTGTTGTAATGAGGTTTGACAGTAATGAATAATGGAAAGTTCTGACCCAATGTTTCTAAAAATGAAAAAGCAAACCAGAGTTAATTGCTAGCTAAGAAAATCTGTGAGCACACAATAATAACCACTTTTTGTTTCTTATTTACTATATGCCAGACACTTCACACACATTCGCTTCAATATTCAAGATAACTTTGCAATGTTGAGCATCATCGTTTCAGGCAATGGAGATCAAAGGGTCAGCTTTAATAACTGATCAATACTAGGTTGGTGAACACAACACAGTTTGGGAAGTGAGTGAGACTATACTACTTTGTCACCATCCAGACAGCAGTGGCCCTCCCCTGGGGACCCGACCCTGCCTGTTAAGCTTGTAACCTGGGGAGTAGAAGTGGGCTTTTTCTAAATAGGCAGATCTTCAAGAAAAGGGAAGAGGATGAGGCTAGCTGCACATGCTCAGCTCCTTCTGTTGAATTCACCAGTCAGATCAGAGACTACCCCTCTACTGGCAAGAAGTGAGAGAAAGAGAGAAGAGAGGCCCAGAATTTTATTCCACTGGATGTCCCTCCCAGTAGAAACGTGATGTCAGGAAAAAAGAATTTTCCCTCCTGCAAAGAAACTAAATCTTTAACGGGTCACACGATTTGTCCAAGTTCACAAAGAAGGAGAGAAATCATGCAAACCCTAGTCTTTCTGAGCCTAAACCTATGGTCATTTTCTCCACCACACTTACTATTGGACTTGACTTTGACAGTGCAAATGATTCTAGGACCTCCTTTCCTGGGGCCAGCTCAGTGACCCCTTTCATAAGCCTAAGTTTAAGAGTCAGGGTTCAAATCCTCTCTCTGCAACTCACCACCTACATTATAGTAGCTAAATTATTTAACTCTGAACTTACAATTTTTTCATCTGTACATAGTAGTAATATTCCAAAGGGTGTAAGTTCAAAATGTGATAAAGTTAATGTAAGCACATTGCAAGTATAAAGTGCTAAGCAAATATTTGGTGCACTTGTTGCTCCCCTAAGGAGGAGAAAAGCAAAGCACGGAGACTGGAAACCGCGGGCCCTCGTTACCGCCTGCCCAGAGCAGTGTACCGGGTCTAGCTTGTCTGTCTCCTGCTTGCCGTCTTCCTTCTGTCTTTCGGGACTTGGGTTCAGAAATTACTACTTTTGACAATTTCCCACTCTCTAATGGTTCCTTGTTGCCTCTCAAGTCTGAGTGACTCTGCTTAGTTTCTGGACTGTTCTGTCTTCTTCTCATTTCCCATCTTTTACCAGGATCACTCTTATTCCATCTGACCAAGCCTGCTCTTCTCAGTTCCCACTGTCCTGCCTCTATTCAGACTCCCCCTCCCCTGGTCCTCTTGGCCACTTCTGCTTATCAGAGCCGAGTGGTTGATTACAATAGGCTAGACATGGCTGGCACCTCACATTAGCTCATTAACAATCTCCCTTAGGAAGGTGATATGCCCAGTTTCCAGTTGGAGAACTAAGGCTCCATGAGAGGTTGTTACTAGCGCCAAGTCCTTGTGAATAGCAGTTAAAACAGGAACTCAGGTGTTCTAAATTCAGCTGACTCTTTGCTGTCAAAATCCTCCTCCTTCATGGCTCTGCTGTCTCGGACCACTGATTTTGCTCTGCTTCAAAGCCCACGCCCCCACTTACAATTAACTACGTGTGGCAACACACTGATTGTTTCACAGTTCTATGTGGACCAAACATCTCGTCTCCTATATATATTTTTGTATACGTTGCTTTTGTATGTTTCCCTGGGTACCTGGCACAGCAATGCTTGAACCAGAATAAGCATTTAATATATTTTGACTATGGCAGAGCTGAGAACAGCCAATCTGCAAAGAGGGTGTTCTGTAAGCAGCAACAACCTTTCATCCCCCGGGAAGCTGACGGGCACTGGAGTTGTTGCTGCCCACAGTAGAGCCACCTGATACCTGAATGCTAAGTAAATACTTTGCCCACAGGGCATGTAGGCATCTAGATGCATTTTAAATAACTTCTTTACTACTCAAAGGAAAGTAGTTGTGTTTTCCCCCTTTCCGTAGATGTTCTAGCTTCCCAAGGTTATTTTGCAGGGCAAGGCTGGAATTAGACACCAGCACCTGAGTAGCGTGTCCAGGCAGTGCTACCCCGTGAGCACAGCAGACTGACGTGGCCCACGTTGTTCTGAAGCCCAGTGCCTCTACTTACTGTGGCAGCACTGGCGATTCGGGAAGGTTGGTAACCTAGGAACCAAAATGGGCTGGGTTTCTGCACACAAAGGAAACCACTGGGCACCCAGGATGTTTGTTTAGCCTTTTGGACGCTTGGTGTGTTACTTCCTGTTCTCTCTGTAATTTTTCCTTCTGCCACATTCACAATGCGCCTACTAATCAAAGACACACAGGACGTTTTGTGTTTTTTTTCAAAGGATATTTTCTTTTCTGTTCTCGCTTTTGCAAAAAAAATGAACAGTAATCAAAAAGCACACTTGGCTTTCTTTTCTCTCTCCCATGGTTTGGCTTTAGGAGTTTTCTAATCTTTATCAGACCTGTGACACCCAACCACTGATTTCATATCCCTCATTCCCACTGAAGGAGCTGACCTTAAATATGTCATCCTTCTCTTTAGGTATTTGTTGAGGGTTCTTCAGAAGCCTAACTATTTCAGTCCTCTTTCCTTCCAGATTTGGAAACAACTGAGTAATAAGTACAAGATTAATGTGGGAATTTATATAATCTAATTTATTACTGGTAAAGCTAGATTAGAGAATATAATGGATTCTAAGAAAGTGATACTTTCCCCTCCGTTCCCTCTGGAATGTACTTACCCTTCTAGCAAGAGCTGGGGCAGCTAGAGGCCCACAGGCCCAGCCACTTCACTTGGATGCCGTCCTGGCAGTGGGGGGGGGGGGGCGCAGGGGGGGGTTCAATGTTAAGGAAATAGAATGTGAAGAAAAAAATGGAAGCTCCAGTTCTGTGCCTCCAAAAGAGTAGAAGTTCCCAGTTTCTGGGGTAGAAAGAAATATGGAAAGAGGAAAAGAAGAGTGCCCCTTCAGATATGACTTTTTTGACTTAATGTGCCTTTCCCTGCAAATATAATTCACTTTGAAAATAATAGACATAGGGATAGGCGTCTGTTCCAATATACTTAATTAATCAGTCTTTTCTTGAATTAGCCTCAAATAGAAATTTTCCTTAAAATTTCTTCTACCATATAGGAATAAAAATTAATACTGAACAATTATGAAAATTGTATGCATGGGAACTTGCAGGAAGTGGCCAAAGCAGTGTGTAGAAGGATATTTATGGCTTCAACTGCTTATATTAAAAAATAGCCTTAAATTAATATCCTAAATCTCTAACTTAGGTAGTTGGATAAAGAAGAACAGATTAAATTAAAAGAAAGCAGAAAGGAGTAAAAATAAGGATAAGAGCAGAAAGTTACGTGATAAAAACAAATATAATATAGTAAATTAATAAAGTGAAAAATACCAGGACTCTGAAAAAACTAAGAAAATTTAAAAACTCCTGGCAAAAGCAATCAAATAGTCTAGAATGAATAAAAACAAACAAAATAAAAATGAAAAAATATACATAACTATGGATGTTATAAACATTAAAGAAGATATTAAGACAAACTTAGGCCAGGAAATTTGATGTTAGATAAAATTGATAAATCCCTAAGAAACAACACAACCTTTAAAAAGTTGGCTCATGAACAAATTGAGCACCTAAATGGTCCCATTAATTAAAGAAATTGAATGAGTGGTTAAAATCTTTTCATTAGAAAAAAATTACCGATCCCGTACAGATTTAGAAACAAGTTATACCAACATCCAAGGAATGAGTAATTCTGATACATGAACTTTTCCAGAGAGTAGGAAGAGGGAATACTTGTCAACCCACTTTTTAAAGCTAGCCAACATGATAGCAAAATAAGACTGGGAGAGTGTAGTATAGCACAGTTAAATTACAAGCCAGCCTCAGTGAAGAACATTGATGCAAGTGCTTTCTCATCCTGTGCTATAAAAATTGTGAAACCATCCTCGGGGCATTTTCTTGGTCTAAGCCAGCCCTGAAATGGGGAGCTGGGAACCCCATGTGTACTCTGCGTCAAGAAGAACACCCAGATCGGTTTTATTAAGACTTGGCTTCCTACTACTGGTGCTTCTCCTTAGACTGTGTCACTCAGTAGAGAAAGTACATGTCCATTGGATCTCACAGTTTTAAAACCTTGAGCTTTGCGATACTCACTTTTCCATTATCCCCCCCCTCCTTTTTATTATAGCTACTTGGGAGCCCACAGCGTCTCTGCGATTTGGCAGGACCCAGCTCCACAGAATCTGAAACCAGAAAAAGATCGATTTCAAAAAGAAAGTCTCATCTGGATCTTCTCAAACTGTATGATGCATTCTCATTTTTAGGTCTACATTGCTTGACAAAGACTGCTTCTCTGAATACTCTTAACCTTGTTTTGAAATCCCTGAAATTTTATGAAGCTACACTATATGAAATGTCTATTTAATAATATACCTAGAGACCATATGAGAAGTCATATCCCAATTTATTATACTCATACAATTTCTCACATTGACTTAAAAAACCCAATGTACAAAATGAAATGTACGAAAATTATTTATTGGGGTTATTTTAGGGAAAAACTTTCTGCATTAATTACAGTTGCTATAGGATTCCTTCTTTAGTTGTAGGACAGCTTTTGGCTATAGGATGTCCTTTTCCCCCTAGAAAATTAAATATTATCTGATTTGTAACAGCCGTATTCACATGCATCTCTTCAGGAATATGTTTATCTCGTAGAAGATGTACAATAACCATAATCATGGCCATTAACTATTTTCTGTTTGAAAACCAAACAGAATACAATGGTGAGGTTATTCATTGCCTGTCCTTGTGAAGATCATAAATTCCCGTCTGGAATTTTGTCTGCACCCTAATAAAGCAGGCAACCCCAAGCGCGCAATTCAGGGTGGACTGCTTTACCTGGAGGTTTTCCTCTGCCAGCCTGCGCGTGTTTCTTTCAGTTACTTTTTGCCCAGGCCATTTAATTTCAGGTAAACTAGAGTCTATGTTTTGCATACTATACTGTTCACCAGTCTAACAATTCTTGTTCATTTTGGAGCATGTTTCCATGTCTTGTGTATCAATGCCGTTTTCTCCTATGAACACTTTCAGCATCATGGATGGCATGACCGAAGCGTGCATCAAGGGTGGCATCGAAGCTTGTTATGCTGCCGTGTCCTGCGTCTGCACCTTGCTTGGGGCCTTAGACGAGCTCAGCCAGGGCAAAGGCTTGAGCGAAGGTCAGGTGCAGCTGCTGCTTCTGCGCCTGGAGGAGCTGAAGGACGGGGCCGAGTCCAGCAGAGACTCCATGGAGATCAACGAGGCCGACTTCCGCTGGCAGCGGCGGGTCCTGTCCTCCGAGCATACGCCGTGGGAGTCAGGGAACGAGAGGAGCCCTGACATCAGCATTAGTGTGACCACAGACACGGGCCAGACCACTTTGGAGGGAGAGTTGGGTCAGACCACACCGGAGGACCACGGCGAAAACCCCAAGAACAGCCTCAAGTCCCCAGCCATCCAGGAGAGCAAGGAGACGCTGAGCAAAGTGTCCGAACCAGAGGCAGTAGACCAGCCAGACGTCGTTCAGAGAAGCCACACCGTTGCTTACCCTGACATAACTAACTTTTTGTCAGTGGACTGCAGGATGAGGTCCTACGGGTCCAGATACAGCGAGAGCAACTTTAGCGTGGATGACCAGGACCTCTCTAGGACGGAATTTGACTCCTGCGACCAGTACTCCATGGCCGCAGAAAAGGACTCGGGGAGGTCTGACGTGTCGGACATCGGGTCGGACAACTGTTCGCTAGCTGATGAAGAGCAGACCCCTCGGGACTGCCTGGGCCACAGGTCCCTGCGAACTGCGGCTCTGTCTCTCAAACTGTTGAAGAACCAGGAGGCCGACCAGCACAGCGCCAGGCTCTTCGTGCAGTCCCTGGAAAGCCTCCTCCCTCGGCTCCTGGCCCTGCCCAGTGTGGAAGAGGTGGACTCCGCCCTCCAGAACTTCGCCTCCACCTTCTGCTCAGGTTGGTGAACACTGTTTCCTATGTAGTCGACAAGAATATTTAGGTCATTTGCCTTAATGGGCAATGACTATCATACTTGTTTGAAGTGCTCCAAGCATTTTAATGAATCTTTAGGTTTCTTATATTTAAAGAGTGTGAAGGAACGTAAAACTTATTGGTGGTGGTTTGTTTGAATTGTAGGCAGTTGATGGCTGGAATATATATACTCAGAGGGTGATAAATGTATATTGTGTGAAATAAAGAATAAGAGGCAACTGCATTCTAGAAAGTTACCGCTGACTGAAACAAAATGGAAATCTGTGATTCTCAAAACACTGCATTCTTAATATGCTTCTAGGTCTCGGTGTCTAAAAATCATGCTGAACACACTTTTGGTCTATCAGTATGCAAAATGTTTTGAATAAGGTCTCTCGGGTCAGGTGTGGGTTTGGATCAGATGCAGGCCGTCCTCCCAATAAGTTCTGAATTTTCCAGTATGTTCTGAATTCCCCAGTATGCTCTGAACTTCCAAACTGTGTGGTCCCCCAGTGGCCTTTGGTAACATCACCTCAACCTCAGACCCTTTCTCTCTGTCAAGTGTGAACATGGTAACCCAGACCATACTTAAACAGGAGAGCTGGGGAATGTTGGCCAGAGTATACGGGAGAGTTATGCTAGTTTTAGTGAAGGGCAGAGGACAGCCTCCTAGAATTTTGGTGGAGGAAGGAAAAAAATAGTACAGGGAAATAGACTTTCACACTGTGAGTGATGAATTTAAAGATAATTTTCTTGCAAGGTACTTATAAATGCAAAACCCAGCTTTTTTCTTTATATGTAGGGAAGACCCAGTTCTTTCCTACTCCGTGTTTCTTCCCTGTGTGTCTTCTTTACTAGTCACACTGAACACTTCATTTTAGACATTTCTGGTCACCAACTACGTGGAGGTTTTTCCGCGTAACAACAAGCAAATCTCTGACACCAGTGGGGTGTCCAGCTTCATTGACTTCCAGGGGCCCTTCTTCATTTCTTATGAGAAGTAGGAAGCATAATCCTAGCAAAGTTTTTTTATAAAATTTGAAGCTAAAGTAAGTCTTCACATTTGCGTTCTTGCACTTTTTAAATCAATTCTTATAGTACATGCAAAACAGGGCTTGAGAAAATGTTTTATGTGGCTAGAATGTGGCCCCATAAATGTTGCAAACTGTTCATATTTTAGAGGTCTATAAAATGTCCCATCAAACCCAATATGTTGTGACAGTAATTTTTACATGTAGAAATCAATACATTGAAAAGAGATGTCAGAATCTTGTGGTTGTTTCCAAATATAATTTTTAGTGATTGTAACTATGTTAGTAATTTGTCTTAATTGTAGTCACCTCCACGATACTTTTACCAATGAGGAGGAGTTGGTCTCTTTCCAAATTACAGACCCATCACTCTGTGGTCCTATCACTAATGGCTCATTCTCCTCAGTTCCCACTGTGGTTTAATGGATCACATTGACTGTCGCTGTGGTGCAGCCAAAGCCGCTGGGTGCTTGCCCGGTCCACCTCTGCACGGAGGCGGTGCTCTTCCTCCAAGATGAAAGATCAGTAAAAGAGAAACACCTGTACCCATCTGAGATGAGGAAGATGGCAGGTTTTCTTTGTTCATTCAAGAGAAAGTTAGAAAACTGAAAACAGGCAAAGGGGAGGAGGCAAAGAATCTCCTTAAGTCATAATCTAGATATTTTACTCATTACTTACTCTATGTCAAAAGCCTTAAGCCTCGTTTTGTCAAAAAACTCCCATTGAGCTTTTTTCCCTGACTTGTCACCAGGGTCTGCTCTCCTGGCTGAGATCAGACTCACTCAGCCTTTCTCAGGAACCCCTGTTCCCAGTTTCAGCTAACATACAGCTGAAACAAGCCTCCTTATTTCCATGCAATTCAAGGGAGCCTTTTCTTTTAAAGCAATTAAAGTTTCTTATGGTGGGGGGGTTTGACAACATTCAGACAAATGTGGGTTTTGTAAAGATGGTAGTGGATGTGAGCTATGATAGCTGCTGAAATGCCTCCCTGATCCTGCATAGAACAAATTGGCATCTGTGTATGGTGGCTCCTTGGGGACTAAAAACAAGAGCTAACCTCACACAGCAATTGATCGAGGGGCATGAGCATGGGCTTTGAGACTGCAGTTCCTTAGATCAGTGGTGCTCAGTCATGAGCCTCAAGGGATGCGGGTTTGTATGTTTGCTTTAGTAAAGGAAGAGACTATTTTGTATGCAGGAAAATATGACAAAATTTTCCTCTAACACCCTGGCATTTATGAAATGTAAAGTTTGGAGAATATGATAATATAAATACAAAATAAGAACCAAAAAAATACATGCCCAGAGATTGTCTCTGAAATATCTTGGTGCCATGTCTTGGAGTCATTTTTTAGCATGTGTGTGTATTTGTAATAATAATAATAGCTTACACTAATATAGCACTTCCAGTATACCCTGCATTGTTTACGAGTTTTACATGTATTGATTCATTTAAATGCTCACAATAGCTCCACAGAGTAGGCAGTGCTATCATCCTCATTTTACAGATGAGAAAACTGAGGCACAGGGAGGTGAAGTAGTAATTACCCAAGGTACACAGCTGCGAAGTGGTGATGCCAGGATATGAACATCCTGGCTCCAGACACCATGCTCTGAGTCATCACCCTGTACCATACCAGGGAGCGTGGGCTGGCAGAGGGGCGGATGAGTGGCTGGAAAAATTGAAGATGCTGTTGAAGAACACAAAAACCTCTGGAGTCAATTTGCCCTGGTGAGAAACCAATCATAGACAGAAAAACTGCAGCCCAGCAATTGTGCGACAGCTTTCCAGGTCCTGACAGGCAGATACTCATGGAAAGCTGGTTCTTCATGGACTCCTGGAAGTCCATACCAAGGAAACAGAACTCAAGTAGGGATTTGTATACCAAAATGTATTATTTCGCAGCAAAAAAAATATTAGAAATAACCTAAATGCCCCCAAATAAGAGAAAAGTTAAATGAGTTATAGTATATGCATTTATGATTTTATGTTGCCCTTTAAATGATATTTTGAAATAATATTTAATTATATGGATATGGATAATGGTCATAATATAATTTTTTAAAGATTCAAAATTAACATCAAAGTATTAATACTTATTTCAGAATAGCATGGTTATAGATTATTTTCATTTTCTTCTTTATGCCTTTCTCCAAGTCACTAAGAAAAGTTTCATATAACTTCTATCATCAGAAAATTAGTAGCATAGACTTAAAGAAATTTGTTATCCAGAAAATCATATAATCTGATTACAAATTTTTAAAAAATTGATGGTGTCCAGTATGCTGAATGAGTAGAAGAGTGTTCTTACACATAGTTGGTAGGAGGAAGGATTGGTATAAAACTGTTTGGAAGAT
Source organism: Desmodus rotundus (assembly GCF_022682495.2). NCBI lineage: Eukaryota > Metazoa > Chordata > Mammalia > Chiroptera > Phyllostomidae > Desmodus > Desmodus rotundus. The sequence goes on from NC_071397.1 coordinate 83,241,118, forward strand.
ATTTCGGTTGTATCAATCAAACCTAATATATGCCTTCATTCTGCTCTTAGGAACTTATTCCACAGATACACTTGCAGAAGTGCTCAAAGTTACTGCATCCTTTCAGCTTGTTTCGTAAAGGCCGTCTTAGTAACAGAGAGAGAACGAACTTCATAGACCACTGGGTGAAAAAAAAAACAACAAGTAGCCAGAATATGCCAAAGGCTGTAGGTCCTATAGTTTGTTACCCCAAATTTGAAGAATACTATTACTTTTAGAAAAATATATTGTTATGAGTTACTGTACTAAATATCCTACATGCATAATTGCATCTAGTTCTCATAGCAAACTTGCTCATTGACTCTCATTCATTCACTCGGCGAATATTTTTTTGAGGGTCTGTGATATGCCAGGCACTATTCTAGGCACTGGGGATTCTCTCGGGAACAAGACTACAAAGTCCCACCCTCTCATAGATCTTAGATAACAGTTAGATAACAGTAGTGGTGGCAGATAATAAACAAATTCTATATTAATATAATGCTGAGTAGAATAAATGCTATTGAAGGGATGAAAAAAATCAGGGTGAGGGGAAAGTAGGCGGGGTCGTTATTTTAGATGGAGCTGAAAGGGAAGGTCTCTGAATAGCTGACACTTTAGCAAGAATTGAGGTAGCAAGTCATCTAGAGATCTGGGGAGACCATTCCCGGAAGCAGGGAAAACAAATGCCAAGGCCCTGAGGCAGGCCTGGCTTGGTGAGGTAAAGGAACACAGGTCCGCTTGGCTGCAGGGAGTGGAAGGAGAGAGGAGGGGGAAGCTGAGGTTTTATTTTACTGTGATAGGAAGCAGTTGAAGAGTTTGAGCAGGAGATACACGTAGTCGAATATTCTGCTCCTTTCTGGGTAAGGAAGCTGACTTAGAGGATTTCAGTGATTTTACCAAAGTAGCTGGTGAGTGGCATCAAGATTTGTCCAGGTAGATGGACTCCCAGTGTATGCCCTTGCCCCCTCAGGCTGGGGTGTGTAGCTGTCCCCAAAGATAGGCCTGGCTGGCTGTCGTTGCTTTACAGAAATGCCCTACGCGGTGCATGTTCCTCTCACTAGGATCGCTTCGTGGCTCTCCGTAAGCCAGGCTTGCCAAGTGCCCCCTTGGCAGCCTCTGAGGTCTCTGGGTGCTCTCCCTCAGGTATGATGCACTCCCCCGGCTTCGACGGCAACAGCAGCCTCAGCCTGCAGATGCTGATGAACGCGGACAGCCTGTATGCGGCCGCGCATTGCGCTCTGCTGCTCAACTTGAAGCTCTCGCACGGGGACTACTACCGAAAGCGGCCCGCCCTGGCGCCCGGCATGCTGGTGAGTGCGGCCCTGCGCTGGGACCCTCCGAGGACAGGCGGTGGCCTCTGGGCTGGAAAGCTGAGCATCAGTGCTCGGTGCGGTGCGGGGTGGCGCTGGGGATGGTGGGAGGAGACGTGATGCGACTTGTACAGCGTACTGAGCCGCAGAGCCACACCCTGCTCACAGAGGACAGCACCCGGGGTGCCTGGAAACGGCTGCCTGCCCACGGCCCAGTACTTTCATCCGGCAGCAATATTAAAATCACACATGAGACACGTTCAAAAACACGTGGTCAGCATGTTAAGTAGCAGCAGGTGTGCAGAGAATGGTCCCCTTTGCCTTAAATGAAGGTGTCTTTTACAAAAACTCGTCCTTGTCTTCCGAAAGTACCCAGACCTGCTGGTCACCCAGAGCTAAGCTCATTCATTGTCAACAAAGCGCCTCCTGTAAGGTATGGAATGAGAAGCATGATGCTTCTGCTGCGGTGGGCTCCCCTGCCGGAGCAAGCCACTTGGTGGTGTAACCTAATCATCAGCTCCTGAGCCTAATCCATGGCGTGCATGAAGGGTATCGGCCTTCACACACGCTTGATAAAGTGTAAGTTCTCCCGGGTCAGTGGTGGCTTCGTGAGTATGAGTATCTCTTGAAACACCCATGTTGTTTCGGGGAGCACATTCCATCTCTGCTGCTGTTGGGCAGTGAGAAGGAGCCTTTTTCCATATTGCTGTGCAGTTTCTAATCCTCCCACACGTCAAGAATAAAAAATACAAAATGCAGCATCCCTAATCCTTCAACAGGGCTTCTTAGCAAGATGTCATACATGAAAGGAACTTTGTGAAGTTTAGCGCTTCTCCATCTCAGTTTTTTTCCTTTCCTCAATCAATAAGGTTTGTTTTTTCCCATAAGTACTGACTCAGGGAACGTGGGAGGGGAACAGGCAGTGGCGGAGTGTAGGAGGCTTCGTCTGCAGGGGACCAAATTTGGTCACCTTGTCCTGTGATCTCCTCTGCAGAAAGAGTTCATGAAGCAGGTGCACAACAGTGGGGTGGTGATGGTCTTCTCCCAGGCCTGGATCGAGGAACTCTACCATCAGGTGCTCGACAGAAACATGCTGGGGGAAGCTGGCTACTGGGGCAGCCCCGAGGACAACAGCCTGCCGCTCATCACCATGCTGACCGGTCAGTGGCTCCTTACACAGCTCCGTGCCACTCCGTGGGGTGGACGGCTCACTCTTCCCACCCCCTTTCAGGGAAGCAATGGTGTTTGATTAAAACAGCCCCCATGAAACTGCCCTGGAAGTTGGTGACAATTTCAGAAAAGTGTTATGAACTCACCTCACAGGAATTTTCTGTCCTTTTTCCATGAGGGACTCTGCGGAACTCACTGTGCCCTATTAGATTAGCAGTTACTTAGCACTTATAGCTGTTGGTGGATGACTCGTAACCTTTTCTGGGATATGAAGTGCTTTCTGGGCACAAAGCCCAGAATTATTCCTGAGAATCCTTATGTACTAATAGATACTATTATCTATATTATGTCCTACCATTCAGTGCCCCTGGAAATTTGCCCGTAATATGAAACAATATGATTTGAAACTTCGCTTCATTCCCACTTCTTGTCCATATCAGCGGTCTTCCCTTCCCAGCTGTACCAGAATTGAAAATAATGTCCAGTAGCGCTGGCCGGGTGGCTCAGTTGGTTGGAGAGTTGCCCGTACACCCCAAAAATGGTTGTGGGTTTGATCCTCAGGCAGAGCTCATACGGAAAGCAACTGATCAATGATGCTCTCTCACATCAATTTTCCCTCTCTCTCTCCCTTCCTCTGTCTCTGAAGTCAGTTTTTAAAAACCATATTGTTGGGTGAGGCTTAAATAATAATAATAATAATAATGTCAACTAGTTGGCCAGCATATTAGTCTCCAGTCTCCAGAGTTTTTTAAATCCTACCTAATTATCAGAAATTCCACATGAGACCACAGAGAGCATTGTGGGGTGTGGTCATCACGCAAATTTTTGGTGAAAGCAGCCATTTGCAGCTTTGCCTGGCTTAACCGTGATGTCAGGTAAAGATCAAGGAATGCTGCAAAGTTTGGTCTGGTCATCAGTAGCCTGAATAAGGGGCTCTCCTGGCTTGTCCTGTATTCAGTCTGAGTTCCCAGACCTGGAACTGATCTGAGCAATGTTGTCACTGGCTCCAGCTGACCAAATGTGTGGACTATGGCCCTATACTGATGCCTTCCCTGCCCTCTCTGTAGTGCCACCTGTCCTCGCACAGCTCAGTGTGGCTCTCCACCAGGCAAGACACACTGACAGGAAGGGGCAGGACTGGCCTGGGGCAGCACAGCCCAGCGAGGAGGCCGGATCTGTTGTCCAAAGGGTATGTTATGTTGCCTGGGGTTGCCATTGGAGGCTCTTACAAAGGCGGCAGAGTGGACTACTGGCAGGTGAAACCCGACAATGACGAGTGCGGGGCTATTCAGGAATCAGGCATGGAATCAAGACATAGAGTAAGGTCTCTGTCTCCACAGCCAAGTCTTTGACTCTAGAACTAGGATGGGATTTGGGAGAAGCAAGGCTGGGCCCTAAGCCATGGGGAGCAGAATCACTGGATAAGTGACCGATTTACATTTTATTAATCATGGCAACATTTACATCCACTTGAAAAGTAGGAGTTCTTCACTGTGAGACATTTATTCATTCTGCCTGTAAGCAGTCCTTGGTTTCCATCTGTCTGCATCAGCTCCCTTCAGTAGGGATAAAGGTACTTGTCCAGGGCTTAGAAATGCCTTGGGATTTAGGTGAGGATCTAAACATTCCAGGTTTAATTTTAATTTTAAAATACCAAAGTTTGTGCCAAAGTTAATCTCTTGCTTGAACCTTAATAAAAGGAATCATTTAGCAGATGTAAGAATGAACAAATAACAAGCTACCCCTAGTAGCCATATTTATCAGTCGTCACTGTTAATCAGCCATCTCTTTTCTGATAGAACAGAGAGCTCAATTGCTACATCCAGTGGGAAGTTATCTAACTTTAGATTAATGGTAGAAAAACAGGGTTTTCATAAGACCCTGTCTTTTGTCTTTCAATGAGACAAAATTAGGCACTATGATTTTTTTTGTAGAAAATTCCAATTACGAAGTGACAAGTGAATCTGAGCAGCAGTTAACCTAGAGCTTGGGGACTTCCATCTCGTCTTTTCATTATGTGCAAGGAAAAGCTATAGCAGCCATCTGGTCTTTAACACTGCCTGCCATCCCTGGGGGTGGCCACATCCCTAACTGTGACCATCCCTGATGTCGTGTCAACGTGTTCTACAGAATTGCGGAGTCTTAGTGATCAGATAAACTTTGCATTACTCGAATTTGTCAGTCCTTTACCTACCACACTGACAACATTATAACTTCGATAAATGGCAATTTCTGATAACTGTTTGACCATAAGTCATATTAATTTCATGAAACTGATCTGTGCCCACTTTGGTAGTAATATATATTTTCCCCTGCTTCCCCCCCCCCGGTTTTATTGGAATATAATTGATGTATGATACTGTTTTAGTCCAAGGGGTACCCGTAATAATTTGATATATGTGTATATTGCAAAACGGTCACCACAGTAAATTTAGTTAACATCAATCACCACACGTAGTTAAAATTTTTTTCCTGTGATGAGAACTTTTAAGATCTACCCTCTTAGCAACTTTCAAAGAGATGTGTTGCCGGAAGTCTCTAGGCTTCTTAGAGTCAGTGTAAGAATCAAAAATATAGTGAAATAATCTTCAGACACCATCCTATTGGGCTGAGGGTGAAACTCTAAAGTCAAGGAGTCAACTTACGCTGCCCTCTCCCCTCCCCACTCCGCGTTGCTCTTAGCTGTGTTAGGTGCATCCGGGTACATGTGCTTCCACTCATGGTCACTCCGCCAATGGCTGCTTCCTTTCCGCTGAGGAATTTGGGGCCCAGAGAGTGGAGTACCTGACTCAGGGCTACCAGCCTACTTAATTCAGAGCCAAGGCTGAAGCCCAGTGTTCTCAACCCCAAGCCAGTTTCTTCTCGCCAGCATGTTAGGGATTGGTTCATTGAGCTAATTCTGGAGATGAGAGTAACAAAGTTTTAAACAAGGTGAACTAGGATCCCGTATTGAGCTGGAGTTTGGTGTCATGGGAAGAGGCCCAGGTGGGAGTCAGAAGACATGACCACTAAATCTCCTTCCCTCCTTTACCAGCCTCGTGGCCAGGGGCAATTTACCTTCCCTGAGTATTTACTTCCCCCTCTGTGAAACAGAAAAAATAACACCTGCTCTGCCTATCTACCTGGAGTTGTTGGGAAGAGCTAATGAAAAGAACGTTACGTGAAAACACTTTGAAAATTGTAAAGTGTTATTGTTATTATTATTAAGATATTATTATAGTACTTTGGAATCAGGTTTTACAGTTATTGGACCAAAGAGGCTTATTCTAGTCTTCATGCTTACGAGGAGTAAACAAATCCACACTGAGGTATCTGTATATATAAAATTTGAGAATAACGCCTCTGTTTTGAATATAAGTATTCAAAAATCATAATACTCTAAAACAATAAATTTTCTAACAAAGACAGTAGTTTATATTTTTCAACTCAAAAATATACAGCAGCGTAACAGAATGCTCTGACAATGAAAGAAAACTGGACTGAGTGAATGAAACAACATTTTTAATATTCTGATAAAAGGTTCTACATACTTGTTACTTAACAGATGCAAGGGATATTCTTTGGGAAAAATGAGTATTGTGGTGGCTGCTTTTCACTGGGCTGTTCTGATCAAGGAAAACTTTGCTCTCTTTCCTTGACAGACATCGATGGCTTAGATAGCAGTGCAATCGGGGGCCAGCTGATGGCCTCGGCATCTACAGAGTCTCCTTTCGCCCAGGGCAGGAGATTCGATGACTCCACAGTGGCAGGTAAGGGTCTTGAGTTTATGAATGTACATATATTACATGTAACAGTAGAAATTAAATCATTATTGGCAGTTTCCAGTACTGACATCAATGAATTAAGGTTTCGTCTTTGCAGAGCAAGTGCCTGGTGGGAGTTACTTAGCATCATCCCGTTGGTAATGGGGCATTCATTATTTATAAGCATAAAGTGAAATCCATTAAATTATATTTCCTGTAGTAGAATTGCACACAACTCAGTATTGCTATTTTGATGGTGAGAGAAATCTCATGCTGTCATCTGTTGCCAAGTGGTTTTGTCTCTGGAAAGTGACCCATGCCCCTTCACGTTCTAGGTGTGGCATTTGCTCGCTATATTCTGGTTGGCTGCTGGAAGAACTTGATCGATACTTTATCAACCCCCCTGACTGGCCGCATGGCGGGGAGCTCCAAAGGGCTGGCCTTCATTCTGGGAGCTGAAGGCATCAAAGAGCAGAGCCAGAAAGAACGTGATGCCATCTGCATGAGCCTGGATGGGCTGCGGAAAGCGGCGCGGCTCAGCTGTGCTCTAGGTATCGGCAGGAGTAGATGTTCTGACCTGTGGCCTGAGGGGGGTCCCTGTAGAATGTACCGGGGATGGGATGGCCCCATTGGGAAACCAGTCTTTTAGGAGAGTTCGGGCAGGTGAATGGGTAGAGAACAGACCCAGTTTAAGGGTAACTTGTTTGTTTCCTCTGAAGGAGTTGCGGCTAACTGCGCCTCGGCCCTTGCCCAGATGGCTGCTGCTTCCTGTGTCCAGGAAGAGAAAGAGGACAAGGAAGTCCAAGAACCCAGCGATGCCATAGCACAAGGTAACAGCTGAAGGACCAGAATCCAACAGGTGTCTTATGTGCAGTGTGCACACACCTGCATGTGCAGAAGCAGACACTCGCCTCCAGCTATGTGTGATACACGGCATATGTCTACCACTGATCATGAGATCCCAGGGGGTCACAGGCTTGGGTGCATTTTACACAGATGATCCAACAGACTGCTTACAGAGATCCCTCTGGCCACCATACTGACCTCTGGTGACTGGGAAACTCCACGTGGCTGCTAACAGGCGTGGTGTAGAACACCAGAGGTCCACCTGGCTGAGCTAGGCACACCTCTGACACCATCTGGCCACTGGCTTTGGCATTTCACAGAGTGCACCTTTGAGGACATCACAGGTCACAGAGGGGGAGGCAGAATGGCCGGTGTCCTGAAGGGAAATCAAACAGGTGGAAGGAATCCCTGAGCAGAGGCTCAGGAAGACTTTACTCTCGTCAGAGAAAAACTCGAGCTTTGTGAATGCAGGCAAGAGTTGATTTTCACTTGTTAAAATCAGTTAATCAATGACGTGGAGGGTTATCTAAGTATAAGGAAAGACCATGGCCTTCCTAATAAGGAAGATAAACGTCAATTAGCAAACAGAAGGAAAAGCAGGAAGCTTGGTCCAGCCTATCCTAATACTATGTACCAGGCATATGAAACAGCTAGCAGCAGGAACATCGGGCACGTTTTCAAGAGCTGAGAAACCCAGCTGAGGCCAGTGCTCCTCAGACTTGAATAATCTGTAGAGACCCCTGTGGAAGCAAAGCAGTACTTCTGGGCCCCAGATCCCAGTGTTACCTGAGAAAGGGTACCCCAATTTTACTTAATATGTATGACCATAAATTACATACAAATCCGTACATTGAAAGTTTTTAAAATTCTAAAACCAAAACTAAGATTCGAATTATATTCGATTAAAGTCAGTATCACGTGCATGTGACAAATGATGCTTCGCTACAAGTCGATTCGCCCTGTGCAGCAGCAGGACCGTTTGACTCCCCCTGAAGCGAGCATGCTGTTTTTATTTCTGGGCTCTGGCGCATCACTCAGTTGTCCCACCAGGCCTGTATTCTAAAGACTGGACACCATTACTCATGGCGGATATTGGCTTTTGGCCTTGCCATGCATAACTGACATCTTAAATCACTGTCTGCATCCTTTCTCATTAGTATTCTACAATAAAAATATATTATCTGAAGGTCGTAAGTACAAATGTCATCTCAGGGAGTGATGACGGGGCAATTCGCAGTTATAAAGCCATCGCCGTGGCATTCAGCGTGTAATACACATGCTTTTTTAGGTGATATCAGAATGACTGCGCGACATCAAATCTCCAAGAGAACTTGCAGAACATCGGGGATTCTTCCGTATTATCAGTTTGAGGACATGGGCAGGGGGAGGGTCTGGGCACAGATGGCTTTAGCCGAGGTCAGCACAGGCAGCCCATCCACAGTGCTCTGCCTGACCCAGGCTCAGTGGGGGGCCTGCAGGAACTGCACCCACCAGCTCAGGTTCCATTCAACTTCTGAAGCCACAGAGCTGGAGTCTCCAGTGTCCGTGGGGCCCGAGGGCTGGGGAATGTGTGTGATGAACCACAGGGGCCTGCCACTGAGGAACTTGCTGCCAGTGATGTCCACTGTCTCCCTCACTCGGAATATTATTTTCGTGAATGTCTTTCTGGCACAGTGAAACTGAAAGTGGAGCAGAAACTGGAGCAGATCGGGAAGCTGCATGGGGTGTCACTGCACACAGCCCACGTCCTGTGCATGGACGCCATCCTCAGCGTAGGCCTGGAGATGGGAAGCCACAACCCAGACTGCTGGCCACACGTGTTCAGGTGCATGACGGGATCACCACCCCACATGGCGCCCACCCGGCCTCAGGAGCCTGGGGGTGATGGAAGGGCTAGGCTCCAGGTCTGCCAACACTTAAACAGATGGCGATAACTCACAGAGTTTGGATCAATCCCAAATGAGAGATTAAAAAGAGAAGATGGAATAGGGGCCCAACTAAATGTATGTCTCAGAGAATAGAGTGACAGAATTTGATTTAGGGGATTATGAAGAGATTATTAACACTGGCTATGAGAGGCAGATGTATTATACAAAGGAAAAAATACCAATTTCTTAAATAGTGGAGGATAAAAGCCATTTAAGTTAAGCGAATACTATGCAGATGTAAAAGCTGGTCATGTGTCAGCCATATAACTTTGCTGTTATTTTTATGAATATCCTCTTCATTTAAAAAAGGATTTTGGATAGCTTACATGGACACTAAAGTACAAGATGCCGACTTTTAATGTAGCTAGAGAAAGGAAAAAATAGAATAGTACCTTGTGCTAAAGACAGACCGAAAATTTATATCTGACATTTGTAGTATCAAAGGGAAAAGACCCCGCCACCCCCCATCAGTTGCACAGTTCACAGCCCCTGTGAAATGACAGCAAAGAGAGAGCTCCATGGTCCTCCCACAACTGAGACAGAGTGTGCCTCCCCAGGCCCTGGCTTACTCAGGCAGCCTGGGACAGTGCAGGGAGCCGTGCCTGCCCGGGCAGGCCCAGGTCCGGTGCTGCACTCACTGTCCCTTATCCTCCTCAGCACACACGCACCCAACGCCTCTCACTGGGCTCAGTCACCCAGACCTCGCCTAGGGCACGGGCCAGATCCGGATTCAGTTTAATATCCTAAAAGCAAATACAGTCATGAGTGTTTGTCAACTTTGAAAGACAGAAGCATGCAGATCACTCAGGGGTTGAAAACCCCATCTTGAGAGGAGCATGATGACAAGGAGCCAGGGTGAAGGCTGGTCCCCTCTTTGTTGCTCCACAAGCAAAAAGGGAGAAAGAGAAAGACTTAAATTATACCCAGGCAGTTCATATAAATAAAAAGTTGTCTGTAGAATGTCACAGTGGATTCTCCAGGATGGTCCTTACCATGACTGGACTTATTCTGGGGTGAGGGGCCTGGTATGAGCCTTCTCAGTCCCGGGTTCTGTTGGGAACAAACTGTGGAAGTTGGTAGCTGTGCCGCAGGTTGTGACTCTTCTCCGCGAGAAGAAACCATAACTGTTTACTGTGACAGCTATGGAGCTGTCAGCAGCAGGTGGGCCATGGCTGGGCAGGACCCCTGAGAGAGGCCCAGAGTGGTCAGAGGGCCTGTCAGCCATATGCACACTTCCTAGGCCCCCAAATAAGGAAACACTTGCCAAGTCCTAACCGGAGCACTAGAGATGGGAGAAGAGGACCCCTTGGGAAAATCCACTCAGGCAGCCGAACTCCAGAAAAGCCAGTCAGCTGGACAGGACGGAAGGGGTGAACAGAGCGCTCTTGCCCACCTTTCTCCCAGTAAGGGGTAGGAGAAGTTGAGGAATCCTTACCCCACTTCCAGGCTGTCTGGTCCAACTCAGAAATATATAGAGTGAGGAGGGGAGCGGGGGAGGTGGCTCTCACCAGAGGAAGGAGGAAGGAGAGAATTTGGGGAGTACTGTAGAACTAGCTGCATCTCCTTTCTGTCTCACTGTGGGATTTACAGAGTTGGTCCGTTTGAACTGCAACTTTTAACAGCCCCTGGCTTGCAACTCTCTCCAGGGTGTGTGAGTACGTGGGCACGTTGGAGCACACCCACTTCAGCGACGGCGCCTCCCAGCCCGCGCTGACCATCAGCCAGCCCCAGAAGGCACCCGGCGGCCCTGGACTCCTCGGGGACCTGGAGGGTGAGGGCTCACCCCCGGAGCAGAGCCCGGAGCAGGAGAGTTCGCTGAGCATGGCCCCCGTCATCCAGCCCCTCTCCATCCAAGAGCTCATCAGGGAAGGCGGCCGAGGCCGCGCCTGCGACTTCCGCGGGGGCAGCCTCATGACCGGGAGCAGCGCCGCCAAGGCCGTGTTCACGCTGTCCACGCAGGCCGACAGGTGTGTGTGCACACCCCCACCCTCACCTCACCTCACCCCAGCGGGGCTGCTCGCCCTGCAGCACCCCTCACCTGTTGGCTGCACCACATCCGTCTCCTCTGGTCTCAACAGCACTGCCAGGACAACTTGATGCATTCGCCAGGCATTTAACCCTCTCTTCATTTTGTTTAAACCTAACTCCTGTCCCCTGCCACACCCCGCCCTTAGAGTGAACTGCTATCTAATGACTGGACCGGAGGCTCCGGGGGCAGGGCGCCCTTGCTCCGTGACTTCAGGCAACTTCACCCCTTTTCTTTATCACAAAATCGGGTCAGGAAGTAGCTCTCTCACAGGGTAGCCATGAGGTTAAATGAACCAGTACACTTGAAGCTCTGAGGAATCCACTATCTTTATGATAATTAATATTTTAAAATCCCACACCCCAGAGTGTGATATATTGTTAACTGATGCCCCAAACCACATTAAGTTTGAGAGGGTGAGAAAATCAACAATAACGCCAACTATTTGGTGACGGTCTAGATGTTGAAAGTGCTTTTGGTCACCAGTTGCGTGTTAAACGACCTCACTTCACTCTCCAAACTTCGCTGTTGGCCCCAGCCTGCCCAGCGCAGGTGCAATGAAGTTTATAGGGTGAGGACGGACAGCAGGAGGTGGAGAAGTGGGAAGCGTACTCACTGGCTGGAACTCAGGACACCGCTTCTTTCCCGGCTTTGACCCCAACCACCTGCAAGGTCATGTGTATAAGTAGTTGCTCTGAGACTCAGTTTCCTCTTCATCTGCTAACCCAGTATAGGTACTAACTCAGTGCAATGATCTCTTTTTTCATGTTTATCCAACAAGGTGGCTGGGAAAGTATTGTGGAATCTGGATACAGGTGTCAGGTGGGATATAACACTCACTGCTGTTTTTTTGTCTTACTAGGAAAGAAAAAAAACAATGGTTCATGAGATCCAGACACCAAATGGTGTTAAAACTGGAATTACAGAACAGCAAGAAAAATGTGTCAGTTACAATAATTTATAAGCAATTAATTCACCGATTTGTGTCTCAGATTGCTCCTTCAAAAGGAACTTGTTATTCAGCTTCTATTAGAGACACTCTCCCTTACCCAGCTCGTGGCCCCCAGGGGCTGCTTGCCCTTCTGGTGTCACCACAGGATTGGAGGGCAGGCCTTGGATGACCCAAGTCCAGGGGGAGGCCGGCTCGCCTCATTCCTAGTGTGCCACGTAAACCCACACCTGAGCCCGATGTTCTGAATGCCAGTGAGCCTGGGACCCTCCTCTAAGCCCTTCTACCTGTGCCCACCTCCTCCTCCCTCACTGCTACTAGAATGTCTGTGCCCGGCTGAGAGGGAAACAAAAGAATCTGCAAGGCCCGTTATGTGAAGGAATATTCATTATTCCCGTGGATACTGGACTTCCACCATGTCCTGGGCTGCAAGTGCCTGAGTCGGAGGGGATGAAGACATTCATCCCTGCCGTAGGGAGCTTCCAGGATGGGTCTGGTACCCTCAGAGCCATGCCCAGTGTTACGCTCATCAGTGGTAGTCCAACAAAAGCCTTAATTAACTGATCGGGGTCTTCTTTAATGTAGCTTATGAGATTGCAGCTAATTTGAAGGATTCCATTCCCATTTATTCAGTTCCTGGGAGTAATGCTGTGCCATGTTTCAACTTCTTGCCAAAATTTTTTGTTAGTGCCTACAATGGCTGAGCTATGCCCTGGGACACAAGGATTTTTTTTTTAAATATAGCCCGTGCCCTTCAGATTAATCTCTCGGAGTCAGAGTGTACTTGTGCACAGTCATAATAGATATAATGATACCATGCATTTCCTTACAGTATTTACACACCATTTTCATTAAGCACATCTAACAAAATCACCATAATCATTCTGCCATAAAGGCTTTGCTGAGTTGTTTCCAAGGAACAAATCTTTTTATTTCATCCAGGCTCTTTGAAGATGCTACGGATAAGTTGAACCTCATGGCTTTGGGAGGTTTTCTTTACCAGCTGAAGAAAGCGTCGCAGTCCCAGCTTTTCCATTCTGTTACGGACACGGTTGATTACTCGCTGGCCATGCCAGGTAATTCCTTCCCGGAAGAACCCGTGCCGTGAGGTTAGCAGGAGCCAGCCCAGATCTGCGATATCAACAGCCTGCCTGGTCTCCCTGTCTAATTTGTCATCTAGTTGTAGGGCGTGGTGTGTGTGTATGGTGTGTATGGGTGAGTGGTGGAATGACTCTGTGTGTGTGGAAGTGTTGCTGCTACCACCGTTACAGGTTACCACTGGAGCTGGCAAGGTTGTTCTGCGAAGGTTTGGGCTCGTGACTTAGAAACTATGTGGCTACTCAGGGTGCAGATAGCTCTCATGAGGGTGGGAACCCTTCTCCATATCACAGACCACAGTACTCGCCTCAGTCCAGACAACTTGCAGAAGCACCTACTGATTCCAGAATGAGGGTGAGAGAGAGAAATGGGAGGATGACAGAAGCCTCCTCGCACCACTCCTAGAAAAACTGCCCTCGTGCGTACCCTTTAGTGATGGGTCAGTATGACTGTCTTCCTGCATGAGGCCAGATGAAGGCCCTCTTGAAGGCCAACCTGTGGAAGAGGGAATAGAGTTGTGCTGAATTGTCCGTGGTCCCAAATGGGTGGCAGGCTGCTCAGAAATGCAACTATCCGTCAGCAGGGGGTGGTGGTGCTGGAACACCTCGTCCCAGTGAGTTCAGACAGCACTCAGAGCTGTGTGGCAGGTTGGACTGCACAACCTCTGTGGTCCCTTCCATCTTTAGGATCTGAAGTTCTAAGTGTAATATTTTTGGCCTTTTGATTCTAATCTGAGAACCTCAGTGCTGATTCTAATTTGAGAACCACCGTCCTTTCCCTACTAGTTTTTAATGGACTTTAAAACCTTAGCTATATAAGGCCAACCTTCCAGAACCATCAGACTTCAGGAGCACCTCTGAGCCCAGGACAACCTCCTGTGTCTTTTGCATTGGAGAAATCAGGCTCTGAGCTCACACAAAGCAATGAGCATGGTCAGGAGGAGGCAGCAGACCCAGGAGGAGGAAGCACTGCCTTAGAAATCAATCAGACATGAGTCAACATGCTGCCTTCACCATTTTCCAGATGCACCATCTTGGACAAGTCAGCTTACCTCTCTAGCATTCAATTTACTAATCTGTAAAATAGCAGTAATTACATTTATTTCTTAAGGTTTGCTTTAAAAATTAAAATGATTTAGGATGCAAAGAACCAACACAATGTCTGACGCAGAGTGAACATTCAGTAAATGTTGCTGATTATTACTACTGTCATTTTGAGGTGTACTGGATATGGCAAGGCTAATTAGGAGCATTTTGGTTGGAAGAGCCTGATGATGATCAGCATTTTGTAGGCAGGCGGTGAAGGGAAAGCAACAGGCCATGAGTAGGCAGGGAGTGGGGAAGACTAAGGCGACACTGGCAAAGACAGAGCCAAAGAGGGTAGGTGGGAGGGTGGGAGGCAGGGATGGGTGGGACAGGGGTCTGAGGCAGGTGAAAATGGAGACAACTGTACTTGAACAACAATAAAAAATACATGTTAATGGCTCTTATCAAGGTAAAATATATTTGAATTTCTATGTAATTAGTTGTCAGCTCAAGAAAGGAATAGTAGCTCTTGAATAGACACCCGCCATGAAATCTCTGTCTTTTGTAAGCTAACATAGAACGGGAAAGGAACGTGGATTCATACCTCTGTTTATTTGTGTATTGTAGGCTCCTTGAGGAAATATATACTTCTGCTTATTAAAAAAAAAGAATGCGAGGTCAGAGTGGGCAAGGACTATACTGAGCAAAGCAGAACAGGCTAGACAGCGTGTTATCAGGTAGCAAAGGGGCCCAACTTGCTTGGAAGGGCTTCAGAGGAGCACTGAGGACTGGCAGAGTGGATGCTGACCGTGCAGGATGACGGTAACAATAGTCATGATGCTCACTAAGAGCGTGGGCCGGGTAGTATGTGCCTGTGTTAGGTATTTTATGAGTATTACTACATTAATCCCTAAAGTAACTTTAAGAGATAGGTCCTATCATCCCCACTTTCACAATGAGAAACTGTGGATCAGATGTAAATCTCTAGTCTGCTGTAACCCAGCTACTGAGTGGTGAAGATAGGATTTGAGCCCAGGCAGCCTGACTCCCCAGCCTGCCTATGTAACTACTGCGCCATCCTCCCTTATCAACAAGCATGGTTCACACTTGTCACGGCAGCCACTGGGAATGTCATGGGTGACCAGGAGAGGTGGGCCGGGCCATGTGGAGCGAACCACCTAAGTCTCTCTTGAATCCAGGCTCCGCTCCTCTCTTGGTTGGCACTCACCCAATAATCCTGCCGGTCTGAGTTTGGGCTTGATGGCTTTCATGGTCTCTCCTTGTAGGAGAAGTGAAATCCACCCAAGACCGGAAAAGTGCCCTGCACCTGTTCCGCCTCGGGGACGCCATGCTGAGGATCGTGCGCAGCAGATCCAGGCCGCTGCTCCACGTGATGCGCTGCTGGAGCCTCGTGGCCCCGCACCTGGTGGAGGTGAGTGCCGGGGACTGGGGAGCTCAGGGAACTCCGCCAGCAGAGCCAGCCCGGGGCTCCCCAGTCAGGGGGGGGACACAGAGCACGGTGGCCACAGTGCAATGAGAAGGTTCCCCTCACCCGGCCACAGGCATCATAGCTCTCGGATTATACCTCATGGCATCTAAAGAATCGCCCCGACGGGCAGCACTACCCTGGTCTCATTCTGACCCTCTTCCTTTTCAAGTTGGGCAGTTTTCATTCTTTATGACCTGGTGTCAACCTGAGCCTGAAGCTCCACTTCGACTCCAACAGTGCCTTTTGTAGGATCCTGCCAGTCTCTCTTTTCTAACGGCTAACGATAGTCTGGGCAGTACCCTCTGGGTGGGACAACCATACGTCCTGGTGTTTCCAACATAACGAATACTGGGAAAAGCGGTTTGTATGGTAAATCATACGGTAACTCTCCGCCTCAGCATCTCAGTGATGACGACTGGCCACTTCTAAGTTGGTGGGAAATTGTTGCCCTGTATCGCAGTGATAACTGTTCTTAATAGCTCTTTAGTGCTTATCTGGTAGAGCTGTCACAAAGTATTTGGGGGGAACTTAATTCACTAACTTGAGAACATTCTAGTAAGGAAAGGGTGTAGAAAATAATAATTCGATCATAGGGAAACAGTATATCAGTTATCTAATACACTATAACAAAGTATCTCAAACACGTAGGATTTAAAGCAACCATTATTTATTTACCTCATGGATACCTGGGTCAGAAACTTGAGCTAGGCTCGGCTGGCACTGCTTCCAGTTTCAGCCAATCGTGGCTGATCTCAGCTGACCTTACATGTCACTGGGGTCAGCTGGTTCATGATGGCCTTGGCCGGGGAGGCTGGACACAGGGGCTCTCTCAGCTTCCAGCAGACTAGCCCCAGCTCGTTCACGTGGCATTTTTAGAATTCCAGAGGAAAGCAAGAGAACCACCCCCAAATCACAACAACTTTTCAATTGTCTACTTATATAGTATTCACTGTTGTCCAAAGCAAGTCCAGGGTCAGGCGGGAGGAGACTACTGACGGGCCTGCATACAGGAGCCCTCAACCAGTGAGGGCTTTACTGGTGCAATTGGCCCACCTCCCTGCGGCACCAATGACTCCTCTGATCTTTATGTGTTTGGAGCACAGCTAAGAATGAGACCATGGGCAGTTCTGGTGTCTTTATAGTCAACATGCTCTATACCATACAAGAAAACTGACATGTTATATTTGTAAAAAGAAGAAATTACTAGACACTCTGATTTTTCTAGAAACATTTAATTGGAGTTGTGTCTGATCAGTTTGTTATATTATTAAAAATGCAATTTAGTGTGTTGCTCATCTGTGTGTATTCCTTGAAGCAATCTTTGCTTTAACAGAATTGCTGCACCCACCTCCCTGCAACGAGGTGGGTTAGGAAAACCATCAGAAACCAGCCCCTTACTTGCCTGAAGTTCTGATGGCGTTCTGTTCTCTCCTGAATCTTGCAGGCTGCCTGCCATAAGGAAAGACACGTGTCTCAGAAGGCTGTTTCCTTCATCCATGATATACTGACAGAGGTTCTCACTGACTGGCACGAGCCACCTCACTTTCACTTTAATGAAGCACTCTTCCGACCTTTGGAGCGCATCATGCAGCTGGAGTTGTGTGACGAGGACGTTCAGGACCAGGTCAGTGTGTCACAGGAACCAGCATTGTCATCGCCTTGCTAGCTCTTTGGAGAGCACGGGCTGGTGGTGTTCTGTGAACTTTGCATATCTCACCTTTCCAATAATCCACTTTGTGGAATCTGTGACAAAGAAAGGTGAATCCATTTAGCTGAGAGTACAGTGCTCGGTGGAACTGGGATTTGAACCTCAGCAATCGGCTTTATTGGTCTATACTCTTTGCCATACCCTCAACTGGTGCACAGATGGTGAAGAAACTAGTGGGAGATGCCATAACTAGCATGATAGTAATCTAGGAACACAGATCCTCTCTCTGAAACCTAAAAATGTCAAATAAAGGCTTAAAAATTCTTGTTAAATACATCGATACCCTGGCAAGAAAGTGAGGAATACCAAGATGCCCACAAGAAGCCCCGTGTAGCAGGGGAAGCCACAGAAGTAAGCAGAGCTCTAAGACTGCCTTGGCCGTGACGGAATTTGTCATCAGGTGAAACTGGGTTTTGCTACCACATTCTTTTTTAAAGATTTTATTGGTTTATTTTTAGAGAGAGAGAAAGGGAGAGAAGTATCGATCAGTTGTCTCTCACATGTCTCCAACAGGGGGGCGCTGGCCTTGCAGCGCAGGCATGTGCCCTGACTGGGAATCGAACCAGCAACCTTTCAGTTTGCAAGATGATGCCCAGCCCACTGAGCCACACTAGTCAGGGATGCTATCACATTCTTGAGGCCACAAGAACAGGAGACAAATTTCAACACAAATCTTTAAAATTGGTGTTCACTTAGGCCAAGGTTGAATTAGAAATGAACTCAAGTACCACCCTCCCCGAGAATATGATCAGGCTGTTTCTAACATTGGCTCTTAGTAAAGATAAAAAAATAACTTTCCAGGATTAAAATTATAAGCTAGGCCTTCTGTCGAGTCAGTAAATGAAAATGCACCTCCTTGGTAGTCTGGGAACTTTACACGGGCAGCATACAAAGCCGCAAAATTCCCCCTGGAATTTCAACTCAGGCCACAAAAATTAATCCTACAAATAAAGTTCCAAGATATGTGAGTTCACAGTATTTAAAAAGTATCACAAAACACGTAGGGAAACAAAGCAGTAGTCAGAGGGAGCTACTGAAACTACAGTACGGTATAGTCAGACCTGGAAGTAGCAGGAATATTGGTATCTTCCATGCAAAATATGAAATAATTTTTAATAAAACAAGAGAAGAATGAAGATATGAGTTCATACCTCAAGGCTAGGTTGAGGGATTCCAGTAATGAACTAAGTCATTCAGATCAGCTTTCCATGGGAACAACTAGAAAAAGTTCTAAAAAAATTTTTTTTAGTCATTGGAAAGCATTGAAATATTACAAACAAATTGAATGACTTTGAGGCCATGATCTAGGAGAAAAAGAATACCCAGGCACTGAGCCTAGTATTTGGTTGCTTTTCCTAAAATGGAATCAGTTAATTTCAGAAGCTGGAAGACTAAGAAGCTAAGACAAATTGAAGCGTTGGGGCCTACCAATCTGGTAACTTCTTGACATCTTGGGCCAGAATCATGAAGAGAATAGGATCTCCTAGGAGGAATGGTGAAAGTTAAATAGACTAGTCCCAACAGAAAATAATCCCCAACTTCAAATAATCCCTAACAAGAACATGACATCATTGTTTCTTAATGTTTAAGGTACAATGTCTGCATTCAGTCAAAACTAATCAGGCTTGTTAGGAAATAGCATATCATTGAAAACAGAAAGTCAGTAAAAATAGACACATACAGACCCCTCCAGGGATCCAGATTTTGGAGTTATCAGAGACCAACTCTAAAATAACTGTGCTGAAATATTTTCAGAAAGATATAGAACAAGAAAGGCTTTGGCTATAGTGGCAAAGACAAGTTAGTGAATTCTCCTCACAAGAATTAAGGATTAGAGGGGACAAAATTGTCCAAAGCAACCATTTCAGAGCTCTGGAAATTGACCGAGGGCAGACAACAAATTGAGTAGCATTTACGCTTAAAAATAGTTCTTGCTAGAATTTTTGTTAAGAACAGTGGGAGTCTGTGACCTTCTAGCTGAAGACTGCACTATTCCCCTTACTTCTAAGCTTTTGACGGGAATAATAGTTTGACCAGTGTGGGGTTGACTGGGCAAGTCAGCCTTCCTGCTACGAGGAACAGACTTGGTTTGGAGAAAAGGAAAAAAGATCATTGATTTGTCAGCTCAAAGTGGTGGATTGATTAGGAAACGAATGGGAGAACCCTGCAACCTTCCTAACCTGCGGTCGCAGTGAGCAGTGAACCAGGAAGAAATGTATCATGAGAACCTAGAAACCAGAGATTCTTAGAAGGACTAGGTAACTTCCTCACACATCTGACTGATTGAAACATGGCCGTAGGCAGGATAGACCACGCAAATCCCATCAGAAAGTGAAAGACAAGGAAGACTGAAGTATTGCCTGACCTTTGAATATTCTCCCCAGCCTACACACACAGACTGGTTGGCAAAAGGTGGAAGCCTTCAAGGCTCAAGGTATGTGCGTTCGAGCACAGTCTCTGCCCACCTCATCCATGACCACTAACCAACCCATGTCGACATGGGGACAAACCCTATAAAGTTGGGCTAAAAAAACAATAATAAAGAAACTGAGCAGAGACATTGTTGCCTCACACTGCAGGAAGAGACAGATTCCACAGTTTATGTCCAGGCAATTTAGTTGGTGTTTTTTTAAAGAAAACTCAGAAAAAGGAATCAAAATCCAGCGGTGCTACACTATATTATCTAAAATGTCAAATTTTCAGTGAAAAGAAATTATGAGACTTGCAAAGAAACAAGAAAGAGTGACACATACTCCGGGGAAGGACAGTAAACACAAACCGCCTCAGAGGGATCCCCACGTTGATGCTGGGGGACAGAGACTTTCTGTCATCAGTATGTTCGAGGAGTTGCCGGCAAATGGTGATAGTGACTCGGGAATGGACATGGGAATAGAGAAATCAGAAATAGGAAACGTGAATTCTACTGTTGAAAAGAGCAATAACTAAACGAAAAATCTGCTAGAAGGGCTTACTGGCAAGATGGGAGAGGGCAGAAGAAAAAATCGGTGAAATTCCAAGTAGATTAATATAAATTATCCATTCTGAACATCAGAGAGAATTAATTTTGATGAAAAATAAATAAAGCCTTAGAGACCTGCAGGACAGTGTGTAGTGTACATGTAAAAGGAGTCCAGATGACGAGGAAATAGACCAAAAGGGGATAAATATATTTAGAGAAATAAAGGAATCCCAATTAACACCAACACAAAGATAATCCATAGTGGATGCATTATAGTCAAAGTGCTCAAAGACAAGGGCAAAATCTTCTGAGTAATAAGGGAAGGACCATTCGGTACTGCCCAGGAGCCACGGCCATTGACTTCCCCAGAGAGAATGAAGGCCAAAGACAATGTAAGGCCATTTTCATAAGATTGCATTTATATGAAGTGTCCAAAATAGGCAGATCTGTGGAGACAGTAGATGAGTGAGTGCCCAGGGGCCGAGAGCAGAGGGGTGGTGTGGGGTGGGGAATGACTGGTAACAGGTACTGAGTTTGGGGGATGGGGCTTCTGAAAATGTGCTCAAATCAAATTGTGGTGATTTGATTTGAGCACATTTTGAGCACAGGCTTGTACAACCCTGAATACACTAAAAAAAATACTGAATTGTTTGCTATGAATGGGTAAATTTTATCATATAGGATTTCTCTCTCAATAAAGATGTTAAAAAACATGACTTGACTAAAACTTCTATTACAAGGCAGAGAGTGTAATACAGGATAAAACAACCAGATACTACAATATACAGCCTACAGGTGACAGATTTTTAGATTCAAAAACCCAACTAGATTGAAAGTAAGAGGTTTGATGATGATTTTCCATGCGAACACTAAGCACGAAAGAGCTGCGGTCACTCTGTTAATGTCAGGCAAAATATACTTTAATACAAGAGGTATTACTAGAAATAAAGAGAGATATTTAATAATTAGGAAAGGGTCAATATTTTAGGATGATACATCAATTATAAATGTATGTGTACCTAACAATAAAGCCTTAAAAGTGCATGAAGCCAATAGAGAACTGGAAGGAGAAATAGACAACTAAGCGTTACAGTCGGGGGGATGGGGAGTTACTGTCTAATGGCTACAGAGTTTTAGTTTGGAAGGAGGAAAATATTCTTGGAGATGGATGGTGGTGACAGCTGCACAACAAGGTGAATGCACTTAGTGCCATTAAACCGTATCCTTAAACATGGTTAAAATTGTAATTTTATAGCTTCCCGGCTCCTGAGCTGGCTCTCTCGGGCTCTGGCTCTGGCTCTGGCTCTGGCTCTCAGGCCCACCCTCAGGCCCACTCTCAGGCTCTCACTGAGGCTCTTGTCCCTTGGGGATGCCTGGCTAATCATACTGCAGCTGCCTGCGTTTCCCAACAGACAGTATTTTGTGTTAGAAGCAACTCTGGGCACAGCCTCCATCAGGCTGGCCTGCGGAAAGTGGCAGGTTTATTCTTTGGGTGTTCCAGAGGGAACAGTTCCTAAGGCAAAAGCCTGCCTTTCTTCCAAAATTGTGTAGTTTTTGTATATTATGTTGTTTTCAGTTTGTAAACTACTATATTTTGCCATGTATAGTGCTCACTTTTTTGCCCACATTTTTGAGGGAAAATTAAGGATGCACATCCTACAAGGGTAGTACCAATTCCATATCCATAGAAATGTTTTTAATTCTTTTATTTATGCTTGTGCATTGAAAATATAACTCTAGAAAGCACAAATGATACCCACATGTAAAATAATGTCCTGGAATACTATAATTAGTTCTGTTTCTAAATTTAAATAAATAAAAAATTGAATTAAAAATTTTTTTTAAAGATACTTTTTCTCAAAGTTTGGGGAAAAAACGTGGGTGCACAGTATACACAGGAGCGCATTATACATGGCAAAATACAGTAACTGTCTAGAAACACGATAACTAAAAACAGGGAAAAGACGGAGAACTCAGGCATTAGAGTTTAGCCTTAATTGATAGGCTTAAGTGATTAAAGCTGTGACTTGATAGGCTTAAAAAACTGCTTTTGAATAAAGATTCCTTTCCTTTATCACCAAACCTTTGTCTCTGGAGTTTTTGCCTAGAGCAGGGGTGTCAAACTCATTTTCACTGGGAGCGTGTCAGCCTCCCAGTTGCCTTCAAAGGACTGAAATAATTTTAGGACTGTATAAATGTAACTACTCCTTAACTGTTAAGGAGTTGAAATTACATTCAGCCCTTTGAAGGCAACTGCAAGGCTAACGTGGCCCCCAGTGAAAATGAGTTTCATACCCCTGGCTTATCAGGTAGTGGAGGAGGAAGGAACACTACCAAACACATTTTATGAGACCAGTATTACTCTGATACTAAAGCCAAAAGAAAACTATAGATTAGTATTCTTCACAAAATTAAACCTAAGAAATTCTTTAAAAATTATTAAAGCCCTGGCTGGGCCGCTCAGTTGGTTGGAGCATCGTCTCATATGCCAAAAGGTTGCAGGTTCAATCCCCAGTCAGGGCACATTCCTAGGTTGCAGGTTGAATCTCCAGTCAGAGGATGCATGGGAGGCAACCAATTGATGTCTGTCTGTCTGTCTCTCTCTCATGTCAACAAACATATCCCCAGGTAAGGATTAACAAAACTAAAAATTATTAGAAGCTAAATCCAGCAATGTATAAAGATTAAACACTGTTACATATGGAACTTATCCCAGGAATGTAAAGTTGGTTTAACAGCTCAAAATCAATTAATGTAATGTATCATATTAGTAGAATAAAGGGTTGAAACCACATGATCATGTAAATAATTATAGAAATATGACAAAATTTAATACCCACTTTTAATTTTAAAAAATCTTTTAAGAAATGAGGAGCAGAAGGAATTTCCTCAGTTGGATAAAGAGCATCTTTGAGAGTCTTACATCTAATGTCACACTGAATAGGGAAGGACTGAGTGTTTTTTCCTATGATCAGCAGCCAGGCAAGCATTTCCATCTTTACTATTTCTACTTAATATTATAACTTTTACATATTGTATTAAAAAGGCATCTAGATTTGAAAAGAAAAGAAATTTTTTTCTTAATGCATAAACAATATGGCCTTGTATGTAGAAAATCTTAAGGGATTTACAAAAAATTACTAGAATTATTAGTGAATTTAATAAGGTCACTTGATATAAGATTAGCATACTAAAATAAATTGAGT
Source organism: Desmodus rotundus (assembly GCF_022682495.2). Classification (NCBI taxonomy): domain Eukaryota; kingdom Metazoa; phylum Chordata; class Mammalia; order Chiroptera; family Phyllostomidae; genus Desmodus; species Desmodus rotundus. The sequence goes on from NC_071397.1 coordinate 83,264,596, forward strand.
TCTTATATCTGAGAAATAAATTATCAAAAATTGAAATTAAGAAAACAATTCCATTCATAAGATCATTAAAATAATAAAAATATTTAGGAATAAATTTAGCAAAAGAAGTTCAAGACTTGTACACTGAGAACTATAAAACATTGCTAAGAAAACATTAAAGAAGATTTAAATAAATTATGACATATAGTCTATTCATGGATTGAAAGACACAGTATTTTTAAATGAGAAAATTCCCCCAAATTGATGTATAGATTGAGTACAATTCCCATCAACATCCAAGCAGAGTTTTTAAAAATATTAGCAATATTACTCTCAAATTTATATGCAAATGCAAGGGATCAAGAATAGAGAGAACAAATTAGTAAAAGAACAAATTTGGAGAATTTACACTACCTGATTTCAAAACTTCAGTAATCCACATAGTGTGATAGTGGTGTAAAGGTACACTTATCGCTCAATGGAACTAAATAGAGGACAGAAATAAGTTCTCACGTTTAGGTGCAAATCAAGTTTTGACAAACAAGCCACTGGAATTCAGGAGAGGGAGAAGATACTATTTTCAGAGAGTAGCGCTTGAACATATGCAGTAAAAGTGACCTACACTTTCACCTCTCAATAGATACAACAATAACTCAATATGGATCATCACCTTACCTCTAAGAGAAAAACTGTGTTTCCAGGAGAAAGAATAGGAGATGGTCTTTGTGACCTTGAGTTAGGCAGAGATTTCTTTAAAATGACATCAGCATGATCCATAAAAAGAAAATGTGATGGTGCCCACTTTAGCAGCTTGCACAAAAATTGGAGCAACACAGAGAAGACGAGCGTGGCCCGTGCACAAGGACGACACGCACGTTCCTGAGACAGTCCATATTCTGTGCAATCCCCGAGCACCCTGCCACCCTTTGCTCACTAACACAAATGCACATGCAAAAAACATCGATCAATTGGACTTCATTAAAATGTAAAGCTTTTGCTCTTTTCACACCATTAAAAAACAAAGACAAGCCTGAGGTTATGAAAAAATATTCGCAAATTATAGATCTCAGGAAGGATTTGCATCTAGAATACACAAATAACTCTAAAATAATAAAAAGACAGTAAAAAGAAGACAAAAACCCAATCTGAAAAACAGCAAGATACTTACAAATAGCTAATAAGAAGCTTGTGAAAAGTTGCCCGACAACATTAGCCCTTAGTAAAATGCCAATTAATGCAATACGAGTGCTTATTTAGAAGATTTTTGTGTGAGCTTCTCTGGGTTCGGTTCTTTCTCTTTCACTAAAATTAACCCAGAAATAGGGCAGAGAAATACATCACCCATCCCATAAGTTCTCCTGCATCTTTTAAGAAGAGGGTGTTCACTGCCACCTCCTTTGCCTCCGCCAGGTCGTCACATCCATTGGTGAGCTGGTTGAAGTGTGTTCCTCCCAAATCCAGTCGGGCTGGAGGCCCTTGTTCAGTGCCCTGGAAACGGTGCACAGTGGGAACAAGTCTGAGGTGAAGGACTACCTAGTTGGTGATTACTCCATGGGTAAGATTGTGTGTTGGTGTTATGTCCTGAAACGTGACTGAATTTGTTTATTAGTTCTAACAACTTTTGTTAGAGTCTTTCAAGATTTTCTGTATATGAGGTCATGACATCTGCAGACAGAAAATTTTACCTCTTCCTTTCCAATTTGGATGCCCTTTATTTCTTCTTCTCGCCTGATTGCTCTGGAGGGGACTTGAATAGGAGTGGTGATAGTGGGAAGGATATGTGGTTGGGTTTTGCTGTAGGGCATTAGTTCTTTATGCCAAGTTCTTTGCTACCAGAGGAAATTGAACAACAGGGGACACTGACACTCAGCTGTGCTTTATCAGCAGGAAATAAGCTGGTGCAGCAGGGACAGGAGTTCTGAGTTCTGCCAGCAGGCAGAGCCCTGAGCATTATCAGGCCCTGCTCTTACTGTCAGATTGGATGAAAGGCTAAGTAAGAGATTTCTATTGTTTCACTTACACTTATCTGTATTGGGCTGATTCCTAAAGCCAAAATGAAAAATGTTATCCACTTGCTAGAAAGAAGCAGTGAACTATCCTAACACTGGGGATTCTAAATTCAGGAGATTGGGTCTGGCTGGACATGGATGGGCATCCACAAAGCATGCTCACAACCAGGGGTGTTGTGTCAGGGGTCCCCACGTTCAGAGACCCACCAGAAGGGCTCAGGACTCAGCCTATAATTGTGCTTAGACTTATTACATGGCCCAGATTTATTACCTTGCTCACCGCTGAGCAGTAATATGGCAACATAGTAAGGATAAGGCAGGCAGAATCTGGGGGAACCCTTGTGCAGGCTTTCTTGTGCTCTCACCTTCCCACGGAGGGGTCCCACAGAGCACACTTTTCCCCCAGCAGTGAAAAATGCAGCAACATGAGAGTAATGGTTTTCATCCCAGGAAAGCACATTAGCTGATGGCAGGGGGTGGGGGTCCCAGAGGTACCTTCGGTCTAGCATATACCAAAATTGCAGGCTCCCTGAAGGAAAACAGGTGTTCAGAATAAACCGCATTATTTACATAGTGTAGGCACAGTGAACTACCCTTGATTAAATGTTGCCCAGAAATATTCTGGGGGCCACGTTCCCAGACTCCAGCCAAAGGCCAACCTTGCTAGCAAACCTTTCTAAAGACAGCAGTATCCGGCCTTTGATGCTAACTCTTTTCTGCACAGGTGTGAATAAATTAGCATATGCCATCAAGGATTTATCCAAACCTTCCCTTCCCTATAATTATGCGTGCAGAAGAATTCAGAGACCCAGGTTTCACCGCCCTGTAGCCTGCACATTGCTTCAGCCCTGCATTCAGCCAGCTGTGTCCCCTTCTCCCCCCTGAGCTCTTTGTAGCGTTCCTGCAGCTCCCCCTGCAGGCAAAACTAAGAAGCACAGCAAGGGAACCAGGCCAGTTGTCCTTTCAGAAGGCCCTGACTTTTTGGATTTTTCCTAGGCCCAGTGGAAGGTGCTGGGAGTTTGGGCAACCTGAAGGGTAGAGACTTAACTTCCTTACAATTCTATAATCTTCCTCCCTCAGGAAAAGGCCAAGCTCCAGTGTTTGATGTGTTTGAAGCTTTTCTCAATACCGACAACATCCAGGTCTTTGCTAATGCAGCCACTAGTTACATCATGTGCCTTATGAAGTTTGTCAAAGGACTGGGTGAGTGGAGTCCTCCTTTCATGCCTGTGACAGCTGGGGACTCGTTCCTGTTTGGCTTTGTGTGGAAAGCCCTGGAGACAGGCCCACTGAGCATCCTGGGATGGAAGCAGATGGTGTGTACTCGGAAACAGAGAGCTCACTGGGAAAGCAGCTTGGGGTTCTGTCCAAGGTTGACATTTTTCATTGTGCTCATGGAATAATATTATAATCTGGCGTGTTTTCAATCTATATGTTATTTTACTTCAACTTCTTTTTGAACCTTAAGATATTTAGTATTATATTCATTGGTTGCCCATAGGCAGGAAACTATTCTCCTCAATGTCACATAATTAGAGTTTGAGTTCCCAGCTCCTAAACAGAAATTAAAAATGTCTCCCCCCAGGCCTCATTAATCATAAAATCTTTTGGAGTGTAAAAGTCCCCCTCTTTGGAGGCCTCCTATGTTTCAGGAGCTACCTGCCTGATTTTGTGCTTGACTTAGGAAGGCTCTAACAAAGTAGAGTCTTCTTGCTACATGACATGACCTCCTGCAGCAGGCGCTGGTGCAGCGCGAGTCCGTCCACGGAATGGAAGGGAGGGGCTGTTAATGAAACAAGGATTTAGGGGAAACTTCAGTGTTCAAGTTTGAGAATTTCACCATGGAGTGTTCGCAGATGTGGAGACTAAGAGCCCTCTATCTATCTATTTATTTAAGATTTTTATTTATTTATTTTTAGAGAGAGAGGAGAAGGGAAGGAGAAAGAGAGGAAGAGAAACATCGATATGAGACAGAAACATCAATTGCACCCTAACTGGGGACTGGGCTCACAACTCAGGCATGTGCCCTGACTGGGAATCAAACATGCGACCTTTCGCTTTGCGGGATGGTACCCTACCAACGGAGCCCCTCTGGCCGAGGCCAGAAAGCCTTTTAAATAAGAAAAATAAAAGGTTCATAATATTCATTTATGTTCTTGCTAAATAACCAACAAATTCTTTTGCAAAAGAAAGCGGGACACAAGGAAGTTAGGTGACTTCACCATATTCCCCTTTTCTGAGGAGCGGGAGCCATGTGCAAGCTTCAGGAGACAGGCTGGAGGCCACAGGTCTGACCTGCAGACCAGCCTTGTTATATCCTGTTATCACATGACCTTGTCCTGTTACTGTATTCACCCTGAGAAACAGTGACTGAGCGGAGGGCAGCCACGGCAGCCACTCCCTTACTGACTTTTACATCCTCAAGGAAGGTTTCTTTTGAACAACAAAGGAAGGCTTTTTACCATGCTGTCCCATGTTACATAGAAGCCAAATAATTTAGTATCCTAATTATAAGAAGAGCTTCGAGTATGGATCTTTGCATTAAATAGTACAAAACTCAGTTCTTGTTTAAGAACAAACTCACTTCTCCTGCCTGTCGCCTTTCCTCTCCCACAGCTGCCACGCTCACAACCCTTCTGACGCCAGATGTGTGGGGTTTTCCCCACACCAAGCAGTTCTCTGGGCCACTAGCTGGGTGTCCTTCAATTCTATTCTGATACTATCCAGAGGTATCTCAGACCACACAGGTTAAGGGCTCAGTCCTACGAGACTGTCCCCTACTTCAGACACAAGCCGCTCGTCTCCAGGTTACCCATGACTCCCGTTCCACCTGGCCAAAGGTTGAGCTTCCCATGATTCCCACCCTCTTGGATTCTATTTTTTGCTAGAACAGCTCACAGAACTCAGGGACACACTTCCATCTGCCAGTATATTTCATAACAGGGGACATGCTAAAGGATACAGAGGGACAACCACACAAAAAGAGACATAGGTGGAGGTCTGAAAGGATCCCAAGCGCAGGAGGTTCTGCCCCGTGGCGGTGGGTGGTGCCACCATCCTAGCCTGGAGCCGTGCTTACCAACCCAGAAGCTGTCTGTCCCTGTAAGTTTGGAACTTTTGTGGAGGCTCCATCATGTTGGTCTGATAGATCACTGGCTAAATTTTCAGCCCCTTTCTCCTTCCTGGAGGATGAGGGGAGGGGCTGAAAGTTCCAAGTTCTAATCATGACTTGGTTTTTCTGGTGACCAGCCCCCATCCAGGTGCCCACCAGGGTTGCCTCATTAAAACAAAAAAGCTCTCCTATCAGGAATGCTGAGCGGTTTAGGTCAGGAGCCTGGTTCAAAGACCAAATACCAGAAGGAAGGCTGCTCCTAGTGCTGTGCTCACCGAGGACGTGGCAAGGGTTGAGGAGCCCTGTGCCAGGAACCGGGCACAGACCAGCATACGCATATCTCTTCTACGATTTCACAGACCTGTACTTCTCATTGGAGGCATCATTATTGGTATGCTGTCCCCGAGGAGGGGAGCACCTGCACGAGGGCCCGGCGGCCTGTGTGTACGATGGGATGTGAAGATGAATAAAACATGCTTCCTGCCCGGGAGAGGCTCACAGCCTACTCTGGGAAACAGACACATAAATCAATCACTGCAGCTTAATAAGATGAATACTTTCATGGAGGCTAGTTTTTGTTTTTAAAAAAGCCATTTAAACTGAAATGAACAGGCAGCTGAGAGGCAGAACTGAGGATGACTCCCATTCCCCAAGTTTCTTACAAGGGCTGATGTTGCCCGGAATTGGGATATGCAAAAGCAGAGCAGGTTAGCTGTGGCAGATAAGAAAAAGTACTGAGTTCTCTCTTGGGGCATGTGGATGTGTTGCGTTTCAGTGAAACATTCAAGTGGAGATGCTTCTCTGCATGTTAGAAATTTGAGATTTTAACTGAGGGAGTTGAGACCTGAAAATAAAGATATAGTTATCAGTGTGCACGTGGAGAATATTTAAAACAGGTAGGTCCTGTATTTTTTTTTTCTGTGCATTACAAGGTGGAATTATTTGTGTGGGGCTGTGGGGAGTGGACTGTCTGAGCCCCCAGGAGAGCCGTGCTGGCTGGGTGCTACCCCAGCTCCGGGGGGCGCCATTTGCAGAGACTTGGACATGCACCGCAGCAGCCTCAGTAACAAACTTTCAAATACTTACTTTGATCAACAAGCTAGGGAATGAATTTATTTTTAGTTCCCACTTGGTTATTTCAACATGAATTTGACCCAGTCTGTGTTTTTATAGTGTAAGATGTGATCACCTGAACCAGGAATTTGCAAACTATGGCCCATGGCCAAATCCAATCACTGATAGTTTTTATAAATAAAGTTTTATTGGAACAAAACCATGGTCATTTGTCTGTGGCTGTTTTCATGGTCCAGGGACAGGGTTGAGAAGCTGCAACAAATACAGTATTACCTGCAAAGCCTGAAGTATTATACTTCTGGCCCTGTCCAAAAAAAGTTTACCAATCTCTGAGCTAAAACATATGAAATGTTTATCTCTCCATTTTTAAGGAGAAAATGCCTCTTTGTCTGCTTTTGAATTTTAACTAGTGCTTAGTAATTATGTCTGTTTACACACAGGGGACGGTGCTAGTTGCTACAATTATAGATAATTAGAAACAATTACAGTGCTATGCAATGATTGTATTAAAAGCTGAAAAATAGGTTCATTACATAAGAATAAAAATGATAATTCTCAACTACTCTTTACCTATAGAAAATTTAGAAGCCCTCTACAGATCTGTTAACTCTCTAGATAAAAATTTTTTTAAAAAAAGGAAAGAATTTCAGTTCAATTACATAGTCTCCATCCCCAAGCCCCAGATGTTTCGAATCTTCCCAGAGCCTTCATTTATCATCACTGTTTAGTGCTGAGCACTGGCAGCAAACGAGGTCCTTTTCCAGATGGAGAGTCTTGGTGCTTCACTGTAGCCCAGCACAGGGCTGGCCTCCAGGGTCACCTCCTCGGAGCTTCAGAAGTCACACCATCGGCTCCGGCCGGGTAGCTCAGTTGGTTAGAGAGTTGTCCAAATTGCCAGCCAAGGCTGCAAGTTTGATCTCCGGTCAGGGCACAAACAAGAAGCAACAAATAAATACATAAATAGATGGAACAACAAATCAATGTTTCTCTCCCTCTGAAATCAATAATTTTTTTTTTAAAGTCACACCATCAACAGTGGGGGCCTAGGAAAGTGAACTAGTGTGCCCAGGAACAAATACTGTGGCAGAATAGAGAAAAAATGCTCATTGTTTACTAAAAAGAAGTTACAAAACAAAGTGATCTCAACCAAATAAGATGTGCAGGACGATCCCAACTGTGTCTAACGTGCACACATGCAGGGAGACTGACCGAAAGGACTTTTTCTCCGTTTTAGTAGACGCTGGGTGAACCAACGCGCTGTGAATAAATAGGTTGTCTGTTGTCAGGGCATAAACAAGGATAACGCTGTCCCTGTTTCTCTGTGCTGCCCCAGGGGAGGTGGACTGTAAGGAGATCGGAGACTGTGTCCCGGGACCAGGTGCCACGGCCCCAGACCTGTGCCTCCCTGCCCTGGATTACCTCAGGCGCTGCTCTCAGGTACGAGGATGCTCCCGGAGCCCCGGCCCTGACACCTGCCTCAGGACAGGCTTGCAAAACACCTGCAGGGGGCCTTTTGCTGAGGCCCGAGAGAAACACTGTCTGCTGTCTCTGCGTCGATTGGACTTAGATTGGGAGTGTACGTTTTTGTCCCCACCCCGTCCATGAAGGAGAGAGAGGACCTAGTGACAGTATACCAGAACACGCAGTTGGCTCCTGAGATCTCTGGAACTCGGTTAGTCCCAGTCGAGCTACCACGACCTCTGTGTTTGTGCCAGGCCGTAGAGGGCAGAGTCATGAAGTCGTGGGGGATCTTCCTGATGTACCAAGACATGGACGGTGGGGGAGCAGACAGCGAAGACAGACATAAAGAAATGTAAGAGGGATGTATTCAGTGAAGAGCTAGCAGAGAAACCCATGTGGACAGTGACCTTGAGCATGCCCCGTTCAATAAGGCTCTGTCCTTGCCCCTGGCAAATGCCTGTGGGACGAGGCGATACTCTTTCCTGGAAGCCCTGTCTCCTCTAGGCTTCAGGGGCACCCTCTCGCAGCTAGTTTTTCTCCTGTCTTCTCAGGTGGCGTCCCCAGGGCCCTTCTCACCCCTCGGTGATAGTGCTGAGCCCGTGGCTTTAGAAAGGACGCACGGCCCTGACTTCTTCCTCGGGGCCCCACGTGACAGGACTCTGGGCCCTTTGCACCTCGGATCCTCTGCTCTCAGTCACTGTGCTCCAGCCACACTCGCCTTCTGCCCCTCGAGTGCACCCGGCTCACTACACCCAGGGCTGCTGCTGTTCTCTCTGCCTGTAGTCTGTCCTCCTCAGGCCTCTGTAGGACCCTCCTTATCTTCCAAATCTCATCTGAATCACACCCTGCAGAGAGACCAGGGCTTGGAGTCCAGCAGCTCCCTGCTGGCATTCGGCACACACCTCGGTCACTCTCTGTAGTACCACCTGTCTCATTTTCTCTACACCATTGGTGTCAGAAATTTTATTTATTATAAAGGATGATTGTCTGCAAAACCCACAGGACAGGAACTTTGTCTGTCTCGCTCACAGCGGTTTCCCTGGTTTCTAGAACAGTAAGGGCACAGCAAGCACAGTCGTAATTTGCGAAGATAAGGATCCCGGGAGTTTGTTTCGGTAACAGAGATCCCTGGGGGGATGGCCTCCAGGTGACAAAGGGGAATAAAGAGCCCAGGGCAGTCTGTTCGCTCTGCTCCCCATACTTCGTCTCTGACCTCGCCCACGGGGTCCTCCTTTCCTCATTGCCCCCGTTCTTTGACGTGGGGTCACGTGAAGGGGAAAAGAGAGTCAGCCACCCGATTGGCCTGCAGTCTCTCTTCTCGGGGACCCTCGTCGACACTTTCTACCCTAGACAGAAGTTCTTGACATGTGTCACGGTTCCCTTGGTAGGTTTCTAAAAATGCAAAACTCATGGGCAATGGAGACGCTGAAAAAGTATTCATTGTGTTTTTTCCCTCCACCTTTTCGTTGCCATTGGATGCTATTTCATCCGCTCCCCGGGATAAATGCCCCGTGTGAGCCACCTCGTGAAGCCAAATCACAACCAACCAACTTTAAAACTTTCATCCAATGGCAGCTTTTGTGCTTTTCTCTCCCCTTTCGATTACTAGTGTATAATTTTATTGTTCTTTAACATCCAGAGTGTAGTTTTTTCCAATATGTAATTGAAATTTGGTATTTTCTATTTAGTTACTGGCCAAAATCTACAAAATGCCCATGAAGCCAATATTCCTTAGCGGGCGACTGGCTAGCTTGCCTCGCAGGCTTCAGGAGCAGTCGGCAAGCAGTGAGGATGGAATTGAGTCGGTCCTGTCTGATTTTGATGATGACACTGGTAAGTTAATGGATTAGACGAAGCCAGGTGGCTCACTATGTATGCATTCTCAGAAGCTGAAGCCATGAATTAAATAGCTCCTAGATCATGAATATCCATTTATGTTGTTACTGTTTGTGATTCTAAGAGCACAAGTCTACCTGAAGTGTCCATGGATGCTCCAAAAACATTTTACAATTGATGCCTCCAAACCTGTTCTTTTTAGAGGGAACCTTCCATCTAAAACCAGTGCAGGTTTGCAGATTCTGGTAAATATAATTTCTAACTTGGAATTCTCTTGAATTTAGCAAATTGGGATGTGGTTGCATTGGTGCATTGGTACTTAAATTGTCTGGTAATTGTCTCTTAATTCCTTCTAGAAAATACAATCATTACATAATTACTTCCCGCAGGACTATTTGGTTAGAGACTAGGGAAATTAAACCATTACTGGAGAATGAATCTATCTGTGACTGGTGAAGCTGAAGACTCATTAAAAGAGTAATTTTAAAGAATGTGTTTCAAATTAGTTCCCATGTAATTTCCTGTGAACCAGAGTTCACTCAGTAACTTTGGCCAATTCTTAGATCAGGTGCCTCTTGCCCCTACTTGCTGTCCTCTCAGATGACCCCGTCTTGTTTCTAGATGTAGAAATGGAAATGGCATCCTAAAAGGGGTCTAATATCTGGGGAATGGGTTGTTTCGAGTCCTAGAAAAAGACTTTTTAGGCAAGGCTTCTTAAATTTGCTTTCGTGTTTGTGTTTCATTTCTCTCCTGTTTTACTGTTCTATTACAAATTCATTTTGGGGGGCGGCTAGAAGATGTACAGTTTTCCATGGAGACTATAAATAGGAAAACCTCAGTAGTTCAGACAAGTTATGAGGAAGCACTGTAGGAAAACCTAATGTAGAGAACAATTAAAATATCGGAAATTGGCTAGATATTGCCTAATATAGATTTCATTCTAAAGATTAGATGAGAATAATTTTTACTTAGCATTGTAAACCTCCAACCTAGACAATCATAAGCAGAAGCTAATGTTGCTTATCTATACAATACAATCTTTAAAATAGTTGTAAATGGCTTCTATATATGTAACAACATTCCCTTCCCATTTATGCAAACCATTAGACCATTTTTTCTAGGCAGCCATCTTCTTGCGGACACAGTTCAGCCAAGCACTTAGAAGTTCCCCACAGTGTAAATTCATTGAAGGCTTTAAAGGTGTAATTATATAGGAAACATAGCTAAGTCAGAGAAAAGAATAAAAGTAAAGCTTTAAGTTAGTATTTACAATTAATTCTCACCATTGATATATTCTGAGATATCATTTCTCTGGTTTCCAAAGAAAAGTCAAATTGCTTTTCTTTCCCATGGAAATTAAACATATGTAAAACCAGACAGAATGCTACAGTGAATCGCCGTGTGCCTGTCACCCAGCTTCAAATAGTGTTAACTTACAGCCAACCTCATGTAATGTGTATCCGTCTACCCACACACTCACTCCCCCGTCTCCCTCACCCCACCCACTTCCTCCTTTTCATATCATTTTAAAGCAAATTGCAGACTTTAGTATGTGTTCTTTAGTTTTTTATTTTTTGTTTTTGTTTATATTTTTTATTATTGTTTATGCTGTTACAGTTGTCCCAATCCTTCTCCCTCCCCACCGCCCTCCACCCAACCCACCCCCAACGTCCATACCCAATCCCCACACTGTTGTCTAAGTCCCTGGGTCCTTCATACATGTTCTTTGACTAATCCCTTTACCGTCTTTCAAACAGTCTCCACCTCCCTCCTCCCCTCTTATCGCTGTCAGTCTATTCCATGATTCTATGTGTCTGGTTTTATTTTGCTCACTAGCTTATTTTGTTCATTAGATTCCTCTTATAGGCAAGATCATATGGTATTTGTCTTTCACTGACTGTCTTATTTCACTTAGCATAATAGTCTCCAGTGCCATTCACGCTGTCGCAAAATATAGGCGTTTCTTCTTTTTTCCTGCTATTTCGTTGTGTAAATGTACTACAGTTTTTTGATCCACTCATTTATTGATGGTCACTTAGGCTGTTTCCAGCACTTGGCTGTTGTAAATAACACTGCTATGAACACAGGGGGCATAAGTTCTCTTGAATTCGTGTTTCGGGATTCTTAAGGTATATTCCCAGCAGTGGAATTGGTGGGTCAAAAGATAGTTTCATTTTTAATTTTTTGAGGAGTTTCCATACTGTTTTCCACAGTGGCTGCACCAGTCTGCATTCCCACCAACAGTGTACTAGGGTTCCCTTTTCTCCACATCTTCGCCAGCACTTGTTTGTTGATTTGCTAATGATGGTCTTTCTGACAGGTGTGAGGTGATATCTCATTGTGGTTTTAATTTGCATCTCACTGACGGCTAATGATGTTGAGCATTTTTCAAATCTCTGGGCCCTCTGTATGTCAAATATTAGCATGTATTCTTTAAAGATGACAAACGACCATGTTATCACACCTAAAAATGAACAATAACTCTTTAATAACATCAAATAGCCATTATGTTAGATTTTCCAATTTTCTTAGATATGTCAGGATTCACATAAGATCCACACTATATGTTTGGCTGATATGTCTCTTAAATCCTTTTCGAGCTATAGGTTTTCCTCTCCAACTCTTTTTAACTCCTTTGCGATTTATTTGTTGAAGACGTGAGGCACTTTGTCCCATACTTTTCTCCATTTGGATTTTATTGGTTGCCCCCCCCTTTATGGTGGCACGTAACCTGTTTTTCTGTCCTCTGAGTTTTCTATAAATTAGCTTGTGCACACCTGCTTATGCAGGGTGGGGCAAACGTAGGCTTACAGTTGCTCACATGGCTGTCCAAATAATACAACATTTCATAAGTAATAACATAAGGATAAACTCTGTGTTTCACATACTCACAGCTGTAAGTCTGCTTTGTCCCACCCTATATTTTTAAGATTCATAAGAATTTCTTATCACCTAGTTTTATTATATTTATTATCCATGACTTTGGTTTTGCCTCCTATTAATGGGGACATTTCACATTGGGGAAGTAGTTTTTTATGGAAGTATTTTTAAATGCAGTCTTCTGATGCAATTTTATTTTTCAGGAAAATTAGAATTAAAATTAAACTGTAGAGTGGGCTATTTCTTATATTACTGTCATCCTTTCATGTGAAGCTAGGGAAATTGAGTCCTTTTTCTGCACAGCTTTCTGAGCTATAGGTTCAGATATTTCCAAAGACGGTGATGTGCTGAAATGTGGGCTCATATAAGTGCTTGCATAAATGGCAAGATTGAAACTATTTGAATCTAATAAAGAGAATTTCATGCTTTCCCCCTACCTAGTAATGAAGAGCACTAAAAGTTAGTATGTTGTCATTTTGAAAATAAAACTCTCAGAAGGAAGAGGAGAGTGTGTGCAGAGGGGCGTGCTGCTCAAGGCACATGACCCCGTCAGCACTGTGAGTGTCGTTTCCCCGCCTGTGAGTAGTACATCCAGCGACCTGTATGTGGACAGGACCGAGAGGGCACCAGAATTGCGAACTGCCGTGGAGGCAGGTAAATTTAAAATAATTTGTAGAAACCAGATGAATGACCCTTGGAAAAAATGGGGCAGAGCAAATTTTTTTAGAAAGGGCAAAGAAAATAGATGAGCACAAGCAACAAAAGAAAAAAAACAGGTAACTTAGGCTTCAAAATTAAAAGCTTTTATGCATCAAGGGACATTATCAAGAAAGTGAAAAGACAACCTAAAGAACAGGAGAGCGTATTTGTAAATCATATATCTGGTACAGTTTTAATATCCAGAATATATAAAGAATTCCTAAAACTCAACAACAAAGAGGTAAACAGCCCACTGTAAAAATGGGCAAGGAGGCCCTGGCTGGGTGTTGCAGTTGGTTAGAGCTCATCCCAATGCGCCAAGGTTGTGGGTTCGGTCCTTGGTCAGGGCACATACAAGAATCAAACAATGAATGCATAAATACGTGGAACAACAAATCAGTTTTTCCCTTCCTCTCTCCCTTCCTCTCTCTCTAAAATCATTGAAAAAAATTTTAAAGTGTGCAAGGAACATGAACAGATATTTGTCAAAAAAAAAGGTATACAGATAGCCTATAAGTGCATGAAAAGATGCTCAATATCATCAGTAGGAAAATGTGGATCAAAAGCATGATGAGGTACTAGTTCGCACCTACTAGGATGGTGATCGTTTTTAAAAATACAGAAAATAAGTGGTGGCAAGGACGTGGAGAAATTGGAACCTTCATGGGAATGTAAATGATGCAGTTTTTATGGAAAACAATTTTGGTGGTTCTCCAGAAAGCTAAACAGAATTGCCACATAACCCAGTAACGGCACTCTTAGGTGTACACCCGAGAGATCTGAAAGGAGGGACTGCACACGTACTCCAGTGCTCCCTGCACTCTTATTCACATCAGCCGAAATGTAGAGCGAACACAGGCGTCCAGCAGATGAATGGACAAAATGTGGTGCACACGTAGCCACAGAAAGGAACGAAATTCTGATACATGCCACCACACGGATGTACCTTGAAAATGTTATGCCAAGTGAAATAAGCCAGACATACAAAACAACAAATATTTTATGATTCTACTCACATAAAATATCTAGAATGGGTAAAATCAGACAGAGACAAAGTAAATTAGAGGTTACCAGAGGGGCTGGAGTGAGGGGAGAATTATTGCTTAATGATTGTAGAGAATTTCTGTTTGGGGAGATGAAAAGTTTTGGAAATGGACGGCCGTGATGGTGGTACAACACCGTGCGTGTAATTGACAGCACTGAACTGCACACGTGAAAACGGTTAGGATGGCGCTTTGTTACGTGTATAATCGGGTAATACTCTTAGAGGATTGACTAAGGTGATAGAGCTAAAAGGACATTATGTTATTTTGCCATCGTCCACTCCCAAGAAATCTGACAATCATTTCATGTACAATTTACAACCGTATTGCCTTCTTCCTGCAGGGGAATAAGGCAGACATTTGAGTGGCTTTTTTTCCCCCCTTTGACTTGTCAGAACAGGTAAATCACAGTCAGCCCGTTTACAAGCCCTGAGGGCTGCCTTACAGGGGGATGCCTCCCGTGGGCAGAGCTCGTGGCAGTTTACAGACCTCTTTTACACTTGACCTCGCAGTGATTCTGTATTATGTTTTGCCAAAATTCCCAGAGGCCTGGTTCTTGCTTTCCAGGGCTGATAGAAGTCTGGATCATCCTGCTGGAGCAGCTAACAGCAGCTGTGTCCAACTGTCCGCGGCAGCACCAACCGCCAACCTTGGACTTACTCTTCGAGCTGTTGAGAGATGTTACCAAAACACCTGGTGAATATTTCTATGTGTATCATTTGGGGCAGGTGTTAGACAGACAGTGTTTTTCAGGAAGGTATTTCCATAAGTGCCTACCTGTTTCACTGCTGTACCCTAGACAGCATAGTAGGTGCTCAAATAAATATTTGTTGACTATGATGCAGTGATGTTTAAGGTATGCCCTATGATTATTTACAAGTCTTCCCACCAGTCCATTTACAAATAATGGTGGCCAGCTAGTTGAATGTGTTGGAGCTCTATAATAATCAGGCCAAGGCTGTGGAATCAGTCCCTTCGTGAGCAGTGGCTTTAATCTGTTCCATAAATACAACCTTCTTCTTTGGCTGGACCTCACATGCTCTTGGCCGTAGAGCTGTCGGTAGGACTCACCGTGTCTACTGCTGACATAAACGAACCACTCAGTCTGTGTGCAGTATCAATGCAGCAACATCATGACTGTATGAAGGTCTCAGGTGAGTAGATTTGGGAAAAGACATTTAGTGATCACCTAGTACCTTGATAGTGCAGGAAGAGAATATCCCTTAGAAAGTTATTTCTTGTTCTGAATTGAGGTTAGTATACACACTTACTCATCTAAAGTTTCCCAAGATTAAGGGAATTTTTATAGAAATTTTAGTTTTCACTAACAGAATCAGAACCACAAAAGAAACCACTAGTTTATAGTAATAAGAGGGGTTTTGTATTCAATATAAACTAATGAAGACTTGATAATTGATACTGTTTTAAAATCTATTGTGAAGTTTATATCGGAATTTTTTTCAGGAAAATCATCATAGCTACTCTCATACGTTATTAAAAAGTTAAATGCTTTTTTGTGATTAGAATTTTAAAAATTTATCTTTCTCAAAGATTTTCGTTGTGGCATTGTGTGTAAAGCAAAATGGAGAAACACCCTAAATGTCCACCACAAGGGAGTGGATAAGTGAACTGCTGTGTAAACAGACAATGGAATAGTATTGGCAATAAAAATCAGGAGCCTCTCAGTTTGCTGACAGGGAATGGTCTCTAGCACACACTGTTAAGAGCAAAATATCAACATGTAGACCAAGATTTACATGATCCCATTTATGTCAAAGTCATAAAAACAAAACCCTATTTTTCTGTAAAAATATGTACTTGCATTTTAAGGATAGTTTCTTATATGCATATATGTATCTGTATGTTAACATCTGGCAACTAGGTAGTAGGTCAAGATACCTAAGCTTTATTAGTACTATTTGAATTTTTATGAGCGTATTCATGTAGCACTGGGTAACTAAAATCATGCAGAAACAAAAAAGAAAAGTGCCATCAAAAACCTATATTCCCCAGTCAGTGGTCAATGGTTTTTCCTTGCACCTTCTCAGAGAACGGGGGCGCTTCTTCAAAAGCGGTTGGCATTGCCAAGAGACAAGCCAAGAGCTTCCCTGGTATCTCAGGAGAGTCGCTGAGATCACAATTCTGACGCTGACTTTTCTTTTCCAGGGCCGGGGTTTGGGATCTATGCAGTTGTTCATCTTCTCCTTCCTGTGATGTCCCTCTGGCTCCGCCGTAGCCATAAAGACCATTCGTACTGGGATGTGGCCTCCGCGAACTTCAAGCATGCCATCGGTCTGTCCTGTGAGCTGGTGGTGGAGCACATTCAAAGCTTCATACACTCAGGTACCTGTAGTGCGCAAGCATTTGGCATGGAATATTTCTTTAGTCAGCAGCCACATGGTCTAAAAGTGCTAACTTAGTAAATCCCTGATGCTCACCAGTGTGTGATTTTTGTCTGGGAAATTATTAAAATAGAATTACAAGGTCAATGCCAGCCTTCTAATAATAGGTTGTCAAAAAGAAAATTGGTACCTATGTGTCCTATACCCAGTGATCAAACAGAATATTTGAAATATATGTGCAGCCCAAAGTAAAATACCTGATAAGATCTAGGATATCTGTACATTAGGAGAGGGGAGGCAAATTCAGTTACATAGTAAGTTTAAAGAGAATAAATATCCCTGTGGCCTGGGGGTGAGGGAAGGGTGTATCCTATTGGCCTGCTTCATCTGGGCCAATATGAAGGGGGGAGCTACATGGAGGAGGCAGTGTTTTAGAAAAGGCTGACATTAGGGGCAAGAAGTTGATTAACAGGAATGAAGAGAAGTTTCTTTTAATACCTGTGGCACTTTGCAAAAAAGCTTTGAAAGAGTGGAGTGGACGGTGTGTTGAAGCCAGACACGGGGGAAATGTGACCGCGCTGGTACCGGTGGAGCAACATTAGTGAATACAGGCTCCAGCTCATGATTTTGCTGTGGAAGATCTGGAACTTCGAGAGCCGGAGAAATAGTGCTGCCGGCTCGAGGTTACAAACAAAAGCGAAAGGCACACAGAACTGGAAAGGAAGGGGGCGGCGAGAGGGGGGCGGTAAAGAAATTATTGAGAACTGGACCCCAGATGAAAGTCGAAAAGCAAAGATAGGAAACAGTGTCTCCACTAAGCTTAGTAAAGTGATTCCGGGGGCTGGGGGAGGGGAGGAGAGGGGCGCTGTCCGGAAACCATTGAGAAAGAAGAGGAGTGGGTGTTTCCACGTGGGGGCGATCACCGCGTCCCTAGGGGTAGATATATTCTTGACCAGGTCATTGCTTCGCACAGTCTGGGACCCTTGAGGACCCAACCGAAGTTTGCTTTTGTGGCATCACAGGGACTTTGAGGGAAAGAACACTGCTGTATTCCTCCACCTGGGCACATGGAACGTGATTTTTGGAAGTCTCATTTTCTTTAGCCTGGGGACAGTGTGGAGACTGAAGCCAGACTGAAAGGTCTAGACAATGGTAGAACAAGAAAGATTTTTGCTTGTTTGTTTTCCAACAGCATCTAATCCAATTTAATTCGACTATCAGCAGCATAGGAAGTATATTTTATTTTTCCCTCCTTTTTATAAGAATTTCAATTTTTTACTAGCTAGTTTTCAGGCTACATAATATCATGTTCTACTCTACATAGATAAATTACATACTTAACTTTGAAAAATGTACATCAACACCTAAAGTGAACCACATATTTCATCTTGATATGGCAAAAATGGATGTACATATTTCATCACTCAGATATTTTTCAACCACTCGGACTTTCCCCTTTTGCTGTAGTTGTCACTGCCAGCCATTCATTTAGTGGCGAGGAGTGACCCCCTGCGTTGCTTCTCCTTGTAGACATCAGGTATGAGAGCATGATCAACACCATGCTGAAGGACCTCTTCGAGCTGCTGGTCGCCTGTGTGGCCAAGCCCACGGAAACCATCTCCAGAGTGGGCTGCTCCTGTATCAGGTGAGAGGGAGGCGGCTTGGCTCTCTGTGAAGTCGGAGTTGTCATTATAAAATCCCAGGGAGTTAAATTATTTTCTGTGGAAACAATCTACTCTTCAGATTATTTTTTCTAAAAATGAGTATGTGCTTATGTCTTCACTTCGGTGTTCAGTTGCCACATTATACACAGTACTGTGCAGCACAGAGAGAGATAGAAGCCAAGGTCCCTACCGGCAGGGAGCAGACAGCCTATTCTACAGGACATAAAGGGACAGTCATGTGAAAAGTCACGACAGTCATGTGAAAAGTCACAACAGTCAGGAGTAACTGTGAATGCCAAGAAAGGACAGGAGGGGAGGAGGGTGATCACCAGGGCTTTCTGTAGTAATGACACTTGGTCAGATCTCCCAAGATAAGCTTTTTGACAAGTGGGGACTTTGCAAGCAGGAGAATAGCCTGAGTACATGGAGAGAAGAATTACAAGTGACAGCAGGGGGGTTTATTGTTTGGTTTGTTATGTGTGGAGGAGTTGTGGACAACGGGGCTAGAATGGAGAACAATGCAGAATAATCGCAGTCTTGCATGCAAGCCTAAGTGTAAACATTGACCTGTTGACGTTTTTACATGAAAATGGGTTAGGAAGTAGTCGTATGACAATGAAAACCCAGATGGCCCAGAGGCAAGAGTGACGAGAGACAGCAAGACTTGTAAGGAAACTGTGGAATGAATGTGTGTACGCGCCTGTAAGGGTCTAAGTTGGTGTCAGTAAAATGTATGGCTTTCAGACTTCTAGTTTCTTTTGGCAGGTACGTCCTCGTGACGGCGGGCCCTGTGTTCACGGAAGAGATGTGGAGGCTGGCCTGCTGTGCCCTGCAGGACGCGTTCTCTGCCACACTCAAGCCCGTGAAGGTAAAGTGCTCAGAGCACGCCCGAGCAGGGTCCAGTCCTCCTCAGCTACCCGGTGGCCCGGCACGTTGGCCACCTGCATTCTGCCTTGCTCCTCCTAGCAGGCGGTGTCACTTGAAATCTTGCAGAGGGTTAAAAATCAGCGGTTGGGTCAGTACTATTGTCCCAGACACAGTGACATTGTCAGACTCGAGACAGAACCAGGAGCCACGAACCCAGACGCACCCGGTGAACGCCTGCTGTTTCTCCCCAGGATCTGCTGGGCTGCTTCCACAGCGGCACCGAGAGCTTCAGCGGGGAAGGCTGCCAGGTGAGGGTGGCGGCCCCCTCCTCCTCCCCCAGTGCCGAGGCAGAGTACTGGCGCATCCGAGCCATGGCTCAGCAGGTAAGGGCTTTTGATCCCAGGGGTTCTAGAAGCTTGGCATGCTGCTGGGAGTCCTTCCTGAAGGTCCTCTATCACCAGGCTGTCTTTCATTCCCATAGGGGCCTACACCCCCTGCCTCCGACCTCTCGCCAGTACCCTTCTTTGCCAGAAGTGACTTGAACCCAATCAGCAGCATTATGGTCCTTCCCACCATCATTTGTTTGTTGCATCCTCCAGAGCCCAGATCAAATCGGGTCCTTTTCCCACTTTGTACCTGGTTCGGTTTGCTTGGACTGCTTATAAGTATTTGCTTAAATATGATTGTTACTACTAGACTATGAATGCCTACGGATGGCAAATTTATTTGATATTTTTCTATTCTCCCAAAGTACAGAGCTTAACATCAACAAGCATCTTAATAAATCTGAGGTGAATGCAGCTGATCAGTAAAATGAAAATGTACTTACCCATGCAGGTTCACCATGTACTCTTCTTCTGACACACGTCAGAAGTTATAATACATCTAATCATTCCTAGGGAAGCAAAAGGGGTGGTCTTCCAAGGGGGTGGTTTCTCTAAAAATTAGCTCTTACACCTGGCTAGATAAAGAACATTCCCAGGAGCAGGCAGTGGTCCTTCAACCACGTCCCACCGCACAGGGGGAATGAGGAGATGCCGGTGGACTCCTTTTCTGAAACACATCATTAATGAGGAAGAACAGCAGAGACCACTCGGCGAGCCTCCCACTTCCTAATATCTCTCTTTCTTCCTCAATCCCAAACCTCCCTCCTATATTTACTCTTCGCATAACCCAGTATTCCATAATCTGATAATTCTTACAAAATTTGGAAAGAAAGAGTTCCTTAAAAATACTCCTGTTTTCAAAGGGAAGTAGTGAAAGTAGGTTAAATCATGCACAGCGAAATCTTTTGGGTCAGAACCCAGGAAGTGGTTGCCCTCCGTCACTCCTCCCGTCAGGACTAGTGATGTAGCCCATCTACTTACTCTCCAAACTGTGGGCGAGTCCTGATGAACTTCTTTTATTTTTATTTTTTTGTATATCACAATCAGGGGATTTCTTGTACAAACACAGCCCCTCTTCATTGACTTTTAATTAATATTAAACACCAGTGCCTGCTCTACGGAGTGTAATGCATTACCATATGCTAGAAGTAGTGGTATTGTTAGTGTCAGCAGCCAACATTTATTGAATATTTGCTCTTCTGTTCTAACGCTTTGCCTGCATAATACATAAATCATTCATTTCATTGTCTCGACAAATATACGAGGTAGGAAACCATTATCAACCTCATTCTATAGGTGGGAAAATGAGGAGAGAGAGTCAGCAACTTGCCTCAGCCACCCAGCTAATCTCTGAGTCAGGTGTGGGGTGGCGGGGCCCTGAACTGTACCTCTGTGTATCCTTACAGGTGTTTATGCTGGACACCCAGTGCTCACCAAAGACTCCAAACAACTTCGATCATGCTCAGTCCTGTCAGCTCATCATTGAACTGCCTCCTGATGAAAAGCCAAATGGACACACCAAGAAAAGGTAAGGTGTTTACAAATAGGAAAGTCCGTTTATTCCCAGCTCCTGCTCATTGTAGTCCAAGCGTTCTCTAAGAATACTGAAATTTGCAGTGTCATTTAGCAGAGGTTTTCATAAGGAATTGTTAGCCTGTTAACCACATTTCCTGCATTTCAGATGTATTTGTTTGTAGGGCTGCCACAGCAAAGTACTACAAACTGGGCAGCTTAAACAACAGAAATTTATTTGCTCCCAGTGCTGGAGGCTGACAGTAGAGAGTGAGGTGTGGCCAGGGTTGGTTTCTTCTAGGTTTCTGGATGGCTGTTTCCTCCCTGTGACTTCCCGGGTCTTCCCTCTGTGCCCGTCTATGTTCTCACCTCCTCTTTCATAAGGATACCAGTCACACTGGATTAGAATCCCCCCTAAAGACCTCTTCTGCATCTAATTATTTCTGTAGAGACCTTTCTTCAAAGCTCGTCACATTCTGAGGTACTGTGGGTTAGGCATACAACTCAGCGTGTCCATGGCATCGTACACATGGTAGTTATTTTAATAATTGTAGTTTGAGGTGTGACCCGTATGTATCAGTGAGAAATACATAAAGTTCTCATGAGCTAATAGCTGTCAGGAGACAGAAGGAGATCTGGGCCCTGCCACGAGAAACCTGTCCTTCCTCAATATGGGCAGACCTCAGGGGTCTGGCAGGTTCGGCTCCACAGCACCATGGTGACAAAGCAAGTAGCAGAACAAAACAAGGCATAGTTTTTTTGCGGGTGGAGGTCTTGCCTTCAATTGTTAAAGATCACAGCATCTGCCAAGTGCAGGAAAACGACGTGGGTCTGTACCGTCATCCTGCCTGAGAACTCCTGGTCTTGAAGGTGAAGGCCGTGACTGAAGTTTTCCATGTTTAAACTTCCAACAAACGAATCGTGATGATGATAATGATTTGAGCACAATATGTGAAGTCTAGTGATGAGATATGGCCACTCCCATTTGTCTCTGAGGAAACATTCAGAGAGGCTGAGCCACTTCACCAGGGACACACAGCTGGGAAGTGGTGGAGCCAGAATCAAGACTATTTCTATTTTAGGGAGAGTGTGTGATTTTTCCAAAAGTGAGCGGCGTAGTACAGCAGTTTGATTTAAAAATTGTGGCTGGGAATTGCACCTAATGGTTGTATTAGTCAAGTGTGTGGTACATACAAAAGAATATGTGGAAAGTTCAAAAGTTAGAAAAAAATAAATGAAAACTAAAATAACTACGCACCTATCACCCACCTTCAGAAACAGAATTTTACCAATATCCTGTGTGCCCTCCCCATTCTACACCCTGTCAGCCCCTCTCCTGCCAGTCACTCATTTTGTAGGTGTTGATCGTTTTTCTCTACTTTGAGTACCAAGTGTTGTATGTTCCTTTCCATATCTTTAAAACAATGGTCTAGTTCAGACTTTCAATTTTTTTCCTACCTGTTTTCTTTTTTTTATTTCTAGCTCCCTTCCACCCAATTATTCTTGCTGAAAATATTTTTTGAAGTAAAAGTGGGGGAAAGGAGTAATGGACTGAATTCACATTATAAATAATACAGGAAAATAGTCTACTATTTCTATGCTTTTGGCTTAAAAGTTTTAAAACATTAAGATTAAAAATTTATCAACATGGTTCATCCATTTACTTGGTATTTTTAACGGATACTTAGCCCCTCAATGAAATAAAGTAAAACACACACACGAAAACATGAAAATTTTTAGCACAGGCCATTATACCTAAAGCATTCCCAAACATTCTTTGAGCGTTTTACATTCTTGGATTTGATGCAGGTGAAGTCCATATAGGCTGCAGTATAAGATGAGTTAGACCTAAGAAAAGTTTGTATATGCTGGTCAGCTGCATCCTGAAAGGTCCATATGGAAATCACCCATGGAGAAGAAAATATATCTAATTTAAATCCAGACTGTAACTCTTAAAGAGAAATCTGGGTTTTGTTTTTAAATCAGTATGACATTGATAACCCTAAGCTTTACACAGTTCACATCATCTTAACGGAGCTTTAGGTTGTACCATTGACCCTGAACAACATGGGTTAGGGGTGCCAACCTCCCACCGGTCAAAAATCCACATTCAACTCCCTCAAAATTAAACCACCTGTAGCTTACTCTTGACCAAGAGCCTTAATGATAATACAAATAGTTGATTAACACATATTTTGTATATGCATTCTTACAATAAAGTAAGCTAAAGAAAAGGAAATAGTATTAAGAAAATCATCATAGAGAAAATATATTTACAATATTTATTGAAAAATGTCCATGGGCACTCCGAACCCATTATCTCTTAAGTCAGCCACTTCCTATGCAGCTCATTCTCAGTTATCCGGTCTGGACACTTGCTTTCCTTTGCTCTTTGCATCAGACGCAGAATGGGAAGGTGTACGTTTCAGCACTCACAGTCCCCTTCGTAAAGGGTGGGCTGAGAACAAGGTTGAAACACTTGGGTACCACAAATTGAAAAATTACCTGTTGATTTTTGTTTGCTTCAGATCTTTCTTAAGAGTTGCATGTCTATAAGCAGTTGTTTTACTTTTTGGATATCTTTCTGAAATTTGGATCTCTTCACCATTGCTTCTTTGTCCACTGTTTTCTTATTACTGTATCATTTAGCGTGAACCTAAAGTAAGGGGATTTTCTGTCCTTTTTCACATGCACAGTGAGCCATTTTACATCCTAAACCACCAAAGGAAGTATCTTGGTTGATAGAGCTGTTCCATTATTCAAACATGACCTTGCATCAGCCCTCTTTTTAAATGTTTGCTGGCAAAGGGCTTTCCATTTCTCAGGGACGGTACCAGAAAATATCCTGTGGGCTACGGTGGTTATTCCTTCAGAAGACTGGTCAAACTCACTCTTCTGGTTGTGCTTCCTATGCAGGGATCCGGGCTGCCAGGGCAGTTGGGGATGACAGTGACGTGTCGGAGCCATTTCTCAAGCACAGCATTTCTTCCAGGCAGTGGTCTGTTCAGGCGCCTGCGCAGACCACCAGTGTTGGTTTTGTCTGAGACACAGCACTACTCTCACCCAACTTTCCCCCAGGCCCGCGAGGACTTCACAGTGCAGTGAGGCAGACAGACAAGGGAATAGGAGGATTTGCCTTCTTAGTTAGGCTCCTACAGTTGTGCACACGAAGCCCTAGACCAGCCTGGCACCTTTGAGAGCCCTCTGCTTCAGAAGAATGCACACTCAGGGCCCCTAATACCTTTAGTAACTTACCAAAAATGACTTACATAGGAACTGAGGAGTGGGAAGAGAGAGTTAGTGTTTAACGGGAATAGAAGTTTTGATCAGGATGATGAAAAAAGTACTAGAAATAAAGAGTGGCAACAGTTACCCATCATGGTATAACCACTGAATGCCACCAATTGCACTTTTTAAATTGGTTAAAATAGTAATTTTCTCATGTATATCTTCCATAAAAATAATAAAGTTCCTTAAGTGGTACATTAGTAAGGCTTCTGGGTTGTGAGCCACAGTTCTTCACTGCTTCCTCATTCCATGTTTGCTGAGCATTCTGTTTTTCCCCAGTGAACCGCTGCATGAAGAGCAAGGTGAGTCTTTAAATGTAGGGAAGGATTTTTGTTCTTTTCTGCCGGTTAAAAAGAATTTTTCCAAGGACGTCAGTGCCGTGATAAAGTGACACTACCCCTTTGCGTCTCTTTTCCAATATCAACTGGGCGGACACCTATAACCCAACGAAGCCTCCTCTACTCAACACGAGAGGATGCCAGAGAGAGGCACACACTGATACCTCTGAAAGTGGGCGGGTTGGGACGATTAGAGGAGGCAGAACAAGAGGACAGACAGGGACGGCCCTGCAGACCTGGCTGCTGCAACTGAGCTCACTGCCCCAGCAAATGCGGTGGAGGAGATAGGGTGCAGCCCCCCACAACTTGGCAGAGGGCAAGAGGGTCAGCGTCTGATAATCTGGCTCCCTTCCCCATTGTGGTGCTCGCAGCCCCAGAGACCAGTAGCCGCAGAGAAGATACATCTATGATCTCCTGGCCATGGCACAGCAGCACCACTCGCCACAGGGAAACGGGCAGAAGCCAAATGGGCTTGAGAACCCACTGCCACCCCAGCCTGCCTCATCCCCTCACCACAGTGGTGCCCAGAGACCCCAGCGACCCGAGCACAGTGAAGGCACCCATCACCCTGGTCACACAGATGATCGCTCCCACAATGGCTTTGGAACCTGCTGACTTGTTAAAATCAAAAAGTACCTAAATAAGAAAGATGTTCACCACTTCAAATGCACCTACAGAGGAACAACCCAGGTCGCACAAGTAGCCCAAAACGAAAATACCAAATCTCCGGGAACCAAAGTCATGGAAGAATGTGACCTAAATGATAGAGAATTTAAAACAGTCAGTTCAGTGAG
Source organism: Desmodus rotundus (assembly GCF_022682495.2). NCBI lineage: Eukaryota > Metazoa > Chordata > Mammalia > Chiroptera > Phyllostomidae > Desmodus > Desmodus rotundus. The sequence continues at coordinate 83,289,880 of NC_071397.1, forward strand.
CTCAGGAATAAAATTAATGAAGAGAAGGAGTGTTTTACCAAAGAAATTGACGCTCTGAAAAAGAGACAAATTCTGGAGCTGAAGAACCCAATAAATGAGATGGAGAATGTGACCACGGGGAAGACAGTTAGCAAGCTCAGAGACAGAAGCCTAGAAAGGATTCAGGCGGAAAAGGAAAGAAGAGTAAGATTTTTTAAAAAATGAAAGAACTGTATGGGAACTACCTGACTATGTTAGAAAGGAAAACATAAGGATAACAGGTGTCCTGGAATTATAGGAGAGGACAGAGAGCCTATTTAAAGAGCACGCAAGTGCAAGAAATGAACAACAACAAAAAAAACCCTAATTATCTAAAGCAAAAACACCTTCTCTAAGACACATTTTATTTTTTTTAAGATTTTATTTATTTTTAGAGAGAGGGGAAAGGAGAGAGAAAGAAAGGGAGAGAAACATCAATGTGTGGTTGACTCTCATGCACCCCCTACCAGGGACCTGGCCAGCAACCCAGGCATGTGCCCTAACTGGGAATTGAACCGGAGACCCTTTGGTTCACAGGTGGGCACTCAATCCACTGAGCCATACCAGCCAGGGCTGTTAAGATATATTTTATATTAAAACTGTCAAAAGTCAGTGATGGAGAGAATTCCCAAGGCAGCCCGGAGGAAAAACACAGTAACCTACAAAGGAAACTCCATCAGGCTGTCATTAGATTTCTCAGCAGAAACTCTACAGGCAAGGAGAGAATGAGTGATGTATTCAAAATATTGAAAGACAGAAACCACCAGCCACGAATGCTCTACCCAGCAAAGTTATCCTTCAAATATGACGAAAACTAAAGGCTTTCCCAGACCAACAAAAGCTGAGGGGACTGGGCACCACAGGGCCTACCTTACAAGCAATGCTGGGAGGAGCTCTGCCACCTGAAACAAAAAGACAGCAGCCCACAAAACTTTGAGTAAGGTGACAGAGAGAAGCAGAAAATTGCCCCTCTCTTTCAGAATAGGGTGTTAAACAATTATACACAAAGGTTAAAGAGGAAAAAGCATAAAAAATAATTAGAATTCCTTCAGTTTGGTGATGAACATGCAACGTAAAAAGGCATAGTTCATGACAAGAAAAACATACAAGGGGAGGGGTACAAGGAGGGAACTTGTAGAGGCAAATGAAGGGAACACACTATGAGAAGGAAAAGGACTATTTTATCTACGATATATTTTATACAAACTTCATGGTAACCGCAGAACTGAGATATGAAACAGTAAAGAAAAAGAAAGAAGAAACAAAGTCAGCACAGAACCCACTAAGCTACAATAGCCGACAGAGACACGAGAAAAATAGTGGCGATGCAGAGCAATCAAAAACCACAAGATACAACGGCGGTAGTAAGTCCTAGTGTATCAATAATCACCCTAAATGCAAATGGACTGAACTCACCAATCAAAAGGCACGGAGTAGTGGGACTGCTTATAAAACCAGACCCAACTATTGGGTTTGCCAGGAAGTCCATTTACTTTTTTCCAGAAAATAAAAGACACATTTTTCATTTTCACCAATAACTGTATTGATCTGGATATTTTGAGTATGGCGACTATCTCCCACTATTGGCTTCTAGTGGGTGGAGGCCGGGGTGCTGCTCAACATCTCCCAATGCATAAGGCAGCCCCACAGCAAAGAATTAGTTGGCCAAAATGTCAGTAGTACCAGAAAACTTTACAAACCGCTTTTGACATGTTCGATCAATCACAGCACCTTCTCCATAAACTGCACAAATCTTTTTGCATTTCAGTTATGTTTTTATGTTTCTTGGTAAAATAACATATAATACACCAAATAATAATAATATCATATAATACACCAAAAATGTTGCATATCTTCTTCCGATCTTCAATATTAAAATGGCTGCACAAAAATTCACCAAGTTTCATGTTTTTTTTTTAAGTGCACACTGATATGACAGCTGTCACAATACAGTTTAACTAAATTGTTCCAAATGAAGTTAAAGACGACTAAGCACTACTAGAGCCATCATACAGAAAAAAACGTGACGGACTTTGTGGCCAACCCAATAGTAAGAGACTTTAACACACCAGTGGATAAATTATCCAGACAGCAAATTTAAAAAGATTGAAATCATCTGAAGCATCTTTTCATACCAGGGTACGAAACTTGAAATCAACTACAATAAGAAAGCTGGAAAAATCACAAATATTTGGATATTAAACAACATGCTACTGAACAACTCTTGGATCAGTGAAGAAATAAAAGAAAGCAAAAGATACATAGACACAAATGAAACTACAGCGTATCAAAACCTTTGGAATGCAGCAAAAGTGGTACTAAGAAGGAAGTTTATAGCAATATGGGTCTATCTCAAGAAACAAGAAAATTCCCAAACAATCTAACACTATACCTTAAATAAGTAGAAAAAAGAATAAAGCAAACCCCAAATCTGTAAAAGGAAGGAAATAATATCTGCAGAAATAAATGAGAGACTAAAAGCAATAGAAAACATTAATGAAACTAAGAGCTGGCTTTTTGAAAAGAGGAACAAAATTGACAAACCTTTAGCTAGGCTGACGAGGGAAGAGAGAAGACTCAAAATCGGCAAGGAGAGAGGAGAAGTTATAGCATGTCACAGAAATACAAAGAATCATAACAGAATACTGTGAGAGGCTATATGCACCAAATTGGACAACCTAGCAGAAATGGATAAATTGTTACAATCATGCAGCCTCCCCAAAGTGAGTCATGAAAAAATAAAAAATCTGAATAAACTGATCACTAGTAAGGATTCTGAAACAGTAATCAAAATCTCCCAAAAAATAAAGTCTAAGACCAGATGGCTTCACTGGTGAATTCTACCATACTGTCAAAGAAGATTTAATACCTATTCTTCCCAAACCCTTCCAAAAAATTGAAGAGGAGGGAATGCTTCCTAACTCATTTTAGGAGGCCAACATTATCCTGATACCAAAACCAGGTAAGGATGCATCAAAAAAAGTTATATGCCAATATCTCTGATGAACATAGATGCAAAAATTTTTAACAAAATACTAGCAAATCAAATACAACAATGTGCTAGAAGGACCACACAGCACCATCAAGCAGGATTCATTTCAGGGATGTGTGAGGATGGCTGAGCATCCGCAGCTCAATGCGACACACCACATCAGCAGAATGAAGGGAAAACTCACCTGTTCAATAGATTCCGAAAAAGCGTTTCACATGATACAACATCCATTTATAAAAACTCAATAAAATGGGTATAGAAGGAAAGTACCTCAACACAATAAAGTCCACGTATAACAAATCCACAGCTAACATCACACTCAGTGGTGCAAAAGTAAAAGCTTTTGCTCTGAGAACAGGAGGAAGACAAGGATGCCTACTCCCTCCTCTCTATTCGACGTAGTACTGCAAGTCCTGGCCACAGCAATCAGGCAAGTAAAAGAAATAAAAGGCACCTCAATTAGAAAGAAAAAAAATAAAACTGTCACTATTTGCAGACAACATGATTTTGTATACAGAAAACATTAAGGACTCCATCAAAAAACTTAAAAAATAATAAACAAATGCAATGAAATTGCGGGATACAAAAATCAATATACAGAAATCTGTTGTGTCTTTACGTACTAATAAAGAACTATCAGAAAGAAATGAAATAATCCCATTTACAATAGCAACAGAAAGAATACAATACCTAGGAATAAACTTAGGAAAGGAGGTAAAAGACCCGCACACTAAAAACTGTAAGATTGTATTGAAAAAAACTGAAGACGACCCAAAGAAATAGAAAGATAGTCCATGTTCTCGGGTTGGAGGAATAAACATGTTCACGTTATCTAAAGCAATCCGCAGATTCAGTGCAATCCCTACTAGAATGCCAGTGGTATTTTTCACAGAAATAGAACAAAACTGTTTGGCTCTCCTTCATGTCACGCGCTGGAAGCGCCCAACCGTTTATATACAGGGTCCGGCAGAAGTAACGCCTGCGTGAGTGGTTGGTAGGGTACGTGAATGTCTTGCACGAGATGGACCTCAATTCGAACATTTCACCTAATGTGTCATACGGTGTGCTTGAGTGCGATGTTGTTGTGTTACAGAATGACATGCTTATGACTTCGTAATACAAGAATTTGTAAGTTAAAAAGGGGGGCAATATTTGTGCCGGACCCTGATGCATGCAGGGGTGTCCAACCTGCGGCCCAGGGTGGCTGTGAGTGCAGCCCAACACATAATCGTAAATTTACTTAAAACATTATGAGATTTTTTTTGTTTTCGTTAGTGTTTGTGTATTTAATGTGTGGCCCAAGACAATTCTTCTTCTTCCAGTGTGGCCCAGAGACACCAAAAGGTTGGACATCCCTGAAACAGTTAATCCTGTTAAATGATTTTAGCCCTTACTAAAGTTTAGAAAACTAGACTTTAGTAAGATTGCTAAAAACTTCTGGTTTAAGAAAAGAAGTCTAGTTAAAATTAATAAAGCTCAACAGAAATTGTTACTTTTTGATTTGATATGTTAATTTATTACTCATAACTATAAAAGGAAATGAAATGTGTCCTATCCCAAAATTGTGCCTATATAAAACAGTTGTTATAAAACTCTTCTATTATTTTCCTAAGGCTTATACATAATTGTTCATCGGTATCATAACAATTCTATAGCTCCTAGACTTTAAAAAGTGTCAGGAATTCCATTTATAATTATTTAAATGGTTATTGTGTAATGCCCTTTTAAAGGAAGGCATTCAAATACAAGTAATTTAGTTTGTAATTTTGCGTATGTCATTGTGAGTTGTATAACACTTTTAAAATATCTCATATAAGGCAGAAGGTTACTAATGAACCCCTTCCTTTTCATTTAAAGCGTTTCTTTCAGGGAAATTGTGGTGAGCTTGCTATCTCATCAAGTGTTACTCCAGAACTTATATGACATCTTGTTAGAAGAGTTTGTCAAAGGCCCCTCTCCCGGAGAGGAGAAGACTATCCAAGTGCCAGAAACCAAGCTGGCCGGCTTCCTCCGATACATCTCCATGCAGAACCTGGCCGTCATATTTGACCTGCTGCTGGACTCCTACAGGACAGCCAGAGAGTTTGACACCAGCCCTGGGTTGAAGTGCCTGCTGAAGAAAGTGTCCGGCATTGGAGGGGCCGCCAACCTCTACCGCCAGTCGGCGATGAGTTTCAACATCTACTTCCACGCGCTCGTCTGTGCTGTTCTCACCAATCAAGAAACCATCACGGCCGAGCAGGTGAAGAAAATCCTTTTTGAGGATGATGAGAGAAGCACAGATTCATCGCAGCAGTGTTCATCGGAAGATGAAGACATCTTTGAGGAGACTGCCCAGGTGAGCCCCCCGAGAGGCAAGGAGAAGAGGCAGTGGAGGGCCCGGATGCCGTCTTTAAGTGTCCAGCCCATCAGCAACGCAGACTGGGTGTGGCTGGTCAAGAGGCTTCACAAGCTGTGCATGGAGCTGTGCAATAACTACATCCAGATGCACCTGGACCTGGAAAACAGCATGGAGGAAGCGCCCATCTTCAAGAGCGACCCATTCTTTATCCTTCCCTCCTTCCAGTCCGAGTCGTCCACCCCGTCCACTGGGGGGTTCTCGGGGAAAGATACGCCTTCCGAGGATGACCGGAGCCAGACACGGGATCACCTAGGCGAGTCCCTGGGCTTGCGGGCGGGCAGTGGGGAAACACCGATGCTGCCCCCGAGCCCCAAGGTGGAGAAGAAGGACCCCAGTAGGAAGAAGGAATGGTGGGAGAATGCGGGTAACAAAATCTACACCATGGCGGCTGACAAAACCATTTCAAAGCTGATGACGGAATACAAAAAGAGGAAACAGCAGCATAACCTGCCCACGTTCCCCAAAGAGGTCAAAGTGGAGAAGAAGGGAGAGCCCCTGGGCCCAAGAGGCCAAGGGTCCCCGCTGCTTCAGCGTCCCCAGCACTTGATAGACCAAGGACAGATGCGGCATTCCTTCAGTGCAGGCCCCGAGCTGCTGCGACAGGAGAAGAGGCCCCGCTCGGGCTCCACGGGGAGCTCCCTGAGTGTCTCCGTGAGAGACGCCGAAGCGCAGATCCAGGTGGGTCCCTGCGGGCCCTCCCAAGTCAAAGGGTTGCCTGAGACTAAGGTGTGGCGCCATCTGTATCAGTCTGTCAGTGGGGAACAGACATTTCATTATTAGATAATTTCAGGAATTGTTTTCATGGGTTATAGTAGATATCGAGAAATAAGATGAAGCTAACTCTTATAAAATGGATGTGCTTTAACTGGCATGGAGCCCTGAGTTTATCACTTGAAGATGCATAGAAGAAAATTCTCTCGTGAAGAATTGTAAAAAGGGGAACGGCAAAGTGCATAGTATTAGATGGTTATACCAATGAATTGTTTTCATCTCAAGCTTTGCTAACCCATCCAGAGCACATAAAAATTCTCATTCTTCAGAGGGCTGTGAGTATTGCTGTTCCTTCATATATTCAATATTTGTAATTCCATCATATATCAAAAATGAGCTTGAGAAGAAAACAGTGTTGGTACTGTTTTGTTGGTTTAAGAACAGAGAGAAGGGGAAAAACAAATAGAGGGAGCTGGAGTCAGAGAGGGCCCTTTAAAAATAATCCGGCGTTTACCTTAAACTGCGGACCCCTGGCACAGGCATGATGAGTTAGGCTAGACGATCTTGAGCCCTCCGATTCCATGAACCTGTACAGAAATGCATCCTTCGAATGAACATAAATTTAGAAATAGTCAGAATTTCTTGCAAGATGCGTTATTTTCCTCTAAAGTATCTTGAGTATAGAACTCAGCTTCCTAATTCAGAATCCACAAAAATCATGGACCAGATTTGCAGAAGTCCAGTCAAACTGTGATGTGATTATTCTTTAACAGATGACCTTCCTGACAAACAGCTTATCTTAATAATTGTTTTTCATGTCTTAGAGATTTGCTCATGATTTTAGAAGTTATCATAAACTAAAGTAGGCTATTTCAAGTTCTCTAGGCATTACTACAGTGAGTGCTGATTAAAGTGTTGTATGTCCTATGGAAGCCTCATTATGAAAAAGCAAGAGACTTTTTAAAACTGAGGAGTAAATAAGATTTTTGTAGTTTGTGAAGGCTGAAAATAAGATATTCATCATGTTAGACAAGTCTCTGTAATATGAAGTTAAAATGACAGTTTATTAGTAAAGACTCATTTATTACAGACTAAAAGCCTGAGAAAACTCATTTGCAAATTGGCAAGGCTTAGCCACACCTGAGAATTCAAATGAAACCACTGGAACAAGCTCACAATTCTCTTCAATCCTTTCTCGTAGGCGTGGACCAACATGGTGCTAACCGTCCTCAATCAGATTCAGATCCTCCCAGACCCGACCTTCACGGCCCTCCAGCCCGCAGTGTTCCCGTGCATCAGCCAGCTGACCTGCCACGTGACTGACATCAGAGTGCGCCAGGCTGTGAGAGAGTGGCTCGGCCGAGTGGGCCGTGTCTATGACATCATCGTGTAGATGACTCACAGCGAAGAAATTCAGGAGCGAGGGTTAGAGTATGCCAGGCATCTTCCCCACCACCAGCCCCACTGAAGCCAGTGTCTCGGAGAACAGTCAGCTGCTCCCTAACTAATCAGCACTAGGGGCCATTCTAGACACTAAAGGCTGCAGCTAGATGACACCAAGTATACTCTGATTTTGCATATTATTTCAGAAGAGTCTCCCTCTGTTCCTTGACACATTTCTAAATCTTGAAGTTTATTTCCCAGTGATTTTACCTGCCATGTCATTGCCAAATGGGTCACTTTCAAGGACCACTCCTCTGAAAACTTTGCATTGATCCTTTTTTTTAAAGATGCAATTGCTAAGGAAATATCTGCTGGTAAGTCAAGCTGATGTATACACAGTCCGACATCTAGTACCAAATGTTATTCATTAGAGAAAGATTTATATCATGATTGTGCATTTGGTGGGGAAGAAAACAGCTAGAGAGACATGTCCTTAGATGTCATAATCAAGAAAAGGGTGACTTTCTCTGTAAAATATTCCAGAACATTTAAAAAATTGTCCTAAGTTGTCAAGATTTTCTGGTTGGCACTCACCAACTTCCTTGTTTAAGGTACTGTTGTGCCTTTGTTTCCCTATTCGTAATGGAAGAAAATTCTTTCCCAGAAGAATGTCCAGTCTGTGTCATGGCAGCCTTCAAACATGGTACCCACTGATATTTGCTGATAGAGATGTTGCCAAGAGACAGAAGACTGACCAGCTACCCTGGCAGTCCCATCAGTCTCTGCTTTTGCTTTCAAGGCAAAAAAGAAAAGGGAAAGAAAAAATGGTGCCTTAGTCCCTTGTTTTACAGATATTTCTATGCTCCGCAGTTATCTGAACATAAGGTTTAACATTTGGTTTTTACGAAAACAAAACATTGAAATGCAACTCATTTGATAGCCACACTCTTGGAGGAAAGGAAGTGAGTTCTCCGTTCAGTGAGCAGACTTCTCAGGGAAAGCAGCGGGAGTGTGGGGTAGGGAGACAGCTGGATGGGGTGGGAAGGGGGATTATAATGAAATCATTTTAATCTTCAAATATTACACAACCATGTGAAATTATGGTGTCCGTTACACAAGCACTAGTCTCGGAAGAAAGTTAAAGGAGAAAGAGACACTGAATGAAGTCTAGGAAGTGAAGGTTTCAGTTTAAATTATTTCTGCTCTCCAGGAAGTCTATTTACCCCATGTCTGAAGTCTGTTTATTCAGGCCAATATTTTAAGTGGATATTTCTTTTCTTAAATTTTTCTAGAAAAATTAATCTGGAACCTTTATTTTACTATGTGCAGTATATTTAATTTTTCTTAAATAATAATAATAATGATTAAAACTCCCAGTCAAGCTCATTCATGTATATTTTATAGTTAGTTGCTATGACATACATTATAATTTTCCAGCTCTAAAAATACATTCATGATTGAATAAGTCACCTTTTAAAAATAGAACATCAACCCTTTGATACTGAAGTAAGGATTTGAAATTGACAACTGTGCTTAGTGCTGGTATTTGTAAACTTCGTCTTCCTTGAGAAACATGTGAACTTACTTGCAAGGTTAACAGGAAGACTGAGCTGATTTACTTAGGCAATCTAAAAGAAGGAACTTTCTGTCTTTCAGTATGCCACCTAAATAAAGGTCACCGCAGAATCCAGAGACATTTTTTTCAGTTCCACAAAACACTCTTTGCCTTCAGTTTTTACTCAGTAGATAATAATTTGAGTTTAGAAACAGATCAACTATTTGATCGTAACAAGCAGTGAATTGTTGAGATAGCAATGAGCTGTGTTCATGCTTTTGTGTTTTTATGTCTTGTGAGTCAGGTAGGAACTTTTATTTTAACAAAAGCAGTACACCCTAGGTGTTCATTTTTGGGGTTTTTTGTGACTTCACTTAAATGCAGTTCTCCTTTGTGGGCTTGTGAGTACTACAAAATTTACTTTTGTGGGTCGGGGGCGGCGGGCGGGGGGAGAAGCTTCTGTAGAGTATTAAATCCCGGTAATTACAGAATGTTTATAAATAGCAATTTTTTATACAATACAAAAATTCAAAGGAAGCCAGGCTCAATTTATGAATGTCATGTCCCAGAGTGTGTTTGCTAATTATTTAGAAATCAGAATTCCTTTTCCCACCGATCCTCTATTCTGGGATCCCAGGCTAGTTTATGAAAATAAAGGTACCCCATACTCATCCCAAACACTGCTCTGGCACTGATCTGACTGTGGGTACCAAGAGAAAAAAGACGAGAGAACACACATAGCTCTTTACCTATCGTTTTGTAAGAGGGTTTTCGTGCCTTCCCACCCCCATTCCTATAGCACCCCCCCAACCCCGACCCACACTGGTCTTAGCCCACCCGCATTCCCAACATGCTCTGTGCTCTGCATCCAGTCAGAGCTCAGCCAGAAAATTAACTGTCGCAGCAGTACTTCCCAGAGGTGTTTGCCGTCCTCAGAAAGGACATTGCTTAATATAAATAGTCTCTGATGAACAGGACTTCAGGTCACCGTGAAGTCCGTTGAATCCTCCCAGGGGTGGGGAAGAAAGGGAGAGAAGTAGGAACCCTGGCTAGAGAGAGGCAGACTGGCCAGTGAGTCCCTCACACTCTCCTGTGCCTTAGTGTCTGCCTTCCCCCAAGGTCTCTGAAAGACCAGGGTCCGGACAGCCTTTGTAGTTAAAACTGTTATTACCATATATTTCCACGTCTAAGCAGAATAAGAGTTGGCACGTTGCTTTTGGTTGCTGGTGTTTACTGCCAGAAGTGTGTTGCCCTAAGGTCGAGATGTACTCTCTTTTTCCAATACTTTCCTAAAGTGCACACCATGAACACCTGGAAAACTCAAAGTGTAGAAGAATCCCTGACTCAACAGCTCAGCCAAGGACATCACACTCTCCATCAGGTTTCTCCTTGCCGTGAGCGAGGGCTGATAGGTCGCTCTAGGGTGCATCTCCTGAGCAGCCTGTAAAGATGCTCGGGCTGCCTCCTTATACCATCTTGTTCTCTCTCTCCTAAGATTGTTCTCTAGCTTTCTCCATCAGTACAAAACTAGGCACCTTTTACGATTTTTAGGCTATTTAATGGCTGGCCAAGGCTGATGCTAACATACATAACAGCTCAAGTTAAAGTGTTTTCAATCAGACATAACAAGATGGTAACATAATTCAAAAGTACCTTTAAATGGAAACTTCTTTATAATATCCCCAGGCTTCTTGTGCTTGTTTTAAGGAGAAGGCTTATACAGAGTCAGTTGCAAGAGTGATACAGCCTCAACTGCAGCTACAGAATAGATGCCTTTGACTTCTCAAATTCATCACAATACTGCTTATGGAGGAAAGTTGTCTTAAAAAGGAAAATCGTTCATGTCAGTCCCTTCCAACTAAACAGGCCTTTGGAGCTGAAAACAATAGCAAAAAAGTCACAAACAGCAGGGAGGGGGTGACGTTTGTTGAGTACCGCTGTGCATGTAGGTCTTCACCTACATTACCATATTTTAGTTTCACAGTAGCCTTGTGAAACAGGCATTGCTTTCCCCATTTTTTTTTGATGAGGATAGAGACCCAGAGAGGTTAAGAAATTTGCCCAAGATAGCCAGTAAATGGCAAAGTTGGTTGCAAAAGAGGTTTTCCTGAATTCAAAGGCTATGTTATCTCCACCATACCATGCTGTAAATGCAGAGTAAACATTGCCTGGAGTGTCTCAGGAATTACAGAGTTAAAATGAGTTAAAAATATGTGATTGATGTCCCAGCTCCATAATGTTATGGGGATTTTTCTAATAAGGTTAAAAAAAAAGGATAGTATTTATGTACAGAAAGATCGGTATAACAATATTTTGAGTGTCCAAATATAAACAAAATCTAAATTTTAATCTTAAAGCAGACCTTCAGTGGTAATTTAGAAAACCTGCCCATCAGGTGGAGGTGACAGAATAAGGCTGTGCGTGGCCAGCTGTCACACAGGGAAAATGTGGCGGTCTGCGTCTGGAAGGACGTGCGCAAATTGGGAACCTTTTCCAGTTACCACTTAATCACTGAGAATGAAGTGCCCTGTGGCCAACAGTGCCTCTCCACTTGCTTCCTGGGAAGTATATAGTACTAAGTCTGTAGGTCCGCATCTAAGTTCAGGAATATGCACAATAAACAATCATTTTCAAATGCATACTCTGAAGAGGAAATCTTCGTTACACAACATTGTTTAAAGATCCAGCTACTGCGCGCATCAGGTCAATATCCATAGTAACCATGTGCCATAACACTTAAATGTCCCTGCACAGTTTGCAGACAAAGAGACAGGCAGAAGGAGAACCCAGGACTCAACAAGTGTTCGGGTGCCACTTGGGTGACCCTAGGGAGATTCAGCGTGGCCTTTAAACAGCAAGAGGCTACTTTTAAGCACTTTTTATTGGAAATAGCAGCTTGTTATTGGACAAGATTTATGAAATTGGTAAAGAACTCATATATATCTATGCTTCATTAAAAAAAAAAAACCCTATGTTCCTCTCATGGATTAGTGAACCAATCTAGAAAACTGTTTGTGAGTTTCTCTTCCTGTGCTTGTACCGTAATGTTTATATGGGATGTGGAAGTAACTAATAATTAAAATCTTGGACTAAAACACCATATAGCTTTCCAAACCACAATTATAACTACAGAAAAGACAGCCCCAAAAAGAAAAAAAAACCATGTCCTGGGATAGTCTAAGAGAAACTCAGTTGAGAACAATGCTCAGTTTTCTTACAAACAGCGGCACCACTTCTTGGCTGAAGAACAGCCACTAGCACCAGACAAAACATCCCTCTCTTTGCATCCTAATGTAAGGGGGCTCCCGGGAGGAGAGACTGGCTGACCGTCTTAGTGACAGAACTGCAGCTGACCGCTGCTGCATCCCTCCCAGGTATGGTCCTTCCAGCCTCTTCAACCACCAGGAATTGTTTGTACTGTCAGTTCCTCTCCTGAAGGTATAAAGTCATGGTTGTCTAGTGTCTCCTGACTGTAGAATAGCGGTCCTCGGACATTAGCTCACATCAGAATCACCTGGAGTGCTGGCTAAAACACAGGCTGTCGGGCCCAGACTTTCTGATGCAGTAGGTCTGGAAATCTGCATTCCTAACAAGTTCCCACGGGGCGCCCACGCTGCTGGCCTGGGGACCACACTTTGGAAACCACTATCTTGAAAAAATGTCCCACTCTTACCTTTAAGATCAGCTTGACTCATCAAGCACTAGAGAAAAACTGAACTTAACCTTGGGCAGACAACTTGGGATTGGATTTCTCTACAGCATTCCTGCTCAACCTTCCCAGTTTCTGTGTTTATAACACCAACAATTGTTTTCTTACAAGCTCGAGGACAATGAATGTGTAAGTTCTATGGAGCGGTGAAGTCAGTGCAAGCTTCTCGTCTTTGTATTTAGAAACACTGATTCTGTGGCTAACATTTGTGTCCTGCTGGCCCTTTGACCTGTACTGAGCTGACTTTAAGTAAGTGGTGTTTGCGTTTCTTCTGTTCTTGCAGTTTCAATGAGATGTTTCCATGCAGACTCCACCGTAACCTTGGCTCCTGGCTTCCAGATGTTTTTGAGTAATTGCTTGCTTGCCAGTAGTTTTATATCTCTCATTAGTCACTGAAATGTCAGCACTTCACAATGACATTACACTGCTTGATGTACCTTCATTTTTCTCTTATTTGTCTGGTGTAAATTAATATTTTACTTTCCTGTAGACCTGCAAACCAGTCTCCCAAATGGCTTCATGGAAATTTGCAAACATAACCACTCCCTTTTGAGCAGTAAATGTGCCTGTTTGAAAGACTTCTCAGTGGATGTGTCCGGTTGGTGCTCTCATCCGCACAAGAGAGACCACGTCCATTTTCTCATCTTCCGAATGGTGGGAGAACTGTGCAAGTGCATCAGCGCGCTTTGGGAACACAGTGAAATCACGTTAACTCAAAGATGGCTGCGGCCTTGGTTTAGTTATTCACTCTCTATTCAATCAATTAGCTTTCGAAATTCTTTCTTATGTGAAAAAAATAAGGAACATGGAATAATTCAAGAGAAAAAAATTAAGTAGCTTAAAATCATCACCCATGTGCAAACTATATTGATTACACATAATTCTTACTGATTTAATAGTTTCTCTAAATACTTCTTAAATACCCTGACATCATTTAAATTGCTTTATTCTCTTGCACGAATAGAAAGTAATGACTATATTTACTAGAATTAATGAGATCAGAAAGTATATCAAAGTGTTAATGGTATCAAGGATTCAAATCCTTGCCTCTGTGGATGGAAATAAAGTTTTTCATTTTACTTTTGTTTTCCATAACCTTTGGAAATTATGTGTGCATTTAATTCTTTTAAGAATAATTTATTTTCAAATTAAATTTTAAAATTAATCTCTAAGAATAATTTATTTTCAATTTATTTTACCAACTGGTGCCAAAAAACAAAAAAAGGAGGGGGATCTAAAAGCCAATCTTTTGAACTACCACATGAAATACTATGTTTTCTCTGAGAGTCGGGGAAGCTCCAGTCCCTGACAGCACCAGCCAGCCATGGTCGTCCACGACTACCTCATGGTTACGTGCAAGCTACTTCATATCCCTCCCTCTACTGTTCGTTCTTCTGATTTTTGTTGGAAGTAGTTCTCGCTGATAGAAATAAGTTTCCCACTAAAGAGGCAAAACTGGACAAAGAGGAATGCTTCTGATATTTTGGTTTCACCTCAGTTGAAACCATGTGGTAGAGTATACGGGTATGGCGTGATGGGGCAGGAGAAGGTGCCTAGAGGGGAAGGCTGATTATGTCTGTTTATGTTTCTTGATTTGATTTTTGGTGGGTTGGGGGGAGGTAAGAATAAAAAATGTATTGCCCTAATCATGCCAAACAATTATTATTCAAGATTATTTTTGTGCTTTTCTAAGAGGAATAAACTTAAATAAATTAAATTCTAAACAGTTCCCCTACTACCGTGTCCCTGCTCTAAATAAAGCCAGTGGGTGGTAAGGGTCCTTTTTATCCTTCCTTGTATTATGCCAAAGAACCGACTTGTTTTCGCTGAAAAGTATAAATGAATGAAGCTTGGTATAGCCATAATGGTTTGAGTCAGTATGCCATTTCATCTACACAGTGCAAATGTGTCGTTGCAACCCCAATCACCAGGAGCCTTGAAGCGTTTCGTTCACTCCAAAGGACTTGTCACGGAAGTACGGTTTTGGTTTTGCCTTATCATTTAGTCAGTTTGGTCACACTTATTTAAAAAAAAAAAAACCGAAAACCACCCTCTTTATATGTTGGTATAACTGTTTAATTTGATATGATCTACTTGTTGTTTAATGGATCTCTGTAAGCAAGTTTGCAAGTGTATTTTGTGTACATTTTATCTGAGGTGAAAATGAAAATTCTAAAGAGAAAATATTTTAAAAGATATTGTATTTATGTTGCTTGTGTTGTAGAATAAAGATTCAAATGCACTAAAAAAATCGGATATGTGGATTTTTTTAACCAAATAAAGATACGTATCAAGATATTTCATAATTCTGAATAAAGAGCCCCCTTTCCAGTTCTGTAAGAGAAAGCTACTGTTGAAAATTTGGTGCATGCCTAGAAAATGCATTTGAAGAAGTGTGTGTGTGTGTGTGTGTGTGTGTGGACACACCATTGTTTCCTTTTTTTCAAAAAAGGGCTTATTTTACAATATTGTTTTGGGTTTTTCTTCATAAGAATAAAAAACTAAGTGTTATCTTTTGTTCATACATGCCTAATTCTCTCCGTAGGAACATGATTATTAAAATAGAACATTCAGAATATAATACAACCACTTTTAACTTCATGATCTCATTGCATTGCAGTTTTAAAATTAACTGTCTCAAACGCCTGTTAATAGTGTAGCCCTAGGAATCCTCATACCCAATTCGTGGAAAACTACTCTTTGGCCAATAGAAGGATAAAAGACACACAAAACACCGTAGAGCTGGATTCTGTATATATGGCCTTAGATCATGATTATATCATTCTGTCACTGGTGATCTTACAGTTGTGTTACTAAGATGGGAGTTGGTCGCTTCCATCTGGTGGATAAAATAAAACTAAAATTGACACTAATGTACTTTGCATAAGGACATCACAACCACGTTCATGGATGGAGACCACTGTGGCAGTGCAGAGAAGGCCTTGGGCCTTAGCCAGAAAAGCAGAGTGCGCACCCAAGTCTTTGCCCCATCCTGGGACCAGGTAAACCAGACAATCCTTGAGAACAGAGCTCAAGGTTCCTGCTCTGCAAAATGAATATAAACTCGTAACCCAAAGGGCTATTTCAAGATAACATGAGAGCCCCAGTGTTCTCGTGCTCTGTACATGCTACATGCTAACTTCTATGTGTGAGAGGATAACCCATTTCATTAACAGCCCCACTGTTCTGCAAGATGATTTATACTTAAGATCTAGTGCATACAAAACCTTGACATTCATATCCACGAATGCACTACAACATAGAAAGCTTAACATTTTATGCCAGTCTTATATGAGATCAGCAGCTCATACAGATCAGTTTAATCAAACATTCTGGAAATAACCCTACGTCAATAGCTGATTCTTCCATTATTAACATCCAGCAATGAATACAATATGTGCTGAAACCTGTATGTATTTCTTTAAAGAAGAGACTTGATATACTTCAACTCTTTGGCTTATGATCAAAATTTGTATTATAATTCAGGTTTGATAAATATTTCATACCACTCATTAGAAAATTTACTTTCCCATCCGACTTAAATCTAGGTTCAAGAAGCAAGTGAAAATAAATTGAAGCATGATGCGATATTGTGGCTTTCACATATCAACCAGCATTCCTATTATCTCAAGACTTGAAAGGGCCCTCTAAGCCTGCCTTTTATCTCTTCCTTGTTTGTTTTTATTTATAGATTCCTAGTTACAACATCCAGTCGTTGGTGCCCTGAGTGTGCCCTGTTAACTTAATCTGGAGAAACAAACTCTCCAGTTTAATGATCTCATCGGAACTCAGAGGCAACAACATAATTAAATCCCAGAGAAGTTTATAAGCAGTTTCCAACTCAAAAAAAAAAAAAAGAAAAAAGAAAAAATGCCATTTCAACACACAGGGATCGAATTCATAACTGTTTAGAGCTGAGAACTGAAATACTAAACTTCAGTTGGCTATACAGTTTCCTAGTCTTCCCTACATCACTACCTCGTTTTATTGTGCTTCCCTTTACTAAACTTCACAGATTGAAGGCGTTTTCGCAAATTGAAGGCAAGACCCTCGGCCAGCAAAAAGATTACAACTCCCTTTATTTTGATAGTATTTGCTTTATTGCAGTGGTTTGTAACTGACCCCACGATGCCTCCCAGGTATGCCTGTGTGTTAATTAATTGCTATATTAAGCTATTGTAAATGGTACAAATGACGTGAGGAAGTAAAACAATGTTCTTTGCCAGTATCTGTAGCAGAGGATAACCTTCGAGAAAATAAATGTTAAATGTGATGCGGAAGCCTCCATTATAACTCAATTTGGAAAAAAAAATGAGTATTGAAGTGAATTTACCACTTACAAAGGAAAAGATACTGTTGGCCATATCATAGTTAAAAGCTCAGTATGCCAAGGTTTGTTTTAGTCTGCCCCTAGGACAGCCATCAGCTCAGTAAATCTTGATGGATTTTCTAATATAACAACGGGTTATAAAAATGACATTCCTCTAAAGCCGCAAATAGATTCATTTTCAAATAGGAGGAATATATGTTATCACAGACCTCTCAGATCAAAACCATTTACAAATGGGCTTCTTGGAAAACTGAGCATATTTCTAAGTGCGCATATTTGATATTGTTTGAAACCCTACCACCTGGAGACACAGACAGTACTTTTCCATTAGTTCAGATTTAGAGAGTTAAATTCTACATTGTTAAATTGGTAAATGTAATTTAAGTGGCTTGTATTCCTTTGGGTGGAGCCTATAAAACCTTCAGGGAATTAGAGCACAGGGAAAAATAACACTTATTCAATATTTGGCCAAAATGTCAATAGTATCAAGAAACTTTGCAAACCACTTTTGACATGTTTGATCAGTCACAGCACCTTCTCCATACATTGCACAAATCTTTTTTTGCATTTCAGTTGCATTTTTACCTTTCTCGAAATAATAAAGCATAATAGCCAAAACATTGCATATTTCTTCCCATATTCAATGTTAAAATGGCTGCACAAAAATTCACCAATTTTGATGTTTGTTTAAAAGCACACTGATATGACAGCTGTCACAATACAATCTAACAAAATTGTTATGAATGAAGTTAAAGACAACTAAGCGCTACTAGAGCCATCATACAGAAAAAAAAAAAAAAAAAACCCCGAACCCTTGGCCAGCCTAATAATATGCTCGCAAACACCCTGTGTTGGTCTAGGACTGGGATTTAGGGCTCCTGGTTCCAGGGTGATCCCAGCAGAACAGAAGGTGACGTGACAGGCAAAGTGCCCTTGTGTCCCGAGTAATTTGATGAGTTGAGCCCAGGTTTATAGCCACCCTTCCTTGTGAGGGTGCGAGGACAGGACGCCTTTACCTGGTTATTGTGTCATGGACTCCTTTGTTGTCTGGGGAGGTCTATGAGTCCCCTTTCAAAATGACTTTCAACATTTTAAATAACTTTAAATGCATGTGGTAAAATATATTTTATTACAAAGGACATTAATGTAGTTTTCAAAACACTCAACCTTTGAACCACAGTATCTATGCCGTCTTTCTCACAAACACGTCAAATGATGAGACCCAGCCGTGGTTCTCATAGCAAATTCTAGGCATGTGGGAATTTTGAGGGCGCTGTAATAGGGAAAGGTCGATGACTTCAATGGAATCAAGCCATGGGAACTGCCGTTATCACATTGGTCTGTTGCCCATGTTCAAAATTGAAGGATGTGTTAAATTTCAGCTAGAAGTCAGTGAAAATAAGGCTATCCATTTTCCCTTCCTTGTCCACAGACCCCTCATTTTGTTCCATACCCCAAGTTACAAACCTGTGGTCTAAAGTGAAGCTGCCCGGGGGGTTGAATGCTGGAACAACTGCTTCCTATTTCTGGGCCTCTGCCTGAACTCTTCTGCTTAGGGACCAAACTTACAGCCTTTTGATTTTGGGTCAGATTATAATACATCAGATTCCCAGAACTAGTTTCTTAGAATAAGAGTGTGACTTAGCTTCTTAGAATCATTTTCAAAGAGAGATCCATAAGCTCTCTGAATCACCATCCCACTGAAAGCTTGTCAGATTCCGATTACTGAGTCCTGCATCATTCTTACTGGTCATAATTTTTGAGGCAAGACCTGGACACCTGCAAGTTCAACAATCAATCAAAAGGTTTTTGTGTACATTACAATGTGAGCCTGTCTATGTAGCAGAGCTAGTTCAGGTGCATAATTGAACTTCAGGTAGGAGGAGGGGCTGCAGGGAGGGGAGGTATGTTTTTGATAGAAGATGAGTCACTCAGGAAGCTGTTGTCCTGTTGTGTACTTTTTGAAGATCATGTGTAGAAACTACGTGTAGTTAGTTGTGAGGCTGCATTTGGCTGTAGTCTGCATGGAGTGGGAGGTGCCTTTGGCTGGTTAGCTCAAACATGAAGTGGGGCCATAGCAGCCATGGCAGAAGGGGAGGTGAGGTGCCTAAGTTCACCCAGAAGCAAGTAGAGGGGAGGCCGTGGAACCAAGTGGGGGCACACTGGGTGTGTCTGCAGCAAGTGGGGCTGCAGACACATTGAAGAGGGAAGAAAATACGCAACATTTCAGCACATGATGTTTTTTTATTTCAAGAAAGAGACAAACACAAGGAAATGCAAAAGATTTGTGCAGTGCATGGAGAAGGTGCTGTGACTGATCGAACGTGTCGAAACTGGTTTGCGAAGTTTCATGCTGGAGATTTCTCACTGGATGATGCTCCATGGTCAGGTAGACCAGTTGAAGTTGATAGCAATCAAATCAAAACATTAATTGAGAACAATCAATGTTATACCACACGGGACATAGCGACATACTCAAAATATCCAAGTCAATAAAGTGATTGGTGACAATGAAAAATGTGTCTTTTATGTTACGGAAAAAACTAAACAGACTTCCCCTCTCTGTCTCATTCCCTCATCTGCCATGGGACCCAGCCAGTCAAGTGATTGCTCGTGTCCCTTGAAACAAAAACCTTTGCATTTCCCTTACCAGCGCACTGGCAGCCAAGCGGCAGTTGTGAATTCTCAGAAAGGCGCCAGCTCTGCAGGCGTTCGAAGGGGAGACAGTGCACAACTTTTTTCGTACTGCGAAGAAATGTCTCCCTGCTATAGAGTAAAGCTTACTAAAAATATATCTCTGTATGTATTCATGAGGTTCATATAGTTTTTAAGATTCCAGTTGGTTTGAGTTTTTTTAAGCACTATAAGAAAAAAATAGAATGGCCTAGAATTTCCTCTTCTCCTGTTTTTTAAAATGAGGAATTAAATGTTTTTATGTCAGGATGGTTCTTTAAATTAAAAAAAAAAAACAGTAAATCTCATGTAAATTTTAAAAATTGCTTTGAATTGAGAATATTTCAAAAATAAAAAACATTTAAAGATAAAACTGGTGAAGTACAAATCAAAATTAATTTTAAATTCATACCTAGATTCAGCTCCCTGTTTAATGAATATACCAACCCGTTAGGTGTATGGAACCAATAGGACCGCCAATTACTAAGCTACTATTCTAAAATATTCAATAATTAATACTGGCAATGATTTTACTAAGAAAACCTGGCAGATAAACAGTCGAACACTTATTATCACAACCCCACACTATTAGCCAACAGACTATGAAGTAAATCTAGGGGAATTTCACCAATTATACCAACAACATGGCAACCACTAATAACTAGTCATTTTTTCACTTATTATTCTCATTTTTAAAATGAATTTATAAACCACTGAGGAAAGCATTTTCATAAATTTGAGACAGAGGACAGAACTTTCTAAAGAAACAGGAGTCTCTGCCCCTCCATGTTTAAACTGTCGTAGAAAGAATATTTCTTGTCTGGATGGAGCATTAGAGAGCAGAGAACCTAAACGAGCCCCCAGCCCACATCTTGACTCCCTTCACATTCTGAACTGTGTTCAACAGCTTCTTTACAGCCCGTCCTCCTGTTCTCACCGGTGCTCTGCAGGGTAAGTTTCTCAGATCACCTTTTACAGATGGAGCAAGTGAAGCCTCCGAGAGGTGAAAGGGGAAATAAGTTGCTGCCAGTCGCATGGCTGGCAACTGGCAGAGCCATAATTCAAACCCACATCAGTCTGACCACAAGGCCATGCTCTCTCCACCGTAATGGGATAGCTTGAGGAAAAAAAAAAAATGAAATTAACAGCCTGGATGGAACCCGGCCCAGTCCAATACCCCCAACCTCAATCAGTGGAAATCACCTGCAAACTCAAATTCAAACCTCTTTTTAAATCTGTATTTTCAAAATAATTGTGTTACACAATTGCACACAATAAAACCAAGTTTGGTTCCACGACCATGGAAAATCCAGAATAAATCCATCCACTGTAAAAATAAGCAGCACAAAGTTCAACTATCTAAAATTTGCCAAAGGATAAGTTGGGAGGCCTAATAATCAAGACAAAATTAAAGGTCATTTTAAATACCCACAATTTTTTAAATTTCTAATTTTATTCTTGTATTAGGTTATGCCGTTGAGAAGCAATGTATTCAGAGCAACTTATCTCAGCTTCTCTTAGAAATGCCTTCACTGAATTAAGATTTAATGTTATGTCCTCGGCTTTTAAAAAGAGTCGATATAAGAAATTGCCGAATCTGTCTTCCATAAATCTGTATTAGTAGTAGGTGTCCATTACATTACCCATTTGTTTTCTTGGATAAAGAACCACAAGGCCAGTTTTTCCAGAAATTCAAAGCCAGGGCATTTGATCTTGTATTAAATATTGACTTTTTAAAAAGTGGGTACTTGTTGTCTCTGCCGTAGCTTCCAGGAAACTGAGAGCTAAATTCAGGCTCACATAGAGACAAGTGCTGGAGTAAGGCACCATGCTATTTTAACCGCATTTCATAACTTGCTTTCTTGTCACAATAATTCAACGAGGTTGTTTCAATTCGTGTCGTCTTATGGCAAGGAACTGCACTGAGATACCTTTCATAAGGCCACCCAGCTAGAAACCAGTCAGCATTCAAGCTCAGGTTGATTCCAAGTTCAACTCTTCCAACCACATGGAAAGAATTGTTGTAGCCTCACTCCCTGGGAGCACCCATCCCCCTGCCCTTTAGTGTTGGATCATTTCTATTTATAAACCACCTTAAAGCTTTTTTGTGAGCATGTTAATTTATAAATCACATGTAAACAAAATATTTCCTCAAGAAAGATGTGACCTACCTAACTCTATGGTCTAACTAGCCTATGTATTTACAGATTCTCTTAGCAATCAAGGGCCACACCAGAAATGCTGAGTTTCAGGTCCCTGCCAGCCATATACCATTCAGTGGCATAACCCACAGAGTCTAAAGCAGGTGTGTTTAGTCCACATGGGCCCATCAGTGCTCTCAGAAAGAGAGAAGGACTATGGGGTTTCCAGTGTCTTTCAAACACATCCTTGTCTAAAGAGTTGAGACCAGCAGCAACAAGAGGATTGTGACCCAAGAGCTCTTGGAGTTAAATTTCTGTTAAATATGCCAGTTCCTCTTTAATAATAGAAATAGCATTTTCTACCATCACACTAGCTACTATTGAGCACTTACTAAGTATGAAGCATTTTACATGGATGTTTTCAAATACTGTATTTTGCCATATATAATGCACACTTTTTTGCCCAAATTTTTTAGGGAAAAATAAGGATGTCCATTATATATGGGTGTAATGATTACATCCCATGGGTATAATAATCCCGTGTACAAGGTGCACAAAAATGTGGGTGTGCATTATACACAGCACAAGACAGTAATCCTCGGGGCAGTTGTGAGCTAGGCATTATCCCCATTTTACAGAGGGAGAGCCTGAAGCTTCAAGCAATTACCTCATTTATGTTTACGTGGTGGAGGTAGGATTCAGACCAGTCTGGTCCCAGATCCTATGTCTCTTACTACTGGTCTATATATGTATAAACCTATCAGAGCAAAATAACCTGAAAAATTATAAAGCTCGTAAACAATTACACCCAAAGAGAAATAAAATTCATGTGTAAATTTTTTAATTGATATTAATTTATGGTAGGTAAAATTCAGTGGAGTATAATTGAATATTTAATTTTCATTATGACACTAGATGATCTAAATACTTTTCAAATAGCAACAGATTAAACTTTTCTGTTAAATAGTCTATTTTATACTTAGACCCAAAATCTAATTTAAAAACTTAGTTATTGTTACATACTGAACATCTGTGTTCCCCCAAGACTCATTATGTTGAAACCTAACTCCCAATGGGATAGTGTTAGGAGGGGAGACCTTTGAAAGGTGTTCAGGTCATGAGGGTAGAGGCGTCATGAGGGTAGAGGCCTCATGAATGGGATCGGTGTCTTGATAAAGGAGACCCCAGAGAGCTCCCTTACCCCTTCTACTATGTGAGGACACAGCAGGGCGACATCAGTCTGTGAACCAGGAAGCAGTTTCTCACTGACCACTGAGTCTGTCAGGGTCCTTGATCTTGGACTTCTGGCCCCCAGAACTGTGAGGAACAGAGGTTCTGTTGGGTACAAGCCACCTCAGCCGGCGATTTTCAACCGGTGTGCTGCAAGAATTTTTCAAACACGCAATTCTTGGCTATTTAGTCAAGCACACTGACCTCTTTTCCTTTAGATTGTCAAATTAAAAAAAAAAAATGATAACAGCCAATACAACAATAGCCATCCAATGTGAACAGATCAAATTTTTACTTGTTTTTTTGTGTCAGATTGGCAAAAATATAGTGTTTTTTGGTGTGCCACAGAATTTTAGTAACTAGTGTGTGTGTGCCACGAGATAAAAAAGGGTGCAGGTCACAGACCTAGACTGAGGCATTTTGTACAGCAGCCCAAATGTCACTGAGACACCCTCTAAAGTTGTACTTACATTGCTTTTGGTTCAGTTACGGTGGTGATCGATAACAGCTCTGTTATCAATAAACTCCCCTTCCTGAACAACTGTTTCTGGACACCTCGCTCCACCCCCTCACCTGATAGGAAAACTGGTTTTTCCTCCGTGACTCCACAGCGCTGACACTCTCTAGGAGTCGGGCCAGAAGTAGAGCGTGGCTCCAGGTCCCCCACCGCCTGTTTGTAGACCATTACTTACCATGACTTCTCAGCCCTCTCCTTTGAAACCATTGACCCACTTTGTTCTCCAGGCTGTGGCCATCTTTCTCTCCCCTTATTTATTATTTATCTCATTTTCTGTCCCAGGATGAGGTGACCAGCAACTAGGTTGTGGTCTCATCCTCATAGTCTGAACCACAGCAATTACAAAAATCCAGAGAACATTTCCCAAGGTCTGTTTCAGTTCAGGTCACGCTGGCTGGTAAGCAGCCGCTGTCTACCGCCTACCTGAAATCAATTACTTGGACAAATGCCCTAGCCTATGCCCAAATATTGACCACCCCCAATCCCATTCAGGCATAAGAAGCTTGAATTTCTAATTATATAAGGAAAATATCTTGAAGTATACAGGGACAAATTATACTACCACCAATTATTAATTTTTTACGACAAAGAACACAACGTCTTAGCCTAAAATTGCTGCACTTGGGTTAATTCCTTACAATTCAGGACTTTCACCAAAGTGAAGGGCACCCCCTCGCACACAGGGAGGGTCTAGCCTAGAAAGCAGAAACTACTTGAAACCTCCCAAACTGCCATTTTCTAATTTTAAAAATGTGTAAATCCAACCTTCATGTTTCTTTAACATGAACACACACAATCACACACATAAACGCACACACAAATCAGAAGTACATGGGGTGGGGCAAGAGTAGGTTTATAGCTGTTTGTATGGAAAATAACAATAATTAATAAATAATAATACAAGAATAATCTGTTTTGCATACTCACAACTATAAACCAACTTTTGCCCCACCGTGTATATAGTAAAATTTCAAAGTTGATAAAATCACATTCATTTTCTCCTATGTTTAATTTCCTAATTCTCCTGCACTGATTACTCAGACAATCAGTAAAAACGTTTTTAAAAAGAAACAGCTGGGCAGAAGTAAGAAGTCCATGAAAAGACAGCATATCTTCAAGGCCTTCATTACATTCATTTCCACTGCGTTTGCGTTCCCTTTACCCCAGTGCGTCCCAATAGCCTCTGGGAGGCTCTCCCTGCCAGGGGTGCCCAACCCGCGGCCCATGGCTGCATGCGGCCAGGATGGCTCTGAATGCGGCCCAATACAAAGTTGTAAATTTACTTAGAACCTTTGTTTTGCTCATCAGTTTTCGTTAGTGTTCGTGTGTTTAATGTGTGGCCCAAGACAACTCTTCTTCTTCCAGTGTGGCCCAGAGACGCCAAAAGGTTGGACACCCCTGGGAGTCCACGCTGGCCTCTCAGTCCCCCAGGCACACTGACACCAGAGCATTGCATTTGTCTTCTTTAAGGTGACGTTGTGCATTTACCGGTTCTCTTGGACAGCACCAGCTGTAACGTTGCGCCTGCCCTTAGGTTAAAGTTAGCGTGCTGACCACAGCACGGAGGGCTCCACAGTGTCGGTCTATTCTCTTCCCCGACCTCG
The DNA here is from genome assembly GCF_022682495.2 of Desmodus rotundus. Classification (NCBI taxonomy): domain Eukaryota; kingdom Metazoa; phylum Chordata; class Mammalia; order Chiroptera; family Phyllostomidae; genus Desmodus; species Desmodus rotundus. The sequence continues at coordinate 83,315,144 of NC_071397.1, forward strand.
ACATGCCCGTCTCCAGGAATTCGCAACGCCCCTTTCTTGGGCCCTAGTCTCTATTCTATGATACTTGGGAAGACTATCACTCTTTATGCAATCAGTAATTTTCTACTGGGCACGTGCCATGTGCTGAGCACCACGATACAGCCTGGATATAGAGTGGTTCCCAACACAGACACTGTCCCGTCCTCGTGGAGCTCTCAGGCAACTGCTCCTCACCATTCAACAGTTCCTTCCACCTTTAACACTTCCAACTTACCGACACCATTGCAGCTACATCTTCTGCACTGTGCATTCACATAGCATTTTTTCAACAACCAGTTTTATAGAGGTCTAAATTACATGTAGTAAAATAGAGCACTTTTTTGGCCAAAATTTGGTAAGTGTGGCAAATATAAAGCTGTATAGCCAACACCTCCATTAAGATGTAGGACTCTCATTACCCAACCATTTCCTCAGGCCGCTTAGCAGCTGATCATCTTCCTCTCACCCAGTCCTTGGCAACCACCGTTTCGTTTCTGTCTCTAGACTTTTCTTTTTCTAGAAATTTATAAATAGCATCATACAGTGTATAATTGTTTTTTTTTTTAATCTGGCTTCTCATACTAAGCATAATGCTTTGGAGATTCATCCATGCTGTGTATAATTTCTTTAAATTGCATAGTATTTCATTCTATGGATCCTCTACAATGTGTTTGCCATTTATCAGTTGATGTACAACTTGTGTCCTAAAGTGCTATGACTAATCATTTATGACATTGTGTGAGCATGGGGATGCTCATGAATACAACTGCTATGAACAATCACATGTCTTATAAATGTATTTTAAATGTATTTTATCTCTTGGGTAAATACCTAGCAGTGGCCTTGCTACCTTAGGGTAAATGTAGGTTTTACATTTTTAAAAACACTGTGCAACTTTCCTCCAAAGTGTCAATAGTATTTTGTGTGCCCACCAGCCTGAAGGAGAGTTCTTAGTCACTCCGTATCCCTGCCAACATCTGTATTGTCAGGGAGATTACAATCTTTCTCATCCATTCTAAGGAGATATATGGTGACATTCATTTTATTTTAATTTGCATTTTCTGCTTACTAATAATGTTGTGAATTTTTTCATCTGTTTATTTTCCATTTTTACCTTTTTTTGCTAAAATCTCTATTCAAATCTTCTCATTTTTAAATTGAGTTTTTGGTTTTTTTATCATTGTGTTATAAGAGCCCTTTTTATATTATACATACAGTCCTTTATCAGAGATAGGTCTGTGCTTTGTCCTTTCATTTTCTGAACAGTAAATTTAAAGGAAAAAAGTTTTAAATTTGATGAAATCAGAAGTATCACTTTTAATTTTTTTATGGTTCATGATTTTTATATTATCTAACAAATCTTTGCCTGTGCTTTTTTCCACCAGTTTTTTTTTTTACTATTGTTCTTAGTTTAAGTTAATAATACATTTTTAGTTAGTTTTTCCATATAGTATGAACTTTTGAGTTTTATTTCATTGCATATGGATGACAAAATGTTCCAGTACCATTTGTTGGAAAGATTATCATTTCCCTGTGGACTCACCTTGGTGTATTAAAAAAATAAATAAGTAGACCACAGAGTGTGGATTTATTTCTGGATTCCATTCACTTCAAGTGATCTACATGCTTATACTGTACCGCACCAACATGGTTACTGTACCTTTAGAGTAAGCCTTGAAATCACATAGTACAAATCATCCAACCCATTGTTTTCCCCAAATTTCTTTGACTGTTTCAAGTCTTTTTTATTTCTATATCAATTTTAGAAAATCTTAGCAATTTCCTCAAAAAATTGCTGGGGATTTAGGTTGGGATTGCACTGAATTTATAAATCAATTTTGGGGATAATTTACATCTTAGCATTTCTGACCCATAAATTTAGAATACACCTCCATTTTTAAGTCTTCTTAATAATTGTTTCATGTTGGGAACTGCCCTGCCTGGTTTCAGAAGCTGTAACCCCCTATGGTTAAGGCTGAGTAAAAAGACTTTGGGACCATAAACCACTAAGGAGACAAAGCTTATCTCCCTGGCAGGGGCACTGCCTCTGCCCCTTTCACTTCACCCTGCTTGGCCCCAGGCGGATGACTGGGTAGCCAATGACAGGTAAGATTCCTCAAGGGAGGGACGACCTAAGACAGGCATGGTCGTGATGGGGCCATCAGCGAAGGACTTGGGGGACTATAGAAAAAGGGGTTGATGGACCCTCACCCTTCGGCTTTGACATAGCCTGAGTCCTCATTCTGTCTGTAAAAAGTCTCCTAACCTCTTGGCTGCCTTACTTCCCCTGCCTGACTTAAGCCTGAAACAATACCGGAGGGTGGTGCAGCCCTGGGCAGGAATGGGAGTGATCAGGCCTAAGAAAGAATGCATAAAATCCCGTGAAACATGCTTTGCTAAGAATACCCTCAATTTAAATGATAAGGGTCGAAGCATAAAATGAGTTTGTTTCCCAAAGTTTTATGGCCCTTTAGCTAACTGATCCTGACTCAGAATAAGCCCTCAGAGTTCTTTGAATGTTATCTACTGTTTGATCATTACTGCCTGACAATGATTGATAACTTTTACCTGTATTACTGTGCAAATTGAACCCAATAAAAGCCCATTGAGAAACAGGGTCAAGGCCCTTGTCCTTTAAGAGATTGGCCACATTTCCTCCCCAAGAAGATCATGTCTTGGTAGAATTATTCTCATCCGTGGTAGCTGGAGGGACTCAGCAGGTGGAGCACCCCTCTCCCAGTCCCCCACAGTTTCAGAGAGAAACCTGATCCTGGGAGAAAAGAAGGGGGATTGGCAAAGGAGTTAGAGGGAGTGGTGACTGATTGGCAGGAGTGGGAAAGCGCTGACTGCGTCATCATTCCGGAAGACCGTTCTCCACGTCTGTCAGAGCTTAGATGCTCTCTTTAAGGGTTTCACTCATTCTCTGAGCAAACAGCAGACCGAATGCTTCATGTTGACCTTTAACTGTTCATTGCTGGTCTGTCCAATGCACAATGACAAGCTTCTTTGGGCAGGGACTGTTTTATATGCACCCATTACAATGCCTGGCATGTCATAGATACCCAGTAGCAATGCTTGCTCAACAAATGCTGAAAATACTGCCAAGTTTCAAGAGATCTATACCACTTGCTTGGTTATTATTTCAGAATTTGAGACCTTGAACTTAGACTCCACAAGCTAAGAATCCTCCAAACTTCGTATTCTATAATTCAGTGAATGAAGAATAGTTTCAAATTTCAATACTAACTGCTTATTATAACAGTGACAAGAAACATCTGTTTGCAGGTCTTAGATACTTCAGCAGAAGTCTTAAAATATGTGTAGAGTATAAGCAAAAATATATGAAGGAAGAAATTGAAATATAAGATTCAGCAAAATTTTGAGTTATGCATACTGTTTTTTAAGGCTTAAAATGGGAATTCAGATTAAAGCTGGCATTTCAACTACAATGTTCCCAAGTTAAATCACCAGTATCCCAACTGCATGTCAAAGAATAGAGCCATTAAATAGTGCACATTTCAATTCAAAGGCTTTCATCTGGATAAATTAGGCCAAGAACTTGCTATTAATGCCTTGCCCCTCTGCATTTCAACAGCAATACCCAAGAGTATACAAACATCTTTCTAGGACACCTAGCTTAACTATTGGGAAACTACAGCATTCATCCCTAACCAAGAACAATATCTGTACCTGTTATTGTTTGTAACATTCATCTCACTTCTCCTTCACCCACCCCCACAAAAAAAGCTAAGATTTTACTTATATATTTTAACAAATATCTTAGAACTGTGTCTAGTGCTGAGACACATCACATACAGGAACATTTCTCCAGGGAAGAGGTGGATGTTCCACTTATGGAACTTTCCGGGTTAGAAAGCAGACTGGTTTTATGACGTAATAGATTTTTTCCTAACTCTGACACAGGCTCCTGCTGAAACACTGCACCAGTCACATCGCCTCAGTTTTCTCTCCTCTAAAATGAGGAGGCTGAAGTAGGATAATATGGCTCGACAAATGTTTGTTGAAAAACTAGATCTTGAGGTTAGCCATCAAAAAAATAAGAAACTATAATTGAATAAGATTGAAAAATGCTCTATTTGTTCACAATGCACAGTAGGATACTTAAGAATCTGACAAGCAGGGTGAGGCGAAGCTGAAACCAGAGCAGAGAGCAGTGAGGTGGAGCGGCCTCTACCACCAGGGAATGAGAAGACTGAGGCTGAGGTTTCCAACAAGGTGGACAGGTGGACAAGTGGAATCTGCAACTCCCACTTTGAATCCGGAATTCCCCAGTGTGACTTAAGTGATCCCAGGTGGGTGGGGGGGTGGCCCCAGTGGTCCTGAGTGCAAATCAGCTCCAGGGAAAACACCTTCAGTTTAGGATTCCCACAGGTCAGATTCAACTAAACATGAGCTCTCAATTTTAAAAGTTACCAAACACGCTGGGGATGGAGGGGACCTACTCTCACTCTCCTGAGAGGGATTAAGCAAAAATAAATAGACTTTATCTCTAAAGGACTCATATTTAAATGATCAGATAAAGAAATTAAGTTATATGAAATAACATCCAAATGAAGTTATATGAAATATATAACTCTCATATGAAAGTGGAAATTAATAAAATATAAAACAAAGAACCAAGAAACCCAATATGGTCTTTAGAAAAGGTTAATAGAATTGAAAAATCTATAGTCTTATTCAAAGAAGACACAAGTTAGAAAGCACAAAAATTTAAAATGGAGATGGAAAAAAAGGACATAACCATACATACAGGTGAGATTAAGAGAAAAGTAATATCCCTAAGGCCAATAAATTTGAAAACATGAAAACATGAAATTGACCAATTTTTAAAAAGATAAAAACTTTTTGGATATGTGAGACATTACCTTCAATATCAGGTCAGAGCTATACGAAAAGGTGTGAACAGAGAAGAATCGCTGCCTCTCATCCCCATGGCCACATTCCAGTCCCTCCATCTGCTCCTTATTCCTCTCACATCCATGTCTGTCTGTCTGTCTGTCTGTCTCTCTCTCTCTCTCCTCCCTCCCATCCCTTCTTCTGTCTAAAAAAATCACTGAACATATCCTCAGGTGAGAACAAGTAAGGAAGTATATAAGTAAATAAATTTCTCATTCAGATTAAAAATTTCCCAGAAGCATTTGGGATCTTTTAAGTGACATTCCCTGAAGGTGTTCTATTGGGAACATCTTTTAGGGGGTTCTGATGAGCTCAAGTTAATGGCAGCACAGTATACAAGCAACTGCTCAAATTCCAGCAACGACTGAGTTTGAATGAGCAGAGACCTCCGCAAAGCAGAGAACGAGCCCAGGGTAGGGGTGTAGTTCCAGCAGCTGACAGGACGATTCGCAGGGCCACCTGGCACGCTCCAGGTGCATGCAATCCAAGGAGAGCCTCCGCTGAGGTCGTCTTGCTGACAGTGTTTCCCAGTAGTGCACGAGGACTCGAGCACTTCCCTCAGCCTGCCCGAAGACTTGGAGTGCCTGCTAGATGTCAGGCTAGATGTCAGAGGATGTCATTTAAAAGCCAACTCTTGGCCTTCTATTAGTGGGGTAAAGAAAGACTCTCAGATGATATAGACACAAAATATAACACGCGAGCTAATGAAAGCACGTGCTTGGCACAGGTGCAGACCAGAGCTGGTAGTGGACTGGATCTGGGCCAAGAGGAAACTCAAGGGAGGAGGTGTCGCCAGATAAATGATGCTGGTGGAAAGATAGGAGTTCTTAGGCAGCTTAAGTCTTCCTACGAGGCTCGGGGCTTCGTATTTATAGTCATGTGCCATTCGTCACCTAGATTTCCACACCAAGCGTAAGGCTGCCACTCCTGTAAAACGAGGAGCAGCCTTCTTTGTCTTCGAAACTTCTTTTGTTTCACAGTGAGGTATAGGTCCGTCCAGACTTGCCCTCTTACATTGCATAATCTTGGAAAACTTTGGAACTGTTTCCCCTGAGAGTGTCTAATGCATCTTAACTTCCTAATCTGCAAGTTAGGAATAACTGTTATAACTCAGAATTGTTGTGAAATAGATTATAAAATAATACACACCGATTTAGTTCTGAAATAAATAATGATGTTCTTTCACTCCACCTGGTCCACTTCCTATCACACGTGAATAAAAAAATACATAAACAAATCACATGAGAATTTTTAACTTAAACATATTTACCTACTAGTTCCTGTTTTAAATTCAAGATTACCAGTTTGATTTCCAAACATTTGTGATCATTATCCTATTTTAAATATGCCTAGATTTTCCTTGATTCTGGGTTTAGAAAACTAAAGACCAAATGTTTGAAAATATCTAAGTTCACAATCAGAGAACATCATAAACTTATAAATTTCATATCCTGCTCCCTGATTTTTCTGAAGAATTAAGATTTTTAAAAATCATCCTCCATTGTTGCTAGAAATTCTAAAAAGCAGTCAACTAAAAAAGAAAGGAAATTTCTGGGGTGATGGAAATGTTTATTTGCAATTTTCTTTTCAAACCTCCCATTCCATAAGTATTTCCATTATTCCAATATAAACTCCACATCAATAATTTTAAATTTTTTATGGTCATTTTTGGTTGGTTTTAAAAAATCATTATAGGGTATTTCCCTTTTTCAGGCCGTATTGCTAGTGAATTTAGTCAAACTGTTTGTTTCTTTGTTTCCAGATTATCAGGGCCCAAGTTGAACAAAAACCAAGGCCAGGTCTGCTGACCCTTCCGTGAACCCCCAGGTCTCCAGGGAGCTCTGATTTAAGCAGGGACATTTGTCACAGTGCTGCCTGCAGGCCACTGATTAGTTTTTCAGTCATCCTAATCAAATATAAGCTTATTTAATTCTTATAATAGCATTTTGAGAAAGTACACTGACCAGTTTGCTAAAATTCAAATGTATCTACTAGTTTAGAAATTAAATGCAAAAAATAACTATTTTATCGGCATCTTTATTTTAATCTTCCTGACCATTAGTTGTCAGGGACTCTTCTCCATTATCCACTCAGGTGGAATATTGAACACAGCAGAAATAAGACTCCCCTATGTCCATCTGATCCTCAAACCAGTAGAACCAGAAAACCTAGAAGTCTTGGTAATTCCTGAAATTAAGGTAGCAAACTGACAATGTTGAGTTCAAGGGAAGTAAGGAAAAACAGAGCAATCAAATGGGTGAAGACAAATTGATATATTTTTTTTAAAGAATGAGAGAGGGAAAAGAATTAAGTAGAACACAGGAAAACTCTTCTCTCAGTTCTGAAATACTTAGACAAGTGTTAGCAGTAGGTGATCAAACTTTTAGATTAACTGTATGTAGCTAGCGTTTTACTAAAGGAGACTCTTAGCTAAAAAGCCCATGGAAGTAACGGATGTGTGGGAAAAAGTATTGAAATGACAAGGACACATCATGGAGGCCTTCATAAAAAACTCTGGTTATAAAAATCTACAGGTATAAGTTTCTAGAGCTGAAATACTGCAGCATTTCTGTATGTAGATACAGCACACCCAGGCTCAGCACATCCTTATGTGTTGGAAGCCAAGCCAGAGAGCGCAACTCTTCAGTAGTAAGTCCTTTTCTAAGTCAACTAACCATCCCCTAACTTATTTCTTCAATAATTCAAAGCTGGCTCAAATAAGTGCTATAATATTGGAATACCTACCATGATGTGGGAATCCGGAGGAAATTGTGATTTATTCCTAATTTTAGTGGAGAGCAGGGAATTGCAGAATTATTATAACAACATGTCATTTATGTGGGCCCCCAAGAATGGGCAAATCTTGGAAAATATTATGTCTTATTTATATGATACATATTCATAGAACAATTATAAAATGTTGATCAGCCCTGGCTGATGTGGCTCAGTTGGTTGGAGCATCTTCCTGTAAAGCAAAATGTCATGGGTTCTATTCCCAGTCAGGGCACACACCTGGGTTGGGGGTTGGGTCCCCGTCAGGGTGCATAGAAGAGGCACCTGGTCCAAGTTTCTCTCTGTCGTTTGATGTTTCTCTTCCTCTCTCTCTCCAGTCCTTCCCCACTCCCTAAGATCAATAACAATGTCCTCAGGTGAGGATTTAAAAACAAATGCTAATCAGTAAAAAGAACTGCAGTCCCATAAAAAACAACTTATAATCCCATCACTTAGGAAAAATACCATCAACATCAACTTGTTTCTATATGCAGAAACACATAAATTTATCGTGTTTGTAATAAACATGCAGTTTTCTGAAAAGTTCCTTTCAATGTGGTATGTGTGCATCTTTCTGGTATTTATTTTCAGATGATGTCTTAATATGTGTTTATCTTAACTTATTAAGCAATTGTTTTATGGATTTTTTAAATATCTAGTTTATGATAGACATTTAAAATGTGCTAAACTGTCTTTCGACAATGTGTATCTTTGAGTACCCATCAGATTATTTCCTCAGGAGGAATCCCTAGAAGTGAAATTGCTGAGGGATGACCACACTGACGTCCTCTCCCCTCTGCCATCTATTAACATGCTGTTTTAGTACAGAGCTCTCTCCACTCCGTTTCTCGGTCCAGCTATTCAGCGTCATCTCGCTTCTCCCCTTTCAAGCAAAATAACTTGAGTTGTTTACATTCACTATCTCCAATTCTTCTCCCTTTCTCTTATAACCACCTCGGAAAGGCTTTTTTCTAACCACTCCACCAAAATTGCTCGTGTCCAAATAATAAATGACATGCCTTCTCCACATTTTGTTAAATCCAGTAGTAAATTTTATTTGTCATCTTACTTGATCATACAGCAACTTTGGAGACAAAGATCATTTCCTCCTTCTAGAAACATTTTTTTCCCTTCAATTCCTGGACACCACACACTCTTGGTTTCTCATAAAGCAAGGTACTTCTTTGTACCTCACTGGCCACTTGCTCTGTCTTCCCATCCTGTTGAGACTCATTCTCTTGGTGATCTCAGCAAGTCTCCTAGTTTTTACATTTTTATTTCTATTTTTACATTACAGTGGACATTCAGTGTTATATTGTATTAGTTTCCGGTGTAGAGTATAGTGGTTAGGCATTTCTATAATTTACAGGGTGATTTCCCTGATAAATCAAGTGCCCACCTGGAACCATGGCTATTGCAAAATTATTGACCATATTCCGTATGCTGTACTTTACAGCCCTGTGACTATTTTGTAATTGCTAATTTGTACTTCACCTTTTTCACCTAGCCCCCTCACCCCGCTCCCATCTGACAACTGTCAGTTTGTTCTCTGAATCTGAGTCTATCTCTGTTGGTTTGTTCATTTATTTTGTTCTCTAGATTCCACATATAAGGGAAATCATATGGTATTTGTCTTTCTCTATCTGACTTATTTCACTTAGAATAATACCTAGTGGGTCCATCCATGTTATTGCAAATTAATCTCATAGTTTAAATTCCATCTCCCTGCCAGGGAGTCCCAACTATTCTTGATGGTTTTGTCCTCAGTCCTAAATGCTAAATTCAAATATCCGAACTCATTGCAAACTTACCAGGTCCAAATCTCAACTCCCAATCTTTAGAAAAATAAGACCTGCCCCCTCCTGTTTTTCCTCGTCTTTGTAAGTGACAATAGTCATCCTTTCCATTGATGAAGCCTAAAACAGAATCCTTCTTGATCTTTGTTTCATTCTACACCATGTTCCGTTCAAGAGATCTTGGTTCTGTCCCTAAAATACATCTAGAACCTAGAATCTCACCACCTCTACTGCTACTACTCTGGGTCTGTTACTTCTCCCCTGAATTATTAAAAGCCCCTAACTGGTCTCCCTGCATTTGCCCTTAATCACTCTTTCCTTTTCACACAGAGGCATGAGTCATCCTTTTAAAGTGGAAGTCAGATCTCATCACTCCCCGGTGTTCCATCGGCCTTGCCCTCGGTGCTGCCCTACCACCCTCACGTACCCTCTCCAGCCTTATCTTCTACTTACGTCCTGGCTTGTGGCTCCAGCCACCTGACCTACCAGTCATTCGGGGAACTTACCAGGCATGGGAGTACCTCAGGGACTTTGCACCGGCTGTTCCCTTAGTCTGCAATGCTCTTCCCTCCTATCTTCTTTGCTCAATCCCCTGCAGTGATGGCTTCTGGTGATCACTTTCCCTGGGAGATCCTAAATGAGTTTCTCCATTAAAGGTGCCCCCTCTCCCTCTCCCTTCAGCATTTATTTTGTGCTTCTTCTTCTCTTTTTCTCTATAGAACTAATCACCTTCTGATATATTTTTTATGTCCCCAAAAGCATATCCATGAAAGGAAGAATTTTTGTCTTTTTATTCAGTGCTGGAGGAGAGTCAACATTACAGATGTATATTTAATGCTTCTGATCCAGACCTCCAATTGGAAGATATTTAAATAAGTAGATGAGGTGGAGAAGGACGGTCTATGTTGAGGACATAGTATTGGCAAAGCCACTGACATGCAGGAAAGAGTGCCCTGGTCACCAGGTGCTTCCAGTGCATCCCCGTGAAGATACAAGACTGAGTGACTTAAAACAGGGACACATCGATGGTACAGGGCAACACATTAACTGAAAGCACAAAATCAACTTAACGCCACAGTAAGAAATAAAAGGATGAAATGACAATGGAGATACTTCTCCAACAGGATGCTGATCGAGGCACTGGGAAACTCAGCAGAAACTTTTAGCATCAGTAAGAAGTTTGGCAAGGTGCCAAATTGTATTGGGGCGAGCAGCTGTTTTTTGAAAAGGTGATGAAAACTATGGATCCCTCCAAGAAAACTGGAAATACCTGCAAAGTTCCTAGTTCACCACCCCCAAAACCTACAGCATAGACCCCCAGGGGCCGGTGGTTGAGAATCCTAATTAAGAAAACAAGTCCCCATCCAGAAACACTATTTCAGCATCGTGGCCATCACTTGGATGGAGTGACGCTCTAGTGAGCACGTGGGTAGTCTCAACACTGAGTTGCAAGAGTTTGGGTAAATGTTGGAGGCTTACGCCTACTTTCCTAAAGGGAAGAGAATTCAACCACCATGCCTGAAATGTTTTCTCAAATTGTCTCAGATAGAATTAAACATCCCCAACTTACCTCAGTGAAGCTTCAAAGTGAAAGTTTCTCAGTTTAAGCTTGATACAAATAATTTTATAAAGTTCACAAGATAACCCAAAGGAAGACTATTTAGGTATCAGTAATTTGATTTTTTTTTTTTTATTGAAACCAGCAAACATTCCAGCCAAATAGTCTGAGCAATTGTCTGTCTGGCTTCTGTACAACTTTATCATTAGCATCTTTCACTAAATAATTCACTGAAATGTTATTAATGAGCCTTGCTTCTCTACCAAATACCCCTTCTCTGTGTACCAGAGAATCCAGAAATAATTAAAGGAAATTCAGCGTGGATAGTTTTTCTTGCTCGCTGCATCCCTGGAGAGGGATGTGGGCAGGGAAGGGAGAGGGTCTTGTTTACATCTAAATATGAACAGTTCCTATTCTCTGCCACCATTCCTTGCACTGGAGTAATGCTAATGCACAGAACTCCTCTGCCTGAAATCCATTCTGATTCTGACATTTGATGCCAATCCTTACCGTGATAAAGGCCACAGAAGCAATTCCAGAGGCACTGAATTTAAATAGCCAGTCCTGAGAGGTCCCTCTGGTTGGTCTCTTGCTCCCTGTTGTCACTCACTAGAAAACGAGCTTACCAGCAGCCAGCAGCCCTGCACGCCCAAGCTGGATCCAGGCCAAGAGCAAGCAGCGCTGTGGAAATCTGGGCGGCGTGGTGGAAGGGCACGGCGCACCGGTTGGAGGAGAACATGCGAGGACTGTGGGGCAGCAGCTGGAGGAAGTTCGGACACGCCGGCAGGGGCACATACGAGTGGTTAACCAGCGAACCAAGCCTACCTGCTCAGGACACCCAGCTGCAGGTCTGTACCTATGACTTCTGCCTTTTCCTCCCCAAAGTAGGTCCGTTTTCAAACCAACAATGCCTGTATGTTTAGGATCTTAAAACTTAGTGGCAACATTTGGCATCATGAGTAAAACAAAAATGTGATTTCACAGATCGGTGTGCTCTAAGGAAGAAACTTGAAAGTTGTATGTAATATTCAAGTAAAACTTGCCTCAAATATATTCTCAGAACACCTGTTATACCAAATATGTCAAAGAACACCTTAGGTTAGGAGTCAACAAAACTGTATGCCTTGGTTTTACAACTTGGTTCTTTGCTCAGTAAGCCATGTCTGCATATACAACATAAACCCCCCTGGCTCTCCCGCTATATAATGGCCTCTGTTTCTAAGAGGCGGTGGAAGCCAAGCATCTTACTTCTGAAGGGCTAGCGGTGGGTTAAGGAGGTTCTGTCTCTACTAAGAAATGCAGCAGCTGCTTTGCTCTGTCTGGGAAATCACCAAAGAAGCCCTGATCTGAGATAGCATTGAGGAAAAATATTGGTAGAAACCTAAGAACTCAATTCACTTCATCATCAGCAGGGAAATGAGTAATAACAGCTATCCCGTAGGAAAAAGGGAAATGAACCTATTTTCTCGTTTTCTGGAAAAATCAACTCATCAGACTGTTAAGTTCTGCAAAACTACCTATTACTAAAAAATACTTATACATATATACATAATGATAGATTTTTCAGCAGTTACACCTTTAACTAGATATTTCTTTAATCATTCCCTGAACAACAAAGCCTTTGTATCAATATACACATCAGAGATATATTAAGTGTTAAGAAACCACTTTGAAAGAACTAAACAAATTAGAACATTTGAATGAAAAAGTAAAGACATCCATTCTGCATTTAAAAAGTAAAACAATTTGAACCCATATATCATGAATCAGTAAATAAGTAATTAAGGGTACCATAAATTTGTCCTATAGCTCTAAGAAAACAAGAGTTCTTTATCTCGAGATATTGTCCTCAGGTGCTGAATTAGCTAAGCGGTGGCGCCGAGTATTTGGACAAATTTAACTCAGCTGATGGAAGTTCTGACTGCAGGAGGGCACTGCGGTGCTTCTCCGTTCCCGGATTTTTGCAGCTAGTATCGATATGCCGGAAGTGGCATAAGTGTGAATAATAGGGTTTATGACACCAAGCCTTTTAAATGACACATCAAGAATCTTTACATTTCATGCATGTGGAACTTGCAGGTGTAATAGAATATTTAAATGCTGACACCCGTGACTGGTCAGGAACCAAGATCATCCCTGTAATTGGTGGAGGATAAAGTCACGCAAAGTGGCCCGTGTTTACCAAGATTAGAGAGTGATTGCTTCACGTACTAAGAGATAATAGCTTTAACGTTTTTAATGATCCATCTGGAAGGAGAACATAAACACGGTTAAGTGGCTTTTTGAGTCCATCTTGATTTCTTAATAATAGTAGTAAATTATTTATGAGTCCATCTACTCTTACAGCTTTTGGAGCCAAAGTCCCTTATTAAGTCACAAAAGATTTTAAATGAATAGTTCTGATAATAAACTGGATTACGTGTGAAACAATAGAAAGAATCCATAGTTCAGAAACCACACAGATAAAAATACTTTTTCATATAAAAATATTAATGTTGCTAAAATATTTTCTCTGAAAAGATATATCTCTTAAAATATAAACTTAGGAATATCCGATTTTTCCTTCACAGTTTCTATATAACTTCTTATCAATAAATTTCTAGATGGCTTCTGGTTGTTTTTAGTCATTAATTTTCTAGATTATTTGACTATTTGAGACACCAGGATACAAATACATAAATAACTATTATTCACCCACTGCTTTATACATATTGTTTCATTAAATTCTCATGCCAACCCGTTCAAAAAATCTGTTCTTTTCATTTCATAGAGAAGAAAACCCAGGCCCAGAGGGCACGAGGGAACGGTGTGTGGTCACAGGGTATCAGCAGGTACACCGGAATTCGGAGCCAGAGTCTCAGACCCAAAGATGACACACTGCTTCCCAGCAAAGCCTTTGATTTGTATGCACTTTAATCTAAAATATCTTCATTCATAACTTACTGAAGACAAAATATCTGGCAGTACAAATATTTAATATGCCAGTTAATTTTCAGTCAAAATAACACACATAATGGAAAATTCTTTAATTTATTTTTTAAATTGTTTTAGTGTTGTTCAATTAGTTGTCCCCATTTCCCCCCAACTTCCTCTCCCCCTGCCCTACCCACCCCCACCTCCCACATTCAATCCTCTCCTTCCCCACACCGCCATCCCCTGTTAATTGAAAATTCTTTAAGAAGTAAAAATTATACAGTCAACACTAGCAAAGCCAGTATTTAAACAGGTCACGCCCAGAAAAATGACTGTGCTTTCCAAAAGCAAGAGAACCACAGCTCTCAGTTTTATTTTAAATAAGTAGATTTTGTTTGTCTTAAACACAATAATAAGGCTTTAATTTTTTTCTTTTCCTCTTAGTGGATACAAACATCTACATTTGTTGCTGTATGCTTTATATAATAACATTTTTAATATTTTAGTATTTCCAGTGTTTTTAGTAGCTTTATTTACAGCAACATCATTGCAATTCGGAACAGTATTTATTTTTTGTATTACTTTTCTATCTTGCTGCTGAAGTGTCATTTTGTGATTATTATAGTATTTACCCCATCAGAACTCATCACTGTCTTCTGAGTGAATACTACCAAGTCAACACCTTGTCGGCTGCTTAAGAATTTATGTGCGATTGTTCTCCTTTAAAGAGCTCAAACTTTTTCATATTTATCCTACAAATAATGCAAAAACAAATTGAAGAAATTTTAAAATCTCAGTCATCATAAGAATCCGCTATCAAATCAGATTCAAAATGTTATTTGCATGTGGTATGAGCACCTACTGTCAGATTTTGTTCCACAATTAAAGAAATTAAGTGCCATGCAATTCCTTTTGTAGCAATAAAACATTATGGGTCTAATTCTAAATAAAATACATAAAAAGTACAAGTCAGTCAAAGAATGCGTGGTGGACCTACCATCTAAAATTCACTCTAATACTTATGCTTTAGTGACAATATTGCAGGATATCATCAATGTGTATTCTGGACATTCTAAATTCATACTTTATCTTGTCAATTCACTTCATTTCATGTAGGCTCAAGCTTACTGGCGTAAATGAATGAGTGATTTGTTTGAGTGACAAGAAGAATAAAAGATGGGAGAAATGCAGGGACTTCCTTTGCCATCTAACTCAATGTCATTCCCTGACTCCAGGGCACCCAGAAGATAAGTTCTGCCAAAGAAGACGTGGAGCCCTTCCTGTGCATCCTACTTCCAGCCACCGTCGTGCTCTTCCTGGCCTTCCTGCTGCTCTTCCTGTACCGCCTCTGCAAGGCCCGGCGGCCCCAGGGCCAGGTGTTCAGCATCGACCTCTCAGAGCACCCACCTGGAGGAGAGGAGACCGACTTCCTGCCAGGCTTACCCTGGGGTGGTGAGCAGGACTTCCCCTACTCTCCTCTGCCCAGGGAGGCAGCCCCCCACTCTGAGTGTTTACCACCCTCCTATGAGGAGGCCACCCGGAATGCCCCTGGGGGAGAGGCCCGGGATGTGGGCCTTCAGTATGGAGAGGGCTCACCTGGACTGGATGTACCAGTATAAACTGCTCTTGGAAGCCATTTAAATGCAGCTGTCAACCCTTACTGGAGCCCATGGGAGAGGCAGACAGGGAAGGGCATCTGCCCAAAAGCAGACTGCTGGACGAATGGGGAAAGGCTGGACAATGTTGGTCCAGGGAACCCATCACATTCCTTAAGGAAGATGCCCCCAGGTGGTTGTAAAGATGGCTGGGCTCTTCTGAAATGTATAATACCCCTGATGCAGAAAAAAGGGAAGTTCTATGTGAACTGACAGAAGATCATTAGAATTACTGGTGAGCATAAGAACTAGCTCTGAAGAGATAGACGACAGAAAAATTCTGATAAGCCAAAGGTAGCTGCTTGTGCCACCAAATAAAACTTTTCTTCCTACACAGGTGTTTCAGGAACTCATGGTTTCACGTCTGTGTGAGGGCTTCAAGATGGCTAGAGAGTTCTAGAAGGAGCTGCCATGGTCAACTATGTTGTAAATAATGGCAAAATAGGTCTCCATATTAATAATGAAAGTGCAGACATTTGCATACATTTTAGCTCAAAAAAATAATAAATCTCTCCAAGATTATCTCCTTTTTTGTGTCGCTCTTGCTCCTAGAATAGGAGAGGATTTGGCTTAGTGACGTGGGGACACTTGGCACTGGAACCTCAGGGCTGATGGGCAGCACGGCTGCGGCAGGAAGTTGCTGCTCTGACACCTTATCTTAGGGGCCACTGTGACTGAGCCCCTGCACCATGCAGCATGTCAGTGGAAATCAGTTTAACGTTGGAAAGGAAAGGTCCAAATTTTGGATCACGTGAGAAACAGCAATTAGCTCTAACCTTATAAGTCACATACTTCAAACTGTTGCTTCACAGCTGTCAAAACTAGAGTTCAGAGGCTACTTGACCTGTCCGATGTTCAATACCCCAGAGGAGGCAGAGCTGGGACCAGAAGCCCGGCCTCTCTGTCCTGGGCTGCGGCACCTTCCGAGGTGTGGGACATTCTCCCAAGGAAACTGCGAATGTGGAATTTCCGTCCATGCTCCCAACTGAGGGTCAGGCCTCTCGGTGGGATGAACACAGCTGAGTCTGGACTGGATACAAATCTCCCTTTGTGATTTTCACCTGCAGAGGTGGAGAGGGTCACCTGCCACATGGGAGACCAATCAAATACCCATAAGGCTGGGAAGACGGCAGCAGTGTGATGCGCATAGTCCTTGAACTCTTATTCCATAATATAACTTCTTGGGAAAATATTTTCCCTTTTGTCACAGTACAAAATGCAACATGAGACAACCCTTTGATGGTTTAAAATGAACAAAAAATGCTGGCTTTTTAAATCTTTTTTTTATGTGAACATTTTTATGCTAGATATACAGTGTGGTACAGTTTTAGGAAAATAAAATAATCTAAAATAGGATACACTTCTTTTTACATTTAATCTGATAGAAATAATCGATTTGAGGACTGAAGCAATATATAACCTATTTGACTGAAAATTATAAGAGTTCTGTCAGGAAAATTTTACTGAACAATTCTCGAGTGGCCTTTAAAAGGAGTGAATGAATAAATGGAAATGAGAGGCTCAGCAGACAGTTTTATTCAGGTTTGTTTGTTTTTTTTTAATCCTAAAACTCTAGTTCTGTGTGAGACTCTGTTGATTCTGTCCCAACTGCCATTTCTTCCCGTTTCTTATTCATAGACCCCTGATTCAGTTCTTGGATCCTGAGGCCGCCTATGTCAGGCAGACCAGACCCCCCAACCCCAGGGGATATATTGATACATTGTGACAGTTAATCATGGTGATCTCACCTTCACCAGGGACTGATTTGGTTTGGAGGACTAAGGGGAGACCTATACAGGAGAGGCTTGTTCTAAAAGAGGTTGCCTAATATTAAAAATACATACATGAAAGGACACATTTTGGCTCTTTGCTGGATGTTATGTGTCTGCAGGTGATGCCTGGGCTGCTGCAGCCATCTTGCAACCATGAGTAGGCAACAGCCAGGACTAATATTGAACATAGTAAAGTAGAAAGGTGGAAAACCCTGGGGTTGATGGCCCTGTAGGGAAGCTGAGTTAACCCTGCAACTATCTATATATTAATGAGAGAATACCCTTCCTACTGCTTTAAGGCATTTAGGCCAAGCATGTTACTTATAGAAAAAAAAGCATGTCAACTCCTACCATTTCTAAGGCTATTAAGGAAATCGCTGCCATGTTTTAAAATGTTCTGGTGAGACTACTTAACAAGTAGTCAAGGCTAGGACCCACTTACAGTGTTATTCGCGATCTAGGGAAGGAAACGTTTTCTCCTAGGAAACTGAACCGAAGCAGTGGAGCAGACAAACTGTTAACCAGGGCTGCCGAACCACAGCCCACAGGCCAGATTTCACTTGCAACCTGTTACTGTACGTCCTGTACGAGACAAGAATGGTTTCCACATTTTTAAATAATTGAAAAAACTCAAGAATATTTCATGACACATGAAAATTAAATGAATTTTATTTAAACGAATTAAATGAAACTTTGGCAGCTATAAATAGAGTTACTGGAGCAGAGCATTGCCCACTTGCCTATGGCTGTTCCCGCACAGGTGAGTTGTCCCAACAGAGACTGTATGACTCTCAAAGCTCAAAACGTTTACTCTCTGGTTCTCTAAGGAAATAGTTTGCTGCCCCTTGGTATAGAGCAGTGGATTTCAACCCCAGACGCATGGTAGAATAACTCGAGAAGCTTTTAGAAATACTGACGCCAGGACCTACTTAAAGCAAGTAAATAGAAATACCTCCAGTGATTCCAGTACGAAGGCAAGGCTGGAAGTCATTCCTAGGTAATAGGAATGGGCCCCAAATGCAGGTGAGCTTCAGTGTAGACAGAAGTACCGTGACAGGTTTAGAGAAAACCAGATTCGTAAACCTAGCCTTGAGCCATCATTTTATAACCCAACAGTCTCTGTAAACTCTTTCCTGCCGCCATCACCCTAACGTTTGTCTGCGCTCGACTGAGTTCTCCAAGCAGGGCTGGCAAACACGACAGCAGGACAACCGTGCAATCGATACAATGTCCTTGTCTGGATGTTGACAACGGGCAAATGTGGGGAGTGCCGGTGGTTAGCCACCCAAGAAGGACCGAGTAGAATTGAAGAGTAGATTCAATTCTAGAAGGACTGAGTAGATTGTTAACAGCTAAGAAGTATTTTGGAAGAAATAATTGTAGCCAAAAAAGATTAAAAATGGGACAGAGTATGACAGAAACAGTGACTAGAATGTGACTATTTTCACCAAACTCTACCCTGGATGAGAAAAAGTCACTAATGCACCGTTTTACAGAAAGGAAAAGGAGTCCAGTTGCTGGTCTGGCATGTAAGACGCTTGGAAGTCACCACTCCAGCCTAACAACAAGGAAAAGCTGAGCAAGTCGAAAATTCAACAACTCCCCTTAGTTCCATCAGAGGACTGAAGTCACTAACCACTGCCCCCAAACCGGAGGAACAGTCAGGCAGATTCAGAGGATCACGATTCACTGGAGCAGAAATCCACCAGCAGGAACCTCCTCGGGACCCAGGCCCAGGCAGGGAAGCTTGAACCGTGATTGACAGATTACTGGAGGCTCAGAGAGGACAAACCTTGGATTAAATGTCCCAGAAGGCCCCACACTTTGTGAGTTCTGCCTCCAGGACCCCTACCAGGTTCTCACAGTGAAGGCCTGAGAAAACCCCCCTGGCGCTTCTAGCAAGAGGAGGGGGGAAAGCAAACATATTGAAATCCACCAGAGCATTCTGCTCTTCTCAATAAGGCCTACCTTCAGGAGAAGTTGTTTAAACAGAGCCTAGCCTGCGAGGGGGGGAGGGCGGGGTGTTGATCAGAGCCACGTGATCTAGGGGGAGGGAACTACCCAGCCCAGCTGGCTCTAGCCACACACCGAGACAGGAAAGACCCAACTCCAGCCCCGTTAGCCATCTGTTTCCACTTAAGGGGATGGGAGAGAAAGAGAAAAACCAGAGAAGCACTTGTGAAGTTCACATCCCCGGGGCACAGGCCTAGTAGACACCTAATCAAAGGACTAGGAGCACTCTCCCAGCACACACCTAGCCACCACATTATTAAAGGTACATCAAGTCCGACTTTCAAGACAAAATCGCAAGCCATGTTAAAAGCCAAAAAACACAGTTTGGAGAGACAGGGCAAGCTTCAGAGTCAGATTCAGATGTGGCCAGGATGCTGTTGGAAGTGTCAGACCAGAAATGTAAAATTATTGTGACTAATATGCAAAGGGCTCTAATGGGAAAGTAAACAACTTACTAGAACAATGTGCGATGTTAGCAGAAAGATGGAATTCTAAGAAAGAACCAAAAAAAATGCTTGAGATCAAAAGCACTGTAATAGAAATGAAGAAGACCTTCAATGGGCCTATTAAAAAGCCAGACATAGTTGAGAAAGAATCTCTGAGCTTAGGTATATGTTAATAGAAACTTCCAAAACGGAAAAGTAATTTTAAAAAAAACGAAAAATAGAATATCCAAGAACAGCAAGACAGGAAATATTCAAAGTCATGAAAAGCAGGGACCTACAGCCAAGATTGCTCTATCCAGCAAGGTTGTCATTTAGAATCTAAGGGAAGATAAAGAGCTTCCCAGAAGGAAAAAACCACAGGAGTTCACCATCACCAAACCCTTATTACATGAAATGTTAAAGGGACTTATGTAAGAAAAAGAAGAAGACCAGCCCTGGCTGTTGTGGCTTGGTGGATTGAGTGCTGGCCTGCAAACCAAAGGGTCACCAGTTCAATTCCCAGTCAGGGCACATGCCTGGGTTGCAGGCCAAGCCCCAAGTAGGGGCCACATGAAAGGCAACCACATACTGATGTTTCTCGCCTTCTCTTTCTCCCTCCTTTCCTCTCTCCAAAGATAAATAAATAAAATCTTTAAAAGAAAAAGATCAAAACTATGAACAATAAAATGGCAAAAATACGTATCTATCAGCAATTGAATCTAAAAGAACAAAAAAGCAAACAAGAAGAACAGAGACAGAATCATGGATATGCTCATGGAGAGCATTTTGATGGCTGCCAGATGGGAGGTTGGGAGGTGTGGGGGAATGGGTGAAGAGGTGAGGGGATTAAGAAGTACAATAGGTAGTTACAGAGTAGCCATGGGGATGAAAAGTACAATGTAGGAAATGGAGCAGCCAAAGAACTTACACACATGACCCTTGGACATGAACAATGGAGGGGAACTGCCTGAGGAGGGAGGGGTGTTGGAGGAGGCAGGCAAAGAGGGAAAATCAGGACAACTGTAATAGCATAATCAATAAACTATAATTAAAAATTAAAAAAGAAATACCTGACGCAATAACGACAGCAAATTTTGCCAAATTATGTCAAACCGCACATCCAGAAAGCTCAGAGAACATCAAGCAGGAATGATACAAAAAACAAAACAAAACAAAACCCTACACCTAGGCAAATATTCAAACTGCAGGAAATCAAAGATAAAGAAAAAATCTTGAAAGAAGCCTTGTGGCCCGGCGGTGGGGGGGACTGGATGGCGGGGAGGGCAGGAGGAGGGCGAATCTTACCTGTTGAAGAGCAAAGGTAAGAATTACTCCTGACCTCTCCTCAGAACCCTGCAAGCAAGCGGAGTGAAATATTTGAAGTGTTCAGAGGGAAAAACCACCAACCTGAATTCTGTACCTTGAAAAATTATTCTTCAACAGTGAAGGAGAAATAGGCTTTCTCGGACAAACAAAAACAAAGGAATCTGTTGCCAATAGACCTTCCTACCCTGCAAGAAACGTTAAGTTTTTCCAAGAGAAAGAAAATGATATAGGTCAGAAACTTGATAAAGGAAAAGGAAAGAATAAGTGAAGTTTAAACAAATATTTATATTTTTCTTATTCTCGATTCACCTATCAGATAAAAATTTGTTCAAAGTAATAGCAAAAATGTATTTGGTGATCATAGCGCATGCACAAGCGGACAGAGCAATGATACAGGAGAAAGAATTAGAAATATTTCGTTGTTCCCATGAAGCAGTAGAATGTCGCTTGAAAGTGGACTTGGATTAGTTATAAACGTGTGTTATCACTATGGGGCAACCACCTAAAAAGTTTTTTCAGAAGAAGTAGAATTGATATGTAAGAAATGAGAGAAAATGTAATCCTATAAAATACTCGCTTAGCCCTGACCAGCGTGGCCCCGTTGGTCACACGTCGCCCTGCACACCAAAAGGCCACCGGTTGGATTCTGGTCAGGGCACAGGCCTCGGTTGTGGGTTCGGTCCCCGGTCAGGGTGAGTGTGAGAGGCAGCCGATTGATGCTTCTCTCACACATTGACGTTTTTCTCCCTTCCTTCCCTTCTCTCTAAAAATAAATAAATAATATCTTTAAAAAATAAGTAAAATGCTCACTTAAAGTCACGAAAGTCAGGGAAAGAGTGGAAGACAAAAATAGACACAGAGAACAAAAGCCATGAAGAGAAAACAGTAACTAACATGACAGATACTAACCCGACTATATCATTAATCACTTTAAACCTCCATGGTCTAAATGTTCTAATTATAAGACAGATTTTGTCAGAGTGGATTAAAAAACAAGACCCACCTACATTTTGTCTACAAAAAATCCACTATAAATACAAAGATACATATAAATTAAAATAAAAGCATAGAGAAAGATATACTATACTAACACTAATCAAAAAAGTAGTAGCTACATTAATTTCAGACACAGCAGACTTCAGAGCAAGGAAAGTCTTTATCAGGGAAAAAGAGGAGCTCACATAACGATAAAGGGCTCAGTTCCCCAAAGACGTAATGACCCTCAGTGTATGCATGTCTAGCAACAGAGCGCCAAAATACGCGAGGCAAAAACTGAGAGCCCCGAGGAAAATTAGCAAATGCACCATTTTAGTTGGAGACATCAATACCCCTCTTTCAGAAACAAACAGATCTAGCAGGCAGAAAATGAGTAAGAACATAGTCAAATTCAAGAACACCATCCATCAACTGGATAAAATGGACTTGTATGGGCCACTTCATCCAAAAGCAGCAGAAAATATACCCTTCTCAAACTCATATGAAACATTCACCAAGATGGAGCATACTCTTGGCCATAAAACACACTGTAATACATTTAAAAGGACAGAAATCATACAATGTATGCTCTGAGACCACAGTGGAATTAAAACAAAAATCAGTAACAAAAACAGCTGAAAATCCCCAAATACTTGGAGCTTGAAGAACACATTTCTAAGTAACTCATGGGTCGGAGAAGAAATCTCAAATTTCAGAAGTTTTAAAATATGTGGAACTTAAATTAAAAGGAAAAACAAGTTCTCAAACGCTGTAGGATGCAGCAAAAGCATTTTACGTATAAACATACACACACAATCAGAGACTTTTAAAAAGCAAGAAGTGTGTATCAAGAACTGACTGTATCCTCAAATTACTCCAGATAACCCACTTGTGGTATTTATTTTTCACTCTCCTGGTTAGAATCAGGCAGTATTCGCATCAACAACCCCTAGAGCCCCGGAGTGTTCCTCAGCACAGTGTAATACTCTGCAGCGCGGAGTTAAAACCTATCCTCTTCTCTCCAATTCCAACAACTTTTCAGACAATACACGTAGTTGGGTGTTCGGAAGGACAAGCGTTAGCATTCATCTTCTCCATCTGGACGACTTTCAGCACTGGATCTCCTTGGTTCTGAATTATTCATTATTTACTGCTTTATCACACTAATGAGACCCGCCTCGGAGGGTTGTGGGAAGGATCCAATGTTAAAACACGTGTCTGTCCTCAAGGCACAGTAAGTGCTAGGCCCTTTCTGTATTTATCATCCCAAAGAACACATCACGTGTTCCCACTCTCTTGTAGCAAAACCGAAACACCTAAATTGCTTGGGGCGGGGCCAGAGCCCACCTGTGCATCAGCTACACCAGGCACCGTGCCCAGAGCTAACATTATGTTAGGGGCTCATGAAAATGTCTTAATTTCTTTTAAAATCAGAATTTTAAACATTAACAGAATTTTAAAAATTAAAATTAACATTATAATTATCTTTATACAAACACCTTCGTTAAATATAGTTTGTAGTATTTTTTTTTTTACAGGGGAAGGGACCCACCAAGGCAAAATGCCTTGGGTCCACCACCATCCTAATGCGGCCTGGGAGGGAATCTGTCCCAGTCCAGAGCGAGCCAGCTTCTGGCAAAGAAACAAGAGAAATCTGAATTTTTCTTCCAGGGGAAGTAAGAACTGATTTCTCTCTCTCTTCTCCTACACATGCCCAATGGTTCTAGCCACACTGTCCCTCCCTCCCTTCCTGTCATTTTGCTGATGACAATAACAAAACAGTAAGTTATCAAGTGATCTTAATAAGCTGTCTCCTGTAGTGAAAAGTACAAGAATAGAACACATGTGTTCAATGGCAGGGGACCAGGTGTGTTTGCAGAACAGATTTCAGTTCTTAATGAAATGGTCCAGAGTTGTTGTTTTTTTTTTTTTTTTCACAAAAGACCATACTAATAACTACCATTTATCAGGATATGACATGTAAGGCAGTGGGCTGAAAGATAACTTGGTATTACTTCTCCGAATCCTTGAAATCATTTGAGGTGAACACCATCCATTTGTACAAATGAAGAAACAGATTCAGTAAGGCTGAATTACATGTCCATGGTCACAAAACCAGAAAGTACAGAGCTGGGATGCAAAGCCAGACTCGAATATGGGTTTATACCTCAAAGGAGGCAGCTTCTCCTGATCTGGAGTAGGGGTGCCTTTGTACGGTGCAGGGCGGAGGCTCTAGGATTCGTGTCTATGGCAGGAAAGAAACTATGGTAGGCCCAGAAACTAATGCCCAGTTCCAGGTCACTGGTATTAAAAATATTCCAACTCTTACACGCTCACAAGTAGAATGGATTGTGTAGACAGAGGCATTGCTCGGACTGCCCTGTGAAGGTTTACCAGAACTCCAGCTGTGAAGGCCACATGAATGGATTCTCGTGAAGCAACCTCTCTGTACCTTGTCCATTGGGTTCTCATGCCTGGGGAAACTACTGTCAACTCATTATGGGGTATTCAATGTGTCCACTAAATATGAACCTGGAAAAATTTTCCACGCTCCTAAACATTAAACAAATAATAAAAACCAAACACAAATTTATATCACTTAAATGTGAATTTATATTCATGTAAAACCTGTATTTGTATGAATTTATGAACATAAAATAAAAATAATATGCAAATAATCTTTCCAAGTCTAAACACAAGCCAGCTATCCAGAGTCGACCCCAGAGGCACTGCAAGGCAGAATGGGCGCGAGACCATGACTCGGGCTCCCACTGGACAGGGCGCTGGGCGGGTCCGCTCCAACGATGCTCTTCAGAGCAGGGCCCCTGAAATGGTGCTGGCTCACAGGCTATTTGTCACCAGTCTGAGACAAGGCAGTTAAAGATGTTGACAGTGAGTGTGTAGAGACTGCATAGAAATTTAACATGCTTACAAAATCATGCACATCATCAGCAGACTCTCCTCACTGAGCATGACACAGAGCAATTCCCAAAGTTGGGAAGTTGACTTTGGGAGTTAAGAAACGCGTACTGAGCTGCCGACAGTCTTGCGCAGTAGAGTAATAAGTTGGTTTATGATGCACTACATTTTTTTAAAGGGAGGGTGTCCTTCATTACCTATAGCTTGAGAAGCACTGACCTAGAAGATGAGATGTCACAGGCATTACTGCCGAACTTGCTCCATCTTGGAATCAGTTCTTCACCTGCCACTGACCTCTCCCATTCTTGGAACTTATTACGAACATCAGACTCAAACAAACTCAGGTGTAGCATGGCCTGGGGAGACCACAGCGAAGGACATATGAGTGGGCTAAGAACTGACCGGTTCACAGCTTGGGGTCACGCGGTTCCTCTTCTTAGAAGTTGGGGCACTGAAACGCTGTAACTCCTCTGTTCTAAAAAAGTCACCAGGCAGTCAAGTCCAATTCCTACCAATTCTTTAACCAGTCCTAATCAAGAAATAATGCAATGATTTATGGCAACAGCAAAAGCCCCATACGTAAGAGCTTAAGGGAACATCATTTTTAAGCAACGGTCCTTAGTCAAATGACCTATTAGAAACATTTCCTCTTAGTCGCATCCAGGATTTCATTTCTTTTTAGAGCTTCTTGAAAATTTGAGCTGTCTAGTCATGAGGTATTGTATTGCCTGTCTCCTTTTACTTCAAAAGCATGAAATCATGCTTTTAAAATCATATGACTAGCCTCTCCTTTTTCATAAACACTCCCCACAGTCTCAGAAGTTACATCAAGTCTTATATTGATTAGAACTGATTTTCTTTTTTTAATTTTTAAAGGCATTCCCAGCATTAGACCTTAGCTCTCTTACCCTCAACCCCACATTCAACAAATGTCTCTTCATTTTCTGTGGCCCATGCGGTCCACAGGTGCTCCTAAAAACACTGTCACATCTGTGTGTCTGATGAATTCTGGCGGGCACTCATCCAACATTCATCAGGCAATTATGCACCAGGCACTGAGCAATGCAGCTTAGTATAAAAGGGGCTTCATGGGTTGTTCTATGTCTCAATAATGAATGAGTATCATAATCCTCACTAAAAAAAAAGACCACTAAAGGAGAAGCCAGACCAAGAAAAGATTATATTTCCTGTTAGAATTCCAAGTAGTTACCAATGCTACAGTTACCATATTTGAGATAGTGGTAACAATAAGACCAAATAGTTAATCACATGGTGGGCACAAGAATGACCCCAGAGTAAACAATGATTTGATAGAAAAATGTGTGAAGACCAGGACCAAATTTTATCTACCAGTTCCTACTATAGCACTATACGTAGAAGATACTCTTCTAGTTACTATTCCTGAAAACCTAATCACCCCAAAGTTAGTGGCATCAAAAATAATAACCGTTTTGTTATGGTCACAGATTCTGTGGCTTCTGTGGGGTTAGCTTGTGTCTGCTCCAGGAGCTCTGGGGCCTCTGCCTGGAAGAACTGAGGACTCCCTGGTGGGGAGCTGGAGCCGTCTGAACCCTCGGCCACTCACGTGGGTGGTGGTTGATGCAGCTGTCAGCCAGGACCTCAGCTAGGAACCCACACAGGGCTCTCCATGAAGCTGCTTGCGCTTACCCTCAGCACGGTTGTTGGGTTTTTAGGAGTCAGCACTTCAGGATTGGCCCGGTGGCTTAGTTAGTTGGAGCATCGTCTCATGCACCAAAACGGGTGCAGGTTCCATTCCTGGTCGGCGCATAACTAGGTTGTGGTTGGATCCTTGAGCAATGTTTCTCTCTCTCTCTCTCTCTCTCTCACTTCTTCTCTCTCTAAAATCAATAGGCACAGCCTTGATTAAAGACCACAAATGCCAGTGTTAAACTCGAGTGTCAGTTGAGTGCAAGAACACAGCGTGGTTGCTGCCCCTTCCCACGCTCAGGGCCTCCTCACTGTTCATAGTCTGTGTTTGCAAATTCACCAGCTTGCTCGCATGTATTTATCATTCCAAAAGTAACCCTCACAGCACTTTCTCGATCACCGGTGGACAAATGCATGCAAAGAGCATTGAAAAGTTTGAGCCACTGGGTGCACATATTCCCAGCTGAGGTTAAACAAAGCAAAGTTCTGCTTTCTATTGGGTTGGCTAAAAAAATCCATATATTTTTTTCTGTGAAATAAGACACAATTTTCATTTTCATTAATCGCTTTATTGATTTGGATATTGAGAGTATGTCGGCTATCTCCCACATGGTATAACGTTGATTGTTCTCAATTAATGTCTTAATTTGATTACTATCAATTTCAACTGGTCTACCCGACCGTGGAACTTTGTCCAGAGAGAAATCTCCAGCACAAAACTTCACAACGACTTCTGACACATTCGATCAGTCACAACACCTTCTCCATGCCCTGCACAGATCTTTTTGTGTGTTTCAGTTGCAATTTTACCTTTCTCGAATAAAGCATAATATGCCAAAATGTTGCATATTTGCTCCCATCTTCAATATTAAAATGGCTGCACAAAAATTCACAAATGTTGATGTTTGTTTAAAAGCACGCTGATATGACAGCTGTCACAATACAATCTAACAAAATTGTTATGAATGAAATTAAAGACAACTAAGTACTAGAGCCATCTTTCGGAAAAAAACAAATGAACTTTCTGGCTAACCCAATAGTTTCTGTGTTCATAGAGTAAAAAAAGGTATCCTTTTAGAAGTCTACTTAGTGCCGTGCTTTCAGCATTGTTGTGCTTTTTGTTGGTGATTTTGCCATCTGACATGGCCCCATGCATAGTGCTGAAGTGCTGTCTAGTGAGGCTAAGGCGGGAGAAGTGATGTGTGTTAGATAAGCTTTATTAAGGCATGAGTTATGATGTTGTTGGTTGTGAGTTCACTGTTAAGGATGCAACAGTGTGTATAAAATAAGGTATCTTTACACAATAACACACATAACACAAGCTTATGTTTCAACTGGTAGATCAAAATGCTGAGGCCTGCTGGAATCTAACTCTGTAATTCTTCTAAAAGCAAGGGTTCAGTGCTCACTAATTGAATGTTCACGGTGACTTAATGGGACATAGCTGCTGCAAATAACGAGAATCGGCCCAGCTACTGCTGCAGGACTCCAGGGCTCTCCTCCCCGGCTGGTTGGTAAAGTGCCACGCCGCACCATCACCTACCTGCGCTGCAGAGCTTGAATAAAGCATCTCTTCATAGTGTCATGTAAACGTGGATTAAATAGGAGCTAATAGAAAGGGCAATTTTACCATAGTCAACAAGAAAACTAACTAGATTGTCTTAACACATGGGGGTAAAACTTGAGCCTTCTAAATTTCATTAAATTTGTTCTAACGCAAATTCTATTATTTTGAAATAAATCCCTTTCTTTCCTTTTTTGTTCTTTCATATGACTGTTTACCACCTTATGATGTAGACAATTCAGCTTAGTCACCTGTTATTATCTTCATTCATTCTATATTCCGCACCTTATAAAACGAATACCATCAGTTAGCCTCAGTTTTTCTGTAAGTAAAATGCCCCCAAAGGCATTGATAACTGTCAGCTGCACTCCGCAAATGAAAGAAAAATAGACTTCTTCAACACAAATGTGAATTATTTCCTTTTCCTCTTAAAAAACACTCTGTAAAGTAAAATTATATTTTTAATGTTGCAGCCAACTAAGTAAAGAATCACATCTGTTATTTAAGTTAAAATAACAGGCAATTTTTTAAAAATCAAAATTCACTATTTACCCTTCACTAAGTAATTCAAAGTTAGCTCTGCATAATAATTGATTTGATAGAAACACTGGAATGCTTCATGTGGCTGCGGGCCACCGCGCACTTGCTTGGGCAGGGAAGGGGGAGGAAAAGAGAGGACAGCAATTGCTTGAAAAGTCATGGGCCATCCGATGGAATAGTAATTCGACAACAAAAAAGAATGACGCATTCACTGACCCACTCTACAACACGGATGACTCTTGCATTACACTAAGTGAAAAAAACAGCCACAAAAGATCACAGGTTATATGATTTCATTCATATGAAATGTCCAGAATAGGCAAATCCACAGAAACAGAGTAGATTAGTGATTCCCAAGGTCTGAGGGGTGTTAGAGATTGGGAGTGTGCAACCCATAGGAACTAAACTGAAAACCACTGAACTGTACTCTAAAATGGTGGCTTTTGTGTTACGTGAATTATAGCTCAAAAAAAAGTGCTCAGCACAATGCTCACATGCTGCTCGTGGAAGTGTAAACGGCGCAGCCACTGTACCAAACAGTCTGGCAGTTCCTCGGGAAGTTACAGACTGAGTTACCGTTTGACTTAGCAATTCCACTCCTGGGTATTAACCCAAGAGAAATGAAAACACGTCTGTACAGAAACCGTACGTGAATGTTTACGGCGGCATTATTCAGTGTAGCCAAAACTTTGGAGCAACTCAAACGTCCATCCACTGAAGAATGGATAAATAAAGTATTTATCCAATAGAATATTGTTTAGCCATAAAAAGGAATAAAATACTAATATATGCTGCAACATGAGTGAAGCTTGAAATACTTTGCTTAGTAAAAGAAGCTAGCTATAAAGGACCCCATGCTGTATGCTGTGGTCTGCAGGTTGGTGTTGTCCCCAAAACTCATGTGTTGAAAACCTAGTGCCCACTATGATGGTATGAAGAGGTGGGGCCTTTGGGGGTGAGTAGGTCACGAGTGAGGACTCCCTCATGAATGGGGTGTGTGCCCTCATGAAAGAGACCAGAGATGGCTCCCTTGCTCTTCCCACCGTGTAAGGGTGCCACCGCCTGCCACCCAGAAGAGGGCTCCAACCTGACTTTGTGGGCACCCTGCTCTCGGACTGCCAGCCCTCTGAAATGTGAGAAATACATCGTGTTTGTTCTACTAGTAGCTGCTAGTTTGTGGTATTTCATTACAGCAGCCCTATGGATTAAGACACTGTGTGATGTCATCTACACGACAGGTCCAGAGTCAGAGGGCAGATAGTTGCCTAGGGCTGGGGGTGGGGAGTTGGGGATCCAGGGCTAAAGGGTGTGGGGGTGGGTGGCGATGACAACGTTCTAAGAATTGAGCGCAGTGACTGTTTCACAGCTGCAAATACACTAAACCCCGTTCAGGGGTACACATTAGGTGGATGAAGTACATGGTATGTGAATTATATCTCAATAAATCTTACAAAAAATAAAGAATAAATCTAGCCCAGAAATTTAAAAAACACTAGGGTCTAGCCTATGTCCCTACTCCTTCTCGCCCTGCGCTCAACCCTCTCCCTTCCCCTTCTACTACTCCCTGTGTCCAGCCTGTTAGACCTGGCGGGAGGACTCCAAAGTGTGGGGGTTATTGGGGGAGGGGAGGTCAAGACAGACGACAGTTTAAGATGCTCTCCAAGCATGACTGTGGTCCATCCGCCTTCTCCTGCGGGGGGCACTAGGGCGCCTTCTAGGTGGAAAGCTACTCACTCCTGGCGGGACTCCTGGATCCAAATCCTCGCTTGGAGCCCTGGGCCCACAGGGGTGCCAGCAAGGACAGCCAAGTTCAGGGTCGCCAGTGCGTGCCCACCCTCTCACTGGGAGAAGAGGCTCCCTCCTGCCTTTCACTGCGTGCACCCTCAAGGTGCAAGCCCAGGCTCACCGCCTCCCAGGAGTGAACCCGTCAGCAGAGCCGGCTCCAAGTGCGGGTGGGGCCGCAGGAGAGGTTCCCGAACCGGTTACACCAGAAACTCCGCTAGCCAGCTGCTCTGTCCCGCACCCCGCCCGCCCCGGCTCCCACAGTAGACATCTCTGCGTCAAAAACAAGGGCACCAGGGCGGTGGTGGGAGGGACCTCCGAAGAAATCCGAACCCAAGCGGGCCCTGTGATCCAGTACCCCGCCCTCACCCCTGCAGAGGGGACCCGGCAGGGGCGCGGCCCGGGCTGCAGTTGCCAGGGTTTGGAACCAGGGTCCCTGTGGGTCACAGCCCCTCCTCCTGCCCAGGGTCGGGCAGTGTCACTGCGGGGGAGAGGGACCGGGGACCGCTGGCCTGCACCGGGCAGCACCGGGGCGGGGACTTGGGGACCTCAGCGGGCCTCAGGGCGCGCACACGCAGGCAGGGAGGCCACGAGTGGCCGGGGTGCGACCTTCCCGAGGCCGATCGCCAGGGTCTTCCCTGGATCGCCGGCGCTGCCCATGGCCGAGGTGCTAGAGCCGGAGCCCGAGACTGCGGCGGCCCAAGCGGTGGAGACCCCGGACTGGAAGGCTCCCGGGGATGCAGGCGCCCAGGTAGGAGCCGCCCGCGGGCGCGAAGGCTGTGGGCCGGGGTGAGGGGAGGCCTTCTTCGGGAGGCTTTGTAGTGAGGCCGGAGGGTCCCGCAGATTTAAGTGAAAAGTACAATTTTTAAATGGTCTGAGCCCCTAGCTCCATTCCTACAAAAACGGGAAAGTTGTGTCGGTTAGCCATAACCCGAGGTGCTAGCCACATCTCAACTTCTTTTCTTTGCCGAGGGTGGGGAGTGGGGTAGGGTGGTGGCATCGATCTCGTTCCAGAACACGCGGTGGAACCCTCAGGGCCGAGGGGACGTAACAGAACATTTCTCTTAACAGGAATCGGGCTGATTCCTCACCCCCCCCCCCGCCTCGCCCTCAACGCCCCCCTCATGCCCCCCCTTCAGCCGCCCTGCAGCCCCAAACTCGGGGCCAGGGCAGAGGAGGTCCAAGAGCCGCGGGGGCGCGGGGTGGCGGGTTGGGGCGGCTGCGGACCCCGCGGGGCCCTAAGGAGCCAGAACCTGGGGCCGGGCCCCAAGTGGGGCGCAGCCCCTAGGCAGGCCCCGAACTGCCGCCCCTCGCGCCCCGCCTCGCCAGCCGCTCTTCCCCGAGTTTTCTGTTCCACTGTAGCCCGGAAGTTACGAGATCCGACACTGCGGACCGGCCAAGTGGGTCAGCACCTGCGTCGAATCCATGGACTGGGACTCCGCCATCCAGACCGGTTTCTCCAGGCTGAACAGCTACATTCAAGGCAAGAACGAGAAAGGTGAAGGCAATTTACTTTGTAATTACGTAGATCCTGGTTGAGCCCCCGGGCTTATTCTTGAGTTTTAGCTTAGTAAAGAAATACCCTTTAGAACGGAAAAATAACCGGGTCAGCAAGCACTTGCTGTTTGAAGACGAGGGTTCTGCTCAGGATCCTTCTCACCGTCTGGAGGTCGGGGTGTCGGGCAGGCTTTGCAGCCTCTGCTCCCCGACTGGGTTTCTGCTGCATGAGGGGCCTCTGGAACGACTGTTCAGACCTCTTTATGGTAATGCTTCGGGATTAGTTGGTGACTAGTCCGGTGGGAGACACCAGGAGGCAGGTAGGCACAGAGAACACAGGATCCAGAGTCTCAAGACGCAACCTCTGGTTCTGGCTCTGACGGCATTTATATTCTAGAAGGTCACTTTGCCAGTGGGACGTCAGTTTCTGAAACGTAAAAATAAAGGATGGACTGGACTACGTGATTTCTGATCTTCCCTGCTATCCCTAAAACTTTACAAGTTAGTAACCAAAAATATTAAGTGTTTAACATGGGCAGTGAATAATTGAGTCATTTTGGCCTTGTTTTTTAAAATGAAAATCATCTTAAAGGTAAATACAGGGTGGGGCAAAAGTAGGTTTACAGTTGTTCGTATGGAAAATAATACAATAATTAATAAATAAGCCCTGGCTGGTGTGGCTCAGTGGACTGAGTGCCAGCCTGTGAACCAAAGGGTCGCCAGTTCGATTCCTAGTCAGGGCACAGGCCTGGGTTGTGGGCCAGGTTCCCAGTGGGGGGTGTGCAGGAGACAACCACACACTGATGTTTTCCTCTCTTCTCCCTCCCTTCCCCTCTATCTAAAAATAAATAAATAGCATCTTTAAAAAAAATATGATCACACAAGAATAAACTCTGTTTTGCATACTCACAACTGTAAACCTACTTTTGCTCTTCCCTGTGTTTATGCCAATATTATAAGTAAATCATGAAACACGGATCCCCAAATAATAGGTGGCGTTTAAAAAGCAGTGATCAACACCCTACATTTGCTTTCGCGGTCTCCTCTGTACTTAAATGTACGTGTTTGTGGCACAGAGATGAAAATAAAGATGACAGCCCCGGTGGTGAGCTTCGTGGAGCCGGGGTCAGGCCCATTCAGTGCTTCTACCATTACCATTTCCCTGTACGTCCCCTCTGAGCAGCAACCTGACCCGCCCAGGCCGTCCGAGTCCGATGTCTTCATTGAAGACAGAGCCGAAATGACCGTGTTTGTCCGGTAAGTGGTAGACAGTTGATAGCCCTGCTGACTGCTCGTTTCACTGGCCCGCACTCAGCGTTTCGCTCCTATGCAATTTCAGTAGGCTTTGCACCCTTCCATACAAACAGGTCTAATGCACATCTGCAGCTTAGTTTTGTTTGTTACCAAGGGTCTGTTGTGATACAATCAATTCATTTAATGCAGTCCGTTGCATGCCTTCTACAGATCAGACACAATGCAAAGTATTGCCCCCCAAAGCATAAGACTGCCCTTACCTGCCATCTAGTTAAGCCTGAACAAAAACACCTTAACTTCCAACTTCTAGGTGCGGATAACCCCAAACTCGTCCCGTTTGTTCCCTGGCCCAAGGGATGGCTGCTGCTTCCTGAGGTTATTGCTGATCTCTTTTTACTTTTTCTGACTTCTAATACCTGTTTCCCTGATTCCTTATGGTAAATTCTCTGTTGAAATTGAAAACACACACAGTACATGATAATAATAGTCTGATATTGGACTCCCTTTATTACTCCCTTTCTGTCCCTCCCATCACCACCTATCTGTTAAACGAATCTGTCCCCGCTTCCTCACCTCCTACGAACTCCTCAGGCCACCACAGCCTGGCACGGCCGCACCATCTCTGTGGAATTGCTCTTGTCACCGTCCACAGTGCACTTGGTCTGTTCCGTAACAGCCCCTTCCCAGGGGCCCCTGAAGCCTTTGCGTGTGGACCAATCTGTTCCCTGACACTTGTCCATCCTGTAACCCTCTCGTCACTCCTCTCCTCCTCCCCAGCTCCTCAACCCAAGAATCCCTGTTGATGCCGGTTATCAACCCTCACGTTCTAGCAGACTTGCTCCGGGTGATCTGTTCACAATGCTTCAAATACCCGTTTCTAATGACTCTCGATTTAGTGTCTCCAGCCCGATGTCCCTGCTCGTGGGCATTTCCATGTGGGGAGGGGTGGAGATCATACACAGCAGCTCTAAAACCATGCCTTTCCCCCATTCCCACTTTAGGTGGTGGTGATGTAATAGGGCACCTGTCTCAGTAAAGTGCCTCAGCAGCCTATTGGCCTCCTCGGCAAGGACCTCTAAGGACATTGTCAGTACGTTGTGCTCTCACAGCTGGTCTCCAGACCTGGCCTATGCCCCCAAATGATCGTAATTCTGTTCCCTTCCCTCCAACCTCAGTGTTTCTTCCTCTGATGGAGACCACACCGAAGTCATCTTTGTCCACCCCAGCGATGGGCCCGATACCCACGTCTACTGATCTCAGATCCTGACTGTTCCCTTCAGTAGCCTCCCAACTCCCCTCTGCCCAGCAGTCTCTCCCTTCGTTCCTCTGCACTGGAACTGTGCTTTCTGTACAACAGCAACCAATCCCCGACTTGTCGGCTTCTTCTTGCTTCTGCGTGAAGTTCAGGTGGCTCATTCACATTGTACACACGGCTGCTATGATGTGGCCCGACCCTGTCTGCCACACTGGCTGTGTTCCACTGACTGTCCCCCTCTCCACGGAGTTCGCTGAGCAGGCCACGTTCTTCCATGTTTTGCCTCTGGCATCAGGCGAGCTGCTAGACTTCCCTTGCTGAAATCTCTACATCTGGAAAATGTGTATAATAAGCACAGTACCTGCCTATTTCATAGGGTTGCCATGATCGAAGGAGTTAATGTACATAAAATACTTAGAACATGAACGTGATATTTTGCCCAGCTTTAGCTTCCTCTTTCTTCTCTCTCTAGAGAGCCCACTTTCATCTTCTAGGACTTAGAATGACACCTCATCTGTGACAACCTCCTCAGTCTCTGCAGTCAGCGCACCCCTCTGTCCTTCTGTTATTCTAAATTATAATGACCTACTTACAGCCAGTAACTTCCTCAAGAACACGGCAGCGCATCGCCCTTCAGCTCCAAGCATGGCAGGGAGGCTCTGTGTGTGCGGGGAGGCTCAATATGTTTGTGTACTGAGAAAGCACGGACAGATCATTGCAGAACAATGTGTGTTCACAGAACAGAAGGTGATCTCTAATTAGGGGCTTCAAGATGTGATTTCAAGGAAGAAGTAGGATCTGCAAACAAATTCCCTTTTGGCAGAACACACCAAGATTTGGCTATTATTAAGGAAATAAATAATAAATTTAGGAGACAAAGTATTTCTGAACATGTAGTTCAGAATTGTTGTCAGTCAACATGCTGAAAATTATAGAACTAGTCAACTCAGGCCACACCCCCCGGTTCTGACTTAATCACACCCTCAGCGTTCCTAAGCCCTTGGAGCCTGTCTCTGTTAAATCTCTTCTTGGTTATAGAGAGAGAGCTGCCAAGATGTTTGGTTCTTGCTTTAGACTGTAAATTCATAGGGTCAAGACTATATTATTTTCACCTATAAATCAGTGCTTATCCTTTGCCCAAGGAGAGGAAGGAAGGGGAAATGTTCAACAGAAAGTTGAAACTGGGAGGGAGGCTTCTAAGTAGGTTTCAGTGTGGTCCTCTGAGCAGCATCGGCATTATTGGGAAATACAGACCTTCAGGCCCCATCCCAGACTCCCTGAACCTGCACATCGGCAGGATTCGTAGGCACATTAAAGTCTGAGAAGCACAGAGTTAGAGGACAGGATGGTGTAAATTCCAAATCTACCTGCCAACAGATGGGCCCTCGGTGTGCTGAGGTCGCACTGAGACTGTGAGCCAGAGGAAAGCAGCACTCGGCTCAGGGGCCGAGCAGGGGGAGCTCTGAAACTGTGCTTTCTCCAGCTTCACTGTATCAGCTCCAGCTTCTTTCAGACTAACATTGGCATTGGTACTAAAATCATTCATGGTTATTCACATTCTCCTCTGTAGGTCTTTCGACGGATTCTCTAGTGCCCAAAAGAATCAAGAACAACTTTTGACGTTAGCCAGCATCTTGAGGGAAGAAGGAAAAGTTTTCGATGAAAAGGTGTACTACACTGCAGGCTACAACAGCCCTTTCAATTTGCTTGACAGAAATAATGAAGTGTGGTTGATTCAGAAAAATGAGCCGCCCAAAGAAAACGAATGAGAAAATGAAGCAAAGTAGCATCGCCGGGGGCTAAACTGTTTAATGCAGACACCAACGCACCTATAAGTAAAATGTAGGTCTAGGATCTTCTCCCTGAGAGCGCTGATATGAATGGAGCTTATTTCCAATGTGCCTTTTAATGCTTGAAGCGGCATCGAGATCCACAGAGGAGAGGGGACAATCTTTTGTAAACATGTACATTGGTCATAACCCTGGTGGTCTTCGGTTCTATGAGGCTCCAGGGAAATATCAAGTTACTGCCCCTTCTTCCCTGTATCACAATCATGTTGCCTTTTTCTACTTGGGTTTGTGTCCGTCGGGCATTATCCCCTCCAGATGCCATCAATAAAACGTTAGAGGGTTCCCGTGTGGAACTGCGAGGCTATCAGGCCCCAGGGGGTGAGGTCAGGGTTGCACAAGAAAACCTAATGTCTTTTGCAGCTATGGTTCCAGTCTGTTGAGTCCTCTTCCCTGTCCGCCCACTGCCCCTGCCCCACAAAAATAGCTCTCACGGTACCCAAAAGTATCGATAATATTTTTTGACAAAGAATACATTTGTATAAGTAGGAAATTCCCATCCTCTTTTGATAGTCAGTAAAGGTGTGATTTTCCTGAAAATGTATAAAGTATAAAAATTCAAGTGAATTTTTATGTAATTTCATGTAGTATTTCTGGAGGTTGTATAAAAATGACTAATAAAAGAGCGGGTGGCCACAAAATCAAGGCAGTTTAAATTTTCATCTCTGTTGGAAAATGCTTGACCAGAGAAGACAGTCACTTTCTGATACTAGAAGCCTCCTGCGGGGATGGGCATCGGGTTTGCTGTGGGCTCCTACAGGGTGACGGTTGTGGGAGTTGGGAGAAAAGCAGGTTGGGGCTCAGTCACTTTCCAACAACTAGGGCTGCCCACGAATGACTCTTCTTCCAGTTCCCAGCGCTGTGTGGTTGAGGCAGGACCACATGGTCTCTTAGATAGGAGATCTGAGAACCCAGTGGATGAGAGAATGGGGCCAGAGGGTGCTTACGATCCCTTCAACCCCGACATCATATAATAGCTCTTGAAATTAACCTCCCTAACCTGGATACAGTGGACTAACATACCTATGGTTAGTGGTTTCCAAAGCTAACAATTACGGACAGCCTTCTACATGTGCCATTCCGAGGGCTTCCCCTGAATTGCCACATTCGGCCCTCAGAACAACTGCCTGCGCCACACTGAAACATCTTCATTTTACCGATGAGGACACTGGGCCCAGAAACGCGAGGTCACCTGCCCCAGATGGCATGAAGGACAGAGGCTAATTCGAGCCTGGGCAGTCAGACTCCTCAGCCCACGCTGTTCACCACAACGCCCCACTGGCAAATGGCTACCCAGAGTGGGCCAGGGCTGTCTGGGGGTGTTCTCGCCTAGCACAGGCACATAATCAATGTGATTATAACCCCAGAGGTACCTTTAGACTAATTTTTGATATAAAACAAGCTAGATTTCTGGTTCTGAAATTATTATGGACATAAATCTTAAAATCCCAGGCAATTATTTTCCAAAAGTATCTGCTTGCATTGACTATTTTTATTGTTTCTTCGCCTTTCGATGCTTGCCAAGGACACTGACTTGTTTAGCCCGTTCGCCACCCCAACTCCAGCCCTCCTGATAACTGTCCACAGTGCTGGCCTCTCCTGGCAAGAGATAAATATTTCCAACCTCCTGCACAGTCCTATATCAAACAGGCATCTCTTATGCAACAAATCCCACTTTAAGTAAGAGAAGCATATTTCTGATTACCAAGATTTAGTTGGAATCTAAAGCATATGCAATAAAATACATCAATTGTATGCTATTCAAGTCCAGGGTGTCCCCTTTTCCCCTCCTCTTCCATAATGCATGAACTAAAACATTTTTCAGCTCTGAATCGATCAATCCAGAGAGTATTTCTCATGGTAGAGAATCAGTTATTTTAATTATGTGGCTGGCATCAACTACAAAATATCCCTTATGTCAACATTTCTCTTGAGAGTTCTCTTCTCTTATCTGTAGGAAATTCATGCCTAGACTTTTTCTTAGGCTATACCTTCCGCCTTCACTGTTGGTCTAATTCTTGCTCCACCCATCAGCCCCTTTCCTGTCCTCTTCAGGCTCTCCCTCTCCACAGGCTTCAATCAACTCTGCCTGACCACAACGCCCCCCACCGCCCAATATAAAACCCCAGTCACCCCTAGACCCGTCTACAGGACAGTAATTCCCACCTCTCTATTGCAGTGACTTTCTAGTTTCTCTGGAAAGAGTTGTCTAAGGGTTTCCTTGCAGCCGTACATGGGAGGGGGCCCCAGGGACCATGGCAGAGGTTTAAGGTGTCCCCCACCTCTGTGCTTCCCCACAGGGCCATCCACACTTGTCTATCTGTGAGTGAGCTTTTCATAAGATTATATGTGTTTATGAGTCTGAAAACAATTCATTCAAACTCAGGGCATTCATTTTCCTTTCTAGCCATTACTTAACTTCCCCCAAATCTCATTTCCCCCCGTTAACATTTCATTTGAAATGTCATTTATTTTTAAATTCATTCTTAAATAAGTCATTGGGAGGTCCTCTCCATGTTCCAGAAGCTGGCATATGGTGGTGAGCAGAAATGCTCCCTCGTCGTTGATTTTGAAATCATCCAATCCAACGTCTTTTGCTCTTCTGTTTAGTCCACCTTCTGCTGAGAATACAGCTAGCTGTGAGCCAGACAGAGAAGGCCCCCGTTTTCATGGCGTTTCTAATCTAGAGAGAGTTCAAATGTTGGTACAAGTGCGATGAGGCCACACAATGGGGTGTGGCCAGGCTGAGCGGGGTGTATGTCATGTGCAAGGGTCAGGCAAGGCCTCACAGAGGATTTTGGAACGTGAATGCTGAGAAGGAGCCAGCCTGATAAGCCTGGGGGATGGGGACAGCATCTTGGGCCGAGGTGACAGTGTCAGAGGAAAAGGCCTCGGTCAGCACCCAGAACAAAAACCTGCATGTACTGTTTGCTGAGCGAGAGAGAATTGTGCTGGCAGAATATGCTCTTCCTGGACAAAGAAAACTGCTGACCTTGTACAGGGTTTAGGAAGCACCGAGTTCAAGGATTAGTGGACTTTCAGAAGCACTTAGGGATAGATTTGGAGCTACAGCTGTGGAGGTGCAGTCACCAGAGTGTGGCTTCTGTGCATTGGTGTGATTTAGGAGCCTAATCATTGATCGTTTCTGGTATTTATTTGTTTTATGGCCAGAGAAGGGTCATTTCTTTTCTGGGATTTGAAGTTGTGACAGACAAATATATGGAGGTGTGCCATTCACATCCACTTTCAAAAAAGGACCTGCTGACCCGCTGTGAGGGGTGTGGCTAGCTGGTGTCTCCTACTGTTACTTTTGCAGACTTCAAGGTAACAACACACTGTTCTGGGGGGGGAGTGTCTAGTCTATGCCAGAGCAAGGCAGTGAGAGCTGATAGCGATGCTTTTATTCCCCCTGGCATCTTCCAGCCAAAGACTGAGCAAGGCAGTGGTACAAGGACCCGGCTATTTCAGCCCAACTCAGAACCCTTCTAACAAAGAGTCTTCTCTGGAGGAGACATTATCAGATCTGTATTGCAGATCTACTGGGAAAAGCCCAATCCTGCTTTTCCCTCTTCCTTTCAGAGGCACACCTTTGCCAAACATCCTTTGTGCTCCTGAGCCCACCCCAGCATCAAACTGGAACAACTGGAATCACAGTGGCCCGACTTTTTGGGTGATGGACTGATGATTCAATTTGTAAGGGTGGGAAGGTAAAATATACAGGGTCTGGCAGAAATAATGCCTGCTTGAGTGTGGTTGGCAGGGGAATAATTTAGTTTTAACTTGAACATTTCACCTAAAATGTCATATGGTATGCTTGAGTGTAATATTGTTATGTTACAGAATTACATGCTTGTGATTTTGTAATAAAAAGGGGCGTTTTTTGTGCCCACTCCATATATGGAATTACGGCACTGCCAAGTGGCCTGGCCGACTGGCCAGGAGTTTGGAACAAATTGAGAAAAGACGAAGAATGGATGATTAAGACAAGAAGGTCCTGGGTTAGAGGCATGTGGACGGATATATAGGATCAGACACAGAACCTGAAAAACCTTGTATCATGTGTTAGTGTGTCCCAGAAAGCACCCGCCAGAAGGAACACTAAAGTAAGTGGACAAAATGGTAGCCTTTGGGGTTAGCCTTTGTGGTCCCCACCCAGGGCTGGTACAGTGCGCACACAAATACAGTGGCAGCGGTGGCGAAGAGGGGGGGTGTGAGTGGTCCCCCCAAACACATTCTCACTAACTCCAAATGTCCAACCTGCCAGCAATAGATAGCAACACTGAAACCCTAAGAAGACCAAGTAGTCCCTGGATGCCGAATTGACTGTATTAGGTCCATTCTTTCCTGTAAGAGCCAGTAGTTTATTTGCACAAGGAGAGACACCTATTCTAGGTATGCAGTTTCCTCTCCTGCTATGGGGCCTTGACCAGCATCACAGTCTAGAGACTTACAAAATCTTTGACCTGCTGGCATGGGTTCACTGCATGTATGATCTACACATCATAACGCCCATTCAGGAAGAGTTAGCTCATGGCGCTGGGATCCACTGGTCCTCTCACTTACTGTACCACCTAGAAGCTGCTGGCCCAATGGAACATTGAAATCACCTGCTTCAGCGCGGTTGGAGACAATACTATGTGAAGATGGAGCGCCCTCTAGTGGACACAGTATACCTACTAAATCAGAGACCCTATATCACTGTCCACAATGGTAAGGACGCATGGATATGGGAAACAAGGGATAGAAGGAGGAGGGACTCCACTTACCATCACTCCCAACGAACCAGTAAGGGATGTAAGACCTTCCACCCCACAACTCTGGGCTCTGCAGAGCCAGAGGCCCTTGTTTTTAAAGGTGGACACCCTCCCTAGGCAACACAGCAAAGTTCCATTGAACTGCAGCCTACCACTGCCACTTGAGCACTTTGGCCTCCCGGTGTCCAGGGACCAACAGGCAAGAAGAGTCACCATAATGTCAAGGATAATCAGCCGTGAACTGAGAGAGGGGTGAGCCTGCTGTTACTTATGTGAGGACTCAGGGCGCCCCTTCAGGGTACCCCTTACCTAACCGTAACTATGAATGGACAACAGCCACAACCCCAGTCTGAGAA
Source organism: Desmodus rotundus (assembly GCF_022682495.2). Classification (NCBI taxonomy): domain Eukaryota; kingdom Metazoa; phylum Chordata; class Mammalia; order Chiroptera; family Phyllostomidae; genus Desmodus; species Desmodus rotundus. The sequence continues at coordinate 83,356,720 of NC_071397.1, forward strand.
GGGTTTGACCTCCGGGATTTCTGAACCCCCGGGAATGAGCTTGGTTCACACCATCAGGAAAGCCACCAAGACCAACAGAGGTGACAGCTGAGAGTGAAAGGTAGTTAGAGGGAGGGGATGATGAGTGCCACTTGTGGCCTGCAGACCACCGGCGAATGGCAGGAAAGTGCCCTAGATGGCCCCACTGAACTGTTCTTTATAAACGTAATCTCAGGGACAGAGGTCCACCAGAGCCCTGGAAGGGTTTACAGAGGAAGTGGATCTACATGGTAGAAGGGGTGGCCTGGGACAGGCTTTGAGATGTGCCCCTTAGATCCCCTTTCAAGGAAAGACTTGCCACCCAGCTGCAAGGAGGGTGGTTAGCTGACAGCTGCTAACTGTTGGCTTCATCAGGGCCCACCTTAGCGTTCACACCGAGCTCATGCTGTTCTCAGGGCAGGAAGGGTTGGTAGCCAATGGTTTCACTAAGCTGTGGAAATTGGAGGCACGTTTTTCTCGGGGTAAGCTCTTGACTGAGCCCAAGCAAGGCAGGGGTGAAGGACCCGGCTGCTCCTGTCCAACACAGGACTCCTCCGATGAGGGGTCTTCTCCCTGTCCCACCGGCAGCCTGGTAAGCTCAGGACCAGTCCGGTAGTTCTCCCTGCCTCCTTCCTCCCTTTTCCTCTCAGAGGTGTCACACTCCCACAAAACCTTTGACTATCCCGTCTGTGTCTACTTCCTGGGGAGATGAAACGGTCATAGAAATACAGGACCTTTTCTGTTTTAAAATAAAGCTCTGAGGCAGGAAGCAGCTTCTATGGAAGGAAAGAAAAGAGAATGAGGCCCAATCTTTTGAGTGAAGGGCCCAGTGGGGGTCTTGAAGGCCTTGTGAGCCAGTTTAGAATCCCACTCCAACGGATTCAGTAGGGGAGTGCTAGGAACCGCTTTTCAATGCTTATTTTGGGAGGTGAATTGAGAACGATTGAAGGCACACAGTAAAGGGAAGAATGCCAGGTGGGAGGCTTTTGTAATAGTCTGGTAGGATGATAGTTTGGACCTGATGAGAAGTGGAACTGGTGAGAAGTGATTGGATCTGTGAAATATTTTGGCAATATTGTTGGAACGACTTGCTTATGGTTTAGATATGGGGTGGAAAAGAGTCTGCAGGTGGAGCATAGATTCTGGGCCTGAGCCACTTGCGAGTGGTAATGCCATTAACTGGTAATGTGAAGACTTGGGGAGAAGTAGGGTTTAAGTATTTTAAGGTTAAAACACCTCGAAAGGCAGGCTCTGAGGAGGCAGTTGATACACTAACCTGAAGCTCAGGGTGGAAGCCAGGAGAGGAGATAGTCAGGAGTTACCAGTATGTATCACATTTATGTAATGCTGTGGGTAGGATTCGATGTAGTCACCAAGGGAGAGTGTAGCTTGTAAAGAAGGCAGGAACCAAGCCAAGTCACACCATCCCCCTTCTTAAACACCTTTGTGATTTCCCAGTACTACAAAGCAAAACCCCAGTTTTCAGAATGACATCCCAGGCCCTTTGCATCCCTGCTCCAGACCATTCCAGTCTCACACCCGCTGTGTTTTACTAGAAACTTCTTTTAGCTACTTGGCTTCCTCTAACCACTTTGCCTCTGTGCTGTAGCTCATGCTATTCCCTCCTTCTGGAATGACTTCGGCCAGCTGCCTGTGCTTGGTGAAACCCTCCTCACTGTAAAGTCTTAGCTCAGGTTCCCCAGAGCCATGACCTAGTCAGAGGCAGTGCCACCTTCCCCTGAGAACCGCTCCACTCACCTGGGGAGCCTGTGAAAAATGGCTCACCCAGGGAGCCTGGAGGACAGCCTCCAGATGTTCTCCATGGACCGGGCTCCTTTCTCCTCCGCCTTCGGCACCGTGGGGCTTCCATCCTTCTTGGTGCTTCAGAGGTTAGCCCCACCTCCAGCCTCCCATCGTTCTAGGGAGAAAAGGGGGAAGAAAGCTACCGGGGAGCACTGGCACGTACAGGAGGAAAGCGACTTTCCCAATGAGGAGGGCGGGACAAGGTCTAGCATTTGATTTGGGTGCATCGCTGGCCTGAACTTGTTCCAGGTGTTCTGCTGATAAAGAACACACATCGGGTGGGGTCCCAGCCCAGCAAGGTTTGCCCAGAATGTTCTTTTCCTCTTCTCTGACACTGATGTTTTATTGGAGAAGTCACTGTGTGTCTTTTAACAAGGTATGAAGTTCCTTAATGATATCTCATCCACATTTTTTGATCTAAGAACTCCTGCACCCTAACCTAGGACATGAGAAGTATTTAATAAAGAGGTTTTTCTTTCATTGCTGCACAAATGACCACTGGTTGCTCTCGCCTGGTTCTGCGAATAAAGGCCGGCCTGAGGGGAAGGCAGATTCAGCAGCGACTGAAAGAGGCTGCACCATAAGCGATAAGTGAACCGCTTACACAGAGAAGCAGACCTCAAGAACCAGGACCACGTTTTATTTACCCCCCCCCCCAGTGTCTTAATATCTTCCAAAGTAAATTATCCTGTTGTGCTCATTTCGTGACAGAATCTCAGCAATATAAATAATTATTCACATTCATTTAATGTACTGAAAACAGAACCAGTGAAGCCAACTCCAAGCTCCGCCTGTCCTCTCAGATGCCCACCAGAGCTGTGTGTGGTGCTGGCGGGTGCGGGTAAGACAGAGATGCAGGGACACCATCCTTTCCTTCCTTGTCATTGCGATTCTCCAAACATACATACTCATCCCCACACGAGAAGCAATGGTTTCAGGCAACATTCTTCAGAAACAGGAGGGCGGAAATCAGACCAAAGTCAAGGCTGCTTCCAATGGACAGACCAAATGGGCATGTTCCTCTCCCAACTTTTAGAAAACAATAAAGCGGAAATCACTTAGGCCTGTGGCTTCTGTCCATGACTACCTGGCACTTCCATCTCTGGGTGTAAGGAAGGGTCACGAAGTCTACCCTCACTGAGTCTTCAAATATCATATGATGTTAACAGTAGCTAGCCCCACACAGGGGAATAAAGCAACAGAGCTAAAGATGCCGTACGGTTCAGGAGCGAGTCTATATTCTTGTTTCCCTGTATTTCATCCATGCCTAGGAAAAATTCCTGCGTCTCTCCAAATGACGTCATCTAAACTATCACTCTATACATTATTTGTACTTTATTTGAAAGTCTGTAGGGCAACATTTAGAGTTGTTTTCCAGTGCATCCTCTTAGATGGTGCCATCCTCAGCGCCTGTGATGGGCTGGCTCCTCTCTGGGGCCCCACCTCCCACAGACTTTCTGGCCTCCGCTGCTGTTCTGTTTACATCTGGCAATGCGCTCAACAGTTCTGCACCAGGAGATCTGTCTCATTATTCAGAAGTGCATGTACAAACAAAAGGAAATAACGCTCAAACACTTACTTTACAATTGTTTTTATTCAAAGCAAATTGAAAAACCTAATATATTTTTTCCTTTAAAAATGGGTTTTTTAAAAAATAGTTTTGTCATTAGTTTTGACATTGCTTATTTTACCTTCAACATATATAATTTGTACATTATGTTAAAAGTTTTCTGATAGTCACACACATTCTAATATTTTCTAGGGAGCTATGAGATTTCATATTCAAAAGCCAACACCAGTTTTCTAAAATTTAGAAGAAAAAAAAAAATCCTGGTTCCCAATGTAGTAGACAACTGCTCCAAAAAAGTAAAAAGAAAAGTCCTTTGCTTTTGGCAAAATGTCAGGTCTTGATTTCTGGTTGTGTGAAAAGAAGTGTCTCTTTTTCTCTAGAGAACGGAAGGAGCCTTGATTCTTTAGATTTGTTTTTTGTCTTAAAGACGCGTCTGAAATGGGTGTCTGGGAAGTTTTACTGCACAAACTTTATCTCGATGTGGCCTGCGCAGTCCAACTTCTAGGTGAGACTTTCATACCAGAAAAGATGACAACGGGCAGCTGCCGTGTGTGCAACCCGAGAACCTCAGGATTGCCGTCTCCGGTCCACCTAATGAAGACCACTCGGATTTTACTCACCAATAAATCAGGGACACGGCAGTTGGGAGGGAGTGGGGGGAGGGTTACCAGAATATGACATAAAAATAAATACTTTACACACTTTTTCCCATGTCTAAAAGTGTTAACATTCTAACCAAAGAAGATTAGAAGGTAATTACCTAACTCAATTATTTATAAAAAATATAAAAACACACAAACCAAATGATGCAAAAAAATCTTTTTAATCTAAAAACTCATTTACCAGGGCTAATTCATAGCCCAGCCCTGCCAATTTTTACCAGTTTATGAACCTAACAAGAGCTATTCAGCATTTTCATCAAAGTCAGATAATATATGCTAGATTTTGATAAACTTTTCTCAATGAAGACATGATTCTGCAGGCAGTTCAAGGAAAAATAGCTGTAACTTTTTCTTTGGTGTAACCAAAAGGATATCCAAAAGTTAGCAAATGTTGACATTGCAAGTGGTAAGAAATTGCCAAATGGAAGTTTAAAGTCTGGTTTAAAAAAAAAAAAAAAAAAAAAAACAGTTGTAAAAGAAAACGCTCCACCCACAGTTCTATAGTGCAAGTTTTCAAATTTAATTCTAAAAATAATTTCATTTACTAAGCAGGAAACAAATCCCAGCAGTGTCTCGCCTTCTCCTCTGCCCTCTCCTCTCCCCCACCCCCTGAATGTGCACGCCTTCAACTCAGTTCTCAGCGGCCCCTCCACTCAAGGAGGAAACCCATGTAAAAAATGACCCCCATTTCCAAACCTCGGGCTAACAGTTGCATGTCCGTGGCTGCACAGCAGCAGGCCCCAGGTTACGGCGTCGCCACATCCACACGTCATTTTTACAAAAAAGAAACAAAGCCTTTTTCCCCGGAAAAAGTACCTGAACCAGTTAGTCACTCAGCCCTTTCCCAGCCTTTCGGGTTCGCCCCGAAAGCACACCTGAGCGTGTGTGTGCCCACCTGCTCTGTGCACTCGACCAGCAAATCCACCACCCCTTTCTCAGAAGTACGGTCTCCTCCTTTCTTCTGGAGCACACGCACCTCCACAGACAGACGTTTAAAGCCATCGCCTCCTAGTCCAGGAGCCTCCATTACTCTACCTAGCTTAACTGTTTTTTCCCCTCATATATCTGTTATTTGTGTGTGTGGATTTTTTAACATAAAAAGTATTCAAAATGCGCACACACATACCTGTTCACCGCCCCCCACCCCCATCATTTAGAAAAAAAAAAATCTTCCCCAGGAAGCACTTTCAGAAGTTAAGCTTCTACTTGCTCTTAAGCCACAGGGCAAGTGCCAAGTGAGTCCTAAGTTTCCTTCGCTCACTGTCGTTATGGCAGCGCCCGGGCCCACCGCACGGACGCGGCGGAGTGGGAGTCCCCTCCGGCCTCCTAGAGCGATGTGTTGCACACCCCCTGCATCATCTGGGAGACTCCGTTCCTGCCCCTAACTCTCTTCCCTCAGAGGACCTCCCGCGGTTCCGAGGGACCCCCACCCTGGGCACTGGCTGTCCCATCGGCGGGGCCGGAAGCCTGCGCCCGCAGCAAGGTGGTGGGCTCCCCGCCGCAGAGCAGGCCACCCTCGCCCATTTCATCCCCCTCCAGGCCACCCAGCGAACAGCCCCTTGCAGCGCCCAGGGCCTGGCGCGCCCTGCTGTCCACAGGCTCCAAGGCCTCCCCTTCGCCCTCCGAGATGACGGTCATGGGGCTGCTCTGGATGCGGTTCCGCACGCTGTACCTGCTGCTGGCTGCAGAGGGCGGCGTCCGACTGCGGCCGTACCTGGGGCCGGAGAAGGACAGGCTCCGAGGCATCAAGCCTTCATTCTTAGCCCATTCCTCCTGGGCCCTTCTGTTCTTGTTTGGGGAACAGCTGGATGGGCTGTCGGGGGTGTCTGGAGAAGGCTCCGACCTTGACCTCTGGAATCTAGGGTCTGTGTTCTTGAGCATCTCCGCGGCGGACATGCGGGCGCTGGCGTCTGACCGACTCCCCTTTTTCAGCAGCAGAGCTTTGAAGTTGTCACTGCTGGTGCTGCTCTTACGGACGCTTCTCTGAATCGACCCCACCTGCTTTGGGGAGGCCAGGCTGGGGGCAGCACTGGTGGGCGTCACTGGCGGGGAGGGGGAATGGTTTCGGGTGTGGTCGTCATCCGAATCTTTGCGGCCAAGGACTTTCCTCTTGGATCTGGGATGTAGTAACATTAAGATAAAGGTTAATTCCCTGTGGGCCACTGGATTTCAGCCACAGCCACCCTGCTTATCTTTCCACCCATTCCGGTCCCCACGTATTGTTTTTACTAAGTGAACCTCCGAACATTCATGCAAAGGCAGTTCGATGGATGGCCCTGTGTGCCCAGGGCCATCTGTGATTGTTAACTTATGGCCGCTCTTCTTTAAGCTCCACCCTCCCTGGATTATTTTGAAACAAATCTCAGATATCGAATTAACTTATTTTGGGTAGAACCATCTCGAAAGTGTTTAATAACTGCCATTTTTATTAAATGTCCAATAGCAGACTGATCCTGAGTGGATTTCACAGCGCTGGCTGTCCTTTCTTTCTACTTTTCCTTTTTGTTTGGTGCTGGCACTGAACAGGCCTAATAGATAAGCCAATGGCCAGAACAGCCCCTCTGCTGAGAGAAGCCCCACTCAGATTCTAGAACATTCCACAAGGGTGTGACATAAAACCAGTCTTCCTTGGCTCTTACTGGGCCATATGATGACTCCTAGAAGTCCCACGGTGCAGAAGACAAAGGTGAGCCTCCCACCCCAGGCCTCGTTCCTGACTGACTTCTGAGACCCTCTAGCTGACCACGCAAATGTGAGGGATATGGGCAGAGGATCAAAGAGGAGGGGCCTTCAGGAGAAGTGAAAGGCTCCCTGGTGCTGTTTCTCGTTCCTGGTCTCTGAGAACCTCCCTGTTCCATGTGGTTGCTGTTGAGCGTGAACCAGAGATAATGAAGCAGATGAGCCGAGTGGCCCCTCCTGGTCTTCTCATAACAACCACGCAGTGTGCGAGGAACCCCCTGGCGAAGCGCAGGTGGTCTTGCTCTAAGAACCCAGCACCTCTGATGACATACAGCTGTGGCATCTCTTTTTCTGCTGTATGATTCTAGAATATGCAGAGGGAAAGGCTGCTATCTGCACACATAGCGTAAGCATTGAATCTGAGCACTCCCAACTTTGAGCTGAGCGACCTTGGACCAGTCCTCATCTCTACCGCGCCTCAGGTTCCATGCTTGTAAAATGGAGGTGCTGATACCAGCCTCCCAGGTTTGGGAGGATTCAGCGTGATAAAGAGCCCCAGGAGCCACGTGCACCTGGGTTCCACCCCTCTGCAGAGGTGTCCTTGCTCTGTCAGGGGCAGAGTAGGTGCTGAGTAACCCTTTGAGTGCCATTTAGGAAAACATAATTTTCCCTTCTTGCCACTAGGCCAGGCTTCAGCACAGTTTTTACGTGCCCGCACAGCAAGGCACAGGGAAGGGTGGTCCATGATGGCTGTCCTGGGCTTGGTACTCCCAGGGACCTCTCCGTGCTGCTGGCCAAAAAGAAGCCACCAAAGCCAAAGACAGAAAGTAAGGACCCAATTCGGAGGCTGAAGGGTGGCCAGACCTGACGCGGCAGCAGCCCCTTTGGGGGTACAGAGCCTGGCCTAGGCCCAACGGTCCTGCCCAGCTGTCAGTAAATGCGACACTGCAGAGTAGCTAATGAGTGACGGCCAGAAACCATGGAAATAACAGCACTGCCGACTTCTGAGCCGGGGAAGACTTCAGACGGGTGGGTCTGACCAGAGAAGGGACCTGAGCGAAGAGTGAAGTCACACAGCTGAACACACGAACAAGGACCTGATGGGGCATTTTCCCATTTACAGCACAGGGCCTCACGATGTATGCAGGTTGCTCATCTTACTTCTGCAGTACTCGTTTGTGACATAATTTTTGTTTGGTTTTTCAATGAAGAAGCCATGCTGACAGCCACCCAGCAAGCCACAGCTCTGCCTGATCAAAGCTACGGCCTTTTACTGTAGATTTAGAATTAAGAGGTGGGGTGGAAATTTATAAAATTATTACTGTTTTTCAAGAGCAGCTGCCCCTAAAACGAGAATTAAATCTAAACATTTGAATTCTTTGTGTGCATATATGTATGTGTGTGTGTTTAAAGACGACGGCTGTAAAAAGGGCTTAAACAGTTAACTCCGGCTTGAAAACTAATTACTTCAATAAATATAAAAACTTCACACCTCAACTGGTGTTCTACATTTTCCATCTGGCTTGGAATCTGAAGTGAATTAATTTGCATCATAAAATTTGAAAGCTCTGTTTCAATTTAGATATTCTTTATTTTAAAGTATTAGCTTAAGTATGGAAGGGCGTATAAAATAAAGCCCTAGAAATCCCAAACTTTAGGTGGATTTTTATTGTCTGCCTAATGTTATCAGCGCTAAAATGAACACTAGCACGTGTCCGTGCCGTCTCTCTGCACCCTGTTCTGCTCAGGCTGCACTGCCACCAGGCGTACACAGGATAATACAGACTGGCCCATTTCTGCATCTGCTGTAGATATAATTATGCTCTAGATACAATTCTCTAGTAGGAGAACCCACAAATTCTCAGTGCCTTAAGAGGGTTGCTAAAATAAACTGCAGAAGCAATCTTGGGCACGTTTTAGGAAAAGCATGTAGTAATTTGGGCCACGACAGCTGGGTTCCTCCCCGAGACCGAGTGCTCCGTGCGCAGCGCGACCAGGCAGCGCACCGTCTCTGTGGACGGCCACATAAACCTGCACGCCTGCGCATGTGGCCAGCCTGTGCGTTCCGGCCTAAATGGAAGGTGTCGAGACTTGAAAGCATTTCCGAACAGTTAAATACCAATTGGTTTCATTTAATTCGGAAAATATTTATTGAGTGCTTGCCTGTCTAGAATGTTTAGAGTTAGAAACAGCTGTGTGAACCTGTAGAAATGCCACTAAAGTTGGTTTCAAAGGATACGGCATTTTTTGTTTCCCTGTTTCGAGATACAATTTGATTAACTAGCCACCTTTTTATTCCTAATGAGATCAAATAAAACAGGCAATGTTATAGGGGCAGTGTTTTGTGTCTTTTGGGACATATGGGACATTATACCAATACTAGAGCTAAGAGGTAAAAAATACAATTCTTCACAAACACCTTAATCTGCCAGCTTGGTTTTCTCCTCCTAAGACAGACGTTTGTAGGTTGTGCGAGGAATTTCAGGGGGGGAGAGCACATGCTTTTCATGTCACGCCACAAACAGTTTTTGTTATATTCTAAGAATCGGGAAAACAGTCACAACATGAGTTATTTACACAATCAGATGCTTTTACAGGGCTTTTGGTTCAGAAGGGGAGAAGGAGAACTTGACTCAGGGCAGTAGAAGACTTTGGAAGCATGAGAGCATCCATAAGAGTTATCTGCAAACACTGTGGTAAAGGCGTCCAGAAGGAAGCGAGGGCTGGTATGGAAAGCACTCACTCACACACAGTCTGATCGATTTTCACAGTGTCACTGTTGTGAGGGTACATGGCCATTCACAACCAGAAAAAAATGAGGCAGAAAAGGAAACTTTAGTGTTAAATTCTATCCACTCAAGGTGACCACCAGTAAAAAGTGTTTTTCACTGGCAGTGATTCTGAAAATTTTACTCTTTGTTGTTGTACCCCAATAACCTCTGAGGCCACTAGATGGCACTGGCAGCATACAGTAACAAGCAGATTTAACTCCTTTCGCTCCTGCTTCAAAAACATTTATCGAAACATTGAAGTAGCCAAAGATATTACACTATAAAATCCTGGGTTTTCTGTAAAATAATAATACACCTTTAGGAAAGGTCTTCTCCTGTAGAGCTAGTCTGCATCCACAGATCACAGCATCCTGGCCCCGGACTGGACCAGGGCTGCTCTGACCGGACGCCCTGTTAAGGCCGGACACAGGGCACTTCTCTCCAGCAAGAGCGGTGCCAACCAGCAGGCATCGCACTGAGTCTCTGCTCCCCACGTCATCACACATATCAGTGGAACAAAGTAAAAGAGAAATTGGGAATCGGAGGAAATAAAAGTATAGGAACACACTAAAACAGAGTGATAATCAAGTTAATGAAACCTACCTGGGTGACAAAAGAAACCTCAAAAAAGAAAAAAAAATTGAGGAACCACCTGGCAAGGGGGACACATAGAGCATATGAAAATATGAGGAGTTTTAGATACCTGTGAATAGCTGCAAAGAGGTCTTCCGTGGTCCGGGGTCTACTGGGGGTCATCACCTCATCACTCCCTTCTTCCTTCAGGAAGTCCTCTGAGGAAGAGATGGCTGTGTCGCTCTCCGGAACCCCAGCTATGGAGAAGCAAGCAAGCAAACACACGATTTCACAAGCGACTTGAATTTCAGCCTTTAGCCAAGCTCCCAAGTCTTCCCTGTCATTCCTGACAGCGTGACACCCACAGGGACAGGCAGTGGGGTCTGTAGTTCGATATTTTACGAAGATGGGGGAGCATGACAGCCAAAGCTCATTCTTTTCTGTTCCAGTCTGGAAATCCTAAGGAAGCTCTTAAATTGTGTTCTAACATTTCTTTGCAGCTCTCCAAAAGGGAGATTACTCATTGCTATTTAATACCTAGCCTGCTGCAGACCCCACCCCCACCCCTCTATTTTCTGCCCTTCTATAAGCTCTACCCTTAGATGTAGATTTTTTTTAAAAAAATCATAAAATGCCAAGTTGGTAACCTAGCTGAGAGGCGGCGCAGGAAACGCACAGACTGCTGGCTTTCCCGTGAACGTGCACCAGCCCTGTTTGCCTCAGCTGCACGGATGGGGTCAGAGGAGAACAAGACAGCAAGCCAGACTCACGCCCTGGGTCCTGCAGAGTCCGACAGCTCTCCACATTGTCCCCACTGGGCTCGGTGCCTGGCTCCTCCTGCTCAGGGGCTGGCGAGGCATCGGGCTGCACCATAGGGACATTGGCGTCCACTCTGCCTGGGGACATGGATCCCGCAGCTCCTCCCTCAAGAACCGAGCTGCTGGAGTCAGTCTCATCAGAACCAGCCCCGGCTGTACAACTCTCTTTGGCCTCTCCCTTCGTGGGGCTGGGCGCTGCTTTGCTCACATTCTCTGCTGGCTCTACTGTGAAATCTCTCTGCGGAGGTGGCACCACCAGGAACAGTTTGGGCTTCTTGGAAATGGGGGGTGGCTTCCTGCTGGGCGAAGGTCCGGGGGCTGTCTGCTGTGGGGCGGGCCCAGGTCCACCCTCTGGCGCCCCAGGGCCGCCCGGGCTGCAGCCACGCTCGGCCGCTCTGTCCTGGTGACCCTGACTCATGATCTTGGCGGGAGTCAGAAGCAAGCTTGTCACGGAGGCAGACTGGCTTTCACTCTCCATTTCATTTATGCTATTTCGGGATTTCAGGAGAGCAGATGGCTTTAAATGATACTGGGGCACAACTGGAGTTCGTTTTTCCTGAGACGCTTGTTCATGAAACAGTGCTCCCTCGGTTCCCGAGTTCTTCTTCACTGGCCTCAACTGCACCATCTGTAATGCTTCCGTGGTTATCAGGGGCATGGGGGGTCTGCCGCCCTCCTCCTTGCTCCCAGGCTGTCTAAAGGCCTCTTGGGAGGAGTCTGGCTGCCTAGACTTTTTGAAAGAAGGCCTAGCATCTTTCATCAGGCTAGGGTCAAGGGGTGGGGCAGGTGGGGGAACCAAGGAGGGTAAAGACTGTGGAGGGGACAGCACAGGGGCATAGCCTGGAGGGGGGCTATGGGCGGTGGGGGGAGGAGAAAAGCATGCATCAGTAGGAGGACAGAAGGGAATAAGAACTTCTGGTGGTGGAGGGGGGAAAAGGGGAGACTGAGGCAGAGGAGAGCCCTCAAGGGGATCTGCTAAAGGTGGGGGAGGAGGGAGAGGAGGAGACTTGTTGGCAGGAGTAGGAGACAGAAGAGATGGGAGAGGAGGAACAGCAGGGAGAGGGGCCGGCACCGAGTCCAGCTTCTTCATGGTTCCACTTCCTTCCGTGGACGTATTAGAAGAAAGGGATGTGGACGATGAGGAGATGGATACAGAAGATACCAGAGAGGACTTCCTTTCCGGTACCTTGGGCTTGGTCTTTCCCTTCCCATTGGCTGGTGACATTGATTTCAAAAACACAGGCACAGGGGTGAGTGTCGTGGGCGTATTCGACTGGCTGGAATACCCACTGGATGGAGAAGTGACTCGATGTGACTTCTCCGGCGATATGATCTTTGGTTTGACTGAGCCACCGGGCCCTTGAGGCATGGTGGCCCTGGAGCCCTCTTGGACATGGCGGACTGGCCCATTGCCAGTTGGTGCCCCACTGCAGGCTGACCAGCCCCCGCCGGGGTTCCCAGGGTCTTCTTGCAGGCCCGTGCAGTCAATGTAGTAACCCCAAGGGTCCGTGTACTCGGACTTGACACTGCTCGTGTCACTCAGCGACGGGGTGACCCCGCACAGGGAGTAGACGTTGGGCGTGGTGGCAGAAGTCACGCTGCTGCCCGCACTCACTGTGCTCTGGCTGCGGGAGCGGGGCAGCCAAGGCTCCTCCAGGTCACTGCAGGGGCTCTGGGAGGGCGACAGGCTGCCCTTGCCCGGGAGGTTCAGCTGCAGCGAGTGCTGGAGTGAGGCAATCAGGCTCTCGTTGAGCACCTGCCCGTTGGCCTGGGCATTCTTCTTGGGGATCCTGCGCAGGGAGTCCGTCCGAGAGGGTGGCAGGGGAGGCTTCTTTGCTTTCTTCAAAGAGATGTTTCGAGAGAGAGATTTGTCATGGCAATTTGACCGGTCCCCTCGGTTTTTCTGAGTTCTTCCTTCAAAAACATTGACCACGCTATGCCTGGGGTTCCCAAAGCCATTGCTGCTGCTGCTGCCCAGACTCCCAGACCCATGCGCAGCATCGCTGTGCACAGACGTGTAGTAGCCATCGTGGTCCTCTGAGTACAGGGACCTGCTGTCCTCTCTGTTGGAAGTCTGGTCCAAACTGCAGCTGCTCATGTTACTTACAGGAGTGCAGTAACCAGGAGTGGCCAGGTGAGGCTTCAGTGGGGAGGCCCGCCCACTCCCCGAGGCACTGTATTCCCAGGGCTCGTCGCCATGCCCCCTGCCTCCTGAATAACTGGACTCACTCTTGCCATCCACATCCTGGGGGGCGGCTGGGAAGCTCAGGTTCTTTCTACAGTTATAGACCACGGCTTGGGGCCCATTCTCCTGATTTGCTGGGGTATTGAGAGAGACTGCCGAATCACAGAGGGACAACAGTGTGGCTCTCCTGGGGGAGTGGGGACCCAGAGCCTGTGAAACAATGGTGGAGTGACCCTCATTCCAGTTGCCACTGGGAGACCGCCAGTCGTCTGTACCACAGTGCCTGGGGAGGAGGCGGTCCCTGGATTTTATCTTTGTGTATGACGGGGAGCTGGTCATTTTACTGTCCAGCTGCCCTGAACTCTGAGCGGTGTGGATAACAATCACCTCCGACGAGGAGGAGAGGGTGGCATTGGGGATGATGCTGGTGGAGCAGGTCCCATGAGGGGACACCACACATGCTGGGCCTGTCCTGTTTTCACTCTCAAAGTGCCTCAGCTCCTGGGACTTGGGCCTCAAAAGGGTTCCAGCCCTGGGGGCACGTGCTAACCGTCCCAAGTTCTCATCTGCTTGGTTAGCCCTCTGGTAGGAGAACATGCCGTCCAGGTCTTCTGCGGGCCCTGGGGCCCCGAACTGGGGCTCCAGCGACTGCATGCTGGCCCTCGCACCGAAACGAGGGAGGCTGTGGAAGCCAGCGTCATTGCTGAGGCGAGAGGGGAACACGACGCCTGCAGAGTCGCTCAGCACAGACATGTTCCCAGAGGAGCCTGAGAGGTGGCTCATCTGGGCAGCAATGCCTTGCCCCTTCTGTGCTCTGATTCTCCTCATCGAAGGCGGCACCACCTTGACTTCCTCAGTCTGACAGCTGCAGTCCCTGGTTTCGGAGCGCTGGCCGGCAGACCGATGGCTGTCAAGCCTTCCTAGTGTCGAGCAGCGGCCTGGAGTGCACACTGAGCGACCGCCGCCAGCATCTTGGCCGGTGCCGGAGGCTGCACGTAAAGCAGAGAGAGGCTTGTTACCCGAAAGTCAGTATCTTAATCCGTCACCTGCGCCCTCGCCTCCTGGCTCTGCCGGGCTTAAAAAACAAAAAACAAAAAACATTTCTCTATTTAAACTAGTCTTTTTTTCTCCTGTAGGCACCTAAGTAACAGGTTAAATAGTTACCAATAGCTCCTAAAGTAAAAACCCTTACTCTGAATTTCATGCACTTCTCTTAACTGGTCTTTAAACCCTCCTACAGATTAAGTGCTGCGTAAGGAATTCTCAGGGACTCCCTCCGAGATCAAGGCTGAGTGCTCGGTGGAAGGGTACTTTCAAGTAACTTCCTTTCAGTAAAGATTTCAAGGTGGCCTGTCACCTACCAGGTGCTTGCAGAGAGAATCTGCCAAGCAGGGACTGTCTTTCCCAAAGACAGATGGATGCAGTAGTTCAATAATAGGGCTACAAAGATATCATTTATGAAGGATATTGGTATGACACAGTGCTCATTACATTAATTTCTATGTCAGAAGAAAATCCTAAGAAAAGTGATTTACAGGCCCATCTGTGTCTCAAACATTTCATTATCCATCTCAAGCCATCGTCATCTGTCTGTCAGTGACATTCAAAATTCAACAGCAATCTGTTGGGTTGTGGTAGGGAAAAGCAGCAGGGACTGATCCAGTGAACGTTTTCTCAAATTAGGGTTATTCATTTCAGAGAGCTTTGCAAGCAGACCGAGAATACTGTGTTTAGAAAAGAATGAAGCACAAGGAAGGCCGAACAGCGAGGGAAGTGGGTAAGAAAACACCTTACATGTCGACAGATTTCAAGCTCACCTAAGAAAGAGCAGAAGCTTTAAACAAAATCACGAGGGCAAGAACCTACTCAAAATGTAGAGAGAGAAAAATCAATTCATGCATAGTAATCATCAGGACAAATTAAGTCTTGAAAACTAGTAGCGAAACCACAGTATGGGCTTGGCTGGGCGGCCTACCAGCTTCACTGGACACCTGCCCAGGACCCTGGTAACACTGGTGGGGAGGGGATTCTGGAGAACTCCCTTCATACCCCACGCAATCCCCGGCTGGATCTAAAGCCTCGTGCTCATCCAAGTAACGAAAATGTTCTTGGTATAAACTGCAAGGAGATGTCACCCTGGGGAGGAGGGGCCCCCACAGCGCGCCCTTTCCTTCACTGCACTTGTATCTCTATCCAACAGGACCTATTTCCTCCTCTTTCCCCTCAGCCAACGAGCCACTCACTAAAGACGTCACCCCTACACACACATACACATGAAGTTCTCCCTCAGAGAGAGGGGCAGTAGGCAAAAGGGCAAGAGTAGAAGAAAAATCCACTTTGAGGAAAGAAAACACAAAAGGTATACACATTTTGCCATTTGGTAGTTTAGAAGGTGGGAGGCTGACTTTGTGGCTGTATCACTTTGTACCAGTTCGATTCTAAACATTCAAGATGCCTCATTCCACTCAACACTGGGTTTTCACCTTTTTCTCTCAGAATTGTGGTGGTTTTTGCACGGGGTCCGTTAACTGTCTCTGCGGGCCATAAACAATGTCCTGATTCTTTCAGGTAACAATTTTGAATGTGAAACCATTCAGGGCTTCTGAAAACAGGAATACAGCCATTTTTCACCATCTACAGACCAGCACGAATTTCTTATTCAAATAACAATATTTTTTCTTAAAGACCTTTTTTTAAATTGGTAATGTTCTTTTTTTTAAAGATTTTATTTATTTATTTTTAGAGAGGGGAAGGGAGGGAGAAAGAGAGGGAAAAACATCAATGTGTGGCTGCCTCCTGCACGCGCCTTACTGGGGACCTGGTCCGCAACCCAGGTATGTGCCCTGACTTTGAATCAAACCCGTGATCCTTTGGTTCACAAGCCAGCGCTCAATCCACTGAGCCACACCAGCCATGGCTAAAGACCTTTAAAAATGGGAATACTCTTATATTTAACACAGGGACCACCAAAATTCTATTCCCAAAACAGATCTTCCAATATTTTCACAGTACAAAAAGTGTCATAATATTACAAATACAGATGCTATATTGATTAGAATTGAAGAACAAAAACAGACTACAAAAAGAGAACTACAAGCAAATATAAACCACTCAGACGCTGCTAAAAATTTTGATGGGATTTATCTGACTTTAAAATCTAATGTAAAGAAATAATTATACATATATTTCTTTTACTTATAGTATTACAAGGGATTTTCAATTTTTAAAGAACACATAATCAAAGACAGAAATCGAGCCCTGGCCAAGTGGCTCAGTTGGTTGGAGCATCATCCCATAACCAAAAGGTTGCAGGTTCGATCCCTGGTCAGGGCACACATGTAGGTTGTGGGTTCGATCCCCAGTCAGGGCACTTACAGGAGGCACTCAATCAATGTTCTCTCTCTCTCTCTCTCTCAAATTAATAAATATAGCCTTATGTAGGGATTTTGAAAAAAAGATGCAATAAAAAAAAGAAGATAGAAATCTACAAATTAATTTACTTAAGGTTTATATAGTATTTTCTAAAAGTCTTAACAACACCTGTAACTAATATATTATTGTATGTCAACTATAATTGAAAAATAAATTTTAAAAAGTAATTCAGGTCTTTGCACAAACTATCAAAATTATTCAGAAAGGGATTCCTTTAAATGAGGCTTTTCTGCTTGGGAAACACATATTGAGATAAGTTCCAGATGCAGCCAAATATAATTATATACCAACAAAATAATCCTATCTGAGTCTAAAAAAAATGAAACCTCACAACAGGGTGTTCAAATAGGTTTATATGTATGTTAAAGATAATAGGATTAAAAATCAAAATTTTGTCCGACTCCTTTCAAAGGAAGGAAACAAATCATCAGTTGCCAAATATACTTTGGAAGTAAACAGAAAATATCATAATTTGATTTTAAAGTGTTGTATGTTAGCTAGTCTCTAGAGTCTACTATTTAGGGGTTTTGAAGTAAAAGCTGCATATAATTAAGCATAATATAACTCTAATTCTGGAAACACATCTGGTTAGATTTTTAAAAATCCAAAGCCCTGACAACTGGGACAGTGTTTGGTGGGCAGGACACAGCCAGACAATGTTTTCTCCTTTAGATAATCATTTCCTTTTTAAAATCGAATTTATTTGACTCGGCCATAAAACCCTATGCTTTCTATCTAGAGAAGACTTCTTTTTGCAGATAACAGGATGCATTTCTATTTTTGGCACTCAACTGTCAGGTAGCACAAAGTTTCCAAACTAGATAATTTACAAGCACAAAATATTGGGAGAGAAGTCAACCTGAAGTCCTAAAATGAATGAAGGAAAATGATGATCAAATTTTTCTCCCTAAATGTTTCAGTATTTTAATGTTATTTTCCCTTATTCTATCCACCGATCCTTCCAGCTAGACTATCCATAAAACTAGAGTTGTTGTCTAGTTGTCCGTTTCCCCCCCCCCCCCCCCCCCCCCCGGCCAAGCTCGAGCTTTGATACAGCTGTCTCCGTTGACCTCCAGCTGCGATCCAGGTCGTGTCGCCACACAGTGACGTCAACCGCCTCACATCTGGCAACAATCACAACACAGATGATATGGGAAAAGCTATTTTCTTCCCTCAAGCCTTAGTAGTGGTTCCATGTCACGTGACAAAGGGAAATAAACATGAGCTCCAGGGGCTCAAACATTCATTAAAAAAATATTAAAATTACAGGAGATATGATTTACCAAGCTGGCCACATCATTCCAGTAAGGTCAAGGAGGCAACTGAGTGATTGACGCCATACTGCTTGGCTCAGTGATAAGTGATAAAAGTTCTTAATTCGGAGGTTCTAGAACTCCTATTATACACATATATAGGTAATTCATGTTGAATACTTATGTGTATCTTTATCTGGGCCAAACTATTCTTACACTACTTGCACAAAGCCATCCAAAACCTACCTATTTTGGATGCAGAGCCACTTAAAGTGTAGCTCACCTTGAAACATCAACCTTGCTGTCTTACAAAGGACCTATCTTTAAAGGTACTTCTTTTGATTAAGGCCATCTCCTAAAAGATCAGTTCAAATACAAATGTCACCTGAGTGCTGGAAGAGACTAGCCCATTAAGCATCTACTGAACACACATGTACATATTAGTTCCTCAAATTAGTCAGCTATCGGGTAAAGGAGGGGGAAAAAAAGGGTCTGAAAGAATGGGATCCAAGAGGACTGGCCCACTACAGAAAGCAACATGTGGGGGCATGAACAAAGGACAGGCTTCCCAAATCCCGTGGGCGGAATCTTGCCTTTGTTTGTAATAAGCCCTTCTATTAGGGGATAAGACGAGCACCTGTATGCCACCTGGGTCACTGGAGCTACCAGGAGCCGAAGCAGAGGATTGCTCTTCTTGTCTCACGTTGCTACAGTTGGGGAGGCAGAGCATACGTGCTGTAGAACTGAATGGCAGCAAGAGGAAATGCCAGGGAAAGAAGAGTGAGCGGAGGTGTTGCAAAAACACGTAGGAACAGTGTCTACAGCACCTGGAAGCTGAAATGTGACCTCAAAGTGCTATAATAGGTGTATCACTATTGCTAGGATAAACGCATTTTAACTAAAAGATTACTAATAGGCAAGTTCAGAAATAAGGATTCTGTGTTTCTAGAGTATAACCTTTAACAATAAATAAAAGTCTAAGCATCAGGTGAAAGTAACTACCGTGAAAGAAGTCCAAAGGTCAGCTGAAGAGAAAGACAAACTTCAAGAAAGGGAGTGTTAAGTTCCCTCCGATAATTACAACGGTAGCCGTATGTTCACAGTAGTCCCGGACACCAAGTGCTTCACCTGTATTAGTTCACGAAATGCTGAACAAGCCTCCCGCAAGGGAGGAAGCAGACTCGGGTGAAGTGACCAGCTGGAGGTCACCCAGAGAGTTAGTGGCAGAGCTAAGATGTGAATCCAAGCAGCCTGGCCCCTAGTTATATTGTCAGCATAACTAATGAAGTCCATAACCATAACTTGAAGCTCTAGAATAAGTTTTCAGTTTTATGAAAACTTAAAATCTAAATGAAAAATCAATTTAGTTGTGAAAATTCCCCACTGTTCAAGGTACATAGATAATGACCTAACTGTGAATTTCTATCATCCCACTTAGTAGTTTTCACAGAAACTTCTCCTCTTATCTTCTCACCAAAATTCAATACATCATCTGCTTGGAGGCACTGTGCCCAGTGCCTCATTCAGAAAGGAAGCTGGGCCTTTGGGGCACCAAATGGCTATCAGAATGTATCGATTCCATAAGCACCACAGATGAGGTTAGCACAGGAATGCTGAACAGCAATGAGGGGCAACAGAATACAGTTCTGATGAGCCATACCTAGCTCCTTCTGTATGTTGTCAGGGACTCCTGTAATAGTCTTTCTCCTTTTGACTTTCTTCGGTCGTCTTACCAGAGTGTCTGTGTAAATTAGAGACCGCCGAAGGCTGGCCTGGCGATCGAAATTCTCCCCTAATGTAGAGCAGTAGAACAAGCAAAGCAATGTTATTTCCAAGCAAGCTGACACCATGCACTTTCTTCCAGAAGCTTGTCATAAAATGATAAGAAGGTATTAATAATGATGTTAGCCAGTCATATGATGATGAATGAATGCTTAAGGGCAAAAAAGGAAGGAAAGCACATTATCATCATAAGGCTCTTTTCCAATTTCTATGTGTGTGTCCTTCCAAAGGAAGCACCTGGATCTCATTTTCAAATGAGCTGGAGTGGAAAATGCAAATTTGTTCGTAACACACCAGAAGAGTGATTCTGCATTATTTTAAAAAATGAGTCATTTGGAAGCGTTTCACGGAGGTCCTCTGGCCACCGAAATCACTCTTGACGTCAGTGTGTGTGTGAGGGGGGCAATAAATGTCTCTTGGTCATTTAGTCAGCTCCAGAGGCCACTGCAATGTCTTGTTCTATGGGACGGAACAAGTGACCAAGGAGTTCTAGGTGAAGAGCTTTTCCTTCCAGTCAAGGAGGCCAATGATTTGCACAGACAGTGGAAACTGCCGTGGTGTGAGATTAAAAAGCCTTATAATGATAAAGTACCTTCATCACAACGAGACCCGGGAGCACTGCTGCTGGGAGAGCTGAACTGCTTCTTTATTTCGTAACCACTTGTAAAAGTTGATCCAGACGCAGACCTTTCAGGCCAGGCTGCAATCAAGCCCCAAAGGCCAGACCCAGAGGACCTTTTTCATTCTAGCGTGTGAGCTTGTGTGATTGACACACAATGGGAAAACATTAAAAAATAGACTATCAGTTTTTGATTGATCTGCTTTAAATTACTTGCCAGTTTCATTAAAGAGAGTTTTATAACACTGACCTTGTCAAATGGTTATCTCCTCAAAGAGAAGTTAAAAATACATATATACACACAAATTATATACTTCTGTCATTCTTACGTTGTAAGGAAAGTAAAAATCACTCTTTTTAGCAATACTGACACACTTTCAAAGTGAGTATTTTGTGAACATTACACTTTCTATTTTAATAGCAATTAGTTGTAAATAGAACCTTATCTAATCAAAACAGAAGATAAAAGATCTAAATGATCAAAATACATTTCACAAACTTAAATAAATGCTCTCAACTTGAAAATGCTTGAAACTTTGTTCCTAACGGAGGAAAACAGAAATGATGGAGAGAAGACCCAAAACACCCAAAGGTACCCTCACTGTAATGAATGGGCCACTACGTGCAATAGTATCTGAGTATGGCATTTGTAGGGAGCAGGCTCCGACTTCAGCGGTCCGTGAGTTCCCTGAAGCAGAGGGAAAAGGTTTCCTTGTATCAAGACACTAAGAGTGAATAAAACATTAATAGTTGCTTTTAGTCTCCAGTTTTGTTTCCTAAACAAAAACAAAAGATAAACCCTTCAAGCTCCAAGGAACTTAAGAAGTAAATTGTGAGGATGGACTTCACTATTAAAGAGGCCAAACTCTCCTATTTGCACTGTGACCCAAAAAGACTGTGTCCCCTGGACTTAGCATCCCCTGTGGCATCCAGCTCGATGCCTGACACAAAGTAGCTACTCAGTAAATATCTGTGGAATTGAGAGGAATTGAATCATTCTCTTTCATTGAAAAATGGCATTAGTCAGTCATGGTTACTACTTAGAAATCAATGTAGCTGGCTCAAACATCAATACAAAGCCAGTTTGTAAAAATTGTTTAAGTATGTTTACCCATGCTTTTCTTCCCGGTGGAAGACTCGTTATCCTACATTGCAGATTGTGGAACATACTCATATATACGTTTTATTTTAAACATTTTCTTTCTCTTCAACATTTCGAACATGTTGAGTCCCCACAGAACTATGACTAAAGGGATTAAATCGATTTTCAAACTTGCAGCTCACTATGCTAATGTTCTACCTCTATGCCCGGTGGGCTGTACTTTGGATGTGAAATAATGTATCTGTCAGCACTTTCCCCTCAGCTGAAACTTATTGCAAATCAAACCAGAGGGTCAATGTTTACCCCAATAAATGAGCACATGACCATTCCCTACAGGCAGCTACGTTTTTATCTCAGAAGTCTTCTAGGTTTTAGGAAATGTCATTTAAAACAGGAAGCTGTATAACCTATGTCAATTCAGCCACTAAAAGTGAAAAATTTTAATTTAATGCTTTTTTATACCAGAATATCAGAAGAACTACTTTCTTTATGAAATATATGTGCATATGTGACCACACGTGTCCAGAAAATGGATCAATAAATATGTAATTAGGTATTATATTTAATTTCTACATTTCAAAAAATATTAATCACTCAATTAAACATCAATTGCATTTGGATATAACTCATATTGCTCATTTCTTTATTGTCATTCACCTTTCCCGAGTGGCATTTTGAAGGTCTCCTTTTAAACTTTATGTAATTCGTGTTCACCTACTCATCAAACAGGAGAGAATTAAAGCTCAAAAAAAGGATACTGTCTATGTTTTCGACAATGTATTTCATTGCAATAATTCATCACTCCTAAAACTGTAGTTACTCTGTTTTAAATTTACTAATCTCATGATAATGCATTTTATCCTAATTACATTAAGGATTGTCCTGTTTCATAGCACAATCTTTTAAAAATATTATTCCTGAGGCATTTAATCATATATAATTACATTTCCGCTGCAGTTGAGCTATCAAATGTAATACATTTTCTTATAGAAAATATGCACCTACTTTCATTCAGCAATAAACATTATACTTTGCTTTGAAACATAGCTACTTATAAAAATAATCTTTAAAAAATCATGACCTAGGTGAACAAGAATCACATTTGAGAGATCAAAAATGTTATCTGCAAAGAAAATGGATTAAAATGGCATGATTGTCCTCTCTTAAGGCATAAGCACAATAAATGTGGAAAAATACACATGGAATTTAAAATAATTCATGCACTTATTTATTAAACTTCTCTGGAACTCAAAATAGAGTTCTAAATGTAGTTTTTAAATATCCTGTAAGGTTTTTAAAATTTCTCCAAAAACTATCAAAATATCATTAGCCCCTTAAAAGTTAACCAATGCCACCGCAAAAAGCTTCCTAGTGGCAGTCAACAGCAGCAGCCTCAGCAGCACAGCTGTTTTCTTTTCTTTTTTTTTTTAAGACAGATAGCTTTATTTATTTATTTTGCAGAGTTCGCTGTTTTATTTACTTATTTTTTTAATTTTATTTAATCTTTATTGTCTGTGTTTTCCATGAACACTCATCCTTACTGGTCACCTGATTTCTCTTAGGTCCCAGCCCCGCAGGCCAGGCTTCGTGTGGACTGATTACCAATGAGGACGACCAGTAATCTGTTTCTCTCACACACGCGGTCCAGTGGCTGAAGCTAGTAACTTGTAAGGCGACTATTTTGCACTGTGCAGTGTCCCAAAGCCCTGGCCTGCCCTGTTTGCAGGCTACCACAGTGACAAAACAGGAACATTCTGATACTTTTTAATAACTCGTCTAAGTTTGTGAAATTCCACCTTTGAGCCTCATGTGCCTTGTTATTTGTCATGTTTATTTGACACAGGTGATTACAACTTGAGTATGGTATTCTGACAGAAGTGGGATTTTATATCTGGCTTCTAATGTTCATATTCTAAATTTTATATTAAGAAGAAATGAACTTTTATTTGAAGATTGTAGAATTCATATTATAGAGATCAAAATATAACTTTACCATCCTATTGAGTTTTCTTAAAACTATGTTTTACAGTTATTATTGTTAATTCACTTGATATTTTTATTTCAAGGAATTTTTCCCTTTTTATTCACCTGAGAAAACAAGATAAAATCTGTCATTAAGAAATATCACAAAACTGTTATTTATTTACATAAATATTACTTAAAATAGCCCTTTAGAAAATCTATCATTAAGAGATATCACAAAATTGTTATTTCTTACTTAAAACAGCCTTTTAGAACATAATTTTTTTTCTTAACCAAGATCACATTTAAAAGATGTCCCCATATAATCAAAATACTTTCAAAAAGCAAATTGATTAAAATAGACACACTTTAGCTCTGGCGGGTGTGGTTCGGTCAATTGCAGGCCGACCTGTGAACCAAAGGGTCACAGGTTCAATTCCTAGTCAAGGCACATGCTTAGTTGCAGGCCAGGTCCCCAGTGGGGGTGTGTGAGAAGCAACCAAATGGTGATGTTTCTTTCCCTCTCTTTCTCCCTCCTCTCCCTTTTCTCTAAAAATAAATAAATAAATCTTAAAAATAAAAGTAAAAAGATACACTTCAAATGAGTGGCCAGACTACTGAGTTCTTCGACACCAACCTTTGGTGACATAGTCTTTGAATTTAAAAGCAAGAACTATTTTACATGTGCACACACATACATGTTTTAGTAGTCTCTTCATTAAACAAAGACCAGGACGCCAGACCACAGCCATTACCTCCACTGTGTAAATGAAATGCTAAGAGCGGACAACCGCAACAACAACAAGCCACGGTCATTCTCCCTGAGGACATCTGGACGCTGTCTGCATAGCAAAGCATACCGGTTATGTTAATAGGAACCACATCAGCCTGGACGGTTTGAGCATGCTGTCGCATCTTCTCCTCCGGCGTTGGCAAGGGAAGTGACTTGGCCCAGTTCGTTTGAGTATTAAGATCAGGGAAGTCGCTTGAGGTTGGCGGTTTAGGTCTCCTGATGGAAACGAGTCTTTCCTCTTCCGACGAAGAGATAGAACACTGCAGGGGAAATAAGGAAGAAGAAACCATCGTGTGTAAAGAGCTGACAGAAACATTTAAAAATACAATCTTTTTAAAAAAATTTAAACTGATTTAAAGCAAGCTCCCCCCACCAAAACAAACGAACGAACAAACAAAAAATACTAGTCACATTAGGAGCAGAAGCAATGGTCTGCAAGAAAACTGCCCATCATCCTGAGCTCGGCCCATGGTAGCTACGACGCGCAGAGGTCGGAGTCGTTAAGCCATGACTGCAAAGGTTTTGCTGACCCACAGAATCTCAAGTTCTTCCTGGTAACTGTGGTCAGAAAGCTTGTGGATTTAGCTTAACATCAGAAGCCCCGAGAAACATCATGGCTGTGACCATCAGTTTCCATTTTTATTAAAATTTAGTTTGGCTCAAAATAATTTCTAGCCTCAATCTCATTTCCTTTAGGCTCTGACGTCAAGGAACATTTTGAAAATGACAGAGCTATTGTTGTTCAGCTACGTGTGCTCTTCTGAAGCCATTTACATGGAATAAAATCAGTGTGAAATTATTAAATTATAAGCAGCTGACTAAAGCTCTGCTTTGAGCCTTATCAGAATTCCATGAAAACATTTCTAGCAGTGTCTGTTTTGATACAGATTAACATCCTAACTGGGGACCTTCTTTAATACCTTGCCTCCCATAACATCTTTAAAAATGTAAGCAACAAAGTTGTTCTGGAAAGCATCTTTTTTTAAAAAAAAAATCCTTATTGGAGGACACGCTTATTGATTTTAAAGAGAAGGCACAGATGGGAGAGAGAGAGGGACAGAGAGAGGAATAGATTGCCTCCTGTATACAATCCAATGAAGGGACCAAACCCACAACCTAGGCACGTGCCCTGACTGGGAATCGAATCGTGACCTTTTGGTTTACAGGACGATGTTCCAATCCACTGAGCTACACTGGCCAGGGCATGTTTTGGCAAGCGTCTTACGATGGCTCCACAGCAACTGGTTTTGTGACAAGGAAGCCCCAAGAACTCAAAAGAAACGCACCATGCTCAGGAACTACAACAAAAAGGGCTAAGTGACTTTTGCTGGGAAATGGCCGTTTACAACCACAATAAACATGTAAGAACTGTTAAGTCAAAGGCATTTAAAGGAACTACCACCTATGAAAATAGGCATTTAAAAGAGTTTTACTTTGGAATAAAATGTCAAATGAACCTTCCCAAAGAATACCTGTATAACAGAACCCAGGTCAATTCCACACTCCCCCCCACCAAAAAAAAAAGGGAACCTGCTGTCCTGACTTCTAACATCACAGCTTCATTGGCCCGCACTGGAACTTTCTGTAATGGGAACCATACTGCAGGTCTGTATTGCGACTTTTTTCACTGAACACTATTTTTGTGAGGGTTTATCAATTTTTAAATAGCATGTATTGATGCCTTTTTGAGTTTAATGCGGGTTTCTAAGAGGACCCATCAGTTAGAAATCTCAAACACAGAATAACATTGTCATCACTAGTCACTGCTCCTGAATTAGTTTTTCTGCAAAATATCTATATTCATTCTACAAGTAGCAGTACTCCACAGATCTGAAAAAGGCCGCACAGAGATGAAAATGGTTTGGTGTAAGGGACAGGGTACTAGGACAAGAATCCAAAAGACCTGGGTCTATTCACTTTATACCTTCCAGTCAAGTGACCTTGAGGCTGTTCCTAAGTGTTGAAGTCCCTTGCTGTAAAGTTTGAGTATCCTGCCTACCTTCCATATTCTATCAGAGGTCCCCCTTAGATCCTAACGAGATGATAGCTGTGGAAATGTCTACCACTGGTAAATGCCATGGACATAAAGGTGGTGGTCATACAAGTGTGACTTTACAAAAACAAAAGCATGAATTGACGAGCACCTATTTTTTCTTTTATTACAAAGAGCTTAATAATAATAAAGGTATTGTAGGAGTAAAAATATAATGAATTATGTAACTAGACAGCTCAGTCTTTTTGATTTTATCTTAATATATAAAACATGTAAAATGATAATCTAGTTTCTTGTTTCACCGAAGGAACATATAAAAAGTTTGTAATTAAACTGACGAACATACTCAATTTGAGCATATGTTACTGACATTTCAATTATGATAGTAAATTATACCATATCCATTCATGTGTGATCTGATGCTGGTTATAACTCCTACAGATTCTTGAAAGACAAAGGGATTTTTGAGTCAGCTGCTGCAGCTAAGCCAGGCTGACATAAATCAATTATTTCTGCCCCTTGTGTGGTTGTGACACTCTTGTTAAGTTTGATTTATAATATTGTACAAATTCTCTACTCTTACAGTGCAGATACACACACACACACACACACACACACATAAATCAAATCTAATTTCATTTGAGAATTTCATGACAATTTGTGTAAAGGTCACATGTTTAAACTTGAATCTTAATCTAGTAAATTAAAAGGTCACTTCAATTTTCTGATATATTCACATAGAAATAATTTTTCAGGCAACCTTGAAATATAACACAAATTTCAAAGGCCATAAGAAGCAAATCCTAACAGAAAAGGTTTAAAGGAAAGAAAAGTATAGTTTCAGCTAGCGAGAGAATAAACAGCAATGGTGACATCCCACAGAGAGGGTTCCCGCTTCCGTGTGGTGTCTGCCGAGGGAGGTGGAGGAGCTCTGTTCTGTGGTCCGCATGCGTCTCCGTGGTGCTCATCAGCCCTAGTAACCTACTTTTCTTTTAGATGTCAGAATCGATAACTACCACAATGAAACATACTTCAGTTAGCCCTGTTGCCATGGGACAATCACCAGGGACAGCTCCACTATGACAATTGACAAAGATCATGTATTTTACAAAGTGCTCCCTTCATTTGCAAGAAAATTTCCCAGGCAAGCAGGGCACGGATAAACCTATGCGCAAAGTGGCTTTTGTACAGTGTCACAATCTACTAAAGAAAATTTAAAAACCAGGATGGTAGGATTTCCAATCCCTCCTGGTATTTCTGAATACAGCGCAAACACAGGAAAAACCTCCTGCATCTCAGTGGCTGAACACATCATGATTACTCTCTGAAGATGGACACTGCAATGCTCTCGATTGTTATGTCAGCCTCTTTTGCTGGTCTCCATGCTTCTGTCCTTGCTGACTACCTCCCTTACTCCTCCCCCTGCCATAGTGTATTTCTCAACACAGCAGCCAGAGAGGTCTTTTTAAAATGTAAGTCAGACCATGTTACTCCTCTTCTCAAACCCTCCAACATTCCTTACGCCCATCTTGCACACTGCTGCCTCAGGGCCTTTGCACTTGCTGCTCCCTTACACATCCACACAAGTAGAACCTTCTTACTCTTCAGGTGCTTAGTTTAGTCAACAGTCCCCTTCCTGTTGAGGTCTTAGGTCTTCACCCTACATAAAATTTTAGCTTCTTCCAAGATTTTATATCCCCCTTCTCAGCTTTCTATTTTCTCCTTAGTACATATTACTGTCATACATGTATTTTAGTTATTTATCTTGTTTGTCTCTCCCATGAGAATGTAAGCTCCAGGAGACTTTAAATCGATTGTACAGAGAGATATTTCAGAATTTTGGCTAAAAAGGGGGTCACCATCTAGTGATTTCTACGTGCCTTTCCCTGGGTGACAGGCATTAAAGGAACTGGCACCTCATTTAATTTTCATAGCATTAGCCTTATGTAATACATAAGAAAATAGACTAAAGTAACTTCACTGCTAGAAAGTTCACAAGTGGGCAACTGGAATTAGAATCCAGACCTGACTCCAAAGTCTCTGTTAAACAGTGTAAAATTACACCTCGACAATATTTGCAATAAATTAGGTTTTGTGATCTAAAAAAACCTCCATTTACATCTCTAAATAAGAACAAAACCTACACCTGAAACTAATATAGTATTGTACTTATATGTCAACTGTAATTGAAAAATAAGTAATTATTTAAAATAAAAAAAACAGAAAGAACAAACCCTCTGGAAAACCTACAAACGCCAGCTGCAGCGCGGCGCAGTGGAAGTAGCCCCCTGACCTGGAGGGACAACCTCAAGGATCAGCGTCCTTGTGCTGTCACTTCCTAGCAGCTGTAGGTTCGGAGCGATTCAAGCTCCCTGTGTGGAGAACAAAGTAACTGCAATAGCACAGTCATGCTTCATGTTAATGGGAACCGTTGGTATAAGGCATTTTTTTAAACATTGCGTTTAAGGTTGCCTTGTCTTCAGAACTTAAGTGCAATTGTTAAAGCTGTTTATTTGGTCAATAATGTTCATCAATAGCCCATACTCTGGTCCTGGAAGGAACAGAGTCACAAATGAAACCTAAGGAACCACAGTTCCTCGTGTCAAATTACTTAATTTAGATAGGGAGATCACCTGCTACTCCTGTAGTCGCTTTGCAGACTTTGGATGCTGTAAGACCTGCATTTCAGAGACTACAAGGTCCTGGCTGAAAAGCCAGACAGCCTCCCACCAGATGGACAGTGGAGCCTGAAACACAGTCTCTTTGGCACAGGGCCAAGTTCCAAAAGGTGGGCTTAACTGTGAAATACAGATTAGTTCAGGCTTAAAAAAATCTGCCAAGCTTTTAAAAATTACAAATATAATTACGAACAGCTAAATTTTGAATATATTTAGCAAGTATTACACCAAAATGGACGCATAACAGATGAAGCTACATAGAGCACTGATTTAAGAGGACACCACCATACATTCCAGTCCTTTCTGCAGGTCACTTCCCCAGTCTTCAGTGATTTTTCTCCCAGAATTAAATCTCTTTTGGGTTGACTCTTGGTTTTCAAGATTCTAGAGAGTTTTACTGGGTGTGAAACTATTGCAGTCTTCCTTGGCTAGATGCTGCGCCTACCTTCAGTACACTTACACCTGGCAGGTCCTGACTTAATTCCTTCTCTCCTACTCCTCCCCCCACCAACCCAACAACAACAACCAAGAAACCCAGGCATGGTGGAAATGCGTCCATACAAGAGCACCCAGTTCACGGTCCGTCCAGCACCTCCATGAGGATGGCTTGGAGGTGGTTTTCCTAGCCACATTATTAAGTAACTAATTGTTCCTTCTCTCTTATTTAGTGTATTAGTTTACCACAAAACCTAGACCCTTTATCAAGGGCCCTAAACTTTCTTACCATGTATTGAATTAAAACAGTTTGGATCTGAACTATTCCATATTAAGTGATCTTTTCCTTAAAATAATGAAAATAGGTAATTAGAGCATAAATTTTTAAACTGATGTAGTAATTTCTTATTTAATTGTAGATACAATGTATTAGAACATAATGACTATGTAAGAACTCACTACCCAACCCATGCCTAAGATATCACCAATAACTACACAGACTTTCACGCTGCCCCCCCCCCCCCCCCGCTCCGCTTCTCCTAGGGACCCACGCTCCTGAACTGACTGTTAGTTATTCCCCTACTTCTCTTACAAGTGTGTATAAATATGCCTCAATTACGTTTACATTTATTTTGACTCTTGTAGAAATGGTATCATTCTCTTCACGGTGTTACTGATTTACTCGTTATTAATGTTTCTAAGGCATCCCCGCTGTTGTGTGACCCTCTAAGCCCTTGGTGTCACTGTGGTGTGCGCTCCACTCCAGCACCACACTGCTCATCCATTCTTTTACTGATGGACAAATGGGGTTGTAACAGATGATGTTTATATTATCTAGCTTCCCCAAAGAGAGCAGCTCCTCATACTCTGATTGTTGGAGGGAAAACAGGGGCCCTGGAGTCAGCTCTAGATTTAAATCCTGGCTCATGTTTGGGGTGATGGGTGGTTCACTATCGTCTTGACTGTGGTTATGGGATGTTGTGTGTAAACATATGACGAACGTCATTAAGTTATAAAATTTACATATGTGGAGTTTCTTTTATGTAAATTATCCCGGAAGAACACTGTTTTAAAACAGAGAAAGATCTCAATTTCAGTGTTTAAAAGCTGTGTGATATTACTTGTTTAAGTGATACACTCTCTCTAAGACACGGTTTCCTCATCTACGGTATGAACACAATCCAAGCTACCCTGCACAGCTGCAAGAAGCATCACACAGACTCACATGCAGCACTGAGCCCAGACTTCGGCTCCTGCACTTTCCCAAGTGCCAGGTGCTCGTCTCCGTGTGGGGAATATAGAGATCAACAAGACAGGGAAGCTGCCGCCCCATCTAGAAGGGAAGGCAGGCACGAGTGGAGCCCTATTCCATGTAATGGGGTGTTTGAGACTAGAAGAAGTGGGACAAGTTATTAATACTTGAGGCACTCAGTGGCCTGAATGCATAAAGGCCTGGAAATGACAGACCCCAATTTCCTCAGCCTCACCTGCAATCACACAGAGCAGTTCTGACTCCTCCTTGTTTCCACTGGTCCTGAAACTACTCAGAGACCCAGTGACAGAATACTCCATCTAGAGTCATCATAAATGTCTTCTAGACCTTCAGCTACCCTGGGCCGGGGACGGTGTCTATATGACGAGGCCATGAAAAATCAGCATGCATGAATGAAGAGCAGATAGGTCAAAGATGAATGAAAATGACAACAGCAGGCACCAGGAGAAGGAATTTGGATCACGTGGCAACCTCACTCTTTTATTTAACCAACATGGAGCAAGGAAACGAAATGAAATACAACGTGAGAAGCCCCATGTCCACATCCTCCCTGATGTGTTCTAGCCATGTGATCTTTTTAAGCAATTTCTTAATTCTGATGCTCAGTTTCCAGATCATTAAAATGATAGTAATAATACTATCATACCTATTTCATGGGAGTTCTAGTGGAAAATGAGATATAATTTGTAAAAATGTTCTGAAAATACTCTTAAGTATTGTACTGTTATAAAGTTAGTACTAGTATAACTGCTGGTAGTTCTACATATATATAACCTGTGAAAACACAACAATCAGGAAAAGTTTTAGTAGTTGCTACAACCTCTCAAATTCATTGCTTTAGGCAAGAAATTCTATGGGGGTGGAATAAAAGACTTAAATGATTCGAGAGAGGCCAAATTTTCATTAAAAAATAGCAACTGCCCATCGAGTCATTTTCCTTGAAGTCTGGTTTGAAAAGCCAAGCGTTTTAATGATACCATTCATCATTATTTGAGCATATACTATGTGCCAGGCACCATGCTAAGGATTTTACAAACATTAATTCACTTCAATTCACAATATCCCTCTAAGAACGTAGTCATGCAATTTATTATCAAAACCAGAATGCCTTTGAGAGTGAAGGGGTGCTATTAATAATTACACAGGAGAGCAGCTGTAAACCAGGTTGTCCTGAGCCAACCACAACATGTGGTTTCTAACTCTTTACAGTGGAGGAAACTGAAGCTCTCAGAGGGAAGCAATCTCCCCAAGGCCACCAGCAGCGACAGGCGGGCAAGCTGTCCCAAAACGGTGCTCTCAAGCATCGCGTTATATAAGCCTCCGCCATTTGCAGTTACTGAGCAAGGCTGCTATCCTTTTGTCTTCTTCAAAGTCCTCCTTTGATTTAAATATCTCTTAGCAACGAAGACCAAAACAGAACCCGAGATGCCAGTTCAAAGAAAAACAGGAAATAGGAAAGAAAATTTCAGTTTCTATCAATACCATTAAAGCCAACCGTTTTACTGCCATAATCCCAGTCTCATTAGCCTGTTTGGGGGCGAATTTACACTTGAGATTGAGTAACTCATGATTGACATGCTTTCTGCTGAGACAATGGGGCCTCTATGAATGCTCCTATGATTCAGTGAACTTATCATCAAATGTAACCGCCCACAATGGCAGCTGGAGAAACGCCCTGTCAACTCACAGGATGTATTTTGCCATCTATAACTGAACTTCCTTCAAGCATCTGAACAACCACTTTGGTAGTACCTGGTACACAATGGAAACTGAAAGAACAAAAACGAAATGTCAAGACTGGAACAATACTAAAGCAATGACTTGCTCTTTGATTTTGCAGATGAATAAAAAGGTATTTTGTGGATTTCTAAATCCCTTTGCAGACAGCATTTCATACACAGCATGTTTAATATTTAGGTGATGTACAAAACATATAGTTGGAAATACTTCAAACAATTTTTTTCTTGTACACTACATTACCACTTTGGAAGATATATGTGGATATCATTAGCAAAATACTTTTCTTCATACCATAAAACACATAATCGACACAATATTTGTTGAATGCAAATACTGCTTTTATCTAACACTGCTTTTGATATCAGAGCAGTTGCAGACTAAATGTTCAAATCAGGTGTCTCTTCTACACAGTCCACTGGTCTCCCCACCATTCACTCCACCCCCACCACCTACCTAGGAAATACAAAGAAAAGGGTCTTCCTAATAGCATTTTCCCCCGAATCTGCCTTGTGCAGCTCTGCGTTTAGAATGACCCCAAGTGTGAGGGCGACTATTAAGAATGTGAATTGTAGACAGAGGGCCCAGCCTGAACATGGAGACCGTCAGATGCTGGCTGGGAGCCCTTGACAGTTACTGGATCCCCACCTGATTTCAAATGCCAGCTGGATCCCATTCTAAACCCCACCCCACAAAGATTCAGGTCTAGTTTTGAACTTTATTTACTATTTTTATATGTTTTTAAATTTATTTTACTTTATTTGTTGATTTTTAGAGAGAGGGGAAGGGAGGGATCAAGAGAGGGAGAGAAGCATCAGTGGGTGGGTGCATCTTGCACATTCACCAGGCCCACAACTCAGGCATGTGTCCTGACTGGGACTCGAACTAGCAGCCCGTTGGCTCGCAGGCCCGCGCTCAGTCCACCGAGCCACACCGGCCAGGGCTACTTATTGTTTTTAATGGTAAGTCCGACTCATCTATACATTCAGGTGCCACACTAGAATAGTTCCTAACTCTGTGTTTTGGCACCTGGCCACTTTTCCTTCCTCACTGCTCTGTCATCTCACGGCTCAACCAGGTATGAACCTTAGACTCAGCTTCTCTAGACCTCTCCCTCCTCCTCCCATCCCCTGATTAACTCCAAACCAAAACAAAACAACTACAAGTTTTTATTTGTATTGTGTTAATTTTATAAATTAACTTGGGCAGAATTGAGAGCTTTTTGATACTGAGTCCTCTAACCTCAGAGCACATGGTTTTTCCAACTCATTCAAATCTTATTTGTGGTTTTCTACAGTATTTAAATTTTTTTCACATAGATCTTATCCTTTCCTTATTAAATTTATGCCTAGTTACTTTGTCAACTATAGATATTTTAAATATGTTTTTCTATTACATCTTCTAACTTGCCTTTGTAGATATGAAAATTATTGATTTCTATATCTTCATTTTATACCTTACTATATCATTGACATCCACTGTTGATGGTAGTTTCACATTTTTATTTTCCTGGATTCACCAAGTATACAAACTTACCACATACAAAGAATGATAATATAACC
Source organism: Desmodus rotundus (assembly GCF_022682495.2). Taxonomy (NCBI): domain Eukaryota; kingdom Metazoa; phylum Chordata; class Mammalia; order Chiroptera; family Phyllostomidae; genus Desmodus; species Desmodus rotundus. The sequence continues at coordinate 83,390,420 of NC_071397.1, forward strand.
TCGATCTTTGCTATTTTTGAACCTCTTATTCTGCAGCTTTTCTAACTATGCCAGCTACTTCTTCCCACAAATATCATAACAGTAACAGTGAATGCCCCTGTTTTATGCCTCATTCTAATGAGAATGGCCCCTTAAAAATTATTTCAGGTTTGGTGAATAGAAACAAATTCCGTTATGTTATGAGTATCCACTTGTTCCCATATAATTGGGTGTTAGTGTCAGGAATGACTGTTAAAGACTCATAGATACGGGGAACAGACTGATGGCTTCCAGAAGAGAGAGAGGATGGGGGTCTGGGAGAAAAGGTGAAGAGATTGAGAAGTACAGAATGACAGTTACAAAATAGTCAAGAGAATGTAAAGTACAACACAGGAAATATAGTAAAAATATTGTAATAACTATGTATGGTGCCAGGTGGGTATTGGAAATATCAGGGGGAACACTGTTTAAAGTATGTGATTGTTTCACCACTATGCTGTAAACCTGAAACTAATACAAAATATTGAATGTAAACTGTAATTGAAAAAAAATTTTTTTTAACTTCAGGGCCAAAAAAGAAAAGAATGACTTAAATTGTATCAACTATCTTGTCAATATTTATGGTTTTGATCTGATTTTTCACCTCGAAAGAATTAACATGGCTCTGGCCAGTGTGGCTCAGTTGGTTGGAGCAATGCCTCGTAGACCAGTGGGTTGTGGGTTTGACTCCAGGTCAGGGCACATGCCTAGGTTGCAGGTTCAATCCCCAGTTAGGGTGTGTATGAGAAGGCAACCGATAGATGTGTGTCTCTCTCTCTATCTCTCTCTGTCTCTGTCTCTCTCTCTCCCTTCCTCTCTCTCAAAAAAAGCAATGAAAAAATGTCCTCAGGTGGGGATAAAAAAAAATTAACATGATCAAAGATGACTGAATTACCTAAAACTGAACATCCTTTCATTACTATTGGAATAAATCCAGGTGGATGTGGCGTATTCATCTTGGAATGAGCTGCTAGACTATGTTTCCTAATGTTTCATTTATGACTTCTAATGCCAATATTCATGAGTGAGATTGATCTGTTTTGTACAGTCTTGTCAAGTTTTGGCACCAGCGTTAAACTAATTTAATAAAAAAGAAATCACACCTTTTACTTCCCCCCCTGCCCCACCCCAGGAGTTGGGCATTGGATTAACCTACTCTTTAAAAGCTTTAGTAAAGCCCTCTCTCTCTATGAAACCATCTGGGGTTGCTGGGGGTTTTTTTCAATTTGGCTCAATGTATATTTTTTAATGTTCCACTTTCCCCCCAGCTTTACTGAGATAGAATTGACATACATTGTGTAAGTTTAAGGCGCACAATGCAGTGATTTGATACATATGAATACTGCACAATGATCAGCACGATAAGGTTCGTTAACACATGCATCGCTTCACATAGTTACCACTGAAAAAAATCTATTTGGTGTAATTTTTGTAAGATTTCTCCATTTGTTTAAATAGAATTCTAACAGTCTGTTAAAATATTCCCTTGCAAAAAGTTCCAGAGTCAAGTTTGATGTGTTACGCAATTTAGAAAATCAGTTTCAACATTATCTATGTATCTTCATCTAACAAAAGATGATATATTCAGTATTTATTCCTAATCATAAAATCTCTACTTGAAAAATGTGTTAGTGACTTCCTGTTAGCTGTGCAATAAAAGCTAACTCCTTCACTTAGCCCCGCTGTGACTCTACTGCAGAGACCCTTCACCTCGACTGTTGTTAAAACTCTTGATGAACTCAACAGCCGCGGAGGTGCTCTGGCCAACACCTGCTCTGACCCTTCCCACCTTCACTTCCAGCATGCCTCCGCCACCCACCCTCAGGGACACACGCTGACCTTAATCATTACACGTCTGAATTGAGGTTTTAGAAGTGGTTCAATCATTAGTAACCCTAGAGAATTTGCAGAAGGTATGAGAAAAAGCAAGGGATCAAGAATGCATCCAAGTTTTTGACTTAAGCATCTGGTAGAATGAAGTTGTGGTTTAGTGAGATGGGGAAAGGTATAAAAGGAGCGGATATGTATAGTATGTTTTTGAAGAAGGATGCCACACATTTGGGTTGAAGGACTTTAAGATACCTATAAGACATTTAAGTAGAGATGGATAGCAAACAGCTAAGTGCATGAGTCTGGGTCAGAGACAGAAACTTAGGAAACTTCAACACATGGAATTTAAAAGCATGAGACTCAATGGAATCATGCAAGGAGCGAGTCTGTTCTAGAGGAGCAGAGGTGCAGCGTTACACCAATGTCTGAGGCGTGGAAGGAACAGCCACCAGCAAATGACCGAAAAGCGCATGTCCGGCCAGTGAGGAAGGGGGCAAACCCAGAGTGTGTGGTCTCATGAAAGCCGAGTAAAGAAAGTATTTTAAGCAGAAAAGAATAATAAACTATGTCAAATGCTGCTGAGAGGCCGTGTAACAGGAGGCCTGAGAATTAACTATCAGAGTTGGCGAGGTAGAGGTGATGGGTGGACTTAACGAGAGTGGTTTCAGTAGCGTGCTGGGGGATAAAAGTGTGTTTGAAAGGGGTTCAAAGGAGGTTGTGAGAAAAGGTAGTGTTGACAGAAAGTCTAGAGAGTTCTTTGGAGAGGTTCTATTAAAAAGAGGAATTGAAAAATGTGGCAGAATATGGGGGGGCGTAAAAGGTCAAAGGAGGGTCCCTTCAAGCTGAGAGAAAATACAGCATGTTTATATAATGATGGTTAGGATAAAATAAAGACCAAAAATTGGTTGGGCAAAAGAGACAGAGGTGAATTGTAGGTATGAATCACTCCATTGACAAAATAATGTGTGCCTACTATGTACCAGGTCCTAATCTAGGCACTTGGGATGCAACAGGGCAGGAAATAAGCCAGGACTGTCCACCCACTGCCACGGCAGGACAAGGTGAGTAGACATAGAGACAGATGCGGGCAGTTTAATAGGTTTGGTTGTGAAAGACTATGCCTTCTGATTGTTCCCCCACCCCCACCCCAGGGCAGTATCTAAGACAGTAATCTGAGAGTGAAGCAAAGTGGTGTTTGAAGATTTAGGAAGAAGGTGCAAAACTAGTTTGGGAAAGAGGAAGAGTAAATTGATGAAAGAGTTAACATAGGATTCATGGGCAGCAGTTCAGGTTTGAGGTTCTAGATTTACAGTGAGACTAGCCAACATAACCTGGTGTTTTTCTCTAGCCTTGTGTAGTTAGTAAGACTTTTGGGCAGAGCAGGGGGTAAGTTGGATCACACTGGGGTTGGGATTTCTCCAGGAAAATGGCAGGAGGAGAGAGGAGCCAGCAGAGTTCACTGTGTGCACAAAGAGGGGACAAAAGGTGGGCAGCGTAGTACGAGCTGGGGAAGAATGACTGTGGCCATGAAGAGGGTGGAGCCAGTGGGTCTGAATTCCTCATGGGGTCAGACAATTTCTGTAATGGGATTCTAGAGCAATTAAGCTAGGAAGATCGATGAAATCATCCTTGACTCAGCTTTTTTCTCATAACTTTGGCAAGTTCTATAGAATGTACTATTAAAAGAAAGCTAGACTCCACGACTGCTGCCTGGGTCCCAGCCCCGACCATCTACATCTTGCCCGGACTACTGCCATAGCTGTTGACCTGCCTCAGCTTCCCTCTTCAGCTCTCTACGGTCTGGTCTCCAGCCAGTGGGCAGACTAAGTGCATTCAATGGTAAATCAGGTCAAGCCACTTCCATCTCAAGTCCCCCAGTGCCTCCCGTCTCATCCAGGAATAACGAATCTAAAGCCCTCACTGTGACTGATTAGGTCCCCTGGATCTGGCCCTTGGTTATCTCCTTAAAATCATTACCGCCTCTCTTCCCCTTGTTCACCGCCTGCCTCTCGGTCCCTGGCTATTCCTCCCACGGGATAGCCACACTGCGGTCTCCAGGCCTTGGCACTTACTATCTTTCCTTCCAAGAGAACTCTTCCCAGAGATACTCATGTGCGATTGCCTCCCCTTCCTTCTGGGGTCTGCCCTGATGGCACCCCCATTGGGCCCTTCCCCAACACTCAGTCTAAAAGAGCAGTCCTGTCACTCTCTAAGGCTCCTTACCGCTGCTCTATTTTTCCTTCATAACACTCATCACCCCTTGGTGTTACAGTATACTTGTCTGTTTACCATCATTTTCCCTCTGGTGGCAGGGACTTTGATTTTTTCACTTGACATGTTCTCAGGACTTAACAATGGTGCCTGGCATACTGGACACGCTAAATAAATATTTACTGAGTAAATGAATGAATCAACAGCCTGTTCAAAAAGATCTCCCAGAGAGATCTTATTTCATTCCCCCTTTTCTAGATAAGGAGATGAATGCCTTGAGGGGCCAAGTGATACATCCAAAGAAAGCAGCAAGTGGCAGGCCAAGACTCGAAATTTGTCTCCTACCTGCGAAAGTGCCACCATCGCCTCTCAACTCCCCCCCCTCCTCACCACTCACACAGCCACTCTTTTGGCCTAGGTTCTCATTATGTCTTGCCTGTTGCAATAGCCCTCCAACTACTTTTCTTCAATACCCTGCCCTCTCTCAGACCTCCCCCCATTTCCTGACTGCCCGAGTCAGAAGAATTTCTCTTCCCCGTGTTACTGCGTGATGACTACCTGTTGTTGCACGCAACACACAGTCATACCTCGGAGACGGAGAGGGCCCGGTGTCGGACCACAAAAATAAAGCGAATATCACAGTAAAGAAGGTCACACGACTTTTTTGCTTTCCTAGTACAAATAAAGGTTATGTTTACACTATACTACAGTCTACTAAGTGTGCAATAGCATTATTTCTATAAGAAACAATGCACACACCCTAATGTAAAAACACTTTCTGCTAAAAAGTGCTAGCCATCGTCTGAACCTTCAGTGAGTCGTGATCTTTTTGCTGCTGGAGGCTCTTGCCCTGGAAACATCAAAGATCACTGATAACGAGTCACACAGCACTAATTAAAAAGTTTGCAATATTGCAACAATGGCCAAAATGCGACACAGAGACACAAAGTCAGCAAATACCGTTGAAAAAATGGTGCCAATAGATTTGCTTGAGGCAGGGTTGGACAAACCTTTAATTAAAAAAGTTTTTTTTTTTTTAAAAAAAGCATACCTGCATGGTACAATAAAGTCTTTTTATTCTGGTTAGTTGTCCCTACATAAGAGCTGTAAGTTCCTTGAGGCAGTACAGATATTAATGTTTGCATGTTGCAGAATCCGATACCTAGCATATATCCTTAAGAAACATTTATTGCACTGACTGATTCTGCATCTGGAATGTTCTTCTCCAGATTTCTGAATGGCTCACCCTTTTAATCCCAATCACCTCTTTGCTCAGGAAGACAACACCCTCTTCATTTAAAGTCGCAGCCTCCCCTCTGTATTTTTCTGCTTGATTTTACTACAAAGCACATGCCATTTTCTAATGCTTCTAATAAAGAAGCATCATTGCTTCTTTATCCTTGGTGTCTCACCAAACACCTCGAATAGTTCCTGGCATGCAGGAGGTACTTAATAAATACATGTTTTAAAAATGAATTATCCTTCTGGGCTTGAAGTAGCTCTGTTGACGAACACACTGAGGAAGGATAAAGGGATGTTCCTGGTTCCACACAGTGACCACTGATGGCTGCCCAGCCTGGAAGCCTCAGCACCACACCGCGACACGGTGAATGGCGGTGAAGGTCACAGAGAGTGAGAATTTCTCGTGTACCCTTCACCCGGTTTCCCCTGGTGTCGGCGTGTTGCATCATCATGGTATACTTGTCAAAACTAAGAAGTCAAAAAAACCAAAAAACAAAAAACGGGCTTTGTTCTGATTTCACAAGTTTCCCCACTTACGTCCTTTTTCTGTCCTAGGATCCAATCCAGGGTCCCGTGTTGAGCTGAGAAGCCTTACCTTCTGATCTGCTTCTTCGTCCTCATCTTGGTCCTCGTCGCAGGGTGGACTCGAGTGGGTGGCGAAGGTAGGTCCCTGGGAGTAGTACTGGGAGCTCCGGCAGCCATCCCGCCGCAGTTTGTCACATTCTGCAGAGGGGACAGGACGGGGGTGGAGAAAGGGCATTAGAAGCCAGAATTTCTTACGACTCCTTATTAACCTTATCTGGTCATATTCCCTAGGCATAATAAGACTTCAAAATAATAGTAATATTAAAAATGAAAGTGATAAAAATGACTAAGCACCCACTACACATTACCTGCCATGGTAACACCCTTTGAAGGGGTCACCTTCACACCTCCCAGCAACCCTCAGAGTCAAGCTTAGGGTAATCAATTAATTTAGTCTCTCAGTAGTGTTATGCAAGCAAGCAGTGGGTTCAGAATTTGAACCCAGGGTCTTTCTTATTTACTATAATTTTTCACACAACAATTGCTTATGTAATTCCACATCAAAACCCACAAGCAATCCTCTGCTGTGCTTGTTTCCCGCTCTCATCAGTTGGAACTGGCATGAGAAAATCAAAGGTGATTATGCTCACATTTTTAGTTCTCCATTTAACTTTGGTGCCAAACAGCCTCTAATCACTGTAGGGAATTTAATATGAAGCCGGTGGCACTCTGAGAGGCCTGCCAGTCCACAGAGGAACGCCTGGCACCACTGAGTGGCAGGTATTTAGGGTGCATGGTGTCCGGAGACACCGGGGGGCTGGGGCCGCTGGCTGTGCCGAGACTGGGATTGTCTTCATGGAGGACCCATTGCACTGATCACTCTCACCAGTGTGGGGAGTGCAGTCGACTTCTTAAGGCTTTTTAAAGCTCCAGGAGCTTTCCTTTTACCCAGACACCATCTTAGAGGTGCACTTGTCTTGCAAAAGTGTTTGCCACGGGGTTCCTTTAAATATTCAGCTTGCTAAAGTAGTGCAAAATGCGTTTGCTTCTGTAAAAGTTTCCTCTTTGACAGCTTTACAAAACCATTCACGTGAAGGCACAGAACTAAGTAGGGCATCTTCAGATTTCCTTTCTAACATCGGGATCTATGATTCTTCTTCAAAGAGGAGGCAGCAGTTGCTTTTGTGCAGGGGTAAAAATTCTCCAACCAGGGAATAAAAAAATAAAGGGAGTGGGGTCCCTCGCTCCCTTGCTACCACACAGTGGGACTGGATAGAGAAAGGTTCCAACCCAGGGCTACAAACCAGATTTTTTTTTTAACTGATTTTTTTAGGGGGTCAGGGAGAGAGAGATGGAAACTCGATTGGTTGTTCTACCTACGTATGCATGCATTGGGTGATTCTTGTATGTGTCCTGACCAGGGATCGAATCGCAACCTTGGCCAATCTGGACAATACTCCAACCAACTACTGTATTTTGCTGTGTATAATCTGCACTCCTTTGCCCAAACTTTGGAGGGAAAAATAAGGATACACATTATACATGGGTGGTACTAATCCCGTATCTATATAAATGTCTTTAATTCTTTTATTTATGCTTATGTGTTAAAGGTGTAACTCTAGAAAGCAATGGCGATATCGGCATGCAAAATAATACCAGGGAATATGATAATCAGTTTTATTTCTAAATATAAATAAATAAATAATTGAGTTCAAAAATTAGAACGAAAGATTTTTTTCCTGAAAGTTTGGGCCAAAAATGTGGGTGTATATTATACAAAGGAGTATGCAGCCAAAGCTGCAAATCAGATTTTTAAAACTCCCATGGAAATTGCCATGAGGATCTTTTAGAATGCCAACTAACTTAAAAGTGCATACATAAAAAAAGACAGCTAACTATTATTACCTCAGTCATTTATGGGATAGGTAATTTGCGGGCTGGGCTGGCAACCACTCATTATTGTGTAAAATGGAAATTTTAAAAAAATTTCTGAAACTTGCACAACACAACTTATTTTTTAGTGAGGATTTACTCATGCTAACCTAACCCTTTTCAGTGAGAGCTATTTTCACATTTTCTACCATATTTGACAATTGCTTTAAAAAAACAGTACAAACAGAATCTATACTGTCACTCCACAGAGATATTGTTACATAAAGCATCATTAGCAGTTTTCAAATGCTGTTCTGTGCAGTTTGGGGATTCAGTACATTTTTTATTTGATTTTCTTTAATTACCTTAAAGCTAGATTTTTAAAAAATAACAGTCAAGCTCAACAGTTTTACATTTCATTAAGTTGTGCCGCTAAATGAACTTTTCTGCGGTCCTATAAAACTGAAGTCTCCCAAGGCTTCAGAGTGAACCTTGTAAAACAAACTAATAAAAACTGTTGCCACTTGCAGCTACTTACTATGTAATTCAGTATGTTCAAATACTTGCCAAATGAAACAAAGTAGTTATAAAGTGAAGGCCAAGGCCCTCTTAAATGAAGTCTTTATGTTGCTCAAAATAGTATTTTCCTTCTCACTAATTGACCCTATAATAAGTATGTCTGAAATTATAAAATTTTATGTTAAGAATCTGCATTATGTATTGGATGCAATGTCAGATGATGTTTGAAAACGATTCATCTCCAAGGACATAAGGACTCCTGAACTAGATCATCTCTAAAGTTGATATTAGTTTTGATGTTCTTTTTTTTAAAGATTTTATTTATTTATTTTTAGAGACGGGAAGGGAGGGAAAAAGAGAGGGAGAGAAACATCAATGTGTGGTTGCCTCTTACATGGCCCCCACTGGGGACCTTGACCACAACCAGGCATGTGCCCTGACTGGGAATCGAACCGGCGACCTTTTGGTTCATAGTCCTGCACTCAATCCACTGAGACACACCAATGAGGGCAGTTTTGATATTCTTTTTTTAAAAAAAGATTTTTTTAAACTTATTTTTAGAGACAGGGGAAGGAAGGGAGAAAGAGAGGGAGAGAAACATCGAGAGATATATTGATCACTTGCCTCTCCCACACTCTCAACTGGGGACCTGGCCTGCAACCCAGGCATGTGACCTGACTGGGAATTGAACCAGCAACCTTTCTGTTTTTAGGCGCGCACTTAATCCACTGTGCCGTGCCAGCCAGGGCAGTTTTGATATTCTTGACACATGATTTGATACATGTTAAATCTTAAAAGACTAAAATACTGGAAAATTACTATTCATATATTAAAAGCATAAAAGTCTTGCAATTATTAGTACTTCTAATAATAAATGGTATATCACCATTTGACCCTCGTTTAAAAGAAAATGCTTCTTTTTTCCTCAATGAAGTTTATGTCACAGAAATGTTTAAATAGTAACATAACAAAGAGGAGCAGATCAAATGAAAGAAGATGCCACATCTAAGATTAAACGAGGCAGTCTAAATTTATGGCAGATGGCCAATTTTTTTTGACTCTTACAAATTTTCTGAAATCTCATATACTCCTCAATACCAGTGACATTCATCTTATTCCAGTTCTAAGGGAAATGTAGGAGATTTTCTCTTGTCAGGTTGCAACAGCTCTCGGCTTCAGAAACGGTGGCTTCGTTTCTGACCACAGACCGAGTGGACTGTCCACAGGAGGTGAGCCGTCACGGATAAACAAAGACACCACACTGAGCAAGTAACTGCAAGGCAAAGCAGAGCTTACGGCCAGGCGAAGCCGGCAGCTACAGGCTCGAAACGAGATCCTAAATGTAACAGATCTGTCTGTAACACACGGGCCTCTTGCGACAGAAATTAAGAGTGAAACCCTGCCATTGTTCTCACAGTGCTGCCTGGATAAAGGTGACACTGTTTGCGTGTCCTCTGGTTTCCCCACCGCCAATTTCCTCCTCCTTCCTTGCATGTCAAACTGTTTTCTTTAGTGCAAGAACAACGAACAAACATTTCTTGGCAGACCAAAGTTTCGAATATAGAAGAAAAAAATAATGTCATAGCACTAAATGGTTATCTAACCATCTCGTGAATTTAATACTGCTTTGGCCTCCAAAGCTTCATGCATTAAAGCTATTCTTTAGGCTTTCCATTTTAATATCTGAGACACGTTAAGAGAGCCTCCTGCAAGAAGCTTTAAGGAGTTATTTTCAAAATAATTTTCTCTACTGGAAATCTTGGGTGAATCTCTCTCTACTTTCTATGTTTTGTTCTTGAATGTGTTGAATCAGTCACAGTGAGCTAGAATACACAGCAGTTACAAAGAGTTCCATAATCTCAGTGGCTTAACACAACCAGCAGATCCTTTGCCGCACATTCTCCTCGTCCATGCGGAGCCACACGGGCTCTGCTCCTCACCGTCACTCGGGCACCGGGGACCAGACAGGCGGGTGGCCCACCTGGACTTGTGCATGGACAATCAAAAGGCAGTGCTTCAGAAGTGGTGCATTTCACACCGGTGCTTGGAACTTGGGGGTTACTTCCGCTACTATTTCGTTAGACAAAACAAGCCCACATGGCCTAAACTAACTTCAAAGGGGACAAGGGCAATCCTACCTCATAAGCAAGGGAGAAAATGAGAATATCCAAAAACAGCTCTAATGACTGCCAAACAGAGGGATAACACTAAACCTAAGATTTTCCATACTCCTGTTACCATTCTCCCAACGCTTACCTAATGTTTACCTCCACCCGAGAATGAGGTTGAGAGGCTTTTGATGTGAACTTTGCAACAGCACTGAAAAGCTCCCCCTCTGCCTTTCAGGAACAGGAGTTGACAGTGGGAGGGACGCTGCCTGCAGGAGCAGCTGACTGTCTGGGATCCAGACAGACCTGGCACCACTTACTACCTGTGAGACCGCGGGGACAGCGTTTTAACCCCCTGGAAACTCGGGGTCCACCTCTGTGAAGCTGGGACATTACTCCTTCTGGGAGGCTGTCGTGAGAGTCATTCGACAGCTGTGTCTGAGTGCTCCGTGCTCCATGGCGAGATTAGGTAGAGCTGCGCCGGAACTGTGAGCAGAACCCTCCACGTGGAGCCCGCTCACAACTCGGCCCTCGCTGGTAGAACTGACCGCAGACACCACAACCACCTCGCACTCCCCCACTCTGAAAAGCCAGTAAGCAATTCCACAACAAGACTGGCTGCACAACTCTAAGATTCTACTACTTTACAAAGCTGCTGCTGGTTCCATCTTTACCAAAATATCATGAGGCTGTATTTTTTCCTATGTATGCGCAACACATCACATTGCGACTCTCTCATTGTCAATGGCCTGAATATTTACTTCTAACTCCTCTCAACCCGAAACACAGCTAAAATATTTTCACTGGTGTAAGTGCGGAATTTATAGTCGTTACTTAATTAGTTTTACCTAACTCGAAGCCCCCTATGTAGGGACATTTTATATTGGAACAGAACCAGCCAGGTGCTTGGTAAATGTGTTTATTATATTAATCTACCATAACTGTGAAAGCAAGGGAAGGACAGGTTCTTTAATCTGAAAGCACATGTCAGGAGCTGAAAGATACATTGAAGTCCTGACCCCTAGGGTCTGCGAATGTGACCTTATTTGGAAATAGGGTCTTCCCAGATGGAACCCTGGTAAAGTGAGGCCATGAGGACGGGCCCTAATCCCACGTGGCTGATGTCTGCAGCACAAGAGAAAACACAGACACCAGGACAACATGAAGAGTCCTTTCTCCAGGAGCAGTTTTCCCCTTGCCATTCTGAGCTCTTCTCTTCGATGGTCAACCTTCCTCACCTTCTTTGCCACGGCAGGCTCGGCAGAGCTCACCTATCTGTCCCTGAGGCTTCAACCCCAGGCCATGCCCGGCACTCGAGTGTGCTAAGCTTTGCCATCACACACAACACTTCTCTATGCCACCCTCCAAAGCAACAGAGACGCACAGACACGAGGAAGTGGGCCATGAGAAGATGGAGGTGGGGGCTGGAGTTATGTTGTCATAAGCCAAAGAGTGCCTGGGACCACCAGAAGCTGAAAGAGGCAAGCAGAGATCCTCCCCTCGAGGCTGGAGGGGCCTGGCCCTGCCAACACCTTGATTTGGGGCTTCTAGACGCCAGAACTGTGAAACAATGAGGGTGAGACAATGCTAAAATTCTATTGTGTTAAGCCACCCCATTTGTGGTACTTTGTCACGAGCCATAGATATTAACATAGTATGGAGTCAGAATATGCTACGATGTGGAAAAAGTTTCATAAGGATCTTTGATTCCCACAGAAATATTTTTAATTGTATGGAATATATTAATAAGTTTGAAATAAGCTCAATATATAAAAATCAATTGTATTTTTATATTCCAGCAATAAACAATTAGAAATTAAAATTTAAAAAGTAATATCGTTTACAATAGTATCAAAAATATAAAACATTTAGGGATATATCTGACAAAGGATATATAAGACTTGTACACTGAAAACCTCAAAACACAAAGTTTTAAAAGATCTGAATAAATCAAGAGATATCCTACATTCAAGGATCAGAATACATAATATTGGTAACACGTCAATTCTATATTTGAGTAGTTTTGAGCTGAGTTCTAGCATCTTGGGGAAGTGGGTGAACAGGAACAAGGTAAAAAATGGAAGTCAGATTGTGTCACTTTTCTGGTCAAAGTCGTCAGAAGCTACTCACCCCTCCCAGCCTCCTGGCGAAAACCAGAGTCCATTCAGGAACCTACCAGACCCTAACTGACTGGCCCCCCTTTGCCTGTCTAACCGCATCTCCTCCTGTTCTCCCTCTTCGCTCTGCCCAAACCACCGCCCCCCGCAGATGCCACCAGCCCCTAGTCCCTCCCCTCAGCACTCAGGTCCTTCTAACATGTATGCAGTTGACTACTTTTTCTGCTTGTTGTCTGTGCCCTCATTAAGACACAGCTCTATGGAGACAGGCATTTCTGTTTGTTCTGTTCACTGTGGAATCTCCTGCGCCTCTAACAGTACTTGGCAGGGAGCCGATGCTTCACACGTGGTTGGGAACTAATGGGTAAATGTGGGATGGGAAGCTTTGCTCTGGAGTCACAGTGTGTGAGCAGCTGAGGATAGAGAACTGTCTTAGGGGCTAACGACTTCTTGTGACTATGTTCCTGCCTGTCTGGCAGCAGTCGCTCCTGTACCTCCTTACTGCTTTATTTCACAAGTCTTCCCTTAAAAACATCCACCGAACCCCTTCACTGGGAGAGGCACGGAAGAGGATCTAAGGAAAGAGTATATGATGTGGTTTCTCATACTGAAGAGTTCGGGTAGCATGGAAGGTTTGAGGGACTAGGGAAGGCTTTATAGAAGAGAGGATTTGAGGTGAACCTCCAAGGAGGGTGGCATTTTGATTAAGCTGTCTTGAAACAGCAGTGAGGTGGGTTCCCAGCGAGCAGGGTGGCGGCCGCGGCGCCCGAGGGCCAGTGGAGCCCGCACTGCCGTCACCTGAAGAGTGCTCGGGAACTGGTGATGGCGGTGAGCACTATATACTATTATGTGTAATTAGGGTAAATTTGAGAATTTATGAATTTCCAGAAGGGATCAAAGGATTTTCTTTTCCACGTTAAAACACCGAGTCTACTTGCACTAGCCCATATTGAGGAGGAGATGAGTCCTTCTCTAATCTGAATTTCAACAGTTAAGTGAGAGCTCGGTGCTACCGCTTAACGAGGTGCCGGGCTGGATAAAACAAGGTGGAGGGCCGGGTTCGGCCCGTGGGCCTGGTGTTTGCCATCTGTGCAACAGACCTTAAATACCAATATTCCTTAAGGTGAACATTCACTTAATTATTTCATTTTGTATTCATTTTTTGGTTATAAAAATGTAAATGCAGGAAAAAAACTATAATAGAACTAGGTTAGTATCTTTTCTTTCTAGGAAAGAGTTCAAGGGCTGTAAAACCCCAAACTGAATGCATTGATTTGCTAGATAAAGGCTGGTGTTTAATTAGAGACATTGGTAAGTGTGGTACTGAGATGAGAGATAGGGCAGAGGGTGGCTTTTCATCAGAAGCACCGTAATTGTCTGCAATTTACCCTCAGGAAAGAACACCAGCCCTGGGGCCAAAACGCCTGGATTCTAATTTGGGCTCCACCACTAGGAGCAAGTTTCTTTTTGTGTCTCTGGGTTTTCGTATGTAAAATGTGGACAATTACAATCCCCAACTCTTCCGAGTCATCATGAAGAGTAAATAATTTTCTGCACACAAAGTGCTTAGATCAGTGGCCCCTTCGAGGGGAGCCCTCAGTCACAGTGGATGTTACCAATACGCAGTAGTTACTGCCATGTCTGCGGGAGCTGTTGCCACATCTCATCTTTCCCCACTACAAAGGGTAACTTTTCTCAGGACCTTAGAGATTCGTCCCTGAGGCTGAAGGAGATGTGTCGTGTCCAGGGTTGCACAGCGTTTCAGGAGTCACACAGGAGTCTTTTGATGCCCAATTCCCGTAGCAGTTTCTTCCCACAATGCTCTAAGCTTTGGCCATGAGAGAGCAGATCTATATTTGTCTATGGATTATGAGACCCAGGTGTCAAGTTTCTGGTAGATCCAGGTTTCCAGACTTCTATCCCAGTTATCTATTTACCAGATTATCGAGAACAGTTGAAGACCAGTTCTATTACATATCTTTATCCAGGATCAGAAGACTAAGAGCACGTAAGACTACAGTCATATATGTTTGGAAGAAAATCAATTCTAGTTCAACAGCTGTATCGGCTATTGCACAGCTAAAGAATCAGGTTTAAGCTTTCAAGTAAGCACACGAGAAAAATTTACTGCACTCAAATACTATGCTTTGTAAATATTAGAGGACTTATTTTCTTAAGGAAAATCAAACCAAAATGCATTTTAAAATAGAAGGCATTTACCTTCTAGTTCATTATTTTATTGAGTTTGGCAATACTAGAAGAGAAAAAGAAACCATACTAATACTGTAGTTAAGATTCTGCCTTGCTGGTTACACACTGGATTTTCTAAAATTACATCTGTATTTTCCCTAACTTCTTCGAACAAGTTGAACATCAATGTACTTAAATTGTCTTTAAGAATCAACAAATCAGAATATAATTAAGAGACTATAAATGGTCAAATGTTTAAGTAACTTAGTTATTTGGGACATATCAAGTGGGGTGAAAAGCTATGTTAAATCTTAAAGACACCATGGATTTAACATAGATCTTTTCAGGGGATATTTTTCTAGATAATTCGATAACAACTTTAAATGACAGATTCCAAATAAATGCACCCTTTTGATTGAGTATTACATTAATGATTCCTTCTTTTCTCCCCTCTCCCCTTTAGGGTAAGAGTTTATATATAGTTATATAAGAATACTTACAATGACATAAAAGAACATTACTATATATGAAGTATTAAATCCAAATTTATCTCCCAATAAATGCACATTTGAGTCCATAAAACCACTTCTTCATCAATCATCATTTCAGTGATACTTAGCATCCAAAGCACCATAAAACATAAAAGGATAAGGAGAAAATGTATGGCTTTAATGATTAAGCCCAAGTCTCTCTAAAAGTTCTGAAAGTAAATATCTCCTCTCTTAATGGTGCATATAAAACAAAATGTTCCAGCTGCTAGAGTATAATTTGCTCCACTGTGGGGAAGAAAGAGAGGGCCAGTAAGGGCCAACAATCACCCAAGAAAAAGGGGGTCCTCCAAAGGGAGAAGTCTCAGTTTGCTCAAGAAACCCGCTATCAGCCAGGTAATGAACAGCAGCCGTCAAGAGCTCAAACTCTGGAAGTTGATAGCTGCGTGGTTGAATCCCAGCTTGTATTGAGCTAGTTGTGCTTAACAGATGCATTCCAACCTTCCAGGCGCTTACAGTTCAGATGATGGATAAAGAAGTTCACATGACAATTGATGGAGCAATGGTTCTCCAAATCGCACCAGCCATGTCATCAGTGTTAATTATGCAAAACTGGAGAGCAGGGGTTGGGACCAGCATCAACACAGAATTTAATGGGAGAGGGGCCCCAATCAAGAAATAAGAGGCTGAGGGAAGAGCAGGTGGGAGAGTACGAAATAGGCAAGGTAATGTTTAGTGCTGTACCAGGGTTATGTATCCAAGGAAGTTTAGTCTTAGAAGAATTTCAGGAAAACTGACCAAATCCAGCATGGAAAAACTAACTACATGATAGGCAACTCCCAGAAGATTTCTGTTCAGGTAGAAGACATGTCACAGGAAGGCTTCGGTTACAGAGAAACCTCCCAGAAAAGTTTTGGGGAGGAGTAAGGCAGAAAAGTGGAGATGGTGATGGAAGGCCACCTTTGACATAAATGGGTTTCTCTGCCCAAAGAGGAAAAAAGAACGATAAGGAGACCTCCAAATTCACATGCCCAAAAGTTATTTAACACAATTCCAATGACTTCTTACTCAGTTTACACAGTGTGTTTGGCAAAATGAAGTGATCAGGATGGAGAAGGTGAAGTATTAGAGGAAAAAATACACATTAATTGTGTCATTGGCTTAACAAACAGGAAATGAATTTGCTGACTAATGTATTAACACACTGGAAAGAGTTGCCCCCCCCCCCCAGCCTGGGGCCAGTGACATCAGTATCAAATACCATCAGGCAATCTCATTTTATGTAGAAGAGGAAAAAAAAATAGTCATTTTGATTAATAGTCTCCCTCTATGGCTAATTCCTTAATAGAGTGGAATAAAATCCTCTCCCAAAAGTTAAGAATTAAATATTCAAACTTAAGGGGCTGGATAAAACTGTTAGCTTTGTTTTTCATTGCAAACGATGGAAAGAATGACTCTTAAAATGGTATTTGCCGTGCATTTAACTAAAGTTGAACATTTCTTCTCTTCATAGACACAAATTAACTTAAGGAGACGTGCAAAGCAAATGGGATTGAAATTCAGCTGAGAGCTGTCTGATGCCCCTGACTAATGCGAGTGCGCTAAGGGTGTGCGCGGCCTGGCTGAGCACATCCCAGGGAAGCCAAACTGGAGGCGCTCTCATTTCACTTCTGAATGAAAGAGCCCTATCGCTGGCAGTGGTGGAGCATCACCAAGGTTACTCAATATCAAATAGCCTGCAGAGATTCTAACCCAACACTAGAGACTTCAGTTGTACAGTGAATGATAACGAACCTTATCCACAGTACCCTCAATGCAGCATTTTTATGCTGCACTGAGTGAAATATAGAGGCCACTCAAGTTACTCCCTTTATCAGGAATTAAAATAGAATTGCCGAAACAGCAGACTGGCTACAGGCACATACACAAAAAAAACAAAACAAAAAGCCTATTGTTCAAACAATCCAGAGTGCTTTGTTAAGACCCGGATCATTTAAATGACTGTCCTTGCTATTCTATCTTTTGTGTGTTGCTTACCATTAGAAAAAGACAGCATGGCTCTCTACCTCCCGTAAAAGCAACGGGTGTCCATTTTCCCTTTGCTCCTGCATCTGACTTCCTCTCTTAGGTTATGAACCACCCTTCCAGGGTTACCATGCTCAGTAGTGAGTATTATAAAAAAACTGGTGAGCCATCAAGTCTGATATGACAAGTTAAACTGTCCGCTGTGTGTAGCATTCCCAGTCTGTCGAGTCCTCATTTTTCTCTTTGCTCAATAGAGAATTTAATCCATTGTTTCATCAGGTTGGGCGACTTTCCCTAAGGACATAAATTCCAAAAGAAATCCCTATATTTCTTTTTTAAAGTCTCTGAAAGCATTACCATTTGTCTTTGAAAAGTCAACCTAATTAAATTCACAAGCACTGAACAAGAGAGCACCAAGTGAAGTCATCCTTTTTACCAAAGGCTTAGTAATTCAGTGGGGGCCCGTTTCCACCCAGCCTCCAATGCCGCCTAGTGAACATTCTTTTGCTCCATCTCAGAAAGAGCTTTCTCCAACTCTCAGTTTAGGAGACAGAAGTTGAAACCCACCCTGACCTGTGCCCCAGAGTCCACTGCCTGCCACCTACTCAGGGAGCATCCCCCCATTCTCTCTCTGTATCCAAAATCTTTGCCCCTCCAATGGCTCCCTTTGATTACAAATGTGTTGTAATCGGCTCTAGTTTTTGAACCAAGCAATATTACCTCTACACTGCATCACCTCAAAGTACTGTTCCTTTTCTCTTTGTTTGACAGTGTTTGTTTTATTTCTTAAATATTATTTGTATTATTTTTCTGCTTGTAAAAATAATTGTTATCTCATAAAATCTGACTTCTTAAACCCAAAGACTTCCTTGAAACTGCTCCAATGAATGATCCATTCTGGAGCCTCCCTTCAGACTCTGCTGTCCGTGAGTACCATGATCGCCTCATTTGCTTTCTCTTCCCAGCGACTTTTACCAACTTCGCCCCAACCCCCTAAAGTAAAGCCTTCCCGATGCAGCCCCGCGCTCCCTCCATCCCTAATCTCACTCCTGCATTTCCGCCAGCTTTTCAGCGGCTTCGGCTCTCATCTCTCTCCTAAGTTCTGGATTACCTTCCAGGACCTGCACAAACCCAGCAGTATTGACAGTGCCATGCACGGGGCTCTGTGTTGGGTCACACAAATGACAAGCAAAGGTCCTGCTCCCAAGGATCTTGCTATCAGGTGGGGAGAGAAACATGAAAACACAATTATGTAACTCAGTACAAGCAGTTTAATGGAGGGGTACAAGGTTCCATGGGAATGTGTGGAAAAGTGGAAAAGCAATGCCAGGGTCTGCCCTGGGGAGTCCAGGAAAGCTCAGTGGGGACCCGGGCACCCACAGGCTTCTTAAAGGAGCTACAGGAGTTGGCCAGGTGTGAGCAGCTGTGGTTCAGAAGGGAGGAGGAATGGACTGCGACTTGCCGTGGAGAGAAAGTGTGGACAGGACTAGCTAGCATTCCAATTGGACCTTATCTTTACACAGAGCTTGGCTGAATGGGTTGAGAAGCATGGGGGGAACGGGGGAACTGGCAGATGGAGCTGGGCTAACAGGGGTCAGATCATAAAGGCTATCGGATGCTGAGGAAGTGAGGTTTTATCCTGTTGGTGACAGTGATGACAGAGAGGCTGGTGAAGAATTTTTAACAGAGGAGAGGCATGATCAGACTTAGGTTTTAAGTCTGTGGGGACAACACCCAGGGTCAAGGGTGAGGCTCAATGATACCACTATCACCAACTTCACAGTGAGTTACTCATACCTGTATCTTATCTCCCTAGCCCGCTGTAAGCCTCTTCTCTGACTCACCTACAACATCCAGCCCAGTGCCTCACTGTAGGAACCACTCAGGAAATTCTTATGTCAACGCATTTGTCAGGACTTATGCCCGGCAGTTAATTATATCTTTGTGTCAATAAACTCCACACATAGCACCCTTAAGCAGTTAAGCACCGGGGCCAATCAGAATGTGAGAGCTTAGACGGAAACTCAGGGATCACAAATTGTTTCCCAAAAGAGGAAGCAAGTACAAAAGTGGGACATGGTTTTCCAGCAGCCCACAGGCAGCACTGGAATCGCATCCTCTGGGACAGGTGGCAACAACGGGACAAGGTGTCAGTGCTGCTATGGTTTAGGAAGGATCAGAGCTGTATTTCCTTCCTCATTCAGTGGCTTTTTCAGAATAACAAACCCCACCCCCCCAACCCCAACCCAATTCTAGGACCACCTTTGTTTAAACTAAAACAAAGCGTAAGTTCACCTTCTCCTTTTATAAATCAATTTTGTGGAAGGATTCTTCAGGAAGAACACAAGTAATGAACTAGACAAAGAATAAACTCAGCTGTAAGAATTAAGTCATTGGATGTATTTACTATTTCCAAACCCTCATCTTTCTTTTACTTTTCCTTTCTATAACTGGTGGCCATTTGTTTTTAATCCATTGATGTACTAATGACCTATTGTAACCCTAATAATAAGCACTAAATGTCATTAAACTGAAACATGTTTATAGATATTAGTAAGGAATGATGTCTCATGATGAAGCTTCCTTTCTTTATTTCTCTTAAACTTAATTGGATGTTAATGAAATCAGGAGAGAGTGAAGCCACCACCTTTAGGTATCCAAGAGCTACTCTGCATTCCCTAAGTTAATTACCTGAAGAAACCAAATCTGCCATGGGCCTCTCCATTCCCAGAGTGAGCCCTATGCCTGTGACCTTTTGGAAACCTGAGGGCACTGAAGAGGCACCAAAGGGCCAGGTCCTCAGGGCCTGAGGCCACAATAGCCACCATGGGCTGAGGCTAGAACCCTGACGCCACGCTGGCAGGGTCATCTATGAGCTGCACAGTAGCCATAAACTAATCCCGTAACTCCGATAAGCCTTGTTTACTCACCCTCAAAGGGAAAAGGGGATTTACTCACCAGAGGACCTGGAAAGTCCCTTCCTGCACCAGCATCCCAGGCACCCTCCAGAGGTGGACAGTGAGTGGGGAGAAAGACACCTTGCTCCTGTGGTGGAAGCGAATCCCAGTGTAAACCGTCTGTGGCTGTCCCTGTCATCTGATGATGTGCCTTGTCTTCCTCTATCCCTCTGCCCCACGCACATCTCTGCAGTATGAGGGGTGGGAGAGGACGCACCAGCTAAACCACCATAGCCATTTGGGAAAGAGGGCGGAGACTGATAAAACATTTCATCTGGATTCCATTGCACTTACTTAAAATGCACCCTTCCTTCCCTCCACAGACTGCTTCCACTTTGAGATACTGTACATAAAAGTTCATTTTATTCCCATGTAAGCAGATATTCTGATCTTTATTTTACAGATGAGAGAAGCTCAAATGGTGGAAAGAACTCAAGAGTAAGCTCAAACCACACATCCCTAGCACAGAACAGAGTTGGGACTTGAACCTACACGTGCCTTTTCCTATTACGCAGCGAGGACAGCAGGAGGTTGCTGGAGCTTAGGTCAGGGTCTATTTTTTCCAATTTACTTTCCAACTGCAGCTGACACACACCATTGCACTAGTTTCAGGTGTACGACAGTGACCAGACACTGATGTGCCTTGTGAAGCGATCACCACGGCCGCACTCTACTTCCTGACCATAATGGCAATGGTTACACAGAGGTTTGCTTTATGATTATCTGTTAAACTGTACATGTTTTAGGTATTTGTCTGTGTTGTCTGTCACATTTTTTTAAAGTGACAGGGGAAAAAGATGAAGAACTCAATGTTGTTAGCACGAGGTGGGCCAAGCAGTTACTCATGTGGAGTCTGTGTGAAGGGGTGAGCAGACACAACCATCCAGGAGAGAAAGCTCTCAGTCAACAGCCACAGGCTACACACAGCAAGGCGTCTCCCAGAGGGTCCTGTGAGAAGTGCCTCAGGGCCCCCAAGAGGGGACTAGCCAAAACCACAGGGCATCCGGGATCCCCCAGGGGCCCAGGTGCTCAAGGAAGAGAGATAAGACAGCCAAGGCTCCTCACCAAATCCAAAACAGAAGGGAGTTAGGAGGCTTCTTCTTCTTCATGTTTTTTTAAAATGAATTAACCCATATTTATTAATAACATTTATTTTGAATCAAGTGTGTCGTGGTGATTGTTTTAGTTAATAGCATGTTATCTATCTATGCCAGGAGACTGAAATTGACTTCCCCAAAAAATGACAGAAACAAAAAAACGGGGCACGAGGAGGCCTCTCCCCAATGCAGGGTAGAAGCAGTGAGCCTTGGAGACGGTCTGCGTGTCAGAAACTGTCAGGGAGGCCTGGCGACCACGACTTGGACATCTTGCCCACAATTTTAAGAAAGGTGTATCGTTCTCTAATGTGGAACAGGTTGGTGCACGCGCGCACACACACACACACACACACACTACTGTTTTTAATCAGTTGGAGCAAATAGTCATGTTTTCACACTGTAAATCCTCAACTCCCGTATCTGCAGATATAATATGTGCAAGGCTCTGACTGTGCATTAACGCAGGCCAGGTTCAGCCCTCCTCCCCCCTCCTCTTACACTTCCAGTTCCAGAACCACACAGCAGACTGACCTGCTAAAACGGTTTTCTTCAGGAAAGAGAGCTGTGACTAAAGAACATTTCTGATACCAGCAACAGATGTTCTGGGAACTAATTCAGGCAGCAGTATACACAGACACTGTAACTAAACTGCCTGTTAAACATACTGGGAAAGTATGTTTATCCCTCTCCCGAGTTGGGCTTTTGGGGGATGGAGCCTGAGAAAAGAGCATGGCTTTATTTCAGCCTTTAATATGCTCTAAATTTTCAAATGAGGTCTTTGGGTTGTAAGAAACAAAATCTAAACCTCTCACTGAGCCTGGGCATGCCCACCCCGCCCCTCAATTCCCCGTTTCCAAGTTAATAAAGCTAAAAGTCATCCAGATAAAAATCAGTTAGGTAAAGGTTACTCATCATCACAACTTGGATGAAGCTCATGAAGGGCTTAAACAACTATGGAGATTTAAAGGGCAGAATTCTTCTGGAAATTCAGGAAAAAGCTGAGTGAATTCTTTATGGATAGTGGGATCCATTTTCAGAAATTCGCTCCTCATTGCTAGCCAGATGTCCTGCTGAGCCAACACCAAAATACTATTTTTATCTCTAGGCACAGCAGGTCATCCAATAGCGTCGCTTCCTTCAACAGCGTTTCACTGTAGTGTGTGTAAAATCCTGCAGACAAGTAACTCGTGTCTATCAATTAGCCTATATTGGTGTTACGATACGCCATTATGCTGTAGCTCCTAGTGAGAACTTCCTGTACTGTACCTGTTCCCCTCTAGTAACAAATCAACAAAACCAAATCATTTGATCTAAGGACATGACCACCAAATTCTATCAAATTCTCCGGAGACTAGCCAATAACAATAAATACTGAAGATTTCTGCTCTATTTGAACCAGAAGAGGGGGAAACTGCACACGGAAGACACCTACTCTGGGTACTCCACATGCCATCTTCAATGCCACGGAAGCCGGGTTCCTCTCCCACGGGGGGTGGGGGGTCCCCGATGCCTCGTCTCTGCCAGTGGATGGATCTTTCCCTCCCTGTGCGCCCAGAGCAGCTCACACACACACGGCCCCAGAACACCACTATTTGCTTCCCTCAGTCCTGACACAAGGCAGCAAGAGCGGCCCCTTAAAGACCCACAGGCTTTAATCATTCATTTAAAAACTCCTGTCATGGTAGAGAGTTGAGCTGAAGCTTGAATACGTATTAAATTGCCCTTACGTCTGTCGTAACTCAAACTTAGTTTTTTAATAACATTTTCGGTAAACCTGATGCCTTCCTCACTCACTCTACTGACCACTAAGCATTTCTGCATTACTTTAGTAAGCAAACGTTTACAACACTTAGTTATTAGCTGATATTACCCACTGTATCACTCCCCTCCATATTTTATGATCCTCAAGAGAGCTGACCTGCCCATAAAAACGGACACAACAGTTCATACAATGAGCACTTAATGCCTATGAAAAAGCGCCAACCTGTTTAACACTAAAGAGTATTCCTTCCTTAAAATTAGGGTCAAGGTCTTAGCAAGAATAGAAGGAAGAAAATAGATTTCCCATTGTGAATAATTAGCTACGTTTCTACAACAGATTTTTAAGCAAAGAATGTGGAGGTCAAATGAACTTAAGACTGATAACCTTATACCCCATTATGCCTTCATAGTGCCATATATTCTGGAGCTGAACTTTTTCTTTTTAATCTTCATTGGTAATGAGGCAATAAGAACCCTGCACTACCCGCCAGTGTGGCTCAGTTGGCTGGGCATCATCCCGCAAACCAAAAGAACCCTGCACTCACCTTCCGTTTACCTCAGTTGCTAACACGGTGTAGGGAAAATGCAAGGTGAAGCCCTGTACATGTGATTAAAAGTAAATAAATGAAGGAAAAAAGAGTTCAGATGCTCTTTCTTACTTTATCTTTGCCAACCGCTGGTCTCAAAGTTATTGTCTACAATCTCTTAAGGAGTTATTTCATTTAAATCCAGACTTTAAAAGTTGAGCTCCAAGAATTTTCTGAAGTTACTAATTTTGTTAATGACAAATCCCTCCAGTGAATCATTTTAGGGCATTAAGGCAATTACTAAAGCATTTATCTTTTCAAAATTAAATCCAAGTAAAGGCAAAATCAATGGTGATGATATTTCATATGGACCTACTGAGTAGTCAAAAAGAAAGTAAAACCAGGAAAATCTACATGCAAATGTCTAGTTTTCTGAGGGATGAAAAGGGAAGCTCTGATCTGGTTCTTGAAGGGCATAGGGAAGCACAGGTTCCTGGAGAGTGATCAAAACAAGCTGGGCCTGAATATTCAAACTCACACACACCTTTCTGAAAGCACCCTCTACCAGCCAGACCAGGTGGTGCAGAGCTCTGAGAAGTGCTAACAACGGCCCTGTCTCGGGGCTTTGTCCTGGGAACAGTGCCATTTAAAACTCTTATTAATTATTTGGGGGAGGAAGGTGAGCTACAAGTAGAGAAACTCCTTGTCAAAATTTATTAAAGATAATCACTAGGAACCGAAGAGATCTAGAAGAAATTGCGGGTGGATTTAGGTGTATTACGTGACCAACATCAGGAAGGCAAAGGTCAAAGTGCATCCAAAGCCATACGAAAGAGCCCAACTAATGACATTCTTCTCATTTAAGCTTGCAGTCACTAAGTATATAGGTTCCTCTGGTTAATGAGAAAGAGAATCCAATAATGTCCTCATTTCTGGAGAGTTAAATGCCAAGACCATAAGATACAAGATAGAGTAATAAGACACACGAGATACTCTAAGTATCATAAAAGGTTCGAGGAACAAAAAAGAGCTTTATGACCTATGGTCTGTACAGTTCTGGTCAGAATACCACATCTATTGTGAGTCCTTTGATAACGATTCCTTCTCTCTCTAAACGGAAATTATCTGCTTTCTCTAACTCCCATACAGCATTTTTGGCCCATCTCGAGAATTTTTCACATTGTGATTTGCACTATAAATAAAAATATGAATTCCTGAAAGCCAAGGCCCTGCCTTTGTATTCTGCACTTCTGCCAGGATAACAGATTTCCCACAAATGGTTGTGAAAAGCAATATAGTGCAGTAGTTAAGAACATGAGCTCTGCAGCCTGAGACTGTCCAAGTTTAAGTCCTGGACCTACAACTAACTCTGAGGTGGAAGGAGAGTTTCCAATCTCTGTGTCTCCGTTTTTTTCATATGTAAAACTGCCACTGTAATCGTAAGCAGTAGGATTCTTGCGAGGATTAAATGAGATGATTCCTGCCATGGGCTTAGAATGGCGCTTGGCATATAGTTAAGTGTTTAATGAATGTTCACTAGTAATCAGTAGTCATAGTAACAGCACATTAGTGAATGAATTACTTAATAAATGACTGATACACATGTAAAAACTATCATGAAAATTAGGCGGGCCTCATACTGGGTTTTGACAGTATTTCTCTCAGATTTAAATCTTTCACAATTAAAATACAGGACACTCAAATAAAGTAAATTTTAGATAAACAAAAAGTACTTTTTTAGTATAAACATGTCCCAATATTGTATGGTAATAGGGAACTGGTAAAGCAGTATCTAGGAGAATAAGAACGTTAGTTTGCTGTTTTAAGAAAAAGTCTCTTAGTCTTAAAAGTCACTCCTTCCTCCTTTAAAGAAACTCCTCCCTTCTTTACCACTTCTAGGAAGCCCTCCTTGTCACACATTTATGCTCTTTAACACCAACGATACGTCGAAGTAAAAATGAGACTTTTAAACTAGAGGACGCTCTTCTGTATTTGCTGCTGACCGCAGCGTACTCTGTCCACCAGCTGACAGAACCTACGCTTCCTGGGGGCCCGTGGGTGCTGCCCACGTTCTGACAAATCAAACAATGTCTTGAAGGTCTTGAAGGTCCCCTTTCCTCCCCACTTGAACTACCCAGAACAAACCTGTAGAAAGTTTAGCTTTAACATATGTGCTTTGAATACTTGCAGTGGTTTCAAAAAGACAGCGGCAAAATCGCCCATGTCAGCAGGGGGTGAACTGGACTAAGTGGGTACTGGTGGTTTACACTCACTAAGCGGTTCCTAGGCTGGTGTGGGTTCTCTGAGGACACACCTGTAAACAGGCAGGTTTCTACAGAGCATATTAGACATGTAGGTTGAGAGTATTAGGGTATGTCAAAGAGACACCACATACTCTATGTTCATTGTAAACAAGTCTTCTTTTATAGGCAACAATCAGACTTATGCTTTCCCTTCTCATGGCCAGTCATCCAGAACAACGAGCTTGCAGGGCACCATCTTACCCCTCAGCACTGTTTTGAGGTTGAGCTTGGCTTGGCGGTGCAGGTCCTCTACGCAGGGGGGTCTTGTGCTGGGAAGGAACACGTTCTCCTGCTGGTGCCACGGAGCAGTGTAGTGGACTGTCCATCTGCTCTCCTCATCTAGGTTGGAAACCGCTGTGGAAAGAGAGACAGATTCAATTCAGCTGTCAAATTAAGTTTCACTGGCTCCAAATGGGTTACATCAAGACGGATTCTTGATGCCTAACACCTTCCTGGGTAAGGACCGGCACGAGGGAAATCGCGCAAATTCTGAGTGAGCTTCAGTCTGAGACTCCAGGGGTCCTTCCCACAGTTCCTTTAGAGTTTGTCTCCAAAGGAACTGGTGAAACTGTCCATCACATTTTGGTAGAACTGTTTACTCAGTTAGTTGCTTCCTAGCATATTAGGCCCTCTTTCTAATTCAGTGTTAGAAAACGATTAACAAAACTGATAGAGACCTCAAACTCCTACTTTAAGCCCACCACGACAGGTATCTGTTATTGCATTATAAAATGCCATTGCTTCAGTAAATGTTAGATTGTCCAAACAGAAACAAATTTCCTATGAGAGTCTGAGACCAAATATTTCCTCCCTAAAGCATTATTTTGAAACATCACTGTTAGAAACTCAAAGTTAAACAATTAAGCATAAACATCCAGTGTAATAATACATTTAAACTGCATATCTAGTAGAAATCAATTTGTGCTATAAAATTTTCTCAGTATTTCTTACTTTCATGAAATACTTTTATATTGAAATTTTTTTTTAATTCCAATGTCATTTACTTTCCCAACAAAATCCAATTCAACTGAGTTTTCCCAGCACAAAAAACAATGAAACCATTAGGCTGCAGGTGAGGGGGGAGGTGATAGGTAATCACGAGACAATGCTAAATCTCTCCAATCGTTTCCCCTTATTCCCTGCAGGGCTGAGACTTCTTTTCTATTTCACTTTCCCTGAAGACACAACCTAAACTGGCATAACACTGGAGCACCAAAGAAATTCATCAACAATTATGCATCTGCCACAGTAAGCCAAGCATAGGACAGACTAGAGAAGTAAGAGGAAAGGACCCCGGGCTGAGTCATTTACAGGAGGTGACAAGTATAATACCTGCAAAATCAGTAGGTACTAGAATTGGGGATCAGGGGCGAGCCTTCCCTAACTCTGGCCTATGTTACAGAGTGCACACTGGGCACACCCATTTCTACAAATAATGTGTCTCTTATAGGCAACTAGACCATGAAACAGATTCTCAAAATAAAATGCACAAGCATAAGTGAACTAGTGAGCTACCTGAACATATTTAAAATTAACACAGTGGACCCCAGAGCACGGCTACTAGAACTATCACAAAGATCAAGTGAACTAACACGTGCAAAGTCTTAGCTCACGAAATGACTCACGTAAAGCACGGCTGTGGCAGGAGCAGTGAAATGACTCCAGAGGAGCCCCGACCTTAGAACCATCATGAAGGAGGAAGCGGGCCTTTCGCAGCACCCAGGGGACCCGAGCCACAGGTTAGCTCTCACCCCACGTGCCACCTTTCCTACAGCTGGTAAACCCTGCAAGCCTTGCCCCCAAATAATTCATTTCATAAGTGACCCCGCCTTCTCCACCAATTGCTAAGTGGAAAAATAAACACTGAGAACTAGATGCCAAGTTAAAAATAAAAATGTCCTGTGTGCTTTCTGCTTTTAATGTTTGACAAAGAAGTATGTAAATTAGGCACCTGGTATTTCATGTATCCTCTGGCTGAACAAATGTTTTGCATGGTGCATATAGCTATCAATCTTAATACATAACATCCACAAACATCTGACTTAGTCTTACTCACGTAGCTGAAAGTCTTGCACAGTGCGGAACTCACCATATGTCCCCCAAAGAGAAGCCCTAGTTAATTACAGTGTTTTGTGCTGATGGCCACTTATTTGAAAGATTGAATTACCATCCTTCCTAGTTGAAAAATATTGAAAACTGAAACTCTTCTTATTTGCAATTACAAATCAAATCCAAGTGATGGTATTTGAATCTATGTAATCACACCATTAGCTCTACTCTAAGCTACCAACTGACTCCTATGAAAGAGCAGTTGTCTCTTCCCTGGTGTAGCTCACTCTCGCAGGGGCAGATTTTAATCACTTCATCCGAAGACAGCCTTCGAGTGAAAGAGCTGCAGAAAGCAATCCCAGGGTGCAGTTCTTTGTTGCTTTCTCCTAAGTGCCTCTTACCAATGGCTCCTACCCATGCACATTTATCCAGTTTAAATCACTGGTCCCCAAACTACATAAAGACAGACCAATAACTATGTAAAAATAAACCACGTATTTGTAAAAATTATACTTTTCCAGGGAATGAAGAAGCACCTAGATAAAAGAAATTTAAACCAGTGGTAAGTACACAATGAAGCCACCACAAAAGCTATGCACTTTACAATGACGGATCAGTCCAGACAGAATATGTCCTCCAGCCCTAAAATACAAAACAGAGAGTGCCCGGGGGGGTTAGAGGGTCATCTCCACCGCAAATATGTGACACCGTGCACAGAGGGTCCCTGCACAGTAAGCCAAAAAATCAAAACACCATACATCAGGGTGGACATAAAGTAAATACAAGGTTCCTCCCTTCCCTTTCTTCAAAAGGCTTCTTTTGAGAAGCATGGAAGGAGTAAATTCACCTGAAATCTGAACCATAAATAAATAAGGCATGCTGAGATCACATAATTCTGCCCCAAAGTCACAAAAGTCAGAGGTATTTGAACAACCTGGTAGAGAATGGAGTTTAACTTGTGTTAGTTATGCTGTTTCGCACTCTCGTTCTGCCCCTCACAAGGATGAACTAGTACATAAAACACACACATACATACACAGCGGGGAGAAAAGAAACTACTTACTTTTCTTCTTAAAAAGTTTTATTAAAGACTTGAGCTTTGCATTAATGAAGACCACCATTTCCAGGATGCCTACACAGGGCTTAGAAATTTAAATCACATTCAAAGCTCAGTCCAGCGGGCAGGTGGCAAGCTGCATCCTTCTGCTCCAGATTCTAACTTCTTGCTCTGTTCTCCAGTCATTAGACATCTGCCCAGGCTGATGTAACTTGGAGGCTGAGCTTATTGTCAGGCAGTTACAAACCATTAACAGTCCTTGAACCTGAAAATCTCCCACTGAAACCTAATCTTTAAGGCTGAGAGCCGCCAGTGACAACGGGTGCAGAAAGAGAAAGCCAATCACCGTTCTTATTTGCATGATAGCTACCTCAGTCTTTCTGCCTCGGGGCTCGTTTGTTCAGTTTTCTCTCCAACAGATCAGAAGTGTCTCCGCTCTGTAGTCCACAAACTAGTGCAGGTTTTCCTCTACGGAGGTCAAGGTGAAGCAAATGCGCTCCCCATTTTCAGTAGGTCACGATGAATGTCCACATCTTTTTACTGGAGCCAACAAGTCTTAGAGCAAGTCTGTGTTGATTCTTTGACTCTCCAGTTAATTCAGGCTTTGGAAGTGATTTAGGGGGGAAAAGAGCCCAACTTTTGTTTCCCTGACCACGCCCCCAGGCTCTGCCTCCCGCACTAAAGGAGCGGTTACAAGCAGGAAAACTTTACAATAGAATCTCCACAGAGCTGTAAGTGATGACTTGGTTGCATTTTTGTGCAAATTAGTACACCCAGTCTTCTCACCCAGTTTTTTTTTTTAGCCAGTGATTGAGAATCAGCATTGTAATTATTCCAAAGTTTGATTTTATTTGCACCTAGCTGTTGCAATTCTCTCCTCCCAGCAAAACCCCAACTCACCCACTCCAAAGGAGAAATTAGATGAAGCATCCTAATCATTTAAATAGGTATTTTAAATTTAATTATCATCTAAGCACCTGGCTAAATAAATTATACACACACACACACACACACACCCTCCCCAATGAGGAAGAAGAGGAGTAATTTCAAACATTATTTGTGTTCCTCTGTACTGGTTCTTTTGTCCACTAGCAATTAACCTCAGAGAACTGAGGAAACAGAGAGAGAAGAATCAGAAATGGGGTATAAGCAGGCGCTAGAAAAATATATTCTTGGGTAAAGGAACAGGAACAAAAAGGAAAAAGAACACAGATCGGGAAATGTTATAAAAACAAAGGAGAATAATGCTCCTCACTTCTTCCCCCAATTCCACTTCATGGCAAAACACTTTCTGAACGACGTTAGACAACCTCTTATTTCATAGCTTTGGGCCAGACTTACAACTGAATGGAAAAATGTAATAATCCACTAACTCAAAACGTTTAGTTTATAACAAAAGCTCTTAGTCAAAGAATAAAATTTATATAAGGGGCTCCCTCTAGGGAAAGTTTTGGAATGATTCCTCCTCTCCCCTTAATCTTAAATTTTGAATAACAAAAGAAGAGCAAACAAAAAAACCACATCATATTACCATACATATTATTACAGATTTCCAATTTGTATTCTTTCATCCTATATGTAGCTTTACTTAAAAGTAATCAGATGGCCAGATGGCAAATAAGAAACAACGGAAACTACAAGTTAAATTATATAGCTGCCTTAAATTAGCGAGCAAAGTTCCCCTTAGGAAAACAAATTTATAAGCAACAGTGACCTCACTCCGCTGCAAGAGCTGCCTGGAACCCTCACCGCGCTCGAGGCAGGCAGTAGCGTGTTCTGGACAGGAGCACTCCTATTCCCATCCATGGGCTGCATACTTGCAACTGAAAACGGCATGTAGCTTGTTTTTTGTAGTGTATATTTTTTCCATTACCATTTAGTCCCCTTATACCCCCTCCCCCTCCAGCAATCACCACGCTGTTGTCCAAGTCCATGAGTCCGTTTTCCTTTTTGCTCAATCCCTGTACCCCCAACCCCACCCCCCACTTAGTAGTAGCTTTTCATGTATACAACAATGGCATCCAAACACTGATCCAGTCATTAAAAAGATAAATGTTGAGCACGTACTAAGTGCCACTCATCTGGGACACATCAGAGCGGTCCCTGCCCTCATGGAGCTTGCATTATCTGGCCAAAAACTACAATTACATGGTGCACTGGCAAGTGCAATGGACAAAAGAAAAAGTTGAATAGGATGAAAGGAGTTCTGGGGACGAGCAGGTGGCCAGGCTGCGGTATGAAATAGGCATCAGGGTAGACCTCCCTGAAAAGGTGAGCTTTGGGTAAAAAGTTTGAGGAAGCAATGGAAATAAAACACAAATCTGTTCGCTGGGTAATGAGGCTTTCCCCACCCACCAGGACTAGTGAGAGAAGCACTCTCCGAAGATGAACAGTAGTCAGAGTCACGTGTGGAGCACTCTCCCTTCCCACTCAACATTAAGCTTGACATTCAGGGGCCACAGTTCTGTAAAGACAGCACCGCTATTTGGTTAAACACTGCTCGGTGGAGAGCCCAGGGGTCGCAAGCAGGCGACCACCCCAGCATCGCAGGCTCTCCATCCTCCATGCACTATTCCAGCTCCCTCAGTCCAGATCTTCAGGTAGCAACCAAACATATTAGGATTTTGGTTGTGTTACATACTATGCTGTGTTTTCAAAGAGCTTATTAATCGTAAAAATTTCCCCAATAATTTTATCACCTCTTCATATCTTGCATATAGGCATGAGAACAGGGAACTGCTTTCATCTTATAATTTGCCTTGCCTTGATGTCCTGGTTTATTGACGAGCCACATTTTTATGGAAATGTCTAGTAATTTTTAACTGCTCAATGTATACTTTCAGCAGAGAACATTCACATCCGCGGTGCTCCCTATTCCAGTGCTGGCCCTGTAACAGCAGATACAGTTAAACAAAAGTTCTAATGCCGCACACGTTATCCTTTTGGTAGAGAACATTTACATCCACAGTGCTCCCTACTCCAGTGCTGGCCCTGTAACAGCAGATACAGTTAAACAAAAGTTCTAATGCTGCACATGTTATCCTTTCGGCAGAGAACATTTACATCCGTGGGGCTCCCTACTCCAGTGCTGGCCTGTAACAGCAGATGCAGTTAAGCGAAAGTTCTAATGCTGCACACCTGGAAACGCAACAGCTCAGCGCAGGAGTGGGCGCCACCTGCCCAGCGTGCCCTCTCCGTCCCTTGGCTTTCTCATCTGTAAAATGGAGGTAAATAACAGTAGCTATACAGGAAGGTTATCATAAGAACTGAAAGTTAGTATTGCTACAGTCATTAGAACTGTACCTGGTATGTGGCAAGCACGTGTAAGTATTTATTAGATGAATAAAGTCTTAAGAGACAGCTAAGCAGGCCTCAGCTTCACCAGGGTCAGCTGTGCTTTACCAGATAGAAGGCCACACCACACAGGCCTCAGCTGTCCTTCGACTTGTCTCCCAGCCACACTGCCAGCTCCACCAAGGGCAGCTCCCAAGCTGCCACTGCCACGTTCATGCACTCGGTACCACTTTTCTTCAACAGCCTAAAATTCTATCTCTAATTATTATTTTAAAAAAAAACCTCTCAGTGGTCACCAGGGAACTAACTAGTACCGATGGTCTTTTCCCCTCTCCTCATGCTTCTATTTATCTTTTGAATCGCACTCTGAGGATGACCCAGGGCGTGGGCCCCCCTCCTCTCCCCCCGAAGCACACTCCATTGACCACGGAACAGCACAGTTTAAGCCCCACAGGTCCACATATTTACGCAGGTTTTTTACAGTAAGTACTGTAAATGTGTTTTCCCTTTCGTTTTCTTAATGTTTTCTTTTCTCTAGCTTACTTTACTGGAAGAATACAGTATATATACTACATAGTAAATAAAAATCTGTGTTTATTGATTAGTCGTGTTATTGGTAAGGCTTCTGGTCAACAGGCTACTGGTAGCTAGTTAACTTTTGGGGGAGTCAAAAGTGAATTTTTGACTGCACGGGGCTCAGCACCCCTATGCCCAGGCCAACTGTGTAGTTCCTTTCCTACATTTGATTGCTCCTTCTCTGGATTCTGATGAACTCTTAACAACTTCAAAGAGTCAGTCCTTAAAACTGTGTCCTATGCTATGTACTTATTTACCCCTTGAAGCCTCAACGACTTTGCTGGTGTAAGTCAGGAGTCTGCGAATCACAGCCCTTGGCCTATCCGTCAATGCTGGGGTAAAAAACTAAAAGAGAAGAGCATTTCCTGACATGAAGGTGGTATGAAATCCAGGTTTCAGTGTCCAGCAGTACAGTTGTGATGCAGTGTCATGCGCCCATTTGTCTGTCTAACGTCTCGGCAGCTCTCAGACTGGACGCAACGGAGAGCTGAGACGGTCTGGCCTTTAAAGCGAGCAACAGTGACTACCTAGACAAGCGATTCTTCAACCCGTGTGCCACAAGAATTCTTAAAACATGTAATACGTGACTATTTAGTCAGGGCACTGACCTCTTTTCCCTTAGACTGTCAAATGAAAAATGACAACAGCCAACACAACAATAGCCACTGGTGTGAATGAATCAAAATTATACCTATTTTTTGTCAGATAGGCAAAAGATATAACATATGTTTGGTGTGCTGCAGAATTTTAGCAATTAGTTCGTGTGTGCCGTGAGATGAACAAGGTTGAAAATCGCTGATTGGGGCCTTTACAGGAAAAGACCACTGATCCATGGATGATGCTTCTGCCGTTTAAACCCCCTGCTCAACCTTCACCTCCACCTGTTGTCCATTATTTGTCTGTCTCTCAGTTCCGTACTGCCAGCCTCTCCTCATATTCACACTATCTCAAACCGGATGTCTAGTTTAAACCCATCTGCTTCCCCCAAACCCCACCTGCTTATCAAGAACATTCCCATTTCTGTGAGGGCAATGGTCCGTTTCTCAGGGAACCAGACAGGTAGATTTCCTTTCCGGCTCGAAGTAAGAAAACTGGGATCCACAGCTACGACGGGAACTGGGCGCCCAGCCCTCCCTTTCCTGGGCGCTGGGCTTCGAAAAGACACCTCTAGCAAGTACATCCAAGGCGGTGTGTCTCGCACAGAAGTCCTTTAAAAACACAAGTACCATACTAAAGATATTTAAAGTGCATCATAGTTCTCTAAATATTACAAAGAAAAACATGCTCTGGTCCAGGGTTTTGAAATTCTATTACCACTGCTATTGTATAAATATTGGCATCTTTATTCATAACGTTCCAACATTTTTACTTAATCTTTCCCTAAGTGAAATCTTATTTCTAACCAAATTCTAATTTTTTTCTTCTAGGAATCATCTGGTTATTTCTACAGTTATCTGATTACTTCCCAGGAGTAAGTATATAATATACCAGCAAAGAGGCATAGGAATACTTTGTGAAGTAATACATATTTTAAAAAGTTGGACTGAACTTATGCATTTATGTTCAGCCACTCAGCGGTTTTACATTGAGCACTTATTAGCTGGCTTGTGTTAGGCATCTGGTTAAAAGTAAATCCAACCCGATCTCTGACCTTGGGAAGGTTCCACAGTCCAGTGAGGACGACACACCCAAACAGACAAACACAATAAAGTAATGACCAAGCGTGGGGAGAGAGATAAGACCAGGCTCTGAAAGGGGAGGATGACAAAGGGCACCACCTCATTTAGAAAGCAAACAGCTGTTAGCGGAAGAGAAGAGAGGACTCAGGGAAAGCACAGTCACAGGACACACAGAGGTAGAAGCCTGCGAAAGCTTCTATGGAAGCTTACAGGAGGGTGGTGTGGGGCAAGGGTGGTGCAGGAGGTAGAGAGAGAAGCAGGGGCCAGACCCTGGAGGCCCTGCTTGATGAGGGGGTGGATTTTCGTTGGTGGGCTAGGGACTCAGCAAAGGAGTTTAAGAAGGAAAGCTGTAGGGCCAGTGTTGTATTTAAAGACAAAAACCGGAAACCAGTGTTGCATGATACGCATGTGCATTTGAATGGCCTGATGGGGCCAGGAGAGAAACTGGGGGACGGCCCAGCAACCCACGCTACCGGTGAGGTCAAAACCAATTCCCATTTAGGGTTACTTATTACAACTCCTTTGGTCTTATCAGCCTGCATTTAGCAGTTTGCAGTTCAGGAGCCATTATATATTTAAGGTATAACTGTCTAAAAAGTAAAACCCCACCAACTTATAAATGACTGTTACCATTCAGGGCTCATCTGTTATACAAACGTAAAATATAGTCAGTGTTGTTATTATTAGAAACTAAAGATGACACGTTTAGACCTAAAACCTCCATAAGAACAGAGCTGTCTCGGGCTCCCAGGACTCTTAGATGAGGGTTCCATCCCCCTGGAACCCTCCCCGCTTTCCCATGCCCATTTACACCGAAGCCCGGCCTTCCTAGGTGCATTAAATGCAGCTAGGGTATTAAGTCTTTGAGTCCAAAAATCTTCACAAACTTTGCTAAACAGTGTTTACTAAAAAGGAACACTTTCAAATACTGTACACAGTTATAGGCAGAAAGAAAGCATATAATACATACAGACATTTGACCTGCACAAGATCAAACCCTTGCTCAACTGAAAATGGAATATATCATCAATAAAGGTCACTGCGGTCTTCTAAGTTGGAAGAGGAGGAAAGGATAATAACAATCAGACATAACAGAGCTCTTTTCTGGTCTCTAAATGATAATTTTAAGCACTTCTCAAAGGACTTTTAACTTCAAAAATAGAAAATTCTCAGTCCAACCTTATCTATAAATAGTGCTTAACATCTGAAATACAAGGTTGTACATCACTAAGTTAATTTAGGTATACTCATTATTTTTATGCATGGTTAAAAT
This sequence comes from Desmodus rotundus, assembly GCF_022682495.2. Classification (NCBI taxonomy): domain Eukaryota; kingdom Metazoa; phylum Chordata; class Mammalia; order Chiroptera; family Phyllostomidae; genus Desmodus; species Desmodus rotundus. Next base: position 83,426,138 of record NC_071397.1, read on the forward strand.
ACTTGAAATATAATTTGTAAATCCACAATCACCCATTGTTTCCTGTGCTTTTCAGGCTCATTGGAGCTTTGGAAAACATCACAGCAGAAAGTATCCAATAGAAGCCCCTGGTCTTATAAAACATACACACTTAACTAACTTAAGTATGAATTTCTAAAAATTAACTAGCAACATAATCTACTTAATAAAAACTTGTAATAATGATTCAGTAATAGATAAGCTTATAGATAATTTAGGCTTATCCTCTATTTATTAAGGAACAAAGTCTTCCTATAACTAACTTTCAGAGGAAAAGTTTATGTTTCATGTTTTTATAAACACTTTCACATTGAGAGAAATTATATAGTCAATAATACCTATCAAAATAACAACATCATTGAAGCTACAAAGCAAGCCAATAATATAAGCAGATGAATTAATATAATCCATAAATGTGTAAATAAGAGTAAATTTTTAAAACAGGGCTGCCAGATAAAACACAGGATGCCTAGATAAAGTTGAACTTCAGATAGACAGAATTTCATGATTAAGAAATTTTTAAAAAATCTATAGTTGCCCTGGCTGGTGTGGCTCAGTGGTTGAGTGCCAGCCTGGGAATCAAAGGGTCGCCATTTGGATTCCTGGTCTAGGGCATGTGCCTGGGTTGTGGACCAGGTCCCCAGTAGGGGGCTTGTGAGCAGGAACCACACATTGATGTTTCCCTCCCTTCCCATCTCTAGAAATAAATAAAATCTTTCTAAAAATTTCTAAAAAAAATACAGTAAAATTCATTTGTTAATACAATTGTAATTTACAGTATTAAAAAACAGCCTTAACAATTTGACACAATGTATGAAAAAATATACTTCATATTATTCAAGACAAATGGAATTGACTATAGGTTATTGCTGTTTGGCATTTAATTAATTAGAAACAAACCAAAAGATGAGTTGGTCACTCATGACTGAAGAATCAATCTCATTTTTCACATCAGGCATTTTTATAACAAATTACTACTATTCATCTCTCAGCTAAGATCCTAAGCATTTAAAACTTCTACTTCACTTGCACAGAGTAATGCGGTGGTGCTGGTGGCTGAGGAGGACAGAGAGTTGAGTGATGAAATAGAGGGAGGGGTTCTCTAGGTTCAGGAGGAGCCTCGGTTTGAACTATAAAGTGGGAAGTTGATGCTTGGTACTTCTACTCCTGGAGCAGGAGCGGCACCACGAAAGCTGTGATCTCAGCATTGAACCATTAGCTTTGAAATTCAGAAACAATGGAGAAGACTCAAGAAAAAAGGTTCTTGAGTCTTCAAAAGACTCAAGAAAAAGACTCAAGAAAAAAGTCCAAAGGGTTCTTCTAGAACCATACAAGTAGTTGCTTCAATTACCAGCTAAACAAGTGAGATCCAGACTTCCACAGGCATTTAATCATTGGCTAAAAGTCCCAGAAGACTAGCTAGATTATCATCAAAGTGACAGAAATGTTGCATAATGCCAGTTTACTCATTGATGATGTTGAAGACAATTCAAAACTCCGACGTGGCTTTCCTGTGGCTCACAGCATCTATGGAATCCCATCTGTCATCAATTCTGCCAATTACGTATATTTTCTTGGCCTAGAGAAAGTCTTAACCCTCGACCACCCAGATGCAGTAAAGCTTTTCACCTGCCAGCTTTCGGAATTCCACCAGGGCCAAGGCCTAGATATCTATTGGAGGGATAACTACACTTGTCCCACTGAAGAACATAAAGCTATGGTGCTGCAGAAAACAGGCGGACTCTTTGGTTAGCAGTGGGTCTCAAGCAGTTGTTCTCTGATTACAAAGAAGATTTAAAGCCAATCCTTGATACACCTGGGCTCTTTTTCCAAATTAGGGATGATTATGCTAATCTACACTCGAAAGAATATACTGAAAAAAAAAGCTTTTGTGATCATCTAACAGAGGGAAAGTTCTCATTCCCTACTATTCATGCTGTTTGGTTGAGGCCTGAAAGCACGCAGGTGCAGAATATCTTGTGCTAGAGAACCGAAAACATAGATATTAAAAAATACTGTGTACATTATCTTGAGAATGTAGGTTCTTTTGAACACACTCAGAATACTCTTAAAGAGCTTGAATGTAAAGCCTATAAACAAACTGATGAACTTGGTGGGAACCCTGAGCTGGTAGCTCTAGTAAAGCACTTAAGTAAAATGTTCAAGAAAATGAAATATATTAAGCTATTCTTGATTAGGCCTAGTAGCTTATTTCAATTGATTAGTTTGTCTTTTAGCCTATCATTTAAAAAATTTGGAGCAAGTTGTTTGACTCCAAAAGCTGAGTGGACAGGTGACCACTGTATGGAATTGGCAGTCAAGAGGAGTCACGTTCAGTAGGTCTGACTTGAATGTCTTTAGTAGGCGTGCTGTGTTGGGTCTTTGTGGTCTCCTCTGCCGCAAATGTTCGATTGATTCTGCCAATAAAGAATTCAGCCCCGGAAAAAAAATAAATAAAAATAAAATAAGGGTTCTACTTCTTTTTAATTTACTTCCCAGTTAGCTGGGAAGAAATGAATATAAAAGGAATGAACATTAGAGCGATAGCTCAGTGGAAGGACCAGCCTGCCCTCTCCCTAACCCAGCAGACACTATGGGACAATCGGTATTGCGGGCCCCTGATGTGATGGAATACCAAGAATAAACATCACCTATGGTAAAGTCAAGCTAAACATTCTTGAGACGTTAAAATTTTCCAGTTTACAGAGAATACAAGAGGTAGAGAAAAAAAAACAAAAAGCAACCAAACTAAAAGGGAAACATTTTGCTGGTCTGGCCTCTGCAATAAGTTTAATAATAATAATAATAATAATAATAATAACAATAATAATAATAGAAATGTGCCAAATTAAAAGAGATTTAAAGATTGTGGATGGGATCCTAGTTGTGAATAAGCCAGGTGTAAAGAAAAGCCTTTTTTTTGGACAAGTGGGGCAATCCGAATGTATAGGTGTCACCTTACTCTTTTTGTAACTGCATCATGAAGTTTAAAATCACACACATGGGGTTTAATGAATGAAAACATGTCTCGCAACACATGCTGAAGAATTACTTTCACTGACCCATTAATCATGTTATTTCACAAAAGTTCATTGAAAATCACCCATATTCTAGAAGTTCATCAGTATAATGACCTTTCTTTTGCTTCTGAATTAATCTTTAATGATGAATCATATGTCATACTGAAAGCAAGTGATATGGAAATCGCTCTCTTCAATATCTAGTGGGGGAAGTGGGGGGTAGAAAGGGAAACCTTAAGAGATGATCATGTGCATCAATTCTTTAGAAGAAACTCGATCTGACACCCACTCTCCCAGTTAATTCTGATGCTAGGAAACACCCGTAACTGCATATGTTGACGCTAAAGGCTTCTGCTGTGGATCCTAGTTAATAATTTAATCAAAAACCATTGCTACCATCTGCTCTGGTCAATTTCAAAGCATCTGCTATCACTGTAGTGAGTCAAGTCACAATATTCATGTGACAAGCACTGAACAAATGAAAGGTGAGGCAGACAGAAAACACACTATGAAAAAGACAAACCCCAATCAAAAGTGCAAAACACAACGGAGGCCAGCTGACACAGCGTTCGAAGTCCCACCCTGCCTCCAGGTTTGGAGGGATGCACTGTCCTGAATGCAGACAATGTGACAGCCCAGAGACTCTCCGGAGATGATGGATATAAGGTGGGCCAGACAGGGGAGAGCTCTGTGAAAATGCACCCTGATGCTGGACATAATGGTGAGTAGGGATACAGTAAGGACAAGTTGGAAAGGGGAGATTTCATAGGTTCCTAAAAGTTAGAGCTGAAAAATAGTAAGGAGTGCCAAATCCACTCCTTTTATTTTACAGAGTAAGTGACTTGCAATAGATCACTGAGTTACCCAACATCTGAGCTAATTTATCTTGTGCTCAAGTTTTTAATACACAATGCTACCTCTGCCTTCACTGGGAGAGGGTTGGTGGGGTGAGGGTTCCAACTGTCCACACTCATTCCTGCCTCCAAGCCTTTGCACTTGATCCCTGATGTCCACTTGGCATGCCTCTACTCGTTTTTCAAGTGGTAAGTCAAATGTTGAACTTCCTTTAGCAGCATTCCTTGACACAGCTGCAGGAACTCTTTTTTTTCCCCCCAAAAGTACATGTCATTTTTACTGCAAGGACAACTTCCTCAAAAGTGAACTATATCTGCTTTGCAGAAAGAGAATGAATTTCATTAACTATAAGCCTCTTACACTTGAACTTGTTATTCTTCATAGTATGTTGTAGAGCCCTAATCCATCCACCTAAGCAGTACTGATTCATCTACTTCATTCCACTTAGCCTTTATTGGGTGTATAAAGGCTCATTTCAGTAGAGAAATAATGTATATGAGTAGAGCTACATATCAATTAGTTCAATTGTAAAGTTAACCCACTTTACCTTTCTCAATTCAATTGGTATTCAAAACACATTTTCTGAATGCATATTAAGAATCTAGCACATCATGCAGAAGAGAATAACGTTCAACCACTTGAAAAATATATTTTCTGTGCCATTTAAATTTAACATAATTATAGCCTTTTATAATAAAAATAATTTAAAGGGAAATGAAACTTAAAATTTGAAAATAAAAAAAAATTAATGCAACCTGTCTTCTAAAGTCTTCAGGGAAGAGGAAAAAAATCTCACTGTAGAATGAAAAGCCAAAGTATAATGTGATGATCTTAGAAATCTAATTTAAGAGAGTCTTGTGATTAGCTAAAGTGCTTTATATTCTGGGCTCTCTTGTACTTTTTAAATTGGACAATATTAAAAACCTGCTTGACTGATTGTGTTACAAAACCTACATGGAATCCATACTTGAGGAGAATTTTTTACTTAGAAAAAAAAAAAATGGAGAGCAAAGGAGACTTCCTAATCTAGACGACCAAGGGAAAACTGAGAAAATAAAGTGGAAGGGCGCCACCTACAGGAAGCTGCCGCTGGATGCTCAATGAAACACTGGCTCTGGAGAATGGTTCCTGCTGAGGTCTCCAGACAGAAGGGATTGGAAGAAAGGGCTCTGGTTTAACACACTGCCATTCATGGTCTTGCCTCAAAAGAATGTCCTCATCTTGTCCCACCAAAGAAAGGCGCTGTAACCTCTGTGCCCCTCTGAGCCACAATTTACATAAAGTTGATCTCATATCTTCAGAAAAATATATAAATATTCATAAACTACCTAGTATCTTCAACCAAGCTCAGATTAAGGAAGCACCCCCTAAGTTATATAAAATATTTTTGAACCAATAAGGGGGCAGCTACATGTATCTGAATAACTAGGCTAAGCAAAAAGAGGCTCCCATCAACTTACAACCAAAAGGTAAAATCTTTCAATAAAGGAATCCAAAGGAAAGTGTTTCTCATTTGGACAGATGATTCTGAAACGACTCTGTCCATAAATATGAAAAATACTTGAAGTGACAAAAGGGAAATCAGATGTATTATCACCAAAGTTCTTTCCAAATAATGATCCATGAGTATAAGGATTTGGAGAAAAGGATCATTTGAGCTAATTATTTTGTAAGCTTTAGAACAAGCTCATGAACTGTTAGCTGCTGCTTCTCTCTCCTGTGCTGTCTTATATTGTTTCACATATGGCTAACACGAACGCTAGTTAATAAGCTGGGGTGAGCCCTTGCTTTTGTTAAGAGGCCAGCTGGTTCTCATGCAAAATGATAATGAGAGAAATTAAGACAGACTGCTCTGGTTTGCTGATGCACTGACAGCAACACTCAGAGTTAAATGTCGCCAACTCTATTTGGTTTTCTAGGAATGGTAAAGGTTGATGTAGGCGAGGATCATATTTATCTGATTAGTGGTTGGTTTGGGTTTTTTTCCAAAAAAAAATTGTACATTGCTTTCAATAGATGAATAAACGGCAGCCACGTTCTTCAAGCAGAGAACCCTAGCTCCTTATCGAGGAGGAGCACTGCCCAGGCTTTGTCATCCTGCTGGAGGTGCCACAGCAGGAGCCTGGGAAGGTCAGCCTGGCCTAAAATGATATTCAGAATTAGCCCAGAGAGGACGGAACTTCCGTTAAAGTCAGGCTGTTGGAGACTTTTGAAATTAATAAAACCTTCCTGTAAACTCAGTCTCTCATATTCTTTCACTGATTTTTCTTCTACAATTCAGAAAGATAAAGGGATTTTTAATAAGTAAACGAGTAATGAGAACAAGCAACAAGAATAAAAACACTGATTACTATATGGAGACATATTGTACACTATCGCTCAATTCTAGAAACCCCGTATTTCTAGAGCAAGGACTTCACAGTGTGGATTTCTGAACTGACAGGGCAGGTGCAACCATGCTTCGTGGCATTTCCTGGTATGAGAAGGCAACACAACCGGGGCACAGCTGGAAGGGAAGGGAGGCATGGTAATCGCAGAGCCTACGTAATTAGGCTCACAGAATCCGAGAAAAATCAAAGGGCGACCAAAACAACAATGCCAATCCTAGGTAATGGCTGGCCACTGAGTAACACTGACATGCTTAGCTCCTCCCCTTCTGCATCTTGGGGGGTTGAAACAGACAACAAAAAAATAGTAAGGGAATTCTTCACACCTTAGCAAAAAATAAAATTAGGAAGAATTGAGATCGGCTGTATTCTTCACATACCTGACGATATTTTTAACATTCAGCAAAAAAAAATGTGAAGCTTGGAATTGTAAAGACAGGCATCAATATTTCATTATTTGTTAAATTTTTGCTTTTTTCACTACAGAAAAAAAGGTGAAGGGGGGAGAATTCACTAGAGGAATTTTACCGACAATGAAGACATAGGCAATCATTGTTTTCCTGAGACAGAATAAAAAGAAAAGTCAGATATTGGAGGAGAAAAAGAAAATCAATAGGTTCCTACAAAATCAAATAATTTTCTCAAAACTCTCTCAAATTTTATAACAAGACTTGGGATAGTCAGCTAGATTCATTTTTAGCACCTTATCTGAAACATTTCTCTCTTCAAGAGCGGCACCCCTCATCATTATGGATAAAACAAGTTCAAATGAAGCTGCCACAATCAATTTGCATTTGCAACCTGAAGCTTACATCGCGGCGATCAAGGGCAGTCCTAAAAGATCTACACTTGGCCTTACTGTCTTATGTTCATGCACCATCAGCGTTAACCTAACCAGAACTTAACTATTAGCACTGTTTTCTAACGAGAAATACTCACCAACTGCACCCCACCAGAGAGAGGAATCAGCCACGGACTCCAGACAATATATTACATTCATTATCAGAATAAATCCAAGAGCATCAATGGGGAGCTCATTTCAGCCCATGCTGAAGGAGGAGAAAACTCACTTCCTCACCCAGGAACCTCCCTCTTCCTCTCATGGATCCTCACAACTGCCCATCAACAGCGAAGACTAACTCTATGTTCTGAACTTTCTAGCTTCACTTCAATTGTGTTTAACACCAACACCTCCCTTCCCCCAAACGGCCCCTTCTCTCTGCAGCTGCTGAATGCCACAAACAGCTTCTTGTATAGTTTGACTTAAAATGCACCCCCAACTAGACATGTTGAATGGCAATGTGAATGCTTCATTCAGAAAGAAGTAAAATGTGTAGCATGTCCTAAAAACATCACAGTGGCAAAGAGCATTATTTGGAAGTCCTAGGGTGGAGAAGTGCTTTCCTCGGTGGCCTGTAAATTCTTCTCAGGTCCATGCAAATGGCGACAGGCTGGTCTCAGAAGATTCCCACAGTGATCAAAGAAGGATCAGCTAATTCCCCTCCGCCTGCCCTGTCGAGATGGCCTTTCCCTAAAGTCGCCTCCACTCTCCACAAGAAATTTATTTTCTTCCTGCTTTTCTAATAAAATGTATGTATCCCCAATCTATTCATGTTCTGTCACCGATTATCCATTCTTAGGGTAATTTAAATGGTTGTTTTGGAATTGTTTGGCTTAATGCTTTGTGTCTCTTACACATGGCTAGCCCCCCTCGATATTTTTGTAAGCCCCTGGAGGGCCAGCACCACATCCCCGCATTGGCTTTGCACAGTGCCAACCTTGGGGCCACACGGTCAGTTGCTCCATAATTTGATACAGCGGGACATCCTATAACCGTGACAGGCACATTCAAAGAGAAGGGATTAGCACCCACCTTTATGACATGGGTGAGGGAGGGAAAGACCAGAGAATTTAAAAGCATTTGTCTTATGATGACATAATTGTCTAACCTCTACGAAAATTTTCCTTAAGACATAACTTGCAAATACTAAGCAAAAATTTTCACATAGGTAATAGCTATTTCAACCTCATGAATGCAAGTGATTTTTGGAAAAGCTTCCCTGTATGTTGAAATTGAGTTTATTTTCTTGAGTATAAGTGTATTGGCAATCAAACGATTACAGGAGCTGGTGGACAAAGGGGGAAGTAACAGTTGACAGACTGAACTTGTGGTTGTTACATTAAAAGGGAGGGAGGGGGAGACCGAAGAGCCTGTAGATGGCTTTTGACCTGCTCCCTTCCCATCACTACAGGTCTTCAGGCATTCCAACCTCCCCTGGCCTGCTGACTCCTCTCATGCCTCCCCTGCTTCTCTCATCGAGACCTGCACTTTTCCTCCGCAGACTGCCCCTTGTGTTCGTGTAGCTATTTGTTTAGTGTCTGTATCTCCCACTAGAAATGCAATCTGGACCACAGACCTACGGCCTCGGCCTGCTGGATCCACAGGGTCTAGGGACTGAGCACCAGATCTGATACACAGTAAGCATGCAATTAATATCATTGAAGGGATAAGTTACAGGAAGAAAAGAAACAGTTTAAACAAAATGGGCTCTAGAGAAATTAGCTTTGTTCGATGGTATTAAAAACTAAGTACTATTAAAGCATTACAGTACTGGCAGAGAGCTTTTAACTAGAGGAAAAAGTTCATTCAAAAAAATCATTTATTTCCAGCCTTGACTTGTTTGTGAAAGACACTATTCCAAGCACTACTCTAGGCACTGAAGATACTGAGACGAACACAACCTTCTCTTAGAAAGCCTTCCCTTGACCTTTTCATCTCCCACGCCCCCTCCAGCTGAGTGGACTATCCACTCCATGGTGGCTTATCCATCCCATAATTGTGTTTATCTGTCTCCTCTACTAGGACCTTCACTCCTTGAGGACAGGAACCCAGCCTTTATTGGCTTTGGAATCGCCAGTAAGCTTGTTGTTTGAATGACAAAGTGAATGAATAAATAATCTACTCCTTGCTTGTAAGGAATGCCATTGGATGGAAGAAGGCAGACACAATCAACTGATGATAAAACACTTTCTAAAATAGAGGGTGCTCTCTAGTGGGGGCTGGAAGGAAATACCAGACAAAACATGAAGAAGGAGGTGACATGTGAGCTGGACCCTGATGGCTGAAAAAGCGTTTGCTGGATGGAGAAGGATATGAAACACATTCCAACTAGATAAAAGAGCAACAGCAATGGCATAAAAAAGAGAACAAGTCATCTGTGCACTGGGAATACTGAGTCACGTGTGTCACGGATGGTTCACATCGCCTCTCACAGCCCCAAACAGCCCTGTAGAGCGCACTGCGTGTGGGTGGCTGTTAGCTGGAAACCACATTTCCCAGACTCCCTTAGCCCTGGGCTTTCTGATTTGCAAGTTGGTGCACCTGGTGAACCTGGCTGAGGACCTGAGTCCACACTCCTGCTGCTGAGTCTAAGTGATGAGGCATTTCAGTAGAAGTGTAACTGAAGTCTGTGTCCAGTCCCTACTCTCGTGGGGGTGATGGGCAGGGTAGGTGGATGGCATTTTGCTGGTCCGGTACACAGCTGAGGCCGTGTGGTCTTGGAGTCAAAAACCAGGAGCCAGCTTGCTGACTGCAGCATTGATAACGGCTCCTTTGATGAGCTAGTTCTGAGGGGGTGTTCTGTGAGTCGTTCCTGGGAGTTCAGTTTGACCTATTTCCCAAGCTTTTCCAATGATCCTGTAAGTCCCATACACCCTGTGTTAAATCCCCTTCTGCTTATATCACTGCCTGCAGCTGAACCTGCCTGAGACCATCGGCTGTCCTGAAGGGGTGACAACAGGGGCTGTGCAGGGCTGGTGGTGGGAGACAGGGCTGGAAGAGTCAGTCAGGACCGGTTGTGAGGAGCCTTGCTTATCAAGTCCAAGGGGTGAGACCTCACTCAGTTAGTAATGGTTAATCACCAAAAGTTTTCATACGAGACAGCGATCTGTGGTTTAAAAGAAATTTTAAGGGCAAAGGAATACTGAATGGAAAAAGTAGGCAACTTCTACAAATCCAAGGTAAACTAATGTTGAAAGAAGGAATGAAAACAGTCTATCCTCCTTTTGTTAATGACTACTCCCATGCCTAACCTTCCCTCCTCTCTCAAATGCTTCATCTGTTTCAGGTAGGGCTGCGGTTGTCCGGGGGTAGGAAGCATACGGTCAGTCACCTCTGGCTCGGGTTAGCCTCTAGTCTCACCAGTTGTTTGCTTTCGTGTTGCTGGGCAATTTTCAGTGCATACTTTACTCCAGATTACTTCCTACTTTGACAGACTGATATTCCCTCTAAGAGCGGGGTTTGCGTGAACTGTGTGGGCATGACCAAAGCCCAGGTGTGAAAAATAACATGTTCCCTGTATTTACTTTTTAAAGGCTGGCTCGGCCCCAATCTTAATTACTTATGATTCTGACACAGTGCATAAATTCTGATAAAGAACACACAAGAACATCTAACCACTGTGTACTAGTCGGGGAACCTCAGATAACTGAAACAAGACGACCAATACCTTATTAAAGCAGTTGTGAAAACAATACCAGAACACTTAGATGCCAACAACAGGATCTGCTCATTATATTACTGAGCAAAGAGGATTTATGAAGGAGCTTTCAGAATCTTCAGGAGGGCCACAGTATGCTTACCATCCACAGAGCCAAGCTGTCACAGTGAAACACTGCTATTGCTGCCACCTGCTGGTCACCACCGATCATGTGCAAGTCTGGATGCCAATTGTCTAAAGAAGCTGATGACAGATAAGCAAGAGGCCGGTGCTGCTGGGCTTAGCAGTAGATCCAAACAACCTATGAGCTACTGCCTAACATTCCTCAGGTTTGGCATCCAAATTCAACAAGTAGGTTTGGGCAACAGAGCCTAGGGCACATACTCGAACTCGAGCTGCAAGGGAGTCTGAGAAGTGAAGGCATTAGCTTAGCGAAGAGGAAGTCAGGCCAGACAGGGAGTAGATGGGAGTTTAGTAAGCCAATGACAGAACTTGCTGCAGGATTCGCAGCCAAGTTCTTCAGGAAGAATAATCACTAATATGGCCCAAGATCAATTGGGGTTTGTAGCACCTTATCTGTTTTGATTCAAATCCAGATATACATCTGAACTTCTTGAATTAGAAGCCGAGAAAGAGAATTATTTTATTTAAATTGCATCACTAGGCCACAAGAACTCACCAAGTAATATTCAACACTGTCACCTACTAAGTGGCTCAACTCAACACAGTCCAGGAGTGGCTTTTTCCATGGATGGGGATCCCCTTCTTGAGAACTAAGAAATGTATAGCAGGTTTTTTAAAAAGACACTCAAATACACATAAGAAAAATAATGGCAGTAGAGGTAAGGTTCACAGGAATGGTTTTCAGGAAATCAGAATACCCCAACCTGACTTAAAAATTAAAAGAACAAATTCAATAAATTTACTTTTCCAATTATTTTATGTAGTTAGAATTGGGGGAAAAAAAACTAGAAGAGTTCATGTTTGGCCTTAATTCTCTATTATATAATATGCTCTCGTGGAGAAGACAGTGAATAACCTAGGCAATGACATAGTAACTCCAACCCTTAAACATTCTAAAACGCCCCTGAAGAAAGAAACATCCCACAGCTAAGCATCTATTGAGAAAAATCTCATTTTTCTCAGCACAACTCACAAACAAGCCTTCTCTGAATGAGGCAGGAAAAAAAGGCTTTGCTGTGTATATATTATGTTCAGAGTATCTTTTCAAAGTATAATTTGTGGTAGTAGTTCAATAGAAACTGAACCTTCAAAAATTCTATTCTGCTATACAATTTTTCTTTGATAAAGTGAAGGCTTTTAAAAGGCTTTATCAAGAAACAAATGCAATCAAATGGAATTTATACATATCTCACTACTGAAAAATATTTATTTCTTCATAAACATCCAGATATCATAATAAAAGCATGAAATATTAATGTTCCTAGCCCATTAAAATAAAAACAAACCAGAGAGCTATCCTTTTGGGTGAAGAAAGTAATTTGCTGCCATCTCTACACATAAATAATTTAATTTTGCAAGGTAAATATGACATTTATACAAGATGTTTTTTTCTATTGTCCATGATAAATAGAGCCTATCAGAAGATCAGCAGGGGAGCAGGAAACAACTTCTTAAGCAATCTCTGAAAACAGCACAGTGGCTCCAGGTTGTAATCTGGTGCTTGTTTTTCCTTGTGCATCAGAAAGGAGACCCCTCCACATCCAGCTAGGGGGTCTCTGGCAGCACAGTTGGATAAAAGATCCAGAATACTTGCACTGGCCTACTTACTTCCTGTGCCCCCCATTTCAGGATTCAGAGAGGGCTGGTTAGCAACTCTTTGCTTCAGATTTATACTGCTGAAATGTTCTGTCTTTAAAAAAGATCCATGTCAGAGCTATCTCAGTCTGTGACAGAGCCTGAGTGAAGAGTTGGCCATTTCCACCTTGAGTTCAACTTCCTGAAACAAATACATGAGCTTCAACCAGATCTCTCTGAACACTGTGTAAAAACAGACCGTGTATGAGTAGACAGAAGTAGGACACTATTATCGTGAACTTGCATGGAGTGATGGGTGCTTGAACTCGTGTGGAAAAAGAGAAATAGGAAGATTACAGATATACTTTGGAGACAGAACAGAAAGATTAAATTGGAGATGGAAAGAAAGGGAGGAATCAGAGATAACTCTAGGTATTATGTCAGGTACCTGGGTGGAGGCTGGTGATGCCATTTATTGAGATGAGAAACCCTGAAGGAGGAATGGTTGGAGGGGAAACAATCAGGACATGTTACATGGGGGCCACCTGTTGGGTGTGCAGGTGAAAAGGGGTAGTTGCAGGTGAGCTCAGAGGAGAGGCCAGAGCTGGAGATTAAATACAACTTGGAAATGAGCATATTGAAGGTTCAAAACCACTACATGAGAGCATTTAGAGAAAGAAAGCAGGCAGAGAAGAAAACAGAGGACTAGAGCTTAAGTCTCTGGGTTAGAAAGACAAAGAGCAACTGAGGAAACTATTGGGTTGGCCAAAAAGTTCCTTTAGTTTTTCTGAAAAGACAACTAAGGCTCTAGTAGCGCTTAGCTGTCTTTAACTTTATTCAAAACAATTTTGTTAGATTGTACTGTGACAGCTGTCATATCACTGTGCATTTAAAAAACATCAAAATTGGTGAATTTTTGTGTAGCCATTTTAATATTGAAGATGGGAGAAAATATGTAACATTTTTGGCATATTATGCTTTATTTTTTCACGAAAGGTAAAACTGCAACTGAAATGCAAAAAAAAAAAAAAAAGATCTGTGCAATGTACAGAGAAGATGCTGTGACGATCGAATGTGTCAAAAGTGGTTGCAAAGTTTCATGCTGGAGATTTCTCACTGGACAATGCTCCATGGTTGGTTGGGTAGACCAGCTGAAATTGATAGCGATCAAATCGAGACATTAATCGAGAGCTATCAACATTATACCATGCAGGAGATAGCTGGCATACTCAAAATATCCAGATCAATAAAGTGATTGGTGAAAATGAAAAATGTATCTCTTATTACATGGACTTTATGGCCAACCCAATATCTGGGGGTGGGGAGTAGTGGTCAACTCCACAGAATAGGCTTGTAAATTAAACAAGGCAAAGACAGAAGCTATTATTGTCCCTGCGGAGAACGCACAGCACGGTGAAGGATGGGAAACCCAGACTTGGAGAGATGAAAAAGTGAAGAGGAGGAGGGCAGGTGGGGAGACCGGATGGAGACCACCTGCTTGATTAACACGTTTTACCCTAAACGAAAAATGGGTGGGCACTGAAGGATATGTGAGGTCAAGAAAGTAATTTCAAAAACTGAAATGTCATTGTGACTTCCCTTTTCAAAAAATGTTTGGTTTGTTCCTCTTCAAGCCCTCTTAATTTGTTTCTGAGTGCACAGGTTACTGAAGAGCCTTTCATAGATTCATGTTACAAAACAAGACTCAACAATCTGGGTTAATGAATAACAATAATCTTCAGGCAGAAAGGCTGGGAATTGTTTCCTAAATTAATGACATTAATCAAAAAAAAAAAAAAAAGCTCCCACCCTATTTTCACCCTTTCATAATCTCTCTGTACAACTGTCGCAGTCATCATTTCCCCACCAATGAACAATGACTAGATTCAGGTTCCAGAACATTCCTGAGAAGAATCACTCATTTGGGCTCACCAAGGACATTACAGAAAGTCAGACCCACAGAGCCTTACAGCTCATCCAGCAGTTGCCTTTTTAAAAAAATATTTATGAAGAAAACAATAACCGAGGGGAGGGCATGGGCGAGGCAATGGACTAATGAGAACGGGTCAAGATAAAAAGGCTGGAGCAAACAGCTCCAGGAACAGGAGACAGTGGACCGAGACAGGGGAATTCTTCCTTGGTTTGCTGAAATGCAATCATCATGAGTAGGAAGTCCTGGAAGAGGTGAGTAACTGAGACTATGGAGACTTCTCCGAGGATTTCAAACAGGAGGCCCAAACCGTGTCTATGCTGTAGGTCCAGCCTGGTGCCAAATGGCAAGACTGCTTTGCATTTAGTAAGTGCAGAATCGTCTTCATGGAAACAAAATAAAAATAATAGCTAGCAGTCCATTGTGCTTACTGTGAACTGAGCAGTTCATGTTCACTATCTCATTTAACTCACATCATAGCCCGGAGGTGTTCGAGCTATCCTTATGCCCATTTTTCACATTGAGGAAATGGAGATCAGGATGAATCTAAGTAACTTTCAAAGGCTATATGAGCTTCCAAGTGGTAAAGTGTGAATTCAAACCCAGCTAGGATGTGGGAGGCAGGATCCTAACTACCCAGCATTCCATAGGACCTCTGGGAACAGCTATGGCAGGACTGAGCACTTAGTGAAGCAGACAGAGAGCTGAGCCCCATATATACTCACACAGAGCAACAGAACTGAAAGCTAAAATTAAGTCTGGATTTTAAGTACACCTTTTATTGGGTACAGAAAAGTGCACAAATGATAAGCGTGCAGCTCAGTGAAATGCCACAGAGTGAACACCCATGTAACCAGTATCCAGATCAAGACAGAGAACGGTCACTGGCTCCCAGAAACCCCCGCGTGCCCCCATCCCCAAAGGTGACACTACCCTGACGCAATCACCAGAGATTAGTTTTGCCCGGCTTTTAGTTTTATGACTGGAATCCCACTCTGCTGCATTGTGCTTATTTCACTCCACAGTATGTTTGTGAGGGTCTCTGTGTGAGGGTTGTAGGTAGCAGAAGTATTGGTTCACTATTGCTGTATGGTAATATAATTACTTATCCACGGCATTCTTAGTGGACATTTTTTCCTAATTTGAGGCCTTTCTGAAGAGTGCAGCTATGAGCAGTCTCATCCATGCCATTTGGTGAACAGACTTATACCTTCATGTTGGGTTTCTTCTTAGCTGGGGATTTGCTGGTCCATAGGCATGTGTAGATTTAGCTTTAGTAGATACTATCAAGAAGTTTTCCAAAGAGAAAAGACTAGCAGAATGATTGAACGGTTTTCTCCCATAGCAAATGGGCATTTCAGTAAAAACAGAATTTTGAAATACTGAAGGATATCGTAAAAATTATCACATGGTCATTCTTAAACATAAGAAACACTAAAAAGTTTGTCCTTGTCTTGGAAAATCGTCTGAATGACGGGAGTCAGGCCTGTCAAACTTCGTGGAATGAGCGCTAAAGAGAAAAGCAATCGAAAGGGTCTGGAAAGGATTGGTGCACACAGTACCTGGGCGGGCTACACACGGGGGTGGAGCCAGAGGAGCCGCGGTCCGCACTGCGGTTTCCAGTCCTCACCTTGCGGTGTGAGACCTGGAACCTCAGTGGCTCTGGGGCTCCACTTTCCCCATTTGTAGTGACAGGCCTGCACCCGTTGAGCTCTACGTTCTATCTTGGGTACAGAATTATGTGATACAGATAAAAGACAGAATGCTGCTGGCCTGTCAGAAACAGCAAAAATTCAGTCCTATTCGCTTCCTATTTAATGTACCCAAACCGAGAAGATAGAAGACCGTAGCCGTACTTCTGCTACAACATAAAAAATAAAATAAAATTGAGGTTACTGGGCTGCTGCATGAGGGAATGCAGGGGAGCTCTAAGGGCAACCGGTGTTGGAGAATATTGTGGGATATGATCCAAAAATATTTGGCCAAAAGGATTCCAAGATTAAAAATAAAATTTAAAATGTTCTCCTGGGTTCCCAAGTCACAATGTTAAAACACCACATTTGGCCATATACAGCCCCCAGCTGTCTTTCTTCTTCTACGTGCCCGTCCCTGCCCTCCCTTTCAGCCACAACACCTGTAATGTATGAACCACATTCCAGTGAGCGTGTCTTTTCCTATTTGTATTATGTTTCTCAATAACTACGTTCCTTATAGTTTCCTTGAGTCAGAGCTTGACTTCTATTCTTTTTTGTTTAAAAATAAAAATATGTAAGTTTACTAATTTTCCTCTTCATGCAGTTTTGGCTACATCCCATCAGTTTTGAAATTTAACTTTCTCTGTGCCACTATTTTCCAAAGAGTCTGCTTTTGTATGGTTTCCTTCTATTTCGTTTTAGCTGCAATACCAATTAATAAAGTTTAAAGTCAACTGACATAGTCTTAAGTTGAATAAAACCCATCTTGATAGTATCCATAAGAAGTCCGTCATGCTTGGTATGTTTTTGAAATTTTCCCAGAATCTATCCTTATTCTTTGCACCTGGATATGCTTTAATAAAGGGATACATCCTGTCACGTGGGTAACATTAGCTTGTCTTTGCCTTGCAGTGTTGAGACAAGAAAGCAAACCAAGCCAGCTGTTTAAGCAGCCCACAAATCTCGTCATCTCTCTTCGTTGCCTCCTCTTCATCCTCATTGACATCTGAGGCCAAGCCAGCGCCGTGAGGCTGCCCTGAATTTTGTACAGACAATGATTTCTTTTGTAAACACGTATTTTGGAAATAGAAATTAAGTGCACAGGAAAAAAAAATTATGGAACCCCAAAGACCATATAGACCTTTAGAGGATTATTCTGATTTTGCACATAAACAGCAATCTGGGATAGTGCCACAGAAAAGGCAAAAGTGCTCTCTTCTTTCTTTAAATCTCAATCTGAAGTGACAAAGAGTAATAAGGCTCAGGCTTATGACACATGCACACAAATCCCCCCACTGGCATCCATGAACAGCAGCTGAGCTTACAGCTTGGGAGAACTGGCAGGTCAGGGTGGTGCGGGACCAGTGGTGGGCAGGCGCCGGCTGAGGGCACTTATGTGAGAACAGGAGGAAGTGGGCACCCACTACAGCCCTTCCCCATCCACACAGGGAACTGAAACCCAAAGTGAGAAGACAACCTTGGACGCTGCAGTGTGACAAATGCCCTTCAAGGTGCAGAGCCTATGGAGCATTGAACACACACGAATGACAAGGAGAAACTTGGCAGTTAACAGTTATCAGGTCTAGCCAGGCTCCATTCCAGATTTGCACGCGTTATCCCACTGGAAGTTCATGAAAATCTTGCAGTTAGGCGTTTTAGAGATGACAGAGCTGAGACCCAGGGCAGGTAAGTGACTTGCCCCATCGTCACAGAGTTGCACCGGCTGGCAGAGCCAAGTCATCAGTGATTTGAAAGCCCCACACAAGAGCCTGTGAACCGGAAGCCAAACTTCCTTCTTATTTATTCCTCTTCCATTCCCCCTCTGAGGTACATGGACCATTTTCCAATTCATATTTTGTAATTCACTGGGAACCAACTGGTAAAGAGCATATGTAAGAAGCAGATGATAAAATTATGAAGAGAAAGCAAGTTATTTGGCATAATTATAAGGCTTTTAAGTAAATATAACTTCAGATGATTACATGATAAGCTTAAAATACCAAGATTTTGTTTCTTGTAATACTTGAAAGATATATTCTCAATACTCAGAGAACTGGAATAAGAGAGAAGTACCGGAGAGTAGTAAAATGTAAAGAGCTGGTTTCTAGTCAGAAGGAAGAGATGAGAACACATTTAGCAGGAAAAAAAAAACCAGAGGTGAATTAACAATTGTGCCAGGTGTTAGCATCAAGGAAGAAAGGAAAGGGATAGTGACAACTTAGTAGCCACGCTGGCCATCAAACACCATAGTAGGTTTGCTCATCCTAAGTTTCTTTTGAGAAAATAAATATGCTGAGACAAAGAAAAAAGATTGGCTATGAAAAGCAAGAAAATGTAGACAATACCTGGATGATGAAATGAGTGTGCTGTAGGTCAAATAAAAGTCTCATTTCCAAAATAAGGATTGTATCTCAAATTCATTACACATATAAAATAACCAAAGCAAGCCAAAAAAAAAAAAAAAGCATCAGGTTTTTAAATTTTCATGGCAGCGGTGATGGTGCATCATCAAGTCAGTAGCCTGTCTAATTTTCATTCTTTGACTAGTCATTCAAAAAGTTACCTATAAGCTTCTTATTTTGTGTTTTGAGAAAAAAATAATGTTATAATTCATGATTTGTTCTCTAGAAAGATGTTGGCAATAGTCAATTTCCACCAAGGTAAGTGATTAGGTATGTTATCAACTCCAGTAATTTCTGACTCTGCTATTATTACCAATCACCCTATGCAGACACAACTGTTCTCTATCTTGATACTAAGTCAACTGTTTTAATTTTAATATGGCCAAATTCACCACATTGACAAAGCACAGCTCCCACTTAAGTCTTTGTCCCGTATATCACAACTAAAATAAATGGCTTTAAAACTACAATGAGAGTACAGTACTTCTTAAGTGAAGTCAAAAGCAAATCCTCTCTTTTCATTAACAAAAGATTAGTGTATTTCAAGCATTTGGGGTTTGAGGAGGCCTTTGACAAAGAGAATGGCTCTCAAAAAGGTAACGTTAGAAAAACAGTGCTAAAAAGAAGTGAGCATCTCAAATGTCCTGCTTTTACACAACACTTGGAAAAACCAAGAATGAGCCTTTGATATTCTACTACCAAAAACAATCTTCATTCCTCCAATTTATTATTGTTAATCTTTCCTGCACAAAGTCAGCATATAATAATGAAAGATCCCTTGGTTGATTTTTCCACTGGAGCCCCAAGAAGTCTGAGACACACTCAGAGGCATGCCTTGGGTCAACTATGACGTTCCAGAGGTCAGGGACAGATCATGGACCTGCCAGAAATAAAGACCTCTCACAACTGTCGGAAAGGGCATTCAATCTGAGTGTTTGTCAGACACAGTGCATTCAGTATTAAGGTACACTGGAAACCAAGTCTTCCTGAGAGAAAAGTTCCCAAACCCAAAGATTCCTGTATCCCAATCCCATTTTTTTCATTTTGTTGTGTTGGTGCAGTAGTTTTCTACTCCTTCTGTAACGAATTACCATGAAGGGAGCATCTTAAAACAGTGCCCATTTATCATCTCACAGTTGATTGGGCCCCAAGGCCAGCAGCTTTGGCTGGGTTCTCTGCTTAGGGTCTCACAGGCCTCAGTCCAGGTGTTGGCTGGCCTGGGCTCTCATCTGGAGGCTGTGGAGGAAAATTTGCTTCCAAGATTACTCAGGTTTTTGGCAGAACTCAGTTCCTTCTTAGTTTCCTTGTGGCTCCCTCCATCTTCAAGGCAGCGATGAATCCTTCTCGCACTTAGAATCTCTCCAACTTTCCCCTTTGCCATCTGCTAGGAGAAAGCTTAGCTCTTAAAGACCTGTGTAATCACATCAAACCCACCTGGGTAAGCCAGGCTAATCCCGATATTAAAGTCACTGTGCAGTCAGTCACCTTAAGTACATCTGCAAAGCCCTTGTGCGTACAGTGTAACACATTGACAGGCGTGATGACAGGGGCTGCAAGTCACGGGAGCCAAAATTTTGACTATCACAGCTGGCAAAGCGGAGAAGTTATCTTCCATTATTTGGATTCCTCGATTCAAAAAAGACCACTATTCCTCAAAATGACAAAATTCCTCAAAAAGACCATTTTACCTTGATAATCAATCATGAATTAATCATTAAATTGTTTACCTGTGCTTTTCTTGAACGGAGTAATATTTTTACTCCATTCCAGGCAATGAATACTACAGCCCTCGTCTTGAATACCTGGCTTTGGTTGACAATATCCATGTCATTTACGCCTACAGAATGTTGTGGTACTGCATCCCAAACACCATTTCCCAGATAGAATTTCATTATTATAGGATTTCTTGGCATAGTTACTTTTTCCAAGACAGATAATCCTACTTGAAATTCAACTATTTAGAAATTTCTTAGCGAGAATAGCTGGCATGAGTCAAAGAATTCCCAGGTGTGAACAGTTTTTAAAACTTTATACAAGGGCAGGGTAACATTGAATACTTCTTCTTTTGCCTCCAAAACTAAGCTGAATGATACACCAGAATTTGTCCTCATATTTTTCAAATACTAATGAAAAACTCAACCAACATTTATGTGATCCTTGGCAGGATAAGGAAGAACACACACTCCCTGCCTTCTAGGTTCTTCCTGATTAGCACAAGAGAAAACAGCTGTGTGGCCCTGTGAGCGGGCACAGAGGAGGGGTTCAACACCAGCTTTGAAATGTTTGGTATGGAGGGCTTCCAAAAGGAGGGAACATCTGAACCGAGTGGTGGTGGTCAAATCTAAATGTTCGGTAGACGAGGGGAGAAGAAGATATTCATTCTAAGCTGAGGGTCCTGGACCATGCAAAGAAAGACAACAAAAGTGAATGCAGATGGGGAAGAGGCTAGTGAAAACTGGGGCTGAAGAAGAAGATAGGGAGGCACGCTTTCATGCAGGGCGCCTCTGTGTTATGTTAAAGGAGTTAACTTGATCCTGAAGGTAATGGGATGGTGGGGGTTGAGGGTAGGGAATGAAGAGTGTTAATCTGGGAAGAAACATGATGAGGTCTGTTATTCACAATCTGGATAGAGTTTGGAGAAGGGATTAGAGAGCAATTAGCCTAGATTCAGGGAGTTAGGAGGCTGATGAGCCAATAAAATTATAAAATGCTATGAGTCACCACATCAAGGCAGTGCTGGCCCAGGGGATGGAGAGGAAAGAGAGGTTCCTGTACTTGTTAAAGAGGTGGAATTGACAGGAAGTGTAGGAAAATGGGAGAGGAGGAGGCAGAGAGGATCGCCAGCTTCCTGCCATATTCGGGGCACCTTACTTCAATGATTCCCACACAATTTCCGCGTCTAGTAGCCAGAGCAGTCACTTGTATTTATTAGATGGGGAAATGTCTCAGAGTGGTCCAGGAGCTCCCTCAGACTTAGTAAACGGTAGACCCAGGAGCATAAACTCTCTCCGATTCCTAGGTGAAGGGCCTTTCTGCTTCTTGGGCAGAAATTTTACTCACAGTTAACCACATCATCAAGATTTCAGGCTCACCATCCTGAATGTGCATTTTAGTAAGAACTCAACTGGTCATTAAATGATGGGCCCATCATTTGCATTTTTTTAGTTGAAAAAGACAACCTACAGGTCAGAGTGCCTGTAACTTTTAATAACAATAACAGTGCAGAGAGATAACAGAGACAGAATAAAGTCCCTAGTGCGGCTAAGCATGCAATCACTCAACAGGTACTAATAGAGCACCTCTAGGTGTTCTCTGACCTGAGGTCCTGAATAATAACCAGCTTGTTCTCATAGTGCCTAATATGGACAGAAAAGTACAGCGACCAAATTGAAAGCATATTTAAAGAGAAAATGGGGAACAAGAGTTGCAATGGAAATAGAATGAAATGAATAAAGGAAAACCTGAGAAAATAATCCAGTGTATCTGAAAATTTAGAACCAGGAATGGGAGGATCAAATGGAATAAAATTTCTATAGAAATTGAAAAACTCACATGTTTAAATAATGGTTTGCTAGGAGAAAATAATCCCATATTTCTATAGATAATTTTATCACTTTTATTATTATTGTTTTTTTGTCTATGCTCAATTACCCATTCATCAGACTATGCATTGGAGGTGTGCATATATGTGTGTGTGTTTAATTGAAGACCCAAGAGGGAAAAAAGTGCATAAAGAGTGTGTTTCTCCTTGGTGAGTAAATCCTCAATCCTTTAGTCAAGAGAAATAAAACCACTCCAGTCGGGTGCTGAGAGGAGCCAGTGGGTACCGGGCCATTTCCCTGGTGATGACCTGCCACTTCAAAGACTAAAAAGGTACCTGAGAAGTGCACCTCCCCCACCCCTCCCATCACCACTAAGACTAGACACACTTGTTCTGAATGTTTGGATTTCTGAAAGCACATCCACCTTCCTCTCCTTTTCCATCAGCTTCCCGCTCTTACAAGCCATTAAGGATTGAAGTTGTTGCATTAGATTTTTCTGTCTGGTTTATATAGAAAATAAAACTCCAAAGGTTAAAAATCTCTCTTGCTCTGCTTACAGCCTGCATATTTTCAGTCCCATTGAAAGTAGAAAACTTTACTTTTATATTTTAAGCTATCCTCAGAAAAGTCTATTTATTTTCACAGAGACCAATAGCTAAAGTCATTTTCATGTGAACTAGGTTAAATATTGCATTTCAGTCCTTCAATCCACAAATATTAAAGAATTCCTTCTTGGTGGCATTAATGAGCTATGCCCTCAAGGACCTTAGGATCTAGAACTCATCACTACCACGCACAATACAGGTACACGGAGAACGTTCCAGTCCCACTCATTGCGGGGTGGGGATGGGGTCAGATCCCGCCATCCATTTTATTAATTCCCAGAAAGAAAACGTCAGGGTACCACAAAAAAGTAAAATATCCTGCACTTGTCAGGGAGAACTGTTTGCTATTCCTTATAACACAGCAAAGCTCAGCAAAATCCATGTGAGCCGAAGAATAAAAACTGAGCCGCTTATTAAACATGTAAGTTAGCTTTCTAATTTGAATAGGATCCCTACTGTTTTGTCCTATCATAAAAGCCATGGGAATCAATTTCCTAGAATTCCGACAGAAACTCTTATCAAAACTATTTAATAAAGACTAAAGGTACAGCACAGTAGCTAGTTAAGTATGCAGATTGCTACCTTTAATGGCAAAATGACATAGGATAGGAAGGTCTTCATTCCCACGGCACAAAAGATGTAGGAGTCTCATTAAAAGCCATACCTTCTATGCGCACTGGATGAGAACACGACTCATGTGGGACTGGAGTTTCACAGGGAAGCCTTTTGCTTTTCTGCCAGACTCCAGGATTTGACAAAGCTCTGAGCTCTGTGGCATAGACAACCATCCCTCTCCTCTATGGTTTAGCTTTGGCCTGTGACACACACCTCCAAATAAAAGATAAATTGCTAAGACTTGAGATTTTACTCTGAGTAAAATGGAGTTTTGAGCAAAATAGTGGCATGATCTCACTTGTGTTTTTAAAGGTTCACTCTGGTTGTTGGGTTAAAGCAGGCTGCACAGGTAAGCTACGAGAGCAGTCCAGGTAAGACCCAGGCAGGAAGGCGGCAGTGGGGGTGGTGAGAGGGAGTCATATCCTGGAAAAGATTTTAAAAAAATGAGGTGATAGAATTTTTTAACACATCAAAAAGGGGTTTTGAGAGAAAAAGGAGTCATAGGACTTTAAGATTTTTGGTCCAAGCAACTGGAAAGATGGATTTGCCACCTACTGAAATGAGGAAGACCACAGTGGGACAGGACATGGGGGTAAAGGGGGGCGGGCAGGAAGGAGTTTTGAGATGCTCATCAAGCCTATTAGACATCCAGTTGAAAATATGGAGTAGGCAGCTGGATATTCATATCTAAACTTTAGGGGAGAGCTCTCTGCTGGAGATAGAAATTCAAGAATTATCAGTATATCACAAATATTAGATTCAGCTAAGGACTCTTGACACTGAGGAGAAATCTCTTAGCATTAGAGTGACAGTTGTCATTGCCAGTGAGGGAGGCACTACTTTGGCAGAGGGAAGCCTGTTCTCTCACTTCTCTCCAGGATCATCCATACAGTCTGGCCTAATGTTGGACCTCGCACAGAGCGGGAGGCAGAGACAGGTAGCTGCTCTTCACCCACAGAGCACGCAGGTCACTGTCCAATGGTGAAATGAGGGAGAGGGAATTTAAAGAACACCTAGTCAGACACAGTCCAAAGCAGCTGTCTGGGAGAGCCCTTTGGTTGTCATGTGCCCGAGGAATCTCATCTATTTTGGGGGCTCCTGTTTTCCCCTCCATTTTGCAGATACGTTATCTTTTGCAGATAACACCAACAATGGATCTATTCATCAATTTCAGGAAGGTAGGAGAAGGGAGAAGATGAACTAAGACAAACTCATTTTCAGCCAAATTTATCATGAGCCAAAACCATATAAATAAAGATTTAGAATATCTGCCTTACCAACACTAATTTTCTGTGGGAAGCAAAAAAGGCACCAGATGCTTAAGCTTTCTAGATGTTCTCAGTGGGTGACTAAAAAGACGCAGTCTCTACAGAAGGAGTCTTGTAAACTCAAACCTAAAAGGGAAGGTAAATATCAAACTAATGTTTTGTATTTAAAGCATGCTTATAGCTATGAAAAACTCACTCATCTGCATTCAAGTCCTTTCAGCATTTAGGGACTCTGTATTTGTGGAGACATGAGCATATAACATCATCTTTTGAGTATGCTACTTTTTAAAAAGCTTTCATTGTAATTTACGTACAATTCAGTTGGACAACTCTTAAACTCACTAACCAGTTCTCTCTGAAGTGACAAATGGGCTACCAGTTACGGACAGAGAAGGAATATAGCTAAGACAGGATAGAGAAGAAAATACCCCAGTGATTCAAGGAGAGAGCTCAGTACCAATTCTTCAGCAATCAACTTAAAATAAGGACTTTTCCACCTATGTAAGGATAAAACTACTCACTCATCCATTCCTTGGTAGGGATAGATTTCGTGAAAATAAAACAATTTTATAAAAGGCACCATGTGTGAAGTCCAAATCTTGCTTTGAATTTTTATCCAGCATTTGTGCCGCCAGGAACATTTCCGAAAAGGAAAGGTTCTGCCGCAATTGCTGCGGCAGCAAACACCTCTGTTGGGGCAGTTAGAACACATCAGGATACTCCCGCCGGCTTCCATAGCTTTCAAAATACCTGTGTCGCTGCGACGCTCGTTTGCCAGCCTGCGTGACTTACGGTGCCTTTTACTCATCTGGGTGTGGTCACACAACTGTGCTTCCAGAACCCGTCACGGAAGTTGGGACAAATATGCTGTGGTGAAAAAAACAAGAAGTCTATCTGCCTTTCTCACTATATAGTTACACCATTTTTACAACTCATGGCACAAATTAGTCTTTACTTTTACAAGCCTGAGGTAAGTCAAATTAGTAACTTTATGAAGCACTTAGGTCAAATTTAATTACCATTACACAGATACAGAGAACAGACTGAGGGTTGCCAGAGGGGACGTTTGGGGGGAACGGGTGACAAAGGTGAAGGGATTGAGAAGTACAGATTGGTAGCAACCAACAGTCGCAGAGATGAGAAGTGCAGCATAGGGAATATGGCCGATAATATTGGAATAACTACGTGTGGGGCAGGCGGGCACTGGAAACATCACAGGGAACACTTTGTAAAGTAGATGCGTGTCTAACTACCATGCTGTGCTCCTGAAACTAATACGAAATAATAAGGAATGTAAATTGTAATTGAAAAATACAGTTTAATAAATAAGTAAATAGTGTGACGACATACTTGTGAGAAAGTGCCTGGAAGCTTACAAAAGTTGATAAAACACTCAGTTATTTTATCAGGTGGATTCTCTTCTTACAGCTAAGGAGGTCTTTGCTCAAGTTCACATGAATAGCCAGAGTTGGGTTTTACTAAATATTCTTCGCTTCACTAACCTCTCAATTATTTTTGTTGTTGGGTCATGATTAGCAGGGAAACCTTTTAAAAGTCTTTGGCTTTGCTTTATTCTCAAACTGGATCTTGGGGAGGGAGAACCCCACAGAAGTGGGCACAAGTAGCCGGGAAAGCAGCAGAGGTCCTGGAAGCACAAGGGCCCCAAGCCCTGGGGGAAGTGCAGGGTCCGCAGCCCGGGGATGCATCCCTAGGGTCGGGGCGGGCCTGCAACATGGTAGGTGTCCACCAATACCTGGTGAATTAACACTTGTACACAAAATTCTCCCAAAACCTTTTGGTCAGATTTCATGAACTTCATAAGTATTTCGTAATATCAACAAATTTTGTATGACTCTAGATATATAAATTAAGGATAATACTGGCCTTCTTCTCTTTGCATAAACCTGGGTTTTCCCTTACAGCAACACTTTTCCAGGAAAAAAGGACTAGAGCTTCCTTTGCCCTCTTAAAACTAGGAAATGATATGGGTAAAGCAAAACCCCAAGTCTGTAGGAGACAGCTAAGGGAGGAGAGACGGAATATCACAGGCGCTACTAGGTGCATCAACCTGCTTCGTTTTCTTTTGCCATCTCATCTCACCTCGAGGCATTTTCTGAGGCCCCCTTTTTATTCACCAAGGAACCTTTTCTGTCTGAAAACAGAAAAGACACTCCTCTTAACTTCTGGTGTGAATCAGTTTCCCCCACGGATCTTCCAGCAACTCCAGAATCTCCTGGGCTTCTGCCTCTCCCAGGAAGCTGCCGTAAACTGAAACCTGGAAGCCCTCTGCCTCCGTCCTAAGAACACCCCTCAGACGGCATGGAACACCCTCCCCTCACCCCTGCTCTGAACAGCAGCTCCCTCAGGAGAGCTGAGGCATCTGCCCCAACTTTCATTCTAAAAGTTTCAGGGACAACGAACCTTGCACAGTTTCACCCAGTGAAATAAAACAATAAAGAACACACATGTCTTCTTCTGGTCCTCGAAAGAGAGACTTTTTTCCTTTGCTTTCAAATGCTGTCTTGCAAAATTTCTCAAGAACCCGACCTTTGAAAAACATTCTCCACTTAAATAGAAATTCACTTAAATCACATTTCCACCCATGGTTCCTAAAGCTCGCTTGATGCTATTTATACCTTTTTGTTACACGACATTCCAAAGAGAGAGTGGCTATGAGTGCTCACATTGCTCCTGTGATGCACCCAGCCCCCCAACACATTAAACCCAAGTTGGAGTTAGCATGGTTATCTGTCTCAATGGTTCTCAGTATTAGGTGCATTTTGACAATAACGATAAAAATTCTAAACCCAATCTAAGTTAACAAAACCTGATAAATGCCATGTAATTAGCAGATGAGGGATGAATCCTGTCAACATCAGACCAAATAGTTTGTCATTATATTGCCTGTCGAATTAAATCTCCTGATTTCAAACTCAAGCGCTATGTAGGCGTTTATAAAATAATTGACTTTTTTTTTTCAATTTAAGACTATCCATCTCCCCACCCAGAGTCCAGATACAAAATCTTGCCAAGCTGTTTAGTCATGCAAAGGCAGTTAATTGCTTCAAGCCCCTGGGGTTGTTTTCAGCAGTATTTTCCTCTGATATTTGAAAGAGAAAGATACATACCCGGACACACCTCTGTGCCTGGCTGATGGTGGTGACAGGACGTCCTGAGTGGTGAACTGCCTGCATCACCCCGGTCCATCTGCCTTCGCCTATTAACCACCACGCTCACTGACGCGTGTGCAGACTACTGATCACACCTTTGTAACTAGAGGGAGTTCAAGCCGGTTTAGGTATAACACAGCTCCCCCAACGGGCAACCAGCGGGTAGGAGAAGGAAAGAAAAAAACTAAAAGAGGGAGACACGAAAACCAGCAAATAATAGGAAACAAACATGGGTGAAATATGGGACAGGATATATTAAAACAAAGAATGTAACTGAACCCTCTGCCAATGCTTTGGTAATTCATTTGGTTCAGACCCGCCAAATAACCCAGGGCACTGCCCTTGCATGGAGCATGCTCCAGAAACAAGCAGCCCTCCTGCTCCGAGCGCTTCAGGCAGCAGGGCTCTGCTAACTGCTCTTTCGTTCCTTAAAGATAGCATCTCTAGTGTGTATTAAATCATCTGTTCAACAAGGTGATCTGGCTTTTACTGCAACATATTTAAAAGCAAGATTTTGATGAGCGGTGGAAGGAAGAAAGGGAACTAGAAGGCATGACAAAGTTTTCAAGGGAAAGACAAAGGAAATAAAGGGCTAGCTTTGTTTGGTTTATTAAATTTCAAGGGCTTTGCCTGCCAGTTTGAAAAATGCATGATATCACCAGTGTGTTTATTAAAAGTGCTACTTTAAATTGCAGATTGAGCAAGTGTGAATTCCCCTTGGTAGCAGTAAGTTATTGACTAACAATTGTTTGCAATTTTTAAGTGAAAGGAGGGGGAAAGAATTAGGGAAGACTTGCAGGACTACAGTTCTAAAGCTGCTGCTAGTTTAAGTAAAACTCAAAATCTAAACGTTTGGTAGTAAAATGCCCAGATTTACGCAGATGCAACATTTTCAGGGTCACTTGCATTTTAGTTGTTAAAGTCTTTTCAAATGATGTGTAGATCAAGGACGAAAATAGCATAAACTCTGCTCAATGCTTACTTGACAGTGTATTACTGGATTTAAGCAGGGGTGGGGAACCTGCCAGAGCAAATGGTTGCTTGCTAGCTGACTTGAAAAATGCACTTGTTTCAGCACAGAAATAACAAATCTGTTTCTGATTCCAGGCATTATTTTCCAAGTGCTGCCAAGAAAAGAATCTAAGGAATTCTTTTACATACACAACATACACGAGACAACTGGAAAGAGGCCTGTGACGGGCTCCAGGGTTCACAACAAGGAAGGAGAGTTGAGTTTTTTAGTATGAACTCCCCTCGCGGGAGCAGAAGCACATGCCTGAGATAGTTCTGAGCTGTAATCTCAAACATAACTCTGCTATTATTAGACAACCTAAAGGCTTTCCTTCAACTCTGCAGCTTGTGAAGCAGAAAAGGATGGAGACAGGACCCTACCATGCTGAGCATGCAGGCAGCCGGGGCACAACCACTCCACACAATTCGCCGCTTTTCCAGTCCATGAAACTACATTTCTAGATCTTGGATGACACATAAAGAGGGAAAGGGAAAGTCTCTAGTCCCTCACCAAGGCCAGGTTTAAATCTCTGGAGAGAATGCTAGCCAGGTAAAATTCAATATTCAATTCAGAAACTTAAGGTCCATGATGATCATAAAACATGCTAAAATTATTCTTAGAGCACAAAAGAACGTATTTGTTAATCCTTCCATAAGAGCAATGATTTTAAACTCAACTACAGAGAGGTATCCTGTTTTACAATTTTTTTAAAACTATGTAAGGATCAAGCAGTGATTCAAAAGGATATAATTTAGCGTGCATCACTTCTGCTTTATTAATAAGGAGGAAAGTGAGCAACAGAATCTACTTTGGAGAGAAGGGTCATAGGAGAATTCTGAAAGACTGAGTCACCCAGTAGACTGAGCTATCTAATGCAACTGTTTAAATTTTTGGCTCACACTGAGTTGACTGCAGTGAACTGAGTTCAATTTTGTTTTTTGTTTTCCCCTTCTCAGCAGGATGAGAGTTCATGAAGGAAACCGGATTGTTTATAGGAAATAAAAAGGCAACAATTTCACCCTGCCTGGATAGCTCAGTTGGCTAGAGCATCGTTCTGATATGCTACAATTGCAGGTTTGTCCCCAGTCAGGGCACATACAAGAATCTATAAACGAACACAGAAATGGGTGGAACAACAAACGGATGACTCTCACTCTCTCTCTCTCTCAAATCAATATGAAAAATTGAGGGGGGGGGGCAGAAACAGCAACATTTTCTGCTTTTGCATAACTGATGATAGTGAGTGTATTTTTACCCCTTGTACCTACACAGGTAGACTTGTCGTACACCTGCATTGCCATAAGTTTCAAATGCATCATCAAAGTGGCTATGCCAACAGTCATTCTAACAGCTGTCCACTAAATACACCTGCTATCCTGCTACCTTCAGTTAGTGCTTTTACATATGACCCATTCTAATGAGGTGAAGTGTTCCCCCCAAATTCATGTCTACCAGGAACCCCAGAATGTGGCTTTATTTGGAAATAGAGTCTTTGCAGATGTAATCACTTAACATAAGATCACACACTAGATTAGGGTGAGCCCTAAATCCAATGCTGTCCTTATAAGCAAACCACGTGACACAGATACAGGGAGACACAGGGAAGACAGCCACGTGAAGACACAGCCAGAGATGTTGCCACAAGCCAAGAAACACTTGAGGCCACAAAACTGGAAGAGCAAGGACAGCTTCTCCCCTAAAGACCTCAGAGGGAGCATGGCCTGGCCAACACCTTGACTTTGGACTTCAGCCTCTAGAACTATGAGAGAAGAAATTTCTATGTTCAGCTACTCACTTTGTGGTAATTTGTTATAGCAGCTCTGGGAAACTAATACAGGTTAACCAGTGCCAGCTGGCCAATGCTTTGCTTACCAGTCTACAAGAAGATTACTAAAGCAAACGAGATTAAATGTTTCAGAATTTTTATAGCTGTTTGACACTGTGGCAATATCCCACAGCACATAATTTTATATTTTACAATATGTCTATCTGTGATGGATTAGAAATTTAAAAAAGAGAAGTCTTCAGTTAGACACACCCTACAAAGACAATTAGTATTCATAAAGATGAACTGGTATACTGCAATTAAGAAATTCGCACTCTGAATTGTCTCAAAGAAACTTAAGTAGGCTCCACGCAGCTTTAGTGGCAAGACTATTTCATTCTAACTTTTTAAACGATGTAATCCATGAATGGTATGCGATATGGGCACGGCAGTTTGCCGTTACATGTGTTATCTGATGAGCCGGACGCTCGCTTCCCAGACCACGTCGGAACACTGAGCACACGTGAAGGGACAACACACCGTGGCTTTGTTAACCACAGGGCCCTTGGCAGGACTTGAGAGAACGTCCCAGACCCCAGAGCTCAGACGCTGCTCATACAAAACAAACTTGGGTGGAGTGGGTGTATCTGAGCTACTTCAATGGCCATAGTAGAGAGTGACTGGAACCGTATGAACCGTGACTGACAAGAATGACAAAGATGCCACCTCTCTTACAAGAAAGCATTTCTTTTTCTAGCACCCAATCCACCAAAAGCTGAGTAGACATTACTTCAGAAAAAAATAGCCCAAATGGAGAAAAGAAAGCCCTGCATCAATGTGGAAGGCTGCCTGGTGTGAGCGTTTCCTTTTAACAGTTAAAAGAAATAACAGGAACATGATTAAAGCTAAAGGTAAGGCAACCATGTTTCCTTTAAAGTCAATGCAAATCACAAGCACAGACCCCAGAGCTCCTAGAACCCCAGCCAGCCGCAGAAACAGGCCATTTAATGAAGCCTCTGAAAACACCTCCCACAGAGGGTAGCAAAGACACAGTAAGGACACAAAGCACCACAAGGAGCCCGTAATAGTCCTGTGTTGAACCTCATTCACCTTTACTTATCATGGGGTTGCCTCCTAGGTAGCACAAAGGGCAACCTAAAAATCATTACTGTAAATCAAGAGGCTATAAATCACAGGAAAACAGCAAAATGTCAACTCTTTGTCCTGGCTGCTGGGAGATCAGAAGTGGGCTTTAAAAGGGATGGTGGATTCCTGATTAAAACACACACTTCAGCATAAAAGCACTCAGTTGTCATCACATGCCATTCACTTGACTTTCTGAAATGTCCTAAGTTACCACGGAAACTAAGAGTCCATGAAATTGATAGATTCTTTAATAAAGTGAAATTGCTGTTATGGGAATGGGTGGAGACAAATATGTTGAAGCTGCAAAAGTCATACCCGGCAACAACCCCACACCTGCATCCAATTAGAAACCCTGACCCTTAAGCGGTCATTAGATCACTGTGATTTCCACTGCACTGGGTTCGCACACACCCTCGCCCAACGGTACTGGATGCTGGCTCTTCATGGGTACATTCTTTTCTGAGACAACTTTTTTAAGAAACAGCAACATGAGAGCTCATAACTCATTTCATCTAAAATTAATTTTCAGAAATATTCAAGTCATTTCAGGCTCATGCGTTCCTTAGAATCCACTGCATCTAGATGATCTCTATAGTATAAATTAGTTGAATTCTTAGGGGTAAAAGATGGGATGTTCTTTTTTGTTCTTACCCTCTCATTTTATCAAAGTTGTACCAACTGTATAAACAAATATCTGGAACTCAGCTTACTATTCAAGTCTTGGGTGGTGTCTAAGGTGTCAAATTAGGGTTAACACTGTAAAGGTTAAGACCAGAGACTCTATGTCTATTCTGCATTAATGGAGGGAGGACAAAGAAGCAATCAACAAAGCAAGCCAGGACCACTTTTTTTTTTCCCCCAAAATTGAAAAGCTGTCAAGAATTTCACATCAGCAGAATGACATACACTGAAAGAAATGAACAAAATAATCTATTTCAGTTGCAAGGAAATTCATTTTAACTCCCCCATTCCAGCAATCTCATAGACAAACACTCTCTCAAATGCCTAAATTAATTACATTATGACAAGAGCTGGAAGAAAAAATAATTGCCTAACAAGAGAAAAGACTCCACAGTTCATCAGGAAATCACTACATGCACTCACATGTCCACCATCTCCCAGTGCTGGAGAAGGACTATGACCCATGCGTGCCTAGGGTAGGAGCCGTGTCTACAGTAAAAACTGATTTCACCCCTCAGTCCACACGTCAAAGCTTATAGCAAGAGAACATTCCTTCTGATCCTTCCCACAAGCAACTCATCACACAGAAACTTCTCTACTGGGACTCACACTACCACGCAAACTATTCCTACTTTTATTAAGTTCCCTTTAACTCTAAACTTTTAACCACTTTTGTCTATGACAAAACACAGAGGGAACACATCCAAAGGGAGACCTACCCTTTCCACCTAAAAGAAAATTCCATTCAATCTCCCCAGCAGGAGGTCTTTCTTCCTGTTTGCAACAGAAAAAGAACAATGACTTTTTCACTTTCATACTTGAAAAAACTCCCTCAAACTTTGATTTTAATAGAACTAGCCATGTGATTTAGACTCTGATGCAAAATGGCCATTTTTGTAACTAGAACTTCACCACCCAAGCGGACCCAAAGCCCCCTCACCTTTCAGACAGAACATGCTGAGGCAGTCCCATGGAGGGGCTGGTGCTCTGCCGCCGATGCAGCCTGTGGTGCTAGGCACAGCTGTCTCCCAGCCCACCTCCCCAGCGCGCACTGCCAGAGAGCAAGGCAGCGGGCCAGCGCCTGCGATTACAGGAAGCCACTGCCCAATCCCCAGCTTTCTGGGCTGAGCTGCTGACACCTCCCTATCTCTCACGGGTTGTTTCACACCACAGGATCAGCCAGGATCAGCTTGGAAAGTGAGGGGCGCGGGGGTGAGCAGTCACTGTTCACAGAGTCCTGTGGAGAACAGTGCTAGGGCAAGGCCGTTTGTCTGTCTAGCTATCAGCATTTTCCACTGCAGCAGATGGACCAGCTCATGTGATCAACAACACACACACCCACACACACAAAATCACTGGATTCAGTTTAACTGTTTGCTATTAATTATGACTATTCTTTGACTTCATTATTCCTTTGCTACTCACATTTTAGCTTTTTTTTCTGGTTATGGGACAACCCCTGTACTGGTACATAATTAGCACTAACCACCATGAGACTACACTCTGCGCACAGCTGTCTGGGTCTGCGTAAGTGGGTGAATGTGTGCAAAGTGCTCGTAACAACGCTGGACTCACAGTCAGCACTGTGCAGGCGTTGACAGTCGTTACTATTATTACCGCTGCTACTAAACTTGAGCGTTAGGATAAAAATGGGAAGCATGCTACACTTACTTCTATGGCACTGCCAGTCTTCAGATGAGGACACAAAAACACATACCCTTCTGCTGGCACTAGAGTATGTGAACTTCTCACTCTACTGCAGCCGTAAGCAGATCACGACATTTCTCCCCCTCCCCTGGAAAGCGAAGTTCACTCTGGCGAGCTAAGGGCTACTTTACTTATAAACTCTTTAACAAGGTTAAAAAGCAAAAGAAGAAAACTTTTTGCAGATCTGAAGAGAAACGGTCTACAAATGTGGCCACAGGAGCACCCTGCTTGGAAGGGCAATCAGTGAGTGGCCCCACGGCCCTCAGCCTCTCGAGTCTCTTGGTCACAGGAAGTGGCCATTGTTCACAGGGCCAGTTGCTGGGAGCAGATCTTCCTTTTGACTCCACAGGATGCAGGAAACTGACTCACGGAACCCATCTATCTGTCTGTCTGTGTCCTGGGGGGCTGGCTGCAGCCCTTGCTACATAGTATGGATGCTCTCCCTCCATGTTTTGCTTTCAACATACAGTGCAGCAGACCCTCGCTGGGTGTCTGCTCCTTATGTCCCAGTTTCCCCAGCAGCTCTGGCTCAATACGTTTCTCACCATGAGAAAGTCATTGTCCTAGTGGCTATGATGGCAAAGAAAGACCAGAGACCCCTAGCCAGCAGGTCACTGAGATAAAAACACAAACAAACAAACAAACAAACATCTTACTTGTGGAATGAAAAACAGTGATACTAACTCTTAGAGGAGAACTGGAAGGAAGCTTATAGCTTATCTCATTTGGTAGACTGGTTCAGAGACGAGACAACTTGCCCGACTAACGAGCGGCTGCATCAAGATCAAAGACGCACTCAGCCTTTTCCATCTCACCACGTGACCTTCCACGGATGGCTGGGGTCATACCTTGTGCATTCCTGTCTTGAGTAGTCTTCCATGCAATGCTATGAATTGCCAAAGGTATTCCTGAAAGTATTCTTACGGGTTGGGTATAACTTTTGAAATTGCACCCACAGAGAGAAACTCTACAACTTGGAGAGTTAAGATTTCTGCACACAGGTTAGTATGCAAGGTTTGAGTAGTTGTATGTTTCTCTATGTACACCCACAGTTAAACCTTTTAATATATAGATAACTTTAGACACTGGAGAGAACACTGAGTTGGGAAGTAAGGAGAAGGTGATTGCGGCTGCATCTGTAGCATTACTTAGATGGACTCAGAGCAGCTCACGACCTGCAAACATCGGCACTGAGTGTGGGAACTAAATGAACTCAGATTCTTTCCTTCCAGCTCACTCCATTAACTTTTTGCTTTGACATATATAGATATGTATATTAATATAATATATATAACCATTTTGTTAGGTACATTATTGTATCAAGAAAAAAGACAATCCTTGCCTTCTCATGATTTAGTGCAAGAGGTAGGTGGGTGAATAAATAATGTGATAACATATAACAGAAAGCACAAAATTAATAGTGATCAACAATAGCTTATCTGTTACCACCTAATTAAGCTGCTCTTCCTAACCAGGGGAAACATCTATAATTTAAGATAATAGGTTGTGTAGTTCCCCCCTGTCTACCCAGAACCTCAGGATGTGATCTTATTTGGCAATAGGGTCTTTGCAGATGCACTTAAGGCAGGATCAAGGTGAGGTGGTCCTGCACTAGGGGAGTGGTCAGGAAAACGAGAAGTCCTTATACGAGACAGAAAAGGACACAGAGAGAAGGCCACGTGAAGATGGAAGCAAAGACTGCAGCTCTGTGGTCACAAAGCAAGGAACCCCTGGAGCCCCAGGAGGCAGCAAGAGGCCAGGAAGGGTTCCCCCTCCAGAGCCCCGGGGGCGAGCGTGGCCCTGCCGACACCTTGATCCAGACTTCTGGCCCCTGACCTGGGAGAAGGTTTCGTTGTTTAAGCTGCCCCACTTGGAATTTGTTACAGCAGCCCGAGGACACTAACACATTTAGTAAGGTAACAATTATAGGAAAGGGGGCATGATATTCTTTTCTTTTTAAACCAACTTCAAATTGGGCTTAAAACCTGTTTTTTCCCTACTGCTGTACGTACTGTGGCTAAATTTTCAATGGGAAAAAAAATCTTCCTAGAACACTCATTTAAAAAGAACAACATAAATACCATCTTTAATTAAATTAGTGAAACTATAGGTACCACCATCTGGAAAGTTCACAGCATTAAACTCAGGCAATTGGAAATAGAATAGGCTTTTACTACCATCAAATACAAGATTATCATTTTTTAAGCCCCTCATTTGCACTATCAAACAAGTGTGAATACGCTTGAGAAATAAACCATGAAAAGGCACACTGTAATAAATTTTTTCAAACTAGAAAAAAAGAGTTACCCATTAAAATTATTATTATCTGCCACCATTAATCATTGTTACTGAGTTCGGGGGAAAAAAAAAAAAAACCCTGGGACGCCTGGGAGAGCGCCCAGGATGACAAATGCTCCCAGAACGTACATCCCTATGGACAGGACCAAGGTCTGGTCTTTGCCAACCATGACCTTAGAGCAGCAACCACTTTCTCCCTTGTAGTATTACAACACCCAGCACCACGTGAAAACTGAACTTTATTATCTCAGC
The DNA here is from genome assembly GCF_022682495.2 of Desmodus rotundus. NCBI lineage: Eukaryota > Metazoa > Chordata > Mammalia > Chiroptera > Phyllostomidae > Desmodus > Desmodus rotundus. Next base: position 83,462,762 of record NC_071397.1, read on the forward strand.
CAGAGGAAGTGGTAGCCACACAACTAGCCAGAAGTTTTTAGATACTAAGTCCTCCAAACCACTCCAGTGCTGTGAAATTTACATACTGAGAAATTTTCTTTTGGTTTCAATAAAATAGTGGGAATGTGGGTTAATTAGGAATTAATTTGCATAATGCATAGAATCAGTGAGTCTAGAGAGCTCAAAAGTCTACTTCGTCCCTGGCAAACCACAAAAGAAAATTGCACAAGGAAAACAGGCCAACTATAGTTTCTGCCTATGCATCCTGACTCTTACCAACAAAGTAGGCAAAGATGGAAAGACCCTTCTCCGTGTCAGGCAAGAATATGTTTCACATTAACTAGGAAAGTATTCCACCAGGCAAGTCCTGCTTTCAAAGTCAGAGGAGACTGCAGACATACTCCCAATCACCACTTCCCTTTTCCCTGTACTACAGGAGACGGAAGGTGTCGAAACACCTCAATACTTTTAAGGGTAGAAGGACCAAGTTAAGCCAGTTCCCCAGAAAAGAAGTCACCTTGGTGGTGGCCAAGGCTGAATCACACCTGTGACTTTCATGCCTGACACCATCTGAACACCTTACCCAAGTTTTGGAATACTTCAGTTTTCTAAACTCTTCTAGAATAACTCAGTTTTCACGGATATTCTGAATTTCTCAGGAAAGAGAGTGACTGTCGGGGTTTTCCTATATATATTTTTATTACTACAGAGAAAGAAGAAATAAAGTTCAGCACTATAACTTCACATTGGCTAATTACATGTTCTCCCCGGCTACTTTAAAACCGGTCCTGGTTCTAGTGCCCCCCTCTGGCCACCACTGTCAGCAGCATTAGTTCATCACAGGAAAGTCTGGAATACAGGCCTTTGTTCTAGACACCTCCTCCTCCTCCTGTCACCATCTGCCCCTGTATCCCGATCAATTTTCCTGCACTCTGAACCCAAGGGCAGCCTTCATCCTCTTCACAGTCACTTCAGTTGTAGGAGATGTCTGAATCCTGGCTTGTTAAAGGGACACTTCATTTTGTGCTGGACACAAGCCAACTGTGGAGCTCCCAGGCAACTGCCAAATATTTCACTGCAATTCTTCACTGGCTCCTGGCTCCAGGTAGCTTCATTCACGTCACTACATTTCCTCCCAGAATCTGGGGAGTTCTGCTCTAACTGGCCATTTTAGTATATGCTCGCTGCGCCTGTTCTTAAGGCTACTTCCATTTTATTTTTTCTCCTCACAGCCAAGCCTGGACTTCTTGACATCACATCCAAGAAAGCAGCCCTCGTGTGGGCCCCTTATCACGAAATGGCCCCTAATCTCATCCACAGCACCCTCACTGTCCCAATGCCTAAATGAGTTGATTTTTTTTAAAGAGCCTTTGAGCCACCCTGGCTCCATTTCTCAGGGAATATAACGATGACTTTCCAAGACCACCTCAGCTTAGATCATCTCCCAGACCCTTCGAGCTCTTGTAGATGGGCCTTGACGCCACTGCTGTCCTCTAGGCTCCAGGGCTGCTGCCACTGGCTTAGAAGCCCAGTCCCGCATAAGCAACAGCAGCAGGCAGGAGTCTGCTCTGCAGTCTTGCTCCATTCACCTGCCCTGACGTAGCTTCAAAAGGTAGAGCCTGTGGCTGAGATGCTCCTTTCAGCTACAATACTCCTTTATACATTTGTAGTTGTTAATTTTTTTCTTTCCAAGGCTGACCGACCTCTTAATCTATCTTCATACATTCTACAGCTTTTCAAAAGAGCTCCAATTGCTCCATTCTCTCCCTTAAGAAAAAAAAAATCATGTTTCCAACTTAAGTAGAAAACACAAGGTCAGAATAAATCCCAAAGTCCCCATCGAGCAATAAAGGCCCTTCTGGTCTTGGACTCAGTTCTTTTCCCAACGTTTTCTGGCCACATCCCCCGTTAAGTGGCCCCATCAGGAGGCTCTGTGCCATATTCCTTCCATATGGTCTCATACCTCCACTGTCCTTGATCAGGCTATTATTCCTTTTGTCAGGAATGCAGCCTCCACCCCGTAGGCCGGGTTTTTGTTTTTCTTACTTCTAAGCCTCCTTTGACCTCATGCCTCTCCCCCCCACAGAATCAGCCTGTTCTCGCACTACATCACCATGGTCCTTTATAGATGCAACTATCATCAAGTCACAATTCCGTCCGCCCGCCGAAAGTGGGAGTTCTGCAAAGTAAGGACTTGCTCATTCAATGCCCTGTGGGGTGCCTGGAACATAACAGACAACATTCTCAGCATAAACCAGAATTATTATCACTTTAATATTTCATCCAAAGGCAAATAGTTAAAAGAGTATGTATAAAACCTGGATGAGATATCTATCCAATAGCATAATGACTCCTGTGAAAAGTAATAAAAATATTTAACAGATTACTTACAATTAAATAGATACTATTTTTCCCTACATAAAACTGTACTGAAACTCATTATTAGATTATAGTTACTGACAATTAATAGTTAAACTTATGATGGAATGTTTATAAATCATAATTTCTGTAAAGACTAATACTCTATCACAATATATACAAATATTGAATTATTATGCTGTATGTCTGAAACCAATATAATGTTACATGTTTCAATTATTTCTCAATAAATATATTATTAAAACAATAGTCTGGCCCTGGCTGGTATGGCTCAGTGGATTGAGTGCTGGCCTGAGAACCAAAGGATTACTGGTTCGATTCCCAGTCTGGGTACAGGCCTGGGTTGTAGGCCAGGTCCCCAGTAGGGGGCACGTGAGAGGCAACCACGCATTGAGGTTTCTCTCCCTCTCTTTCTCCCTCCCTTCCCCACTCTCTAAAAATAAATAAATAAAATCTTTAAAAAAACAATTAATAGTCTAAAGAGGCCTCATTTTCAAACCCACAAACACTGGTACCATTCTCTCTCAAGGCAAGTGAGCCAGAGCAAATACAGAAAGTAGTTTCCTAAGGAGAAGAAAGAAGTTTTCTGGAAGTATCCATATAACAATGTTGACATCAGTGTGTCCAGCTGGAGGGAGCATACCAAAGATGTCATAATGATGACCCTAAATCCCCTCTGGTGGTTTTGTTTTTCCCTTGTAAAACTGCTGGAGTCTGTATTTAATTCTCCTGAAGCTCCGCCATTGTCTGTAGGTCTAATATGCAGGGTCCAGCACAAATAGCATCCCCTTTTTGATTACAAAACCTTTTATTACAAAATCATAAGCATGTAATTCTGTAACATAACAATATCACACTCAAGCACACCATATGACATTTTAGGTGAAATGTTCAAATTGAAACTGTAAGTTATTAGATCTATACTATTACCCTACCAACCACTTTCAAGCAGGTGTTAATTCTCCCAGACCCTGTGTATGTGTATATACGTATATATATATTTATATAATGTCTTTTGGAAGGTCTAGGTTAAAGTACATCAAAATAACTTCATTTCAATTGCTATTTAACAACATTGAGTTTTCTTACCCTTGGAATGAGATACACACACACACACATTTATTTAGGTCTTGTATAATTTCCTTTTGTAGTATCTTGTAGTTGTCACATTGTTCATTACATTTATTGCTAAGTATATTTTTTGCATGTGAATGGACTTATCCAAATTTCATTTTCTAATTATTTGTTGTTAACATAGAGAAATACAATTGATTTTTATATGCTGATCTCATATCCTGCAGCCCTACTTTTTAGGGGGAATTATCTTCAATATACACCATCACACTGTCTATAAATAAAGAAAGTTTTACATCTTAAAAAAAAAAACACTTCCTATTCTTTCATGCTGTATCTTTCATCAATGTGTTCCTTGAGGAACAGACTCCTAATATACCAGATCAATGGCAATCCTCTCCAACAAAAAAAGCAACTAACCTAAAATAAAGAGGTTATTTGTATCATTTTCTCCTAAACATCTGCATAATCTAAGGAACTTAAACAATAACCAACCTTCCACTATAGAAACAGATGCAACTGTTCCACTCCCAAAATCCCCATCCTAACCCATTCTAAAGATAAGTCAGTCTACAGGTCACAATTATTCAAGATCATGAACCGGCCAACCAGGAGCAACACGAATTGTCCCACAATTTACTTGGTAATAAAACATAAACTCATAACCAGAGAGAGTAAGTGAACTGCAATTACTTTGAATCATCAAGCAAAAAGATAGGCTAAAAGGAAGACATACAAGAAGTGCCCGAGCTGATGACTATTTATTATTCTCATATTTAACTTACATTACATTTATACTTTTAAAATATTTTATGCTTAAGCCAACTCTATATTTGAAAAACACAAAGCTCTGTAAAGAACTAGAGAATTTCCATAATAAGGTAGTTTATTTCTGACATCACCACATTCTCCAACTTTTGACCCACTTCAACCTCGGTGACAACGCTTAAAGGAAGGAGCTGATCATTTCCCTTTCTTCTTTCTGAGCAGCCAGGCAGTTTGAAGCTTCCCAGGCACAAGGAGTTATTTCGGGACCCATAGGATTTACAACAATAATGGTTTGAGGAACCCACAGCACTTAGGCTCATTCGGTCTTTTTCCCTGTTCTTAGCAGTTTAAAAATAAGCAAGAAAATGATTCTTCAATTTGGCAGACCAATTTCAGGGAGGCGTCTTTCCACAGTGCATGCTAATCACAGAGTTGCGAGGGCCACAGAGAACAGAGCTCTCCACCCAAACAGCTCTTTTCTGATCCTCTGCTTTGATGCCAAACAGATCTGAGCCTTTTCCTTTTTCCTTCTTATTTTACCTCTTCCTGTCTTCCACCTTCCTTGCCTTTCTCCCTTGCCCTCTTCTCTCTTTCCCCTCCCCCCACCCTCTCTCTCTCTCTCTCTCTCTCTCACACACACACACACACACACACACACACACACACACACCCTGCTTAACATCAGTTAAGTTCTAATAAAACTCTACAATTCTGTAGATGGTAATGACTGGTATTTTTGTTCCAATTTTTATTTAATGCATCTCTGCAAATTCAGCTATTAATGATCATAAATCTACAGCCCATCAAAAGAAAAAGAAAAACGCTACATGTCAAAAACAGAACACTAAGTTTAAACTTTGAAGATGCACTTACTGCTTTCGAGGCAGGTGTGCTTTTGAGAGCTCTGTTAAGTTATTTCACCATCTCTAAGGACTTCAGTTCCTACAAAAGAAAGACTGCGGCCTGGGGCCCTTGGGGTTTTGTTTGTTTTGGGGGGTTTCGGTTTTTTTCCCTTCAATTCTTTGAAAGCAGAATGGATTTTGCTTTGTGAGTAGAATCAAAGTGACACCAGAGAGCCTGTTTTCAGGGCTGATGTCCCTCTTCGTCTGCAGTCTCATTAGTAAGCTGCTTGTCTTGGGGCACATCTATTTAGAAAACGTCTGCGTGGCACAAAGCGAAGGAAAAGCTTCCCAAACCTGCTCTGAAAGGTCAGCAAAGGAATCTGTGGTCACTTGACCATCACAGGGCAGTCAGGAACGTCCAAATTAAAGAAACGAATAAAAACACAATCCCAATACCGGTTAAGAGAGGAGAAAGGGTCGTTAAGAGCACAGCCTAACTGGGCCACTGTTGGCTGGGAGGCCTTCCGCAGGCAAACTCACCTCCCTAGACCTCCACTTCCCACCTGTCACACAAGACATCAGACAGGCCTCTCTCTGAGGTTCCTTCCAGCCCTAACAAGTTAGCCTAGTTTTGTTGAGGAAACTCCGATTTATGGACAACATCCAAGTATTTACTCAGGTGCTCTCAAATGGCACCAAGAGAGAAATATATGTGGTCAGTGCTTCAACAAGCTCTCTCTCTACATAACTGCTAAAGTTGGTATCTCTGATTAGGAATACACGAAACAGAATTCTTTGAAATGTGCTTCACCTGAAGAGAAAGGCATCATTACAATGGCATCATCCCTGCGATTTTACATCCAAAACAGAGAGTAAACATTGGGTATCAAAAGCTTTTGACATCAGGACCGAGTATCTTTTATCGATTCTCTAATGTTTGGAGGAGAGAAAGGGTAACAGTGCTTTTTGAAATTGTTGCTTTTCTCTGAGCCTCATTTCTTGAATCACATAAAAAAATATTTTTGATAGAGAGCAAGATGGCTGCTATGGGGGTGGGGGAGGTTGAAAGTGGAGGGATTGAGCAAAAAGGAAAAAGGACTCATGGGCATGGACAACAGTGTGGTGATGGGGATGAAGGAGTATAAGGGGGCTAAATGGGAATGGAAAAAAATGCAATAAGAAAATTTTAAAAATATTTTTAATGTCTACTTTCAATTTATTCAAATTGCATGCAAACATTTTTGCAGCGCTCCTGCGTGTGAATCAAAGTATTCACTGAGCAACTACTATACGCCTAGGACACAAATGGGGACCATAGCATTTCAACACAGACTATTAAAAGATCATGCTAATTCTGAATTTTGTGATAGAATGGCTTATTAAAAAAATCACAAAAAAAGGCAGAGTCCAATCAGCTTTTTCAGTCACATTTTATATAATTCCAATTTGTGTCAATGAGGATAAAAAGTCATTTAAAGTGTTTGGCCAAAAATATGTAGTGAGTAGAACTGGCTTCAGATAATATAAGTTATTCAGAGAAATATGCTTTGTCTTCACAATTTTTTGACTTTTCTATAAGCAGATAACGTGAAGAAAAATACAAAGATATGAGGAGGCAATTTCACCCATATGAAAAACAAGAAAATATATTTGGTATCCAAATACCAGATGGAGAGGAGGGAGAGAGAAGAGAGTGGGAGCTTAACAAGTTATTAGAGAAAGTGCTCGATGAGACCAAACCTTGAAAGCTATACATGCTTGATAAGTGAAACAACACAGTAATTCTGGTTGAAAACCCCAAGTGCTGCAAGTGTTAAAAGTTAACATTTACAAAAAGAACTGGGATGCTCAAATATAGTCACAATTCTATAACATTAATGGTAACATATCCTTTATTTCACTGAACTAAAAAGAGAAGCCAACAGTGAATAACATTAAAAAAAATACATACTCGCACAGTACAGTAGCATCCCACTTATCGAGAGACCACTGTTCTGACAAACCCACCATTGAAAATATGGCCAGTAAGTCACAACGGTCTCTGACCAGACAGCATCGCTCCCAGGGTTGGGGCTCAAGACCTCATTCTAAACTTCCCGTTGATACGGTGGTCATAAATTGGATTGCCCAGGGCTTCCACACAAGCTAACAAATTAGAAACACCAAACCAGAGAGTGCTGGGCACTACCGGAGGCAGGCAGAGCTACACAGGTGAAAAGGAAAAGCTCCCAGCCTACAGCACTAGCAGAGTAAGAGGCAGGCGGTGGAGACCCACTCCGCACCAAAGCGGAGACCCTCATGCACCTCCACGGCCACCAGGCCATCGCTAGGTTAACACAAGGTTCAGTGACTATTTGTGGTGACACCATGGTGTCAAGACAAGATTTAACTGTGCTCCGAGGACTGAGCAGAGATGCTGCACAGTGTCTTACAGAGAGTGTGGGACTAAGTCCCAAAAAGTGCATTCAAACCCCATCTGTACCATTACTATCTCATGGCTCCAAGCAAGTCACTAATCTTTCCCAGACTGCTTTCTCACCACAAAAGAAGGCAAGGCCACCTGTCCTGCCCGTCTAACAGGACTGTTGTAACAGTGACATGAGACCATACATGTGTGACTACTGGGTAAAGCAAGACCTGCAAGCAAGACTCTATCTGCAGAGTATACTTTAGAAAGGTTTTCTATAAATAGAAAAATTTTTGAAATTTAAAAAAATTTTTAAAGATGAACGAGGCCAGCTTCTATTATATGGAAATGCAAATAAATAAAAAGGCATATTCCTCTAATGTTTTCTTTTTTTTTTAAAGATTTTATTTATTTATTTTTAGACAGAGGGGAAGGGAAGGAGAGAGGGAGAGAAATATCAATGTGTGGGTGCCTTTCGCATGCCCCCTACTGGGGATCTGGCCCGCAACCCAGGCATGTGGCCTGACTGGGAATCAAACTGGCGACCCTTCGGTTCGCAGCCTATGCTCAATCCACCAAGCTACACCAGCCAGGGCTATTCCTCTAACATTTTCTATAAACTAATATGATCACAATTTAGAAAAGTATCCCTAACCAATCATCATGTTTTCAAATAACTTTTTGTTTAAAAAAAACCACACAGCTTTTCTTCCAGTTTAGACAGGATCTCTGATACACACAGGCTAGAGTCCAACAACGTACAAGCAAAAGTTAAATGGACTGAACTTGTCAACTAATTTTTCTCCTCTGGGGAATAAAGAGTAGATTAGTAAGCAAAATGACAGAGAAATCTCCAGAATTAGGCAGAAATTCGACAGACAATGCTATTCACAAGCCTTCCCTTGGGCCGGTTAGCAGGTGCAAGCTGTCCTCCGAGTGCACTAGCGAGGCTCCGCACCACTGTGCTCCAGCAGGGAGCAAGGCAGTGCTGGAAATCGCTCAGTCCTGCCTGCTCATTTCCTGGCATCCCCTTTACCCACTGACATGGTCCTGGGCTGGGAGTGCAGAGAGGAACCTGGACGAGGACAGACATGGTGAATGAGTGCCTAACAGGGAGTTATAAAACCACTTTGGGTCAGAACTGACCTTTTCTGTCTCATAAAATTTAAAAGGAGAAAAAATTAAAAGTATCACATGCACACATTCAGTAAAGGTAAGTATTTTCACAAGGCTTTTGTTTAGTTTATACGCAGCAGGTCCTCAAATAACCTCGTTTCATTCAGTGTCATTTCGTTACAATGTTGATGAGAAAAAAAAAAAAATCAATTCCTGGCCAGGGCCGCTGTCTGTGTGCAGTTTGCACGCTCTCCCTGGTCCTCCCTGCTCTGCGTGGGTTTCCTCCCACACCCCAGCATCGTGCCGCACCGGCAGTGAACTGGACGGAGTGCCAGCCTTACCCCAGTCTGAGTGAGGGTGCGTGTGTGCGCACATCCTGCCCGGCACAGCTGCCTGCCTTGCTCCCTGAGCTGCTGGGACTGGCTCCAACCACCACGACCCTGTCCTGGATCAGCGGGTTAGAAAATCATTCTCTTCCTTGTTTTTATCCATACTTCTTAAATGTATGTAGCGCTCACATGTCGATGTTTAATATTAAAAGAGTTTGGGGTCTTTATTAAAAGTTTGGTGATGTATTTTTGTGAACAGAAATATGCCATCGGTACTGAACTCTTGTTTATTTCAATTAGCCTATGGTAAAATTGGTTCTCTTATACGTCATTTGCTTAAAGTCGCAGTTTCCAAGAATCTATCCATGATGTTAAATGAGGACTTACTGTGTGTGTGTGTAAGTGTGTGTATGTGTGTATAAGTGTGTGTGCATGCATCTTGTGTAGGAACAAATGTGGTATATTTATTAATCTGGACCCAAGCAAACTTTTGAAAGTCACTGACTTAAACAAACTAAATACAATTAAACTTCCTGGGCACTGTAAAACCCAAACCATTCACACCCCAATCCGCTCCAGAAGATTCTTTCTCCCATTCCAAACAAGCATTTGTTGTAAAAAAAAAAAAACACCCTATCTCAACTTTCTTGTAAACTAAAGGAAAATTTACTAATTGGATTTTTGTTCAAATCTTTATTAGAGTTGAAACCTAATCTTCAAAAGACAGTTACATAATCTTCCCCTGGCTGCGGGACATGAGAACCCAGATGATGGCATCAGCTCACACAGTCCCAGTGTAGAGGACGTGATCCACGGGTCTGCCGATCCCAAAGGAAGTTGTAGAGGAGAAACCCCAACCTCTCCAGCTTCGTAAAGTGTCCGTAGCGCACAAGAACAGCACAGATGCAACCAGGTGTCTCAACAGAGCGACAGTCAGGCATTCATACTCAAGGACAAAAATCGGGCTTGGAAAACCAGCAAGGGAAAAAAGTAGTTAAAAGATCATTTATAGTAGGGAAAGAGTGTGTTGATTAACTCTGTAGTAAAATTAACTTAAAGTAACAATCAAAGTTCTTTTTCCAGGAAGTCAAAGCACTCTCTGTACTTTCTATGGGTGAAAAAATTATGTAAATAAATAACTACCAGTCAAGATAACCACAGCAACCATGCCAAGTACCAGCCACAACCACCCACGAAGAAAAACTCTCAAATTGTCTTTTGTGTGCTTTGTAAAAGAATCTCAAACCAATCCAGACTTAAGCAACACACACCTGTTCAGGTAAGAATTCTGGTTTATCTCCAAATGTAATCCTGAAACACCAGATACCCAGTTTCTACTTTAGCTGAGGTGTTTAGAATTACAAAGTGAAAGAGAACCTTCGGGAATAGAGGCAAGGGAACTGTACCAACAATAAATATATTTATTCTCACTCTCTCTTTTAAATTTTACTCAAAAGACAAAAATCAAGTGATACAGTTCATGAAAACCTCAACTGCTTGTGGCTTTCGGTTATAAATGGGCTTTTCTTAGAGAAAGATAAATTTATATGGAACCCAAATCTGACAATTTACTTGTACCACTAAAAATTCCATTATTTTAACCAGTTAATAAATTAGTTTTTATCCTTGCCCCATGCCTTTTCCAACCATGTGCAGAAACTTTATTTAGCTATGTCTTAAAAACAAACAGGTCTAACTTATTACAAGTACACAATTAGTTGTATAAGCAGCATATTCAGAAACTTGACTCCCAGGAGACTACCATAACTTTACTGAGTTAGGAGAGAGGGTCAGAAAACTGTTAGCCAAGGGAAGGCAGACTAGAGAAGCCTGGAGATTTGTGATCTCTTCTCCCCTAGGACTTACCCCTCCTCTTCCTCCAGTTGATTGCCACCTTCTTCCATTACCTTCCATTCTTCGCTGCCTGTAACATAGCTTTTTTCTAGAACAGGAGGCCATGAAAATGGCAGGGTGGTGGTCACCCTCCAATCCACCACCCTTAATGAGCGCCTGCTCTAGGGAAGGCTCTCTGGGCTGGGTCGCTCCCAGTTCAAGCCATTTTCACCTTCCATTAGAGAGAGGTTTGCTCCTCCCGGTGGCTTTCTCGAGGTGTGGCTTTATATAAAGTCTACTAAACATTAGGAGCTTGCAGAACACAAGAACCCACAACATGCACCTGGATCCTGGGAATGAATCTAGTAAATGGTGGTACCAGCGAGGGGAGCACAGCTGGGAACCCCACCTAACAAGCCCTGCCCCTGGGGAGATAGCCACAGACCACCGCTCAGCTAGCGAGCACTCGCCACGTATCCTACGTGTTTAAACGGTCACAATTATGATGCTTCTGGCAGAGTGATGGGTTCTAGAGAGAGCTAAGTAAATGGCTATTGGTTTAATGTCTCTGATGACTAGTCAGCCATAAATGACAGAAAACACTCTGCAATGCTGAGTTTAAAGGCACAGAGGTTCTGTAAGGGCTGAAGAGGGGCAGGTGGCAGAGACATCAATGCAGCCAGCTTGTGGCTCCCCCAGCCTCACACATCTCATAAATAAACAATATGTGTGTGGATTTTACGTAAGTTTTCCAATCGCATTTATTAAAACAGTGATCACCATAAATATCATCTTTAATTAGGAAGATTAGAAATGCCAGGTGAAAACTACCCACATTTCATAAAGCTAGAAAAAAAGTTACTATATTTTTTAATATTACATATGCTGTTGCTACAGGAACAATTATTAAAACCTGTGACTTCCCTTAATAAAGGCAGCCTAACATGAAAATCTGTTACGAAAATTTCATAACTGCTTTTCCAGGTGCCTATGTAATCGTTTCACCCAGCCTTTGGTCTCTTCTCCACAACCACGACCTAGCAAGGTCAGGGTCCCTGATGCTCCAACCCATTCTGTGAGCCATAACCAGAGCAGCTTTCCTTCAACATCGCCTTGGTGTGCTTTCGCACAACAAATATTTACCTCCTCTCTGCAAAGTGCAAGACACTGGGTAAGACACAAGCTACATGTCAAAAAACAAACAAACAAACAAACGGTGTGAGAAGGAAGTGAGGTGTGAAAGGAAGCACATTCCCACACAGTGTCACAGCAGAACATCTGCCCTAGAACCAGAAGTTGCTGAGTCCAAGACCCCAAAATGCCTGAAATGCTTTCAATGTCACCATCTCTCTTCCTGAAGCATGACACCTGGTTCCCTGCCTCATCCCACCTCCATTTCCCTGCCCAGTGTTCAGTTCTCCCTGATGATCTAACCCTTCCTTACTCATCAACCGACTACTGTTTTTACTGAATAATTGTGGTACCCAGACAGCATGTTAAACAAGTTAATGAATGTCATGTGTCATTAAGAGTGTCTAGCCATGGCAAGTACTCGTTAAGTGTTAGCTACTGTTAATGCGCATGGGTGAGTTGACTGGCTTTGACATGACTTTCAGTTTACTCTAATCATTTCAAGATTTCACATAAAAAGTGAAGTGGAAACTATGTAAAGGAAGTGATAGCTTCCACTTGGGTTGCCTAAAAGCACTTACTTCTGTACGGAAAAGTTTACAGAATAGTGTATTCTATATTACAAAAAAGACATTGCTCATGCCATTGATTACTGGTAGTGAGGAGACCGCCATTCCCACAGACAGTTCCATCAAACAAAACTGGATACAACTTGTAGGCTGACAGAGTATCTGTAAAATACATACTCATTTATTCAATAAAGAAGCTGTACCTGCTACCCATATGTATGATGCATAGGTATTATCCCATTTTACAGAAATTAAAACTAGAGCTGAAGCAGATTGTGACTTGTTCCAGGTCACACAATTAGCAAGTGACAGAAGCACAACGTCCAGATTTCCTGGCCTAGTGCTCTTTGCGGCGTTCATTCTCTCTTTCAACTAAAACTTGCTGCACATCTGCCACGGGCCAGGCTTGGGACAACATCGGTTATCGAAGCGTACAAAGAATCTCTCCTGTCTCAGACGTGACATTCTAGTTTGAGGAGACAGGCAGCACCAAAAATAAATACATAATGTATACAGTATATGAAGTATGTGCCATAATATACATATTTATATAGTAGAGTGCTTTGGGGCAAAATTGAGATAGGGACAGGAAGGTCGGGGTGAGGGTAAGATGTGACCATTTTAAATAGGGTCACTGAGATGGCTTTCGAGCAAAGATCTGAAAGAAGTAAGACAGGGAAGGAACATGTGCGCAGCCGGGATTCTGGGTGGAGGGAAGGTCAAGTTGCCAGGCGTATTCTAGAAGCAGCAAAGAGACTGAGAGGACAGGGAGAAGAAAGCAGAAGTGGTAAGGCGAGGGAAGCAATCGGGTGACAGAGGCAGATCAGGTGGGACCTTGTACATCGCAGTAAAGATTTTAGTATTTGAACTGTCTGAAAAGGAAAGCCAGTGAAGGGTTTTAGGCAATGAAGTTACACAACATGACTTATGTTTGATGTTTTACTGATGTTTCATGTTTACTGTTTTACAGGATTACTGAGGCTCCTGTGTCAAGTTTAGCCTGATTTGTAGTGGGCCTGGGGTGGGGGGTGGGGAAGGGAGGGGGAGGGCAAAGGATAAAGCAGGGAAACTGGTTAAGACAAGACTGCAGTAGCAGGAGCTGCCTCTCCCTATCAGGCATAGCATCATCCAACCCATCCTTATCTCTCTTCACTTAGCTTTACTAATGGTCAGAACAGTCACAGTCAAATATTTCTACAAAGTCCTTGCTACATGCACAGTTTAAGTGGAGCAACAGGAAAAAACAGACCGCCACCAAAATTATGGGCCTGCCCTGGCAGGTGCGGCTCAATTAATTGGAGCGTCAATTCCCACTCAGGGCACATAACCTAGGTTATGGGTTCGTCCCCCATCGGGGCATGTATGAGAAGGCAACCAATTTATGTTTCTCTCTCTCCCCCTCCCTTCTTCTCTAAAAGCAATGAAAAAAATGTCCTTGGGTGAGGATAAAAAAAAATTATGTGCCCACGGACTTTCTTTTGCTACACTCAAAAAGTTCAGAGTGGGAAGCACTCATAAGATTACATTCATCAGTATAATCAACAAAGTAAGCACACGGTGCTACCTAGAACCCACAGGCTTTAAGCAAATTCAGAGAATATTTGTTTGGCCCATTGGCCTGTGCAAACAGCACTATTAACAGTGTCCCAAATGAGTTATGTTCACCCAGTCAGCAACCATTTATTGAGCACTTAGCCTGGGGGATAAAAAAAGATAAATAAGACTTGGTCTCTGTCCTAGAAAAGGTTACAGTCTAGCTAAAGACACAGACAAGTAAACAAACAAGTATAATCCAGTGTATAATAAAAGCAATTACTGAGGTATGTAGAAGGTAGAGAAATAACATAGAGCAGGGAGTAATCAGCTCTGCCCTTAGGGGTTAGGGAAGACTTCAGAGCTTTGCAGGGAGTCTAGAAGGTTAAACAGGAAGTCAACAGGCAGAGAAGGGAACTGGAGCATCCTGTCACAGGGAATGCAAAAGGCAGCGGATGGGAAATGGAAAGTTCTGGAGTTGTGAAAGAGCAATGGGTCTGTTTGTTATTTCTAGAGTTAAAAAGGAGAGGGGACTGGAGTCTGATGGGGCAGGGTTTCATGCAATGTTAAGTGATAAGGGCTTCATTCTGTAGGCAACAGGGCGCCACAGAAGATTGACCCAATTACAGGATTTGTGTTTTAGGAACAGGGCTGTGATTGCAATGTGGACTCAAGGACGGCTCCAAGGAGGACAAGAGTGAAGATAGCAAGAGAGAGAGAGAAGAGTATTTGGAAGGTATACGCTGAGGAGGGCCTGAACTACGGTTCCATGGACAACCCTGTGCAGACACAACAGACCTTGAGCAGATAAAACTGACAAGACTTAAGTGTTTCATAGAAAGTATTGTAGTTTATGCCCTGGCTGGTGTGGCTCGGGGGGTCGGGTATCATCCACCAAACCGAAAGGTTGCCAGTTTGATTCCCTGGTCAGGGCACATGCCTGGGTTGCAGGCCAGGCTGCGGTTGGGGGCGTGCAAGAGGCAAACAATGGATGTTTCTTCCCCCCTCTTTCTCCCCACCTTCCCCTCTCTTTAAAAATAAATAAAACCTTGAAAAAAAAAAAAGAAAATATTGTACTTTAAAAAACTTTGATAGAAAACATTATAGTTAAACCCAAAACCCTTGAAATTACATGGAAGTATAAGTGTAACAGATACAACAGCTGCAAGAGACTTATGAAAATTAATCCTAATTAATATACAGGGATTTTTAAATTATTTTTAAAAAGAACAATTTCAAAAACGTCTCCAAAACCCAGAGCAGACACTGCCATACAAACGAACAGGTGACTCACTTCTCAAACTAAGCTCTGACAGTACGCCCCTTCTTTTATCTCTCTCCGACATTTTAGTAATCTACGTCTAATTCTCAAACCAAATCCACAAACTTCTTAAAATAAGTAAATGAGTATTACATGAAACATCATTTCAAGAGAACTTCACCAATTTAATAACAAATTAAATCATTTTTGCAACAAAACGAGGCAGTGAGATAAAGATTGCCAACCTAAACAGGAAAAATAATCAAAGGCCGAAAGAGCGGTCTCAACGAGCCAGGTAAACTATTAAGTGGCACCCACTGCGGGTCCCCTTCACAGAAGGGCAGCTGCAGGAGAAAGGATGCAGAAAACATTACATTCATCGCACGAGAATACTCTTCTTCACCTCGTGTATGAAGACAGACTCCACTTAGCTATTTTTCCAACGTATGTAGTAACCCTCAAAATAAATATTGCTTATTTATGTAGTTTTACTCTCAACTTTGGGGTGCTGCCTTGACATTATTTACCAATATTTGGTAGGTATTTTTAATGCTATGAAGAAAGTGTTCTTAATTCCCATAATTTGAAAGAATTTTATGGTAAAAATGAATCCCAGCTATTTACAAAGAAGCAGGATGCCGACCTTGCTGTGTTGGGTCTTCCACACCATTTTTCTCCATTGTCATAGCTGAAGTCATTGCTAATCTAATTATGCACATGGATCCTGTTTTCTGCAACAATTTTATTAGGGAGGACATTGGAATGAAGTTACTTTAAACATAACCAAATCCCACCTTCAATAATTGATTATCTTGTGTATGGATTATCCATTACCCTTGATCCCTAGTAAGGCCGTTCTGGCCATTTCTGTAGTCTGTGGGAAGGGTAGGAACTGAAATTCAAATGACTCAAATTTGGTAATGTGACAAATATATATGATAAAGTCCAGAAGAAGAGCATGAAAGCATTGTTTAAACCGAGGCTTTGCATGTCAATTACCCTCTCTATCTGCTGACCTGTCAATACTGCAACCATCAATCACGCCTCTGCCCAGCTGAACACAGGGCTGAGAATACAACGAACGCTCTGCCCAATGGGAGGATGCTCCATTATTATGCCACCTCTTCTGGTTTTGGTTAACAAGAGAGGGGAAGTGAGAAAGATAGGGGGAGCACAGAACAAATACTATTAGCCACCAGTTTCCCTTGAAAACCTTCCCCAATGTTAAAAAAAAAAAGCAGGAGCTGCTTCAATATTGTTTAAACCAATGCTAACAGCCAAAATACCATGCAAAACAGGAAAATGCTCCAGCTAGTATGTCTTTACCTCAACCTTCTCATCTTAAGCCATTCATTTTTGCCGTTTTCCACAATTATCCTCCACTTTTTTCTTTACTTCCCCCTTAAATGTCCTCTCCATTAGAATATGGACTCCATTACTTCAGAGTGTGTACGCTCTTCTCTGTGTCCCACACACAGTTCTCAGGACTCTGCTCTCACAACTCCACACAAAAAGCTACTGTTGTCTCATCTACAACTGACCTCTGCTTTTTTACTACACAGGCACCTAACAAAATAGCTCATGATTCACTAAATTTAACACCCAAGAGGATACATATTCCCACACTTGATTTTTATGGCTAACTAAGTCAAAACATCATCTGCTATTATAGTGGGTCATGTCACACTAAGAATATAGGAACTGATCATTGCTGTTTACCCAGTTCATTTTTACCTTCTTGAGCACAAATGTCAATGTAAGAGAGTTTTGAAACTTGCCATGTGCTGGAATGAAAGAAAACAGACAGGTGTTTACTTGTAATTGCTTTGACACATCAGTATGTATCTTCTAGTGTTGTGCCGTGTATAACGCACACCCACACCTTCAGTGCTGCCCATGTATAATGCACGCTCTTAGTACTACCCATGTACAATACGCGTCCTTACTCTTCCCTCAAAAATTTGGGCAAAAAGTATGCATTATTCATGGCAAAATACGGTACTTTTGAGGCTCAGGAAAAGTAGTATAATTGGAAAGATGCCTGTGAGTAGCATGTTAGTCTTATAAAAAGTTTCTCCAAAGAAGTCTCTAGAACTGTAATTTTATCCTTAGCTTCTTGAGTACAAGTGACAACATTAAACTGTAAAGCTATAAGGCGTGTGTACTAACTACCCATAAGGGTAATCCCCTAAACACTTTATGTTGAGGTTTTTGATGAGCAATCCAGCATGGAGAGTCACTATAAAAAGAACTTCTTTGGTTTTAACAAAACTTGAAAGAACTGTTTCATAAAATGATTGTAAATCTTACACAACATACCACCCACACTGACAGCAGAGATTCCGTGGGCTAATTGTGCAAAGCAATGTGACCTGGACCCAGTGGGAGAGAGCAGGCAAGCGCTCTGGCCTTGCAGCAGCTGCTGGACGGCAGGGTGGGAGGGAGGGAGGGAGAAAGAACTCGTTGCTGCGGGGGTGGGAGAGGGGAGACCAACTGCTGCAGTGAGGTCGACTTGTTAAACTACACTGTCCTTCCTCTAGTTGTCACTGCTTGATGGTAGTGTGTGGGGGGGAGGGGAGGAGGGAAAGCAGGTTTTCAGAAACCTATATGAATCGAACAATGTTTCTATGATGTACAGGGGTGGCGAGTAGGCTGAAAGGAAAGTGGGTTCAGATGCGTGCGGTCTATGCAGATACAGAAGAAAGGCTACTACACAATTCCCATCAGATCAATGTGTCTTCAACGCATATTCACTTGCAACCAAATGCTAATATGGCCATTGGGCATTCTGAGCCCTGGCTGCTAATTCTTGCTAGAGTTTTAGCTCATTTGATGCTAAGACAAAACTCCAATCGTGCATACTTTTTCTGAAAGATTTTTCCTCTTTTGATCTGCAAGTATAAACAAATGTCATTTCTGTATTTCTCCAAAGGAAAGAATTATGCGGAATAAACACCAACTGTTACAACAGGCCTCTGAGGCAGTATGTCAGAGTTGGGAGTCAATTTTCTTTTGTGAGACAAACGTGAAAATAGAATACAGTATCATGAATGTGAATCTATAGGCAGGTTTTTTTTAACAATTTCCCCCAACTCCATACCTCAAAAATGATAATATTATCTGCCCAATAATTTCTAAGGACCTCATAAATTTACACACTGTATTATGCTTCCATTTCTCCTCATGTGGCTGCTGTGTCCCCTGTTACACTAAGGGAGAAAAGGAATAATCTTTTATATTATTGCATAAACAAGTCCTCCCTTCCCTTTACAAGTCACCCCTGTTCCTTACAACGACTTCTTTATTTTTCGCAAGTCAACTGTACAATATTTGTTTCATGTCCCAACTAAAATGAACACATGCAAATTCACAGTCTCTGCCCCATTAATGTTAACTGAGATAAAGCATCTATGATAGAAATCCCAAAGCCACATACTCATGTATACAATCTTCGACAAAACCTTGACAGGGGCTGATTTAAAACAAAACAAGTAATTAAAAAAAACCTTTGGCAATGTCCAAAGGAATCAAAACTATACCCTCTTGCAACCACAGCACTACTGTATCCGCCCTTCAAATGTGTTTGCTTCAAACAGTGTAACCCACCCATTTACCAAACCACAGCTTATGCCTGATTTAGAAAAGCAAAGTTCATGGACTTACTCAACTACACAACTCCAGATGGAAGGCACACATGTCTTGTCTACGCCTGGCAATTACACAGCATCTGAGCTGAGAACCTGCACTTTCAGGTTCAGGATCAGGCAGCCCACTGCTGACCGCCTCCCTTACACGATACACAACTGTCATCTTCAAGGAGCATTAACTAGTTGCCCTTGTACCACAGTTGAACGGACAAGAACAAATGACTTAGCACACATGGTCCAGGAAGTAGGGATGGGTTTGAGTCTCGGTCCATGGAGTATAATTACTGTACATATTTAACTTAGCTTATTCTCTCATATTCCGGCAGCTTTGTTTCCCCGGAGAAGGGAACGAGCGGGTCCCTGAAAGACTCCAGCACGGTTTCTTTAGGCACGGGGAAAACGTGAGGCACAGAGCAAACACAATCATGCGGAATGTCTGAACTAGGCTCCTTTGTAATACTTAAATAGCGCCCCCCTGCTGGGCTTTGCCACAGCACTCAATGGAGAAACCGTTTTAGAGCTTAACAATCCAGTCTATGGCAAACATTCTAAGAGGAAGAACGCCGATTCTAAATAGAAAATAGGGGTGTGTTAAGAAATACTGAAATATTTCCCTCTCTCCCGCCAGGACTGATATGTTTCCTCACTTGAAGACACAACATGCTAAACCTGAAAACAGAGACCAACATTGGTCTGAAAAGGAACTTGAAAGAAATCCAAAAACTCCTTTTGGCCAAACCCTTCCTTCGTGTGTTAATTTTCCTTGCTGCCAGACCAACACCTGTTTAATTCAAGCATTCATCTAATTCACCAGTCTTCTATGAAAAGATGCAAGGGGACTGTCCACGATTGCCGAAGTTTTCTCAGTGCACTGTTTCAGAAAAGAGCTCCATGTCCCACCCTCGAATTGTTGTAAGAGCAGAAGATGCCTTCTGCGATCATGGTTTGCCATTGAACTTTTCACCAGCCACAGGAGCATGCAGATCCGATGGGCTGAGAGAGTGTGCTGCGGAAGAATAAGAGCTACTTTATCCTCCGAAGGACACAACCTCAAGCTGAATCTAGTGGGAAGAGCCCTTTTATTTTAGATACGTAAACACATGGATGACAGTGAATCCCAATACAAAAACAACCAAAAACTCCTAATGAGGCCAAAGATCATGAAGGGCAATCAGTACTAGAAACAAAGAATTCTACATGGCAAACTTCTAAAAAAAACGTTTAAGTTCAAAAAGAGTCAAGTCACCTTTTCTGGGCTGGGTTCTGTATGTCCAGTTTTCATCATCCGCTTCCACCTGCCGCCCGCAAACCGAGAGCTCTCCGTCACTGCGAAACAGCCTCTTTGTCTGCCTGGACAAGGAGGAGAAATTTATCCAACTTACGGCACGTGAGAGAGAGCCCGAATTTGACTTGAGTCTGAAGGAACCTGAAGAGCCTTCCTTTTTCATCTTCTTTCACATCAAAATCCACTATAGACAAAGGACAGCCCAGCAAACAAAAAGCTTGTATTTTTAAATTGGTCCAGGTCCTCCCAACGAGCCTGCGACTTCCCACTTATTCAGACAATGTTGAGAGTCAGGCACAGCTTTATGCACACAATTACAAAGAAAAGGAAAATGAGGGGTTAAAAAAAACAAAAAGAATTTTTTTTTTTACTCCAGCCACATTGTGGTACTTGGTTTCTAGATCAGGGGTAGCCGTGGCCCTCCCACAAATAAAAATAAATAAAAGTACAATTTTAAAAATCAAGCAGGGTGTTCCTTTCAGGAATACTTGTCAGGACTTTGCGAAGAAGAGAACCAAGGCACTCCAACTCTCTGGTGTGCACCTAGCATCCCGACCTGTAATCCTACTCCTCTCCCAGGCATCTTTCCCAGCAAGGGCAGAGAGCCAGCCGTCTGTGGCAGACAGAAGGAACTCCTCAGCCTGGATAAAGAGATGCAGCGTCAACGCAGGTGCCCAGTTTCGAGTTCACCCGCACAGGTGACTTAGGAGAAATCAGAGTTCAGCTCACTAGCCGCAGCCCAGCGCAGAATCCTAAACCGCCCACTTGCCCTCTTTCCCTCTTTCCCTCTTTCCCAGCTGGGAGCCGCTCGGGATCCACAGGACTCCACAAACAATAAAACGGGCTGCGTGGCTATTGCTTGGATTACAGAGCCAGCACTCCCTGTGAAAGACGATAGGCTTGCCGGGGACTGGAGGCGCCTCATTGGAGACCGAAAACCCCGCCTCTGCACAGCCCGTACTTCAGTGGCAGCTCAAACTTCTGAACTCCAGCAAACCTACAGAAATGCAAGTCTGCACAGACTACAGACTTCGGGATGAAAACAACTTGATTGTTATCAGACCACGCTTCTGAAAGTGGGATTTTGAGAAGGGGTTTTCAAAGGATATATAGTGATAGGCGCATCCAGCCTCCCTAGGTGGATTCAGGAAAGTCACGATCTAAGGCAACATGCTTCCAAATCGGATGCAGTCTTACCTCACTCCCGGCTTTCGGCAAAGTTGGAAGGAATGCAGCCATTCTTGCACCTGTTGTGGCCTCTCCTGTCTTCCACCAGCAGCCAGTGTGGCGCTGACGGCCCCTTAGGCTTGCCCCCTGGCAGCCATCACCCTCAGGTCATTCCTCCCCACCTCTGAAAGGCCATCTTATCAGGGAGAACCATCACCTGAGAGCCATGCTAGTAGCAATGAGCTGCAGGCTCTGTCCCCAGACTCCTGTGTAAACCCTTAATCATGACAGGCAAAATGCCGACGGCCAGAGGCTGGGCCAGATCTGGGTGCCGCGTTTCATCCATGGCCAACATAATTTCACGGTCTGAGGAGTGTTAAAAAGTCCCTGCAACTTTCCATCACAGACACTTGAATTAGCATCCTCCCCACAAAATGTTCTTCAGGCCCTGGCAGGGTAGCTCAGTTGGTTAGAGCATTGTCCCACAACGCCAAGTGGCAGGTTCAATCCCCAGTCAGGGCACATACAAGAATCAACCAATGAACGCATATATAAGGGGAACAACAAATCCGTGTCTCTCTCCCTCCCAAATCAGTAACTACATTTTTTAAAATGTCATTCCGAGTAAGGCTAATAAGCAACAAGTAGAGAACTGGGTCACTTTCCTTAACCCAGAATTGAGCAAACATACTAAAACAAATTGCAATAAAAAAATAAACTTTGATGTAAAATTATGAAAGCAGGTTTTTGCGTCATACATCTAGAATTCGTTGAGATTTTATAAGAAAGGGGCTCTACAAGCTGAGGTTGGAACACTTGTAGAAAAACACAGAGCTGCTGCCAAGTGTTCCCGAGATGGACAGCTCACACTGTCCCGGGGACCACAATGGAAGACAGGCCCAGGACTGAAGCAAGAGGCCACAAAACAGTCCAGATAGCACAGATGAGGGCCCTTTTAGCTTTTAAACTAAAAGCTAAACTAAAAGCTAAAAGGGCCCTCAAGAGATGATGTTATTTAAACCCCTCAACTTACAGATGAGGAAATTCAGGCCCAGAGAAGGTATGTTACATACCCAAAGTCACACAGAGGAGTCAGCAATGGAACCAGGTCATGTCAGACACCACTGGGTTAAAAGTTTCACCACTCACCAGCAATGCCGCCTATATCACCAAACACTCTAGACCTGCTTCAGCTATTAAACTGGAATGATCTCTCTACTTTGATCCCTAGTAGGAGGGCAAAAACAGTATAAATTATATACAGCACCAGTGGCTAACATCAAAGTTCAAGCATCCAGTGTTCTTTCTGAATCAAAGACATATTTGAGAATCAAAACATAAAAAGCAAAAAAGAACCGTCATGCCAGAAAATACTCAACCCCATTGCTGCTCACCATTTCAGAGGTTTCTGGCAGCCTGGCATCCATGCTTGCATTCGCCAAGGATCCACAGAGCCCAAACCAGAAACACCGTTGTCTCCTTCTCGAGTCTGCATGCTGCAGCTCCACTTTTAATTTAGAAATATCTAAGCTCTGAAACGAACCTTGTGCTGTTCTTTGTACACAGTAAGTGCTGTGGAGTGCGCTTCCCAGCGCAGGCACACCGAAGTGCGCTCACGATCACACACAAGGGCGTAGACGCATTGGTGTCATTAGTGACCAGTGTGCTTTCCTCTGGGACCTCCTGTTCCTACACACGCCTGGGAAAGAGCTGAGGGACGGGCTAGAGGAAGAGTCACTGCCAAGCAGCTGGGAAGGATAACTGTCACTTCAGGGACTAGGCTCCTGACTCTCCCTCCGAGTAGGGATGGAGAGGATGCTGGGCTTCTGAAAAACTCACTGGATTTCCCATCATTCATTCGCAAGACCCATGGATGCATCTGCACAACAACCAGTTCTCCATCTACTAACTCTCCCACGTTTCTGTTATACCAGGCCACGATCACCAATTCCTTCACTTATGTAAAAGAAGGTCAGGTAATTAACCACTGTTCCAACTGGATCCGAGTCCCCATGTGACCAGACAGACTACAGTGGTTTAAATCAGCTTTGGAGGAAATGGAGATTTTAACTACCCATGTTAGAGCATATTCCAATTAGTTTCGAACATCGTTAAGTGGGCTCCTTAAAAAGCTATTAAAATTCATTCAAAAAACTGTATTTACTTGGCAACTAAAATGAACCACACATTTTAATTATCTGGACTACCAACCCGAGGGGCCCTCCCAGCAGCCAGGTCACGGCTAACCTGTGCAGTGCGTTTCGTGTATACTGTTACAGCTCATGGTTACAACAACCCTGCGGTGGAAAATCCTGATTTTTAGAATATAACCTATTTTTTTTCAAATACCTTCAGCTATAATCTTCAATGTAATGAAACATCTGACTTTAACCATGTTTCCCGTGGAAATCTACACTACAGCACACTTTCCGCAGACCTTCTGACCAGGCCCGCAGAACAGATTTTGCCCACATCCCTTACTGCGCAGTGCCTCCCCCTCCCTCTCTCTGTCAGGCTGTCAAATCTGAACTTCTACTGTCACATGGCAGGCCAGAAACCACTCCCTCCCTACCCCCTGCCACATGGGGGCTTCAGGCATTGGGAAATCAGACAAATAACCTTGTGTACATGACACGTTTAGTGGGAGCCGGGAGGGCTTGCGGAACGAAAGGCACAGCTTTACCAGTGGGGCTTGTTGCAGCGGCCTCCCGGCTGGCACCCTGTCCTTTGCCTTACAGGATGAAGCCCGAGGGTTGCAATGGCTGCAGGACCTATATACCAGCTTTATGATGAAGTTATTAGCACTTGAAGGTGGTGAGAAGCTTACACTTCTCTGCAGGACAAGAAATGGACCCATATTATTTCAGGAATGATTTAAGTAATACATTAAAGAAAAGTTAACTATAAGAACTGGGAGGCACCAGAACATATTACTAAGGGAAGTTCTAGAATCACCTTCTTTGGGAATTAATGAGTCAATACCCATTAACTAAAAGATTTATTTATGTTTCTACCAAGAGTCAAAGGGATAGATTGAACTCATTTGGAAGGTCTTTGCCAAAAGACACAATATTTCATGTTTTAATATATACCCATCCTTAAAAAAGGAGTTTAGCTGAAATGGAAGTTTTCGATTTAATAAAAACTGTTAAACATGACAGGACAGAGGATCAGACAAACCCTTCAGCCCACTCAGGCATGTAATTGGCCCACCTGCCATCTGTGTAAAATGCCAGCCAAGAATGGGAACCAATTTCAAGTGCCATCAGTTTTTTGGCCTCAAAGGCCACAAACGAACACTGTGGCTTTTAATTTCCATGTGTGCCTTTTCTGCCTGGACCCTCCCCCTTCAAATCTGGAAGGGAGAATGGGAGAAGCAAAACCCTGAAGTTAGAAACCAAAGAACAGTGCTCTACATACACTTCAGAGTTGGTGGGGCTGGCTGGCGTGCCTGGGAGTGGGGCCCACAGACAGAACACTTATGAACAGAGACAAAAGTGGGAAAAGAAAAAAACATATACCTACTGTATATGGTCAGAGGAGAGTCCCTCTAAATTGCGTCCTGTTCCAAGGCGGCCCTGCTTGGGCCGGAGCAGTGAAGTGTACACCCTATCCGGTTACCCTTGAATCACCCAGACGACCCACAGGGACCTTCAGCTTCTAGGACAGGGAGCAGTAGGTTTTCCAACTGTCATCTCTTATAAATAATTTAAGAGTTGATTTAAATGGAAATCCTTCTCTGAGATAATTTGTACATACTAATAATGAAAGCTTATTTCAACATCCAGAAGTAAACAGTTTGAGCCAGGCATTTAAAACTAAAAAAGGGAAAAAGAAGAGTATCTTTACCCTCAGGGCCACAGCAAGCCACCTCCCACAGTACACTAAATCCTACTTCCCCATCCACCGCCTACCCCCCAAGGAGTTAAACAACTGTAGACTCAAGACAGACACAGCCTATCACCTATTCAGAGCAGGGCCATTTGCAGGGTTCCCCTCCCTCACCTGCCACTGCTTCAATATTCAAAAGAAAGGAAACATGCCTTTTCACTAAGCTTCAGCACTGAGAGTCAGAGGAGGTCCCTTTCAATGGACTTCATAGCGGTGTTTCCCTAAATGGAAAGATGAAGTACAAACGTTTGTATTTATGGAGGATCCCCGGTTCACTCCCACCTTTCAGTGTCTTCATGTCTGAAAAGGACTCTGAACAGATCTGACACTCGAAGCCCTAGCCGCACTGTCCCCGTGGGATCACCGGATACGGGAGCAATATGGCAGCGTGCTACTGCTCTCATTCCCCAGGGCGGGCACGCTGGGAGGGGAGAAAGGCTGCCCCTGGTACAGAGGCCATCACAGACAGAGACCTTGGACTGTCAGAGGCTTAGTGAGTAGTTAATAATCAAGCATCCAAACTCGATCCCAACCTTTAATGAAAATGTGCCTGCCTATCCAAGGGGTTCAGTTGAGAAGGTCCCCTAAACTGAGCAATGACTTTCAGATTCTTCTGATATTACTCTCCAATTCAAAAAAAAATTACAAATTAAAAAAATAAAAGCTATCATTTAGAATTGAAGGGCAGATAAAGTATTTCCCAGACAAGGTAAAACTAAAGGAGCTCATCTTCACCAAACCCTTAGTATATGAAATGCTAAGGAGAATTATATAAGAAAAAGATCAAAACTATGAACATTAAAATGGCAATAAAATCACAACTACCAACAATTGAATCCAAATAACAAACTAAGCAAACAAGCAGGACAGAAACAGAATCATAGAGATTACATGGAGGGTTATCAGTTGCGGGGGAGGAGGAAAATGGGGGGCGGGGGGAAGGTACAAGGGTTAAGAAGTGCAAATCAGTAGGTACAGAACAGACAGGGGGATGTTAAGAACAGTATAAGAAAGGGAGAAGCCAAAGAACTTACATGCATAACCCATGGACATGAACTA
The DNA here is from genome assembly GCF_022682495.2 of Desmodus rotundus. Classification (NCBI taxonomy): domain Eukaryota; kingdom Metazoa; phylum Chordata; class Mammalia; order Chiroptera; family Phyllostomidae; genus Desmodus; species Desmodus rotundus. Next base: position 83,489,053 of record NC_071397.1, read on the forward strand.
AGGGTGGGGATTGCTGGAGGGAATGGGGGTGCTGGGTGGAAGGGGGCAAAGAGGAAAACCTCGGGACAAATGTCACAGCATAATCAATAAAAGATATTTAAAATAAAATAAATTTATTGGTGTCTCTCCTATGGCCTCTCCAGTGATCCTTAAAATTATTTTTTTCTACTTACCCACCAGTCCTTTGCAAACTTGGTTATGCACAAAATCGCAGGAGATCTTACTAAAATGCAGAGGCCAAGTCAGGTCTGTGGTAGGTCCCGCAATCCCAAAGTTCTCTAAGGGCCCGGCGACGCCAGGCCACAGGCCACCTTTGAATCAGCACAGTGCTGGACTGTTACACTCCCCAAGGACAGGGATCCCATCTTGTCACCTGCAATCCCTTACAGTACCTACCACACAATCAGCAGTGGGCAAATGTGGGTTGAAAGAGTTACCTCTTTCTTTTGATCTTAACATGTTTCTGGAAAAGGAGACACTTAGATTTTTATAGCAGTCATTTCTTTATTGCTAAATTCCAAAAGGGAAAAGTAAAATTTGTAAACTAAAAAAAATGTGTATTAAGTCTGCATTAAAAACCTAATCATAAAATTCCATTATTCATAGAGTTGTAGTGCTTTACTTTAGAAAGAGAAGAAAGAGGGATATTAACTGCTAAGCTGTATATTTTTTTTAAAAAAATTGTTAGGCCATCTTACACTGTTTCCATCCCCCAAACCCCGGAATCCAACGATCTAGCTCAGATCCGAGGGCAATCAACAGTGAACCAAAGTTAGGAGTGGCCCACATTCTACCTGGTCACCCACACAGACAGGCTGGGACCTCCTGGGTTCCACCATGTGAATTTAGTTGTTCTATGGCAATATTTCTTGCATTACTTTTTCCTGGCACATGTTTAAGACAAAAATTCTTTTAGTCAACCTTAAGTGATCTTCCTAAGGGTTTATTCTATATAGCTCTCTTTGAAACTATACTGACTATGGCTCTGTAGAGCACACCGAATACATGTTTTTCAACAGACACTGTATCAATTCAGCCAACCTTTATTGCACCACCATTCCATGCTAAACACGTTAAATATTGCTGATACCTTGAAGAAGCACAAATTGGTAGTTACAAAATAGTCACGTGGAAGTAAGTAAAGCATAGAAAAATACGGTCAATAATGTTGTGATAACTGTATGGTGCCAGCGGGGGTGCTGGAAATACCTAGGGGAACACCATGCAAAGTATGTAATTCGCTAACCACTAAGCTGTACACCCGAAACCAATATACAAAATTTTTTAAAATTGCTGATACCTGCGGTGAGTACACTGAACCAGACAAATCATACATGTAAAGATATGAATAAACAGCCCTGGCTGGTGTGGCTCAGTTGGTTGGGCATCCCATAAACCAGAAAGCTGTGGGTTTGATCCCCAGTTGGGGCGCATGCAAGAGGCAACTGATTGATGTTTCTCTCTCACATTGATGTTTCTCTCCCTCTTTTTTTCCGTCCCTTCCCCTCTTTCTAGAATCAAGGAAAGAAAAAATATTTTTTTTAAAAAAGAAATGAGTGCAAGGGACATAAAGGAAAGAATAAACAAATGGGACCTCATCAAAATAAAAACCTTCTGCAAGGCTAAAGAAAATAGCACCAAATTACAAAGAGAACCAACAGTATGGGAAAACATATTTGCCAATGATACCTCAGACAAGGGCCTGATCTCCAAAATATATAAAGAACTCACACGACTGCACTCCAGGAAGACAAACAACCCAATTAAAAAATGGGCAAAGGACTTGAACAGACACTTCTCCAAGGAAGACATACAGAGGGCCCAGAGACATATGAAAAGATGCTCAGCATCACTAGCCATCAGAGAGATGCAAATTAAAACCACAATGAGGTACCATCTCACACCAGTCAGAGTGGCCAGCATAAACAAATCCACAGACAAATGTTGGAGAGGATGCGGAGAAAAGGGAACCCTAGTGCACTGTTGGTGGGAATGCAGACTGGTGAGGCCACTGTGGAAAACAATATGGAATTTCCTCAGAAAACTAAAAATGGAACTGCCCTTTGACCCAGCAATTCCGCTGCTGGGATTATACCCTAACAACCCTGAAACACCAATCCAAAAGAACCTGTGCACCCCAATGTTCATAGCAGCACAATTTACAATAGCCAAGTACTGGAAGGAACCTAAGTGCCCATCAGCAAACGAGTGGATCCAAAAACTATGGTATATTTACACAATGGAATTCTACACAGCAGAGAGAAAGAAGGAGCTTATACCCTTTGCAACAGCATGGATGGAACTGGAGAGCATTATGCTAAGTGAAACAAGCCAGGCGGTGAGGGACAAATACCATATGATCTCACCTTTAACTGGAACATAATCAACAAAAGAAAAAAGCAAACAAAATACAACCAGAGACATTGAGGTTGGGAACAGTCTAGCAGTGGCCAGGGGGGAGTGGGGTGGGGACAGTGGGAAGAGGGGATTGCAGGAACTATTATAAAGGACATATGGACAAAATGGGGGGGGGGGGATGGTGGGGGTGGGGGAGGGAGGTGGGTTCAGCTGGGGTGGGGGGGAGGGAAGGGGAGAAAAGGCATACAACTGTAATTGAATAACAATAAAAATTTAAAAAAAAAGAAATGAGTAAACAGAATTGGGCATAAAGTACTTAAAATGCATTTATTGGTGGTACCCAGTAGCCAAATTCAAGTATGTCCTCAAACAAGGAATGATAGATAGATAGATAGATAGATAGATAGATAGATAGAAAGAAAGAAAGAAAGAAAGAAAGAAAGAAAGAAAGAAAGAAAGAAAGAAAAAGAAAGAAAGGAAAGAATTGTTGCAATTCCCCCCAAGCATCCCTAGAAGGGGGAGAGCGCCCAGACAAAGGAATCAGTATACATCTATTGATCCAGGCAACCACCCAGGCAGGCTGATACTAAAGCACAAAAGACAGGACCCTGACCATGAGGAGTTTAAATTTTATTGTAGGACACAGATGTGCACAGAGCTATTTTTAAGGAAGTACAAAAAAGGAAAGAAAAGCATCAAGTAGGGACCTTCAGCCAATCCTCTGGGGTACTGGAGGGTTCTTCAGGGAGCGAAAACTCTAAGGTGAGCTTCCTAGAGTTCCGGGGAAGTCTGGCCAATCAATGGTGTCTTGGTAAACCAGCTTCCTGGGGTGGGGGTCAAGGTGAGGGAGGCCATGATTTCGTAGCATTTCCATGGTATAAAGACTCCCCACTGAGGCCAAATTGCAAGCTAGCAACAATTTCACAAGCAGCCTGCTGGAATCCTAAAATTTTAATAACTGGCTCTCATAGCCTAAACACACCGGCTCCAGTATACCACTGAATCGGGCCAACATGAAAATCTGGTAAAAACAATGGCCTGGTAGAAATTAATAGCTCCATAATCACTAACTTTGTTTAGTATTAGTAATGGGGGTGGGGAGGCACCTGTAAACATTATGGGTAAAGGGTATGGAGATGTGACTTTAGGGTCCACACAATTATTCTGTGTGGACCCTAAATGCATGTTATAAATGTCCTTTGTTAAGAGAGAGGCAGAGGGAGGCTTCAGACAGAAGAGGAAAAGCCAGCGTGATCAGAGAGACGGAGACTAGAGTGATGCGGCCTCAAGCCAAGGGATGCCGGCAGCCACCAGAGGCTGAGGGAGGCAAAGAACAGGGTCCCCCGCTGGAGTCTTGGGGGGAATGCAGTCCGCCAGCACCTTGATTTCAGACCTCTGGCCTCCAGATCTGTGAGAGGATAGATTTTCAATGTTTTAGGTGCCCAAGTTTGTGGTTGTTCTTTACACAATCATAGGAAATTAATGCAGGGGGACACCCAGGGGAGTTTGCAATCTGTTACACTTTTAAGCATTTCTGTTCATTTTGTAAGCATTCTTCTGAGATTTTTTTTTTTTTGTAATCTTAACATTTTTCCAAATTTCTAACTTCTTTTTAGGCATGTATTCAGTGTTGTTCATGAAAGCAAAAGCTGGAAAAACTTGGCCTAATCAGTGATTAGTGGAGCTGCCTAAATTGCCTACAATTGATGACACTGAAATATTTGACCAAAAAAGAAGGAAAAAACCTAATAAGGATCTGGAAGTACATACACCGAGTGTGAGTTGTTGACACTGAATTGGTGACTCGGTGAGACCTTATGCTCTCACTTTCGAACCATTTAGTTTCTGTCATTAGTATACCTTGCTTTCATAATAAGAAAAAAAAGCTTCAAAAGATTAATGGTTCTGCTTCATAAAAATCCAATTCTAAGCCCACTTCTGCTTTGGTTGTTTGGGGGAAAAAAATTTTTTATAATTTGGAAATTACTTTCAGCTCTCTCTCTCTCTCTTTCCCTCTTTCATGGAATTTCTTTATTAACAGTTTTAGATTTAAACAAAATCGATAGGAAGCTACAGATTTCCCGTATCCCTCTGTCCCCACACAGAAAAATCTTTTTAGTTTTGTGAGGTAGGTCATGACGTGATGAAAAGTGTACTTCATTTTTTCTTTTTGCCAAAGTGGCATTAATTTGAAAAGAAATTTTTAAATTATTGAGCAGCATATGGCGATAAATGCAATAAGTAATCTTTAGTTATTTCAAAATATTCTACCTCCTTAAGCTCAAAGTATCCCTTTTCCCAAGGGGCACAACTGAGTGAAAACTAATGAGAAATTTAAGCACAAAAAAGAAGTGAAGGGAAGAAAACTGAAAATTTTGGGAGCCAGTGAGCAAATTAGTCACGATGTCCAACCTGCTTCTAGATACACTGCCCAGCCAGATCGCGCCACCACCGCAGCTGGCTGGCAAGCGTCAAGTCAGAATGAAGAAAGCACAAACTTTCCTGTTAGTTTCTCACCTCTACCAAAAATCTTGTGACATGTACATTATCCTACATACTGTGTGGATGCAAACGCCGTGGATAAGGTGATCAAAGCACTTTTCTAAGGTCCCCAGGTTACAAAGTAGCACAGCTGAAATTTGAATGAAGGTCTGTCCAACTCTCCAAACTTGTCTGTGGTGACAGTCACAGACTTTGGTTTTGTCGCCTGGGCAACTGCAATCCCCTGGGAAATGGGCCACCATGCTTTCGGCTGTGCCCCATCAGAGCTGCCCTCTACAGGTTAGCTCACACCACACTCTAAGTCCCTCGGCCCCAAACTCCGCCTGCCCAAACACTTCTCATCTTCTTAACTTTTCATCGCCCTTCAAAACTACCAGGAGCTGTCTAGTTCAAATAAGCAAATGTTTACTGGAAACTCTATCATTTAACTATTGCTATGTAACAAGCCAACCCAAAATTCAGTGGCTTAAAACAACTCTGTGGGTGGTCTGGAGGTCAGCCAATTAAGGCTGGACCAGGCTCAGGGTTGCTCTCTTCTAAGGCAGCTGTCCCACCCTGCCCCAGGCTGAGGAACTTCCCAGGACATGGAACTTGCTTAAACTAGGGACAGTCCTGAGCACACCAGGGCGATTTCTAGGTTTCTCCTTCCCCATTCCCCCAGCACCAGCAGGCCAATGCAAGCTTATCTTCCTCATGGCAATGGCATAAAGGAGCAAAGCTCACCTGGACAGCTTCTTCTGCATTACAGCTACTAACGTTCCATTGGCCAAAGCAAGTCATGTGGTCATGCCCAACATGACTGGGGCGGGGCAGTATCTTCACTAAAGACCCCCAGGACTCCATTCCAGACCTCAGGAATTAGACTGTGTTGGCTGCCCCTGCCGCATGTTCCCCTAGCGCCCTGAACAGGGAGATGCTGCCCTTACCTTACCGCATTTGAAGCCACGCCATGTGCCATTGAAGATTGTAAACTGCCCAAGGGGAGAAACTGAGGCTTCTGACACAGTGTGCACAGTACCTGGCACACAGTAAGGACTAAAGCAATGCTCGGCCAGCTGAACCAGTCAACGATATGCCCTTCACCACCATAATCAATTCCCCTGTTAAAGGCACTCCAGTCTCTTCACTGAACTTTCTTTGATCTTCTCGCACACAAATTGCTGGATTACATGCAGGGGTCAGCAACCATTTTGGAAAGAGCCAGACGGTAAACACTTTAGGCTTTGCCAGCTCTATGGTCTCCAACCCAACTATTCAGTCTGCCACTGTGGCATAGAAGCAGCCAGACAGCATGCAAACAAATCAGGGTGGCTGGGTTTCCATAAAACTTTATTTACAAAACCAGGTGGTAGGCTGGTTGTATGTGGCCCGTAGACCACAGTTCACTGAGCCTGGCTTAGGAAGAGTAAACAGGGTGTGCAGAGTTGTGCACACCACACAGCACGGGCAGCTCAAACCAGCTTCCCAAAACGTGTCCCGAGGGGCACCTGTACAGAACACTGGACTGGGGTGGGGGAGGGCTGCGAACAATGCTCATTCTGGAATCCTACTTAGTACACACCTTTGGTGAGAAACCGGGAAATCCACATTTAAACAATCTTTCAGACAAGTCTTAGGTACACTAAGGTTTGAGAATCACTAGTTTCAACACCACTATACTACAATTTCAAGTAGATATGCAGAGTTCCTATCTCTACTCATAATTTCACTAAAAATGCAAACATTATATCCCAAGTATGTAACACCAAATGAATAATGATAGACTGGGATAATATACTGAAAATATTATCAGTGGATATTGCAAGCAGGGTATAACACTTATTTTATTTTTTATTTTGGCCTTTGTTTTTCCATAATGTGTATGCTAAGCCTACACCAAAATTTTTAGTCACTTAATGTCTAATTTTCATTCAGAATTATTTTAAACATACAGAAGAGAAATCATCACACCAAATAGTTAGCTTTTGGCTATATTTGCTTCAGTTTTTTAAAAATAAAATGTTACAGATAAACTTCCCTTCTGTCCCAGTCTCCCAGCGGTCACCCTTATTCTGAATTTGCTGCGCATCATTCCCAAACACCCCCGTCACTCTTCTCCCACACACCAGCGTGCTCATCGACAAGGCACAGCACTGTACTGTGTGTTCACGTATGTTCCCAAAGGTTTGATGGCCTAGCACTGCCCAAAAGGACGATGGGTCAGGAAAACCTACTTCATGCTGATTGTTGAAGCTCCAAAAACTTGGGCCCAAAGGAGATCTTGGAGATTACCTGTCCTGCACTTCCATTCCACGGACGGGGAAACAGAGCCCGAGAGGCTGGCTGGGCACTGCCCCTGCTGCTGGCTCTGCGGCCGCAGGAGCCACACCTCAGCACTCTACCCCGGAGTGGCCTAACAGGTACTCTGCACAATTTCTAGAAACTGTCAGGTCTAGGTCACTGGCAAAGTTAGGACCCAGAGCCATGCATGGTATGAAATGATGATGATGTGGGGCAACCGCACTGAAAATCCACAGGCCCTAAGAGAGATAAAGCCATTTCCCAGGATCACACATCTTCCCTGGAGCCTGAATCCCCCCGTCCTCACTGCTGCCTGGAATTGCCAGCATCATTTGTCCATAGGATAGACATGAGGCACATAAAAAACAGCCTCTGAGAGACTAACACGGCAAACAGATCTCTCAAAATACGTTGTTATCAACATTTTCACACTTGGGCTGGAAACAAGGCCCAGACAAGAGGAAATTAACTTTGTCAGATTTGCAATGTTAAGTGTAAAAGGTTAAGCTTAGAGCAGATGGCTCTATCGAAGTAAGAGCTTCGCCTCACCTACGTTCCTCTGAAACTTGTGTGTGAAATCCTGTCTCAGACCTGGGGCCATCCTCAAGTGCACAGTTTTGCCTGTAGTTGACCAGCAGGTGGCAGAACAGAACAATTCATCCCTGGGGGAATCACCAGGAGTATTTATACTCAGACACTGGCCAAGACTGGGTGAGGAGGAACCAGCAAAGGATCCTGAAAGGTACCTTATAAAATAAGAAGTCAAGTATCCATTCCCTAAAATAGCCTACAGGGTAAAATCCAGAAGTGCTGGCAAGGGTGGTGGGATAAAAGAGAAGTGTTGCAGAGGGCACTGTCCAGCCTGTTCCCAAACTCGCCCGATCAGTGACATGATCTGGGGGTGCTTATTGAGATACAGAGGCCAGGGCCTCACCCCACATGCACAGAATGCCTCAAAGGAACGGGGAATCAGTCACCTGGGGGACTTATCAGACAAGATTAGGGGCCAGTGGCTATGCATTAACTACCTGGAGGGTACGGGTTCTACCACCTAATGTGTGATGTGAGATGGGTACTGGTGTTACCTGCCCTCAGGTGAGAAACCACTTCCCAAGCTTTGGTCAGGTAAGCAACCAGGAGCTGAATGTCACTAATAAACCTCTCACCGATCAGCACAGGGCAGGCCCCCCCACTGCCCAGCAAGACTTCCGGTCATCTGGGGGGTCCTCAAGGCGCCCCAATCAACACCAGACCCTCCTTTTCTCCTCAAAACCCCATTTCTCCCATATTCCCCTTCTTGGTTCATTCCTGCCCCCCAACTGCTGTCTGCAGCATGAATGAACGGGCTCCCTTTGCATTTTCAATCTCTGTCTAGATATGGTGTTCCTTTTCCTCTGATCCCCTCGGCTTCAAACAAAGTGCCTCCCGCTAGTCGCTCTGGTCTTCAGCACAAATTCTGTCTGGAGTCTAGACAGTCCCGGCTCAGCACTAACTTCCTTGGGCCCCTGCAAATTGGCATTCACTCTAACCCTTCTGTTCCAACCTAACCCCTGCTAAATGGAGAAAATAGCCTGCCAAACAGTTTGAGTGCCCATCCCTACTGTGTCCTCATTTTCCCCACATATTTCTGTTCTCACCTTTCACATTGTCCTGGCTGTTCCACACCTTTCAATTTTCCTTTAAGCCTCACTCCCCACCTTCACACTCAGACTCAACAATAACCTCCCTTGGAACAAAGCTAAGAAAAGTCATGACGTCTCCCTCTCCCCAGGAAAGCTCCAGAAGCAGCTGGCCTCCAAGTGATTCCTCTCTGCACTTCCTTCTGGCTACATGTCCTGCCTCAGCACCCACCTGACCTGCCACAGCCTGACCCTGCCACCCTGCTCACCAGCCACCATTGCAAATCAAAGCCAGGCCTCCCAGCCTTCAATTCAGGCTCCCACAGTGGAGGCCAACCAAATATATTTGTTTACATATTTACTCCCTCTGCCCTGAGAACTTGCATGGTGCCATGAAGCTGGTCATACAAAATTCCTTAGTTTGCCTTGGGTAACTTAGGAAGTCTAGCCACCCAGATTATCCCTTCTCCTGCATGCCTATGATGAGGAATTCATTGAGAAGAAAAATTTTGACTCTGTGGGTGTTCACTAAATATTTACGTAATAGATAATGTAAGTAGTAAGGTTTTATCATTGCCTACCACCACCACCAAAAAATAACATGCTGACAAAAGACAGAGAAAAGCACAAATATTTGAATCAGGCAGAGCTGGGTCCCAATCTTGATTTCAACACATTTACTGACAGTTTGATCCTGGACAAGCCTCTCTGAACCACAGAGAGAACACACACAAAAAACAAGAATAGCAATACTGCCACCTAGTGGGCTTATGAGTCAATCATGTAGCACTGCAGGAGGCTCTCAATGCCTGGAAATTATTCTTGTCAAACTTTTTTTTTTTTTTTAACTTGAGAATTTGTAACACTTCATACTTAGAAAAAGGACTAGGTAAGAGGCTATTGCTGCCAGTTTTTCAAGGAGAAATAAAAACACTGGTAGTAAATCTTACACTAGCTTAAGCTGCAGGAAAAAAAGGATATAATTAAAAAGGATAGAAACAAAAAATAATAATAGTTAAATTAAAAAGGATAAAATTTTAAAAAGGATAAAATTTGGTAGCACTTTCATATATGATTTAACTTTGAAAGTTATCATTTGAAAATATTTTGGTTTCTTTCTACAATTATTTCATGACAATTAATGTGTTTCCATAGCCATAATAAAACTAAAGCAAATTAATCATGACCCACAAGAAAATTGTGCTACCCCCTTGCTCCCCAAAATATTAAACTAAATAAGCCAGAATCTCACTTTTAAAAAATGCATAGGTAGTTTCTGATAGGCAGATCACTGATACTTCAAGGTACCTGTCAATCCAGCTTATGTGAGAGATCGCCAAATGAAAATACTAGGACACAAGATTATTCTATACAATAAAAAACTAAAAATTATTTTAGTGCCAAAACTAAAACTCTTTTGTGCAAAAACTAAAAACTGGAAGGTATCAGGTATGCAGGTTGCTGTTCTCAAGAAAAAATGTCTGTGGAGGTATTTCATAGGGTGATCTCAATATTTTCTTTAAAAATAGTAGAGCATATCAAACAGGGCACCCAGGGGCTATTTTATAGCTTTGGAAAAGAAATCCAGATACAGAGGGAAACTTTTGCCTACAGACCATAGCAAACCTTTCCCCAACAGTATTACATACACATCGTTCTATACAGCAAATGGCTCAGCCACAGGGAATCAGTCCCCGCAGCTTTAAATATCAAAGTTTGCTTGTTTCCTCACTTTCTGTTATGGATTCCCCGAGCAAAACTGTCACAGCAGTTCGCTTCCAATTTTAAAAATAAAGGTTCCTTTCATGGATCCTTGATAAATCCCACCTGAAGCCCATTAAGCCACACACACCCACTTCCACACAAACCAGAAAATGAGAATTCAAAGACTCATTTAATCTTCAAGCTGGAAGTTATCCTGGGAACAGATAATTCACACCTCCCATTATGCACATTCATTTGGTGATGAGACCACCGTCCCTGAGGTGGTCAGTGGCACTCTGGGGACTAGAACCCTGGGTGCCCGGCCCCCATCTGGACTCTGCCTCCTCCACCACACTTCAGGGCCAGCTCTGAAGTTAGTGAGGCCCCCCCTGACACTCTTCAAGTACATCAGTGAGTCATGTTTCCGTTTCCTCGCACTATTCCAAGTCGTCTTTGGTAGCACAGAGTTCATTCATTCACAACACTGCTAACTCACTCACACACAGAACTGACACAGGAATTATGACTTAACACGCCACCTTCAAGTCAGCGAAGCCAATGGCTAACTAAATCTAAAAATAAAAAGAAATCTCACCCTTAGCACTTAAAATACTTCCTTTCAACCTACTGTAAAACAACGGCCTATTTAGGAGATGAAAAGTGAGTCATTTCTTTCATCCAACAGACAGGCTCCCCAGGCGCAAACTCAAGCACATTATACTTCATGGGGCCTTTTAAATATTTACTTGTTAGCAGTATTCTTCCTCTCAGGTCAAAGATTATAGTACTTAGCAACACAAAGAAAGCAGAGGGATGTAGTTATGAATTAGTAAACCGCTCTGCCAAGCCTTCCATTTGTTAATTCAGTCCAACTTCAAAGAGGATTTTAAAAGAAGGTTCAGCTGTCAGAAATTAACCCTAAGAAAATTACTGAATCAAAAACTGACTTGGCCAGTCTTTCCCAAAATGGTCTTAAGGGAGAAAAAAAAAAAAGGCTCAGTTGTAAGTATGGGAGTAAAAAGCCTCTTCCTATGCAAATAAGCTTGTTTAACTCAAACAAAGTTTTTAAAAGGTTTTTTGTTTTGTTAACCACAGGACTTTCCCAGCCTTTGATATGCTAACGAGGCTGTAAATTTCCAAGCACGGAAATTTCAGTTTATTTGATCACATTTATTTTCTGCAAGGGGGCTGGGAATAAATATGAGCAACACACTATGCTGGTCCAGTAGCTTCCAAGCAGCAGAGCGGAGGACTGACTGGCTTTTCTGAAAGCATCCTGCACTTTTGTTCCTCAGTAGCAGGGAACAGTCAGACTCCCATTCGCAATGGTTTCAGGATAAGGAGGAAGTCTCTATTAAGTCAAATGCGAATTAGGAGAAGTCTAAACAGAGCTAAGGCCCTGAAAATTCAACTTCTGTAGCCAGCAGCACTACCAATCCCCCTGGGCTTCCGAGACCGCTGCCTGGCTCTAAGCAAAACTAGTCCCTATACCTGTCCCTCCAGAATGACTCAGAGTAGCTCTGTTTTTTCCCTGAACTCTTTGATCTACGTGCTCTAGTCTGTTTCAGTGGCTTTTAACCATGGCTGTACATCAGAATCACCTAGGGAGCACTTAACTCTACAGATGTTGGGCCGCACGCCAGACCGACAGAATCCAACACAATTCCCAAGGAGCGGCCGCCAGGGCTCAAAACCATTGCTCTGCTTCCGAGGAAGATGAGGTCAACAGACAAGTAATTAATCGTGCGTGTCCTGTAAATCGCACACACTGACATTAATAAGATAAGGGCTACAGGGCAAGATTTCTGTGAGTCCCCAAGTTTCCAGGCAAATCGGTAGCATTTGCAGGTGGCCTTTTCTTTTTCTTGTAGGCCATTTTTACAAAGAAATAAAAATGTATTATTTTGAGAGAAATACTTAGAACAAAGAGTATTCCACAAAACTCATTCAAGGTCAGATGGCTGGGAATGGGTGCCTGCTGGTTCACACAGGAGCTAAGCCTTAGTTCCCCTACATAGCCCACCCAGCACATGACCCTCATTCGGGACTCAACATTTCGTTACATGTCTTGAACCTGTGGGGGTCACCTGAGAAACTCAAAACCAGAAATGCCCACTGTGTTAAAGCTGAGACTGCTGTATAACACACAGCGCAGGGCAGAGGCCTCTGCAGTGGGGAGGGGGCCATCCCATAAGTAGGGCCATCACAGGCGTAAGATAAAAAGTGATTTTTGAAAACCAGTTCTCTTCCTAAATTAAATTTATTCAACCTATCTTATACACACAGGCCTTAAGCAGAGCATGTCAGAATAGGGAAGAAGAGAGTTAAAATTGAAGACATTTTTTTTTAATGTTTTAAAGAGCCAACTTCACTATAATAGGAAACCTTGGAAAAGATTATAAAAAGAATCTCTCCCGCTTTCTTCTCTGAATTTCTTTAATCAGCAGAAAAGGTGCCCACGCACATTAAGTGGGTAAGAAGAGTCCAGCATGAAGAGATGGCTGACAAGTGGTCGGGCAAGAGAAGCGCAGCGCAGAGGCAGCCAAGGTCCCGGGCTGCTGCCCAGCCCCTGCGCACACTCGTGCTGAGGGATCCATGTGGTCGACACAGAGCTCCGGCATGGTCCGCCTCTCTGCTCCTTATTAACAGCATGGTGGCGTTGCTGGGTCTCTCTTCTTTTTAATAGTGCCTTCTTCCCAAAAAGGGGGGGGGCGGGGGGGGGGGGGGAGGTCATTACTTCTCTTTGAAAGCTTAAACCAAAAATATTCAGACAAAAGTACCTCTTCCTTTGTAGCTCTAATGAAAGCAAGTAGAAAGCCATTTCTCTGGCAAAAGCCTGGAAGTCTTCAGGTATTCCAGGGTCAATCTGATGAAGGCCAGAGAACAGCACCGAGGAATCGGGACTGACATGGGCTGACCGGTGGGGAAAGTGGGGATAAGCTGCTGAAACTCCGGGCACCGGATGTAAAATGAAAAGGTTGAATCACCGCCCCTGAGGCTCCCCCAGCTCCAAGTCCAGGCTTCCCTGACAGGCCAGCACTGACTGCCTCGTGCTTTCAACAAACAATGCAACATCTCCACTTTTGTCAAACTACCATGGGAAGCCTCCAGGGTCATGTGGAAATCATTTTTTAAATGAAAGCTTTTTCATCAACTAATGAAAAGCAGTAATAAACCTAAAAATAGACTAAAGGGATTATGTGGACAAGTAAAAACAGGATTTTGACGGACTAAGTGGATTGCTGAATTATCACAACAAATTTAAAATCAAGTGAAGAAACCGAATAGTATTTTATGTGTTAAAATGCTCGTGATTATAAAGGAGTGATATACACTTGGTGAAATAAATAACGTTCTTGAAAGAATCTGTACCACAAAAGGACATCCCGAAGAGTTTGCTGCAATTAATGTTTGTGAGCAGAGCTGCTCCTGAAGGTCCCAGATTCAAGGTGGCAGGGGGAGAGGGAGGTTCTCAGAGCTTCAGTGAGATAACCCTTTAAAACAGCTTCTAGGGGAAGCAGCAGCAAATCATTCCTACCTTGCATGAGTTAACTTCAAAAATAGAAAATAAAAATCCCTCAAGGAAAGTTTCCAGTGCACAGGATTCCCCCCCTAATTAATATGCACTTCTAGAAGGCCCTATGTCAATACATTTCCTTTCTGTGTTGGTATTTTAATGTCAACATTACCCTCCTTCCATTAGCAACTGAACATTAGTGAAACCCACAAAGGAACAGGATGATCCATTAAAGTCAGTGCAAGAAGCTGGACAAACTAAGTCTACTGTGAAACTGTTCAAAATACCAAAGGTATCCGTAAGTTAAAAAGCAATTAAGTATGTGTACTTCCCTGTACACTTGTTAACTTTCAATTTAAAGTTTAAAAGAAATCAAGGATATATAACATTGTTCTCTCATGTAATACATAGTATATCATTGTATCAATTTGACAAAGTTACACTTAACTATAAAGGTATCTGCTAGGTTTCCCAATAGGTCATCTTAGGTCACAAATAAGACAATGAAGAGAAATGCAGATTTGTAACCAAAAGCCAAGGGATAATAGACAACATTTCTAATAATGTGAAAACCTAATATAAACTTAAGAGTTCCTATTTCTTTGTCTTCCAACTCCAGATACAAAAACAAAGTAGTGTTTATTTTATTGAGCTAGTGAATCATTGATCACATACCTAAAATCCTCTAATGAGGACCATCATCTCTTCACTTTTTTAACCCTTCAGCGTAGCTGCCTGCCTACCCTACTCTTCCGAACCTCGCTGGTGACTCCTAATGCCCAGCACAGGGAGAAACCATCTAAAGATCATCTGTCTTTCTAAGTTCTACTTTAAAAAATCCCTGCAGGTGGACGCTTTCTCTGCAACGCTCACAGATCCAGACTGAACAGACTGAAAGGACAGCAGCTTTTTCTTGTGGTAGGGTGGGGGAAACTACAGGGCTCCCCCAGTGCTAAAGCCTGCCTCTCTTCCTTCTAGGACGACGGCATCCTCACCCCCTAAGCACTATAACGAAGATGAAATTACAGTAAATGACCTTCTGCACATTTCTTTCTAATTCAGGTCACACTTGTGTTTTCAATCACTCGATTGCGAAAGGTGCAGGAGTCAAAGTTCAGAGCTCAGAGTCCAGCTTTCCCGTCAGGTCCTGTTGGATCAGCAGCAGCTCACCTACTCTCTGTGTGTTCAAGTTTATCCGGCTGTAAAACCAGGATCAGATTTGTTTACCTCCCAACGCAGGCACACCGTATAACCTAATAAAACATTCTGAGCTACCTAACTGTTTTGAATTGTCATACCGTTTTCAAACAAATTCTGCACGGGATGGTGCTTTATGGTAACCTGTATGAAAGAGATTTTGGAACTCTTTAAAGTTGTTTTTTTTTTCTTTTATAATAAACGCAGAAATAACGGTGCTAAAGAAACTAAAATTGGCTTATCTAATCAAGTGTGTAACCCAGATACCCTAGAAACCTCCAGTTTCTCATCGAGTGCTTGAGATACCTTGAGACTATCAAATGACAGAGGTTCGGTTTGGTCCAATCTGATCTCAAGGCAGGTCTCAGGTTGGATCAGGTTAGTAGTACCTGTAGAAAAAACCAGAAAGTAACTTTCCAACGTCACCTACATGTCATTCCTATTGCTTGGTTCTGCAAGAATTCAGGCTAAAATACTCTGGGTACTTAGACGAAACTATAGCAAATTTTAAACGAAGTAATACAGAGGTGTTTTGATATTCTCTTGCTGCCTTCTTTCAACTTGAATTAGCAGAGACTAGTGCAAAAATTTAACAGTGCTTACCAGCACTATAAAGGGTCATTAAACTCTAGGTGGCTCAGTGATAAAATCCTGAGAACTTTTTTCCCAAATGGTTTTAAACTTTACTTTTTAATCAAAAGGGAATATTGCTAAGCAAAATCAACTGCAATCCATGCTCTCTTGGGTTCAGACCATTTGCTTCTTGTTAAAGTACAGTAAATTTTAATGGAAAAATAATTTTTGGTGCCTTTAAAAATCCATAATTTTACTTAAAATTTTATCTTAATGGTTTTGGTAAACAGAATTCAGACACTTAGATCTTAATATCCTCATTACAATTTATATATTTGGCAATTATGAGGACCAAAAACTTTAATTTGTGAGAAGGAAAATTATGTTTACAATAATCCTAAACCCCAATATTTTTAAAGGTTTTTAGAAAATTCATCCCCCACAAAAAAAATGTCAATTTACTTCTGTAGCATGGTATGGCCGCACACACCACTGTACATCACAATACAACTGTCTTCAGAAAACGCTGCCCCTGTTTTTAAATCATTTGTTAACCACCTGAAAGTATTCTGGCGTCATAATTAGGAAAACATTAAATTCAATAGAAGAGAAAGAATTCTATTCCAACATCGTGTCTTTATTTAACTTCTAAGAGATTATGAGTATAGGGCATAACTTTGATGGCCTGGAAAGGGGCGACCATAAAATCTTGTTTCTTTATACATCCAAACCATTTATCCTGGAACTTTGGTCTAAAGTGAACCTCACCAGGATTGTTAGGCATCTTTTCATTATATTCTTTTGCCTGATTTTAACTCCTTCGTTCTAACACAGCAACCATATCCACTGTTATTTTAAAAATATGTTATATCCTCTCACTTTATGTATGCCCAGTCTCCAGCTAAACCAACACCTGGGTCGTTAAGGAAACACACAACATTCTCTGTAGTCTGTTGGAAAACACTGTAACCTTCTGTCACACATCCAGCTCCCTCCCTGGACACATGTTGCTATTTCTCAAGTGCACCTGTCTGAGGAAAAACGCACCTGAAGAACACTGTTCTTTAAGAAATTACCCTTTGATACATAGAAACTGATGAGTAATACCGATCACAGAGCTTTTCTTAAATCAGGCAATAGCACAATAAAAACTCTGCAATTCATTTTTTTTAACAGAAACAAAACTGAGGTTAAAAAAGAAGGAAATGTATATTCTTTAACTTTTTCTTAAGATCTGTTAGATCACAAGCCCTTAAAGCACCATAAATGTGTCACTATTCCTTTGGCTACGAGAGAGCAACACACATACACTGAAACATAACTGAGAATTGAACTGCATTTTTTTCAAAATGTGAAGATAAATGATCAGATTTATTTTTTAAAAACTTGTTATTTAAAAGTCATTAAAAATTGACAAGAAGGTGCGAAGAAATGTACAGGGAGTCCCATACCCCTCACCCAGCCCCTCCCAATGCCGACATCTTACATCACTGTAGCACAGTATCAAAAGCAGGCAACTGACAACGGAACAATCCATACATCTTACTCAGATTCCGCCAGTTGTATATGGAACTGTTGTGTGTGCACAGTTCTGTGCAATTTCCCCGTGTCACCTTGCAGAGCCACCACCACAATCAGTATTTCGTCACCCTAAGACCTGTATAGCCACCACCACCCCACCCCTAACCCAACAACCACTAATCAGTTCCCGAACTCTGTAATTACGCTATTTCATGAATATTATTTTTTTCCCTCAGTACTTCTTTGAGGTTCATCCAAAGGTTCATCTGAGGTTCATTTCTGTATTGTGCATCAATAGTTCATTTCTTTTTATTACTGAGCTGAGTATTATGCCATGGTATGGATTTGACATAGTTTGTTCAACCACTAAAGGATATATGGATACTTTCTAGCTTTTGGCTATTACAAATAAAGCTGCTATTAAAATCGTATACAAGTTTTCATCTCTCTGGAATATGTGTGTAAGAGTGCAACTGTTGGGTCATATGGCAACACCATTTTTAGTTTCAAGTGGAAGTGCCAAACTACTTTCCAGAGTGGCTATACTGCAACACAGGGCTGATCCAGCTCCTCCATACCCACACTAGCACTTGGTGTGATTTTGTACTGTAGCTACTCTGAGTGGTATGTAGTGGGATCTCATTTCGGTTTTAATTTGCATTTTCTAATGGCTAACAACGGTGGACGTCTTTTCATATGCCATTTGGCTTCTGTATATCCTCTTTAGTGAAGTGCTGTGCATATCATTCCCTAGTCCTAGGTCCTGAAGATTTTTCTCCTGTGTCTTTATCCTAGGAGTTTTATAGTGGTATGTTTTACCTTTAGTCCATGATGCATTTCGAGCTAATTTTTGTATAAGGTGTAAGGTTTAGATCCTGGTTCTTTTTTTCCTATAGATGCCCAGTTACTCTAGCATCATTTATTGAAAAGACTCTCTTCTGCTTTCAACTGCTTTTCCCCTTTGTCAGAAATTAAGCACACTTGGTAGATCTACCGCTGACTTCTCTATCCTGTCCCACTGACCGACTGTCTACCCATTTCCAATACCACGACGTCTTGAATACTGTAGTTACATCGGCCCCAATGTCAGGAATAGTGATTATTCCCACATTTTATTTTTATTTTTCAAAGTTGTTTGGGCCATTCTATAGCCTTTCCCTTTTCATATGAATTTTACAGTATGTGTCTATTTCTATTTAAAAAATTGCTGAGGCTCTGATAGAAATTATGTTAAATCTAAGATCAATTTGGAGAATTCACATCTTTACTACGGCGAATCTTCCAATCCATAGACAGGGTATGTCTCTTGAGTCGTAGCATGTTTCATGGGAGGTATTTGGATCTTCTCTGATTTCTTCCATCAGTGTTTTATAATTTTCATCACACAGATCCTATACATGTTTATATTTATTATCTCATTTTCTTCAGAGCAAATAAGGGCATTGCACTTAAAATTTCAGCTTCCATAGAAATGCAAATGATTTCTGCATGTTGATTGAATTATTTTAAAATATTAACTCAATCTACTCAGCTTTATCCAAACAATTTGGGGCACTGATCACTTCACGAGTGACGTAGCAAGGAGAATGCACTTGAGCTGAGTAGGGCGTGCTCCTTGTTCCTTTCATCGACAGCATGTGTTAATGTTCAGAATCCACCCTCGTCCTGAGATGTGTTAAGAATCCATGCATTCAAGACACTGCTGTGCTGTGAGAAACTAAAGCAGAATTCCTCCCTAGACAGTGGACGTCATCATGGTAAAGCATGTGAAGCACAGAGAAATCCCTCCAAAAAGACAAAGAAATTGCCAACATGAACAAAAATTAGCTCAGCTCACACTGGTATTCCCCGGCCTCTGTTTCCTTTTATGAAAAGAGGAAAGATGCCTTCCACTCTCAAAATTAACTACTTAAGCAAGTGACCAAAATGTCACGATTAGTTTTAAGCTTTTGAAATGAAATATTTTGCTGAAAGAAGAACAATAATTTATAGGGGAAACCATTTGAGGATTTTGAGCATTTTAAAAACAGAACAGCACTCAGTGCTCTGGCCCGCAGGGTGCGGTGAACAGTGTTCGGATGAAGCGTGGCGGGACCTGCACAGCAGACACAGTGCTTCTGTGAGAAGGTCTCTTTCCAGACGGCTAGTCACTGGATGCCTGTGTGCCAGACCCCACGCGAGGAGCTGAGGAAGGAACATGAACAGGTGTGGCGCCCCTGCTCTCGGTGGCCCACAGTCTAAAGACGGGAGACCAACTTAACAATCATCGTTGTAAATTCTTACAGGTATAATCACATCTATTTTAGTCCAAAATCCCATTTTCTCACTTTGAATCTGAGTCTATGAACATCTCAACCCCTTAAATTGGAAACATGGCATACATATTAAATGCTACCAAGATACATAGTGAAGTCTGGCTGGATACAAATTCCTGATCAATTTCAATTTTTCTTTGAGAGAAAAACTGCATCACTGTACCAACTGCCTGTAGAAGAGAGAACATGTAAAACATGTTGTGCATTTTAAGCTGAACCCGGAACTAATTTAGAAGACCACACAGATTCGGAATAGTGGATACGTAGGCAAGTTCGCCACTTGGAGCAGAGGGCAATAGAGAGCTGCTCAGGGCCAACAGTGTTCAGGATCAGGCATCAAACACAGGCTCCCTCGGAAGGATTGTGGGAGTTTCTTTATCGGTGTACACTTTGTTAACTGAGTTGACCGCCCCAAAAATCATAGTTGTGCCGATCGACTCAACAGCACTAAATATTTCAATTTAGCAAGTCAAACTCTTCCAAAACTCTGACGCCTCCCCCATTCTGTCAACGAAAGAGAAATACAGAGAGGTTTGCTAGAAATCTTACACAGTTCCCCAGAGACGACTGAGCAGGATGCTAACTGCTTTCAGGATGTCCCTATACACTGAAATTTCTCTTCAAAATCCACACAAGAGAAGCAATAATCCATGGCACCAGTCCTTAACCTCTGAAAATCTGATGAACACTAAGGACACTTTTCACAGAAAGTACATACACACAAATATTACCCATGAAATCCATGGACCTCAGGTGAAGAACCCCAGCTCTACAGCAGGGAAGCAGTTGGGAGAGGAGTGGGGGTGGGGTGCTCTTCCTGGCTAAGCCCTTGTGGAAGGGCCCATCTCTGTTACTCCACACCAAGGACAATGCGGACGCTAAGAACTCTCAGTAAAGAACTGGTGAATGAATGAACTATGATCATGTTGCTTGCACTATGATTTAGTCATGGCAAACTGCTGCAAAGTACTAAAAATATCTGATTTTCTTAATATTAACTTCACTGACACATCCGCTCTACCTTTTTTTCACTTTTTATTTTAAAATAATTACAGACTCACAAGAACTTGCAAAAATAGCACAGAGATCAGAGCACCCGTCACCCAGCTTCCCCATGGTGAGATCTTGCAAAACGACAGCACATTATCAGAAGCAGGAAGCTGATGGGCACAGACCTAACTTAGATGTTACCATTTTTTTGCATGTGCTCATCTAATAACCTTTGTATAAACCAAAATATAAACACTCATATTCTCACCTCAAAAGAGTTTTCCAGAATTAAAATACTGCAGCGACCAAAAACAGAACAGATTTTTATCAGCCCTGAGTACATGGCAAGGAAATACTGAGCAGGGAAAAAAAGACAAAGGTGTTAGTTCTCTTGGCACCGTTCCAGCAACACTCACCCCGAGTCGCCACCTTGACTTTATTACTTGACTAGAAGGGTACCTCTAAGACATCAGGCACAACCACAAAGCAAATGTCCATCATGTAACCAAAATGACACTTACATAGAGTGAGCTCCACACCACCTTCCTCTGATGAAGGCAGGTTTGTGCGCTGGGAGGGATCTGTCCACACCGTACTCTCTCCGCTGAAGGAAGCTGCTTGCAAAGCTGGGAGGAAAAGGGCCAGGACTCTGCACTGCCACCCAGCAGGACAGAAGTGCATTAATGTAGAAAGCATATGAGTTCTGGAGCCAGAAATTGGGGTTTATGCCATACCTTTCAATTCCTAATTGCATATTTGTAAGCAATTCACTTAACTTCTCTGAACTCAAAGAGAAGTATTATTGTTCTGCTTCTTAAACAGAGATCTGGCAAGCTCGAAATTAGTAACACAGCTGAAAGGGCTCCACAGAGCAGCAAAGAGCTTCAGGAATGCAAGTCCCTATGACTTTCTCACAGCCCTCCGTTCCCACCCCCCCACCCTCACCCCCAATCCCGCCTACAAATCACAACCTACACATGCACGTTCCTCGGAGTCCTCTTCCGGCCAAGAGAAGAAAACAGGCTGTACCTTCTCTCTCCTCCTTTCCCTCCCCCTCTTTCCCCTCCTGCAGCTGAAACACTTCATTCCCTGCAGAGAAGGAGCTGTTACCACTGCCTCATTCCCATTTGCTAAGACTGTGATTAATTGATGTTATCAATCATCATCACAGAATTTCAAAACAACAAAATGATACTTGCCACCACAATGTCCATCACAATGGATGTTTTTAAATGTCTACTCATTTAAATATCTATCCATCACAATGGATGTTTTAAATGTCTGCTCAAATGCCTACAGAGTCACCTACTTACTCCGCATAATGACCTTGTCACTTCAGGTCAACTCTATAGGCTGGGACCAAACCCTCCTATGCTCAGCGCCCCATCTTCTTCACAGACTCTTGCCACCAGCTGGCTAGCATCCCCAACGCCTGTATTCCCTGTCATGAGTGATGCTGTTTATTGCCCCTCTGTGTTCTGTGACTGCACCTTCATCTGGCTGGCCTGTGCTACTTCTGGAACATCTGAGATAGGACCTCCTCCCAGACCTGGGGCCCCAGAGTTGGATAAAATAGTCTCCAGGGCTTCCCTGCACCCTGCACATTGGCCTGCCATGCTCCACACTGTTTAGGAATTATTTCCTCTTCTTTAACTCTCTCTTCCGTCTCGTAAAAAACAATAGTACCTTATTTAACTTTGTACCTCCAGAAACTAGCACCACGCCTGGCACTCAGTGAGCACTAAAGCAATACATTCATCTGTTCGCTGAATGCAAGCCACAGCGTTAATGCAAGTTATGAACAGAGATGCATCTGCCATAGTCTCTCTTTTAAGTTTTTGACATTACAGCAGTGAACATCACTTCTAAATACACCATCACCTGACACAACCAACCAAAAGTAAAAGAAAGTGTTCACACAGATCAGCCCTGAAACAGATCAGAAGACAAAAACACCTCATCTGGTCCATAAGCAAAAGAAGCAAAAAAAAAAAAAAATCTTATTTTTAAGCAACTCTTATTTATAGCAATGATTTTCAATCTACGTATTATTAAACTTTAAAATTGTGCAAGTTCCTCTGACATGGAGTTGGAAGTGAGATGGAATCTAGCCCGGGTTAAAATGTTGACGCTCTGGGTCTTGCCTCAGTGTACAAAAGCTTGGGGAACCCAAGAAAAACAAGTCACTTTGCACAGAACAAAAGCAGTGGCGACGCCTCCTAAGCACGAGGACAGTCCATGGTCCCGACCACACAGTGGGGGATCCCTTGTGCCCCCTCCGCCCTGCATGGCTCTCAAGTTAAATGCTGAGGTCTGCTTCTGAAGAACAGCTACTTCAAGGGACATACTCGGGAGACCCAAATGGATGTTTTGTGATGTCTTTAAACTCATACGTTCTATAAAATAAACAAAAAGTTCCACAATCCAGACTCTAGCAGGAAGTGACTACAAGAGAAGGCAGCACAGCAGTCCCCCGCATCCACTGGGGGTAAGTTCCAAGGCCACGGTGGATAGTACCAAGCCCTCCATATACTATGCGTCTTCCTACATATACATACATTTCACTTTAAGGAAGCACTTTACACCTTCTCTTTGGCATATCCGAATCGCCAGCATCTCTACTCTTGTGCTTGGGGCCATTATGGGGTAAAATAAGGGTGCCTTGAACACAAGCACTGTGATACAGTCGATCTAAAAACTAAGAGGGCTACCAAGTGACTAACAAGCGGGAACGTCTACAACGTGCCCTGGACAAGAGGATGAGTCACCTCCCGGGGAGGACAGGTCGGGACCACGAGTTCATCACAGAGTTTCAGAACAGGGCGCAACTGCACACTCATGGATTGTGTTCTGGAAGTTCCCATTTAATATTTTCAGACTGTGGTTGACCCCAGGTAACTGCAGCCATGGAAAGGGAGACTGTGGATAATGGGGGACAACTGTATGCATCCTTCGGCCTCAGAGGTGCAATTCCTTTTGAGGTCCTCCTGGCAATGC
Source organism: Desmodus rotundus (assembly GCF_022682495.2). Taxonomy (NCBI): domain Eukaryota; kingdom Metazoa; phylum Chordata; class Mammalia; order Chiroptera; family Phyllostomidae; genus Desmodus; species Desmodus rotundus. The sequence continues at coordinate 83,512,626 of NC_071397.1, forward strand.
TGTGGTTCTACCTGAGCATCTTAACACAAGAGCTGCCTCCTCCTCAGCTACCGACACTGACCTTCAACCCTGCCAGCCTCATGCACTATCCAGCGGCAGGGCAAAGCAGCGGCTCAGCAGGGAAGTCTGTTCTGCAACAGTGAGCCCCAACAAAAGAATTCTGGACCAAGGTACTGCTTTGTCCAAGCACAAGAGTGAAAATCATATTAAACGAAGGCTTTAAGTTTGTTTGAAAGGCACTAACATGTAGTTTCCATGAAACTACATGAAAATCATGGAAACTACTTTGAATAACATGTTTTTCATACCAAGTAATTTCTGAGATAAAGGAAGTCCGTTTTCAACAGCAAACAGTCTCAAGACTTTTAAGTCTTAGCACTAATAATCCAACACAAAAACTATATTCACATATGCAACAGAATTTCAGCAATTTGGTCTTTTAAAAAAACAAAAGCTCATTTTCAGGTTGCATAAGTGCAAATCAACTTAAACTGATAAAAGAGTAGAATTGGAAGTTTTATATAAGTTTCAAGGCAACATGTATCCAAGACTCCTACTTTTTCTATAAAAGAGGCATTGTTAATAATATGATAGGTCTATAGCACAAACTCATTTCTTGAGTCTATTAGGTTTGATAAAACTTGTTACCTATAGTGAAAGCTTTATTTCTAATAACTTTTCTAATTGCAGCTAACTTTCCTTAAAGAAAATTCCTGGTCCAGGCCCTGGCTGGTGTAGCTCAATGGATTGAGTGCAGGCTGAGAACCAAAGGGTTGCCAGTTCGATTCCCAGTCGAGGGACATGCCTGGGTTGTGGGCCAAGTCCCCAGTGGGAACCATGTGAGAAGCAACCACACACTGATGTTTCTCTCCCTCTCTTTCTCCCTTCCTTACCCTCTCACTATAAATAAATAAAATCTTTAAGAAAGAAAAAAAGAAAATTCCTGGTCCATTACTATAACTAGAGACTGCAGTTACTACTTGAAACAGGATAATTTGGCAAAAAATAAAGCAGAGGGGTCTCCTTCAACTGCCACTATCAACAAAACTCTATAGCTTATAAGACAAATAACTGTGTTAGTTACATCATAATATACAACGTCATTGAGTAGAAGATTGAGACTATCAGTGCCTTCCAGGGGATTAGGAAAAAACCTTAAACACAGGAAAGACATTTACATGACAGAAGCATTTCACTCATCCCCACAATATGGTACATCTGCTCTGTCCATGACCATTAAATGCCAGACATGTAAAAACAGTGCTTTTCAGAATACTTATGAGCCCACAAAACTCTGCAAATTTACATACCTATATGCATTTTTCTGTAGGGAAAATAAAGATTATCTAGAGAGTGCACAATCCCCAAAAGATGAAAAATTGCTGATACAGACAATACATGCTGGTGAGTTCCCAACAAATATGCTACTTCCAAATAAAGTGACCGAGAAAGACGGACGAGGAAGTAGATTTTCTATTGGCCTCAAAGGGGGCAGAGCTTCACAGGCCAACGCTAATAGAAATGGTGCACTTCTGGATGGTGGCTGGGGGAGCTGGGGGCCAAAACTGGCATCGCGTCAATGCCAGGAAGTACCTAGGACACAGTGGAGGCCACTCAGGCCCGCTGGAAATACACAAGGGCTACACACAATCCAAGAGTCAGACCGCCCGAGCTCGAGTCCCACTACTGCCATTGACCGCATGACCTTGACCAAGTTTCTTAATTTCATTTTCCTCCGTAAAATGGTGATATTGGTATCACCTACCTCACACGCTGTTACGAAGATAACGGGTATAAAGTGCTGCGCGCAGCACCTGGCACACAGAGATGCTCAGTAACTGTCATTGTTCTCGCCAATATCACAACTGCTGTCCAGCACCGCACCACCCGCAGGAGCGTCCACCGAGAGGGAGAGACGTACCCAGCTGCACGAGGCACCTTAGGCTTCTGGCGTCATGCCATCCTCCTCCCTTACATCTGACCTGAGGGTTCACCCAGGTACTCAAAACTGGGACAAAAGAGACAAGTGGGCTGTCTGTCCCCACAGGATTCTACTAATATCTCCTCCCAGAGAGCCCAAAACAAGGCTTCGAGCCAACTAAGACTTGAGAATAACAAAGAGTTTGGCCTGGAGGCTGTACTAGTCAGGCACACAGTAGCAAATACTAGAAATACAGCTTAAAGACATGAGCAAAAAGGGAAGTGTCCAGAGAGAAATAGCTCAAAAGATGAGATCACAAAAGTCTTTTTTCTTTCTACTTTCCTCTGTTTCATCCTCTCCTCAGTTCCAGCCCAAGACCCACGGTGGGCTCTGGCTGGTTCCGAGAACCTCAGATGCTAATTCTGCCCTAGGCCTGGGGCAAGTACCCTCACTTAACACCACTGCTGCAAAGCAACACACACGGAGGAAGGATAGGAAGTCTCCCAAAAGAAAATACATTAACAAAAAATGTTGGGAAAGGGGCAGAAGTACATAGCCATCAAAGGAACAAGGAACTAGGTTCATGCCTTAAAGAAACCCAGTAATTTTGTCATTATATTCCCATTTGTTTAAATATATGTTAGAACTGTTTTGGCTACAAATGGCAAAAAAAAAAATCCCAACTCAAAATGGCTCAAACTGAAAGATAATTTGTTACGTGACTAGTGCACGAGGACATAAATCAGGACTGGTGTAATAAGCCAGTCCTGAAAACCGTTCTCCCCTACACTTGATATCTGACTTCCCAGTTAGCCTGGGGGCAGAGACGCTGCAGACCCAGTGCTGGCAATGAGAGGAGAGAGACACGCCTCCAAGGCTCCTCTGCTTTCTTCTACATGGGGCTCCTCTCTCGAGCTGAGACCAGAAGTAAAGGCATAAGGAGAAGTCAGCCCATGGATGGAGCCTCAGCCTCAATGACATCACTGAGAAGCTGAGCCAAGATCAATGAGAAAAAGAAAACTGCAACTGAAGTGGCTTCAGCTGAAGGTCTGCTACGTGCAGCTGAGAGCATGCCTAACTGGTCTGGCAGACCAAGGACAAACATCTCCCCAGGTGGCCTCATCACGTTCTATCAGCAGACAGCAGCTCTTACCAGAGGATGCCACCAGCCGTAGTGGTGTCACAGTGAGAAGTGATGCATGAGAAGTAAGAGTTCTTCTCTCCCTGTGTCTCTTTTAAAAGAGGATATCCTTCTCAGAAGTCCTTCAACAAGGTTCTTGCCTTATCCTGTAGGCTAGAACTACATCATACGCTTGCACTTAGCTCAAGTGGCAAGAAAGATAATTTCAATGAGTAACTCCTGAATCAGGGCCACTTTCCTGAAGAATAAAAAGAAAAATGAGGTTCTGCTAATAAGGAAAGTAGAGGGAGGATAGATGCTTGGTGGGCCACAAACAATGCCAACTGTACATAAAAATCAACAGGTAGCATCTTACTACTAAAAGAGATCACTAAAATAGAGTTAAGAGTGATACAATTTTTCAGGGTACTTCTGCTGCTTCATTGGAATAAGAGTGATTTCATATTTACCATCATTTCAAATTCAAACCATTATTAAATACACATATGTACTAATTGTAGCCGCAGAACATATGTCATAAAATAAAAATGTACATAAAAGCTAAACTTTAAAGGCTGCCTAAAAACATAGAAAAAAATGCCGTGTAATAAAATATGTTGAAACTACCACATACTGCTGGGAGGGACACTAGTACAGCCACTTTAGAAGACAATTTGGAAGGAGCTATTAAAATTTTAAGTGTGCACACTCTATGGCTCAAATATTACTTCTCACCATCTGTCTTGCTGAAACTCACTCATGTACAGGAAGACAGATCAAGGAATTGCATCATACTCTGTCACACCCCCAAACAAAGCCCAAAACAAAAACACTGGCAACCGTCTAAATGCCCAACCGCAGGGAATGACTGAAACGATGCTACATCTAAAATGCTGATTATTATGTAGCAATAAAAAAGAGATACAAGTATAAAGGTGCTGCTTTGTAATGATCCTCAAGATATATTGTTCTAATCGTCAAACTTGTAATGAGACTAGAAATTAATTATTTAAACCACTAAAAAGAAGTGATAATTAGCCCTGGCTGGTATGGCTCAGTGGATTCAGTGCCAGTCTGTGAACTAAAGGGTTGCCGGTTCAATTCCCAGTCAGGGCACATGCCTGGGTTGCAGGCCAGGTCCCCAGTAGCGGGTGTATGAGAGGCAACATGGAAGTTTCTCTCCCTCTTTCTCCCTCCCTTTCCTTCCCCTCTGTCTAAAAGTAAATAAATAAAACCTTAAAAAAAAAAGAAGTGATAATTATATGATATGATAGAGGTGCTAATTATTACTTCAGTGTCTATGATAATACAATATATATAAATGCTGTATACCCCAAATTTACATGTTATATGTCAAATATATTTCAATTTAAAAAGATGTGTTGTTCTGATAAAAGCAGGAAGTTGTATAACGTATACTGTACTACTATGTGCAGTTTTAAGGATAATTTCCAGGGGTAAATACAGATGCACAGTATAAAAGAGTAAAGATACATAGTGTTTACCTCTGAGTAGGGTACTATGTGGGGGTAGGGTAGTCAAGGAGAACTGTAATGTTTGAATGATTTATTATAAGTTCCAATATACCAAAAAATATATTTTTAATTGACATACTAGTCTTTCGGTCATCGTCCCTTTTACATACTCTGACACAGAAGCATTTACCTTCCACTTATGGACTGTAAATATATCTTCCCTGTACTACATGAGCTGGTTTGCAGAATTTAAACAGCATTAAACAAATTAAACACACACTTTTAAAAAATTGTCTTCCCTTGCTGATCCACCGCATGTACACGCCACTTGACTGAGAAAATGAAATCTCCTATTTCAAGGAGAGGGCACTGGAGATGCCACTTTTAGTTCTGGCCAGACTACAAAGCATGTTTATGCCTTCATAATGAGCCGTCCTTAATTGTGTTTGCATTGGCTCTCTATTGAGCCCATGGAATTAGGAGTAGATTCAAAGCAAATCCTTAGAAAACACCACACCACGACCCCCCACCACCACCTTGTTTTTTAAATGAAAAGTTTACTGGTTCTAGAGGGGAAGTGAGAGTGCCGCAAACAGGTAATGAAAGCTGTTGAATTGTTGGCTGGTATTGCGCTTTTAACAAAATGCAGGCCAAAATATTGGCTATTAATAAAACAGCCTGTAACGGAGCCCAAGCCTAAGCTTGACGTCGCTGTTCCCAGGGCTGCGACATCTCTTATTATTTCTGACTGGCGTGTGCTGTAAGCATGGCCCTCCGGGGACGGCCACCACAGATGGGAAACACCATGCCCGGGTCCGAAGAGCATGAGCCAGGTGTTCCCCTGCTGACGAATTCAGGCAAAGGCCCTTCTTCCATTTCACCAGCACTTAGCATGGGAATGGAATGCCAATAAAACCAAGGAAGTACATAGGCCTATGGATTCAATGGGAGGAGGAAAGAGCAAAGCAAGCAGACAGGTGGACACTGAAAAATTCCCCAAGGGCACGCTGCTGCCCTCTCCCCACCCCTTATGAACGACCAGCTGCCCTGCATCCTGGCTTCAGTGCTGGTGGGGCCACCAGACTGCCACTGTCTCCAGGTGATCCCCCCAAGCAGCCTGGAACTTGGGGGCAATAGAAGAAAGGGAAAATGTCTGATAAGGACATGAAGTCCCTGGAGAAGTAATGGGGGAGGGAGGCGGACAAGGCGGGGGGGGGGGCAGCAGGAGAACGATGTGCAAGGCTCAGTGCAAGGCTCGCACCTGAGACAGGCTGGAAATGAGTGCTGCTGCCTCATTCCACAAGGTCTGCGTGTTTCCCTGATTCCACGCAGCATCCTGACACCCTCTTCCTCCAAGGCTCCTTTCTCTGGGGACAGCCCCACTCAAGGACGTTTTCTTGAGTGCTGTGGCAGACACTGCCAGTATGCCTGTCCAGTATCCGTGTCCTACTTGTTCCTTCCCACCAGCAGTAACCTGGATGTTGTTGGGGATCATAATGTGCCCAATTTAAAAAAGCTTCATTTCCTTTCCTCCCATCTGGATAAGGCCACATGATATAATGTTGGCCAAGAGGATATAGTTGGAAACTGTGGGTGAGGCTTCTGGGAAATCTTTTAATAAGATGAGGCAACTGCGCTGGTGATCACCTTTTGCCCTTTGCCCTTCCTCTTCTTCCTGCTTGGAACCTAAGAAAGGTGCTGGTGATGAAGCAGCCATTTTATGACTGTGAGGTGACAACCACACACACTACTGACGGCAGAGTGGAAATCCTGGAGTCTGATGACGGCCTCATAAAACCACCTCACCAGCCCTGAACCTCTCATCGCAGGAGAAAAATAAACATTCACATGTGCTAATCACCATTGTTTGGGATCTGTTACTTGTAGGTGAATGACGACTAAATGAAACAAGTGCTTGCTAATATTTAGCAGGCCTGGTTCTGACATGAGTTACTCACTGAATCTTCTCAATTACCAGATGAAGTGGCTACTATCTATCCACATCTCCATTTCTAGCTGAGGCATATGAGACACAGTCAATTTAAATAGTATCCCCTAATCACAAATGTAGAAAATGGCCAAGATGGGACCTGAGTTCAGACGGAATAGCTCTGGGAAAACTGAGAAAGCACAGCCCTCCCCAGATCTCAGCCTCCCGACTTGCAGAACCCCACTGGTTACTGCAGGGTGTGGCCAGGCCAGGGACATTCGCCCACACCTTCTGGCCACTCAGGAGGACAGCCCTCCAGCCCGTGCCCTCCTGGCAGCAACCTGACAAAAACCATGTTGCTGCGTGGTCCGAGGTCCTCTCTCTGTATGTTGAATGTCACCGTCTAGTCCCTTCCTATCAATGGAGCTATTTTGTTGGTGAAAATGATGTTTCTGTTCATAAACATATTGCCAATCACCTTTAGCTACAAAAAGACATTCAAGTTATATATGAATGGAGATGGCCAGTTTAGGAAAACTCTACAATATAGCAATAATTGAAGCAACCAAGTCAGGTTCTTAAAATAATAATAAAATTCAGAATTTTTTAAAGAATAAGAGGAAGAGGAGACAGAATATGTAAATTCACATTAAAGTCCACCGGCCTGAAGTGCAATGCCCGAGCTTACGCCGATCCCTGAAGCTCCTGGCTACGTCTCTACCGACGGGGAGGCACACGTAGTACTCTCTTTCAAAATATCTGCTCTAATCAAATTCAGCAAAGTCCCAGAAATAATGAATCTAAAGTCTGATTTGCTATTTTTTTTGAAGCAGAATAATCAAATTCATACACAAGGTTTATCTGTCACTGTTGTGTCTGAAATACATGCTGAAGAAATACGGGCAGACTCCACACATCACAGCACAGCTATTGTTACTACCGTACAGTTGCTACCTCAGGTTAAAAACTTGCAAGTGTAATCTCATAAACAGTGGACACTTAATTCCAATACCACCTTTCTTGAACGCCCACATACTAGTCAATGAGGATACTCTACAGAGTAGCAAAACTCACGGTAGGGCATTGCAGGCCAATTCTTGATATTATAACTTCTCTAGTGAGAGAGGTTGGAGCAAAAGGGAGGGAAAGAGGGAAGGAATAAGGGAAGGAGAGACAGAGAAGAAGAGAAAGCAGAAGAGAGGGCAAAGTTCACTCAGTGTCCCTTCCCACCCCAAGTATTTGGGTCAATGTTGAGCAAGTGCACAGGTGCCACTGCAAGTCTGGACAAGCCAGACCATAGGGCCCACTTGACAAAAACCTGAACCCGAGGGGAGGGGCCTAGAACAGGTCTTGCTAGAATTTTGGAGCCAGTCTCTATTTCCCCCTCCTCCCACCAATACTATTAGTAATAGGGGAGTGAACTCTCTAGGAAAACAGTCTAGTCAGCTAGAACCAGGTCAAAGGAACACGATGAATTTAAGTCACATAAGTCACTGTTCTTAGGGCTGACCCAGTCTGGGGGGCAGAGGTACATCCATCCATCATCCATCACGCCACAAGTGGAAAGGAAGTGATCCTTCAAGCTCTCAGGGAGGGTCTGTGCAGGACCTAGAAGCACAAGCACTGCTCTCCGAGGTGCAACAGGGAGGCAGAAGTGACCTAAATGCAGCGCTGCTCTTCATGAGGTTACCATCTGTTTGGGAAGATAAATTACCTCAGTCCCATAAAACAAGAAGCAAATCAAGGGAGACTCTAATTAAATGCAAAAGTGGGAAGGACAAGTCAAATGCTACAGTAACTCAGGGGAGAGGAGGAAGGCTAGGGACTCTAAAGGAAGGGATGATAGCCTGGTGATGGTGAGACTTAACTACAATGGAAAATGTTGGCTAATCAGAGCAGGAAAGGAGATCTTCTCAGGCAGTGGGAAGGAGCACAGGCAACTCGGACACGAAGTAAAGTTCATGTCCTGGCTTCCTACAAGAACTTCACAGGAAACAAGACAAAGTGCAAACCCCACCCTGATGAAATCCATATATTTCCCAGACTCCCTGGAAAGGTTAATCAGCCAACCTCCTCCCCCTTCTTTTTCCCCTCCCCCTCAAAGAGCCACCCTTCTCCACTCAGAGACCTCAAGTTCACCTTTCACTCACCCATCCCTCCATTCAGCTACTCATTCCTCCCTCCCTTCACTCTTTGTTAATAGAGAAAACACTGTTTTCTAGCACGGGGTCTGCCTGCTGGGAGCAGTTAGGAAGAGAAAGTCATGCTGGTGAAACAAAGAGAGAATGAAAAAAATTGTCTTTAAGATACAAGGCAGCTATTAGCTCAGGTTGACAGCGCTTCCAAGTACATCAGGAACTCCACAGAACTGCAGGTGTCACCTTCAGGTTCCTCCCAGAGGACAGACAGGTCGAGTACTATGGATCTCGGCCCAGCCCCACGCTGCTCAAACTGCCCAGTGCCCGGTGGAGCGCAGTGAACTGCAGGCGACGACAGCCTCATGCTCACATCTGCGCCATCGCTGCTACACAGGTTTGGACTCTGGCCACCAAACACTCCTAGTCAAGCTTTGCGCCACGCTCAGGTTTTGACTAAAACTCTGTAGGTACACAGAGGCAGAACAAAGGAGAAGTTCTAACAATAGAAATCACCCATTAGCAAGTTCATTAATTAGGGGCATATGGATACTTTCAGATGGATGTGGTTTTGTATGCCATTATTGAATAAGCATTAATTTACAGAAACTTAGTTTACAGACACTTCTTCCTATAGGGAAAAGCTACGCAAGCATTCTTGGTAATGCCAGAGGAGGAACACCTGTTAGATCAGTATTTCCTGGGCAAGGGCGTACAATAGCCACCCAGAGGGATTTTGCTAAGAGTGACATGGCCAGGCCCCACCCCCAGGTTCTGATTCACTGGGATGGGAGTGATGTTCAGACATGCACATTTTGGAAAAGTTCCTTCAACTGGTTCCAACACATAGGTAAAACCTTTATTCCAAACCATGCTCTTGAATGACTTATAACACTTTGGGTAATCTGTAGGACCTTCATCAGTAGTTGTCTTCAAGCCCTGTCCAATTTAAAAGAGGAAACACGCCCTGGCTGGTGCAGCTCAGTGGATTGCGTGCCAGCCTGCAAACCAAAAGGTCACAGGTTCGATTCCCAGTCAGGGCACATTCCTGAGTTGTGGCCCAGGTTTCCTAGTTGGACGTATGAGAGAGGCAACCACACATTGATGTTTATCTCCCTCTCCTTCTCTCCCTCCTCCCCCACTCTCTAAAAAGTAAATAAATACAATTAAATAAATAAATACAAAGAGGGAACACTTTTCAAATAATAACATAGCAAACTGAGAGTAAAGCATTGCTTGAATCTCTATTCTGACTGGCCATTTAGATCACTGCAGAGAAACCACTCACCTGCTTAATATGACTTAAAAGGTACAGGATATTTAACAACAAGATATGAAATCATTTTAATAGCATACTTAACCATATAGCTGTATTGAGCAAAAAGGAAAAAGGACACATGGACAACAGTGTGGTGATTGCTGGGGGGGAGGTATAAGGACACTAAATGGTAATGGAAAAAATGCAATAAAGATTAAATTTAAAAAATAACACATTTAACTATAATACTCAGAAGAAGAAGATATAAAGAGAACTGAAGAAACACTATTATGATAGGGATATTTTCCTTCTTTCTTCTGCTTCTACAGAGTTTATGCTCTTCTAAGACACTTCTTTAGGAAAGAAATAATGACCTGCCCAGGGTGATCTGCCAATAAGGAGGTACCACTCCAATCACATGTAAATGAATCAGGAGGCCTATTTGACACCTGGCTGCGTGTTAAGTCTAACTTTTAATGTTTGATATTAACAATACATTTACACAATCTCACATGCCAATTATATCTCAAAGCTGCAGGACATTCTTTAAATAAATTATAAAGATACATATAAATCATCAGCTAAGAATCCAGTGTCCATGGGCTCTGACCCTCTCAATTTCTGGAGTGGCCTGCCTTAGACCCTGGGCCTGGGTGACTCTGCACCTGCCTCAGGAGCCCCTCCCACTTCCTCTGCATTGTCCAGGTCTATGAGTGAGAAAGGAGGATACAGATTATTTTTAAAAAATGAAATGAAAAATATGTAAATACCAAATGGTCCACCAAAATTTTCCCAAGGTAAGTATATATTTACAGAAAAAAAAACATAAAGATGTGATTATTAAAAGCTGATTGAATTAGAACTACAACAAAAATCACTGACTCCAGCAGTCACAGACGGGACTGACTGGCTGTTGCTTTTCACATCCACCATTCCCACCTAATTGAAAGACTTCCCGAAGACATTCACAATATATGTTTAAGCGAAAAAGCAAGTTCAAGTAGTACATATATACCATGCTCTCCATGAAGCTTTTTAAAAGGAGGGGAGAGTCTTGTAGAAACTTGGGATCCAGGAAGCTCTGAATTTCGATATTCCCCTTTCTCTGGGGAAGGAGTCCACGGTTTTTCGGTAAGACACTTGTCAGTAATTGCATTTCAGTCCAGAAAGGAGTCCACTATTCCAAAATGTTTAAGAACTACTCCTCCAGAAAGAAACTAAAGGTAAAAATGATCTGACAAAATCAAAACCATGTCCCTCTTCAAGGAATTAATTGATGTGAAAATATACTACTTCAATGTGCACAAATGAATGATAACAATGAAAGACAAATTCAAGGACCAAGAAAACCACAGAGACTGGAAAGGTTTGAGATACTGGACAATGTGAACCAAACTTGCAGAAATATTTTTTAAAATTTCTAAAAATTGAAGGGGACTATTAGATAAATTACTAAGATGCAATCTTCAGGTTAAAGCCACCTAAACAAACAAAACCCACCAGAGCCTAATGGTCAAGTTTTTAAACCGTATTTAAAAAGACAAAAAAACACAACACAAGATATGCCTTAGTATCTGCCAAGGAAGAAGATGAGATAACATTTAAGATGCAAAGAGAAGAATCCTTCAGATTTAAGTGAAAAGAAAGAAGAGCTTGAAAGAAACTGTGAACCAAGGAAATGATCACCACAGGCCCGGAACTGAGGCCAAACCCTGGGCTCCTCTGAAGACAGAAGACAGTGTCTCATGACCGGAAAGATCTGAAACAATTCACCAACCTGCCCGACATCTGAGGTCACAGCGAAAGCAGCAGAGGAGGTAGAGTTAATGGAAGACGCTCATGCCCCGCCCCAACGAAGTTAATGTCAGCAAAATGTTGTATTTACTAATAATAGCGGTAGGCTGTTTTCAGAAGGGCTGACAACCAAACTTCACAAAGGAGTCGTTATTGTAATGATAGAATACGACTTACTCAAAAAGCTAAGCTCTACATCAGTTCCAGAAAAGAGATCAAGATGCTGGCTATGAATATAAAATAAGAATTAACTTAAACAATTTTACTACAAATGCCAATGGGACAAGTGGAAATATAAGCATTTCTTTTGTTTTTGCTTTGTTTTGTTCTGTTTATACTGTTATTCTAAAAGTATGCCGAAACACAAACACCTAATATTAGAACGAATACATTTTTGAATTGTGAGGGGAGTGGATTCTAGAACCAAAAAACATGTATTAATATTTCCCAACACCGTTTCAGCAATCACAGCCTCCTTCAGCTGGGCGGTTGGTGACAAGGTTGACCAGTGCCTCAGGGTGAGAGACAGCTGCAGAGGCAAGAGGGGGGCCCTCCCAAGGGCCCTACCCTTCACAGCCCTGGGAGCCAGCCTCCAATTCTCAAATACCATCTGATGTTCTGGGGACCTAGGGCAGAAGTCCGGAGCAGAGACGGGAGAGCGAAGGATGATTCCCACTGGCTCCACACACAAGCAACGACTGGGGAGGACAGATGGGCTGAGTTGGGGGCTGCCACCATAGGAGCAGCCCTTCTGGACTGGCCCAAGGAGCTAGTTTTGGGGTGAGAAGGGAGCAGTGAGAAGGAGGGGAGTGTCGGACAGATGAGGCCATAGCCACACCAGAAGGAGTGCCTACCCCCACCCTCTCCCAGGCTTTCCCCTAAAGTCACTGCTGATATATTAACATCAGAGTCAAGACATCTGAAGAGGACTGAATCTTGTGCGAATCAAAAGCTTGTTGAGAAGGGTTAACTACACTCCAAGTGGTATGCAAGTCAAATATATGAAAAATTCAGAGCTGCATATATATTTAATAAGCATGTATCATCATCTTCCAATTTAGTTCCATGGAGAAACAAAATTTTCAAGTCCATTCCAGAAGGATTCAGCAGTACAAGAGTGGTGGAGGATAGCACAAATGTCTCCATCACATCTGGTACCTTATCTTATTAACTGTCTCAAATGTAAAAGAAAATACAGACAGAAAGAACTTCCTGTTTTCAAAAAAGTACTATTAATTTTTTAATGTAATTGATTACCCCCCTAAAAATGCATGCCTACTAGGAGTGAGGTGATACTCTCAGACATACCCCAGGCACACAAAAAGCAGGCACAGGAACACCATCACTTCTCACAGCAAGGCCAAGCTTTGGACTCACTCCAGCAGAGACAGCCCTGTGTCTGCTGGGTCCTTCTCCCACAAGGCATGTGACTCAGGAAACATGTCCAGCCTCTAAATGCCTCAGCTTCTTCCTTTGCAAACTGAGAATCACACCACCCCACTGGCCGGAGATCCTGTGAAGACTGAATGAGATAAGGCGTGTAAAAGTGACACCATAGTGGGAAGTGGGTGCTCAAAACAGTTATCTAGCAGAGAATCGAACAAAGAACCTCCAAGCGTTTTAAAGCAAATCTATTTTTACATGTTCTGGTCTACCAGAAAATAAATAAATGTACAAATGAAAAGCTAGCAGCAATGTAAACAAAAGCGGGAGGGCTGGGATGACGTGGCCACAGAGAACTACAAGAACAAGACTTGAAAGGCCCCGGACAGTACATGATAGTCCATGGGGACAATGAGATAAGCCTTGAATAATCTAACTGCTTCACAGGGATAAGTGAACACAATGTATTTCATTCTAACCAAACCACTTACAAAAACTGACCATGTACTAAGGAAAAATGTGGCCTACACTGGCAATTATTATAACAAAGCTTTTTTAAAATGAATAATGTTTCAAATTATTCAACAGTTATGAATAATGTTCAAATATATGCAAACTAAAAACAAAATATCTTAAAGACTGAACCAGGGGGGAAAAAGTCAGACTGTAATAAAACGCTTTTTAGTAGATGAGATGACAACAAAATGTGTGACAAACTGCTGAGCGGTACTAAAGAGGGTTTATTGCTCTAAGGCTAAGTGATTAAATTGGTAACAAAATTAAAAGAAAAAAGAAAAGCATAATAAAGCAAGCCTCTTGACAAAGAACTTAGAAAAGCAACAAAGTAACAAACCTTTCAAATAAAATTGTATAAGGCAAACTCACTGAAGAAACAGAGCAAGAAAGAAAATGTAATGCCACTGACAACCCAAAATAGTAGATGATTCTTTAGAAAATTAACAATCAATGAATAAAGTTAATAGATTTTTTTCAAACCAAGAAGAATAAACAAAATAAAATTAAAAAGAAGAAACGGAAGAAAACTATAACTAAATATACATGAGTTGAAAATACATTATTGAATTTGATAAATGGAAAGAAAATTTATATTAAAAAGAAGAAATTTTAAAATTTAAGAAAATCCCATTTCCCAAGAAAATTTCAACTTGAAAAACCTGACAATCTTTAAAAAACAAGTCACCCCTATGATGTTTATAGTTTTAATTTCAAATAGTCAGTTCCAGTATTATACCAGTACACTTTTTCAAATCCCATTCTACACCAAATTAATTTAATATATAATCACTTTACCTATCAGATAAATTATGATGAAATATAAAGCTGACATGTTAATTTAACTTAGGAGAAAATAACACTTTGATCCCAAATATTGTCAGAAAAATTATGTTCCATATTCAATTTTTTCTTAGGATTAGAAACTCAACATGACTTTTACAAATAAATAACAATCATGCCCTGGCTGGTGTGGCTCAGTGGATTGAGTGCCAGCCTGCAAACCAAAGGGTCTCCAGTTCCATTCCCAGTCAGGACACACACCTGGGTTGCTGGCCAGGCCCCCTCTTGGGGGGGTGTGGGAGGCAGCCATGCATTGGTATTTCTCTCCTTATCTTTCTTTCTCCCTCCCCCTCTCCCCAAAAATAAATAAATAAAATCTAAAACTACTACTAATCAGTAATTCTCACATTAACAGGAGAGATTCCAGATCATACAGCACCTATCTTAGTAGATGGCAAGGAGACTGTAAACGCCAGCCGTGCAGAAAACAAACCCCGGGGGAGGAAAACAGCGATGCAGCGACGCAAGAGTCTGTCTAAAGGTGCTGACGTCACAGGTTTCAAACCCAGAGTCACCCTCAAGCCTCCTAGAGAAATACTGTAAGCCACAAAACACACACGCACAGCAGCAAGGTGAGGATGCCAAGTGTCACCACTCCTAGTTAATAGTAACTGCTGCCTTCAAGTTGCGTAAACAGAGGAAAGGGAGACCTTCATTGTATTGCTTACTTTATGGGGTTGTTCGGAGGACCGAGTGAATTAACTCGCTTGTCACCATGCCTGGCAGCAGAAGGGATGTTTGCACAAACTCTGGCAAGCCCTTAGAAGGATTTCTCATCAGGACCAAATTTCTACAATCTCTGTACCTGCCTCTCCTACTTTGAATTCCCGGTTTTCCTAAAGGTCTGCCAGATGAGTGTGCATGAACGACCAGGAGAATAGCCTGACATTTCTTTTCCAGAGCTCATGTCTTTTCCACACTTCCACCTAGAACTTATCACGCCTTACGTGTAACTGCTCTGTATCCCTTCAGGTTGGGATGGCTTAAGACATTCCTGACAGAAGGGCTTTTCTTTCTGTCCCCGCATTTCTGGAGAAGACAGTGCCATGGGCACCGTGGGAGCTCAGAAGTACTTGATGAATGAGTGTTGTTTCCTCATCTCACCTTCATGGAAAATTACTGTTGAGGGAGGCTCCCTCCGCCTTTGGCACCCATGCCGAGTCCTGTGTCCTGTCCCGGCAGAGGCCCCGGCGCTGCCACACTCCGCTGTTACAATCGGGGTTGGGCAGGAGGCCGTCTCCAGTCTGCTTTTCATTGATCACATGATCCCTGGCACTGAGGGGTCCAAATTATCCCATTTGACTTCTTAGCCAACAAATCAATGTTGATCTGAGAACCAACTTAGAGTTGCTTAGAGAACCAATTCATTTAGGTAGGATGTTAGTGCAGGAATCTCTTCCCTCTTAAGGCAAAATCCACACACAGCTATAGTCATTTTCTCACAACCGACTTGGTAAAAGGGTTGATTCTGACATACTAGACATACCTGTGAAGGCAAAGCTTTAACTAAGTGTTAAAAATAAAAACACCTTTCCAGGCCGCTTGGAATTGAGGGCACATTAAAATGGGAAACCAGGTCCTCTTCTGTAACAAGTCGCCCTCTAGGGTTTCAGCATCAGCTTCTCTGCTCTGTGACCCCCGCAGGAAAGGGGCCTCTTGAGTAAAATAGTCCTCTTTCCCTCCTGCATTTGACAACCTGGTAGGACAAGGGGCAGCCAGATGTTGAGTGCACTCCTTCCAATCTCCAAACGTCTCTCTCCATTCTAGAGTCTGTGTGTGTGTACATGTGTGGGTGTGAATGAGAGAGAGAGAGAGAGAGAGAGAGAGGAGACCAGAAATCAGTGGAGTGTCCCTATTTCTGGCTCTATCTCCTACTCTCCAGGCTTGGCAATTGAAGTCTATGTAATAAATATTCCCTCTCTGTCCCTGTGGAGCTATGTGGGCTTTTCCTAGCTTTTAGTACGTTTTCCCAAATTTTTCCAAATCCACAAAGACCAACTGTATTCTTATACACTAACGATATAGCTGGGGTGAGGAGTGGGGAATGACTTTAAAAATTACCACTCAGCAATCATATCCAATTAATCTTTTATTTTTCTTAATCCTTGCCAGAGGACATACTTACTGATTTTAGAGAGAGAAGAAGGGAGAGAGAAGGGGAGAAGAGAAAGGGAAAAAATATCAATGTGAGAGAAACATTGATTGGTTGCCTCCCCTAAGCACCCCAATAGGGATCAAACCCACAACCTAGGTATGTGCCCTGACCAGGAATTGAACCCACACCCTTTTGGTGCACGGGATAACACCCCAACCAAATGAAACACCTGGCCGGGGCTCAAATTAATCCTTTAAATGCACTCAACATTTTGTTAAACATTGACAGGTTTGAGAAGAAAACATTAGACACATCATTATGGAGCTCTAGCACTTCCAATCGTCCCACATCAGCCTCTGAGAGGCACTGGCAGAACTGTAATCATAAGCACAGTTATCTTCCCTGGCAGCAACGTCAAACACCAGTATTCAATACTGAGATCATCTTAAGGAGCCTGTACCTGTAGGAATGTTCTCCTCATAAATATTGAAGAAAGCCAGGCTCTGTCGGGGGAGATGATGGTTCCCACCTCCCCTTATCCGCGCCCTGCCCGGAAGCTACTGCCACGCTGGATAACTGAACTATAAATGAAGGAGCAGGTCTTCATCCCTCATTGTTTCAAAAAAGGTCAATCCCACTATGACTCAACAGTACCACACTTATCTGTTGTTCCCAAATTTTTACATCATTATTGCATTAAATTTAAGAGAAGCAATTGCCAGATTTTTTTTTAAGGGCACACATTTAGTTGTAGAGGGAATTGTTACAATAGCATTTGTGGTAACAGTATTGCCTTCCAACCTGATACAAAGTATCAAACCTTAATAAGCAAACAGGTACAATTGGATTTGTGTGAAAGCAGGCTTCATAAAAAGTAGTATGGTCTGGAGAAATAACGACCATACTCCTTAATTATGTATTTTTCAGATTTCCTTCAACAGAACACACTTTCTCCTGAAAACAAACAAACCAAAATCTCTATTAAAAGATTCTACAGTGTAAAACTTTATAAATGATGTATGTTGATTATTCCTTTCAAAGCTGTCTTTGAAAGAAATAATCATTCCCTTGGATGAATGGCTAAATGTGTTTTCAGTACGCCGAAAGGGAAACAACTCACTCTGAGGTGCTACGCTTTCCATCTTTACAACCAACTGCATCGCAGCCACACTGCTGACAGCAATTGTTAAACAACGTCACATCTGTCAATCTGTGTAAGTACACTTGAGCTAAAAACGTGTTATGCTTATCTTAATCTGGTTCATTATTTTATTTTCTAGGCGAAAAGCATACTTACTGTAAAGGAGGCTGAAAAAAGTTAAGTCCCAATTGAACCTGCATCAAAAGGAAAAGGGGAAGAAAAACTTTCTATTTAAATCATTTGAAAGCCTTAAGCATTCAACTTACTTGAGAAAATGAAACTTGGTTACACTATTCCTGGGGACATTTGCATCTTTCCTCAGAAAGCACTCCTAAGGCCTTTCATGCACTAACTTCCAGCCCTTTGCTGCCTTCTCAAGTCACGAGGGATCAAGCTGAATATTAATGAGTAAAAGCAGCCGGAATATAGGAAGCTCAGCCAAGAATACTAGGACAGACAAGAAAAGAGCTCACTATTTTTAAGAAAACATCCTTTAAGAGTTCTGGGCTCCCAGAAGTCAGGCCAAAACAGAGAGAAACTGCCCTTGAATGAGGATAAATAAGTTTGAGTCTTGCCCACAGGGGATGGTAAAAGACTTTTCTTCTTCTTTCGGACCATCTGTTTTAATAAAGTTAAATCTGGGTTACAGCCGATTCCTACTCAATCAGATTTGTCTGGAGAGGAGATACAACAAAATTCATAGTGTTAGTTATCAGGAACTTGAAGAAAATTTATTATTTTCTTAATGGACATCTGGAAACTGTCAAATTACTCCTTCTCTCCACTGACTCCTGGGAGCAGTTAAGGATATTTCCTGAAAATATCTTCGGGATAAAACACATTATATAAAAACTTGAGAACTGGGCGTAAGTATATTTTATTCACCACAAAATAAGTAATTGCCATATAATAACTTTTATTCATCAGCTGCTTAAAACACTAGTGTAAACAACCTTCTTATCCTTACACACAGTTTTTGAGTTTTATACATTTTTAAGAAACTCAGCTTTTTGTCCAGAATGCTGTTTCATCATAAATATCTGACAGAGTCCTATCAGCATTCCAAAATTCTCGGTAGTAAGACTCATTGTATGTGCTACACAGACCGTAAACTCATGGAGAACTCTAAGCAGTCCTACCTTTGACATTTTGTTTTCATGCAAATTGACAGAGTACACACATTTGTAACCATTCTCCCTTCTAACAGTCTGCAGCTCCTACTGTTTTATATTGTGTATCTATTATTGTCTTAACAGGTCTTATTGTCTATATTAAGTAGCTATTAGTTGTTTGTTTTTTTACTACTTATGGCATCTTAAGTGCTCATCTAGTGCACACTTTCCATTACATAGGTAAGAAAATTCTGAGGCCCAGAAGTTCCCTTGCATTTCAAAGTGGCATTGCTAACAAGTGAAAAGAACCTGTAGGCTAGAGAATAGCATATAGAATTACTGAATTACAGAATTACTCTGTAACTTCTTAGTACTCCTTAATATTTTCATAGCACCACCTACAAAATACATGGTATATGGTAGCCATGTTAAAAATGTTTATTGGTTGATAAAACCAAAGCCACCTTCAGGCTTAAGTACATTTAAGCTCATGGGATGACATAGGTATTACCAGACTAAACTCTCCGAATACACACCATCAGCTTTGCTGACATCAATGGGCAATGTTTCTAACTGGTGAGTAATGTTTCCAAAATATTGTAGACCTGGTCAAACACAGAAATGAAAAGCAAAAGGGAAATAAAACAGTTCTCCCATCTATCCCAAACCCAGTCTCAGCCGATGGCCATTCTTGTCCCTCTTATTTGAAAGAAAACAGTGGCAGTCAAAGGAGCAACTTCTGCTTCCAATGGATCCACCCAAACCATGATCACCCATCACTGCCTTCCCCCAAATAAGTGCACCCATCCTTCCCTCTGCCCTTAAAAAAGTGTCCCTTACTAGTTGCCAAGTTCCTCTATCCAAAAAGAGATAATCCCCCTCTCCCTGCTCCCACCTCCAAAGGGGAGGTGGGCCATCCATCACCTCCTACTTTTCTCCCACATCATAAACCTCTATCAACATTTCATGCTGCTTCCATAGAAAATGTTTTTTTTAATGAAATTACAGCTAAGCTCCTCGATTAAATTGTAACTCATCACCTTCTCACCTCCAAACTTCCTTCAGCTGATTACAATTTGGCCTCTACTCCTTTCCTTCCAAATACCTGCTTTTGAAAACACTCATAATGTCTGCCAAACTGCCAAACCCACATGGCTATCTGTTACACCTTGGCAAAGCCTTCTCTGGGGTTTCCACTTCACTGACCCTCTCTCCTCCCTGAACCACCTCCCATGGCTAGACGACCACTGTCTGTCTGCTCTTCTGGTTCTCAGTCTGCCTTTGGAGACCCATTTCCTCTGACTGTCCCTGAAAGTAGCTTTCCCCAGGGCCCACAGTCTGCCTTTTCCTGGAGTTTTATCAGCTGTCACCAAGGAATCTCAACACCACCATAGCTTCAAGTACCATTTACTCCCTGAGTGCTTCCAAATCAAAATCCTAGCTCGGATGTTCTGACTACTGGCTACCAACACGTTCAAACAGACACTCATAAAGTTTCTTCAAGAAATAACTTCGTGTTTCTCTCAAAATAACACTGGTTCCCTGAATAGGCTACACTCTCGTGCCTCTGTGAGCTGTCCTTTCCCGAGACCCCATGACCCTGACATATAAGTAATTCACACTTCAAGCACTCTAACTCCTTCTCGCTCATCCACCTACCACCAGAGAGAAATTTTTTTTTTTTGAGAATTTTTTTAAAGACACTTTTCCAGCCTTCCCTGAAGGTAGAAATAGCCAAATAACTCAGTTCTTGTTAACAAGACACAGAAGTCTTCTGGGAGGGCCTTGGGCGAGGGTCTTTGGGAAAAAGAAAAATACTTCTTAGAAGATAAAAGGAGAAAACAAATGATAGAAGTTCTCTCTGGCTGCCTGGCCTCCACCCCTCCCCCCAAATTCCTGCCTTTACACAGTCCTGTGAAGATGTCACGTCTGAAGCCACAGGGGCTCTCCAGAATTGTTGCCTCCTGAGCTGCTAAGAACAAAAAGCTAATATGAGCTAATATTCCTTGTCATACCATTGACAAAGACTTATATCCAAAATATAAAGAAATCCTACCACTCATAATAAAAAGCCATCAACCCAATTAAAATGGGCATAAAACTTGAACAGATCCTCCCTTAAAGGAGAAATACAAATGGCCAATGCAAAAATGTTTAAGAAAATAAAAGAAGGGGTATGGTAGCATTTTAGAAAATTTAGTTTGGCAACAATGGAGAGGGTAGAATAGAAGGAGGGAGGGAGGCAGTAATTAGAGGGGAAAAGGAAAAGGAGACCAAGTACAAGGAGATAAGGGTTGTGGGTCACAGGAAAAATGATGATAAAAAGGGAACTCAAGAGTTCAAAGAAGACACTATAATTAAAGGGCAGTCATTCTCAAAGTATTTTACTCTCAGATTCTTTTTTAAGTATTGGATCTGCTTCATAATCATGTGCATCAAACACTGAAGTGGTTCTTTTCAAAAGGCTGAAGGACTGAGTAGGAATAGGTAAGCTTGTAATTTAGGTAGAAGACATCTCAAAGGTGAAAACAAATCAATCCAAAACACAAGCTAATAAGATGATCTTTTTAAAGATGAACGGCAGCTACCTTTTATTGAGGGCTCACTTTGTACGAAGTCCTATGCTGGCATCTGCAGACATCATCTTTACTCCTCACAGTTCTGAAGATGTAAATATTAGCTCTGTTTTTTAAATGGGGAAACTGACTTAAGTAACAAACCTGAGTAAAGGCACATCTTTAAAACCAGCAGCGTCCATATTTACATATTTACAAACCCACCCTCATTTACATATCTTTAAAAACTGCATGTATTGCATAAGAGGGAGATTAAACCTGTATTGGCACCTAGGGAACACCTGGCACACAGTCTGCCCTAAATAAATATATCTGGGTCATCAAAATTATAGTATAATTACATACCATTTTAACAGATTCAGAGAATTTACACTTTCAACTAGTGATAAAACCTACTTTTCAAGTTTATGTGTATTAGTCATTTAAAAGAGGAAATCACAGAACAAGAAGACAGCAAAAAAAATTATCTAAAAACACTTATTTCCATATTATAATATTCAGTAAAAACCAATTCCTCCCAAAGTGTCAGGTAATCAGTTTAAAAATCCATCTGTATTGAAAAGCTGGAAAATATGCATCACAAATACAACAGTATTTTCAAAAGGAGACAGAAGCATTGTTGTGTTATTTCAAACTCTGATTTTAATTTGGAGAAGCAGAGACTAATATAAAGAAACAGGTGATAAGAGTAAAACAGAGATTACTTTTTTAATTGAAAATTAAAGTTAATATTTGTAGAGTGCCTACAGATTTACGGAATTTTACACACTCCAACTCCTTTTGTTCTAATTATCGGATTTACATGGTCTCTAATATTGACTGCAAAGTCAGTAGATTTGAACCCTCAACATCTCAAAGGCCTCTGTAGGCCCTCAAAACCATAAAGGACAAAAGAAATGTTTCAAGGTCACATCTTATTATGTGGTTCTATTCTAGTAATTTCTCTTTTTGGTGTTATTTTATGATTTGGTAAAAAGATAACAGTGATACACAATGATCATCCAATAAAGTTCACAAACATCAGAATGATTTAGCAGCAATCTGGACCAAGTTTAACCATCAAAGCATTCCTCAGAGGCAGCAGGCAGCCTAGGACCTGGACGCTGCTCTGCCCCTTCCCTGCCCCTCTCCCTCCTTCTGCCAGGAAGGTTCTCCTTCCAAGCATCTTCCTGATACTTCCTCACCTCCTCCAGCTTTGCCCAAAAGTCACCTTCTTAATGAAGCCTGCAAGGTCTAGTTAAAATAACCCACTTTCTCACCTTTGATTTCCATTACCCTCTTTTATTGTTTCCACCCTATAACCTACTATACATACTACCTACCTTTTGGTATTACTTTTATTGTTTGTCTGTTCCCTATGCTGCAAGGCAAACTTTCCCAAAGCAAGAATTTTGGCCTCTTTTTGTTCCCTGAGGTACCTCAAAAAGTTCAGAGGTATCTAGCATAAAAGAAGCGTTCACTATAAACAACAGGCACCCCCCACTTTTCCAAAGTTCAAGTTATGCCACTTTGCTTTTACAAAAGACCTACACAGGTACCTGTTTTTGCTAACTGAAAGAAATCCAAAGAGGATTTTCACTTTTGCAGAAGTAGCTTTCAGGGTTTGCTTTGCAGGGACCCATTATAAAGGCAGGGGCACCTCGAGCAGCGAGAGTGGCACTGCTTTTACTATGTTAGTGTCTTTTTCAGGTTCATGTGTTATTTGGTATGATTTCATAGGTTACTTGGGGGTGTACCTGGAAATGCTCAAATTTTTCATACAAATTAATGGTAACAGCTTCTTTATGCCACTTTAGCTTATGACACAAGTTTCATAGGAATGCATAAAATAGAGGTGCTATAATCTGAGCAAAAAGATAAACCTAGATCTAAGATTTCTTTGTATCCTTTCAGGTAAGGGAAAAATTTAAATATGAGCAGTTACCACAGAATCTTAGTAAAGTTCCCAAGAACTTTCTCTTTTCATACATTTATAGGAACACAAAAGCCCTTCCACTGCATCTCTCACTCAAGCATCTTCCAACTCAGTAATGCCAGGAACATCTAAACATTCTTAGCATACCACACAAATCCCTTGTTATACAAGTTTTCAATAGGGAATTAAAGAAAATCAACTACACCAATATTTTAAACTAACTCCAAACAAACTGTTGTAAGAATCAGAAATAAGATATTGAAAAGATTCAGCATACTATAGATCACTGAATTAAAAATTAGCAACAATACTTCATACAACTGGGGTAGGAAAATAATCAGTGAGTATCCATGAGGAAGTGAGGAAGATGTCAGAAAACATGACTCCAACATAATCTGCCAATCTGAGAATCGTGGACATTCTAGCTGACCGGCAACACCCTTGGAAAATACCGTAATGTTGTTGATTAAAAGCTACAATCATTAACTCAAAAATTGTTCTGAATGTGGACTCATAAAAACAAAGACACGTCCTAGATTCTGGGTTTTATAGTCTGGAGCAGGTAAGACATGATTCTGCCCTTGTGATGATCACAGTCATAGAAGAAAATGTTCGTTTTTCTCTATAAAATTACTTTTACACGATCACACAAATTAATCTCCGAAGGGAGGGAACACTGGCGTATTTATGTGCAAGCTGTCTGAGTCCATTAAGAACTTTCATCTAAACAGAGCATTCTACTGCCTGAAAGAAACAGTCTATGAGACGGAAGAGTACGTTAATGTGAATGTGGGCCTCCTTGTGTCAAAACAGTGATCCTCAGTTTTACAAAACAGCAGTGATGAAAGAATAAAATCTTGGCTCATCATCTGCATCCACTAGGGAGCAGCATTCAAGTGTCAGCCTCTCCTTTCTGTACTAATCACTCAAGAATAGTGAGTCACCAAAGGACCAGCATTGGTTACCAAAATGAATTATTTTGTTCAGTAGTTTCCTGTCCCGGGGGCAAAAATACACAACAAAAAATGGAGCAACGTACAGCACAAAATATTCAACTCAAGGCAGCATGCCAAGAAAGCAGCAGAAAGTTTTATTCTTGAGCCAAAGGCTTCTTGGTTTCTTTTAAAAATTTAAATCGTGACAATTATCTTGATGTTTCTTGATGAATCAGATCCGTCTGCAGAACAAAAGTTTGCTCGGGAGTTTTGTGTACTTTAAGGAATAATTATTTCCTAAGCTTATTCACTTTTTTAAGAAAGCAGCTTACAGATGGATTTAGAAACTAGTGTGCTTGAGTGAAAACATTTGTAATCAGTCAACCTACAGAGGCATTTAGCTCGAAATGTCATTGAAAAAAGGAAAAATAACATTCTGGGAGGAAAAGGAACTTAAAAACTCATCCCATCAAAAATTAATATTTTTATTTTCTTACATGCATTTCTCTTCCAACGTTTGGGTCTAAAATGTTGCCAGAATTTTAAGTCATCACTACTTCATGAAATTGTGATAGAAAATCTTTTCAATGGCTACACTTTATTTCTTTCCCTCTCAATATAACTACATTAGGAGATAGTACATAATACATTGATAAATCAACTTTAATATCTGATTAGCAGTAATTTATATGTTACTTTTCCAGCACATACGAGGAGGGATACCCCAAAAAGTTGAAATTATCTTCTGGAGGGAGGGCCCCTTGTAGTACAGGCTTCCCCCACTAGGTGAGTGTTCTATTAGCCCATCTGTATCAGTGCACCAGCTGGCGTTGCTGTGAGAGGCTGCGTTTGGTTTCAGTAAATTTTTTTGAAGCCTCAGTGCTTTGCCCATTTCATGGTGGGTGACTTACCGCACACCTGCCCATATCTTGCTGAGTATTCAGCAGTTTTTGACCAAAAACAGCTCGACCCCCATGCCCCACCCTTCCTATTTACCTGATCATCCTCCCAGCAACTCTTTTTGTTTCCCCGATGAAAAAAGTCCTCAAAGGGAAACGTTTTGCAGATGTGGAAGAGGGAAGAAAAAATGGCAGAAGCACTAAAAGGCATCAAAATCAACGAATTCAAAAACTGTTTTGAGCAGTGACAAAATGTCTCAACAGGTGTATTGCATCACATGGAGAGTACTGTGAAGGTGACTGAAGTTTGAACATGTAAGAATAAATACACAATTCTTAATAAAGAGATTCTGGGGTTTTTTGGGTCCCCCTTGTAAATACGAATTGGTGCTAAATAGCTAGTAAAATGTATTTGTCAATGTACATTATTAATCTGGTGGTGGCTTCATTTATCACATATAACAAAACACCCTAAAACTTAATGGCTTCAAAAACAATTGTTTTATTTGCTCACAATTCTGCAATCTAGGCAAGGCTCAGCTGGCGAGCAAGTGCGCTCGCGCTCTCTCGCTCTCGCGCTCGCGCTCTCTCTCTCTCTCTCTCTCTCTCTCTCTCTCTCTCTCTCTCTGGATTTCTTAAGGCTTAGGCCTAGAACTTGCAGAGTGTCACTTCTGCTGATTCTGTCAGTTAAACTCTCAGACCCAACCCACATTCGGAGGGAGGGGCCTACACAATCCATCCATGGTGCAAATGTTGGGTGGAGCAGTTTTCTGGAGCTCCTCAAAGGAACAGACCGTGAGGGCAGTTTATATTCGACCTTCCTAACTTACACTGTATTTCTTGGGTAGTGCCAAGGAACTGGCAAGAATAAAAAGAGTTTTCAGGTAAAAAATTTCAAACAGGTAATAGACTGGGGTAATAGTGGGGTAGAAGGGAAGGAGAAAATCCTTACTGGTAAAATGAATATAATGAACCACAAAATAACATAACTAAACAGATTTGATGTAAAAAATCTGTACCTACATAAATATATGGGTTTTCAAAATTGTTAAATTGTTTATTGGTAAAATTAAGAAGGAGTTACACAGAAGCTTAGCCATTATTTATCATGTACCATGTAGGCAACCCTCAAGAAGCTGAACAAGGAGAATGATACACCAGGTTATTATAGGAAGGTGTATACATATACCCTCTTTGGTCATTAGAACGACTGTCAGGCTACCAAGCAGAATTAGTGGGGAGAAAATAGCAAGGAGTGGCTTAACCTTATATCCCAAACTCACTGACCACGGCTCTGGGAGGGTGTGGGTTCTGCAAACTTCTTCTAGACCCTCACTCCATACACCATTTCTATTTAGTTGCTTTACTTCTTCAAGTAAGTCAATGAAGCCATTCTGAGACTTGATACTCTAGGGACCTTCCATGAATTAGACCTATATAGATCATTATTTTCTTCTACAAGGCCATGGAAGAAACCACGCAATTCTATTTCTGAAAGGCTTTGTGTGGGTCTTGCTTAATTAAAACAAGTTAGATTTGTAACACAGTTGTTTAAATTGCCTCATATTTTGATAACATGCCATAAAACTCATCTGTTAATCTTGAACAACACAGGCCAACCAACTTACTGCAATATCTAATATTTTCTTAAACCATGTATATTAAAATTGACTTTTATTGACATTGCTTTTACTTGCTTTTGTTTTTTTTTCTAAATGTTGACTAGTCCTTTTATTTTAATCAATTATTTAAATTTGGAGAGGGCATATATTAGAAAAAGAAGAGGAAAAGCAAAAAGGTTGTTGAGGAACACAAGGAATTCCATTCAAAGAAACTCACAAAATATGTCTTCCTCAATTTAACATATAGAGCATCAAGTGCTACACCATTAGCTTTCCTTTTTATTTCCAAGATGCACTAATAACACTTTCTTTCTGCAATATGCAAGATTCTCTCATTGAGTCAATTGGTTGAGTTAGCATTGACATCATTTTAAGTTAGGACTCAGAATCACAAAACAGAAAGGCTGAAGTAGAAACAGTGAAGCTCCAGCACTCACTCGGAAACCATCTAAACCGTGCCTCCTCTTTCCTGAGGCTGCAGCTTCTTTAGACCAACTGTGAATGGAAAGGAATGTTTTTCAAGGAGGAAGAAGAGAAATAAA
This sequence comes from Desmodus rotundus, assembly GCF_022682495.2. Lineage (NCBI taxonomy): Eukaryota > Metazoa > Chordata > Mammalia > Chiroptera > Phyllostomidae > Desmodus > Desmodus rotundus. The sequence continues at coordinate 83,539,835 of NC_071397.1, forward strand.
ATGTATGCAGAGAATAACTATAAACAAATCTGAAAGATCACTGCTTACATAACTAAGTTCCATAAGACACTGGACAAAACTATCAGTCATTATATTCACCACAGGCAAAGAACGCAAAGTACTTGCATAAGAGCACTTTTTATATGGATAGATAGGAGATGTTGATCCAAAATCACAACACATCATCAGATAACCTGGTACCACTGAGCAGACACTGAGATGAAGAGAGAAACTCATGCCCTGTCTCCAGAATGCCATCTCATAGAATTAGACTGACTAGAGAATATATAAAATTAAACTTTGCGGGGGGAAGAAGGGGCAGAACAGTTTTACCTGAGTTCAAAGTAGCATGGTAAGTATACTCAATGTCAACACTGCCTCTCTATGCTTCATATTAACAATATAGAATATTTGTACCCAATAATGTTCTGTGGTGCCTGACCATCTTCAAAAACCTTGCACTTCTATCTTTGGTCTATGACAGGTGTGTCACACTCATTTTCATCGGGGGCCACATCAGCCTCGTTGTTACCTTCAAAGGGCTGAATGTAATTTTAGGACTCTGTAAATGTAACTACTCCTTAACAGTTAAGCAAGAGCTCCGCGCGGCCACCAGGTAGAAAGAAGGTTCCGTGCTGGATAAAACAAGGTGGAAGGCCGGATTCGGTCCACAGGCTCTGTGTTTGCCACCTGTGCTCTATGAAATAATACTTATTATTTAGTGTTTATGTTTACCAAAAAAATATATCAGTAATACCTTATAAAATTTTAAAGATATTAACTTATGGTTTACATCATAGAACTTTAAAAGCACACATTTTCCAACATTGTTATTTACAAATCCAGAAGATTGTAAGTTTCCATTCATATTTTACCATGATGCAATTATTCAATAAGAATACCTGAAGTAAGAAAATTAGAACTGGTTGAGGTAAAACAAATGTGGGAAGCACACAGTACACCCCAAATTAGCTGGCGTACTCACCACTACTGCTCTCTACGTGATGGAAAGTACCCGACTATAAAAGGGAAGAAACACAAAAGTGTGGGCAGAATTTTTAACAGAAAAGCCATTGTTTATGCATAAGTTCCACACTCTAGAAATATGAACACCTGCCAGGTGATTAAACACACCTACATGCAGTGTTCCATGGCCTTTCTTTTTAATTACCATCATTTATTATAATCACCAACAGGTAATTTTCTAAGCAATGTAAGATCAGCACTGGAACTGAGGGGAGCTAAGACGTTGAAATGAGTTCAGCCATGGCTCTTGGATGATCGGTTGTGCCTGTGCCTGCCGAAAGGGCGAATCATGATTTCCTCCACCTTCTCCTGCCTGGGCAGCAACACAGCTACTGCAGAGTCAAGTGTGGGGACTGCACTGGAGCCCAGATAAATTACATCGCTCGGTGAAATTGTATTTAGTAGGGTGTAACATCATTTCTTCACCCTGCACCCAAGCCAAATGGGGTTTCCACACCCATTACATCTCCAAGTTCAATTAGGTGACATCTGTCTTTAAGCATTTCAGCCCCTCTGAAAGCCTTAGTCTTTAACCTTTTGCAAAATATTGGTACTCTGGGAAATTTTTCTTATTTTAATCCCACAACCAAGTATGAAACTGCTGCCGCAGTTAGGACAGAAATAAACTATGCTTTGAATAAAATATTAAAGCTAAGATTATCCATACCAGTGACCCTCTCAACCCAAAGAGGTATATTTTATACCCCAATGCACCCCTCAGACATTCTTTGCATATATACATACATACATACCCATAAACACACAAAAATGAATATGAAATAAGTCACAAACTATGTCTTACCTTTAACAATATGAGACACTCCGTTATTTTCTATTCTATTTCTTACTTTATGCTCTGATGACCCCTAATTTGGTTTCACCAACCCACTAACTGGGCAGCAACCAAAGTTTGGAAAACACAGCTCCTTCTATATAAATACCAATTCCTAGTTCTCTATAAGAAAGTCCCTCCTGCTGATCAGTGTTGGTATGACACCCCCTGCAGATGACACTACACAGACACTCTGAAGAGGGACTGATGTGGAAACAGGCCTGTCTCTGGAACATGCATGAGACAGGCAGCAGGATACCCAGAGCAGATGAGCACTGATGACGCGGCTCTACAAGCGCATGAGCCCCTATCGCTATACTCAAAGTGCTTTGTAACAGGCCTTTTTGGACAGGAAAATGGAAATTTAAACAAGACTTTATTTTTTCTTACTATGTAGGCAGAATTTTTGTAACTGATAATATCTGGTGTTGAAAAGGATGTGGGAAAATGTGTGCAATGTTATTAGGATTGTAATTTGTACAGCCTGTTTGGAGAGGGATTTGGGAGCATGTAACTAAATATTAAATGCACATGCCCTTTAAACCAGCAGTTCTTCTAATAATTTATCCTAGGCTTTTACAGACACACAGAGAGATGTGTCTAAAGAGTAAATGTTTATTTATAGTACGACCACATTTTTTTAAAGTTATATAAAGAAATGTCGAAAAGACAAGGTATTTCCATATCATTGTTTCTTGTTGGGACGCGATTGGCATTTTGAGCAGCAGACTTCTTCATAAAATCCCCTCGCATTTAAAAATACTCCCTGGGACAAAAAAAAAAAAAAAGACTTAGTAAGATATACTTAATGGTGAAGCTACACGTGATCAAAATTGCTTTTCTCAAATGTTTTCTTTTTTTCTGACCAAAGCACCATGAAAGAAGGACCTTGGGAAAAACAGTATTCCAGCACTCACGGTTCCAGGTTACCAAACTATAAAAGAAGAAAGGATTTTTACTCATGGTAATTTCTGATTGTTGTATGACTTTAATGTCAACAGACCTCAATATATGAAGAATCTGGCAAAAATAAAACAACCAACCAACCAACAGACAAATAAATACATCTTTTGGAGTTCTCCATTTCTGCTGAAGAGTTTCATCCATGTTCCATTACAAGAGCATTTATAATTATTACCTTTTTTTGTTTGTTTACAGGACCCTTGACAAAACTTATCAGTACAACAAGTTATCCGTCTAACCTGATGAAAAGACCATCAGTAGGCAAGTCCCTAACAAATGCCAGGTCATTGCACTGTTTTTATCTGGAGCAGTAATTAAAGAGCATTTACTAAGCACTACCTGAAACAAATAAAATAAAAATACTCCCTGGGGTAGCGTGGTAGCATCCTTGATTGAGAAAACCACTACTCCATGTGTGCTGTGAAGAAAACAATCAGGAAAAGCTGTTACAGGGGGGAAAGGCGAGCTGCAGAACAATACACGTAGTATGACGGTAATTATGAGGAAATAAATCAGCCACACTCTGGTGTGTGTGCTCACAAATGCAGTGAGCTTGGAGACACGTGAGGAGAGATTTACAAGTCTTGGTCTGTGAGCTCTGATACTGTTTGATTGTTTTTCTCCTCAGGGGAGAGTGCAAGCGCAGCCCCCCACTACCACAAATTACGCAGTCGAGTTTCCCACACTTGGGGAAATCGCAGGGTCAGTACATCCGGAATGCAATGAATAAGCCTTGCCCTGGGAAAACTACCTTCGGGATCACGGTATCTCCCCTGCCAGGTAAGGATGTTGTTTGATTAAAAAACAACAACAACAACAAAAACTATTTCTTTCTGTACTGGTGGTTAAATTTTATTAGGTTAACAACATTTTATTTGGGGAAACTAAAATCCGTAATATATTCACAAACCTTAAGTGGGTATTTTGAGAACCGTCATAGAGCAGTGCCTATTCAAAGAGCTATGCAACACAGAAAGAGAGGGAATAAGAGGAATGGACATGTTTCTAATGACTTGCTTGACTCATAAAAGTTCTTTTCCTCCCTTATAAAAGTGATAAACTCTTTCTTTAATACACCAATTGACATGCATAAAAAGAATTTAAAATGTGGAAATTAAACAGCAACACTACTTATGGTTTGAGCCCCAACGGTTTCCCTCTTTCCACAGTGCACGTAAAATTATCACCTCTACCCTCCACACCCAGTTTGTACTGCATGCTCTCCCGTGTTCCAGTCAGCTGGTCTACCCGCCTGCCCCACCAGAGCGGAAGGCGGGTCAGAGGCCGGGGCCCATCCACTGATCACTCTCCACCTTCCCTCTAAAAGCTGCTGTCAGTAAATGGCTATTAAATGATGTTTTGTTTTTAACAATCTGTGAAACAAATACCTAACTTGGCACGTGTTTTAACTAGTTTATAGTGATGAGATGAGTCAGAGGAAAAAAATGGATCACATTTGATAGCACTGGTTGAAAACAGTTACAAAATTACAATTGGTCCTTCTAGATACACTGAATACTAAGGATTTTTGCATTTTTAATAACTTTGAAACTATGACAAGAATTGTGCAAAGCTACATGAAGTACTACAATTTTGTGTGAGCAGTTATTCAAAAGGATCAACCCCAATAAAATCAGCGGAATAAGAGCAGCATCCTGTGGCACACGGTGCCCAGTCCCCCTCTTTCTAACACAGCACCAGTTACTTCCAAGGGCAGCCACGTGCCCAGGCAAATACACAGCACCCTTGCAGCCAGTGCTGGCCACACAGTGTTCGCCAGGCCTCACCAGGAGAAAACCCTCCCCTGTTCCTCTTCTTTCTGCTGTAAATAAATCCTGGAGATGCAACAGCCAACTTGCAACTATTTAAAAAGGAACTGCTGTGACAAACAGCCTCGCCTACCACCAAAAAAATATAGGAGGAGCCTGGTGCTTAACAACATCGCTGAGTAGCTGCGTGACCCTGGACTTCCTACCTGCATGACCTGCTACTTGAGAAAAATAAATGTCTGTTTAGCCCAGCGCAGGGGTTTTCCATCATAGACAAAAGCATTCCTAGTGGTACGTTGTCTATGGGGGGAAAATTACCACCACACTCAGCACTGAATCGTGCTGATGAGACTGCAAGAGAACCTAGGATACTATGGGGACACAGAAGACCCGGAATAACACCATATACAAATAAGAAGGGAAGACAAAGCAGCTAACGAACACCATGATGATACGTACGAAGCACACCGGTGATCACCTTCTGCCATTCACCCCAAAATAAAATCCAAACTCCACTCCCAGACTTGTGTACACCAAGGCTTCCCATTTTATGGCAACCTCTTTTGGAAACAAACACTTTTTAGATCACGTCAGCAGCACCACATCCTAATTAACCGCCTAAGAAAACATTTTTCAGAAACCTGAGGCAGGTTCTCAACATCATAAATTATCCTAAAAAGATATCTATGAAGAAAACTTTAGATTTTCATACACACCATGTTTTCATTACCCATTTCCACATTTTATCAGCTGCAATAATCAATTCTCATTTTATAGTGGATTTCAGCCTGCGTTAGTTACTACATATTTAACCTGCATGCCTTATCCTTTACCCCATGAACTATTTCCCTCTCCCTTTCCCTGTCCCACTCCCGGTCACACACACGTTGCATCTCACAGTTGATGTTCTTCTACTATTTGGACTGCGTTTCCATGCTGACCATGCTCGTGAGTAATTAGTCAATCTCACCCACGAACGAGCTTCTCTGAGACGGTTGCATGATTTATTTCCAAGCTATGGAAACAACAGGAAGGTACCTAAATCAAGATATGTGAAAACTCAGGGCAGGTTTTGTTCTGTGGGAGACCAGAGTTTACACAATTGTGTTTGTTGGGTTTGTAATTTACACGCAGATGGCATCTACAGCCTGGTAAACTGAGCTGCACTTACACGAGACAGGACTGGAACCCGTACTCAACACTCACACGTACTGACAAAGGGATAAAGGACGGGAAGTGGCATATGCCTAAGTTGCTTGAGATACTTACTAAGTAATCCTTAAATTTTATCTTATAAAATTAACTCTCATACATCTGCTGACTGAATGGCAGCTGTGAAAAAGAATTTGCATTTGTCTACCACCAATGAAAAGCCAAAATACTCCTGGGCATCTCTTACCAAATTAGGGATCTGGAGTTAAGAGAACGATGTTCTAACATTTAACAATTGATTCATTGAGGGTTTCAGAGCACAGGAATTATAAAATAAACCCAGCAGTAAAGACATTTCATGACATTTTGACTTATTACATTAATTAAATATAATCTAAAGTCAGGCAACTAACATAAAGTAATAATTATGAGAGCAAGAATTATTTTCCCCTACCACACCCTTTCTAAAATACATAACTTGTCTGATGTCCTTCCTTCACAGAACACCTCCCATTAGCCTTATTCCTTTGCTGATTCAAAGTACTACATCTTTCGTAAAAAACCTGCACAACTGAAGACCCAGGAGCCCCAGGGAACTGAAGAGAGCAGTTAATCCGAGGCGCAGTAGGAACCGCACCCACAGGGCTCCCATTCTGCAGCAGCCCGGCCACAATCAGCAAGTGCTGTGTTTTCCAGTCACTTGTTCGCTTTCTACACTCCCTCTACCTCTTAACGAGGCTGTACTGGAACAACTAAGGTGTCAGTGACCTACTGTGAAAGTCAGGGCACAGAAGATTCAGGTTAACATGTGTCTTAGTGCTTCCATTTGAATATTCATGGAATCAAACACACAAACTTGATTACACTAAAATGTTTCTATAAAAATACTCCTGCCTTGAACTCTGAGAAAAATACACGACTGCGACCAAAGACACAGAAAGCCAGACTTACTCACTCCCACGTGCCCCCTCAATTTGTAAGTGCCACGGGAACTACTTTAAACTTGTCCATACATTTTCAAACTTCCACTATTGTTTAGTAGGATTTAATCAAAAATAAAAATGTCTGAACATGTGAAAATTTACATTTCATTTCTCATATTGCAGATTTAACTCTCACCCCATTAGTGGACAGTAGTAAATATGAAATAAACCAGGACCGATCCCATGAAACCGTGTCTTCATTTCCAGGCTAGAATTCCAAAGCGTCTAGAATGTCCCTGAACTAAATGGAGAATGAAATCTAGGTTTTAAAAAAAGAGTCTGAAATAATTTAAACAAGGAAACAAATTACTCCTAGAATAAACCTGTTTTCCAACAAAATAATCTGAGAACAAATGGTAATCCTATACATTAAATAAATTTAGTTTTATAAACAAACAAACGAACAAAAAACAGGAATAAGTACCATAGCTTTCACTGATTCCTTTCTGTTCTAAAAGATTTCTGGAGTATCTTTAAGTAATATTACAAGTATAGTTTAATTGGAATCTATATACGATTCAGTTTGAGGCTACAATATTACTCTTTTAACATTTCTTACAAAGACACATTAAGATATGAATTAAAATGTGACGATCCTGGTCCTTCAGAAAGCATTCTTTGTAACTGGTAGTTACATCATTTGTCACATTTGGAAATTTACGACAATACGCCTGATTGCGTGTGCTATACTCTCTTCCCCGAGGGCTGGGGTTGGAGCAAGTCTTCTGCTCTTACATAATATCTACACCATGGGTCCTTTAAAGAAGATTCAGTGATCTGACCTGCCTCCTCCCATCCTTCTCATTTCAAACAAACAAGTGAGTCACACATGAATGCTGCAAGACTGGCTACTCATATTTTGGATGCTTGAACATTCTGTTCAAACAAGCATGGATATATGATGACTGCGAATGTATCCTGATAGAATCACTAATAGGCTTAACAGGTTGAGCAAGATCTTATGTAGAATATTCAAGATTTAAGAAAAAGCAAGTTGGCCTAGAAGAAAAAAGAAAAATCAGTCATTCACATACTAGTACATGTTTTAAGAATGCATTTCACAGCACTCTCTACACCACTGGCATTAATGTATATTGGTAAAACAGTTTTGGAGGGCACTTAGGTAACACATAGCAAAAAACTCCTTTATAAATAAAGTTGGCTACCTGTGACCCAGAGATTCTACTTCTAACAATTATTCTCAGGAAACAATAGCCAAATAACCTAGACAGGGGTCATTGTGAGAATATGTTCACTGAGCCTGTATTTAAAATAGCAAAAAGGAAAAAAATATATTAAATGTCCAATAATAAGGGGATTAAGTAATATATATTTCCTCATAATGGAATACTCTGCAGGTATTAAAAATATTACCTACTCTGCAGGTAATGAGTAACAGCAAAAGATGTCATGACATGTTTACTTGAAAAAAGAAATTAACAAAACACCTGTGATGTACCCTGGCTGGTGTGGCTCAGTGGATTGAGGGCCTTCCTGTGAACCAAAGGGGCTCCGGTTCGATTCCCAGTCAGGGCATATGCCTGGGTTGCAGGCCAGGTCCCCAGTAGAGGGTGAGTGAGAGGCAATCACACACTGATGTTTCTCTCCCTCTCTTTCTCCCTCCCTTCCCCTCTGTCTAAAAATAAATAAATAAAATCTTTAAAATATATATATATATGATATGCTATCATTGTTTACATCTGAGCATATTAAAAATTCTAGGTAGATCTACACAAAAAATGTTCAGATATCTGTGGGTAATAAGGTTACACTAATTTCTTTTTCCTTCTTGATGCTTCTGGGTTGCCTTGAAAACTTCTCCATGAAATATTTTAAAGTATAGCTTTATCTGGCCGTGACTGGTGAAGTCACATCTGAATAAATGTTGCACTAATAAAAAACAAACAAACACTGATTAGATAATGGCCCACTGTGGTGTCCCAATCACCAAAACACACTTCACACCTGCCAACCAAGAAAAGACTATTCTCCGGAAGAGGCTGCCGACCTCTCCTGGCATTTTGGGGTCACACTTCCCATTTTAGTGCTTCTTTCAGCTTCTTTTTAGTGTCAGGGCTGAACTTTTGCTCAACAGACTCGCGGTGATAAACTCTTCCATGCTAACCAGGTGAGTTGCCCAAGCTACACGAGCTAGTAGGAGCAAGTCTCAGGTTGCAAGAAGCTCAGAGTCCTGTGGAGAAACAGGCACACGTGCCAACAATTATGGCAATGTAATGGCACAGGCAAGTTACTTACAGAGTACTTACTAAGCAAGAGGAGAATCAGATAACTGCCTGGGAAGACAATTGTCTGTCAAAAGACTCAAAGAATCTGGATGGAGCTAAGTCCTTAAGAACAAGCTCAGTAAATAGAAAACACAATTTGATTCCAGTTAAGTTGAAATCTGTATTACTCAGGGTTCTGCAGAGAAATAGAACCAATAGGATGTGTGTGTGTGGGGGGGGGGGGTTGTCTATCCATCGAGAGAGACATTTATTTTAAGGAACTGGCTCATGCAGTGGGGGTCTGGCAAGTCCAGTCCGTGCAGACTGGACACCCGGGTAAGAGGTAATGGTGCAGCGCAAATCCAAAGGCAGGAAGAAGGCAGAGTTTCTGCTTCCTCACCTCAGTTTTTCCTATCTTAAGAACTTCACCTGGTAGAATGACACCTTCCAACCACAATAAAGAGGATAACCAGCTTTACTCAAACTCACCTGATTTAAATGTTAATCATATCTACACAAAAACAAAAACAAAAACCTTCATAGCAATATCCAGACTGGAATTTGACCAAACATGTGGGCACCAGAGACCAGTCAAGTTGTCACACAAAAATCAACCATCACAAAAGCCAAGTCACAAAAGTAGAGTAAGAGACAGATGCAGTAAGATTAGGAGCTCTCTTCAGTTTTTCATCTTCAATTCGGTTTTGTCTATTTCCCATCTTCCCTTTTTCTCACACAAATTCAGTGTTTATCTCTGTAAGTCCTGGTGTCTACTGACCTTGCTGTTAGAGAAGGAGGACTTGCCAAAACCCTGGCCTCTGAGCCACACCATACCATAGATCAACTTAACTTTCTAAGACACACGATCTAGCGCTTTGTAATTTTTACTTCTATGGCTTCAACTATCACCTCCACTCTGCAAAATTCTGCTGAATGTCCTCTGGCAGCTTAAACTCTGCGAGTCCAAAAGCTAACAAAACTTCCCAACAAAACCATTTCCTCTTTCCTGGCTTTACAATGGTCTGTAGCCACCATCATTATTCTCCAGGTCATCTGCTCTCCAAACACATTTAGCACCCTAGGCTGGTGCCTGTCCTTTGCACCTTACCACCAGTGCCTGACACAGCTCCTATGCAAAAAGAAGATGAGTGAATGAATAAATGTTGTCCCCAGTGAACTGTCAATTGTGGTAAATTCTATTTCAAAAATCACCCTTTCTTTTTCTATTATTATTACACAAATACAAGCCAGATAATTTTAACCATATCCTTGTCTTTCAACTCCTGTCTCAATTTTCTATTTCATCCTATACTTTACTACCACCAACCTTCTTAATTAGAGCTATAACCCTATCGCCTCTCTATTCCAACACCTTTAATATCTCATTGCCCACTGAATTCAGCGCCAGGCTTTTCTACTCAGTGACCAGGTCGCTCCCAATGAAGCCTCAGGCTCTCTCTGCAGGTATTCCCACTACTGTATTCAGACATGTATTTAACATACACTATGTCTACCTGGGGATGAAATGATCAACACCAGCTCTCAAACACACTTGGTCTGCAAGGACAGAACAGTAAAGAGTGAACACAACATAATGTGATGCTAACACACAGGTAGGTATGAGGTGACCTTGAGAACGCAGGAGGCGCTGAGGCATCAGGGAATAGGTCACAGCATAGCTCAACTGCCACTTCCTAAGAAGACTCAGTAGATTCAGCCAGGATGACAGCCAAAAAAAAAAGAGGTTTTTTTTTTTTGGGGGGGGGGTCACTGAGGAAAATGAGGAATCAAAATACATCTCTTTCACTAAAGGTTCAGAAAAATCATCTATTAGAACTAAACACAATTCTAAAGCCATATATACTATAATTGTCTGATTAGAAAGTAAGAAGTTGATATATCTAGATCAGAGATTTTCAACCTTTTCCATCTCATTGCACATACAAACTAATTACTAAAATTCGGTGGCACACCAAAAAATATATATTTTGCCTATCTGACAAAAAAAATAGGTATATTTTTGATCCATTCACACCAGATAGCTATTGTTGTGTTAGCTGTTTTGTTTCTTTTTAATTTGACAATCTAAGGGAAAAGAGGTCAGTGCCCCTGACTAAATTAGTCAGGTAACACATGTTTAAAAATTCTAGCAGCACACAGGTTGAAAATCGCTGATCTAGACCAATATCAGCTCTCAAATTAATGATCTTGAATCCCTTATTCCAGGAATAAGTCTGGAAACTCTCACTCTATGTTAAAATTAGAATACCTGAAGAGTTTGAGCACACACTCCATCACTAGATTTTTGCCATACAACTTTGGCAAAAACCAAACCCATGCTCTTCACAGGGCAGCTTTACAGCAATGCCAGATATGGCCAGCCCTGCAACACAGTGAGTGGGGAGCAGTAAAAACTGAGAAACAACCCACTGTCTCTCCGCAGGAGGAGGGTTAAACAATGTGTTGGGGCTGTGAGGACGGACACAAACACGCTAACTATTTTATTTAACTCCGAGGAGGAGAGTGGGGCTGGTGAGTGTGGGGAGCAAAGTGCTATGGAGCTGGACTCCTTTGAAGGCACATCTAATCACGTGGCTAATGCATGATTACACACCAAAAATCTAAACGCACTAACACATTCCAGGTCCGATTTATTTTTAATCCAACAGTGTTTCTAGCACCATCAGCCACACTGGGTTAAACACATACTCTCTCAACATGACTATTATGAAAAGAATGCTTTCACTGAAATGTATAGAATAATATTTTTGTCGGGCTTTTTAAATGTCAAATTATGTCTATTTGCAACCATTAGTGTTCCAGACTGTGTCCCATGGGAAAATGTGGGGCCCTCATTACTACTGCTGTCAACATCCCTTTAATATGGCAATTCCCCGACAAAGCGCAGCCCCAGTCAGAGCTCAATATGCAGGAACAGGCAAGCAGAGTCTCGTCTCTGAACTTAATTAATAGCACAAGCATAACAAGAGAAAACAAGGTGGAATTTTAAAAATGCCTATTCCTGGGTTGTTTCAGTGTTTCAAATCCAAGACCACTTTACAGCATCAATGTTTTAGCTGAAGGCTTTTTCTAAGGCAGTAAAAGGTATATTCAGCCATATAACAATGTCTTTACTGAACTTAAAGAATATTTCTTTCTACAATAGGTCAATAGGAAGTAAAAGGAAGGAAAGAAACCAAAAGAAAAAAAACAAAACAAAAAAACAAGGAAGGAGCCTTTGGCATTGTTAAAAATAGCTTGAAATAGCAGAAAACTTCAATACGTCTATCTTGTAGTCTACACCAAAATTTTGGATTTTCAAGTTATGTCAATCTGAGAAATGCAAAACACACTCAGGTGAATGTATATAAAAATTAAAGAGGCCAGCACGATCATCACTCAACACTCCGTAATTTCTCTTAGGAAGGACTGAATGCAAATGCATATACTTGAGACATTATTCTGAAGAACAGGAAGAAAAGGCAGATAAAATGTCAATGTTTGGTCAACCACAATGTTTTCAGTTCTCGTCTAGAATTTCATTCACTCACCAAATCCCAAGTAAGTCAAAATGCAGAACAGCTAACAGAACAAATTTCAGACCCTTTAATTGCCTGTTCAAGGAATGTATACCTTCATTTGGTCATTATCTTCCCTATTTTCATATCCTTACCATTACTCATTAACCTTAATTTAGAAGGGAAAGTATCAAATGAGGAATTGATAACCGGCAAGCATCTGTAATTTTCAAATCCTTCTGTTATACACCATCTGCCAATAGTAGTTAACAGCTGTGAAACAGGACTCTGGAGAATGTTCTTTACTTATGTAGTTCTACAGTTTTAACACTTAATATTGGACTGTTCCTCTGAAGTCGGAAGACAAATACTCTATTATCTTTGTTACAGACTGTGTGAAAAACTTAGGGTGACTCTGAAAGAACTCATTAAATGGACACACATATCCAGATATTAAACTCGCACAGGTAGTCTCTAAGCAGGACACTGAGGAAAAACTCCCTTTCATTACCCAAAATGGAGTAACGTCAGCTGCATGCAGTAACCAACGTCATGCTACAGAATGAACTCACCAGAAATCTAGCTCCTGCCCTACCCATCCATTCTATATGACATCAGCGCATGCGATCACAGTTCATACCGAGCAGCTGCTCAGGAATTTAAAAACAAACACCTTTTTTGGGGGGGGGATTCTAGAGATCTTGTCATCTCATTCACCTATGCTTCAAATGAGAAAACAGAGGCCTAGAGAGGGGACATGACTTGCCCAAGTGTCACAGTGTCAAACACTAGAATGTAAAAATGTTCAAAATTCCAACTCTCCGCATCCCCGGTTGTCACTACACTTGGATCTCTGTCTGCATACTGCTGAACGTGTGCACATGAAGAATCGTGAGAAACACCGGCAGCCCCCATTCCGGAGGAGTTGGTATTTTAACTGGACCTCAGACATATATAACATGAAGTGCAAACCATCTTCTAAGCATCACTACTTCAGTAGTAAAGAAAGACATCTGGAAATGAAGGGATTCTGAACTCAGCCCAGAAATGCAGGTACCATTTCAGATTCAGAGAGTACAGTACAAAGGGCAGATCCTTCCGGGAGAGAACGTAACCTCGAGGGTCACTGAAACCTTCAACAACACGTTCAGCACAGACTCCACGCTTGGGACCCTGACCAAGCAGAGCAGCTGTCAGCGTTAAATCGACACTGTACATTACTGACATGGTGTAAATTACTATCCCAGATGTTTATCAATTCTAAATATTGCCATAGAGAAAAAGTGTAGGGGCAAAAATGAGCAAGTTATATGCAGAGAACTGTTACAAACTAGCCTAGCTAAGGGAAAAAAAGGTTAATGCCAGAGAAAAGTAGGAGATAAACGTTGACGCTTACTAATTTAAATTTTTAAAAAGTGAGATCTTTGTAAAATGTTCAGCTCATAAAACTGTTACATTCAAGATTTACCTCATTTGATCCTCACCCAACGCTGGAATCTGGACACCACAACCCTCCCCTGTGGCAGAGGAAGAAACCAGGACACACACACTGGGTTTGGGTTTCTGGCACAGAGCTTCCAGGACCCTTGGAATTCCCTCTGATAAAGGGGAGAGGAGGAGTACCCTTTGTTACTCACTGCGAGCCCCTTGCAACCATATCTGAATTTACATTAATGAGGTGACTCTATGAGATGGCTGGTTACCAGAGGAACCAACCACGTCATCTGAGGTCTGGAACTTTCAGCCCCACCCCACCCCAACCTCTGGGAAAGACAGAGGGACTAGCAGTTGAGTTCAATCAACAACTACTGATGACTTAATTAATGCTGCCCATGTAGGAGACCTCCATTAAAAACAGTACATGAGGGGTTCCGAGAGATTCTGGTTGATGACCGCATCCACGGGAGGGTGGCGCACCCCAGCTCCACAGAGACGGAAGCTCCTGTGCTCAGGACTATTCTGGACCTGGCCCCATGTACCTCTTCATCTGGCTGTTCACCTGTGTCCTTATTACGTCCTTTCTAATAGACCAATATAAGTCAAGTAAGCATCTCGCTGAACTCTGTGAGCTTATAGCAAATTATCAAACATCAGGAGGGAGCTGTAAGAACCCCCAGTTTAGAGCTGGTGGTCAGAAATACAGGCGATTACCTGGGACTTGCTACTGGTGCCTGAAGTAGAGGGGCAGCCCTGTAAGACTAAGCCCTTAACCTGTGGGGTCTTCACTAGCTCCAGGGAGTTAGTGTCTGAATTGCCTAATGTGAGGGGAAACCCCCGCATTTGGCGTCAGAAACGCAGCTGGTATCCTAGTCTTGGTGGTGACATGGCCGAACTGCAGGAAAAAATAAACAAGTAAAGAAACAGGGTTGTTTCCTCCCTTCTATCAGCCCTCAGTGGAGTTTCCACTTCACCCAAAACGCATCATTCAACCCTGAGAGAAAAAACTGAGAGAACCTGAAGACCCAGTTTCTCTCTCTCCTCCAGGAACCAGACAGGATGCTCCAAATAAGGCAGGGGCGTCAGATTCACAGGGGGCCATATCAGCCTCACAGTTGCCTTCAAAGGGCCAAATGTAATTTTAGGACTGTATAAATGTAACTACTCCTTAACTGTTAAGGAATTGAAATTACATTTGGCCCTTTGAAGGCAACTGTGAGGCTGATGTGGCCCACGGTGAAGATGAGTTTGACACTCCTGAAATAAAGCATCTCATTTAGGAATGGACTAAGGCTCACTAGGACAGGCTGTTAATCCAGCTGCTGTCCACTCTGCTACTCTTACGATCTTTCCAGGAACATAGTGGCCCTATGGCTACAGAAAAAGAGACGCTTTGTTCAGGAAGAAATTCTTTGCTGGTTGGAAATATAATGGGGGAAGCAAGGGACATGGAAAAGACAAAGCTGACCCCACGTTCTAGTCTGGTGGCTAGAAGGATGGTGTTCTCCCCATCAGAATAGGGAAGGTGAAGGAAGCAGGCAGGAAGGATGTTCTGTTGGAAAAGACAGGAAAATAAGTGTCCAGGAGCTCTAGGCAAAGGGGATGAATTGAACACAAGCATCAAATCTAGAACCCTCTCAAAGTGCCACTGCAACAAAGGAATTGTTTTTAAGAAGATGGAGAGAATGGGAAAAGAAAAAACAGGAAAAATTTTAGAAGCTGGAATAGGAAAATAATTAGCAGTATCCAACTGAAGACTTGAGAAACCAATTCTAATCCAGTTTGGGGGAAAGCTAAGAACCTAGACAATTTACCCTGCAGAGTTCTCAAAGTGCAGGCACTGGTGCCCAAAAGCACTTCTGGAGTAGCAGTGAACTGATTTTCCCGGAAAGAGGGAAGAGCTAAAACCGCGGTTGGTTGAAAACTGCCTAAGCGATCTGAACCCTACATCCCCCGATCCCACTCTCCTAAGCACCGTGACCATCCCTCACCTGCCCAGCAGAGGACTGGAGACTGGAGGTTAATTCTCAGAAGAGGTTTGAACAGGGCTTCTGGTTTGGGAATACAAGGCACAGCTGAGAAACTACCAAAAGCAGAGGGATTAAGTAAATAAATGCATTCTAAATGCTCAGACTCCAACCTTCTTTCCAGTCCCTGGAAAGCTGACAGCCAGGATTTGCCCGCCAACTAAGTTATTAAAAGAGTTTTCTCCAGAAGATCTGACCAGCCTCAGAGGACCTAAAGTTACCAGCAGCAGGGGCCCCCCACAAAATCTGCTCACCCACCTGACAAGCTCAGTCCAAACACTCAGATCTTCCTACTCAACCTTTCTGTGCCTCCACGTGGAAAACAGTAGACAACTGAAGACTACCAGATACCTCAGAAAAAAATCACTAAAACGGAAAACAAAACAGGAAAAATAACTTGAAAGAAACACTATCCAAGGTGAAGACAACTTAGAAAACTCACTAATATTCTCAAAGAGATGAGAGGAGACAGGATGGCAATGAAGTAAGGGCAGGCCGCTACCTAAAAAGCAGTCAGAATAGCAACAAGGGAGCTCTTGGAAACTAAAAACCTGATGGCAGAAATGAAAAGCTCCATAGAAGGATGGGAAGAAAAAGTATGAGAAATATCTCAGAAAGTAATATGAGACAATGACATGAAAAAGCACCGAGGAAACATAAAGTTTAAGGATCAGCCCAGAAGATCTAACATCTGAAATTACAAAGAAGAGAAAACTAAGGAGTGGAAATTAAGAATTAATTCAAAAACCTTTTTTCAGAACTAAAGAAAAAAGTTTCTACATTCAGAAAGCTCATGAAGTACCCAGCAATATTAATTAAAATACACATATACACCTAATGATATCATTTCATATTTCAAATTTCAGACCACTGGGATCAAACAGCTGACCCTAAAATCAGCCCAGAGGCTGAGCTCCACCCAAACGGTGCCAACAAGAGGAAGGTGTTTGAGGAGACAAACACCAGAAGAGAGGAAATCTCGAGGATGATAATAAAGGAGATCACACACTAGCCCTGGGCGGAGGGAGCGAGGGAGCGGTGGGAATCTAGATTAGATTAGAGCAGAACACTCTGAGAAACCTCTCCTAAAAAGATGAAATTGATAGAATTCTTAAGACAAAAAGAAGGTACTAATTGGTCAGAGTTGGAAGATGAGATAGTGATCTGTAAAAACAAACCTAATGTCAGGGAAAACAAAAGGTTTATAGTACGGAGAAAGCAGTCACGGGCTGGCTCTGCTCTGAACGGTACCCTGTCTTGTCAACGGGGAATGTGCGGTGGGAAGTGTGTGTGTGGTGGGGGTAATGGAGAGAAGGAGAAAGAGCAAAGGCCTCAACTTGAGAATTTAGATAATAGATAATCCTTAAAACTTAGAAAAAAAAAAAACATGAATAACAAAACCAGCATGATGTTTAGAGAGATGAAAGCAAATTTCTTAAAAAACCAGCTAAAATTTTTAAATGACAACCCATGTCTGTAGGTTTTTGACATGAGCCAATCCCCACTGCTCATTTCCAAGGCCATGAAGCCAGCTCCTCATGCAGGAAAGTGCACACAGATGAAGTGAATCACCATGAAGCCTCTACAGACATTAAAGAAAAGTCAGAGCGGGTAGTTTGACAGTCCCCTAGCAGTTACATCTTGGAATGCTAAGGAAAATACACTACCTTTCGATGTGTTACAATGACTATTAGTCAATAAAGAATTTTGTCACTGTCTCCTCGATTTTCCTTCCCCTTTACAGTTTTTCCTTTGACCACCCATCACTCAACAGTAACACTTAACATATTTACTATCTCTGACTGAGAAAAATAAAAACCGTGGTATATTAAAAGAGTACTTCAACTTGGTCTAGATCCACAGTGCCACCTGAGAGGTGATGGGGTCTGTTTCCAATATGAAATGGGGTATAAGAGAGATCTGAACAGAAGGGACATAATAGGTAATTCACAACACATTTTCCAAGCCTTTTGGAAACAGATATTCACCATAGCTCAACTTAAAGTACTGCATTATGACTCAAAATGTGAAATATATTCCTTTCAAAGGCTTAGTATAGTATAAATATTTCTAGGGTATTCTTATTACCTCTTCTCCATTAGCCCAAATAATCAAGAAAAAAAAAAGAAGAACCAAACATACCATCTTGATTGGAATTTCACTGTAAAAACCATGTATTTCCTAATTATGCTGTTAAATTTTGGCCATTCATATTTTTCAGTGAGAAATCTTGAGGAATTTGCAAGTGATTTCCCAGGGGAGGAAATATTTAACTAAAAAAAAACTATTGTTATTTGGTCCTGCTCCATTAATACAAATAGGCATTTATGTCACTAAGATTTAAGTGACTAGAACAGTTTCCCAGACTCAGCATTTTTTACCTCTTCTTCTCATTCTCTTTTCCTTCTTCCAGCTACAGAGAAAGCTGTCAAGATCCATTTCTGGCTGCAGAGATGGGGAAGCCCAGTTCTATATAACACAATTATTGCATAATTCTAAAACTTCTTCATTGAATTTTTTTCAAAGTTCAAGTTAAAAAACAGAAGTTCATTTTCACTTTGGAAATCAAACTTGAAAGAAAAATGTGACCTCCACAGAATTTAATTCCTTCCAAGGAACTCCCTCAAGAACATAAATTGTTAAGACATGGTCACTTGGGGAAAACATTTTCAAGTCATGTTTGACATGCGAAGCTACATGGGACTTGACAGGAATAACTTTCAACAAGCTCAAGTCTGTCTTTTCTTTGCATGTTCAACACAATTTAAAAACATGTACTTGACCAGAAGCTTGTTGGATTCTATAAACAATTCAGATCCTTTTTACAGAGAATACACAGAGGAAGTGAAAGGATCTTTAATGTTTTGCATATTGTTTTTTTTTTAAACCCACAATCTTTGAACAGAAATCAAGTGTAAATGCATGCCCATATAAAAACAGAGATAACTAAAAGCTAAATGTATATACATATTTATACATTTATACATATATGGCCTTTTAAAACTGGTAACACTGCTGACCTGCATCCATTTAAACTCTCCTAGAAAAAAAATTAAAAGAGGCACTACTATAAGCAGCCCACTACTTACAACAGATAAAAGTGCTCGGCACACAATTGCAAAGTGCCTGACTGAACCACAGGCACTGGTGGCTCCCCTTCCCCTGAGCTCTCACCTGCAATGAATATGCACAGCCAAGATTCTGATGAGTGCAGGGCCTGAAGAGCTTCATCTCATTCACCCTGGACACTCTCCTGTCCCCCTGCTTACAAAGCTATTTTTAAGACATTTTTATTGATTATGCTCTTACAGTTGTCCCAATTTGTACCCCTTTGCACCCCTCCGTCTGGTACTACCCTTCCCTCCGGCTATCCCATCCCCCTTACCTCATGTCTATGTTAGTGCATATAAGTTCTTTGGCTTCTCCATTTCCTAAACTACTCTTAACATCCCCCTGTCTATTTTGTACCTACCAATTATGCTTCTTAATCCCTGCACTTTTCCTGCATTCTTCCACTTCCCCCTCCCAGCTGATAACCCTCCAAATGATCTCTTATCTATAATTCTGTTCCCGTTCTGTTTATTTGCTTAGTTGTTTAGATTGAGTTGTTGATAGTTGCAAATTTATTGCCCTTTTACTGTTCATAGTTTTGATCTTCTTTTTCTTAAATAAGTCCCTTTAGCATTTCATGTAATAATGGCTTGGTGATGATGAACTCCTTTAGCTTTACCTTGTCTGGGAAGCACTTTATCTGCCCTTCCACTCTAAGTGGTAGCTTTGCTGGGTAGGGTAACCTAGGCTGTAGGTCCTTGCTTTTCATCACTTTGACTACTTCTTGCCAGCCCCTTCTTGCCTGCAAAGTTCTTTCGAGAAATAAGCAAATAGCCCATATGGCAACTCCTTTGTAGGTAACTCTCTGCTTTTTCTGGCTGCCTTTAAGATTCTTTCTTTGTCCATAACCTTTGGCATTTTAACTATGATGTGTCTTGGTGTGGTCCTCTTTGGGTCCAACATGTTTGGGACTCTCTGTGCTCCCTGGACTTGTATGTCTATTTCCTTCACCAAATTGGGGAAGTTTTCTTTCATTATCTTTTCAAATAAGTTTTCAATGTCTTGCTCTTCCTCTTCTCCTTCTGGTATCCTTATGATTTGGATGTTGGTATGTTTGGAAATGTCCCAGAGGGCCCTTATACTATACTTGGTTATTTTTAATTCTTTTTTCTTCTTGCTATTATGGTTGAATGTTTATTTCTTCCTTATCTTTCAAATCAGTAATTTGAATCCCGGCTTCCTCCCATCCACTGATGGTTCCCTGTAGATTTTTCTTTATTTCACTTAGTGTAGCCTTCATTTCTTGCTTTATGTTTTTGCCATACTCAATGAGTTCTTTGAGCATCCTTATCACCAATGTTTTGAACTCTGCATCCAATAGGTTGGTTAGCTCCGTTTTGTTTAGCTCTTTTTCTGGGGTTTTGTTCTGTTCTTTCATTTGGGACATATTTCTTTTTCTCCTCAATTTGGCAGCCTCACAGTATTTGTTTCTGTGTGCTAGGTAAAGCTGCTTTGACTCCCTTAGAAGCAAGGCCTATTGTAGAAAAGGTACCTGTAAATTGTGTGGGGTGGAGCTTAGGGGCAACCCACTTCACTGCTTGTGGCTCTGCGTTGGGGGAGGGCTCAGAGTGAGGGCAATGTTGCTGCCTGAATTCTGGAGGTTTGCCCAGCACTTGCTCCCTTTCCAGTCACTTCACCCACTTCCCATATATGACTGGTGCCCTTCCAACTGTCGCCCAAGTGGTGAATCCCAGAGTGGGTGGGTTTGCCTAAGTTCTAAGTTTGTGCAGGCCCTTTAAACAGAGTCTCCTAAAGATCTGGCAGTTTCTTCTACCACCCCAACCCCCTCTGGTGTTTACAGCCAGAAGTTATGGGAACTCACCTTCCCCAGCTCTGGAAACCTGGGCTGTATGGTCTGGCCTGGGGCCAGGATTGCTCACTCCCAAGGTATCCCTCACAATTTTTATCCACCACACATGAATGTGGGATCTTCCATTCGGCTGCCACCACCGGCTCTTCACCCATCCCTGTGACTACACCCCTCCTACCCATCTGGATGAATGTTGTTTCTTTAAATCCTTAGTTGTCAGACTTCCATACAGCTCACTTTTCTGATGGTTCTGGGTGTATTTGTTTTGAGATCTAGTTGTAATTCTTTCTATGGCTGTGGGAGAAGAAGCATGTTTACCTGTGCCTCCATCTGGACCGGAGGTCCAAAGCTTTCTACTCACACATCCAGCTATAATGAAGCCAGATCACACAGCTTAGGGAAGGGGTTGAGAGGACAGAAAAATGTGATCTTGTACCCTGGCTGTCATGTATCAGCCATTTTCCTACAGCAAAGTCTTATATGATGATTAGGCCCTGTGGCCCTATAGGTCTGGGGACCTCTATTTCAGGCTGGACAGGCTTTGAGGGGCTACCCTGCACCTGGCCATGCTCTAGAAACATGGTTTATAAGAAAAAATGCATTACAAATTCAAAACAACTTACATATTATTATAACTTGACAGGTTTCAAATGAGAGATTACATGTGTGATTAAACCAACTCACTGGAACTCAATAAGCCAAAATTCCTAACTTGATTTTATCCAATATCAATTTAAAAAGAGGAAAATGACATCAAAACAAACTCATATCGGAGATGTGATCAAAACACTGTTTTTAGAGAGCATGCTGATTAAAGTTAACCCAATATTCTAGACCTTCATAACTGAATTAGCATGATGCTCAAAACAATGTTCTGAAGTCCATAATAAACCCAATTATCAAACCTAACATCAGCTATCTAGAAATTAAATTAACCAGAACACAAGTATACTCATTAGGAAATTTTACACTATTAGAGTCCAATCAAATGATTAAGTCCAATCATTTATTCCAAGGTCTTAACGTCATTTACATTTTGATTTTAATATGTACTAAGGAAAAAAGTAAAAATCTTTTTTTGTTTTTTTTAATAGGAAGGGCCATTCCAAAGTATCTATCAGCTAATACTTATTGTTCATTATGGGCCAACCACCGTTTTATGTATCTCATTTTATCTGCACAACAACTGTAAGTTCAGTGTGTATTTTACAGAAAACTTAAGCACAAAGAAGTAATTTATTCAAGTTCACATAACTAATAAATCTTGCCTTTTAACCACTATGCTTTGCTGCCTTTTATCACCTACTTCAATTATCTTTGACTTCTCCAAATTATAGTGAATGATAGTGTACTAACAGCTCCTTTATGGGTAGATTACATAAATAAGAAAGTAACCAATTGAAAAGCTGAATTATACAGGTAAAGAAAAACAGGATTCAGATGAACACCAACTACTTAGTACATTCACGCTTGTACATTTTTCTCCTGTTTATTTAAACGTTTATGTCCCATCCACAAGTAAAATTTCCCATGTCTGCCTCAAGTTTTCCTAGTTACATTTTTAGGAGGCACTCACTAAAATGTCAAAGTAGGGGTTTTATGTAATCAGTGTTTACAAGAAATAACTCTCTCTCCTCATATTTTGTTTAGAATGTATGCCCCTACCCTGTGATTGTGGTGAGTCACCTCCCTGCTCTGTGGATGCTGTTTAAAGTGCCTGGGAAAAGGGAAATCAGAGAGGCTGCTCTTAGCCCTGAGGATGAGAACAATCCAGGGGCCAGGTTACTAATCTCCAACCAGCGGAGGCCCACAAGCAAGTGTGTCTCTAAAGCACAAACTGGCAGAGACTCAGAGACTCTTACAGCCAGACTCTCATTGTTGTGCGGTAATGAAGCATTGGTTCATAAACCTGTATTGTCCTGAACCAGAGGCAGGAGCTTTTTAAAGAACCCTCTGGGAATTTCCTTTTGGCAGCCCCAGCCACCAACAAGCACAACACGGGCTACAGGTCTCTAAGCAGACGCACTCCTCTGGCCCCAGGCCAGCTGATACTGCAGACAGTGGTTCTCAAACTTCCCCGTCAGAATCGCCTGGAGGGTTCTTAACACAAAGACCACTGAGTCCCCCTCCACTGATTCTGATTTAGTAGGGTGGAGGTGGGGCCAAGGCTCTGCAGGGCTAGCAAGTTCCCAGGAGATGCTGATGCTGCTGGCCCGCGTATTCCACTTTGAGAACTGCTGATTTAAGTTAATGTTATGGGTCACAGCCGTCTTGGTTGGTGCTGCTGACCAGCACCAGTAGTCAAAGGTATTCCCCATCAATAAAGGTAAAAATATATAGAGAGGGGATGACCAGCCAGCTCGGCTCCTCACTGCTTCTCATCCTCTATCTCTTATTAGTATTGATAAACTAAGCAATATCCTGGGGGTATACACTTGGGATAGCATTTTACACTGTCACAGTATTAAAATACCACAAGCTTGGAGAGAGAGGGGAAAGAAAAAAAGAAAAAAAGAAAAAAAGTCCCCTGACACATCAAATAAAAATAAGCCAGAAATTCAATGTGGTCCTCTATCACCTATCTTCTGACACTGATCTGAGTGGCTGGCAAAGGAAAAGAGGCCAGAATGATGGGAACGTGCAAACAAAAAGACTTTGTACTCAGCAACTAGAGTACCTTTCATCAGTGCAGCTCAAAGAACCAGACAAACATTATTCTCTACAGATTCACAATAGCCTGGTCACATGGGCGGCTAATTCACTGCCACAGGCCATGCTATTGGGTTGGTGGCACATGATTTAAAATAACCAGAATAAAATGGGAAATGCCTATCAACCCCTAGCCAAACTCAGAAAATTTTCGATCTTAAATGAACTTAAAAATTCACAGAAAATAATTACAATTACAAATAAAGCGCTTAAACACAGAACTCACCTATACTATATTTTGCTCTCCCACTTACCAGTTGTGTGCCCTTACTTTACCTCTCTGGGCCACTCGGTAAAATCAGTAAAAATGGGGTGATAGTATGTCTCTCATACAGTTTTTATGAGGATTAAATGAAACTTGCACATAGTAACTATCCAATAAATGTTAGCTGTAAGTATCCCATAAATGTTAACGAATTATTATTAAGATTATTATTGAGCAAACCTTGCAATTTGCAAACAGTGTATTCAGATTATGTAAAAAGTACTAGTGGCACTCAAAGACACTTCTCCTACCCAAGTTCACACCTTCCTCTGCTGCACTATTACGACGGACAAATTTGCCCAGTCTCCCAATTTTTCCATAGACTATCTAGTTCTCAATCAAACCAGCCAACATTTAGAATAAAAGGAATAAACTTTATCTTCATCCTTCCACAAGAACCACGGCTACAGCAAGAGGGAGTTGGCAGACCTTTGTTTGGGAAAGCTTGCTGAGCTCAATCTAAACAGATGTTGCCAAGGGCAGGCACCTGCCAAGGTGAGAAATCTTGAGATAGATGTCTGCTTGCCATTTTGGTGCAGGGGGAGGGAAAGGTTTATTTGTTTTTAAAGCAAAACAAAAATATAAATTCAGAGAATAAAAAGGAACATAATTTATTAGTATAACAGGTGCACTGCTCAACTAAAGACTAAATAAGGAAGGAGACAACTACCTTTTGACTCAGTGACCTGTTTGCTGTAAAGGCACAGAGAACTGCCATTGTGGGAAAACAATCTTAGATATAAAATACGATTCATTTT
Source organism: Desmodus rotundus (assembly GCF_022682495.2). NCBI lineage: Eukaryota > Metazoa > Chordata > Mammalia > Chiroptera > Phyllostomidae > Desmodus > Desmodus rotundus. Next base: position 83,564,420 of record NC_071397.1, read on the forward strand.
TTTCAGAAGATGGGAATAATATTGAAGACTTAGCAATCTACTAGACTAATTGAGAGAACTCCCACATCCTCTCCTAGACCACCTTGTGAGTGCAACTGAGATTCACAAATAACTATACACAGAGAAGAAGCTCTAGGAAGCACCAGAATAACAAACTTCTGTCCACGTGATAACTCTTGTGAGCTCACAGGCTCCTAAAAACATCGAAAGAACTTTGTTTGGGAGCCAAAGTAAAATAAGAGCTTGTCAGACAGATACACCCAATGCCTCTGAATGAATGTCTATGACCTGGGGGGAAACCACACAATATGCACTCAGTTTTAAAAACATCAAGACACAAAATGAAATACAGAGAAGGATGTGCCCCATTCTGTTAAAAACACTGTTACCATACTTACAATACATACATACTGCCAGACCTATCAATAGATTAACCGAGGGGGGGAGGAAATGGACACTCCCCAGGTCATGATACTTTATCTTTTCCCCACAAGTTCAAAAATTAGGATGAATATACATTAATTTTATAATTTTATGACATACTTTGTAAGGCTGAAACCTTTTTTCTTTTTTGTTTTTTAATCCTTACCTCAGGATCTATCCCTCCACTGATTTTACAGAAAGAGGAAGTGTGTGTGGGGGGGGGGGGGGAGAGAGAGAGAGAGCGAGAAACATCTATGTGAGAAACAGTGATGATATGCCTTCCATTAATGACCAGCTATCAAACCCACAACCTAGGTATGTGCCCTGACCAGGTATTGAACCAGCGACCTTTTGGTCTATAGGAACAATGCTCCAACCAAGACAGCCACCCAGCCAGGACAAGACTGAAAGCCTTTTAATGTACTTTTATTTACATAAAACTTACACCGTAGGGTGTGTAATTCAGTGAGTACATTTGTGAGTCTACATTCACAAATAATGCTTTCCTTAGTCATTTCTACACTTAGTACCAACCTTTAGTCTTGGGCAAGGTAACAAGCAGGAAAAAAAAAAAATAACTCAAATGACTCCAGCTGCTTCATTCAGATGTCTGTGCCATTCAGATGGCACAGCACTAGCACAGCATGGCTGGCATTGCAGTCACTGTGGTTATGACCGACCCAGTGAAACCAAAATGCCAAGCTGACCTCATGATCCAATCCATGTACTTAGCTAATGAAGTCACCATCTCAGAGTAAAACACTCCTCACTAGAATTCAAAAGCAGCCCTAATTCAGTAATGCCCCCAGCCCAAGTCAAGAAGTAATTCACATTCGGCTTGCAGGATATCCAGACAAAACACAGAAAATACCAGCTTTTATATAAACAACTTACACTGTGTTACTACAGATATTTAATAGAAATACCCCTCCATTTTCTTTTTTTTTTTTAATACGGAAAAGGCTTAATGATACTTTGGGTAGCTCAGATTTAAAATACAGCCAAATCACCCTGAGAGGGGTAGCTCAGTTGGTTGGGCATCATCCTGAAAACTGAGAGGTTGCCAGTTCGATTCCCAGTCAGGGCACATGCGTGGGTTACAGGTTTGGTCCCCAGTCGGGGCGCGTATGAGAGGCAACCAATCGATGTTTCTCACACATGGATGTTTCTCTCCCTCTCTTCCACCCTCCTTTCCCCCTCTCTAAAAATAAATAAATAAAATCTAAAATAAGTTAATTAAATATTGCTAAATCAAAGCATTAGCAATAAAAAATTTTAGAAAATGTTAATTAACAATCTACTTCAGTCTTAGTTAATCTGATTTTTTCTGAAATCCACTGTGTTCTTGGGCAAAATAAAAGTTAACTGGGATTTGGCAAATAGGAAAGAAACTGGCTGAAAAACACAGAAAAATAATAAAAATAAAAATATAATCACTTTGGATAATATATACAAATAAAGAAGAGCAAAGAATAATCAGAAATTGGATATACAACAAGTGGAGGGTAAATAACATAAATTAGTATTTTTATGTTTGCATGCAGAAATTCTGGAAGGATGAGGAGAAACTGATAAAAGTGGGTGTTTTGGGGGAAGCAGAGGACAAAGCTTATGGGAACAGAAGCAGAAATGAGACTTCTCTGCACAGCTTTTATTTTTTTTAACAATGTGAATGCACTGCCTACCCAACAGAGTGGACGGAAATGTGTGCTAAGTGGTATGGGCTCCGTCAGAGCCAGCAGGTAACGAACCCAGGCTGTGCAGCCAGGCCACCTGGAGCTCTCTGAGACGCCGCCAACCAGCTGATAAGTACAACTGTTACACCCTGAGAGATGCAGGGCAGTGTCCTGGCCTGGATGTAGTCAGGGCAGCCAGGCCATCAGCTGGGAAACTGCAGGACACCTCAACAGTAGTTCTCAGTTGCCAACATAATCAGGCATAACTGGATTATGCATAGATAGCACAGCCCCTGCTTAATTCAATTTCCTCTGCTACACATCAGATATCTAACGCTGCCAGACAGAAAGCCCCCATTATGTATTACCACGTGTTATTGAAATTTAAATCAACCGAGTATTACACAGTCTTCTCTATATTACAGAAAACACCTTTACCAGCCTTTCATCTGAAGTTGGGGTGCGGGGCGGGGGCCAGGGGAAAGCATAATAGAGGATTTCCCTACAGGAATAACCTGAAACAGCTGTTTGTCCTCCCAAGGCAAGACACTGCCTTTCTACAAGAGGGAAATTTCTTGTGAAACAAATCAGAATAATAAGTGAAAATAAAGCAATATTAACAGAAGGAAATTTCTACCATCCCACAGGAGGAAAAAAGTCTTATTCCGGAAATGATTACATTTGTTTTTTAGAACCTAATTTGTAGATGAAATATGCTCTAAACATTTAAAATCAGTATTTCATATGTGTGGAACTACCACTGTCCCACAAACTTACAGGTAGGTCTCAGAAGTTAGATAGCTTCTAAAAATCCAATTTAAAGTGGCAATTTGGAATTCAGAAGATTTTTGTCCTAAAATTGTTATGAGTGATGATTCCTTCTAATAAACGTTTATTTATGTATTTAATCGTTAAACTGTAAAGAACCTGAAGGAACGACCCTGTTTTATTCACCCAATAATCCTCACAACTCAGCACTAGCAGAATGAGCCAAAATATACTTCACGGATGACAATCCTGTGACCCTCAACGCACAGGATTCCTCACACACAACACGAACTGGTGCTTCCAAACCTCAGGTAATCAGGATCACCGGAGGGTACCTGTTAGCCAGGCCTGCTGTGGCCTCACCCCAGACCTGCTGACTCACAGTCTCCAGAATCTCTGGGAATCTGTTTTTAAACAAGCCCCCAGTGCATCTGATGACTCAGCAACTGTGGGAAACACAGCATGAATGAACAGTGCGAACAACTGCCGAGTTCCAAGATGGCCAAGGAAAGCTGAGGTCGAAGCTGAGCTCACTTCTGAAGGTGGACAGGAAATCAGACAGGAGGAGGGTTAAGGCTCTGAGAGCCCTCTGGACAACTGAGGCAAAAGGGAAACCTAGGAAGCTAAGTGGGAGCTGGCCTGGGCCTGCAGTTCTCACAACAGGAGGCAATGGAGGCCCAAAGGGCTTTGAGAAAGAGGACATCTACATGTAGACCCCAGGAGAAGGGCCAGTTCCCCCAACCCCTGCAAGCCAAACCCCTGAGAGGTAGAAGGAACCACCCTTCACACATTCCTGTCAGGAACGACACAGACTTTGTGGATAAACTTTAGGACCCCTGGCAGAACGGTCCAGTTTTCAAATCGGTAGTATTTTTATGTGTAGGTCTGGTACAAGCTCTCTTCTGCGCTTGGTCAGCTTTCACCTTCCAGGCTTCAGCTGAGCAGCGTTACACAGACGGGGCCATCTGTGGCAATATATGGACATCAATGTACACACAGATGTTAACTCAGCCTTCTCTGTCATCTAAACAACAGTGTACGTTAAGTGTCTGATAGTTATGAGCCAGGCACTATGCTAACTACTTTAGATGTATGTCTCAAATTTCTTGGCCATCTGCTAGTAGTTTGAGAGGTTTCAAAACAAAAAGAGAAGAAAAAGGGAAAAGACCAAAAGACTTAAGGTTTTTCCCCCTCATATATATATTTGACAGGCTTGTGCCATATCTTCTTGGCATTGGTTTGCTTGTGTGACTACGGAATGTCATAATTTGAAGAGACAGTACCAGAGGGTGGTCAGCACATAAGCCCACCTGGGTTCGCATCCCACCTCTATTGCTTACAAGCTGTGAATGTGAGCAAACAAATTTTTAGTTGCATCATCTGTCAAACAAAAATAATAACAGTATCCACTTCATAGAGCTGTTACACACTATAAAGTACCTGGCTTATAGCAAATGCTCATTAGCTGTCTGTATTATTAGGCACTATAAAGTCACCAAAAACACAGCCCAATGTCAAAAATTGGAATGTCCTGCTGCCCAGATATTGATATCAGTAATGTCACTGTCTTTTTGAGTGATACTAAATGCTTTCACAGACATGTCATTTAATCTACAAGGAAAGTTACTAAGGCTGGGACCTCCAGGGCCTTTTCTTAGAAGAGCCTTCACTCAAACAGAAGCTCCATCTCTTTTGCTACATTTGTCTCAAGGGCTGCTAACAAATGTAACATGTGAAAGCAAGATAGCCATCAGCACCATGCTGTTGATTTTGCACTTCAAAGCCTGCAGAATTAATTCATTCCAGGACATGAACCAATTTGAGGAAAAATAGAAATAAATAATTAAATCAACTACTAGGTGTCTACTCTGGTGCAAATCATTTTACTTTATATTTAAAACCTAATTTTAAAAAAGATATTCAAATGATAGGAAAGAAATCACAGCACTATTTTTCTGATTCTGAATTTTCTTCCAAAATATTAAGAATCTCAAATATCTCTCATCAATTTTTTTCATTTGCTAATTTCAATCCTAAAACAATACACACAGATGAAATTTTAATATTGACTTTTCCTCTGATGTAAAGGAAAATGAGACTACTGCTAGATAAGTTATTTCAACCCAAATGTAGGTTGGGTAGTATAATGCTACAAATGTAGGTAGCATTATACACTGGGCAATAATAATTTCAGTACCCAAGAGCCTATGAGCAAATTGATGTTTTGGCTTAAATGATACACTCTTGTAGTTAAAAAAGTTAACTCTCAATATTTGGACGTCTGACATATGGCACTGAATTTAAACAATTCTTTTTTCGTAACGACGTTAGCACTGTTTAAAGATGACAAGGAGGGCGTGAGTGGACTGTGGGCAGGCTATACACAAACAAGCACCCGCCCGCTCCATTTAGAAAGTGACTAACCCCTCTGGACATGACGACCCATGCACTCCATGTTGGTAAAAATGTGAGTCGAAAGAGGCCACAGGACCACGAAGAGCTCACTTCAGACACAGAAATTTTTTTAATTATAGGAATCAGAGAGGGATTCTTGATCAAAGTCATATATACAAGGTCACCTGAGCTACTGCTGTTATCAAATAGTAACCCCTCATTAGAATTATAAAATGCCAAAATTAAAAGGGCCAATAAAGGAGAATTTACTCAAAGCCTGTATTTTACAGATAAAGAAATTCAGGCCTGGAGGTGGTGAATAAACTGCTGGAAATCTGCATTAGAAAATGGCAGGCGTGAAGCCAGACTCAAGGCTCCCGATTTTCAAGCCAATGACGGGAAGAATGCAGTGGCGATGGTGGCCACACTTGTTACACAGACTGGACGCTGTGGCTTAGCAGGGCTTTAGAAGGATCTGGGAATCCATACCTTTCACACGAGTCCCAGGAGATTCTTAAGGTCAAGCAAGTTCGGGAAACACTGCTTCATCTCATGGGGCCTCCTTAACCTGAGGTGCAGTGCTCAGCTGTCAGTTTCTGTTACTACATTTAGGGGCCTTCCAGGGATTAGAGGAGGGTGGAGACCATATTCAAACACCAACCTCCTCCGTTCTATGTGGTATGTTTCAATGAAAGCAAGTCTTGTGCCAATTTCAGCAGAAATACAAACATTTATCAGCAGGGAGGCACAACCTGTTCTGGAAGTGCAGTGAAGTCTCCACTCTGTCTTTGAAATGCTGACAAGCACCTCGCATAATAGGTTCATTCTGAGGAAGAGGCAAATACATTCTGACATCAGGACCCGCCAAGGGACAGCCCCTTGTGAGGCCCAACAGTGCAGCCTGAGCACGACCCAGAGGTGCTAAGGCTGCAGTGTCTGCCTTGCTCATGCAGAGAGTGGCCACACAGTTGGACTGCCAGCCAGCTGTCTTGAACACTACCGATCTCACCTATATAAACTGTTCACATTCTCCCGAAGCTGTCATGTACAGGTGCACGGGGTGGGGGTGGGGGGACCCTATCAACTCTATAGGAGTGCCATTCACACTCACTAACATGTGAATGGTGCCCCCTTTTAGCAGAACCAAAACACACCTCCCTAAACTTGGAACACTTCTAGAATCTAGGGGGGAGAATCTTCCGCTTTTCTGGCACTGTAAAAAAAAAAAAAAAAGCCAACAAGTCATCTTTTCTCCTATTCTCTTTCAACAATTACATTTCATGTTCACCCAAGAAGTGGGTGAATGCTTTTAAGATGAAGTGGAAAGAGTTCTGGCCTAAAAATCAGAAAATTCAGTATTTGTCTTATGTATGCCTCTTCCTGGTTCCAGAACTTCCATTTCTTTGTCTGTAAAATGGATATGACACAGCCTGGCCTCACTACCATACAAGGTGGTTGAGTCAACTAATCAATATGAAAAATATTTTTTAATCATAAAAGCACTACATAAATATAGTGTTATTATTAATTATAAAAAGAGACAAATCACACGGGGCTGGAAAATCAAACAGTGCTCTCAGGCTGGGTGTCTATTGATTTCTACATAGCAAAGTCTGTTTGGATCGTTTACAGAACCAAGATGTAACTATCTACATTTCTGGCTACTGTCACTACTTTCAGTGAGAACTTACTGTGTCAACAAAATAAATGAAGTTTGACTTTTATAGAAAGGAGCAGAGTGGTGGTTAAGCACAAAAACTTTAAAGGTGGAAAGTTTTTTTTTATTTGTATTTAAAGTAATTGTCTTGCTCACTTAGATTTTCAACAGTCAGTATAGTAATTCCTCCCCAAAAATTTTTTTAGAGATTTTATTTATTTATTTTTAGAGAGAGGGGGAAAAGAGGGAGAGTAACATCAATGTGTGGTTGCCTTTTGAGTGCCTCCTACTGGGGACATGGCCAGCAACCCAGGCACGTGCCCTGACTAGGAATTGAACCACCGACCCTTTGGTTCACAGGTGGGCACCCAATCCACTGAGCCACACCAGCCAGGGCTCTCCCCAAAATTTTTGTAGTCATTCTTCCTTCCACTGAGCACTAAGAAATTATATATTAGTTTCGTTCCACTATCTACTGAACTAGCCCATTCTAGGCACTGTTGTGAGCTCTGGAAAAACAAAGGCGCCGCCATGGTGGACCTCAGAAGTGAATACATGATTTCAGTCCACACTGGTAAATGCAGCCATAGAGGTACATGTGTGATGCCCATGCTGGGGGTCTGGGGGGGAGCACTCCCTCCAATCTGGGGTTCAGGGAAAGCATTACGGGAGGCTTTAAGGGTAAGTAGGAGAAAAACAGTAATGTGCATTCTCCCCAACTGAAGACAAAAAAGTATTTTGAATGACTTTCTATCCATGTGATTTTGAGGAATGGCAAACCTGATGAAATACTTCTTAGAATCACGGGGCCCACGGGACTAAATGCTGTTTCTATCTTGCGAAGATAAAGTCCATAGGTTTTTTAAATAGCTCCCCTCACGTCCTTTATTACTCATAGAAACCCATCAAGCAATGAAATACACAGTCTCCTGCTGCACTCGGGCTTCTGGAAGCTGCTCGGTTTTGCTGCTTGCTCCTTAGGAGACTTATTAAAAAGTCCACCTGACAAGAAGGGGTGGGTGACGTTAACAGTCGCAGTTATCCTTGGGACTGTTTACTAAATGCATCTGAACTCTGTTTCCCATTTCCACACCATTCCAAAGGGAAGGGGCGGAAGCAACGGGCAGCCGGAGAGCCAGCCTCGCCACATAACCTGGGGCAAATCACCTCAACTCTCTCAGACTCGGTTTCCTCTCTTGTTAAAAGTGCAAGAAATACACACCTGAGACTAATACCGAATAACAGGGAGTGTAAACTGTAATTGAAAACTAAAAATTTGTAAAAGGAGTTCATGAATTAGATGATCTTTACAGACAACTCCAAATCTAAAATTCTGCACGTCCATTCTAATGAAGAAGTATGTTATTCTGAAGTCCTGCCTAAAAAGACACCAAAATGACTTCAAAATCTAGCTTTTACAGGAACAGGGTTTGACGCATCTTCTAAAAAGAATCCTAACAGAAGCTAAATGAAACAAACACATATGTGTTTCACTGCATTTTAGCATATAAAAAAGTGTAAAACCACAAAAACTAGGTCTTTATAGTTCAACTTTCTTCTCTGTACATATATTTCTACTCTCAGACATAATTACATTCAATAAAAGCCTTCTTCCTCAATCATAAAAAAGAAAAAAATGATGAGCCAGGTTTTGTGGTAAGAAATCAAAGCCATTTAAGATTCAAAAGATTTTAAAACTTGTGAAAAGTTTTCAAAAGAGTTATTGCAGTCCCTTAGGACAACCTTAACTAATTTAGGGAATTTGGGGGATTTTGGCTATTGGTGCATATGTACACAAAGAGAGAACAGCGATATGTTTACATGTGAAACAACACTGGCAAAAGAAAGAGTTCATGACCTTCGGGGAGTTTCTTCTTGTTTCCTAATTCCCACAATAGATCAGTTTACCTAGTAGACCTGCCTCATCACCTCATTGCTCAAGGGTGACATTCTCCTTCACCCACACACACAGACGCTCTACACAGAAAAAGCACAGAAGCAACGAGTGATCACCGAGACAGCCACACCATTCCCCTAGGACAGCATCCCCATGCATGAGATCATTGTTCACATTAAGCGGATATATTTTGTTCATGTCCAACAACTTTGTGAAACCACTTTGATTTTTTCTCCTCTTTGACTTTCTTTTTTTTTTGAGGGGGAGGGACCGACAGCAAAACTCTCCCTAGTTGGGAACTGTCCACAACTTCCTGGTGTAAGGAAGTGTTGACAGCACAATCAAAGAGACGAACTGTAAAAATGTAAAACCACCAAGCAGTAACTTCACAACTGGAAGAAAGATGTATTCTAGCAAGTAATCTCACTGATACTAAAGTACTGTAAACTTGAACTCTCCCAGCTGTAAATTAGTTAAAGTAGAGATAAGTTTTTCTAGCAAGGAAAAACATGGAAAACCAGCGATTCAAGATCGAATATGAAGTGGTGCTAAGAACGACAGTCTAGAGCTGCTGAAATCTCCGAGGGTTTCACACCTGCACCTCCCTTCCCACCTGCAACCCATCAACCAGCTTCAATGTACTCTACACTTAGGATCATGATGAAGTATTACAAAGGGGAGAAAACACACGAGCATCCTACTGAAAGTTTCTCTGTTTGGGGCCAGCAGGAAATTCCAGTTACTTCATTCACTGGAGCTAGTTAAGCTGCTGAAATGGGTGCTTGGAGAGATCACTGCGTTGGAACTTAGACTTGCTTTTCGGGGTTGGAGGAGATCAGACAAAGATGAATGGGATTGAGTCTGAGCTCAAGGTCAAGGACCTCTGAGTCACAAAGAGCTTGTAGGTCAGGGAGAGAGACAAAAATTAGCACCAAAAAAGAAAAGCCTCAACTAGAAGTCTGCATACTTTTGTTGGTAGGTAAGAACACTGGTATCTGGTGGGCAAAGAGGGGAGACAAGCAGCCCCAACGCTAGATAAGATCCCAGGAGATTTTTACATCCTGAAGTCTCCAGAACTGTAAGCATTATACATCAATATCTACACCGTACCCTGACTTCTGGAACAGGCTACCTTCCCCTGAGCCTTTTCCCAGGCCCGTGGCTCCTCTTCTGTCTACAGAGGCCCAGGGTCTCCTCTCAGTGTCCTTCCTACACTGAGAGAAGCTGGACAGTGGGACCGGGCGGGTCCAATTCTCCCCCTCCGTCCCACTCCATCTAGGCGACCAAGAACCTCCCGGAACCCGAAAGTCGGAGAGCGCTGCACGTGTCGGCCACCTGCACGGCCACCTGGTCTCGGGTCAGTCGGTCTCCGCCCAAGAGCCCGACAGGCGCGGAGCTCCAGGGCTTCGCAGCGCAGCCCAGAGGCGGCCTGGGGCCGCCAGGGGGCGGGAGGGAGCAGCTCTGCGGGCGCCTCCCCGCTCGTTCCCCTCCCCCGACCCGCCTGCCACTCACGGATTTTCACTCGCCGGTGGTCCAGGCGCGCGGCGGCGGCGTGCAGGGCGTCGAGGCGGCGGTGCACGGCTTCGAGGCGGCGGCCCAGCGCGACCGCCTGGCCCTCGAGCTCGCCGAAGATGTCCCCGGCGCAGCGCGACAGGTCGGCGAGCTGCGCCAGCAGGCAGACCAGGGCGTGCGAGCTGACCTGCTCCAGCGAGCGGAAAAGCGGCGCGCCCGCGGCCCCGGCCGCCTCGGGCCGGCGCAGCCGCGCGGACTCCACGGTCCTCTGGTGGAAGGGCATGGCCGGGGGCGGGCGGCTCGGGCTCGGGGCGCCGCGGGCCGCCCGGGGCCAGCAAAGCCCTCAAGCCGCCCCCCGTCGGCGCGGGGCGCGGGTCCGCATCCAACACAAAGAAAAGTCCCGGGCAGCGGCGGGGCGCCCGCTGGGAGAGGCGAGGCGGCCGGGGAGGACGGACCGACGGGCGCGCGGGCAAGGGGGCAGCGAGGCGGGGGAGCCAGCGGCAGCCCGGGAGCCGCGGGAAAGAGCTCCGGGCGGTCCGAGCCGCGGCCGCCGGGGCGCTCGGGCCGCGCGGCGAGAGGAAGTTCCCGGAGCAACTCCCGGGCGGGGGCTGCGGCGGCGCGGAGAGACGTGAGTCCCGCCGAAGTTTGCAGGGAGGCAGGAAAGAGCCGGCAGCTCCTTCCCTCGCTCGGGATTGGAGAGGGAGGAGGAAGCGGGGGAAGTGCCGCCGACACCGGGCGCGAGGGAGGGGAGGCGAGAGAAAGGAAAGGGGGAGGAGAAAAGGGCCGGCCCGAGGAGCCACCTGCGGCTCCCGCAGCCGCCGCGCCCCGCGCCCGGGGGAGGTGGTGGCCCCCACGCCGCCGCGCACCCTGCCGGGGTGGGCTCGGCCACACCGTCCGGGGGGCTCCCGCGTCGCCGCCCCGCTCCCCTCCAAAGCCCCAGCGGCCGTTGGGCCGAGTCCTCGCCCGTCCTCCGTGCGCGCTGCGAGGAGGGGTGGGGCGCCGCGGAGGCGGAGGCGCCGGGACGGCCAAGGCGAGCCCCGCCGGGCTGCCCACCTGCGCTCAGGTCGTCGGGGGCCCGGGAGGCTGGTGCGGCGCGCCCCGCCCCACGGGAAACGCTCGGGGGCCTCAGTGGGTCTACCTGGTCTCTCCCTGTCCGGCTCTGGAAGGAGTCCAAAGCTTCTGGTCGCTTCGGTGGACCTAAAAGAGGACATTAAATCCTCCGGTAGCTAACTAAGGGTTCTATAGCTGACTAGGAGTCCTCCCAACCGAAAAAACCCTCTCCTGGCATTGGGGAGGGGAGCGAGGGGCTCAAGAGACTTATTCTTAGCAAACTGGCTCCACCTCCGCCCGGCTGGAAAGGCCCCAGCTGAAATGTGCCGAATGTGGGTTTCTGCCCTGCAAACGTGGGAGCGGGATGAGGGGTGGAACCCCAACCTAGAACCCCGAAGCTGGTGCCTGGAAGATGGTTCGGCTAAATGCTGTTGAGAGCGTGGTCGTTGGACAGGCCACTCACTCACACCTTCTGGCTAGAAGTATGTGAGGAGACTGAGACCAGTACCGCGAAGCTGAAGTCCCGCTGGCCTCATTTCTGTGTTTGCTCGGAATAGGAATCTGCTCTTGTTTGGTTTCTGCCCCCCAAGTGGCCGAACTGCTGCACAGGTGGGTTGCAGTTTGGGAATCCGGTGTCTGGAGCGGTGCTGCTTGCACTGCGGAGTGGATTCCCTCACGAGAAATGCAAGACAAACAGGCCTGCGAGAGAGCGCATCTCCACACATTTGGTAGAGAAGTGGTTTTTGGTCTTTCCTCCACTGTGCAGCCAGTCGTGGTTCCCACTGTGGGCGGATTTGGTCTCATGGGCACTCTGACCGCCTTCAGGGTCGTCAGGAGGCCCGAAGGAGCTGCTGCCATCAGTGAGAACAGGGCTGTGGAATGTATGCAGCACTGTGTACACAGCAGGCGCAGCATAAAAGTGTGCTGTTCGCTGGCTGGAGGTACGTGCGAAGCTGGCTGGGTCTGTCCCTGCCATCGTGAGGCTGCCAGTCTGGTGGACCGCATAAAACAATCTTCAGTTCATACACCGTACAACTCACCAATTTAAAGGGTACATTTCACTGGTTGTTAGTATATTCACAGTGTTATGTAAACATTACCATAATCAGTTTTAGAACATTTTAATCACACCTTCTACCACCCCAAAAAACAATTCTCCGTAGTACTCACTTGCTTTTGTTTATTTGTTTCAATGTATCCGCCTCTTCTGGCCGTTTCATATAAAGGAAATCACACAATACGTACCCTTTTGGTGTCTGCCTTTCACTGAGCATAAGGTTCATCCATGTTGTACCATATATCAGTACTTCAGCCCTTTTATGGCTGAATAATATCCTGTCGTATGGATATACCGCATTTTGTTTATCCATTCATCCATTGATGGATATTTTTTAAAGATTTTATTTATTTATTTTTCGAGAGAGGGGGAGGGAGGGAGAATGAGAGAAACATCGATGTGAGAAGCATCAACTGGCTGCCTCTCGTATGCACCCTGACCTGGGACAGGACCCGCACCCCAGACATGTTCCCGCACCAGGAACTGAACCAGCGGCCTGTCACTATGCAGGATGACACCCAACCCCCTGAGCCCCGCCCATCAGGCCCACTGATGGACATTTGAGTTTCCACTTTTTGGCTATTATGAATACTGCTGCTGTGAACATTCTTGCTCACGTTTTATGTGGACATGTTCTCATTCCTTGAGTACATACCTAGGAGCATTGCTGCATTATAACTATGGTTAACTTTTGGGAGGACTGCCAGAATTCTCCAAAGCAGCTGTGCCATTTTTCATTCCTACCAGCAACATGTGGGGGGCTCCAGTTTCCCCACATCCTCACCAATCCTTGTCGTTGCCTGTCTTTTTGACTACAGCTATCCTGATGGTTGAACAGTGGTATCTCATCGGGGTTCTGACTTACCTTTCCCTGGGAGCAAGGATTTGGGGCATTTTTTCATGTGCTTATTGGCTGTCTGTTTATCTTCTTTGGAATATGACTGCATACATTTGGAGAAATATCTTCAGATTTTTTGCCCATTTTTTAAATTCAATTACTGTCTTTTATTAAGTTGTAATAGGTCTTTCTATATTGTACATACATATCCTTTGTCATGTATAACATTTACTTACTAATTGCTTCAACAGCATTGTTCTTCATTCATCCTCCTCTTCCCTTGAGACTGTCTTCTTGATCTGAAAAGAAATATGGTTTAACCACATAAACTAATACAGTATAAAGGAAGCAAGGACTTTTTATAAATTTGTAATCCTGGGGCACAATGAATAGAATTTTTTGATAAAATGATTTCACTGCTCCAGAAGCTGAACCCAAACTCTATATGTAACCAGAACGTTGAATAAAGAGGATTCATGGTGTGTACCCACAAAAGCAACTGAATTTTTGTTGCCCACTCTCTCTTGTAGAACCTGTGCAATGAGGTTATTCTTCCTCTTCCACTGAATGGCAACTCAAGCACTCCCATAACTACTTTGTTCTCTCCCAGGTAATAGAAAACCCTACTGTTGCTTTAAGAGATAAGACGTGCTCTCAATTCAGTACAGATGCTCCTTGCCTTCCCATGGGGTTACATCCTGATAAGCCCATCCTACAGTGAAAATATCGTAAGTTGAAAATGCATTTAATACTGCACTCTAGAGTGTCAGCTTGCTTACCCTCCTGGTGTGGATGACTGGCAGCTATGGCTTACTCTCCCTGCATTATGAGAGAACGTCCTACAGTATATTGCTAGCCCAGGAAAAGGTCAAAATTAGAAGTATGGTTTCTATTGAACATGTAATGTTTTTGAATCATTGTACATTCAAAAAATTACAAGTAGGGGACGGTCCATAATTAAGACCCAGCCTGCTTCCCCAGCAGGGGCCCTGTGTGGTCAGAAGTCAGGGCGAAGGGCTTGGTCCTACTCCATCTCACCCTCCCCCACCAGGCTGGTAGCCATGGTATGGGGAAGAAGAGGAGATGACAGCAATGTGTGCGCTGGACTGGTACTCTGACAAAGTCGCATCACTTTCCCTGGGCCAGGGGATGTTTGAAGCTGATTCATTCAAACACAAACACTTTTATGGTCCCTTACTGGGAATGTTTGACCATACTTCCAAGACACAAGCAATGAATTCTCTTTAACTGTTTATACTACTTCAGTCTTGGTTTTCCTTCTGCCCACTCCATACAGACTCTCACTGTTGGGGTCCTATCAACAATCTAGGTAAGACCTTTTAAGCAGAATCCCTTTTAAAGTGATCCAGGACCGACTATCCAACTGAAGATTACACATATGTTCTCTGAGGTCCACATACCTTTTAAAAGCTCATGGTTGAAAGGCAGAACAGCCTTGGCTGGTGCAGCTCAGTTGGTTAGAGCGTCGTCCTATAACTAAAGGTTGCGGGTTTGATCCCCAGTCAGGGCACATACCTAGATTGCAGGTTTCCTGGTCCCGGTGCATGTATTCCCAAGTCTGGGTGTGTACAGGAGGCAACCAATCAGTGTTTCTCTCTTGCATTGATGTTTTTCTCTCTTTCTCTCTAAAAGAACCAATGAAAGAAATGTCCTTGGGTAAGGAATTTTTTTCAAAAAAGGAAAAAAAGAAAGGCAGAATAATTCCCTCTCAGGCACAGGCCTCTACTCTGCAGCCACAGGTTCCAGAGGTTGCAGTACCTTCCTCGTGTGGGAGTCTGGCCCCTGCCCCCTCACTGTGGGCCAGGCGCATACATCCAGCTCTCTGGCTGGATCTGGGGAGGAAGCCCTTCTCCCTGGGTTTGGTGTTGATGACAGTGCCCTAGCCCATTTTGGGGAGTGAGGGCAGGACTCCCACTCCTATCTAAAAATCCTCCTCCCAAAGCCTTTCTTACAGTCCCCTGAGTCTTTTGTACCCTCTGTACAAGTGAGCATCTAATTAGTCTTCAACCATTTGAAATTTCCACACCATAGTTACTCTTTATCACAACTCATTTTGGTACCTGATATATGTCATTTCTTGGTACATAAGTCACAACTTCCCACTTAGCATCCTGCAAAATAATATACAAAACAGGACCAAACATTCTATCAACTTATTCCAAGAATTTAAGCTACCTACTAAGTTAAGGGAAGTGGGAAAAGAAACTAGCTTGGCAGAAAAAAGGTTTGGTGTGGCATGCAGTTTAGAAGTGTCTTTGGGGCTGGTGAAGATCTGGAGTGCAATTCAGGTAAGGACTGGAAGCCACTGATGTGATACTTAAAGCCACAGAACAGCTAATAGGTGAGTATCAGGATGGATGAGCAGAGAGCTAAGGCCCTAGTGAGGGGAAGCCCCCAAGCAGGGGGCAAGTGGAGGAGAAAGGAGCACTGAAGGAAACAGAAGAGGAGGAAATGAATGGTCACTTTCATCACTCCCAAGGTTAGAGAGACTTAAGATAGAGTCAATAGAGGCAGAGAGAGGTAAGCAGGGACGGGGTTACTGGCAACCTTCAAAGGTGCAATTGTAATACATAGTACACTTGTACTATGACAGAGGGGGCAGAAGCCAGATTTCAGTGATGAACAGGAAGAGTATACAGATGATAGAACTGGAACATTCATAGAGAAAACTGCCATGCAAAGAAGCTCAAAAAGTAATTAGATAAAGCAATATTATAAAAAATATTTTTTAGCTCAAGATAGTGCTTGAAAACCCGGTATGGCTGGACCTGCCAACCCTATTGGGCCCATCCTTCCCTTCTACTGACAGAACTCAACTTGTGAACCAGTATAGCTAGCCTCTTGAGTTAAATTCACCTACCCCATTCTGTTATGACAGTGATGAGTCAAGTGTGACCCAGTTCCAAGCCAATGAAATTATAAGGGGAAGTGGGAGGCTTCTGAGAAATGTTCGCCTCCCTTGATCAGAGGAGAAGAGGAGAGAGGCTCTCTCATTCCCATCTCTCCGGTCGGACCCCTGCCTCCTGCCTTTGGATGCATTCAGTGAGGATGGGATGTCTGAAGCTGCGCCAGGATCTTGAGACCAAGAAGGGCAGACCAGGAGAATCAAACACCATGCAATCGATGAACTTACGCTTTAAGATTACTCCATGTACTTAAGGTGTAAATCCTGTGGCCTGGAGACCCAGGGACATGAACATCACTGGGGAGCTTGTGAAAAATGCAGAGTCTCAGCCCCCACTATCTCCCCAGCGGACTCATGTATTCTCGTTTGAGAAGCACTAGTTTAAGTTCCTGTTGATAGGGCTTTTCTAGTACTTACTTATGTATGTAGGGATTTATAAGGAGAAGTAATAGATGACCAAGGGATCGAAGATTCTGGAGGGAAGTAAATGAAAATGGAAGGAAGAGACCAAGAACACAAGTGAAGTTACCGAGTGTCCTAGGTCTCAGTAAGGAGAAAGCAGAAGAATCATCGGTTTGAAGTAGATACAAGAAAGAGGAAATGGTGGGGAATTTCTTAGTGACTCAACAAGTGGTGAATGAAAGAATTACTGAAGGAGGCTCAAGTAAGGCGGACAGCTTGAGTAAGGAGGGGCTAGAGGTCTATGGATCTCGCTCTTCCTGTTCTCTAAAAGCCCCAGAACACATAGCAGATGGTTGCAAATTAACACAGAGGAAACTTTCGGGGGTGGGGAGGGTGGATCAAGGTCATGATTAAGATTATCGTTTAAAGGCTGACTATGAAGTATGAGGTGGAACGAGAGTAGCGGACAAAAGTGAGTCAATGAATGGCCTGGGTTCAGTGGGAGAATGGCAACCCTGCAGTCCTGGGAAGGCCCAATAGAACATCTAGTGGCTGTGGAGGTTTAGAAGAGAAAATGGCAAGAACATGGAGCGTTAGAAAAGGGGGCACCAAATTTGAAATGTCAGAAGAATGACTTACAGTTATTTGAACTGAGAACAAGAACCGTTCTTAATGAGAAAGCAAACTATGTCAACTGGCCAGAAGATGTATAGTTGATGTATTCTTGATAATTATTTTCTTGATAATCCAAAAGGTAAAAGACAGTCTTTGGTGGTCCTTGGCTTACAGAGAAAGCATCATTCCAATCTGTCTCCATTGTCCCACAGTGGAGGACATTCTTTTCTTATGTCAGGAAGCTCTGAAAAAAAAAAGTTCTAGAATTATCTATAGAGCTTGCTTATATTCCCTACAGTCAACATCTGAATTGTCCACTTCTTCATCTTGGAGACCTAAGCAAGGTATGGTCAGAGAAATTTTTTCTTTCCTCATTATGGAGAAGTTATTAAGTTTAGGCTCCTTGATTTCCTTTTTTCCCTTCATTTTCAACCACTAGTTAAACCTAATGTATGTATATAACACTCTTTGAGAAAGTTAATTATATAAATATAAGCAAGGTATAATTTCTTTACTTATTAAGTCTCTAGGAGAAAAATCTACACTGCAGGAAAAAATGCTTTCAGATATGTATAACCCTTTGTTTCCATTTTCCCCACATCTCTTAAAAGGGCTACTTGTAATTCTGGCTATTTCTTTTGAAAAATGCAACATGTTACAATTTTTCATTGTTGTATCATGATTGAATAAATAAATGATAAGAAAACACTGTCAATAACAGAATAATTTATCATCTTGTGCAGGTAATTGATTATTTGTAATACTGCCCACCCCCAAGGGTCAAAACCAAAGAGCTTTTTTATTACTTTGGGAAACTGGAGTATTCTCAGAAATTTCCACAATAATATATCTTAGTCAGAGGTGAATTTACTGTGAAGATAATGAAGCTAACGCCTCAGGGACCTTACCAACGGGTTCATAGGTCACATATTTTTGTAAAGTTTGCAAAAGTCAATTGTTTGATTTTTTTTTTCTCAAAGAGGGTCCCCCAAACTGCATTAGCTTCAGGCTGCATAGAACCTGGATCTGTGCCTCATCTCAATGAAAAGCAATATGGTAGTTTATCTTTCTCCAAATTAACACTGTAACTACAGCAAAACAGTGCTCTTCTATAAGATACCATTTTAATTGCTAAGACTGAGAAAGAATGTGTGCTTATGTGGATCATTTATAAAGGCTATTTTTAAAGTAATATGGAAATACAACTTGGAAAAAAATGGCATTTTAATATTCAAATAAGTCCAACTGTGATGTCAATTATTATCTTTTAACTTCTATTCATAATATAATCATAACTCATTTCCTAATAAACTAGGAGAACTTGGCAATGAGTCAACTTTAATTAAGACTTCACAGAAACAACCAGATTTTTAAGAATCTGTGGCCATAAAGGATCAAAATAATATGCCTCCTCCAGGATTTTCCCTTCCAGACAATGTATATTTTTTAAAAAACTATTACAGCCATAAAAAAAGTTACATATCCATTATGACCTGTTGGTAAGGAGACTACAGTTGTATCAAATCAGAACATTTACAAAATATGAGTGTCTTTCATCAAAGAACACTCTTCCTGTAGTTTAAATCCAGCAATTACAATCCTAAATGATGCTTACTAATCTTGGCTACCAGGAAGTTAGAGAGAAAGGTAATTCATAAGACAGCTTGGTACCCAAAACCACCTAGATTTTTGTGGTGCATAGTCAATACCTCAAATTATACTGAGAAACAAACAGTCTGCCAAAAGGAACTGGAGAGTACAGTTCTGAACAAGTTATAATTTTATTCTTGTAGCTTGTGCCTCTCAGCTGTCAAGTGGCTGGACTGCAAGATCTGCTGCTTCCAGCAGCCGCTCCGAGTGTGTTCACCCAAACAGCCTGAAGCCCACAAAGACCACCTAGCATAATACACACGAAGCTGTCATGGAGTTTTACCCACAGTAGGTGCTCAGCCCTAAATATCTGTCGGTAATGTTCCATGATGATTATGGCAAGCCAGTATTGACTACTGCTCAGCTGACCTTGCCCACAATCCCCACCTGGCTCAAATTCTGTGCCCCTCCCACAAACTCACTTAACACATGAATTGTGGTACGGATTCCATAGTCAGTATAAAAGGTTCAGTGGTGTGTTTTTGCAGCTTGAGACTGAAGACACCAGGTCAAGGCTGAGGGTCAACTTCAGGGTAGTGAGGGAGAGGAGACAGCTGAAAACCTCACACTGTCCTGGTATGGGAGTTACAATAGTGACTTCCTGCTTCAAAAGTGACTAACATTTTCCAGGTTCATACCACATGCTGGGCATTATGCCAAAGCCTGTACGTGAATTATTTCATTTAAATATCTATAAACAGGCCTGTGATGGAGGTTTTATTATTACTGCCAGACAGGTAAGAAAACAGATTCGGGGAGACGGTGTACCAGCGAAGAGCCAATAAGTGGGGGAGAGCCTGGATTTACATTCAGCCTGTCTGACTCAAGAGCTTAGATTTGGAAACATTATGCCAATGTTCCCCAAACTTTAAAACAGAATCTCTGGCAAGTAAGATTTTATTTGGCACAGATACTTCATTAAATATTGAAAAAGTCACTGTTTTTTTTTTTTAAGGTCCTTCAATCCTTCCTTTCTTATCAAAGAGAAAGGCTCAGTTTGGTGCTGAATTGTCAACACCTCTCTAACTCTGGCTCCTCTCCTTGTGCAAACTACGTAAGACCAAGCGCAGGCTCGGCCTGTTGCAGGCATTAGTATCTAGCTGGAATTCACCCATATTTTCATGGTGTTTAGTTTGACATACTTATGTTAATAACACATAACATGGGTTGTTCATTATGTAGTAAAACAAAATTTCCTTTTTCAGTGTAAATACTTAAGAGTGAGCATATTTACAGAAAATTATTAAGTAAAGGTGATGATCAGCTTTATGGCTGGGCAATAGTCCCTCCTTATAGCAAACACTAATATAGGCGTTGTGTGAAGATATTTTGTAGATGTGATGCAAGTCCATAATCACTTGATTTCAGAATAGGGAGATTATCCTGGATTATCTGCGTGGGCCCAATGTAATCACAAGGGTCCTTACCAGGAAAAAGGGAGGCAAGAGAATCAGAGAAGGAGATGTGAGGACAGAAGCAGAGGTCAGAATGATGTAGCCACAAGCCAAGGAATATGGGCAGCCTCTTAGAGGAGAAAAAGGCAGGGAAATGGAATTACTCCTGGAGCCTCCCAAAGAGATGCAGCCCTGTGGCCACTTTGACTTTAGCCTTTGAAATTGACTTTGGACTTCCAAATTCTAGAACTGTATGAAAGTAAGTTGATGATGTTTTAAGTCACTAAGTTTGTAGCGCTTTGTTTTAGTGGCTACAGGACACTAAAACATTCGCCTATGGTGTTTGGTACACCACAAATGACAGGGTAATCCAGACAGCACTAAGTTACAACAGCTGCCCAGAAACCCAAGGGTCAGACTGCTTATTAAACAAGTTAAACAGCACTCTTCTCCCTACATTGTGGAATCTGTTAGCTTATGTCTGTTAAAGCATTCGTGGTGCACAGTAGGTGCTCTGCGCACATCTAGGGAGTGGATGGATGACAAAGGGTGAGCTAGTGAGAGGGAAAGAAATGTTTTCCTATGAACGTACTTTGGGATTTGCTCTCCCCTGCAAGGCCTGTGTCTGCCTAGTGAGGATGGCCACTTGCCTTAATAAGAAAGGCACAAAGGTTGCCTGGGTCACCATTAGGAAGCAGTCTTAGGGCTGAAGGTTTGTTGCTTCTAAATGAAACGCCCTGTGGATATCGACTTCCAGCCTTTTTGACGCTCTGCTCTTTTGGTGGTTGTGAATTTCTTACCATCTTTAGGTCCAACCACCCAGTGGCTATTACCCTTCAATATAACGTTTGCCTAGAAACTGTTCTCATCCTTGATTTTTGACTTCTCGTTTAACTTAAAACTTTTTTTTTATCACAATCTCTGTTTCATTACCTAGTTGCTGGTTTCATTCTCGTCTGCATCTTCATCATTATTTGAACCTTTTGACATTGCTCAAGTACGTTCTTTAACCCATCTCAGGTATCCATTTCCAGGAAAGCTACTGGGCCCTTTCTCTGGATTTGAAATTCAAAACCTAAGATTTTTTTCATTTTTTCATATAGTATAGTAATGTATGCAAATGTTTTTAAATTACATAGTATAAAAATTATAGAACTCATCTTGAATTCTGGATCCCTTCTCCAAGGCAGGTGTGTGTGTGTGTGTGTGTGTGTGTGTGTGTGTGTAACAGAGAGAGAGAGGAAGGGGGGAAAGAGAAAGGAGAGAATTATTCTTTTAGATCACATACAAGGCTATATCTGTATTGTACTCTCGCTACTTTTTTTTTAACATAAAACATATAATAATAATACTTCTCAGGTTGTTGTAAGGATTAATGAATTAATCTTTAGTTCATCCCTGAGCACTAAATGAGGGTTTATTGAAGAAAATTCATACATTTACCTTTAATTTGAAATTCCTCAGACTCTAAAAGATGTTCTTTAAAATCAAAGTACCCACACACTCATTAATTTTCATTACTTCATCTTCTCTTTATATAATACTTAACAAACATATTTTATACTACTATAACAAATATAAACTTGTGATTTAGGTCACTTTTAAAAATTATGCAAAACAATAATTTAGTCTGTAGACATGTGACTTTATATATTCTAAAATACATGTAAGTCATTGTTTGTGTAATCTTCTCCCTGATGTTGAGCATTTGCGTTACTTCCAACCTTTTGCTATGATACGTTGCACCACTAAAATAAAAGAATCTTAGAATGGGGAGGGATCTTAGGAGTCACATTTCCTTAATGCAGCTATATCCAATGACACTCCATATGGCCCAGCTTCTGCTGAACACATCTATAGAAACTCGGTGCTTCACGGAACAGCCCATTCCATTCTTCCATTTTGACTGTTTTATCACACGCTTCTGTCTCCTTTAACTCCATCTTGCTGTGGTCCGCAACAACTCCAGTCTGCCCCACATTTCCAGTCTGGCTTCCCTCTCACTCACCCTGCCCCCTGGCCCACTGGCACCTGCATTCCAGCAACAGAACAGACTTTTAAAATAAAATTGCCATTTTTTAATGGAACATCTTTCTGAAAGCTTTATAATATGCTTAGTTTTGAGGCTTTTTTATTTTTATTAAATGTTTTAAAATTATATTTGCTAGCTGAGCAAATGTAAAGCAAAGTGATGTATTTACTTTTTTTGGATAATGTGGGTGAACTGGATACAAATGTTGCTAAGTATATATTTTCAAATAACTTTCATTTATTAAATTAGTACTGGGTAAACTGACTGGCAAAATAATCATTTCCCCTAAGCAAGCTATATTAACCCTTTAGACTGAATTTCTGACACAAAGTCAGGTTAACAAGCACCAGCTGCCCTGCTAAACAAAGTTCCATGGAGACCTGGAAGCTGCCAGCTGATGGCTCAGATGAGAACAAACCGGACTACATAATTACCACCACACATCAGAAAGTTGTGAAAACTAGTTATGTTCCTCTGTTTTCCTGATGTTCTTCCTCCAAGAACTTTTCACCTGAGGAACTGGAAAAAAAGTTTAAGTGAATGCTGAAATAGCAATTCAACAATTCCAAATCTGAAGAAAGGAATGGAGAAAAGTTGAAGACTCGTCCAGAAAGGTTCCAGGATTTAGAACGGAAATGTCAACTTGGAGCCATCTAGATACAATTGTTATGCCCGGTGTTTGGGGGCTACAAGCATTGAGTGAGAGGCTCCGAGCACCAGGAATGGGCCTTGCACCCAGAAGTAGAGCCTGATCCATTGTAGGCCCTAAAACAAACAAAATAACTCCAATTAAAAAAGTAAGACATTATTGTGCTGAAAAAATACAAATAGAAACATGAATAAGTATACAGTCCACATTCAGGACCATAAGAAATTGTAAAATAATCCTGGTTGGCAAAATTATCATTGTCACTAAGTGAGCTGTACAATCTCTTTAGATTTAATTTTAAAAGACTAAATTGAAAGACTAAATCATTTTAAGCACAAACTCCATATGTTGTTGAGACATAAAAATGCTGAAATAATTCATCACCAACAAACCCACACTTTAAGAAAGATTGAGGAAGTCATTCAGGCAGAAGAAAAAAATGATACCAGATGGAGATGTGGATCTAACTGAACAAAGAAATAAAGAGTAGCTACGTGGGTTTTTATGCAATTTTCTCTCATTATTGAAATACTTTAAAATAATAATTGAATGTTTAAACAAATAATAATATGCTATAGAGTTAATAAGAGGTATAATTAAATTTTTAAAAATAACAAATATATAATTAAATGTACCACATTAAAAACTTGTTAAATAAAATAAAATATATGATACCGATAGTATAAAGGCTAGAAGGGGAGAACTGAAAGTATACTATTACTTAAAATTAAAAAATGTAAAGTGATACAATATCACTTGGAGGGAGACTACGATGAGTTAAAAAATGTCAACTATAACCGCAAAGGCGACAAAGCAAGGAGTTATAGCTAATACGTCAATGATGGGGATAAAATGGAATCATAGAAATACTCATACTTTAAAATGGCAGAGAGAGAGAGAGAGAGAACAAAGAACAAATGAAGCGAATGGAAAACAAACAGCAAGATGATAGACTTAAATCAAGCATGTCAATAATATTAAGTGTAAATAATCTAAACATCCCCCCAAATTGGTAGAAATTGTTAGGTTGGATTTAAAAAGAAACAAAACAGACCCAACCCCATGCTTTCTAAAAGAAAATACTTTAAATATTACTAGGGAAAAGAAGGAAGCAATTTTATAATGATAAATGGGTCAGCTCATCAAGAGGACAGGTCATCATAAAAGTCTGTGCTCTTAATAACAGAGCTTCAAAATATACAAAGCAAATACCCATAGAACTGCAGCGAGAAATGGAAAAATCCACCATTATAGTTAGAGATTTCCATATTCCTCTCTCAACAATTGACAATTGAGAAGTAGACAGAAAAATCAGTAAAGGTATAGAATAAATGAGCAGCACCGTCGATTTGATGTAACTGACTTTTATAGAATACTTCACCCAATACCAGCAGAAAACATAATTTTTCGATTGCACATGGAGCATTTACTGAAACAGACCATATTCTTGGCCACAAAATGTGTCAATAAATTTAAAAGGATTCAAGTCACACAGAGTACATTTTCTGACCACAACGGAATTTAATTAGGAATCAGTAACAGAGAGATTTCTGGAAAATCCTCAAATAATTAGAAACAAAATAACATACTTTTGATACCCCCCAGGTCAAAGAAGGAATCAAAGGAGAAATTGGAAGATATTTTTAACTGATTGACAATTAAAACACAATTAAGTGGGAAATTTATAGCACTAAATAGCTATATTAGGGGAAAAAAGCTATCAAATCAATGATCCAGCTTCTACCTTAAAGAATTAGAAAAAGCACATCAAAACCAACTACAGTAAGCAGAAAAAAAGCAAATGATTAAGATTATAGAGACAATTAAAACCATGAAATTAAATACAAAAATCAATTGTATTTCTATATTATTAGCAATGAACAACTGGATATTGATTTTTTTTAATTATAATAGCATCAAAAGCATATAAAACATTCTGGAATCAATCTGACAAGATACATGCAAGACCTCCACACTAAAAACTACAAAACACAGCTGAGAGAAGCTACAGAAGACCTAAATGGATGAAGAGATACCCTGTCATGGGTCCAAACACTTCATATTGTTAGAATGCCAATTCTCCCCAAACTGATACATACACTTAATGCAATACCAATCAAAATCCCAGCAGGTGGTACATGCTAGAACAGAGATAAACCCTGAACCATTATGCCAAGTGAAAGAAGATAGACTTTAAATGAAATGTCCATAAAAGGCAAATGCATAGAAAGGAGGTGGTGGGAGGGTAATGGGAAGTGATTGCTAGAGAACACGAGGTTTCTTTTTGGCGTGATGAAAAAATCTGGAATTCAAACAGTGTTGATGGTTGTGCAACATTGTAAACAAACACTAAATTATACCCTTTAGAATGTATAAAATGGTGAATTTTATGCGATGTGAATTTTAACTCAATTTTAAAAATTTATATGAAAAAATGCCAGCAGGTGTTTCTGTAGTAATTGACATGGTGATTTGAAAATTCAAATGGATGCAGAAGACCTGACACAGCCAAAACAACTTTGGAAAAGCAGAACAAAACTGGAGGGCCAACTCTATCTGACTTCAATGCTTACTATAAAGGCACATCATTCACGACAGTGTGGTCATGAAGTAAAAAGACAAGTCAACGGAACAGAATAGAGAGTGCAGAAATACACCAACACGTAAATGTACAACTGATTTTCAACAAAGGTGCAAAGGCAATTTAGTAGAAGAAGGACAATCTCTCAACAAATGGTGCTGGAATAATCAGATATCTATGAGTACATACAAAAATAATAATAAGCCTCCATACATACCTCGCATCATATACAAAAATTAACTCAAAACTGATCATTGACCTAAATGCAAAAGCTAAAACCACAAACCTTCTAGAAGATAACATAAGATAAAATGTTTATGACCTTTAGTTAGGCCAACATTTCTTAGCTACAACACAATTCTGAGAAAAATATTAATAAGATGCACTTAAACAAAATTTAAAACTTCTGCTCTTTGGAGGATTTGTTAAGAGAACAAAAAAAAAAAAGCCATGGTTTGGGAAAATATATTGGTAAGGCATCTAAGACTTGTGTCCAAACACAAAGACCTCTCAAAGAACAAACGTTGTCCTGCAGTGAGTGGCGGGGTTCTGCCCCCAAGGGCTGGCCGTCCTGGTCCCAGGCCTTCCCCACAGTTTGGTTACCTTAGCCTATAAGTGAGCTTTTCTGTCTAAGCTGATTCAATTAAGTTTTCTACTACTTCCAACCAAAAATATGTCTTTAATATGAGTCATTTAGAGGAATGAAAGTATGAGCGGGAGGAACCAAAAGAGGAAACGTACAACGATTTTCTGTAAGAGTAACTGTTGAGGAACAAAACATTTGGTGTGATTACAAGGAACTAGTGGTATAAGATCATGTAGTTAGCTGTAAGTTCATTTTTCACTATCTCTTCAAATTGTAAAGCACACATATTTCAACACAAGAAATCGAGTGCTAGATATCTATCCTAGAGAAATTCTGGTACATTGGCATGAGGAGAAATGAATAAGAATATTCAGTGCAGCTTCTTTGTGCTAACAATCAATTGCAAACACCTGAAACGTCCATCAGAAGGTAAGACAGCGTGGAATGCCTGGCAGCAGTCTAAAACACCAGGACGGATGCCTTTGTTCCAGCACGGCAGAGAGCTCTGACACATGTTATGTGAAATAAGCAAGTCACTTTCATTCGTCAGCATATTTAAGTTTTTACAAATAAAACACAACACAAACCTCTACATTTCTATATGTGAGCATGCATGTAAGTAAAACTGTAGAAAAGAACTGCAAGGTTCCACTTCTAACTGGTAACTGAGTTCATTTGTAGGGAGGGGGCTGGAATTGGGTGGGGGTAAAAGGGGGCTTTCGCTTTGCCTGTTTTGCTTACAATTTTTACATATAAATAAACTCACTAGAATTTTAACTAAAACAAATGAAAGAGTGTGAAGAATTTTTACTAAGTATAAACATGTACCAGCTATTATGTAATAAAATAAGTAAGGTCCTTGCCAAATGGAAACGGATAAACGTACACAATTTTAGGGTCAATATATGAGGGGCCTGTGCATATACTTACAATAATAAAATGACCAAGTAGTACTAAGAGGGAGACCTCTTTTACAAGGTTGATTAGGATAGAAGGAACATTTTTTTTTATATTTAATACAATAGCTGACATTCTAATGGATTGTTTTTAAGAAGTTCATCTATAGGTTTCTTGTTGAAAACTCTGCATTTTCCCATGGAAAAAAATGTTGAAATTTTCTAGTTATGTCAAAAATCTGTTGTATCAGTTTTCTTTGATAGGAAGCATTAGAAATACTCTGGAAATTAGGCAAAAAGATGCTTACAGGATGCAAGGAGACATGAAACTTCAGCCCCCGGGAAGAACAAGGACCGAGGTGGCTCTTGGATCTAGGATACTGATGGACAGCTGAGCCATCAGTCAGTCTTCTCTGGAGTTCACAACCTTGAATCACATGGTACAAGGACAGAAAAGCATTGGCAAGCCTGGGAGTCTTTCTTTCCCCACCTCCTAGATACTTGGCACGGCCTGTTTGGATCCTAAGAATGTTGAAGTTTTGAAGACTTTTGAGGTTCACATTCCAGTGGTGCCATTTACTAACCATGTGACTTTGAACAAGTTGCTTAATCACAACTATCTTCCTCTGTAAACATGGGGATAAAACTGTACCTAGCTCCCCGAGTTTTTAAGAGGAATAAGTTACATAATACACCTAAAATTACTGGCACAGAGTATGTATTCCATTAACATTGTCTGTTATTTATTTCCTATTCATAAACAGAAATATATCAAAATGTTAAGTATTTGTCACCGTGAATGTGTGAAGGGATCTTCTCTTGTTTTAGAAAGTTTCTCTGAGAGCATTTTATTCTAACTGTAAAAAGAAATATTTTTAAAGCTCTGATTTGCAATAATGTGATGACTATAATTACAGCAGAATCTGCTACTCAAATTAGATATTTTAATAATCAATAATGCTTAGTAGAGTTTAAGACTTTTAGCCATGTAAATTAGCAAAATTTTTGCCTCCAAGGAAAGTCATTATGGTTTTTAATTGGAGCTGTGTTCGTTCAATAGACTCAAGTGAATTTCAAAAGTGTGTATCTTATTGTTTGGTCCTTTTTTCACATATTCATTATTCATGATGGTTCTGTCTTGGTCTTGAACAAATAAACACCAGAATATTTAAAAACACTGAACTGTCTTTCCTGGCAAGAAATACATTCCCAATGACCAAAACCAAAAAGGTCACAAGATGTTTCCCTTCATTATATCATTTGATCTTAGATATGCTGCTCTCAAAACACAAGCTGAAATAAGCAGCTATTTAGAGACAAGACAGCCCAAATCTATCATTTTAAAGAGGAAATAAGTGGTGAGGGCACTGCACTCTTAAACTAGAACTTCTGAACCGAAAACTTTTTGTTTGTTGAAAACAATTCTACAGGACAAGGAATCAGTGAGAGAAAAATTCCCAGTCAGTGGCGACAGGTATTGTAGACTGGCTCCCTCACCATGCATCTCACCACCTTTGCCACTTGCCTCCTCTACTGGGAAGCAGCTTGGAAAGTGGGGTTTTTGCTTCCTGAGACCCGTCGGACAGGAGTGGGGTGGCCCTGTGATCCAGTTCTGGGCAACACAGTGTCAACAGAAGCCTTGGCTTGAGGCTTCCAGAAAAGCTTTTTTAAAAGACCTGGCTGGCAACTTCTTTTACACTTCGCCCTTCCTTCTTCCTCCTCCTTCCCACTTGTAACTCTAACATGATGCCTGAAGTGAAACTATCTCTCAACCACGAGAAGGAAAGCCACAGGAAGACATTGCTAAACCACCATCCCAGTTCTGGAAGCTTGTCCCCAGATACACTGTTGCTTAAAGCAAATAAATCCCTTACTTGTTTATTTATGCCTCTCTTTCTTGGGTTTTCAGTTGCTTGAAGGCAAACACACAACTTATAAAATTAATACACCATGGAGAACAGATTGCTCCCTGACATTAGTAATTTATTTTTCCAGAGACTATAAAGCACCTAAGAAAAGGTGTTTTATCAAATTGCACTAGAAATGCCTGAGAAACTTGATTTACATAATGTGTAATGTGAATTTTGCTTTCCTATGCTTATTACCAGAATCGACTTAGTGAAAAAAGTAAATGTTTTTAAAGTTTTATTTTCATAGAGAATGAATATATCATTTAAAGAATATCAATGAAATTCTGACTTGCAGATATATAATAGAGACAGTCTTCTCAGTTCCATTTTCCTAAAGAAGTTACAAACATTCTTCATTACTAAGTTGAGATATCACAAAGAAAAACATAATGTTTTTCATCCCAGTTGGGGTGTGTGGGGTAGATGAAATAAGTAAATATGAGCAACTCTCAAAACCAAATACAGTTATCAACGCTCAACCACTCCCTTCCCCAACCCCTTACCCATGAGGTGATATGAATCTTGGAGATATGTCTTGGTTATTTCTAATTCTTATAATCAATAAAAAGAAAAAAATTCCTACTGTCTAGATTAGGTCAATCTCCCCAAAAGGAAAGAGACTTACTTCTGAGCCATGGGCGAGGTCAAGCTGCCCGAAAGGGCGCGGTGTCCGCTCGCAGGCTGTACACTTGAAGATCTCTTTGGCTCTTCTAGTTCCGAGTTCTCATCTTCCTGGGATTCAGTTAGTGGTCAGTCACCACACATATAATTTAGGGCATAGTGTGTCACATATTTAGGGGTTGCTCAGAGGCTACCTTGGGAGTAAAAATGGAGAAAGGAAAGGCCTAGTAAGTCCACCATCTCCCCTCACCATCACATTTGAGCCAGAGCCACTGTGCTTTAGGGATTTCTACTAAAGGAGCTTTGGAGTAAGTTTTCGTTTGTAGCAAGTGCATGTTGGTTTTTTTAAAAAGCAGTAACTGGATTAAGATATATACTAATGTCATTTATGAATGTAAAGATATCCCTTGGGAGAGGTAACATGCATTCACCCGCCTCCCCATATACACTGAAAGTGAGCAGACTTAGTAAAGCAGAGCAGTGGAGCAGGCTGGGACTATTCACTTGACTCTCAGGTTAATTCGTCAGTCGCATTACATAAACATTAGTGCAATCCATGAATTTATACCCACATTCTAAAAAGGGTTTAATTAATCAGTCACTTAACAGTTTCATCAATGTCAGCAAGTTAATTTCTCTAGCCTGTCATAATGGAGCTAGCCCTCACCAGGTATTTGATCCCATGAACTTGTGTGAAGCACCTAACCTAGAGGCACAGAAACCTCTGGTCTCAGCTACCCTGAGCACTGAATACCACCAAGTTAGCCTGAGCAATCTGATGTTTTTCCAAATTACTCATTAGCTCTGTTGGAGCCTTCTGAATCTCTGTCTGAACTCACTGCTATTCTTGAAATAACTATTTTAGCAACAATATTTTTTATTCCCAAATCTGAGCCCTGAGCCTTTTTTTTTTTTTTTTATTGCTATACATACTGCCTCAGCTCTCTAGAGACAGGACAGAGCTCTTCCAAGGGAAATGATCATTTGTTATTCCTATGGCCAGAGTTAGTTACTGCTTGATTTTTGTCTCCTACTCTGTGAGTTGGGCTAGACGACATAGAAACCACAAGTATGTCTCCCCGTTAGGCACCGAGCAGAGCCAGGCCCTCTTTTCTCATAAACTCAGGGATCTGAGGGTGAAGTCATGGACCAAGAAGAAAGATTTGCAGGAGAGAGGGAAGATGACTCAGCATAGGAGGAAAAGTATGCTGATGCCTTGGTTTTTCAGGACGGTGGCTCCACTGTATTCCTCACATCTTTGATGTGTCCTTTTATGCTGACCAGAGGATGGCGCCAGATTGGGGTGGAGTGGGGTGGGGAATGAAGGGGGGCAGGCGGTGGAGGACCTGTGGTCTTCTCTGGCTTTCAAGGCCTAATGTAGTCTCAGGTCCCTCAGAGGCAGGTCCCTGCTCATCCCCCCCTCCTATGGGGTCTTATAACACTATTCTATCTGTAACTCTCACTTGACAGCTTTTATTTTTACGTAACTTTTCACCTTAGATTATAAATTCTTTGAGAACAGAATAGACAGATAAAAAGCAGATTATAAAGACAACAAGCACTTGTTAAATGTTTATAATTGACCATCAGGAAGAGGAGCCTCTTATTTGGGATAAGTATTTTATGAAGAGATAACTCCTGCCTAATTTGGAAGGAATTCAGATGCCTTCTTATAAATTAAATGTGAACATCAGAATCACCTTTCATCCAGAAAGATGTCCTTGAACCTCACCAGGAGATAATGAGCTTCCTTTTACTCTATAATCCCTCACCCGAGCATCATTACAATATAACCACCCCACAATACAGGTATAGTCATTTATTTTTATATTTAGATATATTTTTATTTTCTTCTGTGGCCACAAAAATAATTACAGAAACTAGTAAAATTTGTAATCCCTATCTATCAAAAAACAAGTAAATTATAATGATGTAAAACAGAACAGCAGCTAAAGGGCTTTCCTCTGAAAAACTCGGATTTTCTGTGCACTAACTGAGATGTTAGACTCATCCTCAGGGAGCACAGGACCAGAGTCGTCATCCATCATTCATCACATATGACACTGTGTGACTTTGTAAGCCTTGACTGATACAGCAGCCTTACTAAAGGGACTATGAACAAATGATTGGAAACATGAGTATTCCATTTGCACTTCACACACTTTTGTATTATTTGGATATCTTTTAACAAGAAGAATATATCAACTCAGCTTGACTGGAGTTCCTTTACCCCTTTGTTACCAGATACTGTCAAGTATTTTTCATGCCTAAGAATTGTTAATTTTTGAAGTTGAATGATAAGTACGTGTGGGTCCATTACACTAATCTATCTGACTTTATGGATTATGGATTATTTGACATTATAATAAAAAGTTTTTTAAACAAGGTATCAATTTGGTAATTTAAGTTATGCTAAGAAAATAAATTTCCTGCAATCTATACAAGTGTATAACTTTATAGTACACAAGTTGTTCATCATAATTCCTTACTTTTAGAATTTGTAATCTGTATGAAATGCTTCCTTTCACATGCTCACATGGAAGGAAAAATCAGTAATCTAATAATAGAAAATACACTCCAAATAAAGTTGTTTACTAAAAAGAAGGAGGAGGAGAAATGTCACAGAATAATGTCTGGAGCATTCACTAGACTAGGAAAGTGGGTTAAAACACGAGAAAACAAGATACCACCAGAAGAGGAAGTGGATTTAGGGCGAGGGATAAGTCAGTGCCACAGACTCTGCAGGCAGACAACCGCAGGAGAAAGGAGGGATTCCAGCCAGGAAGAGTCCACGTGTCAACTCCAAGACTGGGGAGCATCTGGTGGATGGGTCCACACTTGAACCATTCTTAGTGGCCTCTTGTGTGGCATTGGGGGATACCCACTGTAGGACATTGGACAACTGTGATTTGTCTATTGCAACACATATGTACATAGTTATTGTTTGTTTATCTCTAAATAAAACTAGGTTTTACTACACTGCAGTTATTGAACTGGCAAGTGTAGTTCATGCCAGTTTACTATATTAGCAAATGAACAGTTTTCATGGGTTTTGGCTCATGACAAAGAACAAAATTTGGAGTCAAAAGACTGTCATGGAATTTTTGAGCCTACTTCCTAAAATGAGAATATTTCTCATCTCAACAAGTCTCTGTTTCTAGCACCTTACCATGCATATATATAGAACGTGGTATCCTATATCATATATATATATATATATATCCTATGTGTACCTTGACACTTTATGAATATTAGTTTCCTTCCCTTCTTTATGCCAGAAGCCTATCTGGCAAGATGATTATAACTTGAGACATTAGTGCATGTTTAAACTATAATAAATGTTTCCTGTAAGAAAGCAAAAGAAATTGCCTGAATTTTCAGAATCACTGAAAAAGACCCTACAAGGCATTTAGTTGCTTTAGTCCTTTTCTCCTAAGTGGATGACCTATTATAAAAAGCAATCTGTCTTTCAGTTAAGTTCTTTTTGCTTTATGATCTAATCAGTTTTCATAAAATCAACCCTAGGAATTCATTTAATTCCTTCTAAGGAGGAAATAATCTTTCAGATAGCACTTACTCTTTTTACTACCTTTCTCATGCATTATTATCCTGTTATATCTACATCATACACAGTTTTAATTTTAAATTCTTTTTAAAAGTAATTATAAATGGTGTTTTCACTGGCTGATATTTATAAATTGAAAGTTAGTAAACTTCTTATGTTGATAATATTTCTAACTATCTATTCAGATATTCTTCTAAGGACTCTTCACACATTAAAAGAACATGTAAATAAATAATTTTAAAAACAAACCCAATAAAAAAGCAACCAACAATTTGTATTAATCCTAAAAAGAGCAAACGCATACTCATCACTTGTCTATGCTTCACATTATAAACATTTTTTTGATGTAACAAACACTAATGAAATTGGGGGATACTGATTATATACACAAAATTATATTAAAAAAGAAAATGTCTTTGAAGGTATAAGTTACTATCTGTGGATCGGTACTAATCATTAGTGAATACGAAAACAATGTACTTCAATGAACAAGTACTCGTTGAGCACATACTATTGGCCCAGCGCTATGCTAGGCCCTATAAGTCCAGCAGTGAATGACTCCTCAGTGAGGGGTGCCCAACCCGTGGCCCGGCATGGCTGCGAAGGTGGCCCAACACAAAATCACAAATTTACTTAAAACCTTTTTTTTTGCTCATCAATTTTCATTAGTGTTTGTGTGTTTGATGTGTGGCTCAGGTCAACTCTTCTTCTTCCAGTGTGGCCCAGTGACACCAAAAGGTTGGACACCCCTGCATCTCTTACTAGTTATTTTGTACACTTAAATATACACTGAATGATAGAATCATTTACATTTTTTCTTACCACCTTAAAACACAAAATTAACGCTAAATATATTTTAAAATATTTTACTATAAATATAAATCAACAAAGAAGCCAGAAGGTTGAGCCAAAATGGAAACTCAGCTGCAACAGCTACTGAATTTATGGCCATTAAGCTATCTGGAAACTATTCCCTTCCTTTAAAATTCAAACTAGCTATGGAAAGCCCTCGCACTCCCACAGGGCACATTAGCAATAGAAATTGAGATCAGAGGGTTGGAGGAGCAGAGACAGGGTTCATACAAAGTAAAGCCATATGTAGTAGAGTGGATTAGTCACAACTCTTCCCTGCATCCCGCAGCCGTGTAAACCTGCAGACGCTGGAGTGGATGGCTGTGTTCCCCCATTCTATTGATGCTGCACCACATGGCTTATTCTAGTCACTGGAATATCAGTGAACATGGCATGCACAAAGGAATTAAATGTCCTTGCATTCTTTGCCTCACTCGTTAGCACTCCCATAGTTGCTAGAAAGAGAACATATACCGCCTAGCTCCTCTTCCTGCAGTCTGGGTCCCAGGGTAAGATACACAGGCAGTCCCATGCTAGACTGAAAGCCAATAGCCAAGCCAAGCTGCCTGCAGCCTGAAGCAGAACTACCCTGCTAACCTGCAGACCTGTGAGTAATAATATAGATGCTTCATGTTACAAGCCACCATGTTTTTGAGGTTTCTTTGCTAGATTTTTGGAGCAACAGCTGATTAATTCATCATTCCTGGTTAAAATAAGCAGTATATGTACATATTATCATACTCTAACTAAAAGACAGAATGAACACATTTTATGCAATTATAGACACAGAGACTAAAAAATTGTGCAATTAGTTTAAAATTCCATAACAGAAGTAACAGATCACACTGTTGAATGGAATTATGGGACACAGGTGGGAGTCAGTGGAAGGTGTAGAGACAGGGCCAAAAAATGAATGATATAGGTCTAGACATCATAGGCTTACCTAGTCACTGAGGACTGACATGTCCCAATGTTAAACTGACACAAATCACCACAGCTGAATTCACTTCCTGTTAAAAGTACAAAGCTTCTTTTTAATTAATAATTGAAACATATTTCCATAGATCAAAGACTTAGCTTAAGTAGTTTCATAAAATGAGAATTAAATTTGGTATCAACAGATTTTGAAAGACAAGCACAGTAATGTTCTTTGTTTTAGCAGCTAAGGAAAGCACAGAGACAGACTTATGTAAATTAAACGTTTGTACCAGTGGACGGGTGAATGTTGTCACAGCAAACTCTGTGCATGAAGGTCTTGCAATAGCTCAAACAAAGTGATGAAGCACAGCACACAGCACACGTGTGGGACACAGAGGGGTGCCAAACTGAAAACCACCCACAACACATTCACCAATGCCACAGTCACAACGGGAAGGAATTTAGTTTCAGGAAAACACAGCAGAACAAACAAACAAAAACATTGCTGATTTGAACTTGCCTTGCTTAGTAGTTATATTGGCATCTAATTTTAAATTTGTTCTTGTTTTATAGTTATAACGAATGCTAGTGGTAATGGGTTTTGCTTCAGTTGGTGTCCTGCTGGGACCGAGAACCCAAAGTTGAACTGACTGAAATAGGAGAGAAAACGTATGTGTTCCTGCTGCTTGGATCAGCCTTGGGGCTGTGTGGTGTCATGAGTGGCTTGATCCAGTAGCTCCAAAAATGTAATCAAAATTCAGTTTCTCAAGTTTCTTGGCTCAGCCTTCTGCTGTGTCAGCTTCATTCTTAAGATTCATGTGGTAGGCTCTGGAATCTCCAGGCTCACATCTTCCTGACTGCTAAAAGTTCCTGCGGAAAGGCAGAACGTGGACCCCACATTCACTCCGACTGAACCAATCTCTGCAGCCGAGGCCACGTGCTCCGCGGCACAAGCTGAAGCGTACAGACTGATGGTTTCCAATGAGAGGTCAGCGTCGGGAAGCTTCCACAAGTGAAATTAGGATCCTATTAGCAAAACAGGGGGGACTTTGGGTGAACAAGGAGCATCAAGCGTCTTGTATGGCAGGGGTCTGCAAACTATGGCTCATAGGCCAAATACGTTCCACTGCCTGTATTTATGCAGCCCATTAGCAAAGAACGTTTTTTACATTTTTAAGCAGTTGAGGGGAGGGAATCAAATGAAGGACATTTCATGACGTCAAAATTACATGAAATTCAAATTTCAGTGCTCCCAAATAAAACCTGAGGAACAGCCACACACCTTTGTCTGTATACCGTCTGTAGTGTGTTCACGCTACAGCGGTCTCAGCAAAGACCAAGCGACCCAGAAACCCTGAAATATTTGCTCCCTGGCCCTTTAAGAAAACCTTTGCCCACCTCTGCTCTATAGGTTTCTATCTACAGGTTGATTTTAATGCAGTTAAGGTAGTGTTATTGTTAAACGACTTAGGTCAAGAGCACTACCAGAGCACTGGAGTGACCGCGCACCACTGTCCCCGCAGCTCCTGGCACGTGTTCCAGATTCTGAAGGTACCTACTGCTCTTAAGTTCCTATCTCTCTCTTTGCCAAATATCTTTACAAGTATCACAATTATTAGAACTTGCTGAAAGGTGTCTATTTTATTTATCACCTAAAGAGCTTAATATCTTGGCTGTACTTAAGATAACTGCTAAGGAAAATTTATGTGGCACATATCCATAGCGAGGTCCTAGTTATTTTAATTAATCCTTTTGCTATATTTAAAAAACTCTAATTTTAAAAAAAATCCTCAGGTTATTATTAAAGATACCTATCTGAACCAGATCTACCCAACTGATAATTACAGTCAAAACCGGATTGTCAACAGTCAGCATGGCGTGTATGTTAGGTTTTACTGTGAGGCTGCAGTAACAACCTGAAATCACAGTGGCTTAAGACAATAAAGGATTATTTCTCACTCATGTCGTTCATCAGCTATGAGTTGACGGCAGTTCCTCACCTGCCACATGTGCCTTGTTCAGTATCTGAGATGTGCTTTACTCCTAACAAGGAAACAGAGATGGAGGAACAAAAACAACAATGATAATCAACACTTCACTTTGAACATTATATCTGCTTGCATGTCACTGGCTAAAAGAAGCCACATGGTTAAGACCAATATCAAAGGAGCAAGGATATGTACTCCTTCCATGGAAGACACTGCAAGTTGTAATGGGCCAGGATATATAAAGTTAGGTCCTTATCTCATAATTTGTACCTAAATAGATTCTAGGTGAATTAAAAAAAAGAAATCGCAACAGCATGGATGGAATGGGAAAGCACCATGCTAAGTGAAGTAAGACAGGCGGTGAAAGACAAATACCGTATGATCTCACCTGTAAGTGGAACCTAATCAACAAAACAAACAAGTGAGTGAAATATAACCAGAGACATGGAAATAGAGAACAAACTGACAGTAACCAGAGAGGAGAGAAGAGGGAGATAACAGGGAAATAAGGGAAAGGGTTGTCAAGGAACATGT
Source organism: Desmodus rotundus (assembly GCF_022682495.2). NCBI lineage: Eukaryota > Metazoa > Chordata > Mammalia > Chiroptera > Phyllostomidae > Desmodus > Desmodus rotundus. The sequence continues at coordinate 83,601,811 of NC_071397.1, forward strand.
ATAAAGGACCCATGGACAAAGCCAAAGAGGGGAAGGATGAAGGGTGGGAGGTGGGGTTGGGTGGGGTAGGGGAAAGTGGTGGTGGGAAAATGGAGACAACTGTATTTGAACAATAAAAAATGATTAAAAATAATTTTAAAAATCATAAAACTATTGTGGAGTTAGAGAAAGACTTTTTCAGCATTACACCAAAGATAGAAATCATAAGGTTTTAATAGACTTGATTGATGTAGTAGTACATGCCTCAAAATGTGGTCCCCTCCAGAAGAGTCTACTTAACTCATGAGCCAACCACCCTGCCTCGTACCAAATCCATTAGACTGCATTCTTAGCAACCACGTTGGAACCACGTGATCCTGCTCTCCACTGGCTCAAAAATGTCAGCTCAACACTAGATACCTGACCCAAGCTTAACCGATCAAATTTACTTTTCAAGGAATTTGGACTTGGAATAAACAGTTTCTGGTTCAGTCTGGTTGCTATAGTCAAGAAACATGTAAACACAAAAGACAGGGGTAGTCATTTCCTACCACTCCATACTTGTGAAGCAGAGAAAGCTGGACTACCAAGAGATGGAAATGAAGCAAATATACAGAGATAAGGAGGTCAGGAGAGAGGACCTCCTGGGATTTTGAGTGACCTCAGATACGTTTTGATACCAACTTGCGATGTTACCCTGAAGTCTCGTGAGCTATATCGATTGTGCATTGGAAACCTTTTGTGTACATCTCCTTTTCTCGCCTCTGATTACCATACACATGATTCCACCTAGGCGTCAACTCTTTGTCTCTCAACATCTCACCTCAAGAGTGGACTGCACACTCTTGCTTCCTGCTCAGGGCTTCTCTGGTGCTGTGGTGAAGGACAACGCAACCCAAAGCTTCTCGTTTTGTCTGTTTGACAGAAGTTTGCAGATGGGCTCAACAATAACAAGCACCAGTCTCCTAAAAAGGCAGTCTAGTGTCGGCCTTCCCTCTTTCCCTAGCTGACTTGCTTTGGCCTCTCATTTCTGCTTCCTGGAATAACATTCCAAACAAAACTACCTGCATGCAACACCAGACCCAGGCTCTGCTTCTGGGGAAACCCAGAATAAGCAAGTTGATATCAGAAATGGCCACAGAAAGAAAAAACAGAAGACAGTATTCTAAACCTGAATCACCCCCTGATCATGCAGTAGAAAGGACCCCATTGTTGGTTGTGTATGACATGGTTACAATCTCTGGTAGCAATGGCTTCACGAATTGCAATCATCTGTTGGATTGGAATGTGGTGGTAGTAGAAAGCAAAGCATGGGTTATGTGGTAATTAGGCACTGGACTAGATGGCAGTAGTAATTATAAGAATTATAGAATGGTCTGGCTTTTGTTGATTGCTTCTAGGTAGTGATAAAAGGAAATGATAGACTCATGTCATCTAACTAGCAACTCAAGGCCCACTATAAAAAAAAATTCCTCCGTGGCTGTGTCTTTTAGATAATTGGTACTAGATCCATTGGACATCCATATGGAAAAAGTGAACTTTGACCTTACTTATAGCATACTCTCAAATTAATTTTAGATAGACCATTTATGTAAATAGTTAAACAAAGTGTCTAGGAGAAAACACAGAGGGACATATTCATGACCTTGGGGTTAAACAGAACATAAAGGACACTACAAGAGAAGATGGAAAATTTCATTAAAATTAAGAACTTCCATTCACCAAAAGACTCCATAAAGAGGGTGAAGAAGCAAGCCAAGGACTTAGATCATGTATTCAACAAAGTACCTAAGTCCAGAATACATAAAGAATTCCTACAAACAGTAGGAAAAAAAGAAACCCACAGAGTCTGATTTTTAAAAACTTCCCCCAAAATTCTTTTCACAAGGAGGATAAACAAATGGCAAAATGCGTAAGATGATTAATGTCATTCATCAAGGAAATGCACATTAAAACTACAATTTGATATGACTACACTCCCACAGGCATGACTTAAATGCAGACTGTCAGTACTAAGCAAGCACCTGGTGAAGGTGTGGAGCAACTGGAACCTTGTACGTTGCTGGTGGGGGCATTTAAATCAGAACAACCACTTTGAAAAACTTCTTGGCAGTATCTACCTAAGTTATGTGTACATACGGCCAATAACTAAACAATTCTACTCCTAAAAATTCCATTCCCAAAATAAATGAGTGTTCAGGTCCATCAAAAGTCAAGTAAGTATCCATAGCAGTTTTATCATAGTAGCACAAACTGGAAGTAACCCAGATATCCATCAACAGGAGAATGGATAAATGGATTAGGGTATACCATGGAAGGCTATGCAGCAATGAACAAGAACTAATGCTTCACACAACATGAATACATCTCACAGATATAATGATGAGCGAGAATACAAACCATGGGTCCATTTACATGAAGGTAAAGAATAGGAAAACTACATTTATCATGAAAGTGGTCAAACAGTGATACCGCTGTGGGGATAAAGTCGATTGGGAAGTGGGCGTGGAAAAGCCTTCTAGAGTGCTGGAAACGATCTGTATCTTGATTGGGTAGGAGTTACAAGGACGCATGCACAGGTAAACATGTATCAAGCTCTACACTTAATATGTCTGCAGAGTACTTCGCTGTAATATGTATATTTATTTTTTTAAGATTTTATTTATTTATTTTTAGAGAGGGGAAGGGCGGGAGATGGGGAAAGAAATATCAATATGTGGTTGCCTCTCGAGCGCTCGCTACTGGGGACCTGGCCTTCAACCCAGGCACGTGCCCTGACTGGGAATCAAACCACCAGCCCCTTGGTTTGCAGGCTGGCACTCAATCCACTGAGCCACACCAGCCAGGGCACATTTGTAAGTTATGCCTTGATAAAAAGTAAATAAAAAGAGGGCGAAAATAAAATGACCTTTACTTCCTGTAGTTGTAGAGCAATATATGCTGTAAAATGAGACCCAAGATTTCATTGTAGGGGGCAAAACTGCACAGGAGAGGGAATGCACAGCCTCAGAAAGCCTTCTATGCCAAAGTCAAGGCCCTGATAGAAAAGTTCTATGCTGACACCTGCGAGGGTGACATTTGGGTGGGTAAACCGAAATATCTTGATTCCCATGAATCCTCTTCCAGAAGCAGCAGCCTTTCCTCCTTGCCAGAAAGAAAAATTCACAATAGCTGGAAGCTATGCAAAAACCTCACCTGGGTCAGGCATCTTACAAGACAATGCTTTCTGCTATCCATGATCTGCCACCATATCCTTCATTGCCTCAGGAAGAACAAGGGTCTAGTGGGAAAATACATTTCCTACCCTGGGAGGAAATAGCTGATACAACCAAAATAATCACAGCACCAGAATAATACGTACTGGCAAGAACTGGAGGAACGTGTGTGGGAGTGTATCTTAGGAGTGCACAACCAGTGTGGTGGTGAGGGGAAGGAGTATGCAGGGGTGGGCACGAGTAGGTTTACCGTTGTGAGTACATGAAACACAGAGTTTATTCTTATGTTACTATTTATTAACTATGGTATTATTCTCCGTACAAACAACCATAAACCTACTTTTGCCCCACCCTGTTCATCTGCGTGGTGGACAACTTGCTGACCTTGGAGCGCTCTCCTGTGACTCGGGGTTTAGCCCCTGGAAAGGAAATCTGGGGTCATCCTAACATGCTGCTGAGATGGGCTCTGGAAGCTTGGCCAAGTAGTGTCCTGTTATAAACGAGGTTGAGATGCCGGAACTATTTGGGGAGAATGTTAAGGAAAGCCACAGGCTTGGGAAAATGAAGATGTTAAAAGAGATTACACTTATTACGTTATGACCCCATGGGCTACACGCCCCAGGAAGCCCTAGAGGACACTGGCCTCCCTAAGGAATGGGGAACGTATAAGGAGGTCGTACTGGGAGCTTTGAGAAATTCAATGACACATTTCCACTTCATGGTGATGAGATGTGGCCTTGAAACTGCCCTTCAAGTATCAACAGAGAAGGCAGGACCCTAGAAAGGCCGAGGTCAGGGAGTGCCACCTAACTGAAGGAGTCAGTATGGACAGAACTATCATAACAGAGAGCACGGCTGGAATGGCGACCAGTGTCCTGACCCACAGAAATCTGTGGTGGTGGTGAACAGGTCAGGATGCTCCCAGGCTCAAGACAGATGGCTGTGCCCAATCAAGGTCTTACTTACTTGCTTTATAAAACAAAAAACAAAAACTGCCAAAAGATTAACTTCAACTTCAAAACAGAAAAATATGATGGTCTCTTATCCTGTTTTAAGCCAATTCATAGACCAGAGCCCATGAGTAAAGGCAAGTATGGGTGTTTTTGCACAATAAATTCTCCCTAACCATTCCCCAAAAGCTCCTGCAGCCATTTACTATAGAAACTAGGTCTGAACTGATACTGAAACGAGCAAACCCCAGATGCTGTCATAGGCCACTAGGTAGAATAAGGGGTTATAGAGGCCAGATGATAACTGTAGTTCTAGCCCAAGTCCAGAGTCCCCAAAGTCTGCAGAATAAAATCTGGAAGATAGAAAATAACAGATTCTGTGGTTATTTCCCCAGTTCCCAAGCATGGCATCTGAACAAATTCATTTGGCAGTTTTCCCACTCTCTGCCACTGTGTAAGTTATGGTGAGAAGGGGTATAAAAAAATCCTTAAAGATATACCCACTCAACCCCTGTCCCACCATGCCATAGTCGAAGTGCCAATATAGTATTTCAAATAAATCCCAAGAGGAATTTCAGAAATTCACACAACTCTCAATATTTAAATGATGCAAAGGTATTGGTTTCCATCATATTTCTCTTTAATTTACCTGTGTGACCTCAGCTAAAAGCAAATGGATCATGTTGGTTAACCAGTTATATATTAAACTTAACCACTTGGCAGTTCCAACTGTGGTTGATAGGCTGAATGTAATATTTTAACAGAAGATATCAACACAAGCACTGACGTGGTATATATCTCTTGATCTTACAAGCATGTTCTTTCCAATACCCCAAAATAAAGAGGGTCCAAAAATTTCACCTTTACATGAGAAGGACAGCAGTACATTCTACTGTTTTGACTCAGGGCTATATAAACTCTCCTTTATTCATATCGTTTGTGAAATTCTTTTTTTAAAACTTTTATTTATTTACTTATTTTTAGAGAGAGGGGAAGGAAGGGAAAAAGCAAGGGAGAGAAACATTGATGTGAGAAACATTGGTTGGCCTCTAATACCCACCCTGACAGGGACTAAACCTGCAACCCAGGCATGTGCCCCTACTGGGAATCGAACCAGCGAACCCTCTGCTTTGCTGAACAATACCCAACCAAGTGAGCCACATCAGTCAGGGCAAATGTCTACAAAATTCCTGATCATCTTGACATTCTCCAGAAAAACCAAGCCGGCTCACCATGACATCAGGTAAAATAGACTTGGTAAATAGAAAGCACTCTACACGCCCTAGCATACGACCCCTGTGTGCCTGAGGGTGGGAAACATACACTACAAAGAGTCAAAGGCCTGCTACTTCAGTGAAAGTTTAGAGACCCAATAGGACTTTTCCTAGTAAGTAGAGAGAGTACCCTTTAAAACAACAATAAAAAGTATAGTAAAGATGAAGACCAGTACCACAGTCATTTATAATCACCACATAGTGTCCTGTGCTGTGTGTGCATCGCTGAGTGTGCTATACTTGTATACGACCAGCTGCACGGTTGGTTTGTTGACACCAGCATCCCGCCATCACCACGGCCACGTGAATGACAGCTGCTCGGCAATGTCTGGATGGCGACGCTGCCACTAGGTGATTGGGATTTTTCAACTCCATTGCAATCTTATGGGGCCACTGTTACCCGTGTGGTCCGTCACTGGCCAAAACACCCTTGTGTGGGGCATGACTGTCCAAATACTCATGGCCACTGTCAAAACTATTAAGCTGGGAATGATGGCCCTGCTAGACAGAGCTTATGTGTGTAGATCAGACATCTAAAAGTCAGTATGCAGTCTCCTAGTGGGCTGTCTCCTCTCCTTCCTGACTGCCTAGAATTGGAGTGTGACAGTTTCTATGCTCAGCATATGGTTATGGTGTTGGCCTATAAAGATATACAAGGTCTGTCAGCCATCTTCTCAGAACTTCAAATGATCTCAGAGGACGATGTCAAAATACCTAAAAGATGGCAAAGTCATCCTAGTACAGTTGTTTTCTACTGTTGCTGTAACAAATCACTGCAAACTAGTGGCTTAAACAGCACAAACTCTTGATCTCACGTCTCGAGGTCAGAAGTCTGAAGTGCACCGCACGGGGCCCAAACCCAGGTGTCAGCAGGGCTGCAGTCCTGGAGGCTCTGCTGGGAAAGTCTGTTCCCTCCCCTTTTCCAGCTTCTAGAGGCTGCCCCCATTCCTTAGCTCGCGGCACCCTTCAAAGCCAGCGATGTCCGGCTGAGTCCTCATGCTGCAACTTTTGGGTTCTCTGTTCTGACACCCTCTTCTACTTTTAAAGACTTGTATAATTATATGGGTCAGTATGGATAACCCAGGATAAGCTGCCTACTTTAAGTTCCCCTAATTTACAACTGTAATTCATTTGCGACCTCAATTCCTCTTTACCACACAGTCATAGCTTCTGGGGGTTAGGACTTGGACATCTTTGTGAGGGGCCATTACGCTGCATACTGCACCTAGTAAACGATAATGACCAAGTGAGTAAAGAAACAGTGTGTGGTAGGACTTTGGTGGAGTTTAATGTCACTGCAGCTGCGATGGTCAGGGAAAATTTAAAGGAAAAGGTAGATTTATTCTGGCATTTAAAGCATAGTTGTGTGTTTTTTTAAATTAGGGTTTTAAAATTTATTTATTTATTTATTTATTTATAGAGAGAGGAGGGGAGGGAGAAGAGAGGGAGAGAAACATCTATGTGTGAGAGAAATATGGACTGGCTGCCTCTCCCACATGCCACAGTCTGGAATCAGTGGCAACCCAGGCATGTGCCCTGACCAGGGAACAGAACTGGTGACCTTTCACTTTGCAGGGCGACATCTAACCAGCTGAACCACACTGGTCAAGGCCTAAAGCATAGTTTTCAAAGTGGAGGGTGAGGCCTGGAATCCAGATGAGAGAAGGGATATGAACAAGATTTGAAACATGTAAGAAATGAAGTGGAACAAGGGAACAAAGTTAGAATACCTTGGCTAAAAGAAAGGTTCACAAGAGGGAAGAAGAGTGGGAACCAGAATAAGAAGGGCTGAGGAGTTTCATCTTTATCATTTCCTCAAACTAACTGATCCCAGAGTGCTTTTTAACATTATAATATACTCACGGATGACCATCAGGAGTGAGATGCTTTTGAATACAGCATCTCAATGAAATAGCATCAGATCACTGTGGGTATGCTGTCTGCCTAAATTAAAGAAAGCACCCAAAAATGTCCCCTCAGATGGGCAAAAATGATAAAAATTGAATTTTTCCTCATTTTTAACAGACCCCCCCACAGAAAATTCAAAACATTTTATTAAGAATAAATGCATTAAATAGCTTTCATTTTATATTTTTATTATACAAAATAACATGTAAAAAATTTGTAAATGAGAAGGAGCTCTTCTTTTCCCCATAATGTGGCTCTCGGATGTTTAGTAATGATGTTGTGGGTCAGGTCCTCATATCAGGTGCTGCATCGAGCCTACTCCTTCGGTTTGCTTTCACTGTTGTATAATATAAAAATTACATTTCACAAGGTGCATCAGAGTGAAGGGAGTAATGCATATTTTGCAATGTCCGACTACTTTGGAATTAGGCTGTTCCAAAAAAAATCACTGTAATATTTTCAATAGTTCACTTCCCAATTTTTAATTTCAGGGAGAAAGACAAGAAGCCGAGACTCAAGTTCAAGCTGCCTTAGTGTATTCTTGATACTAAACTTTTGTCAGTTATATGTGTACCATCTAACTTCTCCAGTCTCTAGTGTCTTCTAACTTTGTAAAAGTGATTTTTGATACACAGAAGATGGCACTCAATTTCTTAAAGGCACATTATCCCATATTAATAACTTCTTAAAGGTACTTAAAATTTTTCTTATACCTGTAGATTTAAAAATACATTTTGGAAAACCTCCCACTGGCATTTCTTTTTCAGCAAGGTCTATTACTGTCCTATAGATACCAAGTGCTCTGTGGTGTGGGTTTTGGGAGATGCTCCTCTAAGGAAGAGGGGAGGACTGGAGGCTTGAGCAAGATAGAGAGACATGATGGGAACGGAGTGTAGGAACAGAGAATGCTACATATCGCTCTCTTATTGTTTTATGTGGGAAAATTTGCCTTTGCCATCTTAAGTTTACAGAGTTGTTCAAAAAATCTTGACTGGTCTATACAATTGCTAACTTTATCATTCCATCTGAAGGTCTTGTTTTATCGAAACATTTGACAGATTGACATAATTCTGCATTGCTTGTCTGCCAAGGAGCTGTTACAGACCTGGGAAACTTCTTTTCTGAAATACACTATTGGGAATTCCATATACCTAACTTCATATATGAAAGGTTTACTGTAGCTGTAATATTCTGGTTATTCTAAAAGATTTCACATTCTGGAATTGGAGTCATGGGATTCAGCCAGATGCATTCATTTTAGTTTACCTAAATGACTCACGATTATCAATTGACCATTAAATGCCTACACTCTAGTGTGACAGAGGAGGCTCTGAGCCCAAACTTCCTTTCCTCAGATTGTCAAGGAAACACTCTAGAGTCCTTATCAAGTTTGATCCTTTAAAGATAGAAATAGTAAGAAGCTCCTCCTGTAACTCAATTCTGATCCTTCCTTCTCTCTCAATTACAGTCTCAGGTGGACAACGTTGATACTTTAATGATCTTCAATTTCCTCATTGTTTCTCACCTTCTATTCTTTTGATTTCTATTCACCTTAACACAATTCTAACTACTAGATGAATGGAGTTCATAGTAAGGCTGTCTAGGCATGGTTAGCTGAATGATAACTATAACTTATTCATAGCAATAAAAATATTCTATTAAAACAAACTAATTTAACTTTGAGAAAATAGAGACTATTGTCTTTTTAAATATCATAGTTATTAAAAATGTCTTAGTGAAAAGAATTACTGAATAATTTCTAAATAATCAAACCACTACAAGTAATAACAGAAATCACTAAAGACATGAGATAAAACTAAAGCCATCATTTTAAAGCATTCAAATGAAATGCCTGTAGCTCCACAAGTATGTAAAGAAAAAAAAATTTATAATAAATTAACTAATAAACAAACAAGAACAGTGATTTGGTTTGTTTCACTATAAAATACTTGTCTTAATATTTTATTACCATTTTCTAAGCCCCTCTCTCTTCTATGTAATAAAATAACATCACTTATTTTCCTCTGTTGGCAGATTAGCTACCTTTTTATGATCTTTGTAGATCAATTTGGATCATAAAAAGATCCAAATTAAAAAGTTAATTTCAATACTGAAGTACTTCTAACACCAGGAATTTGTCTAGATCTTTGAATTTATCTTCATCAACTTCTAATATATGTGGTGATATCTCCTCCCACCCCCACCCCCCTCTCTCTTATCCTATCTTACAACCTGTGGCCCAGTCTTTGTCAGCCTAGATTGGAGGAAAATACCCCTGAGAGAGGTTAAGTGACAGCTGGAAGGAATGTAAAAGTCTCTGTGAAGAACACACAGAAATTCTTGTATGAAAGGTATTCTCTAGATAGCATCACTTAGAGAAAATCGCCCACTGAAAATTGAAAAATTTAATAATCTTAGAAGTCTACTGGATTACCATCAGACCTTAAAAACATTCTTTTCATCTTCTTTTTTTTTAGACCCTACTAAATGAGTCAATCTTGCCAACAAAGAAAACAAAACTAAAAATATTCAATATGAAAACACGTATTCCCTTTCATTTTCTGGAGTGTCCTCTTCCAGTAACAAAATGAAATAACATTTATCATTATAGTTATATAATACATTTATAAATAACACCAAGTTTTAGGAAGAGTAAGGTATGGGACATGGGAGAAAGTCAAGGTTTTATAAGAAAGGATATAAATAAAATATTGGAGAAGTATGCAGGAAAAAACCAAAAATTTTGGCAGCTATAACTGATAAGTAATGTTACAAATAGAAGATGGCATTGATGGAAAGAAAAAGATTTGGAAATCAAAAATATATCTAATTGTTTCAAAAAGTGATATGGGAATATATTAATGGCATTACATTTTAAAGGAACTATCAGGTGATTCGCCTTTTCAGAGTTGGTAAAATAAACCCCCACCCACTGGGCTTATTATTTGAGGAAAACAGCAAGATCGTGTTTACCCTCTTCAGGTCTAGTGTAACTTTCTCTCCTACCTGGTCTGCAGCTCACACTATTAGAGCCACTAGACCTGCAGATTACATAATGCATATGGGGCACTGGCCCAGAGGATACAATTGCACCCAGCGATGGTGACACAGCCTTCCTCTCCTCAGCATGGATTCCTTGTCAGATCTCACAATCACTGACAGCCTCAGGCCCTCCCTCCCTCTATGGAGTGCCTGTGTTTTTTAGGCGGTAACTCAGAGAATGGGTGTCAGAGAATGAATAGGATATAGTCTTTTTCCTTTAGGAGCTCACTATCTGGCAGAAGACACCAATAGGGAAAGAAATACACTGCAACATGATACATTTTGACAAATGTAAAGATACTACAATTGTAAAGAATAATATCCAGCATTAGCTAGAAAGTGAGGAAACATGGCACTGAGACACTGTTGCTAGAAGCTCAAATTGGTAACAAGTTTCTGGAGGGCACTTTGGTATGAAAGCCTTAAAAGGAAGGAAGGGAGGGAGGGAGGGAGCAAGGGATAGAGGGATGGACGAAGGAAAAAAAAGAAGAAATAACAACAAAAAGTGAATACAGTTTGCTCCAGCAGCTCTACAGCTCAAGATTTATCCTAAGCATATCATCAAATTTGCAAAGATGTTTGCACAAATGTATTTATTGTAACAGTAAAAACATGATAGTGTCCAATAATAGGTGATTAAGCTAATTTTGCTACACCCATACAACAGAATATTATCACTGTTAAGATTTTTATATGCAGTGAGTAGAAAATATGTTTATGATATACTTTTAAATGAAAAAATAGGTTGTAAAGCATAATATGGATATGATAAAAAATGGCACTTAACCTCTGTGGTCTTCCTCCCCCAAATCTATAACCCCATCAAATCATGAGAAAAATACCAGACCAGTCCCAGTACAGAAGCACCCTACAATACCCCTGACCAGTACTTCAAAACTGCCAAGGTTATCAAGACAAGGAACGTCTCAGAAACTGTCAGAGCCACGAGGAGCCTAAGGCGACCTGACAAGTGAAAGTGATGCAGTCTCCTAGATGGGGTTCTGCAACAAAAAAAGGACCCTAGGCAAAAACGAAGGAAATCTGAATAATCTATGGGCTTTAATCATAACAACATATCAATATTGGCTCATAATTGTAATAAGTGTATCATACTAATGTAAAATGTTAACGTGGTAGAGGGTGAAATGAGAACTCTGTAGTAACTTTGCAATTTTCCTGTAAATCTATAAATGTTCTAAAAACTTATGTATATTAATAAAAACAATACGGCATAAACTATTTTAAAGATATATATTTACTATATATGCATAGGAACAAATGTGGAAGAATATACAGCAAGTTGTTAATTTTCTTCACTCAGGTTGATTGAAGTATAATTTATATACCATAAAATGTATTCTTTTACAGTACAGTTCTATTAGTTTTGATATATGTATACAGTTGTATAGCTGCCACCACGATCAAAATAACAGAACACTCCATCAGCCCTAATACAGTTGTGCAGCCCAGCCTCTGGCAACCACGATTTTCTTTCTTTCCCTATAGTTTTTGCCTTTTCCAGCATGTCATATAACCCTCCTACAGGAGTCCACATCTGGAATGTGCTCTGTTGATTAAAATTGGGGGTTCCACTTCCCAGAATATGGGACTATAGGAAATAATTTCTTTACTCTTATTATTTCTATTTTTGAATTTTCTATAATAAACATTATTTTTGTAATTTAGAAAAGTAAAAGCAGAAATTGTAATGGGTATCATACTAATACACGATTGGAGTACAGATGAAGACATTTTTGTTTAAGATATTTAAGTTACAGGATTATTTTACTAATGAGTCAATTTTGAGAAGCAACAGAAGTTAAGGGGTGGTAAAAATCCTAGCTGTTTTACTGGCTAGTTGTGTGACTTTGGGTAGCCTATTTAACATCTTTTACCCTCAATATTCTTATTTTTTCATGTTTTTTACGGATTTGTATTTATTTATTTTTAGAGAGAGGGGAAGGAAGGGAGAAAGAGAGGGAGAGAAACATTTGATGTACAAAAGGATGTGCGAAAGATACATCCATTGGCTGCATCTTGCATGTCCCCAGCTGGGGACCTGGCCTGCAACCCAGGCATGTGCCCTGACTGGGAATGGAACTGGTGACCTTTCAGTTCACAGGCCAGTTCACAGGCCAGTGCTCGATCCACTGAGCCATACCTGCCAGGGCTAAATATTCTCACACTATATTCCAAACAGGCAAAAAAAAAGAAATCCTTTATAAATACTTAGTGAATGAACAGTTACATTTTCGCAGGACAAAAAAAGTGTGAGAGGGCACAATCCATGGTAGACAGGTTTCAATAAGGAGAGAAAAGAAACCAAGAACAGACCAAAAGGGGAAGCAGCATGAAAGGTGAGACAGAGGCTTTAGGGTGGTAGAAGTCCCTGAGGGCAAGCTCACGTGACAGTTGTCAGTAGAGTAATCTGGGCAGATGAACCAACTCTTAACACACTATTATATGCAGTGAGTGGCAGCTCCGTCTATGACATTGCGGAATAAAACCTAAGATATGTTGTTAAGTGTAAAAATGTTGCAGAACAAGGTGCATATGCTGTATGTGGGGGAATACATGTGTGTATACCTGGGCACAGACATAGCTTCATATATTGTACATGCATGAGATGAAACTAGTCATACAGGTTGTCTCTGGAAGAGTGTGTTCCTTTTCAGTGTAAAACTTTTAGTTCCTTTTACTTTAATAACACATATATGTATTAATGTACTCAAAATTTATTTTAAAGAAGATCTATAAAGTAAAATTTTAGATTACATTTCCAAAGCTAACTCTAAGAAAGAAAACCACACACATACACACACACACACACACGGAAAAAAGATCTGGAATGATGTATACCAAAACATGAATGGTATAGCCATTGTTTGTGGGTATTTTTTATTTTATCCTTTTCTAGTTTCTTCTGTCTCAATTTCCTAATTTCGCTGGTTCCTCCTCCTTTCCCAGGGCTTGGTCTTTAATAGTTTTCTTGCTCTGCATTCTCTTGATGACCTCATCATGTCTCTTCACTTTGAATATCAACTGTATGCTGAACGAATGTGTATCTCCAGGCTAGAGCTGAGCTCCAGGCTTGAATACACAACTGTTCGCTCAACCAACTGGACAAACATAACACCCCACACTAACCCCAACCCTCCCAAGCCAGCCTGGCCTCCTTTGGTCTTTGCACTCCGTACACGCTGCCACCTTATGCCATTGTGCCAGTCCTTCCTCTGCTCCCACCCCAGATATTTTCACAACTCATCTGCTCCCTTCCTTGAACCCTTTGTGTAAAACTCACCTGCTCAGTTAGGCCTTCTCCTACCGTCCTATCTAAAATTGCAACTGTCCACCCGGAACCCCACTCCTCTTTCCCAGCACTACTTTATTTTCCCGTAATACTTATCCTTTTCTATCCTGTAGAAATGATTTGGTTATTGCAGTTATTTTTTATAATTTGCCATGCTCACCTTTGAACACAAGCTCCATGAGAACAGGATTTTTGTCTACACTGTTCAGAGCTAGAAAATACATGGCATATAGTAGATGCTCAATAAATACATGTTGAATGAACAAGCTTATATTATCATGAAATAAAGAATAATTTTTAAATAAAAGTCACGATATGAGTGAGTGCTACAAGTATCTACTTTTTCATAATTTGAAGGCTTTTTTGAAATTTAAAAAACTTTCTGTTTGTGTTTTCTTAGGAAAAAATACTTCTGGATTTTACTTAGTTCTCCACCCCTCCCATTTATCAGGACTGGAGAAGCAAGTCTTTTTAAAATTTTCATTCTGGAGAAAAAATGTGCACCATCTTATTCCAGCGATTGCATTTTCTCCTGTAGGGAGCATTGCAGAGGAAGGATCAACAGCATGAGGTCCAAGTGATCAGGTGCCTATCTCCACCACTATATTAGCCCTTATGCGCTTTCAAACAAGTCCCTTCGGCTCCCTCAGCCTCCTTTTCCACATCTGTAAAACGGGAATGATATCTCATAGAGGTGCGAATATTAAACGGAGTCAGAGCTAATATTTGCAAGGTGCTTACATCACAAAGTGGGTAATATCTCTGTTTTCACAGCTTAGGAAACAGGGGCCAAAGGTTAGACAACTAATTAGGAAGCAGGGTCAGAACTCTGATCCCTAAACAGTAAGTCCAGGATTCTTTCCCCTCCACCCTCACTACCTCTTATCTGTTGGGGTGAAGATAAAGGGTGGACGGAGTGTCTAAAGACAAATAAATGCAGATTGGAAGTTGACTCTTCCTTTAGTATGCAGGGGGCTTTGGGAAGTCCACTATTGCCACCACTGGGTGATACATGAAAAACCTTGGGTTATCACAAATCTGAGCAAGTTAAATAGAATTAATAATATCCTCCCCCCGCCCCGGCCTCTTCTCCTTTCCTATACATTATTATAATTATAAAAGTCAAATTGTCCTCTTTGATTTTTTCTTTTCAGGAATCAGCTCAGTTATTTCCACCCCTAAAATGTCTCATAGCCCACATACATGTACTTTTTAATTCACTGCCATCTTTCATTAAGTCTTATCCAGTTATATCAGATAAATCTTTCTCTTTCTGACATCCTTTTTCCATTTATAAATTCCAAAATAGTTCCGTTCTGGTCAGGAAGCTCAAAAGTAGTACTCAAAATATAGCTAAATAAGGAAAAGACCAACCACTCACTTTGAACTATTCTAGGGTCACTGAACAATACAGTGTATTACCCGAGACAGTGAGCAGATGTCCCTCCAGAATGTTCTCAGACTGTTCACTTCCCTCTTCATTCTAAATTAGGCCCACTGTGGTGTGCAGTGGGTAATGCAGCTGGGGCTGGCTCCACTCCCAGTTCTACAACTCAGATGCTGTATGGCTATGGGTAGCTATTTAACTTTTGCCCCAGTTTTCTCATCTGTGAAGTGGGATCATATGGAATCCACCTCCTAGGGTTATCACGATAATTAAATGGGTTAATTTATTTAAAGCACTTAGAATGGCTTCTGGCCCTGGCTGCTGTGGCTCAGTGGGTTGAGTGCTGGCCTGTGAACCAAAAGCTCACCAGTTCAATCCCCACTCAGGGCCCATGCCAAGGTTGTAGGCCACGTCCCCAGGTGGGGGCATGTCAGAGGCAGCAGATGGATGTTTCTCTTGTATGCTGATGTTTCTCTTCCTCTCCTTCTCCTTCCCTTCCTCTCTCTCTAAAAAAAATAAATAAAATCTTTAAAAAAAAAGAATGGCTTCTGGCACAGAGCAAGAGTAAAATTAACACTGGTTATTGATATTTCCTCAAACCTGAATATTCAATATTCAAAAAATTTTCTATTTTTTACTCTTTAAAATACCATTACTACAGTATGCTTTAAAAAAAGCATTTTTTTAAACTACAAATACAGTGGTTCAGTCATATAATCAAGTAAATACACTCTCATTAGGTAACCTGAAGATATGACTATCACTCATAATATTGTTTCTATGAAAAGCTTACTTTGAATTTGGAATATTTACAAATTAAATTTTGAAGTGCATTTTATTTAGAAGATAGGGAAGGCTTATATTAAAATGCAAATATATGTAACATTGTGACATGTGATGTACCAGAAAATTCTTTACTCTTTTTGAAATAAGGCATATTATAAGCAATTCACCTATTTTTGTTGACATAGCTGGTGTGGATCAGGTACCTCTGAAAAGTGTAAGTCAGAGGGGAAGGGGTCCAGGGTCTCCTCACTTTTTCACGGAGCTGGGCCTTCGCAGTCAGATTCACAAGTGCTCTAAAACCCCATGTTTGAATAAAATAACTACTTTAGTCTGTGCCATCAGCACTTGCTGGAGTGGTCAATTTCCTGAGGATAAATTACTTGGCCAAGGAACTCCGATCCGATCCGCAGGGGAAGAGTACCAGGAGTATTAAGGTTCAACTCAGGAGGAAGAAGCCAAACCTACCAGCTACTTCCTTTATCTCTCTCCAAATAAAAAAAACCACCCTGTGCTCTGCAGACCTGGCAAAGTTCTGTTTATTTTCGAATTAACACCACCACATTTGTTAGTAAGAATGGCAGATTTAGGTAAAAACAAGAAAAAAAAAGCAACATATCAGGATATCAGTTAGATTTTCAGATACACAAGAAATGTTTTTTACTACAATTATGTGCCAAATAGTATGAGACTTATATAAATAAAGTATTCTTTGCGTGTCTGAAACTCTAATTTAACCGGCCATCTTGTATTTAATCTAGTCACCCTATTTGTTGGAAGATGATTTATTTTTAGACATATTACTGCTCTCTCCCTTTCTCTCTCTCTCTCTCAGGCAGGTTTTCATACACTGAAGAAATACATGTATTTTGTCAACAAAGTACACCAATCTGCACACCAATTTGTATTACCTTCAAGGGTTGGAAACTGCTTGAATAAGAAATACCAGTAGTTCTCACTTGTGTTTAAATTGGGAAAGGAATTCATAATAGCATTAATTATATTTTATTTCTTAGTTGGTTCTGTACAATTACAGAAATAAGCTACAGAACTGAGGGCTTTTTTATTTTAATTCATACCTGTTCTCAAAAGTTAAATGGAATCTAGTCTCAAAACAATTTAACATGAGATAATACTGCCACCTAAAGATCAGAGGCAGGTATGACTAAGAACCTAATTTTTAATTCCTGAATAAAAACAGCTGGGTTATGGTGACATTTGATCTAATTAATAATGCCATTCTGCCACTTGCCATCGCATGAGTCTAATTTTTCCTCATTTATTCATTTATTTAATGGACATTTTCTACTACATGCCAGACACTATGCTAGGTTTTGGGAAGTTAAAGATACACAGAACCTAGTTCCTTCAATTAGCTAACAAACTAGTGGGAGATACCAGCAGATTATCAGATGTCATCCGAGGTACCCTAGAGCTTTAAGAGTAAAGTGAAAATAAAAATAACGCCAATATCCATATGCTAGAAAACATGTGTCTCCCTCTTTTTAAGATTGTAGGCTAGACTGCGGTTTGTAATTTTCCCATTTACCTTGGACTCAAGCTCCTGCTTCATCCAACGCAGTGCCTTTTATGGACTACTTTATCGTTGCGCACATACTGCCCTCGTTGGCCGCCAAACCTCCCACGCACGTAGGACACGACGGTACTTTCTTGACTGCCATGATGAGTTCCCACAAAACGTCGAGCTTGCAGGGAATTATCCCGATGTTCGGAAGCATGGAGGGATGTGTGTGTGTGCATGTGTGTAAACAGTTTAGAGCAACACTAACAATTACAAATTAAATAATAGACTTCATTGCTTTTTTCAAAGTCCTTCCCACCATTTTGACTCTCCTTTCTCCCTCTGCTTCCTTTTTAGCTCTTTTCCCCCACCCTCTACCATTAAACAAGTCTCCCCACTTTATTATATAACACAATTCAACTTTCTCAACCTCATGTCCCCAAACCCAGCTCCCTGCCTGTAGGTGCACATGCAACTCACATTGTTTAATTATGACACACAATGGCCCATCTACCTAGGGCCAAGTTTCATCCCTTTTCTTTCCCGTGTATAAAGATTTATTTCTCCATTGACAAGGAGTTACGGCAACCCCTTAAAAGACAGAGTGGTAACAGTTTAAGCTTTTAATAACATTTTTAAATGTCCTCCTTAGACAAAGATATAAACAAAGTACCATGGGAGCCCTTTCTACTCCCCCCGCCCTCCCTCTCCTCTACTTTCTCTGCTATGCTATAAGCTATCCCTACAGGTATTTCTGAACAGTTTTGTAATAGTCCAGGTAATACTGCTAAATTTCAGGAAAAGGAGGGAGAACTGATAGAAGAAGCATTGTAATGCAGTACAGCTAATTTGCTGGTCCATGGTGTACATTGTTTTCTGGTTAAACTTACAACACAAGCCTTCTGCAAAAGCTAGAGTATTCCAATGACAAGAGCTTGGAGAAAGAATTTTGGTAAGATGAATCGTCATCATATCTTCCTGATAATCATTCCCAAATCCTGTTAACTATCCATTGGCCTTAAAAAGGAAGTGTGCATGTGAAATTGGATTAAAACATTAATTTTATAGAATCACAAATGGAAACTATCCCAAATGCTAAGTTTAAAAAGAATCATCCAATTAGGGTTTACATTCAATATTATTTTGTTTTAATTTCAGGTGTACAGCATAATAGTTAGACAATCATAAACTTTACAAAATGGCTCCCCCAATATGTCAAGTACCCACCTGGCACCAAACATAGTTTTTACAGTATTACTGACTATGTTCTCTGTGCTGTAGTTTGCATCCCTGTGACTGTTTTGAAAGTACCAATTTGTACTTCTTACCCCCTTCACCTTTGTCACCCAGCCCCCCAACCCCCTCCCCTGTCAACCATCAGTGTGTTCTCTGGATCTAAGAGGCTGTTTCTAATAATTTTTTTAAAGGATCACTCAGTTAACAATTTCCCTAACCTTAGCATTAATTCCTTCACCAGATCCCATTGGTATGAAAGCTGGTGTACCACCAAAACATAAAAGAGCTCTTGCCTGGGCTTTAGTGACACCATCTGACTGGCACTGTGACTTGGCTGTATCTTTGGACTTTGGGGTTTAACGAGGGATTGTGCGAATCACTTCACTTTCAAAAATAAAATCAGAGAACTCCATGCTTTCACATATACACATACAGTTGTTGAGCATGTGCCTTGAGTCTTGCTCTATGCAATGTGCTTCTAATATAAAAATAAAATAAAACATAAAATCTGCTCTCAAGGAATTCAGAGCTCAATGAAGAAGACAAATTTATCAAAGGCCATATATGTAAGAATTTTGTAACTGTCTAAACGTTTGTAAATTTTCAGATCTGTTGTTTACCCTTTGTTTCTCCAAAGCAATTAGCAGTAAAATATAATTATAATGGTCTCTACATTTATTTTGGGGGCCTTCACTAATCCTTAAGATGTACATCTTAGAGTAGAAAAGAAATCTAGACCAGTACACTGGCATTCTGTCAGTTCCATGAATATGCCAAGCTCATTTATACTCTAGGGATTTTTTACTAGATATTTCCTTCTTGAGCTAGACATCCAACGCAGCATTGAGCCTGACCTATCTTGGACGAGGCATTCTGGTATGGGAGGAAATTGAGGTGAAGGAACACTTAACAAATGAGGTATAGACTTCCAAGTTAAAGAAACAAAAACTAAAAACCTCTTCCCTATTAGAACCACAAAGGACAATTAGGGGATGGCTGTTTTCCAAACACTGAGGTAGAGTAGGTATTTGCTTTGGGTTGAGATACTTGCCTTCTCCTTTCGTGTGTCCACTTTGCAAGGGGAAGAACAATGCGTGTTTGTAGCTCAACAAATGAGGATGTACAACAGTGGCTGCCAAACCTACTCATCACCTGAGGACCTTACAGAAAACCATTCCTGATTCAAATGAAGTTTGAAAAAATATTATGACACTTACGATACTATTGGAAATTTGAACAATGACTGGGTATTTTATAATACAGGGTGGGGTAAAAGCAGGTTTACGTTTTTCATATGGGAAATAATATAATAATTAATAAATAATACAAGAATGAATTCTGTGCTTTGGGTAAACTGTAAAGTTACTTTGCCCCATTCTGAACTAAGCTATTATAACTGTTTTAGAAATAACAGTGATATTGTGGTTAAATTTTTTATCTCTCAAACCTCTATAGTGCAATATATTATAGATTAAATGATGTTTGGGATTTGCCTCAAAAATACTACTGGAGAGGGGGGAGTGTTGGGGGAGGGGTTTAAGTGAAACAAGACTGATCATTATTCAACAGATGGATGATGGGTACATGGGGGTTCAATATACTATTCAGTCTTCTTTGGTATATGTTTAAAATTACCCATAAGAATATGTTTAAAAAAATAGAGATTCCTGGGTCCCCATAAGATCCTGCCTTAGCAGGTTGAAAGCCTGTGAACCTGTAGGTTTGTACCAGCATCATCACCAGGAGATTCACACCATTCCTCCTCCTTGCCCATCTATGCTATTCAGTATATTAGTGTTGGGGGTGGGGTGTTGGTGATCAAACCTCATACCATCTAAATATCCTTAGGAAGAAAGTAGCTGATTAATTTACATAAGCTGTGCATTTAACAGTCAATCCAAAGGAGGGATTTTGCAGTTAAGGAAAATCTAATAAATTTTAAAGAACAAAATTTCTTTCAGCAAGGACTCTAGATTTCAAGTTAAGAAACCACACTCAAAATTGTGCCTTCGTGACTCTTATCTCATGTCACTCCGTCCCTATGTCAGTACAATCCAGCCACACTAACCCCTTGCTTCCTCAAACGTGCCAAGCTCATTTGTGCCTAACGACCAATGGTGTAGCCACGTGTTTTGCCCATGAATGCTCTTCCCCCAGATCATTACATGGACGGCTCCTGTCTGTCTGTCTTTCGTTCATATCTCAACCCCCAAAGTTGCCTTTTCAGGAAGGCCTTCCCTGACTGCCTCTCCAGTATCCCATCCCTTACAACAACTTCTTAGGACCTTAATTAGTTATTGAAGTTAGCTTTTATCACTACATGAAAGTGTTCTATACTAATTTATTGTTCATGTCCTTTATCAAGGATATAAGATCTCTAACTATGGGGTTCTCACCCTTCTTGTTCATGGATGCCCTCTGACCTCCTATGAGAATGTCTGTCCAAAACAGGAACTCAATACAGAACTCTGAACATCTGACATATGTACATTTTGAAGGTTACCTTCTTGTGCCCTACATTATATTGGAGGTTGCAAATTCAAATACCACTGGGCTCACGCATTTGGGTACTACAGGCAGAGGGACTTCGAGAAAAACTAGAGATCACCTGAACTGATCTAAAGGAGGCAGCCGCTCTTCAGCGTGAACTGTTCTTGCCGGGCCCCAGTACAAATCCAGTGTGGTCAGAGCTTCCCATTATTATTGGAATGACATCCATTTTTTATTCCTCCAATTTTAACTGTTAGCAACCAATGTGCAATAATTACAACAGCATGTAAACCACCAGCTTGCAAACGCTGCTCATAGAGGTAAGACAATTCAGAGATTAGTTAAGAGACAAGATTAGTTTTGAGAGAGGATACTGGGAAGATTGTAATGGTGAAAACGGTAAATAACCTAACTATCCATCATTATGGGAATTCTCAAACAAGTTGTGGCAAATTAACTTAATAGAATACCATATAGTTAAAACAAATGGAGGCTAGCCACATGTACCAATGTGCATAGATCTCCAAAACACAGATCAAATTTAAGATCGTGGTTGACTCTCAGAAGGGAGATAGGTGGCTACCACTTTATCTGTAATGTCCCATTTATTTCATTTAAAAATATAAAAGAGCAAAACGTAACATCCATTCATTCTGGCGAGTGGGTACATGAATGTTTACTGTTTTTTTTCTTTTTAAGACATTTCATAATTTTAAAATATGGGCAATTGAGTCCGTCTTTGTTTTGCCTCCCTGATATTGATATAATCTCTAGATTCGGTTTCCCGTTTCCTCACTAGCAAATGCGAGAAGGTCTGTGCTTCTCTCCTTACTCTCTTCAATAGAAACGTCTGTGAACCTAAAACCTCCCTCCTCACTCCCAATCCCACATGGGAAGGCTATGCAAACTTGGGAATGAAAATGATGTCTCCCCACATTTAGGAAAATTCCATCTCTCTCAATCCTCAATTCTTTCTTCAGAGGCAGGATGTGTACTGGAAGAACTGTCTTGGCAACAGAGACGTGGATTTATCAGCGAGTGTTAACATTCTTTTCTAAAAAGAGGATAACACCCCCGTTACCTACCTCACCTAAAACACCTACCTCACAAAATTGTAGTGAAATTTAGAGAAATCATGTCTAGTGCCTGAACAGAATCGCTATAACAATGGTAGTAATAGGATCGCATTTAGGTTCTAAATAGGCTCAGTGGCACGGTTTTTCACGCTGCAGTCCAAGTCCAAGTTGGTTTACCTTGACAACTCCCCGAGATGTGACGGAAACAATCCAGGAATGGTTGCTAGGGCGACACTCCGGTTCCGCCTCCGGGCTGGCTCGAATAGCACGCTGGGAATTGTAGTGCATAAAAGTGGACACCAACCGAGGGGGCGGGGCAGCTTCCGAAAAGGATACTATGTTTCTCATTACTGCCTCCACCGCCATCTTTTATCCTTCCCTGCTTTTGGGCCACAGAACCCAAAATGAAAACCCAGCTATGGATCCTGTTTTCCAAGCCCTCCGAAGGTACGGCTGAAGGTAGGCCAGGTGAAGCACTGAGGTGTCAAGGGCGGAGACCCGCGCAGGACCCGCGGCAGGAAGAGGAGGGGCTCCCGCCTAGGGGAAAGAGACTCCACCTCCTTACGTCACTTCCGTCAACATAGGGCGCAGTGCAGGAGACGGGTCCGGGATGTGACCCTGGCTCCAGCTGCAGCAGTAGCTTCGGCGGCTGCAGCTGCGGCGGTGGCTTCGGACGATCCGGGGTCTGTGTAGGTGGAGGACAGCACCCGATTCCCTCCTTCCTCAGGTAGGAAGTGTAAGCTGAGGCAGCCCTGTCATGGCCCCCTTTAGGCCCCTCCCACCACCCGCTCTGGCCAGTGTCGGAATCTGGGCGGTAAAGGGTCAGCCGATTGGAGAAGCACAATGAGGTGAAGTCCAGAGGGACTCCTCGTGGTCCTGCGTGGAGGTTGTGGGCTCCTGGCTCTCAGAATCAATCTGAGTAAACTGCGAGCCGCTCAGAAGGCCTTTTCGAACTGGTTCTTTGCTGCTTGGTGTACAAGAGGGATTTCAGTGTTCTTGTGTCCGAGATGTCACCGTCCCAAAACGGATACGTTTCCAGCCTCTTAGAACATCTTCGTTTAGACCGCTATTGGTTTATTTGCATTGCTTTACTTCGTAAGTTTCTTTTTGCTTTTTTGCGTGTTAGCATTACGTTCAGAGGCCAGCGTGTTTATATTGTATCATCATTTCATACAGAGCCTTGCCTCTTTGGAGAACTTTGGCTGTTTTTCTGAAGTTCTGTATCGTTTGTGTTGCATGCTGAAACAACCTCCAAATATCTGTTACTAAAAGTGCTTCTTTAAAGGGAAAATTGTTAGCCAAGATGTCAGGGGATTTTCACTTAGTATCTGGGGTCAGGTACTGGGCGTTAGAGCCTTTCCTTGAAAACCTGTCTTTGGAGGTGTCGTAGCTCCAGTTACGACCGTTTAGTCAGCCTGAGCCCATTGAGCTCAGTGGTTTATAAAAATTCCAGGCATTGGCAAAACATCTGTTTTCATTCCAGTTAATTAATTTAGGAGGGACATCAGTGGATTTGAATCTTTTTGAACAGTCATAGCATGATTAAATGCAACTCAACATACAAAAAAGGCCTTAATGCGCCTAAGGCACTTCACAATCTGCTGAGGTAAATAGCCATATACGGGAAACTTCTCATCTTATGATACAGGAAACAGTAAGTTAAGAATTTAATATTATGCATACATAAAAAGGAAATGTAGGAGGATGTGGATGACTTAGGAAAATAAAGCTGGTTAATACATAAAGTAAGGGGAAAGTATTAGATAAACAGGTCTTACACATACTCTCTATGGAAGGGTCTGCTGTAACTTCATAGTGTACCTTTTTTTAAAAAAGATTTTATTTATTTTTAGAGAGCAGGGAATGGAGGGAGTAAGGGAGGGAGAGAAACATCAATGTGTGGTTGCCTCTCATGCGCCACCTACTGGGGACCTGGCCCACAACCCAGGCCTGTGCCCTGACTGGGAATCAACCCTTGACACTGGTTTGTAGGCAGGCGCTCAGTCCACTGGGCCACACCAGCCAGGGCCATAGTGTAACCTTTTTGGTATTAGCAAAACTAAACATACATAATAAAGTCCCATGTTTCCATGGACATAGGTAGTTCCAGGCCCTGGCTGACGTGGCTCAGTGGGTTGGGCATTGTCCCACAAAGCAGATCACCAGTTGGGTTCCCGGTCAGGGCACAGGCCTGGGTTGCGGCCTGGTCCCCAGTTGGGGTGCGTGTGAGAGGCAGCCGATTCATGTTTCTCTCATACATCAACTTCTCTTCCTCTCTTCCCCTCTCTCTAAAAATAAATAAATACAATCTTTATACAAAAGTACTTACAGAATAAGTTTAATTTTACATAACTTCACTTGTTTAAGGAACTATAATAAGTATTATCCCTAGACAGACAGCGAGTTTCTGCTTGGTAGTTGAAATAAGGGTTCTAGTCACTAGTTCAAATGCAGATATCCCTGCCAATTATACATCTATTTGAATCTAGTTGGTTCTTCTAAGAATTTATTTTAGAAGGGAGATCTATAGGCCACCTGAAGCTTGACAGGCTGGGAACATCACCTGTCAAGGCTGTTTTGCTTATTTTTTATGTATTCAAAACCTTCAATAATGTAGGATTTTTGAAGGCAGTGACTTTGTCTTGCTCAGTACCTTCTACCTAATGCCCAGAATAGTGCTGGGCAACTGGATGAGAGTTAATATTTGTGGGATGAGTGAATACAGAACATGGTGAAAAAAAATTTGTTTGATAAACAATTTGTTTTAAGGCTTCTGTGTACAAGTAAGGTAGATTCAATTTAAGGCGTCCTTATTCTTACTCTAACAACCTCTGAAATTCTTGATTTTCTTTCATCCTTTGAATTGGGTATTTGAGCCTTTTTCATTTTGGAGTGTTATAGCATACATGTATAATTTTGCTGTTTTTCTTTAGGTCTTAAGAAGCTGGCTTGAAATAATGGAGGAGCGGAAAGTGAAGAGGAGGAGTCCTAAGTCTTTTAGTGCCCATTCTACTCAGGTTGTTAATGCCAAAAAAAATGCCATTCCAGTTAGTAAAAGCACAGGGTTTTCAAATCCTGCATCACAGTCAACTTCGCAGCGACCAAAGTTAAAAAGGTAAGTTTTTTCTTTCGTAGTATCACAGCAAAATGCTATTAAAGTAAATACTCAATCCTGTGATTCTGATAACATTTTTTTCTCTTGATTTTAAAACAGTTCAGACACATATGTGATTTAGAAAAAAAATTTAGAAAGCTTAAAGTGTATGTATAGAGATTAGTGCAAAATGAATGGTTTAAAGGTCCTTACTTTGTCCCATATTAAAATAAACAGAGCAAGAAAACTTGTACACAAAGTTGATGAGCTAGCCACAGTGGGATAAAGATGGGTGTATATAATTTTTGTTTAACTAAGATGAGTTTTCGTGCTTTGGTAATTTATATATTTTTTAAAGTGTGGTTTCATTGCTTTTGTAGAAATGTCTATTTTAAAAATTCAAATGGAAGAATTCAGAGCAGAAATTTAAAACACTAAAATTTCATCATCTAGAAATAATCATTAATATTTGGTGAACATCATGTGTCTTCAAACTCTAAAGGAAACAGGAATGACAAGTTTAAATGTGATATACACTACTGTTGCATATGGGTGGTTATTTTATAGTATTAAACATTTGGAAAGCAAGATAACATTTTTTCAGAGAAAAAGCATTTCATAATCTTAATTCTTTTCCTATTTACAATTAAATTAACTTACTTCCAATTGCAAGTTCTTCGTGGAGAGTCAGTTAAGGAAGGAATGCTTGTAGCTCTAGCCACTGGGTTTCTACAAAGGAAAAGACGAGATTCTTGCCTTGATGATGGCCTCACCCTCAGAAGTAACAAAAGGGACATAGTCAGAGACACTGGAAAGGAACATTCCCGTAAGGATTAAATGATAAACAAGAGTTGTGAGGTTTCCTTTTAATGAGTTATATTGGAAAGGAGTTTTCATTCTGGCTGAGTTTAATTTAGGGTCAAATTTGAATATGGTTATGGTTGGAGGAAAAAGAAAGCCAAGAATAGATTTTACAGGTAATTACTCCTTTTACTAAATTTTTATAGCAGTTTACATATACCTCATTGCCATTTTCTACCTCGTACTCCTTTTTTCCTACCCTCCTCTAGAAGGAGGGGAGCTATATTAATAATCCTAATGTGTCAGGCAGTACTTACAGCGGGGCTCTGCGTCTGGAACGATTATAATGGCTTTCTTTTGTTGTTGAATTACTTTAATATAAAATGAGACAGTGTGACATGATCAAAAACACTGAAATAGAATAAACAGGTTTTTATTTTCTTTTTGGATAAAACTTCTGGTATAAAAGAAAAGGTATGTGCTAAAACCTTATATTCTATAGTGGTTTATCTCAGACTTTAATGGGAATACGGATCTCTCCAGGATCTTTGTAAAATGCAGATTCCAAATCAGTTAGTCTGGGATAGGGCTTCAGATAAGCATTTCTAATTAGCTCTCAGGTGACGTGGATGCTATAGGTCTTAGACGGCATTTTGAGTGGCAAGGTACTAAATAATGATATGTATGCCTAACATGAATATAAGATGCAGATCTTGCTTTGTGAAGAGCTGTTGCTGACCTACTGTCTACGGCCTATATGTTCTAACTTGATTTCTTGTTAAGGGTATTAGTTTCTTTCTTGCTGCGCCCTTCCCCACACCCACCATACAGCCTGTTTATCTTATCTTTCTTGTGGTGAGTGCACTCACAGAAAAGATGTCATCATGCAACATTACAGGAAAGTTAATTGAGTACTGAATATATTTCGGGATCTGTAGTACATGTTGGAGTTATACAGATAATATTCAACCCCTTCTTCCATTTTTGCCTGGCGAACTACTTTTTCTTTAAGGCTTCACTCACATACCACCTTTAGGAAGTTTTCTGTGGCTACCCCCGGGTTGAGTGACCTGCTCTTTCTCTGTTCCCACATCACTCAAGTGTTGAGAGCCTGACATATACTGTAGTAGATATGTGTAGTAAGAACTAATCTAGTCTAGGGGTTCTGCAAAGGCCTTCGGAGGGAGTAGCATTCAGCCTGACACTTGCAGGATGTGTGGGAGGTAGCCTGACAAAGATGGCCGTAAGGAGAAGGACACTAATGTAGGCAGAGGATTAGCATGAAGATGGGTAAGAGAGTGGAATTCTAGGAGGCAGAGATTCAGAAAGTCTAGAGGATAGGTGGACAAGAGAGGATGGGGTTTCTGAAGGATATTTTATGCAGCAGGCAGTGCAAAGGTACTGAAGGGTTTGAATTAAGTAAATTATATGCTCTGATTTTACTTCTTGAAAAGTTGACTTGGCTGCTCTGTGGGGAGGCAGGGGGATCAGAAACAACACACAGAGAGAGGAAGACCAGCTAGGGAGGTGTTGGAGTAGTTCGGTCCAGAGATAGGGTGGTGGCAGTGGAGAAGAGACAACTACAAAGATTAGAGCTATTTCTGTGGTTACTATTGACTAGACTTCATGACTGCATGTGGGGGCCATAGGAAGGTGGAGGAGTCAAGGTTAGTAACAGGTTTTTAGCACTCCATCGCATGGTAATTCGGAATTGATGTGTCTTTCTTTCTCCTCAGACTGGGTGCTCTTCCATGACTGATGTCATGTGCCTCGCTGTATACCCAGTACTGGGCACGGTGACAACTACAGAGTTGGGGCTCCACACCGCCTGATGAATGACCGATTGTTCATTAAACAAATAGGGTGTAGTTTAGAAGGGAAAGGTATATGTACTGAGAAATAAAATATGAAACAGGATAGTAAAAGTACTAATTCTCTTTTTAGTTTTTTGTTGTCCAAAGAATTGGCATATTGTATAAATAAATTAATCAAACTTTTTATATACCTTAAGTAGTTATGTTTTATACATTTCTTTGAGATTTTCACAACCTGTTCTTTTGGTTTCTGGGTTCAACTACTGGTTTTATTTAATATTGAATTTGTTCCGATTTCTTGTTTTTAAGGGAAATTCCATTTAATTCACAAATTTTGCTTAACCTAGAACAGTCTGAACATAATCATCTCTTTTTAAAGGCAGTTAAATGCAATTGATTTTTAAACTGCATCTTATTTGCAGAGTGATGAAAGAGAAGACGAAACCTCAGGGCGGAGAAGGAAAAGGTGCGCAGTCGACTCCGATTCAGCACTCCTTTCTCACCGATGTCTCAGACGTGCAGGAGATGGAGAAGGGGCTTCTCAGTCTCTTGAATGACTTCCACTCTGGAAAACTTCAAGCATTCGGTAAGCAATAGATGTTTGTGTACGCCATTTTTCCTTTGGAGATGTTTACATCCTGCTTTCTGCATGTATTTTGCTACTCCTTTTAAAAGTGTCATTTTCTTTTGTTAAAAAAGTCCAGAGGCAGAAAATGCAGTCATCTTAGATTTCATTTGTCAATTCAGTTGTACTACTGAGTATACAATTGAAAATACTACATTGTGTTTCTCATGCTTCATAACATTTACATGCTTCATGAAATATTCATTTAGTATGAATATTTTCATATATATTTCTTTTTTTCTTTTTCTTTTTTTTCATATATATTTCTTAAAGAAGGAATATGTAATTGGTTGGGAAAGGATTTGTGAAGTCTTTAATGACTCTTAATTTTATTGAGATTATTACAAAGTATTGGATCACTTGATTCAAATGACAGTTGTCAAATTGGAGATGATTAGATGATGCTACTGCTTCTATATATATTACTACAGAAAAAAGATACCTTCTTTCCCTAAAGAATATTTATTGAAAGTCTTTCATATATGATTTGTTTAGTGCCCGTGGTCATTTCTTAGATTGTTATTGTTTTCCTGGTCAGAAATTTGATTTATTATGTTTAGAAAATACGCAATCATTAACAAACTAATTTATAAAAGAAGATAATTTCTCTTGCAGCACTGTAGAGTTTAAAAGCATTTCCTCTAGGCGGATAGTTAGAACTGTCTTAATCTTTATTAATGTTCTGGAATGTTCCCCCAGGAAACGAATGTTCCATTGAACAGATGGAACATGTTCGGGGAATGCAGGAGAAATTAGCTCGCTTGAATTTGGAGCTGTATGGGGAGTTAGAGGAACTTCCTGAGGACAAGAGGAAAACAGCTAGCGACTCCAATCTGGACAGGCTTCTGTCTGATGTAAGTGTAGTTCTTGTTCTTCATTCTTTTCTTAGTAAATATTTTTATTGACATAAAATTTACTGTTATAACTATTTTAAAGTATACAGTTCAGTGCTTTTTAGTATATTCACAGTTGTGCAGATATCACCACTGTCTAATTTCAGAACGTGGTCATCACTCCAAAAAGAAATCCTGTACCTCTCAGTTCTCCCCACTCCTCACCCCTGGCAACCACTATTCTCCCTTCTGTCTCTATGAATTCGCCTATTCTGGACATTTCATATAAGTGGCATCATACAACATGTGGCTTTTCGTTAGGATTCTTTCACTTATTGTAATGTTTTCAAGTCTCATCATGTTGTTCTGTATTCTTTTTTTAGAGAAATTATAGTCCAAAGAAATTATACATACATTTTCTGAGAATGCTGGCAAATCTTAAAGCGAAATAATTAGCTTCTATACATATATGATAAGAACTTAAGATATAGAAAATTGTATGTTAAAAAATCCTGACATGATTAATACATATTGCATTATTTACTCAGGGTGTTACTTTTTCTTTTTAATTATTTTATTCAATTACAGTTGTTCAATTACAGTTGTCTGCAAGGGTGGTACTTGTTTTTAAATACAGAATCACATTTGTTATTTACGGTAATTTACTACATTTCCATGTGTACTAGCTTGCTAGAGTTGCCATAACGACGCTCTGTAGACTGGGCAGTTAAATAAGAGAAATTGATCTTCTCACAGTTCTGAGACTCAAAGCTGGAGGTTAGGGTTGTGTCCTCTGAGGCCTCTCTCCTTGTCATGCTGGGTTAGGGCCCATCCTAACTACCTCATTGTAACTTAATTACCTCTTTAAAGACTCTGTCTCCAAATGCCCTCACATTCTAAGCTGCTAGGGGATAGAACTCAGACATGAATTTTGAAAGGACACAGTTCAGCCCATAATACCACCTTAGTACTTATCAACTCATATCACTTCTCATACAGGAAATGTTAAATTTGCCTCTGAATATTTTTTGGAACAAAAATTAATAAAAATTGAATTCAATGTACTTTAGTTTCAGAATAGTTTCCGTGGTCACCAATGACATTCTATTGCTTTTCTGTATCTTTTGAATAAGTAAGTGTGAGGGAAGTTACATGCCAATACTTAAAAATTTCAAGCCCATACTTTTTATTTTAAGTCTACTGTGTCCAGTGTTGCAGCTGTTTCCTTTTCCCAGTTCCTCCTAACAAATACAAGCTTAATTTGTAATACATTTAGGAGAGCAACTGCAGTGTGCTGGAAATACACTGAATTTGAAACCAGAGCGCTTTTGTTCAGTCCAGGGTCTGCTTTGTAACTTGGAGCAATGTAACATTTCTGCAACTCAGATTTTTCCCTCTAGGAGTGAATTAATTCTACCTCATACTGAAAAGTGAATGTCACGTAAAATATTTTTGTAATCCTTAAAGGTTTTAAAGATTTTGATCATTACAATGGCAATATTTATCTTTTAAAAACTATTATTAGAGATGATTATAATTATTCCTGGTTTTAAGTATACTTATGAAACCCCAGTTTTTATAATCTGGTTTAATTCTCTTCGTATATTCTTGTTTAATAAAAGCTGAAGCTACTTTATAATTCCTTTGCATAAGTGAAGTTTTCAATAGTTTTTTCTTTCATATTTTGCTTTTCCATTTAAAGAAAGCTTACATGAAAAATAATTTATTTAAAAATGTAGTTATAATATTTACTATATTTATCTGATAAAATTAAAATTAAATGTGTTTCTTTATGTTACAGTTAGAAGAACTGAATTCTTCCATGTATCCTTTGCCAAATAACAACAATGAAAAGTCTAAGTCGTGTTTTGGAAAGATGTGACTTTTAGATATAGTGGACAGAGACACCTGCTATTATTTACTAGGGCTATCTCTCTTCCCCTTTAGTTTCCAGATGGAGTTTTCTAGTTGTTTTGTTTCCTTCTGGTTTGTTGTGCTTTGCTTTATAAAAATTTTTTTAATTAAGAGACTTGAGGATTAGCCTAGTCGTCATATAAGTTATTTTGAATCTTAGATTCTGAGACTCAATGGCAGTTGGATATCCAGATATACTATGTTTAATTTAATATTATTATGTAGAATATTTAAATGCATCAGATTGAAAATTAGACACCCAGGGAATATTTACATAGCTTGTGAAATGATGTTTTCATAATTAAGTATACAAAGTGTATTATCAGACTAGCCAAGGTACATGTAAAATATTCAGGTTTGGGCATTTCAATTTAGAGCAATTATTTTAGGAACTTTTCAAAGTGTATTTTTTTTAACATAGTGATAGGCATATAGAACAATAAGAAATGATCCTACCTATGAAATAATTTCACTTGAGAGGAAAGACAGCCCCTTTGAACCAAATAATGAGATACTAGAAAGAATGCTGCAGAGTCAAGAGATTTAATTTTTGAGATTTGGTTCCACATTTTGGGAACGTAACCTTGGGAAAACTGCTCAATATCTCACTGTCCTCCGTGATATGCGTTGATTGCCACACATAGCGATGTGTGTGTGAAATTTTCCAAACCACATTATGTATATATAATGTAAATATATTTACATATATGTGTAAATTACTACTATTACTATAACAGTGCTATTAATTGCTGAATTGTACAGCAACAACAATGAAGAAGTAGGGAGGTATATTCAAATCCAGTACTAATGATTAATAGCTGATCTTTATTGAATACTTACAATTTGCCAAGTATAATATGAAGGATTTAACACACATTATCTTATTTGGGCCTACTCTTTGAAGTAGGTGGTGTTATCCTCCCCGTTTTACAGAAAGTTTTGAGAAGCCACATAAACTGTGGGGAGATGTTAAACTGTGGGTAAAGTATCATTGTCAACATGATTTAAGAAAGACTTAAATACAGGGGTAAGATATGAATTAATTAGGGGGCTCTTCTTAGAAGTAGTTCCTAGTTCTTTGTTCTTTATATTTGTTCCAAGGTTTATATTCTTTCTAGGCTTTTGACACCTAAGTATTTCCTGTCCTCTAACCTGAGTTTTTTGTTAAACACTCAGACTCACTTGTCTCACCACTTTCCTTGTTTCACCCCCCAGATACACAGGGCAGCGTGGTAGAACGTGAGAGCATGTGCTTTGGATTGCTTGGCTTAAATCTTGGTGAGCAGCTCTACAGCCTTGAGCAAAGTCTGGCCACCCTAGTTTCCTCATCGGTAATAAATGTTCTCTCCGTACTCATGCTTCCCCCTCCTAATTCCATCTCTGTCATCAGTACCTCAGTTATTTCAATCACCAAGATCATTTTAAAATCTCTCTATGACTATACCAGGTATTGCTAATCAATAATGGCACTTTTTGCCATTGATCCTGGACGTGGACATGAAATTATATGCCACCTTGTAACTACAATTAGTTGCCAGGTATCATTAGTTCTGTCTTTTATTCTTCTTTAATCCTCTACCCTCCTCACCTGATCCCATAACCTTTCAAATATCTTTTCCGACCCTAGAGCTGCACCGTCCAACGTGGCAGCCACTAGCCGTGTAGCTAGCCACTGAGCACATGCCATGTGGCTACTCTGCATTGTAAAATGCACCCCTGATTTCAAAGATTTAGTATGAAGAAAAGACAAGTACCTCAGTATCTTTATAATGACATGTTGAAATGATAATTTTTGATACATTAGTGTAAATAAAATATATTTTTAAAATTATACCTGTGCTGTGCATTATATTTCTGTTGGACAGTGCTGCTGGAGACGTTAGATGTCGCCACTAAATTGTCCGTCTTAAAACACCACTTTCATCTTGCCATTCCTATTCCTTACCAAGTTTTTTTCCTCACCATGCCAGACTTTCTAAAGGCTCTCGCTAATTTGATCACCACCTGTGCATCCTATTTTATTTTTTATTCCCACCAAGTTGGTTCTCTGATGCCCAAGAGTACATCATGTTCATGTTTACCGTGCTTTTGTTCAGGTTGTACTTCCTGCCTGGAGTTACTCTGGCCTCTCCCTTCTCCCCATCAAATAACACGGAAGCTGACCAATTCTATAAAGCATTTTGTTAGTACCTCAGACTAGCATTCTGCTTTTTTTGCATTATCTGTTTTTTATTCTATTCATTTATAGGTGTTAAATATACCTATTCTCAGCCTTACAACTGGGCAAGAATGTCTTTGATGGCGTGGCTCATGTGTATACATGTTGCAACCTCTCGCTACCAATATTGCTCTCATTTAGTTCCCCGTGTGTCCATATGATCCTTTGAACTGGGTCTTGAGAAATAGGTAGCAGGTGGATCATGTAGATGAGAAGGGAAAACGAAAGGGCAGTGATGATGAGAAGGGACTAAGATGTGCAGGAATTCCACCTGTTTCCAATTAAATAACAGCATCCTAGGAGAGGTTTTAGAGCTCTGGAGAGTTTATTTTTGACTTTTACAAAGATTGTTTTCTCAAGGATGATAAAGTGGTATTGTCTTCTCAAATGAATTTTTTAATACAGCAATTTTTTGTATTTGCTTCTAATCAGCTCCTTACCATGAAAATCATTCTAACTGCATTAAAAGAACATAGTCTTGAGCCAGTGATTTTTTTCTGAAAGTCTTCAAATCATTGTCATGGTTATAATTACCTCACTACATTTAAAAATTATCTTACCACTACTAAGTTTCTCAGTAGTGACATAGGTACTTTCCCTTTAAATATATATATATTATATATATATATATATAAAATGCCTTGATCTCTTATCCCCGGAGTGTAATGTCCAGAAGTTTAAAAGATGTACTTATTATAGAATGAAAATCTTCTTAACTGATGAATTCAGACAAAAACTCCACTTGGCAGATGCACAAGATATTCCAAATACTTCGACCAGCTAAAATGAAATGCAGTTGCTTTCTTGTGGTTTGAAGAAAAGCATCATTCTTTACTTTTCCAGCTGAATCCAGTAGCAGAATCATCCTCCACAATAAGGAATTAAAGTAATTCCAGTGCAAGTGCAATGA
The DNA here is from genome assembly GCF_022682495.2 of Desmodus rotundus. Classification (NCBI taxonomy): domain Eukaryota; kingdom Metazoa; phylum Chordata; class Mammalia; order Chiroptera; family Phyllostomidae; genus Desmodus; species Desmodus rotundus. Next base: position 83,636,192 of record NC_071397.1, read on the forward strand.
TTGTTTTCACATACCGCTTTTAGTGAATTTGACTCGCTGTGATTCACCCTGCCTGGGGGCCTTGGCCTTGCCGAAGGCTTAATCAGGAACCATGATGCAGAGATTGTGCTGCTACGCTTACTATTGTTGCCTTTTGGGGTTATACTTGAAATGTGTTGTGCTAAATGTCGTCCATTGGGCTGAAGCATTTTCCCTGGAGCTCACCAAACTTACTCCACTGTTGATCCTAAGTTGATGATGCGCAGGTGTTTGTGGCGGCCCAGCTTCAGTTTACAGCAGACAATCAGTACGCACGCTGGTGTGTGTTCCAGTGGCCAGTGATAACAAAATGTTAAATGAGTAGTTGTGAAATTTGCTATTTTTAATAAAGTGATTGTTTTACATTTGTCTCTACTGTTTGCTTTGAAGAAACCCGTAGCCTTCAGTCTGGGAATACGAGTTCAATTCTCAGCAGTGAACTGTGCTCACGACACTTGAAGTTCTGTGGCTTTTCTGCAAACGCTGCGCCTTGTGCGCACTTAACTGTGGGTGTGATGAAGAGAGCTTGGGCTTTAACATCAGACCCGGTCTGAACCACACTCTGCTCCTTAGCTTTGTGTCCATGCACGTTTACCCAGTTTACCTGGGTTTAATTTTTGTTTTTATGTAGAAAAAGAGGTTAATAACCAACTCCTGGTGACTGTTATGGGGAAGCACAGAAGTGTGTACCGAGATGCCTAACACAATAGTCAACACCAGTCATGTCCAACAGACGTTAGCTTTCTCACCCTTTTCAAATAGCTTGATTGAAATACCCATATACTGTAGAACTGACCATTTTCAAGTGTGTAATTCAGTGGTTTTTAGTATATTCAGAGAGTCGTGCAGCTACCACCATAATCTAATTCATCGTCCCCAAAAGAATCCCATTAGCAGTCACTCCCCACCTTTCCAAATCCCCCTGCACTTGGTAAGCAGTAATCTACTTTCTGTCTCTATGGATTTGCCTGTTCTGGACATTTTCTACAACTGGAATCATATTCCACAGTCTTTTGTGACTGGTTTCTCTTACTCAGTGTGATGCTTTCCAAGTTCACTCACGTAGAGTGTATCAGTGCTTCATCTCTTTTCACAGCCAAATCATATTCCATTGTATGGATGTACCACATTTTGTTTACCAATTCACATGCTCCATTGCCCTCACCGGGGAGAAAAGACCTCCATGCTCCTGCCTGCTTGTTTCCAAGTACCGACTTGGGGGCGGGGAGAGTGGGGGACCCACTGAATGATAGTAAACAAATCTCTTTGTTTTAGTAAATTTGGGAATTCAGAGTTAAAAGAATTTTGATGAATTTAATCAGTCTTTTTAATATCCCTTTAAAAAATGAGGTTACTAGAACATGAAATACAACCTGGGAAGGTTTCTGTTGGGTTGGGACCATGGGATTGGGGGTGGGGTGGAGAAGGCACTCTGGGGTGGGACAGAGTAAAAGCCAACCACCCTGTGACATGTTTTTCTTGGATGGGTCCTGAGATAAAGCAGAAGCTGCTTCCTGTGGATTAGTGACAGAGCAGCAGGCTGGCCTTGTTTATTCATTTGTCTTCTGTGCCAGGGGACCTCATGTGGGTCCCAGGTAACAAAATTTTAACATCTAATTTGTATTCTTTTACACAACTTAAACATGTTGAAGGCAACAGGAAAAAAAAAGTAGGTGCCTGGCTTAGAATAAAATGTATTATATGTTGCATATTCCTTGTAGATAAATTTTCATTACAGGTGAGTTTTAAAAAATACTACCAGAGCAAACCAACTTCCAGACTTCTTAAACTTGTTTATTTACAGAAAATTAGATCATACTGTCAATCACATGGTTCTCTAACCTGCTTCCTATGAATATTTGTCCATGGTGGTAACTATTCATCTACATGGGGAAGAAAAAAAGCTTAAAGGCTTCACAATAACTATTTAAAGACATTTTTACCAGAATCATTAGAAACCAACTAGGAAGGGTGCTTTTGGGTTTTGGTTTTGTATAATTATAAAATTGACAATAAGTATAAAATATTCTGAGGATTTCCTGAAGATAAGAAACCCCACCTTTCCCATCCCATGGCCTTAAAATCGCTAGCTTTCTCTGAGACCAAACAAATGATGGCTTCGGTATCCAGGAGTCCGGCAGCCTGGCGTCTCACCGCGGCTTCTGGGCACTCACTGCAAGGAGAGCCCGGTGGTCACATGGGTCCCCGCCCAGACCGGCTGACCCAGGTAAACAAGGACCCTCCCCGAGGAGCAGGGGCACTGCGCAGGGCCCTGTTTTCTGGTCGCTGTGGAGATAGGGCGGGGTCACCTCCATGCTCTCACCCCAGGCTACAACAGAGGTCTCGCTCCCATTTTCGATACACGGTCCCAAGAGGTGGCAGCTGCTGGGCACCGGGTCTCTCGGCCACCTCCCCGAGGTAAAGCTCTTGGCTTCTGGGCCTCATCTTTTGCTTGGAACACCACGGGCACAGTGCCCGGGCTAGTTTAGTTTCCCCATGCAGCATCGGGATGACCCTAGGCAGCGCTGAGCCAGGGCACTGTCTCAATGACCTTGGACAACCTGAGCTGCTGCGGAATTATCCAAAACTGAAATGGCGCTGGGGAGAGACAAAACAATCTCATCAGGGACAGGTTTGAGTTAGGCTGCGGCGGGTAAACGCCAGCCTCCCCCGGAGCACGCATTTAGGGTGGACAAAAAAAAAGTCAAGTTATGGGGCACTGTGGAAAACACTGATTTTCATAGGACTCCAAAGTGACCTACACCATCAAACTCTCTCCATCTGCCAGTTCTCACCCGCTTTCCTAGCCTGGAGTCCAAAACGCAGGGAGGGGAGTGGAGAGGGGAGGGTGTCCCTTACCCTCTATCCCAAATGAGTGCCCCAGAGGAGGTAAGGGTCAAGCCCAACTCAGAACCGAGGCAATGCAGAGATCCTTTTGTTTCTCCCCAGGGTCACTTCAGTCTTTTAGAAAATTGTGAAGCTGCTCAGGTTCTCCAAGGTCAAGGGTGGGGAGGCCAGTGCTCTGCCTGGGAGGGTAGTGAAGGAGAAATAGTATCTACGGCAAATACAGTTTGTGGTTATAATTGTACAGCTCTGAATTAATATGCTGAGATTTGATGAACAGGACAATAATTAAACTGTGCTACTTAGAAATATTTATCTTTTTAGAAAGTACTTAGGCTGCACTTCATAAATCTTTCCATAAGTATCAGACCCGAATATCCAGACATCATCTCTATTAAAGTTCGGAACAACCTAGGCAATTGTTTTCAGGCCCATCTTGACATTTGTGCACCTCAGGAACCTCAAAAATCATGCTCAAAATTATTTCAGTGAGAGAAAAGAGGAGTTAGGCATTTGAAAATTTTAGAGCAACAAAACTGGTTATGTTTCCCGAATGAATTTAAATAGTACAGTTGCTTCTTGTTATGGCTTTAATTTTATATCTTTAAACTGAGCAAATTCAGCATTTGATTATGTCCAGTTTCCGCTAAGTATGGCATTTCCTATCACCTCCTATGCTTTCCAATAACACAGATTTCCTCAAAGTGTGCTATTACTTTCATTGCATTTGTGCACATAAGAAAAATTATCAGTTTGTGTTCAGATTGAGTCATGTTTTTACATGCCCTAAATAGGATGTTTTATATTACTGGAATAGTTTTTAATTTCTGTTTTTTTCACTAATCACATGCATTTTTCTTTTAGTCTGTCCCCCCCTTCCCAACCCCCTGCAATCTTTAGAACCAGATTACCTCTTGGGAGGCATATTTAAAGGGTTAATTTTTTTTTTCTCCACCCCTAGTAGTTTATTCCTTCTTCATGCTTTAGGAGGAAGCCTTGCTAATAGATTTTTTCAATGCATAGAATTTAAAAGTTTCTCAAGGAAGAAATGCCAGGTACACATTTCTAAAGGTACTAGAAAATAACCAAGACTGCCATATTTTAAACACAATTCGCAATCAGTATTCTTGCCCCAGAGTGAATTTTCCCCTACCCGTAAGCACCCTAAAATAATTCTCTTTCTTCTAATTCACTAATGTCATGAAAGAAGAATCAATCAGATCTACCTAATCATTCATTTCTAAGCTCATTTTTACCATATAACTCATTGAACACAATGATGGAAATTACTAATAAGAATATCACGTAAGTTGATAAATTGTCACAGTGGTGACACAATTGTCAAATCCTAATAATCAGGGAAGGAACCCGGCTTTTTCTTAGCTAGTAATTTGCTTTTCAGCTCTTGAATTTGGAAAATTGGTAATGTGAACAATTATTCCTTTACTCAGCAAAGAATATGCATCAAAGGCCTACTTGTGGGCGGCGCTATGCAGTAGGCAGCTTCTACAATGGCTCTCAATGACCCCAGCTTCCTGGAGTCCAGGCCTTGTGAATCCTTCCCCTCAAGTGTGCGCTGGACTTGCTTCTAATGCAGAAGAGGCAAACTTCTCTTTAAAGGGCCAGGTAGTAAATATTTTTGGCTTCGTGGGCCATATGGTCGCTTTTCCAATCACTCAACTCCGCTGTTGTAGTTATGAGACTAGCTGTGTTCCAATAAGACTTAATTTACAAAAATGGATGGCAGGCACTTACGGCCTATGACCCTGTTTGTTGACCCCTGTTCTGACTAATCAAAAGTGATGGTATATCACTTCTGAGACCATGTTACACAAAGACTCTGGCTTCCGTCCTGTCTACCCTCTCCTGCTCTTTCACTTGCTTGGTTGTCATTTTCTGAGCTAAGCTATGCAGAAGCCCTCATAGGAGCGGAGCCTCCAGCCAACAGCCAGCCAGGAACTGAGGTCCTGGTCCTGATAGGCTGTGTGGAACTGAATTTACCAACAACCACTTTCATAAGCTTAGAAGTGGATCATTTCCCAGTCCAGCTTTGGGATGACTTCAGCCCCAGGTGACACCTGGATCGTGAGAGAGCCTTGAGCCAGGGGACCCAGTTCAGCCATGCCTTGACTCCTGACAGAAACTGTGAGATGATAATGCTGGTTTTTTGAAGCCACTAAGTTTTGGGGCTATTTGTTACACAGCATCAGATAACTACACCAGATAACCAATACACACTATGATGAGCAATAGAAATGCTGCGCAGTATTTCCTCCTCTTGAAAATATTAAATATTAAAGTTTCAAAAACATCTTACAAAAAGAAACATGTTTAATTTTGTTCAATGAAGCCCTTCCCAAGCATATTGAATCATGGATTCTGTTTTTCTGAGAATGTCCTATTGATACCTTATGGGGCTACTATTTGGAAAAATATAAAATGCTTGAATATGAAAAGAAATCATGCCATTTAAAGAAGTAGTGATTGCCAGGATGCCATTTCTCCCTAGTCAGCAATGTTGACATCTTAGATAATGAAGATAATCCTGTGGAAATTTATATCTCTATCCATATCTATATTTATTTTATATATATATATACACACACACACACCCCTATATATGATATACTGCACACTAGCCATGTTTGGCTTATTATGTAACTCAGTACTTTCTTAACATGAAAGATAATAATTTTGAGAATTTGCTAAATAAAAATCCCTTATGTTGGCTCTTGGAGGGATTTCACATAGCAACAGCTGGGCATCTTATGAAACTAAGGATTTGTTTTCATTTAATGTTGATTCAGAAGTATTTAATTTCCCACATTGCCATGAGGTTTTTATCTGAACCACATATTATTACACTACAGTTTGACAAGACACATCACCACCTTGCTTTACACATGAGGAGGCTGATGCTCAGAAACTAAATTATTTGTAAAGCTTCAATTTGGGGGGGGGGGCAGATCAAAGGAGGGATCCAAATGTGGTACTGCCATACTGCCCTTGTAATATTTCTAAAGTTGTTCCTACCATGGTATAAGCTTTTCCAATATATTCTTTTTCAAAACGTGCTTCCATCTTATTGATGTGTAGTAAGAGTAGACGCACTGGAAATTTTGTCTTATTCTCAAATTCTTCTGGCTCTCTAATAAAGTTTTCTCAGCTACTCCAGGCCCCATTTTTCCTCCTTGGAATTTATAGCAACAGACAGTTGCCTAGAAACTTAGATGCTTTCTGATGCTTGAATCCCAGCTAGAATTTCACTGACAAGTGGTCAGTGAATTTGAGTTTTAATATCTCCAGTAATAGACATAACCTTCTGAGACAGCGGAAGCTGCTGAAGCAGTGGTTTTCCCACACAGATTCATCCAAAATCTGTCTCTCTGACATCATCCGCTGTTCCTAAGTTTGTCTTCTGGGGATTCACAAACCATATGTAACTGATTTTATATTTAAAAAAAGCTTTCAGATAGCTAATGTGTGTGTGTGAGAGAGAGAAAGGGGCTCTATTTCTTTTCTCTTTTTAAAACAGATACTCTGCTTTCTGTAAGGGGAAGGATCCACCTCTTTCTCTTTGATTTATCATTTTATCAGTGTTCATGTATACATGAGTCCATTGGGGACTTTCTCTGTTGCTCTCCTTCTTTTGATGTCTGTCTCCAAACTAACACCATGTCATCTGCTTACTCCAGCTTTGTAGTGAGTCCTGATGTCTACAAACACATCTCCCTCCCTTATTCTTCCAGACTGTTTTGACTGTTTTTGGCTCTTTAACTGTCTATAAATATTTTAGAATCAGCTTTTCAGTTACACAGACACGTACAATCTCTCTTGGGATTTTTCACTGAGATTGAATTGAATCTGTAGATCAATTTGAAGAGAAATAATCTCTTCATTCTTCTGAGTCTCTAATTCATGAATAAAATATATCTCTTCACTTATTTAAATCTTTAAAATGTTTTTCAATAAAGTTTATACTTTTCTTCAAAAAAGTTTGTACTTCTATTTTTGCTAAATAATTCATAGTTTTTAATTTTGTTGTAAATGGCATCTTTTCTAAAACATCTTGGTTGAAAGAGAAGATATAGAAAAATATTCAAATCATAGGTGTAGAACTCAATGAGTGACAAAGTGTCTCGCCTGGGCTCCCCCCACTAGATCAGTACCAGTGCCTCAGAATCACACCTCTCCTGTCGCTCCTTGTCATCAGCCTCTTGTTCCTCCCCAAAGGTAACCACCATCCTGACTTCTAACACTATAGTATAGAACTTTGTATAAATTAAACCATACAAAATGTATTCTTTTGTCCCAGCTTGTCTTGTTTAATGTCTTATGGGTGTGAGTCCTACATAGTTTTGTATGTAGCAGCAGAGTGCTAGTGGATGTAGAGCACTCTAGTCCACGAATATATGACAACAGTTATCCTTTCAACTGTAGGCGGATGCTTGGGCTTTTTCCAGTGTGAACACATCTGATGCAGCTGTGAATATTGTTATGGATTTGTCTGGTTCACGTGTCCACGTGTTTCTGTTGGGTCAAGTGTATGCACATGTTCAACTTTAGGAACTAATGCCAAACGGTTTTTCAACGTACTTGTATCACAGCAGCTGCATGTAAGAGTTCTGCATGCACACGACACATGGCTTCATCAGTCTGTGCTGGACAGCAAACCATCCCGACCTTGAGTAGCTTGAAACAAGAACCATTATTTTTCACAATTCTTTGGGTTGGCTGGCCTTACCCCGGCAGTTCTTTTGCTTCCTGTTATAGTCTGGGCTCACCCATGGGGTTGCATTTACCTAGGAGATCAGTTGGAATGGGATACCTAAGCTGGCTTCATTCACACATCCGGGGCATTGGCTAGGGTGGCTCAAACAGGTGGGGGCTGGCTCAACCTCACTCTGTCTGCGTGGTCTCTCATCACTCAGTCATCCATCCCAAGCTTATTTATTTGCCATCAGCTAGATCTCAGGAGTGCAAAAATAGAAACTGCTGATCTTCTTAAGGCCCAGACTCAGAAGTCCCACATCTTCACCTCCACAACATCCTCCTGGCTGAAACAAGGCACCGCTAGTACAGGTTCCTGAAGTCAATGTCATGTGCTCATGTTATGCTATGACAATGCTCTCCTTCCAGGTACCAATTTCGCATCAGTTGTTATTGCTGAATAACAAGTCACCCAAAATTTAGTGGCTTAAAACAATAAGTATTATTTCTCATGACTCTGAAGGTCAGCTGGGCCCAACTGGTTAGTTGCCCTGCCCCCTAAGTGGCTCTCTAGAATCTTCCTTTCCCCGCTGCTCTGCACTACCACCTTTGTCATGAAGCAGCTGTCCGTATATGTGAGTCTGTTTCATTGATCCTTTCAGTTTATCTGTCTGTTTTCGTGCCAATATCTCATGCTCTCATTTACACCAGCTTTGCAATAAGTAAGTCCTGATACCATGTAGAGTCAGTCTTACCACTTTGTTCTTCTTGAAGCTGCCTTTAATATTCTTGCCCCTCTGCATTTCCATACACTTTTTATAATGAATTTGTCAAATACACAGACACACACACTGTACCTGCTGGTTTTGACTGAGGTTGTATTGAGTTGTAGGTTAGTTTGGTAGAACAAACATCTATAGAGATATGTACTCTTGATTAGATCTTTAAAATGTTCTGTTGATGAAATATTTAGTATTTTATGTGGAATACTTGTCCTTCTTTGCTTTCAGTTGGATTTAATTTTTTTTACAAATGGTATATTGTTGTTTGATAATGGTCTGTTGTTAGTAAACAGAAATCCAGATTGTGCTTAATGTTTTCCTTTTGTGCAATGACCTTGCTAAGCTTCTGCATTAAGCCTGACAATTGATCTGTAGATTCTTTAGTATTTTCTACATACAACTATGCCATTAATAAATAATGATATTTTTTCTTTTCCATTATTATACATTGTGTTTTATTTCTTTGCTTTATTATTTGGACAGAATCTCAAGAATAATGTTGAATAAAGATGGTAGTAGCAATCAGAGGGAAAGTTTCAACATTTCTCTATTAAATTTAATGTTTGTTATGTTTCCAAATATGTACTTATTTGGATTAGGAAGTTCCCTTCAAGTCATAGTTTGCTAAGATTTTTTTTGTTTTAATGGACATTGAAGCTTATCAAATTTACTTTTTGTATCTATTGAGATTATCACATAATTTTCTTCTTTATTTTGTTAATGATGAGAAAAGAACATTGATTCTGTAATATCAAACCAAATTCTCATTCCAAGAACAAATCCACTTTGGTGGTAATACATTACTTTTTTTATACATTGTTGGATTTGGTATTCTGATACTTTCATCAGGATTTTTGCATCTATATTTATAATAATAAACCTATAATATTCATCTTTTGGAAGGTCCTTGTTGAGTTTTGGTAACAAGGTTATGCTGACTTCATAAAAGGATTTGGTAATAATTTCCACATTTTCTGTTCTCTGGAAGATTTTGCATAAGTGTACTGTTATTTCTCCCCTAAACATATTTTTTAGGATTTTATTTATTTATTTTTAAAGAAAGGAAAAGGGAGGGAGAAAGGGAGAGAAACATTGATATGTGAGCTGCTTCTTGCATGTCCTCAACCGGGGAACTGGCCTACAACCCAGTCATGTTCCCTGACTGGGAATCAAACCAGTGACCTTTTGATTCACAGGCTGGCACTCAACCCATGGGCAACACCAGCCATGTCTCTCCCCTAAATGTTTGATAGGTACAAGTATTAGTCCAAGAGTAGGGTGCTACTATAACAACAGCAACACATTTCAAATTATGTGACATTAACATCCAATCTGGTACCATGAATTGGTTATTGGACACTTGGAAAGATGGCAACCCATGCCATATACAGTGGAAAAAAATTGTAAAACTATAGTCTTGAGTAAGGTAAAGGGCATATTATATATCTAATTAGTTGTAGTTTATGCAAAGAGTTAGAAGATTAATGTTATTAGAATGAGTTCATTACCTCTGACTGCATTTGCCAAAGTACTACAAGAAATAAAGGAGCTCAGAAAATATTTTGGCTGGTTTGTGAGCAGGAGTATAAAGAAATGCAGAGACAGCCAAGAAACTCAGGTACTTGCAAGGTTGGAAGGTGCACCTGATTCATAGCTTCCACTAGTAAAGAAGCAACTGAGAAGGCCTTCGATCAACAAAGTCTGCTTTAAAGTCTGCCTAGTGGCAAGGGCCAAGTCAAAGGTGTGGCCGCCACACCATTGTTAGGGTCTCCAAATGGAACAAGGTGGTGTCCAGCAAATACTGTCTATTGTAAAAATATCGCAGGGAAGGTAGACTTAGGGTTTGGTTTTTCCTAAGGAAGACTGATAGGCTCAAAATATTTGCAATTAAACGTAGAGAGAGAGAAATGTCTCTCAACAATTGTGGCATGTAGCACTGCCTAGAATCAAGTACAGAACCTGAGATATACTTTGAGAGAGTGGTATGATCAAAGGAATCATTGACACGGTCTAAAAGAGAATGTGATTGTTTGAGACTGAAAATACTCATTGGGCCCCAGCCTTCTACAGCAGGATTTCAGAATCACTATGGATTAACTCTTTTATATGTCATTCTTCTTTACAAGTCAGACTATTTATTATAGTTATGCTTTCCCTGTTGTACCATTATATATACTGTATATAGGGTCTAGGGCCAGAAAACTTATCTTCTTAGTTCAGAGATCTCTAGGCCAACAGGAGCTACACCTGGATCTGTAGCGACTGTTATGAACCATTCATGTCACCCGGAATCTAAGTTAAAAATACTGATGAGATGGAACTTTTGGGTTGTCTCCCTTGAAAAGCGGGTGAATGTGCTCTGTGTGGGGGGAAAGAAGGAACTGACCCGAAGGCTAAACTGTGGTAGACTGCACCACTGTTTGTGCCCTTACGTAATCCTTTCCCCTTGAGTGTCGGCTGGACCTAGGGCCTCGTTTTTTCACTAATAGAGTAGAGCAAAAATGATGGACTATCACTTCTGCAATTCGGTTACAGAGAGCCAGTAGCTTTTCTCTCGTGTGCCCTCTCTTGCTTTTTCATTTGCTGACTCTGATGGGAGCCAGCTGCCATTGAACAGCCCTGTGGAGAAGCCCATGTGGCAAGGAAGGCAAGGGAGGCCTCCAGCCAACAGCCAGTGAGAACCGAGGCCTTCAGTCCAATAGCCCATGAGCAATTGAATCCTGCCCACAGGCACAAGAATGAGCTTCGAATCCTTCAAATGAGACCGGACTCCTGGCCAACACCTTGACAGCACCTCATGAGAGACCTTGAAGCAGAGGTACCTGTTATGGATTTAATTGCACCTCCCCAAATTCATATGTTGAAACCCTAACCCCCCAACATGACTATATTTTGAGACAGAACTTATAAAGAGGTAATGAAAGTTAAATGAGATTGTAAGGGTGGGGCCTTAATCCAGTAAGACTGGTATCCTTATAAGGAGAGGAAAAGACACCAGATCTCTCTCTTTCTCTCTCTCTCTCTTTCTCTCAACCCCTCCCTCCATATCCTATGTGTGCGTAGAAGAAAAGTCTTGTGAGAACATAGTGAGAAGGTGGTCATTTACAAGTCAGGAAGAGAGTTCTCCCCAGAAGCCAGCCCTGACGACACCTTGATCTTGGACTTCCGGCTTTCAGAACTGAGGAAAATAACATTTTGTTGTTGTTCAAGCCACCAGGTCTGTGACATTCTGTTATGGCAGCCCTAGTAGACTAATATGGTACTCCACTAACTGTGTCTGGGTTCCTGACCCATAGGAACCTTGAGATAATAACAGTAATACATTAGCTTAATCTTTTTCTCTGCATTCTCTTTGACTTGTGTCCTCAAAAGATAGGCAGGTAGAATGGCACCTTTGTGCCCTTCAGAGCCTTGCTTTCGGGGGCAGGGGTGGTGGGGGGAAGTCTGTATTCCTGGCTGATACAGAATCATTCCAATTTCTAAGTCATTTTCCCAGCAGAGTGCAAACAGCTCTGGTTTGGATTCACGTTCGTGTGGAAGGAGACGAGGACAGAATAAAGCGCAATGACTTGGAGTACACGAACTCCTGTGTATATTTGTGTGGATTATCTTCCGTGGGTCTATATGTAAAGGGATTGCTATAATTATATAATTTCTATAAGGACAGTATTAATATACTGGATGTTTCCAGTTGATCTCAATTAAACATCTGTTGAAATGAACCTAGTTTCTAGGACTGGGAGAAAATAATTTGCTGAAATGTCAGCTGGGGATCCTTCCAGAAAAACCCTGGAAATGGAGAGCTTCCACACAAGATTCAGTGCCTGGACGCCATTTAGCAACAAGTCTTTAAATAGACAGGTGAGTTACATACGCTAGAATAAAGCACGTTTCCTTTGTGAGGCTGATTTTACTATGATATATTGGGTTGCATGTTGCCACATGCTTTTTTTCAGGGGGGAAACACCTCGAACGAATTTAGTTTCTGAGTCACCTCAAACAAAAATAAACCTACATTTGTCTGTGCCAAAGACAGTTTCTTCTCACCCCAGTCCCCAAATCCTACCTTATGGGAGGCTCCAGATCTGTTTCCCCTTTCCTCTGTACCTCCAGGGACAAAACAGCAACCTTCAGAGCGCACAGTTTTCTGTGACAGGGAAGGCAAAAAAAAGAGGTGCTTTTGGTGGTGTGGAGAGAGTTAATGTACAGGGGCGGGAGAAGGCAGGTTAACAGCTGTGAGGACGTGAAACACAGAGTTTATTCTTGTATTATTTTTTATTCTTGTATTATTTATTTCTATTATTTGTCTTATTATTATTGTTGTTATTTTGTATCCTTAGTTCCGATTTATCTTTTAGGTAATGATGGTTGGTAATTTAACCCATCCCTGCATAGTTCTCTGTGTGTCTCTTTAATCCTCTCCTCCCTCCTGTGCCAGTTGGGTGGTTCGGTGGCCAGGGATGTCCCCTTTGACAGGTAGCCCAGAAAGTAGTCCTTGAGTGGCTCTGTCAGACCTTGATGGAGAAGCTGGCTGGGCCCACAGAGCTCCTGCGTGGTCCAGGCTGGCTCACAAAGGAAGGAGGCTCTGCAGGCCCGGGACCAAGGCCCGACTGAGTAATCCAGCCAGTGAGTTTGTATGTGTCATCTGAGCAAAGCTGGACTGAAACCCAGGTTTGGGGGAATGGTGGTTCCTGGTGTATGTCTTTCCTGGAGACACGTCTAGCGATGGCTATGTAGCAATACTCATTAACTTTCATTTTGGTGGGTGCAGTGAAGATACAGGACTGTGAGTTAGTAAAAGCATACCTACTTCAAAGGGCCTTGTTTTCACAATTCCATAAGGGTAGCCTGTTTGTGTTTTCAAGATGAAATATTTGGAATTTGTTTCCCCAGGCCGTATGAGGTAAGGTAGAAACAAGAGGCAGGATTCTTTACCTCTTTGTTTTGAAAGAGGCCTCCTTGGGCCCCTCTGTAATTATATCTGCCACCCACCTTTTCCACCAGCCCATCCAACAAGCCTGTGCTTGTCTGTATCCAAAAGCGGGTGAAACTGAAGGGAGAGACCTCTACTAAGTATGTGAAAATGCTTTGTGACCTGTAAAGCACTATGCAAACATGAGCCCCGATGTTGTTAGATTGCCTGAGGATTGCTAAGCAACTAAGAATATATTCAGCTATACAGAAAACTGTCATTTTCCCCCCTCTATAGCTCTTTCAGGAAAGAGTTGCTCTCATAAGTCATTGGTTTGACCTCTGGACTAACAAGCAACGTCAAGAATTCTTATTCACGATATTTTTACGATGCACTAAATCACAATTAAGGTAAATGTGGCCTATTGATATAATTGTCCCTGGTTCTTAAACTGCTTAAATGTAGTAAACTGTTTATATAACCTTTAAGGGTTTTTTTGTTCCCTAGAGGGAAGAACAAACAAACAAAGCCATCGATAGTTTAAGGTTTATAAACACTCTTCTGCTGCTGCTTCCTTGAGGGGGAATGGAGCCTCTGGGGCTTTACTTTCTGCAGACCACAGGGAGGTATTTAATTTTTGCAAAAGCTTGTAAATAGCTTCAGCCAGTGCAGTTTTAACATTGTCCTAGTGTATTAAATCCTCCTTGGAACTATGAGACGACAAGTATATCAAGTAGATATCTGATACACAGGTAGGCACTCCATAAAGATGGAGTACGTGAATGGATGGATCTGAAAAGTATCCGAGAAGTAACCGTGGTAACAGCATTTAGGAATATGGGCGAGACTTGAGCAGGAGTGGTCATGACTGTCAGCAGGCCCTTGTTCTTACTCTTAACTTTCTCTCCTATCATGTCTACAGTTTACTTTGAAATACTCCAGCAAAGATGGTGTGATATTCAAAGGTGTTGGTTGAAATACCAGACGCAGCTAGTATTCTGATCAGGAATTAATACTAGCATTGGATGGGGAAGGTCACGGTCTCAGTTATCACCTGATACTTTGCTGATTAACACAGCAAGTATCAGACATTAGTTATTATCAGAGCAACTAGTGGCTTGTCAACTTGTCAGATGAATGTTACAAATGAAGACTCTTTTGTGAAATTAAAGATGTGGGACAGACCGAAATATTCCAGAGAGCCCTGCAGCATGCCAGGGCGTGGCTGAAGAATCCGGCCATGCAGGTAGCAGGTGCTTGACGGGATTGTTTCCTAGGTTTCATGCCCAAATAAATGGCCCTGGCAGTCTGGGGATTTCTGGTGGCCTGAGGTCAACGGTGAGGGTAATGATGGAACCCTGATTCTGGAACTTGTACTGTTTCTTGTTGTTTCTCAACTGAGTGAAACTTGCACCCAAAGGACAGAGAGCTGGGTTTTGAGCCTACAGAACAGACTGTGTGAACTGGTTTGGGCTTATTTATCAAAGTGTTAGTGGCTGCCACTACAACCTGGTGGTGAAGTTGGGGGGACTTTGAACTTCTTAGGTAACTACCAAAAAATACTTGATTGAGACTTGGGCAAGACCAAATTGGCTTATTTTAGTTGCAATACCTGCCTCCCACTTTTTCTTGCCTTTTTCCCTGCCCATCTCTTTTGATGGGCCATTTCATCTCTCCTACATACTCACTCACCTTCTCCGTTGTCAGCTTTCACCTGCATCTGTGGATTGTTAACCGACTGTCCCTTCTGAAGTTACTGAGTCACCAGGGGGAGACATATCTTCCTGATTGTGTTGAAAAAGCTGCAAAAACAAGCCATAGAAAAATAGCTCTTCTGTCAACACTTAAAAAAACAGGGAAGGGAACTTTTTATGGCAGGCATTGGCTAGGTTTTCTTTTATGCCAACTTGACAGCTTTCAAGATAAGAAAATAAAAGAGCAAACCCCATATCTCTAATTGCTTTGTGGTGTAGTTTCATGAATCACAAACCAAGCAATTTTAGTTGTCAACACTAGAGGTCACTAGAGAACTTCTGGTATATTTTGAGGCTTATTAACATTAGGCCTGACATTTTGTCACTGGAAATTGCATCCTTTGTCTGATATCTGAATTCTTCTTTCTGTGGGACAAGGATATGGAACTAATCTGTTCAGTGAAATTACTTTGCTTTGTTTCCTAGCAGCTGTGTTTCTGCAGAGAGCTGTTTGTATTTCATAGTCCCTCAAAGCTGCGAGTACTTGTTCCGAGCGGCCGATTTCAGGGGAAGTTGTCTGTCAGTTTTCAGTTTCTGGTGTCTAGACTTGGCATCCCGAACCCATGTTTAATTTGTAGTGGTGGCTTTTGTTGTTTGATGCCAGTCAGTTCTCTCCCCAAAGTTTGAATTAAGTCTTTCTCATCCGTCTCCCTCCCCCTTTCTTTCCATCAGCCATTTCTTCTCTTCTCCCCACGTCCACAGACCGCGTGTGCCCGCATCTGATCCCACACGAGCTGCGCCCAGTTTAGAGGCAGCCTTACACCCCGACTCATTTTCTCTTTAGATTAAAGTTAGTTCAGTCAACTTCCTTTTAAACATCTTTATTCAGATATAATTCACATAAAATCTATCCATTTAAAGGTGCAATTCAACAGTTTCAGTAAATTCAGAGTTGTGCAACCATCACCCAATGGAAATTTAGAACAAGTTCATCACCCCCAGAGGACACCCCCACCCTTCAGCTGTCTCCTCTTCTCCGGCGCCCAGCACTGGGAAGCCACTAATCCACTTTCTGTTTCTATAAAGTTGTCTTTTCTGGACTTTTCATATAAATGAGATCACACAATGTGTGGTCTTCTAGGACTGGCTACTTCCGTGTATTATAGTGCTCTCGAGGTTCAATAATTTTGTAGCATGTACCAGCGCTTCTTTTCTTTTTATTGCCAAATAACAGTCCATGGCATGGATAGGCCATATTTTATTTATTCATTCAGCAGTTGATGGACATATGAGTTGCTTATACATTTTGGCTACTGTGAATAATGCTGCTATGAACATTTGTGTGCCCATTTTTTCTATATGGATGTACTTATGTCTTATGTCTTTTAGAATGGAATTTCTGGGTCAAATGGTGGCAGGCCACCATGTTTTAATAATTAAGCATTTCTTTGGAATCATATTTACTCCTACAGCCCCTGTTCCCCAGTAACTGTGAATAAGGTTTTGAACAAATGGGAGATTTTAGCCTTGTCTGAATGACTGAAATCTTTACACATAGGCCAAGCTACATATTAGTGCAAAATACCTTGTTTTCAAGGCGGAGAAGCCATTGTGTTAGGTGTTCTGTTTGGTAATTTCTGGATGACATTGTTGTGCTCCAGGCAGTTAGAGTTGTGAAGTTTAACTACGATATTGCAGTGTTGGTCCGACATATGCTGTCGCAATTTCTGTAAAAGTTCCCTCTCAATCTCTCGGAGATATAGTTAAACATCTAAGATGTTCCTTTCCTAATACATATTTCCATATTGTTACAATTTAAGAAGATTTCTTTCAATATTTAAGACAGCTTCCAAAGGGCCAGCTTCTGAAACCATCCCTCTGGCAAATTCTCCCTCGCACCTTCCCTTCTCCTGGGACCTCCCCCCCCCCCCCCATTGTTCACCCCCAGCAGTTTTTACTAGCCTCCGTCATGGCTTTCCCCCAGTACTCTGTGCTTTTGTCACCACGTGTCTAATGGTTTCCAGTGTGTTGTCCCCCTGCCATTTGGCTGGGCTCACCTTTCCTGTGACTGCTTAAAGGAAACTGGTCTGTTTGTGTCTGTCACACTTGGAGAAACCTATGAGAAGCTTACACCTGTCTCCCAGCCACACTGGTGAGACCGGTTTCAAATTGCCTCTGCTCAGTCCCAGGTAACACCCCACACAAAGGCCTTTCAGTCCAAGGCTGGAGCTGTTCAAACTTGTAGCTTTGCGTGGTGGGTGGGGCCACAGTCATGTAAAATTACTTTCAAGAGATGGACAGATTGTCTGTGTGTGTGTGTGTGTGTGTGTGTGTTTCAGGGGGAGAGGGACGTAATGATCAATGAAGGATTCACTTTCCTCATTTGCCTCCCTCAGGGCCAACTGGCGTTGGGGTTGGAGGGGAGACAGATGTACCAACCAACATACAGTTAAGAAAGCATCACGCACCCCCCGCCAACTTCAGTACACCTGCCCCTCTTCCCAAGCTGCCCCTGGGAAGGCTCAGCTGAGGATGTGTATCTCAGCTGGGAACCGTGCGGAAATCTTGTAAACAACACAATTCTAGGTTAACTTTGAACGTAGAACAGCTACATCCCTGTGAGTTACTGAACGTCCATTGGAAAGCAGGCTTTTGTGTGGAGGCAACGGGCGGAGAGGGGAGGATGCAGGGACACGCGAGTTTCTAAATATCTCACACAGCCTTGGAATTCGAGTCATCTCAACTCTTCCCTCCCTTCAGCTTGTGGCTGGACATGTTCCTGTCTTTTCGAAGAATTCACATGGTCATGGGCAATCATGTGAATTGTTAGCACTTCTTGTTTGGGTGTCAGAGGTGGATGAAGCTGAGAAAGAAAACCCTTGAGTTTAAAAGGAAAGGAGAAACCCAATGAAAAACCCAAAGCCGTTGAATTGGGTGGGGATGGGGACAGAAGGAGAGTGGGCGGTGAGAAGTTTATTGGCCTGTATTAGGCAAACCCATGCACGTGAAGTTCTCACTTCCATTTTGTAAATGGCGTCTCGCTGCTTAATAATGTGTAACGTACCTTTGTAGCACTCGGTGCCGCCTGCCACTATGTTATATTCAGTGCTTGGTTTATGTACTGTCCGCCTGCCCACTAGCAGTGAGAACTCCGGGTGACTCTGTCTGTCCCGAGCACTTAGAGCAACACCAGGTACTTAGGAGCCACTCAGCAAATGCTTGTTGAATGATGAATGAAGATGTCTAAAACACTCCTATTACAACAATAACAAAAAGGTAATCAGAAAGACATTGTCATCTGATAGTTCTCCGGAGGAAAACATTTTTCGAGATCTTAAAAGTTTTTGAATAGAGGTGATTACTAATACTTTGCTTCATTCAAGACTTTTTATCATTTAATTAATTCAAGACCTCTATAAAGGAAATCCGAAAGGAATTATGCACAGTAGTAAAAGCCAAGGGTGCTCTGCCACGTGGCTCCAGGGGCTGCTATTTCACACTGTCGTCTGTGGGAGTGGCACCTCTTGAAGTTCGTTGCACAACTTCCCAAATGCAGCAGCCCAGCTAATACTACCAGCCATTTATAAAACACGTGGTATTAGCTTCCAGATCCACCAAGTGCCCTCTAAGCCTCTGCGTAGGAGGAGTCATAGTCACCGGGAGTTCGGGGCGGGAAATGGGGACAAGGTTTCAAGGGACTATCTGTCTGTATTCTGTATTTAAGAATCTCGTTAGGAAATATCCAGGAGGGATGCAGCAGAGGTAGTGTCGAAGCGGCTGCCCGTGGGACCTCAATGGCCCAGCGGTCTGAGAAGCACCGGTAGCGTGCCCGCCCGTAGCGCCCGGTAAGCATCAGCGATGTTTGCCATTTTTCCTCCAACTCTATTATTCTTTTGATTTCATGGTCAGGGTGCTTTCAAGGGAAAAGAACAGAAGTGCAGTTCAAAGAACCTTAAGAAGAAATGTGAGTTGACTGATGTAAGATTTGTCTAGCTTCAGGCTGGGCTAGATACTTGGAATCAAATAATCTCAATAGGTCTCTCCCTCCCTCCCTCCTCCCTCTCTCCCTCCCCACCTCTTTCTCTCTCTTATCTTAGCTCTGCTTCCCTATCTTTGTAGCATATAACTAAAAAGATAAGTGCAAGACTGCTAATTAGGAGATTATACATTTGTATTAGGGATAATAAAAATAACCCTGGAAAAATAGATGTTTCATGTTCAAAAATGGCAATTCCCTCCAAATTAATTTTCAAGTTCAATTCAATCTCCGTTCAAATCCCCAAATGGAATTTCCTTACGGACCTTGAGAAACTGACTCTAAAGCTAATCCGGAAAAGAAAATGGACAATGGTTAAGAAAAATTTAAATATAAAGAAAAAATGAGAAACAGTAGCACTGCCAGATAATAAAACCACTTGTATCATTTCATAAATACCCCTTACAACCCAGCAATTTTACTTTTGAGTATTTATTTTGGATAGATAAGAAAACAAAAACACTGATTTGAAAAGATATATGCACCCCTATATTCACTGCAGAATTATTTAAAATTGCCAAGATATGAAACAACCTAGGTGTCCATTAATAAATGAATAAATAAAGATGTGACTGATACATGTATGTATGTATATTCAATGGAATATTACTCAGCAATATAAAAGAATGAAATCTTGCCTTTCGTGACAACATGGAGGGACCTACAGAGTACTGAGCTAATTGAAATAAGTCATATAGAGAAAAACAAAGGCCATATGATTTCATGTACACATGGAGTCTAAAAAGATAATAAATGAACAACAACAACAAAAAAACCAGATACAGAGAACAAACTTATGGTTGCCAGAGTAGGGGTGGGGGAATGAGTGGAAAAGGTGAAGGAGGAAGAATAGGTATGAATTTCCAGTTACAAAATTAATAAACCCTGACGATGTAGTACAAAACACAGGAAACAGTCAATAAAATTGTAATAGCTTTGCAAGGTGACAGGTGGTTAATAGATTTACTGTGCAAAGTATATAAATGTCGAATCACTATGTTGTACAACTCAAACTAATACAATATTGTATGCCAGCCAAACATTAATAAAGAAAACTTTAAAGACATTTTAGGACTTAGTGTAAAAAATAAAAGAACCTTAACCATAAAAAAACGAATAAATACCCCCAAGTGGAATCTTAAATGTGAAGAGGAACAGGCCTGAGATAAATAAGAGCTCTGAAGGACAGGGGCCGGTATGTACAAAGGTTGGACTGGTTGCACACTGAGGCAGCTGCATCGATCTTTCCTCTTCTTCCTTCAGTACCTCTTCAGTGGGCCGGTCATTGTGGATTACCCACCTGCCTGTGCCATTCCCCGATTCCTCTTCCTCTTCCTGAAGCCCTGTTTTACCCCAGGTATCACATGCTGCAGGGGTGACTGATCACCTCGCCCCACCAAGGGTGAGTCAGGGTTAGACAGAGCATGTTAATTCCATCCCTCTGGGCCATGTCTGGTTTAGGAAAGAGTGTGTATGTATTAATTCTGCCCAAGGAGATGTAAGAGAGTGGCTGTGGGAGAGTTTCTGGCAGCATTTTCTTCATTCTCAAAGGGACTTAAACAGGGACATGAGGAAGGGACATGGCCTCTTCCAACCCCCCAGCCTATGGTCGTTGTTGTGTGAGAGTTATGCTCAGCCTAGTTAGTCATTTGGAAACCACCTCAGGGGACAATCCTGAGGACCAAAGCAAAGTGTGGAGTACACCAAATATGGAAATACTTTGGCCCTTGATGACATCATTGAGTCCTTGACTTCACTAGCCCTGGAGCTGCCCTGATTTTCCTCATTTTTTAAGAAAAGTGGAAGGAAAGGCCAAATATGACAATTACACAGCCAATATCATACTGAGTGGGCATACCTAAGCATTTTTCTTAAGGTCAGGAACAAGACTGGGATGTCTATTTTACCACTTTTATTCAACATAGTACTGGGAGTCCTCGCCACAGCAATCAGACAAGAAGAAGAAATAAAAGGTATACAAATTGGAATAGAAGAAGTAAAACTGTCACTATTTGCAGATGACATGATACTGTATATAGATAACCCTAAAGATTCCACGAACAAACTACTATAACTGATAAATGAATTCAGTAAGGTAACAGGATAGAAAATAAATATCCATAAATTGGTTGCATTTTAATACACCAATAATAAGCTATCAGAAAGGGAAACTAAGAAAACAATCCTCTTGGGGTGGTAAACACACAATACAATATAAAGATGATGTGTTGTAGAATTTTATATCTGAAACCTATTTAATTTTATTAACCAATGGCACTCCAATAAATTCAATAACAAAAATTTACAAAAAGCAAGCAATCCCATTTACAATTGCATCAAAATATATATACGTAGGAATAAATTGAATCAAGGATGTGAAAGACCTGTACTTAGAAAATTAGAAGACACTGAAGAAAGAAATCAAAGAAGATACAAGTAAGTGGAAGCATATACCACGTTCAGGGGTAAGAAGAATTAAAATGTCCATACTATCCCAAAGCAATTTATATTCAACACAATTCTTATCAAGATACCAAAGATGTATTTCACAGAACTAGAACAAATATTCCAAAAATTTATGTGAAACTACAAAAGACCCTGAATAGCCACAGCAATCTTGAGAAAGAAGAACAAAGTTGGAGGAATTACACCACCTAATAACAAACTATACTACAAGACCATAGTAATCAAAACAGCCTGGTACTGGCATAAAAACATAGATCAACGGAATGGAATGGAGAGCTCAGAAATAAACCCACCTTTATGGTCAATTAATATTTGACAAAGGAGGAAAGAACATACAATGGGGTAGTGACAGTCTATTCAATAAATAAGGTTAGGAAAATTTGACAGATAACATGCAAAAACTAAAACTAGGCCACCTTACACCATTCACAGAATAAACTCAAAATGGATTAAAGGCTTAAATGTAAGACTCAAAACCATGAAAATCCTAGAAGGAAACATAGGCAGTAAAATCTCAGACGTTTCTTGTAGCACTATTTTTTTTCTGCTATATCTCCTTGGGCAAGGGAAACAAAAGAAAAAAATAAACAAATGGGACTACATCAAATTAAAAAGTTTTGTTTTAATTTTTTAATACATTTATTGATTTTAGAGATACGAAGGGAGAGAAAGAGAGAAACATCCAATGTGAGAGAGAAACATCGATGGGTTACCTCCCATGCACCCCAATTGGGAATCAAACCTGCAACCTAGGTATGTGTCCAGACCAGGAGTCAATTCTTCAACTAACTGAGCCACACCAGCAAGGGCCAAAGTAAAAAGGTTTTGCACATCAAAGGATACCATCATCGAAATGAAAAGACAACCCACTGAATGGGAAGACATATTTTCCAATGATGATAAAGGGTTAATATCTGAAATTTATAAAGAATTTATCAGCCCTGGCTGGTGTGGCTCAGTGAATTGAGTGGCGACTGGTGAACCAAAGGGTCACCAGTTTGATTCCCAGTCTAGGGCACATGCCTGGGTTGTGGGCCATGTCTCCAGTAGGGGGTGTGCAAGAGGCAACCACACATTGATATTTCTCTCCCTCTCTTTGTCCCTTCCCCTCTCTAAAAATAAATAAACAAAATATTTTTTAAAAAGAATTTGTACAATTCAACACCAAAAAATCTCCCAAACCAATAAAAAAAAATGAGCAAAGGATGTAAATAAACACTTACCCAAAGAGGACATACAGATGGCCAATAGACATGTGAAAGGATGCTCAACATCACTAATCATCAGAGAGATGCAAATTAAAACCACAATGATGTATCACCTCACACCTGTCAGAATGGTTATCATCAATAAATCAACAAACAAGTGATGGAGAGGATGTGGGGAAAGGGGAACCCTAGTGCACTGTTGGTGGGAATGCAGACTGGTGCAGCCACTGTGGAAAGCAGTATGAGGTTTCATCAAAAAATTAAAAGTGGAACTGCTTTATGACCCAGGGATTCCACTTCTGGGAATATATCTGAAGAAACCTGAAACACTGATTTGAAAAAATATATGCACCCCTATGTTCATTGCAGTATTATTTGCAATAGCCAAGATTTGGAAGCAGCCCAAGTGACCATCAACAGATGAGTGGATGAAAAACTGTGATACACTTACACAGTAGAATACTGCTTGGTGGCAAAAAAGAAGGAAACCTTACCTTTTGCAACAGCATAGATGGACCTCAAGAGTATTAAGTGAAATAAGCCAGTCAGAGAAAGACAAATACCATATGATCTTACTTATATGTGAAATCTAATGCACAAAATAAACAAACAAAATAGAAACAGACTCATAGATAAAGAAAACAGACTGACAGCTGTCAGAGGTGAGGGGGTTAGGGGGCTGAGTGAAAAAGGTGAAGGAATTAAGAAAAAAATCATAGACACAGACAACAGTATGGAGATGACCAGAGGGAAAGGCAGGGTGAGGGGAGGTAGATCGGGGGTTAAAGGGAGATCAGTGGTGATGGAAGGAGGTTTGACTTTGGATGGTGAACACGCAATACAATATACAGATGGTGTATTATAGAAATGTACACCTGAAACCTATATAATTTTGTTAACCAATATCACTCCAATAAATTCAATGAAATTTTTTTTTAAGTGAAAGGAAGATAAACAGGTTTTAAAATGGTCCATAATAGTTCATTTACCTAGTTGTTACTTCTCTGGTCACACAGGGGAGTCCAACCTTTTGGTGTCTCTGGGCCACACTGGAAGAAGGGTTGTCTTGGGTCACACATTAAATACATTGCAACATGTAATCACAAAAACATCTCATAATGTTTTAAGTAAATTTATGCTTTCGTGCTGGGCCACATTCACAGTCATCCTGGGCTGCGTGCGGCACGGGCCACAGGTTGGGCACCCCTAGAATCTAGCTGAGAACCAGCCAGATTTGAAAAAACAAACACGTATTTAGCAGTCAAACAGATGTCTTTTACACACAGCAGAGAGCCCTTCAGCCCTCAGAGTCTAAGTCGTTAATTAATTCAGGGCTTCAAAAGGAGTTATACATGCCCTTAAAGCCACCATCCATCCAGCCAGCCCTCTGTACCTGACTTTGGAATCAGCATCTGGAGCTGCTAAGCTTCCTCGTCTACCAGTGGGCACTCAAGTTCACCAGTGTCAAGAAGGGGTGGGCCCATCAGAATCACTCAGAGTTTGTAAAAACACAGATGATGAGTCTCGCTCCATAGAGACTTTGGTTCCTCACACCTGGAATGGGGCTGAGGAAGCCATTTTTACCACGTCCCTAGGATGAGGTGGTGAACGCCCAAATGTACGGCACAAGGCCTGGGTGACTTGAAGTCCCCAAGGCTTCTTCCACCTCTTGATTCTATTCCCCCTGGGAGGCAGAAACATGGACCACGTCCTGTCCCTTCTCTCCGCAATGCAATGAAACAAAATGATTGGTTCAGGTTCTGTGGGTGCCTTTTTCATCTTTTGCCTGTGGTGCTATTTAATGCTTTTACAACGTGTTTCATTGTAAGCAACACTAAACCTGGCGTACATGACAAAGGACATATTTTACTCTCACATAACTGAAAAATCCTGAGGTAGGTTTGGCTACAGTTAAAGCCTGGTCCAGAGGTTCAGTAATAAAACCAACACCTTGTTTCTTATTGTCCCTCTGTTCTGCCTTCAGCATCCTTGGCTTCATTTGTTACACTTCCCCCATAATGCCCCGAAGAAAAAGTGTTTCTCTGTGCTTTACTCTGACTGGACTAGTGTAGGTCCATGCCGCAGCTATTAGTCAGGGGACTGGCCCACAGGAACTGACTCAGCCTTCATCATACGCTTTGTGGAGGCAGGGATGGAGCCAGCTTCTGTAGAAGCACATGGACCCCCGAACTGAGATTATTTTACCTAAAGAAGGGGAGGTAAATGACCAGTGGCAAAAGCTAAAGTCTATTCATTCATCATTCATCAAATACTTACTGAGTGCCTACTGTCTACTAAGCATGGTTCTGAGCGCATGGGATTCAACACTTAACAGAATGTAAAAGGCAGTCTTGCTGTCTGAAGTTCATAGTTTTGTAGACTAAGACATGTTGTAAAATAGGAAAAGGGGACTGTCCGTGCCTGTTATTGGATATTTGACAGTGCAAGTTAACACCACTGTAAATATTTTGGGTTGTTTTCCACGTCTCAGAAGTTAGAGCGGCGTGGTAGACTAAATAATGGCCTCCAAGTGTGTCCCCTTCCTAACCCCTGGAATCTGTGGATTTACCTTATTTCGCGAGGGACTATGCAGATGTGGTTAAGGACAATGAGATGGGGAGATTATCCTGCATTATCGGGACTCAGTGTCCTTACAAGGGATGAAAAAGACATCAGAATCAGAGAGATGTGGTAATGAAGCAGCAGGAGGGAAAAAGAGAGAGAGGGGGAGAGAGAGTTGAAGATCCTATACGGTAGGGTTTGAAGATGGGCCCAGGAACACAGGCAGCTACGAGAGCCTGAAAAAGGCAAGGAAGCAGTCTCCCCTCAGAGCCCCCAGAAGGACCCCATCCCACCAACACCTTGGCCTTAGCCCAGTGACCCTGATTTCAGACTTCCGACCTCCAGAGCCGAGAGAGTAAATCCATACTGCTGTAAGCCCCTAACTTCGAGGTCCCTGGTTACGGTGACAGCAGGAAATTAAGACTTGCAGTAGTTTTCTCTTTCCTTTTTCAACTTTCATTATTTTTCCTTCTTTATCCTAACTTGCACACAATTCTTTAGCCCTTTTCCAAATCATAACCACCTTACTAGGTGCTGGGACAGAGCAGCAGATAAAACAGCCACCTTGTCCTCGTTTATGGGACTTACAGTCCAGCGGAGGAGATAGACTTTCTTTTTTTTTTTTTTTTTATTGTTATTCAATTACAGTTGTATGCCTTTTCTCCCCATCCCTCCACCCCACCCCAGGTGAACCCACCTCCCTCCCCCACCTCCACCCTCCCCCTTGGTTTTGTCCATGTGTCCTTTATAGTAGTTCCTGTAATCCCCTCTTCCCACTGTCCCCGCCCCCCCTCCTCCCCGCTCTGGCTACTCTTAGATTGTTCTTAACTTCAATGTCTCTGGTTATATTTTGTTTGGTTTTTTCTTCTATTGATTATGTTCCAGTCAAAGGTGAGATCATATGGTATTTGTCCCTCACCGCCTGGCTTATTTCACTCAGCATAATGCTCTCCAGTTTCATCCATGCTGTTGCAAAGGGTATAAGCTCCTTCTTTCTCTCTGCTGCGTAGAATTCCATTGTGTAAATATACCATAGTTTTTGGAGCCACTCGTTTGCTGATGGCACTTCGGTTGCTTCCAGTACTTAGCTATTGTAAATTGTGCTGCTATGAACATTGGGGTGCACAGGTTCTTTTGGATTGGTGTTTCAGTGTTCTTAGGGTATAATCCCAGCAGCGGAATTGCTGGGTCAAAGGGCAGTTCCATTTTTAGTTTTCTGAGGAAATTCCATATTGTTTTCCACAGTGGCCTCACCAGTCTGCATTCCCACCAACAGTGCACTAGGGTTCCCTTTTCTCCACATCCTCTCCAACATTTGTTTGTGGATTTGTTTATGTTGGCCACTCTGACTGGTGTGAGATGATACCTCATTGTGGTTTTAATTTGCATCTCTCTGATGGCTAGTGATGCTGAGCATCTTTTCATATATCTCTGGGCCCTCTGTATGTCTTCCTTGGAGAAGTGTCTGTTCAAGTCCTTTGCCCATTTTTTAATTGGGTTCTTTGTCTTCCTGGAGTGGAGTCGTGTGAGTTCTTTATATATTTTGGAGATCAGGCCCTTGTCTGAGGTATCATTGGCAAATATGTTTTCCCATACTGTTGGTTCTCTTTGTAATTTGGTGCTGTTTTCTTTAGCCATGCAGAAGCTCTTTATTTTCATGAGGTCCCATTTGTTTATTCTTTCCTTTATGTCCCTTGCTTTAGGGGATGGGAGACAGACTTTCAATGATGAGTCCAAGATAGGACTGAGTTGGAGAACCAACAAGAATGGAAACACAAAAATAGTGCTTGGTTTACATAACTGTATACATCCAGTGTAGAGGATGTCAGTATCAGCAAAGGATACGAAGGGCATGGAGCAGGGGGTGCTCAGTGGGTGGCAGCAGCCTTGCGTAGGGCACTGTTTGGGCGGCAGGAACGGTCGGCCTGGCACAAAGAAGGCTTGTGGCAGTACCCCAGAAATATCGCCCTAAAGGCCCATTATCAGCTTCCGTGGTTATCTACATTGTTGCAAACAACAGCTTTTCGCCAGTCCCATGACTTGGAGCCATCGTACTGGTTCCAGATAAAGTTTCTCGCTCCTTCCCCTGCACCATGTTTCTTCTTGGCCTCGGTCACATAAAAACGGGGAAAGCGATGCCGCGACTGTACAACAATGGCGGGCCTGTGTGCACGCCCGCTCTTTCTGTCCACAATCCGAGTCCGGCCTGGCCAGCTTGACAGACACCAAGGAAATAGCTGCAACTGTGCTAAGTGACACAGGAAAAGTAATGGGGACCTCGCCTAGTCCAGGCGGTGGGAAAGCTTTGTCTGAGGATTTGGCTGGAGGTTGAAGATGGAGTAGGAGTTAGACAAGCAAAGACTTGGAGAACATGTGTCCACCTGGAGGGAACAAGTATGAAGCCTTGGGTTGTTTTTGTCTACTCAGTAGTAATACCAGGATTTTAGAAAAAGATTTTATTTATTTATCTTTAGAAAGAGGGTAAGGGAGGAAGAAAGAGAGGGAAAGAAACAGAGATGTGAAAGAGAAACATTAATCGGTTGCCTGACCCGGGACTGAACTCACAACCCAGGCATGTGCCCTGACCAGGAATCGAACTGCTGACCCTTCTGCTTTATGAGACAATGCCTAACCAACTGAGTCACACTGGTCAGGACATAACCAGGCTTTTGAAGAAGCATTAGAAAATTGGGATAAACTAAAAGAGGACAATACCAATCACTCATAATCCCACCACCCAGATATAACCTAATTTTTGTGCATATGTGTATCTTTCCATATAACTATGAATTGGAAAATACAAATTATTTTAAATCTTTAGAAAAAACTCCCTCAGTCTCCCCTCCTTATGGCTATGCTCTTTTATTTTTTAGAAGATTTAATTAATTTATTTTTAGAGAGAGGGGAAGAGAGGGAGAAAGAGAGGGAGAGAAACATCAATGTATGGTTGCCTCTCGCGCACCCCCTACTGGAGACCTGGACCACAATCCAAGCATGTGCCCTGATTGGGAATTGAACCAGCCACCCTTTGGTTCCCAGGCCAGTGCTTAGTCCACTGAGCCACACCACCCAGAGAATGTGCTCTCTTATTCAGTGAAGACTTTAGCATCTGGTTCTCCATTTCCTTTATACCCCAATCTTGGTCATTATTCTGTATCACATGGGCATCCGCATGGAAACCCATCTAATACAGACCCTTGCCGGGCTACATGCAGAGTGTTTGTGAAGCAACCAGACAAGACTAAGAGGTACTTAGGCACCTAGAGAACAGGGACCTCAGCCCAACCCCCTCACTCCTCTCCAGGCCACCTCTCCAGGCTGTTCTCCCACTCATTTTCATCACAATTTTGGCAGCTTCTTTCCAATTCTTATCAGAAATTTAAGAGTAGAGAATCAGATTCAAGTCCCATATTACTAAGCCTTGTTATTTTTGCAAAGTACACATTATACATTCAGTGGCACACTGCAAAGTATTATCATGAATTATTTAAACGAAGCTATCCTTGTCACAATAAACAAGCAAAGCACACTTTGTTCCTTGTCTCCTTCCATGTTGTTATTTCTCTTCACAGATTTCTTACTTTGCAACATTAACTAAAATGCAACGAGCCACAGTGTGTCATTACCGCAGACTACCCTGCTTCTGCTGCTGTGGTAATGATTTTTTTTTTTTTTTTTACTGTGACTGAAGCATTTTCTTTTCTTCTTGCCTCAGATTCATTATACTTGAATGTGTCCTTGTAGCAGTGCAGACAAGGAACAAATATAAAACATGTATAATTGAAATTTTCTTTAAAAAGTAACCCAGACTCGATGCTTCTCTTTTGCTTTGCTGGTATGGAACAGGAGAGGCTGGGGGTGGGAAGGGAGATGGGGACAAAAACTCTGAAGATACTGAGACCCATCTTTGAAAAAGAAGTTGAAAATGTTCCTGTTTTGCATCTTTTTTTTTTTTTTAGGATTTTATTTATTTTATGTTTAGACAGAAGGGAAGGGAGGGAGAAAGAGAGGGAGAGAAACATTAATGTATGGTTGCCTCTCGCGCACTCTCTACTGCGGGCCTGGCCCACAACACAGGCATGTGCCCTGACTGGGAATCGAACTAGCTACCCTTTTGTTCACAGGCTGGTGTTCAACCCACTGAGCCACACCGGCCAGGGCTGCATCTTCTTTTATTGATCTGTTTTGTGATTCTAAATGAGAGAAAATTGTCTGTCAGAGGCCAGTAAAATGACTGTGAAGCCTGCCTCAAACAGAGAGGAGTCAGGTCAGGGACCCTTTGAGATGCACTGTTCTTGGTGTTGGCACAGGCTCATTCAGCCTGAATGTTAACCTCTGTCAATGCTGAGAAGGTTCCCCCAGTGGCCTTTCTGTGTGTGGACACTACACGCTGCCAGGGTAGGCCCAAGTCCATTCTTTGCCCCCCTGCTTACACCACACACACACACACACACATGCACACACACTCACCCATTCCCCAGACTGATGTGCCGAATGCTTCGTTTCAGAGCCACTC
Organism: Desmodus rotundus; assembly: GCF_022682495.2. Classification (NCBI taxonomy): domain Eukaryota; kingdom Metazoa; phylum Chordata; class Mammalia; order Chiroptera; family Phyllostomidae; genus Desmodus; species Desmodus rotundus. The sequence continues at coordinate 83,665,940 of NC_071397.1, forward strand.
TGATTGTCTCAGGTTGTGACAAGGCTGCCTGGGCAGCAATCAAGAGGGAGCAGTGACTTAAAGCCAGGGGAGTAGAAACACAGAAAAGAACAGGCAGCTGTTAAACCTTGAAACTAAAGCAGGTAGCTTCTTCTTTAAAAAAAAAAACTTATTTGTTTTGCAATAATTTTTAACTTCCAGAAAAGTTGCAAAAATAGTATAAATAATTTCTTTATGCTGTTCACTTGGATTCATCAATAGTTAAAATTTTGCTGTATTTTGCCATATTATTCCAAATCGTTTGAGAGTAGGTTGTAAACATGATGTCCTAAAAAACCCGACAATCTGCTGAACAGTCAAAGCACATCCCCGCCAATCAGGGAATCAGCAGGGACAGAGCACCACCATCCGACCCACAGCCTCCGTTCAATATTCCTGACTGATCCAACAAAATATCCCTTACAATTGTCCTTTCCATCCCAGGCTAGAATCCAATCCATGGTCACCTGGTGTATTTCATTTTCATGTCTCTGTAGCCAGCCAACTTCAATTGCGTACTGTTTCCTTGTCTTTCCTCACTTGACACTTGAAAAGGACAGATGTGTTGCTTTGTTGAATGACCTTCAATTTGTGGTTGGCTGATATGTCCTCAAGATAACATTCAGGTATTACATCATTGACGGGATAACACAGAAGCACTGCTGTGTTCTCGGCAGTCACGTTGGCTCCGACCGTGGCAATGTGTCCCATTGCTCGGGATACTGACTTCACCACTTGACTAAGATGGCTAATTAGGAAGTATTTTGTACTTATTAATTAATAAGTAATTAAAATGCATTTAAATGATTTCTTAAAAAATTGTATTTTTTCCCATTACCATTTAGTCCCCTTATTCCCCCCCTCTACAATCACCACATTGCTGTCAATGTCCGTGAGTCCTTTTTCTTTATTGCTCAATCCCTCCATCCCCTAGTCCCCCCACCCCTTAGCTGCCATCTTGCTCTCTAAGAGTCTGCCTCTGTTTTGCTTGTTGGTTCAGTTTGTTCATTAGATTCCACATAAGAGTGAGAGGATAGGGTATTTGTCTTTCTCTGACTGGCTTATTCCACTTAGCGTAATGTTCTCCAGGTCCATGCATACTGTTGCAAAGGGTAAAATTTTCTTCTTTTTTTATGGCTGAGTAGAATTCCATCGTGTAAATGTCTCGTTGTTTTATCCACTGATCTGCTGATGAACACTTGGGCTGCTTCCATATCTTGGCGATTGTAAATAATGCTTCAATGAACATATGGGTGCTTATGTTCTTTCAAACTAGTGTTCTGGGTTCCTTCGGATATATTCCCAGAAGTGGGATAGCTGGGTCAAAAGACAGTTCCATTTTAAGTTTTTTGATGAAACTCCATACTGTTTTCCACCGTGACTGCACTAATCTGCATTCCTACCAACAGTAAAAAGGGTTCCCCGTTCTCTGCATCCTCACCAGCACTTGATTACTTTTAAATTAACTAAAAATATTTGAATCTATGCAAATATCCTGTTTCTCATCGAACTTGTTTGATGCATCCATTGATGATTGTAATCTAAAGCCATTACTATGAAAGCTTCCAAGAGGTGATTTTCTAACTTAATTCCTTCCACATGTATTAGTTGGAATTCTGTTGTATGGTAGAACTTGTCCTTCTCCCCAGACTTGTAGATGAGGCCCGAGTTAAGCCCACAGTTTGGGTTAGTCCATGGTCAAGACTTTCTCTGGGTCCAATGGATGGTCAGCAACCGGTTCATGAATGTAACTAAGGTCGTCTTTGTCCCTGACTGGAGGTGCCATTTTCATTTCCCATTGCAACTTTCTGAGGCTTGACCCACTTTATGGGAATTGCAGAGAAGACACACTGCAGAATAAGATCTGTTCAGAGTCATGCATGCTTTTTCAGTGAGTTCATCTGTGTCATCAGCACCCAGGGCAGCAGGAGACACTTAGCAGTGAGAAACAGTTATATAGACCCAGTGGCCTGAGGCAAATGAATTCTGGCAAATTCTTGTTGCCAATGTTTCCAATCATCTGTGAGATTGGTCACAAATATCTGTAATTCCACGAAGTCTGGAGGAAATTAGGAATTCCAGGGAAGCGTTTGATTCACTGATGCCTGGATTGCTTCCAAACTTTCTTATTCTGGAGTTTCTTCTTATCCAATGATGACCACCGATCTGGTGGCCTGGGACTATAGCAGGTGTTTATTGCTAATATCTAAGGAGGACAATGGTTTTTGTGCATTTGTTTTTGTAGTTGGTGGTGGTAGGGCCAGCAGTGCATCTTTCATGGGCTGTCAAATGCTTCTTTGGCCCATACCGCCCCACAATGATCACTTTGATGGGGCCTTGGATTGTGTATTCTTTCAAAACCCATCTGTGCTTAGGCAGCTTGAAACGCAATGTAAGAAGTGCTCTTGATAGATGCCATATACAAAGTTTTCTTTATAGATGTCTCATTAAGAAATTATTGTTGAATTTATTTGGGTATGGTGATAGCATTAGAATATATATATATTTTAAATATTCTCCTTATTTAGTATACACAGTGAAATGTCTACAGATAACATGATATGATGTCTTAGACTTGTTAAAATAATGTGGATACGGGGCAGAGGAAGGAGGAGAAGGAGCCAGAGGGTGGGCAGAAGGAGAAGAAGAAGAAACAGCAGAAACAGATCGGGTAAAAGATGAAAACTATTTAAAATCATTAATGGAATCATAATACTATCACAAATATTGAGGAGAAATAAAGAAGTCTGTAGGTAAAAGGAATCTGACAAAATCTGTTATCAGGAGACCCACAGTAAGAAATGCTAGAGAAAGTCCTTCGGGACCAGGAAATTGGTACCAGATGGAAAGTGAGATTTATAAGCAGGAATGAAGAGCACAGGAAATGGTAAATGGGTGGGAAAACATAAAATATTTAAGTTATTTAAATTCATGTGACTGTTAAAACAAAAACAATGTATTGTGGGATTTATAAGTAGATGCAGTGTATATGTCAACAAAAGCACAAAGGATGGTGAGAACTATACTGTTGCCTGGTTTAACTATTACAGTAATATTACATACAAATGTTACAGTAATATTAACTTCACGTAGACTCTGAAAAGTTAAAGATGCATATCAGACTCGCTACAACAATTTGAAAGCGTAATTAAAGAAGTATTCTGAAAGCCAATAAAGGAATTAAGATAAAATACAAAAAATTATTAATTCAAACAAAGCAAAGAGGAGAAAGAAGTTTCATAAAACAGATGGAACAAACAAACAAAATTAAAACCTTGATTCAACCATATCAATAATTATATTAAATATAAGGGGACTAAGCCCTCAAATAAAGGGATGGTTGTCAAATGAGCTAAGAACACAGTAAGATCTGTGTCCTGACTACGAGGGATACACTTTAAATATAAAGAAACTGATTGGCTAGAAGTAAAAGGATAAGAAAAGATACAATGTGCAAATAGCTTTTTTTGAAAATAGTAATAAAATTGATAAACTCCTAGCAAGAGTAACCAAGGAAAAAAGAAGGAAAACACAAATTATCCAATATCAGAAATGAAAAAGGGGCCATTGCTACAAATCTTACAAACATTAAAAAGGTATTAAAAGAAAATTATCAATAATTTTATACTCATAAATTCAACATTTAAATAGTTGTTTTGTAGATTCCATAGTTGTATATAATTGTTTTGTTTATTCTACGTGCAGGGTACACACACTGAGACAATTTTACTGCTTCCTTTGCGATATGCATGTCATTTATTTATTTTTTTTTTCTTGCTGAGCTGGCGAGGATGTCCAGTGTATGTTGAGTAGTGAGAGTGGACACTCTTACTTAGTTCCTGATTTCAGGGGGAAGGCATTTAATATTTCACCACTAAGTGTGATTTAGCCAGAGGGTTTTATTCTAATTGCATTGGGAAGCCGTTCTAAGTTTTTACACATACATGTGACATCATCAATTCTGCATTTAAAAATCCACTTGGGCTGCTGTGTGGAGAATGGGTTCCGGGAAGACGATAGTGGAAGCAGGCAGACAATCAGAAGGCTGTTGCAATAGTAGGGGGGAAGCTGGAGGTGCCTTAGACCAGCGTGACGGCAGCGGAGATGAAGCGAAGTGGTTCAACTTGGGGCTGTATTTTGGAGGTAGAGCTGGCAGGCCTTGCTGATTTATTGCATTTGGGGTGATGGAAAAGGGGGAAAGAAATTTTAGATTTATAGCTTAAACAACTAAGCCTATTTCAAGTTTTTTCTTGTGGATTTTAGATATTTTTGTTATTCATCTTCTTTGGAATGGATTATGGAAAGTAGATACAGTATTTTTTTTTTAATATAGCTTATGTTATTTAGGATTTAATTATTTTTTACAGGTAGACCATTAGAGAAAGAACAATGACTAATATTTATACTGGATTTTTAGTCGACTTTAGAAATTAGTGTTCTGAATTTAATTTCTGTATCTTTTGTCTTAGGTTCTTCCACAACCAGTTTTCAGAAAGGATGCAGGTGGCCAAAGTGGATTTCTCTACAGTGTTACCACGCTTCATTTCCCTCTATATCTTCTCCTTTCTGAATCCGAAAGATCTGTGCGCTGCTGCGCAAGTCAGCTGGCCCTGGAGGTTTTTAACTGAACAGGTTTACTGATTGTCACTTCCTAGTAATAGGGCCCAAATACATTAGTAATGTGTAATGAAGCTATTGGGATAACTTTCCTCCCTGAACAGCCCTGGCTGGTGTGGCTCAGTGGATGGAGCACCAGCCTGCAAACCAAAGGGTCACTGGTTCAAGTCCCAGTCAGGGCAGGTGCCTGGATTGCAGGCCAGGTCCCCAGTAGGGGGTGCATGAGAGGCAACCACACATTGATGTTTCTCTCCCTCACTCTCCCTCCCTTTCCCTCTGACTAAAAATAAATAAATGAAATCTTTAGAAAAAAAAGATAACTGAGGGTCCCTGAACCATAACTAACTTACCCTTAAGAAAAAAATGGAGTTAAGGTAATTTATTTTGTAAGTAAGGGGATATACACTATTCTAATAATTCATGTAATTTTAATAATTTATAAATACTCAATTATTTAGAAAATACTTTTTCTTGGCTAAAGGAGTTCATTCTTTCATTAAAATTATTTAAGCTTTGGTTTTTATATATTATTATTTTATCCATGATAAATTACCTTGAAAATTGCCGTACAATCACAATTTCAACTAATCTCTCTTTAGCTAATATCTGTTGAAGAAAATAAGTCTAGATCTCCAATATCCTCCGCCATTAGTTCTGCCTCTGGCCTATTTGTCTCTTCATTTCCTTTTAAAAGATTGAACACAATGTAACGGTAGATGTAATTTAAAAACAAGTCAATCATTTACTTCTTTAACCCGTGCATGCCTTCCGGGGTGGGCTTTTGCTGACAGTCTGATCTCAGAGGCTACTTCACTCTCTGTGATGGGCCCACGTGAAGAAGCCATCTGTGAGCCCTGGATTTACTGCTATAAAAAAACCCAGGCTTACTGTTTGCACAGCATATTGTTTTCTGTCTTTCTACTTTCAACCTTTCTATGTCCTTATAGTTAAAAAAAAATTTTCATAAAAGAAAATGGTGGTGGTGGTTGTTTTTTTAAGATTTAGCAGTCTGTGACTTTTAGCTGGGGTAATTAGGTCTGTTTACTTTTAAGTAAATACTGATATATTTGAGCCTAAGTCTACCATTGTATTTATGTTTTGTTTGTTCCATGCGTTTTGTGTTTTGTTTTTCTCCCTGGCTTCTTTTGGAGTACTTAAATATTTATTTATCAATACTTTTTGATTGTTAATTATGAGTTCTTTAGCAGTTCTCTCATGGCTGCCATAGAGATCACGGCACCCATCCTAGAATTATTTTACCGTGTAGGAGGTAATGCAAAGAGCGTAGAACATTTATCTTCATCCCTCTCGGCCCTTGTTTCTATGCTTTTGTCAGATGTATTCTTTAAAGATTTTGTTTATTTATTTTTAGAGAGAGGGAGAGGGAGGGAAAAAGAGAGGGAGAGGAACATCAATGTGTGGTTGCCTCTCTCATGCCCCTACTGGGGACTTGTCTTGCAACCCAGGCCTGTGCCCTGACCGGAAATCAACCCCGAGACCTTCCAGGCTGGCACTTAATCCACTGAGCCACACCAGCCAGGGCTGTTGTCAGATATTTTAATGTCATATACAATTTTTAATATATTAAGTATGTATAAAATATGCAAACATTTAAATAGAAAGTTCACAAGACTATTACTATTGTTTTCTTTATTAAAATTATGCTTAAGTTACAGTTTATATTCAATATTATTCTGTGTCAGTTTCAGGTGTACAGTAGAGTGACTAGACAATCATGTACTTTGCAGAGTGGGCACCCCAATAATTCTGGTACCCCCCTGGCCCCATACATAGTTATTATGATATTATTGACTATATTCCGTATGCTGTACTTTACATTTCTGTGACTATTCTGTAACTACCAATTTGTACTTCTCAATCGCTTCACCTTTTCACCCAGTCCCTAGCCCTCCATTACTATTATTTCATATAGTCATATTTATTTATAAGTAATAACATATTTACTTTTTCTATTGTTCATGCCTTCCTGCATCTCTGAGTTTCCATTTGGGATCATTTTCCTTCTGAATTATCTTTAATATTTCTTTTCATGCGACTTGCTGCTGACAAACTCTCTTAGTTTTTATCTAAAAATGTCTTTATTTCACCTTCATATTTAAAGGATATTGTCACTGAAAATTTGAACTCTCAGTTGGTAGTTAATTTTTTATAGTACTTTGAAAATTTTCCGTTGTTCTCTGGCTTCCATAACCATTTGTTGAGAAGTAGAAAGTTTTATCATTATTCCTTTAAAGGTAATATTTCTATTTTCTCTAGTAAGTGTTAGGATATTTTTCTTTCTCTTTTGTGTAATTTTTTCATAATGAACCTAGAAGGTGTGTGTTGGTGTGTGTATTTATCTTGTTTTTTTAATATTAGTAAAACTTTTAGTTAAAATGCTAATTTTTTCTTTTTTTTATTGTTGTTCAAGTACAGTTGTCTCCATTTTCCTGCCACCACTTTCTCCCACCCAACCCACCCCCACCTCCCACCCTCAATCCTTCCCACCTTCGGCTTTGTCCATGGGTCCTTTATACATGTTTCTTGACTTGACCCTTCTTCTTCTTTCCTCCACATTGCCCTCCCCCCTCTCCTCTGGTTACTGTCAGTTTGTTCTCTATTTCCATGTCTCTGGTTCTATTTTGCTTGCTTGTTTGTTTTGTTGATTATGTTACACTAATAGGTGAGATCATATGGGATTTGTCTTTCACCGCCTGGCTTCCTTCACTTAGTATAATGCTCTCTAGTTCCATCCATGCTATTGCAAAGGGTAGGAGTTCCTTCTTTCTTTCTGCTGTGTAGTATTCCATTGTGTAAATGTTACATAGTTTTTTGATCCATTCATTTACTGATGGCACTTAGGTTGCTTCCAGCACTTGGCTATTGTAAATTGTGCTGCTATGAACATTGGGGTGCATAGGTTCTTTTGAATTGGTGTTTTAGGATTCTTAGGGTATAATCCCAGCCGTGGAATTGCTGGTCAAAAGGCAGTTCCATTTCTAGTTTTTTGAGGAATTTCATACTGTTTACCACAGTGGCTGCATGAGTCTACATTCCCACCAACAGTGCACTAGGGTTCCCTTTTCTCCACATCCTCACCAGCACTTATTGTTTGTTGCTTTGTTTATAATGGCCATTCTGACTGGTGTGAAGTGGTATGTCATTATGCTTTTAATTTGCATCTCTCTGATAGCTAGTGATGCTGAGCATGCTTTCATATATCTCTGGGCCCTCTGTATATCCTCCTCGGAGAGGTGTCTATTTAGGTCTTTTGCCTGTTTTTTAATTGGGTTATTCATCTTCCTGGAGTGAAGTCGTGTGAGTTCTTTATATATTTTGGAGGTCAAACCCTTGTCCAAAGTATCATTGGCAAATATATTTTCCCATGGTTGGTTTTTTTTATTTTTGAAGTTCATGTCTGATAATTACAATATCTGATCTCCTGAGGGTCTCTCTCTGTTTATTCAAAGACAAATGTCTTTTTATGTGCCTGGTGTTTTTGATTGAGTACCAGATACTGAGTGCAAGAAGTTAATGTGATAATTTGAGTATCTGGATGATATTATCTTCCTTCAGAAAGAATTTGCTTTTGGGTTCTGCGTTTGTGTCAGCTAGGAATAGATCCCTTAAATCTAATCAGAGAATGAGATATTTCAAAGCTACCTTCAGTCCTGGTGAGAGTTTATCCAATTCTTTAACATCTTTATGCTGAAAAGGATCTCAGTTGAAAGCCTGGTGTGGTTACCAGGGTTCTTCCCTTTAATAGGCCCCGAATTTAAGTTTGTTTCCTCTCTTCCCTGTGAAAACACTTGAGTCTTTATAGCTTGTGAGACTTTCACTTACAACTTTCCGCTCTGCTTGTCAGCCTAAACTTGACTTTGGAACTGTCAAATGGTGTGAAAGTGGTGCCGACAACCAGGCCCGCCCCCGGGTCTCCCTCCTCTCCGGGGTCTTGGCTGCACGGGTCCTTATGCACTGGCAGCTCCATAATGACTTCAGATGGTGGTTGTCTGATATTCTATCTAGATATTTAATTTGATTAAGTCACATGAAAGTTGCTGTTTTCATATCTCAAAACTGGTGGAACATTGGCAATGTCATATGGTTCAATCAAAGTTGTTCTCAGTGGGAGGACTGGTCTGAAATGAACAACCACACACTGCTAGAATCAGAAGTCTCTGAATCTAGGGTTAAAGTAACCAAGTGGCATGGGAGCACTAGATGAGTATACAAGGATGGCTAATACATATATTTATATATAACATATATGTTCATCAAAGAATGGATGAACATGTATGTTATATGGAGTAAGGAATGCTTCTCATTTTTCAGAGTCAAGTTTAGACGGCAAGTCAACTGCACTAGAAATCTTAAAGTACTAAAACAAATGATCTGTGTACCTGAAAGCATTATGACTAGGAAACTGCCCTTTAAAAAACCTCACAACTCATCTTTCTCACTTCTGTCTCTGAAGGATTGCTTATGGATGCCCAAGTGCATCAGGTTTGGGTGGTTTCTGCCCTATACTCCAACGGATCATGAATACGGTGCTTGGAAGCACCATTACATCGCTTGTGTGTCCAACTTAGACTGGCTGACACCCAGGGAAGCCGCCACTGTTTACGGGACCCTGAATGAACCCAAAACAGAAGATGAGGAGCTACAGGAGAGACAAAGAGAAAAACGCCTAAGGAAAATAATGTGGGAGAAAATTGCACTGCGTAAAAGTGAGTGGCATTTTAAAACTTCTTATCTTAGCCAAGTAGTGTCGAAACCAATGGATTTACATACAAATTCCCACAGAGGGGAGTGCTGTTTTTCTGGAATAGCATGTGGGTGGCATTCTCGGAAGTACTCGTGTGTTCGGGATAAGCTCTTTTTCTCTTCATTGTATGTTTCCAGTAATTAATAAGCAAAAAGTATTTCAGATGAACTATATAAGGTCAAATATCAGTGCCTCCATTCCTGTCCTAGTTTTTCTCAAACTTACAAGACCAAAGATAAGGAGGTGAGAGAAGTATGAACACAAGCCTAAACAAAGAAATAGGTTGAGGACAACTCAGAAGGCTTGGGGTTGATGCAAAGGAGGAGAAATGAAAGTGAGAATGAAAGCAGGGAGACTGGCATTTTTTTAAAAGTACAAAGGGAGTGGGGACAAGACACACTTTCAGCTAAGCCTTCTGATTTGTGTGAGAGGTAATCGACAAAGTTGATTTGAGTTCTCCTTTTTATTTATTTATTATCTTACTGACTCGCCCTCTGTGAGACTGTAACAAAGAGAAGTTACTTGAAGCCAAGGAGGACAGAAATGGACGGGAAGCCTATAAATTAACTGGTTTCCACAGGAAAAGAGTTGCTTGTTCTCTGAGCTTTGTTTCTTGACCTGAAATGACTGGAAACTTGCAGCCACAGTGTGGACAGAATAAGAAATACAAATAGAGTGTAAAAGTGGCCATAATGATTGCCGTTTGGAATGCTGCCCTGGCGCAGCCTTAGTTGATGCCTTTTATCTATGGAGACTTGGCTGGGAGAAGCATGCTGTAAACAGCCAAGCTGGCTGCTGTTTGTTTTCCAGAGGAGTTACTCCGAGTCCGACCCCCTTGGGTGAGTGGAACAGGCTGCTCTAGATTGTTAAAATCCCCATGCCAGCCACGTCTCTCCCAGACTGTGAGGGATCGAGTGGGATTACACGAAGCTTTGGAGAAACAGCTTGTTTTGGCTTCCTTAGAAGCTTTGCCCAAGCGGTAAGCAAACCTCCATCTACTGAAGGCTCTGGACCATCCCTTGATACCAAGAATTTGTTCTAGAATAATCTAGCTAACACGTAGGACCTCATAATTATATGGCTCTTATCCTTGGTTATAGCAAAAACAGTGGTCTTTAGCATGCTTTCTGAAGGAAGAAATATATAACATTCAAAATTTACATTTCAATTATTCTTAACCCTGTAAGGAGGCCATACTGTGGATGTAGTATATTTTCTGTATAAAGTTATTGAGCAAAAATATCATTGTTTTCAGAAATGTTTTAGGGTGTAAGCATATCGAAATGGTAATGTAGGGTTCGATGGGGGTGACTGTGGAGAGAATGGAGACATTACTTGGAAAACTGTGAGGCCCAGAGGATTAAGGAAATTTGAAATCTCTCCACTGCCCCTTTTCAAAATGTTTGAACCCCTAGGTATGCCACTACATTCATTTTAAGTGCCCCACAAAAGCTAAGTTTCAAGAGAACTTTCTGGCATCCCACAAATGGAGGAAGAGAGGACCAGAGGGCAGCTGTGCCCCCAACCTGCCCAGGAGACCTATTTGCCTTTGTCCCCAACTGCAGGGAGAGACTGAGGTACTGAGGCCACCTGCCTCGTGTAGGATACACGGCTGGTGGACACAAAGAACATATAGTCAAAGTCAAATTAAGAGAAAATGAGAATTTCACTTATTCCCCCTTTCTTCCCCCATAGAAGAAATGTTTCTGGAAGATATTCCTACCCTTTATTATCAAAGAAAAATTGGCGTGGAGTTTTTAAAAATGACGACAGCCCTTCATGTGCTTCCCCGCCACACTTCATATTGATATCGTCCCGGATTCCTGCATATGAGGTACAGAGTGTGTTAAAAGGCCAGGCCTCTCCGAATCAAGTGTTTTCATTGGCACTACAGATTGTACGGCGATCTTTGGCTGCCAAGTGTACGAAAACGATTCATCTCCTAAAAGACAACTGGTTCTCTCTAAGTGGAAATTTATAAACACAAAGCAGTTTTAAAAATGAGAACCAATAAAGATAACCATAAATCAAAATTAGAGACAGACCCATAGACGGAGAGCAGGCTGACAGGTTTTCGGGGGGTGGGCCGAGTGGGACGTTGAAGGGATTGAGCAAAAAAAAAGAGAGAAAAACCTCAGGGATACTGACAGTAGTGTGGAGGCTGCCTGGGGGGTGGGGCGGAGGAGGGTATGGGGGGTAGATGGGGATGGACAGAGACTTGACTTGGGGGGGTGATCCCACAATACAGAGACAGATGATGTGTTGTAGAACTGAAACCTGTGTAATTTTGTTAGCCAGTGTCACCCCAATAAATTCAATACAAAGGAAAAGAAAGAACTCAAAAATGACAACTTATATTTTCTTCCACTCAATTTTTGTACACTTTTGTTGTTATGGATGACTTAGAAATTCCTAAAATTTTAATTTGGTGATTAGGATGTATGAAGTGAATTAAAGCATAGCCATTCTTTCATTACAGAACATTAATTTAGTTCTTTAGTGTGCTCTCCTACAGTGTAAATAGCACTCAATTAAGTTCTTTCAGTATAGAAAAAACCAGTTAGGTATTTGAGATTTATTAATTGCTGTGTCATAGAATTCAAAGCACTATTTAATAAGTCTCTTCTAACAGAAAGTTTATTATATGGATCACTTCATATAAAGTTATTAATTTAAATTAAACCATGAAAAATCTCTAGTGATCCGACTGATGGAAATATTCAACAGAGGTTTGTCTTGTACATGCTTTATGAGTGAATATACAGGTACATGTTAAAAACTGCTACAGAGTATTAGCTCACTAAGAATTGTTACTTCTAAAAAGAGTACTAATATGTAATTACTGAAAGTAACATAACAACTTCATGAAAATAAAAGAATTACTAACTAGTTATTCTTAAGATTCTCTGAGTGAATTATAAAATGTATGGTTTAATTAATTCATTGTCTATTTAAAAATTAAAATAAAAATTTTAAAGAAACAAAAAATGAAAATAAAGCATTAAAGGCCTAAACTGCCTATATTTAGTAGGTACCCAATAAATACTTACTGAATTTGTTGCATTTAATCCATAAAATAACAAGGTGATCACAGATTATTTTAAAACTTCTTTGGAATACCCAAGGAATTTAACAATATGTACCCACGACCTCTCAAAAGAATAATGTCAGAAATCCTATTTTGTGGTCTGTATAATGAGGATGTCATTAAATTAAAATATACTCTTTCTATGATGAAGTCACATATTTTAATTTTGATATGAATAAGAAAAATAAAGTACATATATACACTAATACACACATAGGGACATATGTAAGTGATAGTATTTAGTAGGTTATATTCATCAGCCTACTTAAAGTTTTCCCAAAATATTCCTATTTGCAAAAAAAGGTTTTCAAAAACTTTATTCTAGAGAGAGGGGAAGTGAGGGGGAGAGGGAGAGAAACATCCATCAGCTGCCTCTTGTGTGTTCCCATACCCAACAGGCAACCTTCAGTCTGCGAGGTGGTGCCCGGCCAGCTGAGCCACACCAGCCGGGGCGAGAATGTTTATGTTTAAGATATGAAATCACTTTTATTTCTGGGCATCTAGGGGTTGACCTTGACCACTTACAATGGGTAACTTAGTGGGTCCGCAGGAAAGCAAGATCAGAGTTCTGACCTCCACGTGGGCCACCGTTTCCCTAGTGTTTGAAACTTCTCCATGCTGGGCACAGAGGGTAACTGGTGACAGAGCATGAGGGGAATAAACTGGTATAAAATAAGTTCATTCTCCCATTTGCATTCTTCATAATACTGTGTCATAGCTACTTGATTACGAATGTGATGTGGGGGGTAGGTAAAAAGGAGGGTGTGACCATGTGGTAGTTCTCCATTCTGTTGAACTCTGACCTCCAGAAGGTGGCCTGAGGTTTTGTGAAACATGAATGACTTCAGGGACTTTCTGACCTGTCTGCTGCTAACCAATTAACTTTCTCGCACTGAAGTTGATTTGGTTGTTGAATTCAAGGAATAGTGTTTTTAATTTTTATTTAAGTGGGAAATTTTTATCATTATTTATAATTCAAAAACTCATAACTAAGAAGAAAACCAAATCTATTTCAGAAGTCTATTGCAAAATTGAATGATCTCAATTTTATTGTTTTTTGGAAGCTGTATATCTGTCTCTGTGTATGGGTGGAAGGAAATAACCTAACGTGTTAATAGAATTTATCTCCGAGTGATGTACATACAAATGTATATCATTTTCTCCTCTAATAATTAGAAAAGAAATATTTTTTTACAAGCCCAGTGAAGGAGAAAGGTTATGTTTATCTTTCCATAATTTCTGACAAAACAATATTCTTTCCAAATCACAGATGACATATTCATTAAATTTCTTCCATTAATAGCCTCAAGTCAAGGGCTTTGGTTCTATCTTCTAGATGGTGGTGGACAGCGTGAGGGCGGGCGTCACCTCCGTGGTGTACGAACACAGCGGCATGACCTTGGAGAGCCTGCTGTACCTCATAGACAAGGCTCTGGATGGGCGGAAGGCACAGAGTGTGGGAATATTTAGCGATGGAGATAGCAGAGAAATCAATTTACTCCAAGGTAAGGTGGGATTGGAAAGAACAACCAGCTGTGCCCTGATGCAGTGTCTGTCCACGTGGATGACCCTCCGGTGCAGTTTAAGTTCCCAGTTGTTAAGAAGGTTGACAACCGAGCTGCAAGTTAACCAGGCAGGAGTAGCTCTGTGCAGGCCTTCCACTGGGGTAACGAGGCCCGTCCACGGTAGGGAATCTGCTTTGCTCGGCCTACCTGTTCAAATGTTAATGTTGCCTCCAAACACCCTCACAGATGCACCTAGGGTGATGCTTGACCAAATTTCTGAGCACCCCAGTAGAGTGACACATAAAATTAACCGTCACACCATTAAACAAGGACTCCCTTTTCCCAGTCTCTCAAGCCCCAAGGAATTGCTATTCCACTTTCTGCTCCTATGAAGGTGACTAATTCAGATATCTCATATAACTGGCATCATACAATATTTGACTTTTTGACTGGCCTATGTCATTTTATATAATGTCGTCAAGGTTTGTCCATATTGTAGCATGTAGCAAGTTTTTCTACCTTTTTTAAGGCTGAATGATATTTTACTGTATGTATATACCATACTTTGTTTATTCATTCATTGATGGACATTTTCATTTCTTCCACTTCTTGGCTATTGTGAACTGTGCTGTTATGAACATAAGTATGCAAATATATCTTTGAGATCTGCTTTTAATTCCTTTGGATATGTATGCAGAAGTAGAATTGCTGGATTATATGGTAGTTCTAGTTTTAATGTTTTGGGAAAATGCCGTGCTACATTTTCCATGGTGGCTACACTGCTTTACAATCCCACCAGCAGTCTACAAGGGCTCCAACTTTTTCTCACCTCACCAACACTTGTTATTTTCTGGGTTACTTTTTAAACAGTAGCCATCCTAATGGATATGAGGTAATATCTATTATGGCTTTGATTTGCATTTCTCTGATAATTAGTGATGTTGAACATCTTTTTATACGCTTGTTGCCATTTGTACATCTTCTTTAGGGAAACGTCTATGCAAGTTGTTGGCCCATTTTTAAATTGGGTTATTTGATTTTTGTTATTGAGTTGTAGGCATTTTTTATATAGTCTGAGTATTAACCCCTTGTCAGACATATGATTTGCAAATGTTTTCTCCTATTCTGAAGGTTGCCTTTTACTCTGTTGATTATGTCCTTTGATGCACAAAAATTTTAAGTTTGATGAAAGTTAAGCAATTTTAATAGTAGCAAACCCAGATTTGTACACTGGTGTGCACTAACAACATTCCTTGTACTTCCAAGTGGCTGCACACCAAGGAAAGGCTTGGCTGATATCACTCACTTGTTGGCCATCTCTTAAAAATTTCAGTAGTTACCTGTTTTGGGGGGAAGGAGATGGTGAATGTTTTAGAAATAAAACTTTTAGTTTCTATTCTTCCTCACACTATAACTTGCATCCTTCTTAGCTTATACCTATAATAGGATTGTTTCAGTTTTACTAACTTGAAATCTTCTCCCTTTGTGGGGTGAGGGAGGAGAGGAAATAAGTGGTCCAGGGTCTAGCTGGCAGGGAGCTCACAGCCGGCAGAGTGAGCACCTGCTCCGACCACTGAACTGCCATGTCCAGGCCTGGAACTCACGTTTCAGTGAATTTTATTATTAGTTTTTGGTTCAGCTGTGCCTTATTTTTTGCTTTTCTTGTTTAGTTTACCTGTGCCTGAAGCAAGTTGTATTCCATATCCAATTTTCATATCCCCCCAAAGTAAAGCGCAGCTGCTATTTGGGGTTTACATTCATGATGAATTACACAGTGGCTCTTCTCTAAATGGTGAAGCGCTGAGTGCAAGTTTGCACTGTGGTAGTAGGTTCACCTCCTGTGGAGCAAAAAGGGCCTGTTAGGGTTTTTTCCTGATTGCAGCTTTTTTTTTTTTTAAGATTTTACTTATTTTTTTTTTTAGAGAGAGGGGAAGGGAGGAAGAAAGAGAAGGAGAGAAACATCAGTGTGTGAGAGAAACATCAATTGGTTGCCTCTCGTAAGTGCCCCAACCAGGCCCGAACCTGCAACCCAGGCCTGTGCCCTTGACAGGAATTGAACCAGTGACCTTTCACTTTCCGGATTGATACTCAACCTACTGAGCCACACTGGTCAGGGCTGATCTCCAGATGAGAAAGGGTTCCAAATGCTGCCTTTTCTTTGTTTCCTTTTATTAAAGCAACAGTGACAATAACAAAAATACCACAGAAAGCTAAATTTTCCTTCTATATAACTGTGGTATTTCCCCAAAAGCTTTTGCCTTAAAAACAACGAAGTGAAGTCTCAGTCCAGTCACCCGAAGAGGACCTTCCATTCTGTGTCTAGATCTCTCAATGCGAAGGCACACACCACCAAGATGCTGTGCCCGACTTCGTCCGTGTTACATTTGTGGGGTTTAGCAAGGCTGAGCGTCCAGGACTGGTTCAGAAATCAGCCCAGACACGCGCAGGTTAGCTGAGTCATCGCACACATTCCCAGGGGGTGAGCATTACAGTGATCTTTACCGTGTCCTGGAGCATGGTTTCTGCTCCAAATGGCTTATGTTTTGATTGACAATCATGGGAAACATTTCTCCTTTGCAACTTGGTTGCAAAATCCCAGGACTTGACAGGCCGTCCACCCTGAACCCGGCTGTGAGCCTGGTCACTCCCACTGCTACATGGCAGAAGCAGAAGCACAAGGCCCTGAACCAGGTGCACCAGTAAACCAGTGTCCAGTAAATCCGGGGCGTGAAGGAGACTGGGGCCATGCTGCAGTCGGTGGTACCTTCCGCGGCCCGAACACGCTGCAGCACTGAGCAGAGATGCCCTGCAGATTCTGGTCTGAGGGACAGACGTTGGCTTTTGAACTGTGCTTCCATTTTCACAAACTGCTAAGAGTTTCTAGTCATGAGAATGTTATGAATTAATGTGACTTTTCAATTTCTTTCCTCAGGCTATAAAATTGGTATTAAAAATTTATTGAAGCCTGAGGTGAGAGACTTCTGGGAGAAATTAGGCAGCTGTGTGGCCCCTGAAGAAGAAGGGGGTCACGTGGACCTCTTTGTGCCACTTGGAGCATCAGGTGGGTTTGGAAAGGTAGTGGCCGTGCCTACCTGACGATATTTTGTAAATTTGTTCAAATGATTCTGTCGCATTTACTCTTTCTTTCTTTTTTTTGCTTTATACCTCATCTGCTCAGGCATTTAGAGGAAACGGGCTTTGGGGTTAGTGGTCCCAGCAAACTGTTCCTGCAGAAATAAGGTCACTAGTGACAAGAGCCAGCCAGGAACATTATTTCTGTTTCTTCTGGAAAACGCAGTCCAGTCAGCCTGCACCACACAAGGGAACGCGGGGCATTAGCGCAGGAGCTCTGACCGGTCAGTCTGACACAACTTCCCACGCTGTGTTCTGAATCTGCAACGTGTGAGCGTGAACTTGGTGACCAAGAACCTGGACTTGGATCCCGCTCAGGCCACTTGGGCTGCGCGGCCTTAGGCAAGTTTGGGAATCTCCGTTTCTGCCTGCGAGCATTAGGGTAAAACTACCTTATGTTATAGGACTCGCAAATACCAAAAAACATAAAAACTTAATTTACACAAATCAGTAATAATATAAATACTTAATATTAGAACACTAAAAACAGTGAAGTGCGTTGTGAAGATGAGTGTAATTGCTGGTCGCTGAGGTTGCTGATTTAATTTTAAGTGCCTCCCTGTCTGGTAGCAGCCACTATAATTTGAAGTTGATTTTAGCACTTGCAGGGAAATTTCAGAAACATTACATCAAATTCACTCTTGAGTTTTCTGTTAAATAAAAGCCCTGCCTTCATGAGCTCTGGATTTGTTTGTTTGTTTGTTACCAAGCAGAACAGGGGAGAGGGAACATGAAATTAAATTTTCTCAAACTGTTTCTTATTACCCATTCTTTAGAGAACTGTGAATTTTAAAGTTCTTAATTTTCAAGTTTCATTAGCAAGCTTCAACCAGGGGAAAGGGTACAAACAAAAGGAGGGAAGGGGTTTAAAGGAAAATGAAATGCCCATTTTTTACACAGTTATTACAACTAAATAATCTCAACTATATAGAGAACATGCATAGAAAAGCCAATAAAGAAATATGGCAAAATAGTAACAGAAGCTGTCTCTAGATGCATTTTTCAAATTTTCTAATTTTCAACAGGGTTTAAAAGTATGTTACAGAGAATACGGATATTGTGGCCCGTGTCTATAACCTGTGTTTGGGGGGTGGTGTCTGTATATAGAAAAGGACATATACCAAGGTGTTGGATAAGATGGTGAGCGAGATTTCCTTCCTTTTATTTTTTAAATTTTTCTTTTTACCTTATTTGCCTCTATTTTCTATAATAAGCTAGTATTACATTCTTTTATAATGAGAGCACAACAAATTTTCTAATTGGAGAAGAAGAAAAAGAAAGGATATGGGAAAGTAAAATATTGAAAGTCAGACAATAAAGGCAAGAGAGGAAAAGATCAGTAGATTTGGTGGCATAAAAATTGTCTCAATGCAACTTAATGGCACTCAAACAATAGATTTCCCACCACCATCCTGGGCCCTGAAACCATCCCTGAACTTATTGTCGACTGTTTTGAATTTCCACCTGGATGAACCTTCATGCCCTGGTTCAGTAGAAGACCCTGGCACCTCAGCCCCAAACTCTCTCTTCCACCACCTCAAGCATCGCTCTGTAGCTGTGTCACCTCTGACAACTTGGATTTCAAGCATCTGTCTAAGTACCACTTCCAATGAACTCAACATTCCCACTCTATCAGTTCTTTGCCCGAAGAGCTGAAATCCACACTCCACTTTTTCACTCTCAATCACCATGCTTTCGTCCTTGGCTCCTTCCTTGTTAAACTGGGGTTTAATGGGTCATCGTTATCACTACTCTCTCGCAAAGACTGAACATCTTTGTCTTTTTCCTGGCTAAATCCCCACCCTTTTGGCTAAATTCCAGTGCTGGCTGAAACACAGCCACCTGCAAACTCAGGCAGCTGAAGGCTGTTGGGAAAGGTAATACAACTGTTCTTACTGATCTGACTTTACTTGAATGGCCTAAATATCAGACAGGTTTGCATCACTGATAAAGTAACTCTACCGCATTTCCTTGGCAAATCCATTTTACCACCCTTTAAAATAATTCTTTCCTTCCTTCTCCCCTGTAGTTCAATCCTTTCAGTGATGCTCTCTCTCCACCGTGGACCTCACCTTTTACTTCCCCAAGAAAACTCCCTAATTTCCCTCCTGACACCGGAACCACCACCTGCCCCACCTCTTACCTTCCTTCTCTGTCTTCCCTCCTGTTAACTGTGGGAGAAGCTCCCCTGCTCAAGTCGAAGACCAGCAACTCCACTTGGACTCTGTAGCCCACTGCCTTTCACCTTCTGACTTCTACACTCAAATCCTCTTGTGTAGCCAAAGTCCTCTGTCTTTACTGGATCATTCCTATCAAACCAGGAACACCTGGCATAGCTCCTGCCCTTAAAAAGAGAGATAATAAACTTTCCCTCACCACATTCTGAGTTGACTCTACCAGTGCTTCTCCAACCTCAGTGTGTATTTGAATCACCTAGAGGTCCTGTTAAAAGACGCATCACTGGGCCCCACCCTAGAGTGTCTGATTCAGTGGGTCCGGGATGGGGCCTGAGAATTTTCATTTCTACCATGTTTGCAGGTGTTGCTGCCACTGCTGCCCCAACGGCCACCCTTTGAGAACCATTGGTCTGTGCTGACTGCCTGTACCTTCCTCACCTGTCATTTGCTCCTCAAGCTCCTCCAAGTGGTCTCTTTATCTCTACTGAAGTTGCTTTTAGAAGAAAATAAGTGGCTTCCATGTGCCCAAATCCAGTGGTCCCTTCTCCATCCTCACTTTGCTTTGACTTCTCAGCAGCATTTGAGGCAGATGACCACTCCTCAAACTCTCCTTCTTCTCTTGATTTCCCTAAGACCACACTCTCCTTGTTTTCCTCCTCCCTCAGAGATGGCTTTGCCTCCTTCTGTGCTGGCCCCTCTTCCTCAGCAAGACTCTTCAATGTGCCCAGGGCTTGATCCTGCTGCTCTCCTTTTCCAAGACTACACTTTCCCCCATGCAGTCTCATCTGTTCCTAAGACTCTGAGTTCAATCTATATGCCGTACACTCCCAAATGTACGCTCCCAGCTCGGATATGTCTGAGCTGCAGACTCATAGCTAGCTCCTGCTTGACATCTTCATATGACCGTTCAGTTGGCACGTCTAAGGGCATCTCAGAGTTAACACACCTGGAACGAGATTGCGATTGTCACCCCAGCACCAACCCTCCCCCTCCCCAGGATTCCTCAGTTAAGATACTGTCATTCACCCAGCTAGTTCATAAGCCAGAAACCTAAAATTCATCTTCTGGGGGCATTGTGTTAACAATTTTAAACAGCTTTATTAAGGTGTAATTGACAGACAGCAATCTGTATGTACCTAAAGGGTGCAGTTGGCTAAATTCTAACGTGTGTGTATCAGCCCGTGAAGCCATAGAACAAGCAAGATGATGAACACAGTTCAGTCTGTAGAGTGTCACTGAAGAGTGAGATTAATGCCATGCTCAAGTCTGACCATCGCATTCCATTCGGCATGTGACAGTTTTAAATCTCGCCTTTTACACCGCGACTTCCTGTTCTGTGACTTTGGCCCGAGTATTCCAGATTTGAAAGTGAGCACAAGCTCAAACCTCATGCCCTCTTCCCACCCTGCTGCGCAGGCCTCACAAATTCAGTGTTTGGACGTCAGCACTGAGGGCTGAGCTGTGAAGTGTTGGTAACCTGTTCCATGAGGGATTTGAAATGAGGACAAGAACTGCTACAGCCTTTCACGGCCGGCTCATTAGTGCTCCGAAGTAATACTTACCTGTTCCATGGCGAAACCTGTGAGTAAACTAATCAAAGTATTTTGTGTTCAGAGGCAGGTGCAGAAGTTCTTTCTCAGCTGTCTCAACTAACTGGCACGTTATTTACTGCCCCCACTGGGATCGCAACTGGCTCTTACCAGCACAGTAAGTGTACATGGGCGCTGACCCCCGGGCCCAATAACGCCCACCAACTCCAGGATCACCAAAAGACAAAGCGTGGCTACATAATACTGGTTCTGGCTGACATCAACCACTGTTCCTTCTCCGAAACTGTGTCATTTTCCATCACTCTGTCATTTGCTTACAAAGGGGATTTATGTATTGCAAATATTTGCTTCAAACCATCATTTACAAAACTCAGTTGAAAACATCATCTTTAACAGTTAAAGATGTATAGTTGCTGATCTAGAGAAATAATATGTACAAAGAATAGTTTTTAGTCAATATAATTAATATGGTTTCATTTGGAAAAATGAATTTCAGCTATAAAGAGATGATTAAGAGGCTTGCTCAGGTTCCATTTCATTATCCGAGAGGAAAAACAGCCAGCGATATAATACACCTGAAAGCAAAGTTTCGTTTAGATACAAAAGTGGAAGATATTAAATCAAAATGTAACATTGGGTGACCAAAAGAGAACCCAACTGCTTTGTTACAGTAACGCCCTTTGTTACAGTTCGCCCTTTAAAACTCCCTGCCTCTTCCCAAACAGCGTTTGGGGTGATACAGAGACGACATAAAGCATTACCTCTCTGATCCCAAATGTCAAGGCCTTTGAAGATGGGAAAGCTGCCACGATTGGGGAACTTGTACGGGAAATACTATAACAAAAAGCACATTGATTTAATGTAGTTTTGTAACAGAAGTTACTTGTTAATTTCAGTTTCTATGACAACATCGCCCAATGAGAACATATCTGGCCCTGGAGAGAGGAATCTGCCTAGCAGAGCAGAGCAGGGCACAGACACTGTTATAGAGCAAGTTTTCTTTACTCCTCCTCTGCCTCCTCTTCCCCCTGTTCATCCTCCTTCCCCCACTCTTCCTATTCTCCCTCTGGAAGAACAGTTACAAAGATTTTCACCCGTTTAGCAACAAACATGGGGGAGAGGAGGGTCAAACAAGTCTATCTATCCATTCAGGACAGAAAATCAAATTGAGCGTGGCACTGTACCCTTCAGTAACTGCTTTTCAAGGAGAAAAACTTGTGTAAGCACCCACTAGGGTCATGTAGAGATATTTGTAGAGAGAGAGAGCAGCTTAACATAATGTAAGGAAGATACAGGGTTGGCTAGGACAGGGATGACTTTGGATGGTATGTATGATGGGGAAACCAGGCAGAACGGGGTTTCCTTGTGTTTTCATTTTGAGGATAAAAACATAAACCAGTATGTGGTTACTTAGATGGCTACTCTGCTTCCCAATGCATAAATCCAACAGCTATTTAATTTTTTTATTTCAAATATAATATGTTAGCCCTATCTATCAAAAAGCAGATAGGCATTTGATATTATTCATTGCAATCTTTTTTAGTTTCTAATTTTACCTTTGAAAGCAGACTATGGGTGTTAATCTTAGCCTTCTCATGAGAAAGGACAATAAGCCTGATATAAATACAACTAAGCTGTGTGTGTGCGTGTATACTATCCAAAAGAAGTAGAATTATTTCACCTGAGCTTATGTCTGGAATAATAAGAGGAGGAAATACTGTCAGTTCTTAGCGACTGGCTGGGACCACAGCAGGGAAGGGCTCCCCCCTCCATCTACTTCAGCGAATCAAAGCTGCAGACGTGGTCTAGCTTCACAGACTTCCTGGAAGACGCCTTGAAATCCGTAAGGAAACAGTTAAGTCCTCTCCTCAAGGAGTTGCAGAAGAACGTCAGTGGCAGGATAATCGGTAAGAACTCTTGCTACTTCTGTTGCAGACTAACTGTGAAGTTTGTTTCACATCCAGGGTGAGCCCAAGTTTAGGAATGGAAAAGCTGACTCCTAAACATCATGAGTGCTGCTTTATTCCCTTTGTTTTTCATATCTTCTTCTAATATCTTCGCATATTGAGAATAAGTGTTAGAGGGGTGGGGAGAAAATGCAGACAACTGTAATTGAACAACAATAAAATAATTTTTTAAAGAATAAATATTAAGTATTATTTAATAAATTTACATGTAAAGACAAATAAATATATTCCTCTTCATGTTGAAGCCAGTTCCTGGTTTCAGAGTTTACCGTCTTATTAACCCCGGGTCAGTCAATTGTTTACCCAGGCAGAATGCTCTACGCATTTGCTCAGCGTGAGAGCTCTGTCCTTGCCCACTGCAATTTTCCCTCGAAGCTAAGCACCTCTTAAAGCACAGCACCCATTACTTCAATGGCTCTGCAATTGTGTTCTGTTTATTTTTTACCTATAGTGTATAATTGGGTGATGGATTCCAGAGTCCTCTGCTGAACCTGCTGGACATTATCGAATTTATTTTCTCGCTTACGCTCCAAAGCCATGACCGAATTACCACACTAGAGGCATTTGGAAGCAATGTCCTGTGTCAACTGGATCTTCACCTAAATCAGTCATTTTTAAAAATACTTCTTTTTTTTTTTAACCATACGGGTAAATGAGTTTTCCAAATGAGTTTTCCTTCTATCTTTACGTGTTCAATTTTTCCCTCTTTCCATATAACTAAATAAAACACCCTATGAATCAGGTCATTATAGATCTATGACTTCCTTGATTCCCTTCCCCAGCTGCTCCCTATTTACCATCCGTTTCCACAGTCTCTGTCTACACAAGCGCTGGAATGCACGAGTGTGCATGCAGATATTTTAATGATGTATGTGAACAGTAAGAAGCAGAATGGAAGAAAATTCTTTTCATATAAATGCACGTTGTCCAATATTTTTAAATGTAAAAGATGTCTGTGTATGTATGTTAGTAGATTATTTTCTATGGTCTTAAAATATTTATGTTTTAGCACGAAGATAAATGAGAGGGCGGAGGGATCTTTGGTGGGATTGTGAATCTAAAACTTAAACGTATAAGGTTCATTTTTACATGTTCTCTCCTTATTGTCCAGTTTATAGGTTTTATTCGGCACCGGCTTTGCCAGGGTGGGTCCTTTTCATGCCCTGCACATGTAGTTGCTTTTGCCGGCTGTATATTTTATCGTGGTAGATAACCTTCGTGGTGTAATAGAATCGCAATTTTTACTCTTTGCATCTTTACCCACTAAAAAACAACGCGAGGACTGAGCTGTGCCCTTCCTGATCACGTCTCCCACGTAACTTGATTGCAGGACAGTTTGTGCTTGACGCTGTGAGCGTGCCCGACGTTCTGAACCACCGAGACACCGCACAGGTTCTGGCAGATGGATTGGCGGAGCTTTCAAGAGTAAATTCCGTAAGCACTTTTTTAAAAAGAAAGTACACTATGAAGTCCCAACACTTAAATACATTTTTAGTTTGTATTTATTATTATTATGTTTAACGAGTATATCCCTCCAGGGCACAATTCCTCAGAAAAATTGCATCAGTTTGTAAAAAGAGCCCTGACAGATTCTGGGCCCAAGATCTACTGGGCACACAAGACAGATAGCCGGGAAAATCCAGGTTACGTAAAAGTTGGTTCCATTGCGTATTGTTTTCTGACTTGTGAATAATCTCAGTCAGAAATGATTTGTTAAAAAACACATGAGTGGCTTTATATTTCCACATAAACATTAATCAACCATGAACACAATTCATAGTATGAGAGAAACATTGAAAGAGTGTGAAAGCAGATGGAAAACGATGAAGGGCCCAGAAGCTAGATGAGAGGAAGGGAAAGAGAACACAGAAGAACAGGAGGAAGCCTATCAATCATTTGGGTGGGGACCAGTGTGGGGGACGCCTGATGAAGCATGTTCATCAGAAACAAATCTTGGACGCTCTCCCAGAAAAGTCAGTCTACGTACGAGGACACAGTGAGGAAGGGCCCCAGACCCTCACAAGCCTACTGGGAAGTGAAATAAGTGGCCATGGGGCTGGGGACATGGAGAGGAGGATGAGACCAGGGATGACAGAAACACACTTCGTTTTTCAACAAGAGATTCTCAAATCCATCTGTTCCACTGTAGTAATTTGACTTTGTGGGCGGATTTAACTTCGTCTTCGCATATGTTCTCCTTCTCTGTCCTGTGTCTGCTTTGGGTCCACCGTGGCTTCCTGGGTAACCACCAGGTGTCCCCAGGGTTAGGGGTTGGCTGTGGAGTCTGAGAAGTTGGCAGCTGGCCCTGATTTGCCCTCCCTGAAGTCTCAGCTCCGGGCGCTCTAGCCTGGGGCAGCCAAGGGATGAAGGCCCTGGTGAGCTGTGCTGGTAAGATGATCAGGGACGTTTATAGGGGTGACACTGATCGATCCTGAATTGTTTGAAAGATCCTGCACTGTCTCCCGAAATACCAAAGATTTACTAGATGTGTTTGGTGTAGGTTCAGTGTCCTTACTGCCACCTCATTATTTAAAAATAACCGTGGATGGAACCAAATTTGAGTGTTTTTCCCAACAATTCAGCTGTGTAGCCCCTCTCCCAAGCCTTCTTTCTCCTGAAAGATAAGGTCCCTCCTGTCCTCTTCCTCATCTGGCCAAGAGGCCGGTGTGTGGGCCACTTTGATTCTGAAGATCTTGAGACCTTCCCATAAGACCTTGGCATCCTACCCGAATTATGACAATCAGTTGAGAATCAAGAGTATACATGGCAACTGGAATCTATGATTAACCAGGAAGTCCCACTTACTGACTCTAGAATATCACTACTTTGTCTTCTGGACTTATACATTAATTAGGTAGAAAGCTGAAAACTCCACTAAAAAACAAGTTCTCTCTTCTACTGTACTATTGAAGACCTGTATTTCTGATGAATGCTTTAAATATAACTTGGGGGGGCTCTGGGGTCTGGATTTTTCAGGACAAACCTCTGGAATTTTTGTCACATTTTCTGTTGAAGAAATGTAGTGAAAAGAGCAAAGAGTTTGAAGGAAACATTGTTCTGACAAAATCGGACCCAAAGGCGACGTCCAGTCCACTCATGAAGGTAAAGTCATGGCTGTATTCC
This sequence comes from Desmodus rotundus, assembly GCF_022682495.2. Classification (NCBI taxonomy): domain Eukaryota; kingdom Metazoa; phylum Chordata; class Mammalia; order Chiroptera; family Phyllostomidae; genus Desmodus; species Desmodus rotundus. The sequence continues at coordinate 83,691,882 of NC_071397.1, forward strand.
GTGCGGTTGCTTCACTGAGGAGTCAGACACATGTGCTCAAGAAAGTCATAGATGATAATGGTAGTTCTGCCCTGAAACCTGAGTGGGAATCGAACCAGCAACCCTTTGCTTTGCAGTTTGGTGCTCAATCAACTGAGCCACCAGCCAGGGCAGAATCCATGTATTCTTGAGTAAGTGAAATAATCAAGATCCAGGAAGCACTGAAAATTGCATTGTCGTTCAGAGAGCTTATTTCTATAAAAATGTCGCATTAGAGCCATTTCCTGCCCATAGAACAATCATCTGCCTGTCTTCCACGATCACAGGCTTGGGATACCAGCCCCAACACAAACTCACCTCGAAGACTAGCATAGGGATGTAGATGGGTAGGAATTAACCTGACGTCCTGCAAGTCTTCGCTGTGGATGGTGAAGTTCTGGGAAGGGCAACAAGAGGACCATTAGAGGCAGTGTCCCCGCTAGCCATCCCAAATCTCTTTGCAATTCCCGGGGATTATTCTCCTGAAGGGTAGTTGTCTTTTCAGCCTGCTGCTGAACTAAACATGCATTCACTTTAATAAAATAGGGCAGAAAGTTTGAGCTTAAAGTTGCCTCAATGCCAGAAACCAGACTTGCTAGGGTTGTAGCGCCAATCTGTAATGAAACTACAGAAATGTGAGACTCCTTAATGCCTAGAAATTTCTTGGATATATTTTTACTTTTTAATTGATACTTTTATTTTAAAAATCAAATTAGAAAATATTTGGTTTTCTATTATTTAATACCAAGAGTTTGGGTACAAAGCCCATAAAACAAACTTGGGGACCCCCAGGAGGAAAAAACCCACTGGTTAAATGTGGGTGCTATATTAGGATAAAATAGAGAAGCCGAGTTACTACTCCACACATGGGGGCTTATTTTTGAAAGTAGGTATTCATCCAAAAGAAGCCCACAGACCTCACAGCCTTAGGAGTGGGAAGTCATGCCTTCTGCTGAGATACTGTTTTAAAGAGCCTTCCACAGGGGCCTGTCTGCCAAATCCAGGACAAGACACACACACACACACACACACACACAGATACATGTATATAGAGACAAGTACATCTGTCTACTTACCTATCCACCATCCACCGTCTTGCTGCCCAGTCAGCAGTGACTGCTGGTTTCTGTGTGCCTGTAGTGTTGACACGAATACCACACAACCATGGCAATGAATCACAGCCCAAATCATAGTTGTCCCTGAGCAGGACCTGTCATTTTTACTACTATTTCTGGCCCCTAATACAGAAAGCTAAGTGTTTTTAGGAGAAGCACCAGCAAACTAGGGTGTCTCTGGAAAATGCAGTGCCTGCCTGTGCTCCATCCTGGAGGAAAATTTCTATCATGTGATCGGACATCGCTCTTCTATGCCATAGGGAGAGCCCAGGGAAAGCCACCAACACAAACAATTGTTTTCTTAGAAATGTGCGAAGTTTGTTGCTTCTGTTACTCCCTCTGAATTTATCCCTAAAAATGAAATAAGGGATGGCATCTTAATCTAAAAACAGTCTCTAAAATTTCTAATCATTAGATATGTAATATAAAATGAGAAAACTTGACGCTTTTAGGTTCAAACAAAATTACAATGCCATATCAATTTCCTGTCCACAAAGAAAACTTTATATTTAATAAAAATAGCTGCTGCTAAGCCAGAGGAGAAACAAAGCCCCAGTGTGAGCGAGCAGCCTCAAAAAGAACCAGGAAGGTCTGGGGGCCATGCTGACACCTGAATTTGAATGCATCGGCGCTCACGTGAATAGGGTGCTATCCCAGATAAGGGTGCCTCCCCTATCTGCGATCCACAAGCGATTCTGTTCTGTTTGGGTTCTCCTAACCCTGGGCCTGGCAGTTTTGGCTTAATTTTCCCTTTGTGTCTGCACCCATTCAACCTACACAACTATTGTTCTCACTGCCGATTGGTTGAAGTTGCCATTTCTCTGTATAATGATCAGTGCTATTCTTTATTTTGGAAGAAAAGAGTGTTCCACTCCGAGAAATTTTAAATTACTTTGTTAAAATCCAAAGTAGATGTTTTCCCCCCCACCCCGCCCCCAGCATAAATATAAACACACGCCAGGTTGCGATGGCGCGGCCAGGAATGGGGAAGACCCAAGAAATGGCAGAAGGCATGCCAGCCCCGGTGGGGCCTCCGGAGACCAGGGAGAAGCTGTGCAGCTGCAGTTAGGACCAGGGCCCTAACCCAGGGCCTTCGGGCAGCCCTGAGGCTACAGATACAAAACAAATTAGTTCTTGCTTCAGTAAGGTGAAGAGTCTTGGTTACAAATTGATGTTTTCCTTCCAGTCTCACCCCTGGATATCAAGATTTGGCCATGGGTAGTTTTATCGTTTACAACACACCTCCCTCATTAGCTCTCATCATAAACGTGGGACCATTGTCCTATTGCTAGAGTGGATCCAGGGATGCTGCTAATTTATATGGAGACCCCAGGAACAATTAACAGCCCTGGCCAGGTGGCTCAGGGCATGGTCCTGATATGCCAAGGTTGTGGGTTCGATCCCCAGGCAGCGCACATACAGGACTCAACCAATGAATGCATCAGTAATTGGAACAGCAAATTAATGTTTGTCTGTCTCTCTAAAACCAAGAAATAAAACAATTTTTTAAAAATTAATGGGTAAAGTGAAGAAAGAATAAGTCATATTTAAATGTGGTAACAGGTCTAGAAAGGTCATGGGAATTGTTTCGGATTCATTTTAATTAGGTGATAAAAGGGGTGTGTGTTATGAAGTGTGGTGAGTTTTTTCTTCTGGCATCTTAACCTGTTTGCCCTCAACTGACAAGAGACAGAGAGGAGCTGAGGCAGAGGCCTATGACCCAGGACAGGTGGGATTCCCTCAGCCTGGGTGGGGGCGTGAATTGGGGGGCTGGGAAGGGAGCTGCTCTGGATTTAGTTTCTCAGGTATAATGCAGTTCAAAGGAAGCTAAAGGCTTTGTTTTTATTTTTAACGTAAAATTTACCTTACAAGAGGCATCAGGCTTGTCCAGTGCTTCATTCATAGTTAGGGCTGAAGGCAGAGTTGCTGAGAACCTCCTGTGGCATCCACACCTCCTGCCTCCCAGTGATCGAATCTGCATCGCCTCCTCAGGACAGAAATGCTTTGGAAGACAATCCTCAGGACACAAAATCAAGTCTCAGCAAAAGCGATCCAAATTTTGGGGTGCTGGTTCAGCTGGTAAGCCAATTATTACATTTTAAGAATTTTCCATTTGTTTATTCCAGACCCTCCCCCTGCCATCCTCCTCCCAGGGGGTGTGGGGGGGGAACAAAATTCTTTAGACTTTATTCTGATTAGTTCTTCTTTTTTTTCTCGAAAATTCAAGAAAGAATTTTGGGGGGACGGACTTCCACATGTAATTAAGGGGAATCCAGGCAATAGCTTTTCTTTTGAATGTTTTCTTTTTGAATGGTCAAAATGAAGTTTGAGTCAGGAGGACTGAGGTCCTTTTGACTGATCTTGGGAGCGAAAGCCATCTCTGCTACTCCGTGCTTTTCTAATGTGACGCTAGGACCGCATTTGAAGAACTGGCACCTGCGCAGAAAGGTTCACAGTTTCTAACCCACCGACTTCAGACGCTGAGCAGAACCAGTAGGACGGTCAGGGCTGTCTCTCTCGGGCTAGAGAGGGCGGTGCGCAGAGGAGGCTGCAGTGTAAGCGCAGGCTTGGTCCCATCCAGCGCTAAAGCACAGCACCTGCCTGCATTCCACTCCTGTCCACAGGTGTGGTCTTATTTCATTCTCGGGATCCTGTGACGTAGCTACTAGTTACCACATTTTTGTAGATGAGGAACAGACGTCAGAAGACTTAAGTGGCTTCTCTAAGGCCAGATAATTGGCACAAAGAAACTTGAACCCTGTGGCCCTGACCTCAGCCCGAGGCTTGGTGGGTGGCAGCGGTCAACACCCTGGGGAGCACACCTGCTGCAGGCAGGGCACCCCGCACCCGCTGGAATGGACGTCGGTGGGCAGCACAGCACCTCATCTGACTGGGCAGTGACACCTGACAACGGGTTTAAGACGACAAGAAATGTGACAACGCACACCTTAGTCAAAATCATTATACAGGGTCCAGCAGAAGTAAGGCCTGCTTCAGTGTGGTTGGTAGGGTAATAATATGGGTGTAATAATTTAGAGTTTCGACTTGAACATTTCACCTAAAATGTCATATGGTGTGCTTCTTAACACAATAGTGTGCTATTATGTTATAGGATCACATGCTTATGATTTTGTAATAAAAGATTTTGTAATAAAAAGGGGTGTTATTTGTGCCAGACACTGTATATGTTGGATAGGTCCAATACATTTAAAAAATGTAAATACACATAAAAATATAATATGGACTGCAAGCTCAAGTGGGATGTAGATGTATTTTTAATTCATTAGATTTGTCTAAATAGGCATTATATGTAGACCACGTGTTTGAAAGATAAAATTCACTAAGAACAGTGTGTTTATAGTATTCCAAAACAGTTTTCTAATTTTTCTCTTAGGTTACTTTTCCATTTTAATTTTAGTTCACAAACTTCTGGTTGATTTATTTTGGGTGAAGATCACATGGCACTACATTTTACTATCATCATTTTATTTGGGGCAGTTTGGGGCATACTTCGGGCTGGAGGGAAAAGGGGAAATTGTGTTCTAAGAGTATTAATAATTCTCGGCTCAAATACAAGCCCAATAGTTTGAGATATTTAAATAGAATAATTGTTTTCCATTGTAAAGTTGCTCATTTTACAGTTTTTGAAAAGTACAGATAAAAGAATTACCCATTCCCATCATGCAAATGGATTTCTCCAAATATAAACATAGCACGTATAATAATAGGGTCTATGATTTCTTCCTACCAGTCTATGATTCTCCCTCTGTGTTAAAAAATAAAACAGGACTTTGAAGTATAGAAAACAGGATAGTTGACCACCGAGCTACCCAGGAGAGATGGGGCCACAGGTCCCAAGTGAGGAGGTATGTTTTCCTCAATAATGAAAGAAGAGCATGGGTTTCCGTATTTCATAAATGCCTGTGGAAGCACATTGATACTGAGAGGGCTCACTCACTCGGCCCTCCTGTCTGCAGCATAATCAGTAGAACACTCCCGGGAAAAGGAAAACAGACAAGAGTGGGCAACCCAAAGGCTCCCTCACCCACCGTGAAGGCAGGACTCTGTCTTCTCCTCTCCTACAGCCGTCAACTAGCACATGACGCTGAGCACATATTCAATGGGCAGACGGATAAAAGTCGTCTCAGTCTGCCCTCCCAGGGTCCAAAATTCAAGTTCCTTCTCCACTACAGCATCACGCTGGCCTGACGTGAGGGGCTATGTGCCCCTGTTGGGGACAAGCAACAGTCAGCAGGGTCCTCCATAGTCCCCTGTCAAGATTCTCTTCACCCCTGCACGGCACAGACCAGAAAGGGGCATCTCCGAGGGACTGCCTGATTGTTCATTGCTTCCTTTCCTCTGTCTCCTTCGACTTTCAGGCTTTTTGAAGCTGTAAGCCAGGAAAGACTCCTTATGCATTCTCAATGCTTTTCCACAGGAGAGAAGGCTGCAGACGGACTTGGCCACAAAGCGAACTCGAGTGGCCGGGGAGCTCTTACGGAGCGAGAGAAGATACGTGCAGACGCTGGAAATCGTGCGAGAAGTTTACGTAAGACCACTGAAGGCAGCACTGTCATCAAACAGGGCGATTCTGAGTGCTGCAAACATCCAGATCATTTTCTCTGATATTCTGCGGGTTTTAAGTCTCAACAGGTAATTCCTGAATTCATATATTCTGACATTCTCGTTTTGCGGTGGGAAGAACCCACACCGAACTGCACATAGGCTCAGGCATCTCTGCCTGTCTTGGGAACCCTGGGCAGCACACAGAAGAGAGCTTTCTTGCCACTGGGCTGCAGCCAGTAGTGATGATTCTTGGGCGTTACTTCTGCTTCAATTCAAAGCTGTGGTATTAGGAGTGGAGTTCACTGCCCGGGGATTCTGTATTCAGTACATTCTTCATGCAAAAGCCAAGACAGTATGTTTAGTTGATCAGTGGGAAAGGAACCGAAGAATTTAATGGTACTGAGTCACTAGGATACTTTGCTTAGTGAACCAAGGCCCACCTTAGTAACAGCAGGTGTCTTGAGTATGTGAGGGTACACAGAGGAAGGTGATCCCCTACCCTGGTGCTAAAGTAAGACAACCTAAGCTTGTGCTTCTGTGCCAGTAACATTCTAGAAGACTGGGAGGGAGTTTCTTACCCTCAGTGGGCTCCCACTCCTACAGAATCAAGAGGTTGAACTAGGCCTCTTCCAGCTTTCAAGGCCTGTGGTGGCTGAATGAGGGATAACCTTAGATTCACGGGGAAATGGGCCCAGGGAAGATTATGGCCATTTACAAGTGACTCGAGCACTCTACTCTGAGCATTGAAAGAAGCCTTCCCTGCCTGGCTGGCCGGCCCTGTGGGAATGGGAGAGTCAGAGGCAGCCTGTGGAGGCCATCCTGAGGCTCTGACTGAAGGACTAAGGTGAACAGGTGGGAGTCCACCATAACCAATCTACCTCCTCACCTCCCCCTCCTCCTGCCGGGTAATGCTCTGTACTGCTCTGTCTCAAGACAAAAGCCATCCACAAATGACTAGGCCGAATAGCCTGCGTGAATGACAACTGATTTAGTTGTTGAGCTTATAGGTGATCATGGACCAATCTTTCATGCGCATGCGTTTTTCATATTGCAGGCAGTTGCTAGATAACCTGAGAGACAGACTCCAGGACTGGGGCCCAGCTTGCTGTGTGGGAGAAATATTCATAAAGTTTGGAAGCCAGTTGAACACATATACCAATTTCTTCAACAATTACCCTGTGGTTCTGAAAACTATTGAGAAGGTAAATGATTACCTTACCTCCAGGTACTTATTAGACCTGAGCTTGAAAGGAAGATTTGTGTGCCATCCGAAGGACTAGGGTTAATAGGAAAGATTTCTCCCCCCTCTTTGCTTCCAGACCTACTCCTTCAGTTTACTGTGGACTCTGAGGACGGGGACCCTGGGACTTAATTTGGTACCACTAGGGGCTAGCACAGTGCTTGACGCAGCAGGGCCCAGGAACTGGTTGTTGGACTGAACTCCTCCTCACACAGTGTCAGACCGCCACCTGCCGCAGACACCCTGTGGCTCAGTTACAGGAAAACGTTTAACAGGTGGAAGAAAGACCGTGAGCCCCGATGCCACTCTGCCGCCACACAGAACCGTGTGACCTTGACAAAGCTGGCTCTCTCACAGAGAATAGGAATCGGTAATCCATGTTTCTTGGGATAAGGATACTCAGTTTGTGAAATTTTACTGTGAACGAGGAATTTCTGTGTCTTACATTCCGTAGAGAGTTCATTGTGCCCTGTGCAGTCTGAGCAGGAACATTCTCTTCCCTCTGCGTCACTCACTCGCTGCCCTTGTTGGGATCTCTTCTGATGGCAGTAAGATCCCACTTACCTTGCGACATGGAAGGCACACTTCTGCCAGGTCCAGTGTGTCCACTTCGGCTGTGTCCCCCTGTCTGCACTGAGGTCTCTGGCCCATGCCTGACCTTGGGCATCTCCCTTTATAGCACACCCTTCCCCATACCCAGAGAGTTTAACACTCCTGGATGATCTGATTGTGTCTTGTGTGAAAACTGTGTGGACAAGGCAATTTCATAGAACTGACTGACCGTGAGCTCTAGAATTGGAGCAAAGTGTCCTGTAATGTCAGAAACGAATTGGTGATGAAATTTGTGTAGTCACAGATAACAAAGGTATCTGTTTCACTAGCCTGGAGGGTGCATACAAGTACTCAATACTTGATAGCTATTAATATTATTGAAATCAATAAATATTTATTTGATTTCTGGAAATTAGCATTACTGGTGTCTTTTAGGCATGTACTCCATGGAGAAAAATGGGTGCTTCCCGGGTACTTTAAAGGTGCTGAATGAATACATTGTAAAACAGATGTTAAATACAGTGGAGCACTTCTAGCACATCGCACATGATTAGCAGCGGTATTGTAAGCGAATACATCAATAGTCTTTTACTATAAGGAAATAGCATTTACTGTGTGACAGGCTCTTTATGGACAGGATTTATTTTTCCTTCAACACCAGAGTGAGGGTTGATATCCAGGAGGAAACCGAGGCTCTGGGGAGTGAAGTAACTTAACAAGTCCCCAAAAGATTAGGGAGAATTAGATTAGAATTCTAATTCTTCCCAGGCTCCCTGGTTAGGAAGTCTGTTTTTGGTTGGCTACCCCGTTCAAGGACAGTGAATAGGGTTAGGTCTGTGGTGTAAGCAAGTCACTCCACTTAGTGCATTAGTATTAGTAAGCACTAACAATGCTTTGACTAGATGCAGACGTTGGCCTCTTGCTTTGAGTGCTTCTAGATCACGTCTGCCTGGGGGAACAGAAAGCTTTGCAGCGGACACGCAGCACCAAGTTTTGACAACGTAATGTTCACCTTTAGTGCAGAGACGCGAGGCCAGCATTCCGAGCTTTCCTGAAGAGGCAGGATAAGTCCATCGCTACCAACGTGCTGAGGTGCATTCTGAGGGCGAGCTCGGGGGAGGCACCCCTGGGACGGGCAGGCTTTGACCTTCAGAAAGAGACCAGCTTCCCTTCTCTTATCCTCACAGCCTGCCCGAGCTGCTCTTGTACCCATCCCGAAGATTCGAAGAATATATTCATCTTCTCTATGCTCTGAGGCTTCACACTCCTGCGGAGCATGTTGACCGTGGGGACTTGACCACTGCAATTGACCAAATCAAGACATATAAAGGTTACATAGATCAGGTTGGTTGCTGGCAAGAGTCTGTGTCCTTTGAAAATGGTACAATGTTCTTCTGGCACTCTAACTCACAGATCCAGAAATGCCTGTTCCTCCAGTGGTAGTCGTCAAATTCTTCCATCTTTTTTTAGTGTGAAATCATTGTATTCAGAGACTTGGAGCACTAAAGGTATCTATTTTAAGCCAAACAACATATTTTTGGATAACTATACATGTTCAATAAAATCTTTATTAATGTGAAAGTTTGAAGAAAGGGGTATCTGGATTGATTTTTCTAGAGCACTAAAAGCAAAAAAGTAAAACCCTTTGTACCGGAAAGGACTTCTTAGTGTATTAGATTTCCTGCCTGGGTAACTCAGCATCCCAGAGTACAGTGTCTCGTTCCAAAATTATCCCTCTGGTGTGCATGCTGCATGGGCGTCCAGGCTGAATGTTAACCGATACACATATGCCCAGAAGATGCTTTTTGAATACGCTCTTGTCATTTGCCTCTGTTTAAAAAACACTGGGTACATGAAACCAGTCTCTTGTAAGTGCCATGAAATATTTTAAATCTATTTTTATGTATACAAATCTCACAGTTTTATGTTGCCTAAAATCCCTTTGTTTTCTAGATGAAGCAAAACATCAACATGAAGGATCGGCTGTCAGACATACAGAGAAGCATCTGGGGGTGCCCTGTACGTATTCCGATGTACTTTCTGCATCTCGTGCTCACGGATAAACTCTCGTATCACTGGCAAAAGGAGACATCCAGATGTCAAATCAGCTGACATCTGGTGAATGCCTGCTGTGTGCCTGCTGCTGCCAAGCTCTCACCCCTCACGTCCTTCTCATCTGCAAGGATGCCACAGGAGAAGCAGCACAAGTGGGCTTGACCCCATCCCTTCGCTTTTCTGCAGTCCTAGCTCCTTGCTCACTACTCTGTGATCAGGACCCCCACCCCTGAGGAAAGGGGCCATGTCATCTATTGTCTTATATATCCCTGTGCACAGTACCTGGAGTGGGGCTTTGCACATGGAGGACACCTGAAAAAATCTCACAAGTCTTCTACTGGCTGTTACCTACAGAGTATCATCTGGTCCCACTCTACCTTCTCTCTCACCTCCTTGCCTACCGCTTTAGGAGCAAACCACACAAATCTACTCACCGTTCTCCGGGTGTGCTGGCCTCTCCTCACACATCTGTGCTTTGTCCGTGCACTTCCTTCTCGAAAATTACCTTCCTTTCTTACTCTGCTGGATCGACTCTGTCCCCCTTTACACATCCAGTTCAGCCATCATCTTCCTTGCAGCTTCTCCCACGTCGCCAGCTGTGGGTCGCTGTTTCCTAGGTGTCCTGCAGCACCCTGGACCTCTGTCACATTTCGTTACAATCTTTTATTCACACGACTGGGAACTCTATCACGTGTGAGCTGTGACTGACTTGTCTTCCAGGGTTTGACATATAATAGGAGCTCGGTATAGGAATTCTAAGGAATGAAAGCACCAGTTGATTGGAGATGTTATTTTTATTTGGTTAAATTGGGGAAGCAAGATGGAGTTCTTCTGTCATAATTGAGATCTGCATATTTTGGCAGGGAAAGTGGAATTAACTGGATTACAAAAAGCCCCAAATCGTGGAATGCACAGAGTCCATAGAACTTAACTCTAGGTCGCTGCTCCTGTGCATGGCTCCACCGGTGCGGGGGCCTGACTCTTAATTTGCAACAATTCGTTCCTTTCCTGTTCTTGATACATTGCTTCTTATTCACCCCACCCCCACTTTATTTCTGATGCCATGAAACGTTTATACATAAAACAATTTCAGTAGTTGAAGAATTAGACAACACCCTAAAATACAGTTTTCATGGTCAGTTCTGTGGTCTTTCTAAAGAAAGCCTGTTTTATAAACAATAAAAACATTCCCTTTTTCGTAACTGAACTGAGTTCTACTCAACACTTACATATTCTGGGACACAAAATGGGTCTGCAGTGGTTGTGGGGCTTTTTATTTTCTAAAAATTATCTATGTTTCTAATTTCGTTTTCGATTTCCTAGCCTCTATCAGAAGCACACAGATATCTGATTAGGGTGCAAGATGTAGCCCAACTTCACGGCTGTGATGAGGAAACCAGCTTCTCTTTACGGTAAACACCTCAATACCCCGCGGTTGTGACCATGTCTTCGTCACCCTGTGCCCAGCACCCAGTCAATGTCTGACACCGTGTAAGTTTACGATAATCTGTGTGTTAACCGAAAACTTACACACATACCCTCCTCTGAGATAAGGTAAGATGCATTATCACCTGACTTGAATTCCAGGCAGCTACTGGGCAAAACAGGAGAAAAGAAATAGTCTCTGCCAACCACAAACTATACAGAAACAGACATTCTAAAGATTAGTCACTTTCCTACTGGGAGGCCATCCGAGCTTTGTGGGACATCACCTGAAGCGTCTGCTCAACAGTAAGAAAAGAACTCCGGTTTATTACCCTCAGATGGTTGCCGTGGGCAGCATTTAAATGGTCTCGCCACAGGACCACCGTTACACTGAGGTCTCGCCGAGTCTAGTTTGCACAGCGCTCACAGTAAGGGAACAACAGAAGATGGGAGAGTGTCAGTTTCCATAAACCAGCGCCCACTTTTCTCCCGCAGAACAAAGATGGGCGCTGTTTCTGTACAGGGTCAGATAGTAAACGTTTGAGGGCTTACTGACCAAATAATCCCTATGGCAACGACCTAACTTTGTCATTGAAGCACAGAAGCAGCTGTATAACCAATATGATCATGTAACAAATACAATCTTAGTAAACAATATAATACATAAAGGAATGAGTGTAACTACGTTCCAGTAAAGCCGTATTTACAAAAACAAGCGGTGGAGCCAGTCGGCTAATCTCTCTGCTTCCGGAAATTGTTTGCCACACTGTGTTCTCACTCAGTATTAACGGCAACCCAATGGAGAGGAATTAACTTCTTTCATTCGTCCAACTCCAATAAGAAATAAAAGTTGGCTTATCTGTTATTTCAATGAATATTTCAGTAAATGTTTCCCAAAGACACAGGACGGAGTTGAGGGGTTGTTCGACTAGATCAGTTCTCTCACCTAATCCCGACCTACAGTGAATCTTAAATGATAATCAAACCCCACAACGTGCCACTTTCTTACTGTCAGTTTTGTTTCGTTTTGATTTTGTTGTTTTTGGTCAGGAGCAATAGCAAGAGATACAATGATGGACAGGAACTGGCCGCCCAACCAGCAATTAATTCTAAACACACTGGTGTGGTAGGAGCGTGCTAGGGATGGCTCCACTGCCTGATTACGAGACTCTATTTTACCTTCATAGAATATATTTAACCTTAAACGTTCTTCCTCTTTTTAAGTAATTTTGAATTTCTAACTTATATAATTTTCCTTCTCTCTGAAGAACTTCCTTTAACATTTCTTGCCAGGCAAGTCAACTGGCAATGAAGTCCCTCAATTTTTGTTTGTATGAGAAAGTCTTTTTTTTTAAATTGTTGCTCAGTTACAGTTGCTCCCGTTTTCCCCTCATTGCTCTCCCCTGCTCCGACACCCTCCCTCCCTCAGTCAGTCCCCACCCTGTTGTCCATTACCACGGGTCCTTTACACATGTTCCTGAGAAAGTCTTTTGGACAATAATTTTGCTGGGTACAGAATTCTAGGTTGATGGTCTTTTTCTAAAAACACTTATTTCACTGTCTCTTTTCCCCTTTCTCTCCCGGCACTTCCTTCCCCACCTCCCCTGTCCTCTTACCTGTATGGTTTCTGGAGTCCAATGTAGTTCTTATCCTTGTTCCTCTATAATTAGGGCATTTTTAAAATTCTCTAGGTTCTTTCAAGATTTTACCTTTGGCCCTGGCCAGTATGGCTTAGTTGGTTGGGCACGTCCTAAAGCAAAAGGTCGCCAGTTCAATGTCTGGTCAGGGCACATGCCTGGGTTGTGGGTTCAATTCCCAGTCAGGGTTTGTATGAGAGGCAACCAATTGATGTTTCTCACATCAGTGTTTCTCTTCCTCTCTTTCTCCCTCCCTTCCCATCTCTCTACTGATATTTAAAATCTTTTTAAAAAGACTTTGTCTTTGATATTTTGGAGTTTGAATGTGAAAGGCCTAGGGGTATCTATTAAGCTATTCATCTTACCTGATACTGTCTTTTCTAGGCTTCCTGCACCTGTGATTTCGTGTCTGTCAAGGATTTTGGAAAGTTATCAGCTATTATTACTTCAAATATTCCTTTGGTTCCTCTTTTTTTCTGAACCTGATATTCCTATTAGACATGTTACATCTTTTGTAGTTGTCCCCTATTTCTTGGGTAATGTTTCATTCTTTTCCAGTTTTTTTTTTCCTCTTTGTTTTCCAGTTTGGTAAGTTTCTATTTATAAACAGATTCTTTCCTTGGCTAAGTCCAGCCTGCTGATAAGCCAATTAAAGGCATTATTCATCTATTGTTCCTGATGTCTCAAATTTCTTAGCATTTTAATTTCTATTTATGTTACCCACATGTGCCTGCATGGTGTCCAATTCTCTAACAGAGTCCTTACTATCACACTTAAATTCCAAAATCTCTGTCATACCTGAGTCTGGCTTTGAGGCTTGCCTTCTTGGTCTCAGCGTTTCTTTGCAACTCTTTGTTGAAAGCCAGACATGAGGTATTGGGGAAAGGAAACAGGTAAACAGGCGTTTAGTGTAAGGTTTTATGTTTACTTGGCTGTGTGTGCGCCTGTGTTTCTCTTTGCTGTAGCTAAGGTGTTAAAGGATCCAATTTTCTCTGTTGTCCTTGGTTTTGTCTTCCCTGTTGTCACAGGGTTTTCTAAAGATCCTTTAAAGGGAGTCTGAGCCCCCCTGTTCTTTTCAGCTGTAATCTCTTGTCATTACAAAGCATCCTATTGAAGTGGTGGCAAAATATGAGGGGGAGAGGAAGAGTTCTATAGCCCTGTGATTTGGTCTCAGTTTTTTAGGGAGCCTGTGCCCCTGAGCCATGACCTTCACAAAAGCTTCTCAGGTTCTTTTTTTTTTTGCCTCAAGGGGAGACAGGAATGCTAGAGGGAGCTGGAGTTGGGTATTTCCCTTCCCCCGCGTTGTCTAGGTTCTGGTAAAAGTTTCCCTTGAAGGCAGGCAGGCCTTTGTTCAGGAGAACAGCACATTCTGAGCATTTTTCAGATTGTTACTTTTCTCCTCCCTATTACCTTGTGACGGATCTAAGGAGATTTGTTCATTCTGAGTTTCTGCGTTTCTTTTTTTGTTATGAGGATGGAAGTGATGACTTTTAAGCTCTTTACACGTGCAGCCAGAAACTAGAAGTCTCAATTAGAATTTAGATGTGTGTCTTCAGTGTTTCAACAACCAAGTACATTTGACAATTTGAGGATAGTGAGAAAATACTAATTATTTTGCACTCTGAGTATGAGGTCCACTTATCCTTAAATAGACAATAATACGTCAGCAATTTGCCAAGCAATAAAGATTAATGTAACTTTGCATTAATATTTGAAATCATTGCACAACAGGGTTATGTTCCAAAACGTATCACAGAATATGTAGCCTGCAACCTTGTTTCCTGTCATTTTAGAAAATCACAGAAAAGCCAAGAAATTACATTCCCATGATTCCCAACAGGGATTTCTACTTAGAGGAAACGCTGCTCACATCTGTGCGTACCACACCAACCCACGAGTGTAGCGCTTTACAGTTCACCACGTATTTTAACTGCTCTCATCTGATACAGTCTTTACAAGGACTTGGTGAGGAAGGCAGGACTGGAGCCGCGTGTATGGACGGGAAATCGGTACTTACGTTAGGTTGTCTGAGGTCACAGAACTAACAAGTGCTGGCCTGGAATTCTAATCCAGGTCTCAGTGCTCTAGCTGCTGGGCAGACCTGCGGGTGGAAAGCTGAACTGAGTCTTCCTCATAAGCTCACCAACACAGCCGCAGTTGCTAAACACGTAAGTTACTAATCAACAAGATCTGCCATAGAGAGAGCAAACATTTGCATTACAAATTAAAAAAAAACTGCTCTGGATAGAGATCAAGTCCTTCACTTTAGAGCTAGGAAATTTGGAGGTATTTTGTCTCTCTATGGATATAGGCCCGAGTTTTGGATATATTCTTTTGGAATACATTATGCACCTTGGAACTTTTGTCATTTTTTCAGGAACACCGATTTTCATTTATGGGACTTTAAGCTTGCTGATTTTCAGCGTGCCTTTTCCCCTTTCAGTGAGGTCTCCCCAGATTTACAAAAGCGAGACCCTCAAGAGCTGGTGACTGGAGCTCTGAATCATCAAATGGAGCCATCCACTTCTCAGGCCGAGTTTTCTTGAGGAAAAAACCCGGCTACAATGATAAAATGCAGCTACCTACCTTTCCTTTCAGCTCTGTCCAAAGGGACCTGCAGTCATTTGCCAGGGCAACTGTGCATGGAGAAGGAAAACCTAGACTTTTCAGGGACACTTAACTTTGCTGGAGTTGACTCTTTTCCTGGGGACCCCAAAAACCACTGATTCACCTGTCAAGAGTGTGAATGATGGGGGCTATCTTTTTGGCTCATTTAGCTTACAGAACCAACCATCTGCTGATGTCTGTTCATGCCAAAGGTTATGTTCTGAAAATCCCCTTTAAAGTTTTATGTGTTTATTGAAGTTGGGCACTTTGTCTTGGGCAGGCTAATGAAGTAAAGAACACGATACTTCTAGAATGGTGTTGAGAATCTAAACTCAACACCATATAGTAGACCTGTTCCGTCTTGCTGAGTCATCGAACCTATTTGTGAACAAGCAAAGAAATCCTATCCAAGAGTTGGGAAAAAACTCTACCCTTAGAGTTGCTTCTTTTGAATGTGAGCGGCAGCAGTTTTCTGAAACCCAACAGGATCCACAGTTTCAACTTCAGTGGCTCCATCATGTCAATGTGAATGGTGAAATTATTTGCTTATCATATGTAGAGGAATTAAGATTTTCTTAGGAAAGATTGACATTTTTTATGTCCTTGGATGAAAATTGTTGGTGCTCTCGGGGGCCTTAATTTAGTTAATGACTCTTGAAAATCCTCTTTTCTAGGTAAAACTCAGATTTATATGTATTTTAAATAGCACTCTAGTAAGCAGATTGAAATAAAACTTGTGTTTATATTTTCCCGCTCATGTTCTCGGCTTACAAGTGACCTTAACTCCAAACTCAGTTAATGTGCCTCCTCCTACCCTTCCCTGGGCCAACCACCCACCTGGTCCAAGTGGGTCACAAAACTGGAATTCTCATTCATTTACCTCTGCTCTCAATGTTTTCCCTCCCAAAGGAAAAATAAAACTATTTACCAAAGCAAATACCCGTTTAAGGGCCACTTCTCCCAAGCACCCTTATAGGCACCCTCTTGGACAATTCACACGAAACGGCAAAGTTTTACTATAGCTTCAAACATTTCTCTAAATTGGTATGATAGAGGGAATAATTGTTCTTATCAGTCACGTGGTGAAAGTACTGCCAAAAGGGGGCAAGGACATGGGAGATCTCTCACTGTTTACAGTGGCCTTTTCCCACACGCCACCCATCACACATAAATTTACAAAGCACCCTCTGCCTTTCTTGCTCCCTTTCTCCTTCATCCCTGGTTCTGTCTGATCCATTATTGTCAGAATAACTATCAACTTGCTCAGAACATCATTCCTTGCAAGGTGCCAGTGTATGTGTAGCATCCCACTCCTTCCAGCCCGAGTCACAGCCAGAGATGGAAAGGGAATGTGTGCAAACAAGTTGACTCTAGTGATTGGATGACCGTTTGTCTCTCCATACACCTAACACGACCTGCACTTCCTACCACTCTGCGAATAGCTGAACCTCAGGTGCAGCACTCTTAAAAATGTGGCACTCCCGATCCAGTCCTTCGCCCAGCTTATAGGTGTGGCTGTAACTAACCAGTGCCTCACTCCTCAGTGTGGTCTGCCTATCAGCACACCCAGGGAATGGTTAGAAATAGAGTCTCAAGCTACCCTTGCACCATCGAATCAGAATTTGCATTTTAACAAAATCTCCAAATAATTCAGACGCACATTAAAGTTTATACTATGACAAGTCAGACGCATTGTCATATGAAGCAGACTCTAAATATAAAATAGAGCAGCTTTTATGGAGAACAATCTGGAAGTACTTGATAAAAATACCTGAACCCTTTCACCAGTCAATCGTACCCTTGGTAATCCTGCGATAGAAACAAGAGCACGTGTCAGGAATTTGTTTATATGTAAGGACCAGTGTATTCCAACCTTGCTCATAGTGGCAATAAAGAACAAAGACAGGAGAGGAAAGGAGGAACGAGACCCGAACCTGTAAACAATGCACGTCTATCAAAAGGGGCCTGCCTGCCCCAGCCGGACAGTTGTTTGGAGCATGACCCTGTACACAAATGGGTCGCAGGTCTGATCCCTGGCTGGGGCCACGTACCTAGGTGTGGGTTCGACCCCTAATTGGGGTGTGTGTGTGAGGCAACTTACTGATGTTTCTCTCTCTCCCTTCCTCTGTCTCTAAGAGCAAGGGACACATCCTCAAGTGAGGATTATACAAATAGGGGACTGTCTATCCAAAGGGGACGAGTACGTAATGCCCCATCTACACGGTGAAGTATTATTTAACTATTAAAAAGAAATGAATTAAAGCCATACCAGCTCACCTGATTTCCATTGCCAAGTGAGAAAAGCAGGAAAAAGTGTGAATATTACCATTTTTGTAAAATAACAGCAAACTACCTGTAAATAGGTGTATGTGTGTGTGTGTGTGTGTGTGTGTGTGTAAAACTACCTGAGCAGATTAACACCATTGGAAAGGTATGTACTAATTTGGCATCTTGGGTGACCTAATAAGTGGAGGTATGTGATGTTACTTTAGCATTATTATTAAAACTGTATGTGGGTCAAAATCGACAATTTAAAAATTAAATGAGAAGTGAAGATAATAAAATGAGAGGCTTCCTCTAACAAGCTAGTAAATTGACTCCCTTCTTTAGAGTGCTTGAGGGTTGCTTGACGCTTCCAAGAGAAAATGAATTTTTCGGTCATCTTCCACCAAAACATTGAGCTTGCTTTGTTTAGCCGCTCCTGGTGGAGTGGGGCTCCCCCGAGCCCTTCCCCAGCACGCCACGTGATGCTGTGTTGCGTACTTGCGCAAGAAAACCCATTACCAGTGAACAGGGAAACCTACTTGACTTGGTTCCAACAGCAGAACAGCAACAAGATAACAGATCGCCTGCTGATACGTATGCCTCCATTTGACTGTGGTGCTGGCAACCTCAGTGAAAATCAAGAGCTTCTTAATTCTAACCTTTCATACTGATGAGTTGTATTAAGTTGCGTACCAATTTCCCCTCCCCCAGTCAAAATTAGAAATTTCTCTACCAATAGTTAAATTCTTTCTACTTAAGGCACCTCGTGCCACACTGGTTCTCCACTCCAACCCGTTACCCTTAGAAGATAAAACCAAGCAAATACTAATTTTCTCCAGATTGCTCAAATGTATCAAACACTGAATTATCAAACTTGACAGAAGTTTCAAAACACAGCACGACTTATGTCTTAAAGGAGGGAAAGCTGAATGTTCATTTTGCCCACACTGCACATGGAGCCCTCTGAAACTGCCCCTTCTTGTGCTGGTTTAACACAGGCTCTATGAACATACCCGAGATCTCAGCCTTTTCCTCTTCAACGATGCGCTGCTCGTTTGCAGTCGGGGCACTTCTCATACTCCATTCGAAAGGACTTCAACATCCACCTACCACTTCATCGCATCTGTGGCCCTTCACAGGCTACTTGTAGAAGATATTCCAGATTCCAAATGTATGTAATCTTTTACTTCCGAGAGCTAAATACCTTTTGAAAGCTATATACTGTAATGCTCATTTACTATTAATATAGAAAGCAGGAAAAGGATTGGAATTGGAATTTGCAGTTGGCAAATCATTCCCTAATTATTTAAAAAATTTCATTAATGTAAACTTCCATCTACCTGAAAGAGCAAAAGAAAAGAATGCTGGCATTGTCAGACTCGCACCCTGGATGTCAGGAAGTTTCAAAATTCACAAAGGGAGGCACGGCCCCACCTCACCATAGGGGCTCTTTGAAGCAGTTCCACAGGCGGGCTGAGCCCTTACCTACTGCTCTACACTGCTTGGGAGGTTACACTTTTAGGCTTTTATCTATTACTCTTTCGTTCTGTTAGGACTCTATACTGCCTGTGGATATTACTATTTTATTTTAGATTTTCTGGTTCCATTCTACTAGGACTAAGTGATTATTACAGATCTGACTGTACCTTTTCTTAAATTCATACTTAAATTGAGAGCAATAGAGAAACGAGATCAACAGATTTGCAAAGGATGTTTAGTAGCAAACATTTCACTCATAATAACCTCAATAAAAAATGTTACAAAAAAAAATTCCGACTTAAAACCTAATCCTATTGTGTCTATTTTTTAGTTACTCTATACTCCACTTCCCAAGCTTAAAAGGCTCCACATCTCTTTCTTGTACTTATTAGGCCAGAAAACCTGAATGGAACGCTCTCATTCCAGTATTTTTCACTGTATGTAAAGGAAGGACTTGAGACAATATTACCTAGAAAGAATTGTTTCTCATTAGCTGCAGCCCCATTTTAAATGGGCCTAAGGGGGAAAAAAATGAAAACCAAGTGTGGGACTAAATATTTCCACCTAGAAGACAAACTCAGATAAAATGGGCTAGTTACCAATAATCACTAGGTATGTTTAAAGGGGTATGACTCCCCTTAGCCAACTATGCCCTGTGTTAATATGTCATCACATAACCTAACAGGTAGTGGTCATTCAGCTAAGTAGTTGGCTTAGTTCTGTCACTGGCCTTCATACCAAAGTTGTCTAGGTCTAGCTCTCAGCATCTCTGTAACTCTTAGTGGAGACCTTCACTGGCTCCAGGTCCTTCTGGAGTGACTAAGACAAGGAATTACAGAACATTAAATCAGCACTGGCTAGTGAGGCTCAGTGGTTTGAGCGCTGGCCTGTGAACTGAAAGGTTGCTGGTTCGATTCCCCATTGGAGCACGTTTCTCTCTTCCTCCTTCCATTCCCCTCTCTCTTAAAAAAAATTAAATCACCTATCATTTAGTCTTTAAATACAATTGCTAATTACAATTAATTATAATATAAAGACAATATTATTTTATCATATATTTGAATTATTCAGTAATTGTAGGAAGTTATATTCTAAATTGGATTTGAATTCCTTTTTTAGTATTCAAAAAATTCTTAAAGACTTGGTCAATTCTTGAATTTTAAAACAATTTCTCCTTTTGATTATTACATGCAAAGATTAATGTACCTTAAATATTTTTACAGATATCCAGAATGCATTTATTCTTCAAGGTCCAAACCAGGAATGGATTTGTGCCACAGAGGCGGAGGACGACAAGTTCCTATGGTTGTCAGCACTCCAAAATGCAATCAAAAGTACAATACAGAAGTGACACTGGACTTACTAAAAAAAAATACTCGGGGCTGCCAGTTGTCCCTGGCAAAGAGAGACAACACGCATTTCCTGTTCCATGTTAAGTTTTGTGAGAGGATGAACTGGGATAGCCCATAAGGTTCTGCTTAACTTATAAACTTCATCATCTATGCTCAATTATCTGAAATTCAGAATAAGAACAAGTCAAGTCCACGATTTTGAGCCAATTCTTTTGGTAGTTTTTTTTTTTATGGACAGTATTAGTTACTTGATTGACAAAACCTAAGACAGAACAAGCATATTATGTATTTAAAGTTTTGTTTTATGATCTAATAAAAAATAAAATCACAATGAAAAGGGTTCCTTAAATGATCAGTCTGGAGAAATATTTTAATTTGTTGGTAATTTACCAATCATCTTTAACATTTTCATGAAATAACTACTGATTTAAAAAAATATGTATAGAAAATATAAATGGCAATTTACTTAAAAACTTATCACATATACCCTTAATATGAATGTACTCTTTCTGAGAGTATTAAAAATATAGCACTACGAAGTACTAACAAGTTTTCTGTAATTTTAAGTGTTCTTTGCTTGCAAAATAAAATTCTTAGACCTTTCAAATAAGCTTTAAAAATTTGTAACATTGTTAAATTAGAAGGCTGTTAAAAAAATACCTTAAAAAAAAAATAGGGTTCTGGCCAAGATAGAGTAGGTAGAAACGTTTCCCTTCCTCGCACAATCAAAAGAAGGATAACAACCAACTTAAAAACAATAAATAACCAGAACTGCCAGAATAGCAGTCTGCATGAAACTCCGACAACCAAGGAGTTAAAGAAACATTCATCCAGACTGGCAGGAGGGGCAGAGATGGGTAGCTGGGTAGAGAGGACCTGCAGCAAGGCCATGGACGGCATGGGCGAGGAGGGGCTGGCTCACCAAGAAACTAAAGACTCAAAACCTCTAGCTGTAAATACTGTGGGGGTTGCAAAGGTGGGAGAAACTCCCAGTCTCACGAGAGAGTTCATTGGAAAGTGGGGCTAAAGCAGAGCAAGCAAGTGGCATTATTCCCTCTCTGACCCCTCCCCTACAGACAGCGCCACAACACAGCAAAGAGGGTTGCCCCGTCCTGGCAAATACCTAAGGCCCCACCCCCCCCTTAACAATAGGTGTGCCAAGGCAAAGAAATATGGCCCAAATGAAAGAACATATCAAAATTCCAGAAAAAGAGCCAAGCAACGAGGAGACAGACAACCCATCAGATGCAGAGTTCAAAGCACTGGTAATCAGGATGGTCACAGAATTGATTGAGCTTGGTCGCAAAATGAAGGAAGAAACTAAGGCTATAAAAAGCAAAATAAAGGAAAATACACAGGGAACCAACAATTAGGGGAAGGGAACTGAGGCTCAAATCAACAATTTGGAACAAAAGTATGAAATAAACATTCAACTGGAACAGAATAAAGAAACAAGAATTCAAAATAATGAGGAGAGGATTCGGAACCTCTGGGACAACTTTAAGCATTCAAACATCCGAATCATAGAGCTGCCAGAAGAACAAGAGCAAGAAACTGAAAACTTATTTGAATAAGTAATGAAGGAAAACTTCCCCAATCTGGCAAAGGAAATAGACTTCCAGGGAGTCCAGGAAGCCCAGAGTCCCAAAGAAATTGGACCCAAGGAGGAACACACCAAGGCACATCATATTTAAGTTACCCAAGATTAAAGATAAGGAATCTTAAAAGCAGCAAGAGAAAAGGAGACAGTTACCTACAAAGGAGTTCCCATAACACTGTCGGCTGATTTCTCAAAAGAAACCTTACAGGCAAGAAGGGGCTAGAAGGTCATGAAAGGCAAGGACCATCATCCAAGGTTACTCTATCCAGCAAAGCTATCATTTAGAATGGAAGGGCAGATAAAGTGCTTCCCAGATAAGGTCAAGTTAAAGGAGTTCATCATCACCAGGCCCTTATTATATGAAATGTTAAAGGGACTTATATAAGAAATAGAAGAAGATCAAAAACTATGAACAGTAAAATGACAACAAACTCAAAGCTATCAACAACTGAAGCTAAAAATCAAAAACTAAGCCAACAACTATAACAGGAACAGAATCATAGAAATGGAGATCACATGGAGGATTTACCAATGGGGAGGGGAATGGGAGAGAATAGGAGCAAAGGTACAGGGAGTAAGAAGCATAATTGGTAGGTACAAAATAGACAGGGGGAGGTTAAAAATAGCATAGAAAATAGAGAAGCCAAAGAACTTATACCTCTAACCGTAGTGTACTATTGGTACACTACAGGATTGTGAACTAGGCTATTTTAAACATTTTCTTTTTTCAACAATGAAAATATAATTTCTTTTAATTTGTAAAATTTTAAATTCTGTTAAAAACTATACAAAACTTCAAATGTTGTTTTATTAGTGTAAATCCACACTTTTGATTCTGTTAAGATATATTCACGCAGCTTTACATCTATGATTCCACAGACAGAATCAACCACTAGAGGGAATATTTGCTATTAGTCAACAATGAACGTAAATTCACAAATTTGATCAAAGTGTATATATATCATATGGTCTAAAACCATCCCTAAGACAATCATCATTGTGAATGGGGCACACCTCAGAAACTCTGTTACAGGAAAAGCCCGTTTACATGGCAAAAGAGTGAGTGACAAGATAGCTCAAGGAAAACTAGAAATCCTAAGGAATTTCCATTCATTCTGTGAATAATTTATGTCCTCTTACATTTTAAAACATATTACTTGAAAATAATCTCTGTAGAGACTAATGAATATAAGCTTTTAATTGGGAGTTAAGTGCATAAATCATCCAAACAGTACTGATGTTTGCAAGTGGATGATACTTATGTTGTTTGTGGTTCAACACTTCCCCTTCACTTTTAGGGTACAATTAAGAACAATCTGTCTTCGTAGCTATTTTATCAGTTTGCTGCTGAATTAAAATCTCACACAAGCCCTGGCTGGTGTGGCTCACTGGATTGAGTGCTGGCCTGAGAACCAAAGGGTCACTGGTTTGATTCCCAGTCAGGGCACACTCCTGGGTTGCAGGCCAGATCCCTAGTAGGGTGTGTGCAAGAAGACCACACATTGATGTTTCTCTCGTTCTCTTTTTCCCTCCCTTCCCCTCTCCAAAAATAAATAAATAAAATCTTAAAAATATTTTAAGCCACTGGTGAACCTGATCAGGTTTTCATAAGGAAAATATAGAACTGACATGGAAAACTAAAAGTACCCCTTTACCCCAGAAGAATGTTGATTACTGCAGAGCTTATGGTTAAAGAATGCCTTATCCAATACAGTTCTTTCAAGTAAAAAAACTAAACAGGAACCTCATTTTCAAGATTTTTACAGAACAAATAAAGATGCTTTATGTGTAACATTTAGTTTACTCAATTTTGTCTTCTTTTGCAAATATGCTTGAGATGTAAAGAGAAGCCCATTCTGTAAATCCAATCAGTGTGAAGTTTTGGCCACTGAAGTGTAACGGACCAATACTGATGCTTTGGAATAACAAGGGTGGGCTGTGCCAACAAACACAATATACCTTCCAGAAAAAGTCATCCTGACCCTTTTATTGTTGAAATTAAAAAATAAAAGATACTTAAATACAATGGTGAACATAGAGGGCAAAACAGAATCATAAAATTTAACGTTGAATTAAGCAATGAGCTGAATGTTTGGGTCTCCAAATTGGCTTGAACCCCAAACTGCTCAAGAATGGGTATGTTCACAGTTAACGGCAATTGGCTTATAGGTGAGAGAATGGTCGAAGCTGTTCCAGTTGAACTTCCAGGGAAATTCTCTCCTCAAGAACATCCTGCAAAAGATGCAAAGCCAAGTTACGTTTCAACATATATAAAAATGAAGGCATATCTATCAACAGCTCTGCATCAAGAAAACAATTTAAATTTGTTAAGATGATGAAGGGACAGCTATTCATTTTTTAAAAAGATACTTCACTTTAGTAATGTTTATGTATGTAATATTAAAATTGCTATTAAAATATCTTATTATATAAATCAGGATAAAAAATGTTTTTGTTTAATAATTAGAAAAGCTAGTATTTCAAATGATGGCTATTATGCATTAGCCGTGCACGAAGCATACCCTCTGCAGTAACTGTAGGTGAGTTAGCACGGATTCATTCTTTCCCCGGTGACTACATCTGGTCATAGCAACTCCCACGCCTCACGCTGAGTTTCAGTTTCACGAAGAACACATTTATTTTGCAATCAGAATTTCTAGTCACTGTTGATTCTGAGCAGTCTTTTCAGACAGTCAGCAAATTCTAATTTATCTACTTTCTCCCCTGACCCATCAACTGATAGTATCGTATTTTAACCAGAACTACCTCTTCCCATTTGGTATCATACTTACTATTTTCTATTCTCGGAGAAAATGAGAAAAGTGATTCTTAAAAAGGCTCCTATATACATTTCTATGATTTTCTTTAGTTCTTAAGGAAAATACCCATTAACAAAATTTCCATCTTCAGTATGGTACTAGCAGCTTGTCCTTAGTTTTATATTATTCCTTTACAACAAACCAAATTTATGAATATAGAACTTGAAATATCTTCTTTGATCAAAGAATTCTACAAGAATGTCATTCATTCAACATTTATCAAATGCCTAATGCGATACTGTGATTTATAAGAAATATACATTTTTCATTCAGATGACCAAACTCTCTCTCTCATATATATTTGGTCTTTATCCATAGTTCCTGGTTCACAGCTCCCCCAAAACCCTAGGAATTTCTCAAGCATTTGGGGGGTCGGGGAGAAAGAGTCTTTTGTTATATCAATAAAAACAACTTTTGGAAAGCACCTAAGTCTGGTTGCCAGGGGAACCAATCAAGTGACTAGAAGGTGGGAACTTTCATTCCCACCCCTGGGCTGAAGGTTGAATCAATAGCCAATGGCCAATGACCTAATCAACCACACCTAATTGAAGGTTTGTAAAAACCCCAAAGGACAGTATCTGGAGAACTTCTGGACTAGTGGGCACATGGGAGATGTGGGGAAGAGTCAGGGTACTGTCACCTGGAGAGGGCATGGAAACCCTGTGTCCCCGTCCCACAAACCTTGACCTATGCACCTTTTCCATCTTCCTGAGCTATGTAGCCTTTTCGAAACCAGTGTTCTAGTAAGGGGTATATTTCTCTGTGCTCTGTGAACCTTTCTCAAATTAACCAACCAAGGAGCGGGCCAGTTGGTCAGAAGTCTTGGTAACAAGTTGGACTTGTGAGTGGCTATTGAGGGGGAGGGGTATCACTGGAATTCCATCTATAGCAGGTTGGTCAGAAACTCTTAACCTGTGGAATGTAATGTTATCTCCAGGTAGATAGTGTCAGAATTGTTTGTTGGTGTGGGGGACCCCCTCCCAATGTTGGAATTGGGTCTGGGAACCCAAAAGACCTAATATGTACTAGGTTTAGGGGATAGAGACAAGATGGTTTCAGATTTACCTAGGAGAGCTCCAGTTTATCTCTGTGGTCCTGGCCTAAGTACTAACACATTCCTCCCTCTCTTATCTCAAAAGTTGATTGGTTTGGATATAAATCATATGGTCACCCTAAACAGAAATGATTGTCATTTACCCTTGATGAGTTCAGTTTAGCTAATAGGGCAGAGACAAATGTGCCACAGATAATAACTCCAGGAGACTGTAATAAATGCTGGATGTGAAGAAAATGTTATGGAAATGAACTAACTTTGTAGTCATTTTACATTTCTGCAAATTCATTTCTATTCATCTTTGTGGTTTACAACCTTGCTACTCAAAGTGGGGGCCAACAGTCTAGCAGCATCTCCAATCCCTGAAAGTTCATTAGAAATGCAGAATTCTCAGGGCCCTACACAGTGAAGTTGAGAACCACTGGTTTATAAGACATGAATGTTTAATGCTATTAAGCCATAAATGATTCTGGATGTTAATTTTTATTCACAGGGATTAAAAGAAATCATGGCTAGAGTAAGAAAAACAAACCCATGCCTCTCAAGTACAGAAGCACACATTACCCCTAAGCACCACTTCTACTTAAGGCTTGTCTTGTCTTTTCCACATGCGAGATGATCTAAACTGCCTCCATCCCTCTTCTTTAGATCCGTGTTAAGTCCCAGGAATAGAACCTCAGTTATCTTTGATGAAAGGAAAGCTGACAATACTCAGATCATCTCAGAAGAAGAGTGTAGAGAGAGCCATCTCTCTGTGATCTGGGAAGTACCTCAGGCCACCACATCTCCTCACTTGTTTCACTACGAAAGGTTAAGGAACATTGTAAGAACAGCAATGCCTTATACGGCAGTCATATCAGGGTTGAGATAAGAAATTCCTTCTAATGTTAAAAGACTCAAAGGCATATAAAATATTTTAGACACATATTTCTCCTGCTACGTGGAAAGTTTCATACTAGTGTAAGAACTGCTGGATCACCTCTAAGTGCCAGGTCGGCTCTGACATACTGAGTCCACGCAACTTCCCAAATATTCACATTGGGAAAACTACATCACCTTTAATTGTTGCTGTAATTCACTGTTCAGTCTGGCCAAAACTGTGTTGGTTTCCTTATTGCGTCTAATTGATGCCTGAATAGCTTTCTTATCTTTCCCCACAGACCTGAGGAAATAAAGAGGGCAAAATAAATAAATAAATAAATAACCAACCTTCATCTCTTATCTTTAAATTCTCTCCTTTCATCCCTGATCTACCTCTAAAGACTTTATTTATTTTTAGGGAGAGGAAAGAAGGGAGAAAGAGAGGGAGAGAAACACTGGTGTTACAGAGAAACACCAGCTGGCTGCCTGTTGTGGTGCCCCAACCAGGGACTGAACCCTAAACCCAGGCATGTGCCCTGACTAGCAAACAAACTGGTGACCTTTCGCTTTGCAGGATGATGCCCAACCAACTGAGCCACACCAGTCAGGGCCCGGGTCTATCTCTAAACCAGAAAGCAGAGGGAGAGTCTTTGCCTTACTAGTATAGTTTAACCATCCTTACTCAGTTTCATTTGTCAACCAAAGGTATCTAAGCTTCAGAAGCTTAATTATTGTTGTTACTGTTTTAATTATTCTTCTAATATAGAGTCACCTGGGTTTAATTAGTCTAGAGCAAGCATTGGCAAACTTTTTCTGTAAATGGCTGGACAGTAAATATTTTAGGCTTTGAAGGCCATATGGTTTCTATTGCATATTCTTGTTTTTTCTTTTCTCTCTCATTCCCTCTCCTCTTTTTATAAAAATGTAAAAGCCATACTTCATGGGACTTACAAAAACAGGCCTTGGGCTGAATCTGGCCCATGGGCCTGGTCTGCCAGTGCCTGGTCTAAAACAACTATAGTTAAAGTAGCAGCGTTGCTCTAGACTATTAATTTTTTAAAAGTCTGCTTCAGGGTTTGCAAATGGAACTGGAATTGAATTCCATAAAAGAAGGGAAAAGTGGAAAGATTACTTTACTTACTCATAAATGAGAAAACTCTCAAAGAGCAAAAATTAAGAACTTCTCTTCAACTAAAGAGCTAGTCCGACATAATTTCTTTCTGGTTGATATTTTTAATTGCTGTGATTTTTTAAAAAAAATACTTAAGATTAATTTATTTTTAGAGAGAGGGGAGGGGAGGGAGAAAGTGAGGGAGAGAAACATCGATTGGTTGCCTTTTACATGCCCACAACCAGGGACCTGGCCCGCAACCCAGGCTTGTGCCCTGACCAGGAATCAACACACTGAGCCACACCAGTCAGGGCTTAATTGCTGTGCTTTTTGTTCCTAATAATTAAATATGTTTAGGAATAGCTTTGATTACCTAGGAATAGAAGGCTGTGATGCAAGAACACCAGCTAAGACACCTGTCTTTTGTGTATGTTCATCAACTTCTGGCCTTAACTCATCTTCTGATTTTAATCTTCTTCGAACAGGTTTCGGTGGTGGAGCAAGAGGTGTTGTACCTTTGCTCTAGAAGACAAGAATCCCATTAATAATGAGCATTTCCTAAAGACACTCATGGTTAATCAGAACTTTGCCAACATCACTTGCTTTCCTTAAGCCGCTTATTCTTCAAAAATTAAGTAACTTTTCCTACTTTAAAACAATTTACAATTTGTAGCAACACAACAAGAAAGGATATTCCTACTTGACATCACAATTGTGAATATACCCACTAGATAATTTTTAAAGGGTAATAACAGCTCCTTGTGACCTGAATCTGATTCAAACCTGTAATACAGATTTAACATAATGATGATACATGCTCAATATACACCTGTTCAATAAATATAAAAGGGAGTCTCCAGAAATGTGCATTCATTATCACCACAGGATTTCCTACTCAAAAACACGAAAATATATCACCTTAATGAAGAAAGCAATTTATAAAGAAGTGAAAAGCCAGGCGTTGTTAAAAAAAACAAAAACCCTTCATTAAGGTGTACGGTAATTGTAACTCATGAAAATGAGTGGACATTTTGTTAGAAACTGTGACTCTGCCTTCAACAGAATCAAATATAGTATTTAGTATTTATCATAACCTGATCTGACCTGTTAATAAACGCAGACTCAACTGCCATCTCTTCCCACATGTTTAATTTGTTGCCATGAGTTGACAAAAATTAACTATTAAAAAACACCATAGAACTACTAATGTAGTAAACATTAAAGCGTCCAGAAAGTAGAATTTAACCACTTTCAGAAACCAATGCTGTTTTAATAACTATTAGGGATGTCTGGATGAAAATAGAAAAAAAATTAGCAAAATTTGGGTAGTGTACTGATATCTGTAATTTACTTGGAAATGTAAACAAAAGATAAGAAGGATTGATATAGATCAGCGATTTTCAATCTGTGCTGGAAGAATTGTTAAAGCACTCAGTACCTGACTATGTAGTCAGGGGTACTGTCCTCTTCTCCCTTAGATCAAGGGTGTCAAACTCATTTTCACCAGGGGCCACATCAGCCTTGCGACTGCCTTCAAAGGGCCAAATGTAATTTTAGGACTGTGTGAATGTAACTACTCCTTAACGAGGGCAAAGGAGTTTGGCGCTGCCACTGGGTAGAAACAAGGTTCCGGGCTGGATAACACAAGGTGGAGGCCAGATTCCACCCTGATCTGGTGGTGGAATCATGCAAGACGCAGGAGGGCCTTGCATTTGCCACCCGTGTCTTAGATGACCAAATAAAAAAAAAATGACAGCCAACACAATAGCCCTTCAGTGTGTATAAATCAAGTTTACACCTATTTTTGGGGGTCAGACTGGCAAAAAATATATTTTTTGGTGTGCTACAGAATTGTAGTGTTTTAGCTTATGCTGTGCCATGAGGTGAAAAAGGTTGAAAATTGCTGATATAAACAGATGTAAGAATAGTGAAATATGCATTAAAGGAAGTATGATAAAATATTAATGGTACAATAAAGGTGTAGGTTTATTGATATAAAATGTAAAATTCTTTCAACTTTTCTGTATGTTTAAAAATTTTCATAAAATGTGGGAGAAAAAATTATCCCTAAAACAGTTAAAGACACAAAGAATATAACATTAACTTTAGAGGGTTGATCATTTTTCCCTATTATACTTAAAAACCCCCTGCACTTCCAAAAAGGAAGTTCTACTACATGTACTTAGAAGACTTTAATACCAGATAAATGCTGATAACCTGTGGCATGCACTAATATAGATGACAGACTACCATTTAGAATTTTTAATAGGCAGAGGCAGCGGAATGAGTTAGATGATCTCTAACTTTATTTCTGAGATATCTGTTATCTTTAAAATCTTAAAAAGTAAAAAGGATTTCCTGTAACATTTTGTACGTACAAAACAGTCAATGTTCTAAAAGACTCTGCGCATACCACATTGGCGGGAGCAGTAGCAGCTGTCTTGTCTTCAATTTTACTATCTGTTTTGGCAACTCGAAGAGAACTTGCAGGATCAGAAGCTTTTTCAACCTAGAGATGAATACACAATATTACTAATTATATACAAGTAATATGTAATTATGCATAAATATATGTCACACATCAGAGTAAAAAGTTAAGAAACTATTCACTGTGACACTAAGGAATCTGAGATGAAGATGAGAAGGAATTGAGAAAACCTGTAAAATGACCATTCCCTACTGCTGGAGGGCAGAGAGGAAGGAGGGAAGGTCATAGACCTGAGGGTGGTGGGGAGGGCTGAGGATGCAGCCACAGCACTGCTTAGGAAGTCCTTGTGGTTCGGGGAGGGGATGCATCCACCCCAGGGGCACAAATACCAGTACCCAGTGCACACCAGTACATCCCCTCAAGTTGTCCCCTGGAGGTGCGGTCCCTACCCTGAGTGGCCCCACAGTGACACAGAAGGTTACAGGTTTGAAGAAGTGGCTAGTAGAAAATTTCCCGTGGATCAGATCTATAAGAAACCTTTAGCAATGATGCCAGTCAAATAAACATGGATTTTGGGATCTGTCAGAGAGGCTCAACAAGTTGAGACAATCAGAACTAAGGTTTTAGAATTCCTCTGGTCCGTCCAATTCCGTACTTGTATTTAGTGAGGTCAGGGACCCCTAGAGAAGTTCTTGCCACCGGAGCTAAACAGTCTCCTGCAACACTGTCTGCAAAGCCGTAATCTGCCTAACTAAAGTGACTTACTCTCAAGTGTACAAACTGAGTGTAGCTGTGGTAACCAGCGCCTGCTGCTACATGGAAGTCTTCACCAAATCACAAAATCAGAAGCTCAGCATTAAGATGCAACCCAGGCAACTGTTTTAGCCAGGACCAGATGGTTGTGTCTTTTTACACAACAGCTCCTCCCACCCAGATTCTGATTCTTACTAAGCATTATACTGCAACTAGCAGATGTCTAAGGCCAATGAAAAAATTCAAAAGCGATGACCTGGGGACTGTAAATCCCCTCAAGGAAGCAGCAGCAGGTATTTTGCTCACTGATGTTCACTCTAATATGTGCTCCTTTAGAGGTTCCTCTGTTTACAGACATGCTTTGAATATGATATGGAAAGAGATTCCCTGTAGAAAATTAAATGAGCCCTTAAAAACTAACCGGCAAGACTTCTGGATGTTTCTCAGCTTCATCTTCTTGTTCTTCATTTACATTTGATGCAGCAAATACTTCAAATTGGCTGAAATCTGCAAAATTTGGTTGTTCCGGTATCTGCTGAGGTGAGGTACTAGTGTGAGTCATTAGGCCGTCAGCATCCACGGGCCGATGTACTACGGGACCAGGGGCCTACACGATGGTTTGGAACAGAGGGACAAACATTTTATTGGCATAGCAGTCACAAAGGGGCGTCTTTTTCTTTGAAAATATTATTATAAAGATGCTCTGTTTTATTATCTGTAAAT
This sequence comes from Desmodus rotundus, assembly GCF_022682495.2. NCBI lineage: Eukaryota > Metazoa > Chordata > Mammalia > Chiroptera > Phyllostomidae > Desmodus > Desmodus rotundus. The sequence goes on from NC_071397.1 coordinate 83,723,542, forward strand.
TCAGCAAAGTGAGCTACAGTGACATTAAGCTCTACAAAAACCCAGAAGTGAAATGCTAAGACATTAAAAAAAAAACCAAAAACAACAAAACCCCAATAAAAGAGATACTTTTACAAAACTACTATTGCAAAGAAAGTGCATAAGGAGAGAGGAAGGTCTGGTCCTACTCTCTGATTCTCTTTTTTTTTAAAGGGCTACTTGCTGCTTAACAGATTGTTCTCTAAACAAGTTATTTTTTTTAAATGTTTCATTATATTTCTAAAAAGGTTATTTTTAAAGTGTGAAAAACAGTGCACTAACGATTCCTCCAGCACTTAAGTGTACTTCACTTCCATTTGTCCTCCACTCCTTTGCCAGACCAATCCTACAATTTTCCATCGAAAAATACATTTGCTAAGTATCTCCTTTCGGCCACGCACTATGGTTGTAACACTGAACAAAACAAGTATGGTCTGTGCCCTAGTAACGCTGACAGTCTCCTGCAGGATGAGACACAGGTTAACAAGGTATTGAAATAGAGTGTGAGAAGTTTTATGACAAAGGAAGTACAAGATGCTATAGGAATAAATCAGAATTTTCTTCCTTGCTTACCCTTTAAAAAATTTCCATCCCCTTTAAGAAAAATTCTATCCTCCTCACAGTGACATATAGGAGAGGCTCTGCCCCTTCCCAACCTCTTCAGTTCCCTTTTCCATCACACCAGTTGTACTGAACTAACTCGATTTTCTTTGAAGAACATGCCAGACTTACCTCACACCTCTGTGGCTTTGTGGGTTCCATTCCGTCTGGTTGGAATGCCCTCTGCAAAAGGACTGTCACTTTATCTTTCAAGTCTCTGCTTAAGTCTTACTTCATTCACTTTACTTAACCTTTTCAATGTGACCCCTGAACTTTACTAACTAGTAAAGGCGTAGCAAAGCTTTTCATAAATACATCTGCTGTTGCATTTATAATTGTTGTTGATAGTTCTGTCTTCCCCACTAGACCAGTTCTTGAGTCGAGAGACAAACTCGTCAGGTCCTAGAGCTTATTCCCAGTAAGAATGCATCTGTGCATGCGCTGGCACGTTGGATGACATAAACACTGGAAGAGTCAAGTTTCAGTACCTTTCATGATTAAGAAACCATCTTTTTAAGTGAAAACACCCAACATTTTTAAGAGTCTAAAAAACAATTCAACCAAATTCATTTATGTAAAGGTAGTCAATCAGTCACATAAAACTAACAGCTATAATCCAGAATCTGCCCTGGCACAGAATAGTTCTGTGCAGATCAAAACAATTTCACCCTGGCAGGATGCAGAGGCCACCTGCCACTTCCTGTACTGACGCAGCAACACATCCAGACAGCTGCAGTGAGGTCACTGTGAACTACTGCTGGACCCAGCAGAGAAGGACATCTCGGATCTCCTGACCCTTTGTTCTGTCCACTAAACCCTTCTTCGTCCTGACACTATCATTTGGTTCAACTATGAAGCTTCTTAAAAAAAAAATAACTCAAATCTTTACTGGAATTATCTTTCAAAAATAAGACTTATCTTCTCTGATTTAACTGCTCAGAGGGAATGACAATTAGGCAACTTTGGACCTTCTACATAATTCTAATAGAATCCAATACCTCACAGACAGACTGACCGTGAGAAGTAATGACTGGTGTTGAGTAATGAGCACGCTGGCGAATACCTGTGAGGGCTGTGGTCTGGGAGGCACTGCAGGAGGGTGGGCAACAACTCCAGCCTGTTGTTGTCCTGCATGGATATACGAGTCTTTGTGTTAGTAAATATAAAATTACTTCGCTAGTAGAGCAGGTTGAATGAATATAATCAAATGATACAGATTTCTAAGGCTGTCTGTCTGGTAAGTACCGGAAGGCATACACTATCTCATGTAACTGTCGAGATGTGACCTAGTGGCCAGATCGCAAGGCCTCTTCTCAAACTCACTTCTCTCGTTCGGTTGCCCCGCCTCGTCCCTGCAATACCATGCAGTCTTGGTTTTCTCCCCACATGCCGACTGATCTTTAGCCATCAAATATGAGGACTTCCAATTTTCTCTTTCAATGAACACTTCACTCTATAGTTTCTATGTAAATGACTTTCCGACCCTACATCAACCTCCCCTAGCCCACAAACCCAGTGGCCTGCTGATCATCATCCTCATCATTCCAAACTCATCATGTCCAAACAGGACATCCTCACCCAGTGTCCCAACTTTTCTATTTTGATCAACATAACAATAATGACCAGTTACACAAAAGTTAAAATCTGAGAGTAAGTTATGACTCCCCTCTCTCCTTTGTCGGCTAACTTAAGACCTACTAACTTTCCCTCCTTGATATCACATTGTGCTTTTAAAATCTCTTGCGGCGTCTCCCAGGTTCCCATCTTTATCACTTGAATTCAAATACATTTTAGATAGAAAAGAATCACTTCTCATGTGATACTTTTTAATTTTGAATTTTCCCCTCAGATAAATATTTAAAAAGACACATTGAGGATATATTGTGTGTCCTTAATTAACCTTAAAATCAAATGATAACATACTTTATGGTTCTCCAACCCCTACCTGTGGTGACTGCAAAGGTCCGATTCATGTCTAGTGATGACGACCTAGAATGAGAGGGCTGTGGCCTTGGAGGGGGAGGTGGCGGTGCAGGGTTATCAGGTGACGTCCCTGAATGAGACCTGTGAAGTTCACCGCATTACAGTTGGTCATGCTACTGATATGGAAGCTTTCTTCTTTTTTAGCACTCAAACTTGGCTAAGCAGCAAAGGGTATTTTCCCAAGTAGGTATTCAAGTATTATAATGAATAAGGACAGTACTATTTATGGTGTGCATTAAGCAAGTGGTTATTTAATGTGGCAAATAATCTTTTTATAAAGTATAATTTTACATTTAACAAAACTTCAAAATATTTGAAAAGAAGGTTAATTATTAACAAGAATTCCAGGTAGACTGGAAAACTAGTATGATGTTTTCCCATTCAATTAAACGTACTATATATTAGTCTAAAATATTTATTTTTAAATATGAGAAGTTCTACTTTCAGATATGGATAGTTTCCAACTTATTTATAAAGTTTGGAGTTTGGTAAGTCGAGGCAGAATTTGGCCCAACTACCTGTGGTTCCTGTGCCTGAGTTACCACTGGCCACTCCATCTTAGAGGTGACTATACTTACGCTCGACTCTCCCTAGAGATGCACTTATTTGCGACCAAAATGTTCTATATTCTGCAAAGAGTCTCATGGACTCTGGCAATCTGATCCTCACTTACAGGGATAAAAAGCAGAATGAAATCCAAGATGACTGAGAATTTTAACAAGCACAGGAAAACTATATGAAGGAGCAGCCTTTTGAATCTAAGCTCTTTGGCGATTCTGTATTACTAGTCTCTTTCTATGTCCTCCAGGTATGTGGCAAAAGGATACCTACCACATATAAGAAATAAGAGGAGACAGATGCTTCTCCTGTAGTTTTTTTTGTGGATGGTAGAGCCCTTGCAGACAAACTCTTGCCACCCTCACCGATCCCACACCCTTTTAGTTTGTGCCTGAAAAACTATACATAACGCAGATCTTCAAGGTCAGTAGGTAGTCCAACACTGGACTGGGGGTTCTGGAGAGCTTTTTAAAACCCGGAAGTCTTTTTGTGATTGCCCTAAGGCTATAAAAGGAATCTGCACACTTATTACTTAAGCAGACTCTTATGTTTACCTAAAAAAGGACTACCAGTATTAAATTGCTACTGCAAAGAAGTTATAAGCCCTTCTTCTTCTTTTTTTTAGATTTTATTTGTTTATTTTTAGAGAGAGGGGAAGGGAGGGAGAAAGAGAGGGAGAGAAACATCAATGTGTGATTGCCTCCCGCACACCCCCTACTGGGGACCTGGCCTGCAACCCAGGTGTGTGCCCTGACTGGGAATCGAACCGGTGACCCTTTGGTTCACAGGCCTGCGCTCAATCCACTGAGCTACAGCAGCCAGGCAGAAGTTATCAGTCTTTAAATCTTCCACAGAATGCCATGAGACAATTAAGGGTTTAATTTGTTTTCTGTTCAAGTTGGAAAAAATCAAAATTATTTCTCTTTTACATAAATCAATAGGTAATCTAATAGCTTTCAGTGAAGCAAAATATACTTGGTCCTAAACCATTTTAAATATTAAAATGTAACAAGATATTTTAATATGTTTTTTATTGATAGAAATACTGACCTTTGACGAGTTACATTGTTCCCGATCTGTTCTGGGTCTGAAGTAAAAGAGTCTGAACTACTGTAACCATCTGCTGATAAATGGAATATATCCTACTTAATAATAATAATTTCTTCACTTTTACTCTATGTGCCTCAAACAAATATAACTGAATTACTGTTTCAAATTAGAGATATTCAAAGACTGGCTAGCAGGTTAACAGTTCATCCCAGTATTACTATAAAAAATTAAATGTAAATCAAATAATGGCCTATTTATACAATAAAATACTATGCATATAGATTAAGTTACAAACCAGAAAAGTTAACACTTAAAAACAGAAATATTCAGAATAAGTCACATGAAAGGGGTTCACAAAACAGTACATACATTTCAATTTTTCTCCAGGGTGTTAATCACCTACTAGGATATGAGTTACTACCCCCGCCTTTCCTCTTATCTCCCGTATAAAATGTAAGCTTCATAAAGGCAAAGACTGGTTTATTCTATTGCTGAATCCCCAGTGTCTAGCACAGAGCCTGGCACATAGTATTCAATTAACATTGGCTAAATAACTAGATACTGGTATACACAATTTCTTGTGAGACAGAAAGAAAGGAGCTAGTGGGAAAGAGCCAAGGGACTAAATCTGGCTATTTGAGAGGAAGAGCAAACCGGAGGCCTGCCTTGAAGCAGGTTCAGGCAACGATGGGGAACCATTTACTCATATAGTGGGTAGGTGTTAAAAAAGGTTGACTATTCTCTACCTTATTTGGTGAACACAGTATTAAACAGCTATACATTTGCATTATTTAGGCTCTAAATCTAGACTTAATAAACTTCTAATAGAAGATGTAATGCTATCTTTCACTTACCTACAGTATTTCCAGAAGAAAATTTCACTGACGAATTTATCTTATTTTCTTCTGATAGGTCAGATGGTTTCACAAGTAATGGGCTAGTGGGATTGGTATGATCTAGTAGAGAATTAATAGGTAAAAATACAAGCTATAGATATCTGAATTAACAAATTCATAAACCTCGGAGCACATGATAAGACTTCATTTAGATATTACAAAGAAGTAGCAGATAAACTCATGGGATATAAGACAAAATACTTTTTTTACACAAAATAATACTTTATCACAAACAAATATAAACATATTTATATAGAAATGTTTTCTGATATAATAGAAGATATTTCATAATAAAAAAGTCGATTTGCATGTTCATACTTTGTCAATTTTATCCCTATAGGGAGGGTAATTACTTGAACAAAATTTCGATCATTTCATGGTATCAGTTTGGCATTTTTAATACAAATTCTGTAATACAAACAGCTGTAAATAAGTAATTTATTATGCTGTCTTACAGGAGATGTATTTACCTCTGAAAAACCCTAACTATAAAATCTATTTAATCTAAGATGAAGAAAAAATTCAAGAGTGTAAGCAAAAGAATTTCAAAGCCAAAATTTAATATATGCCTCTTCGGTTACAATTTTAACATACTTTAAATGAAAATTCACAAAAGTGATCATAAAAACACAGTCAGAAAAGGCACATTTTTCCAAACGTCCTTACTTAAAAGTTTTATAATTTAAACTCAAAAATTTCCTTTTATAAATTGTAACATAACTTAAGTATACATATAAATACATACACATGTAACTGTAGAAAGTACTATGTTGAAAAAATTAGCATTTATGAAAGAAATCTGAACGCTGACAGAATAATTACTTGTGTATTTTAGTTGATGCTAATGTAAAACACGACCTGCTAACCTAAAATACAGCCCAGCCAGCCTCCTTACCATTGCCAGTTCGCTTAAGTTCCATTTCCTGCATGTGGATTTTGCTTGGAGTCATACGGATGGGAACTGGATGAACAATAGCAGTATCCTAGAGACAAATGAGAGGGAATACAGAATTTGTATTAAAAATGCGAAGCTGATACCATGAAAAAATCAAAATTAACAAAACTTTAAAAACTGGTGGCTAGACTCTCTCATTCACACTAACACAAGCATGAAAATTAATTTAAGTTAAAAGTTATAGAATTATATGTAAAAAAATCAAATTCACTATATGTGCCTAATAATTTGATTTCTTTGATACAAAATAATTTTAACTTCTGACTGATTAATGAATGGATTGCATAAAAATGACCTTATGAAAATACAATTTAAGACATATTCAAAGGCAAAATATGAAATATCTGATGAAAGCATACAAATCTGAACCTCTCAGGTTAAACTGAACTATTTCATGAGAATCCAAAATCAAGTAACAGATTAAACTCATTTTGAGAAAACTGATCAAGAAAATTTGACACTTTTTTTCATATATAAAAAAGTTAATGAGATGCCTGCTATAATTGTAATAGAAGGCACAATACATACTTTTATAGATTAGTTCTATATAATTCTAAAATTTTGCATACAACTTCTACCCCAAAATCTATTTGTTTAAAGAGAGATCAGTAAGACTCCTATTCAAAGACTCTAATACTTTTCTTAAACCTTTTCAAGACTGTAATACATGTGATATTCCTAAACTTCACGTGTGGCAAGCCTTGTTAGAAAAGTAAAGAAACTGGTTGAAGAGACTTTGGAAAAGAATGAAAGAGTAAGGCAAGGAAGAGTGGATAAACACAAATGGTAGCCTCTCAGAAAGGAAAGGAAAGGAAAAGAGAAAGGTACACCTGGGAACATAGGCAAGCCTGACCCTGGGAGCTGAGACTCCCAGCAGAGGAACCAGAAGGGGATCAAGCATCTGGCTTAAGAGCAACACACCATCTGAGAAACACTGCGGAGGGGGTTCAGATCCCTCTGTGAGAAGACGGTTTGTACGTGTGCTGCTGCTAAAAACTCAACCTGAGATCCTTACATTTCAAATTTCTAATAATGAGTCAGGTTTACACTTTGGTATAAAGGGTAACAACCTTTCAGTTTCAGCGGAACGCTGCTTTGACGACAGCACTGAGTAACACTAAGACTCCGCTAGAGAAAGTTAAGTTCCAGCAAACCATTTCTTGTTTAACAGCTCTCCTTGGCTTAGTCTCATAGTCTCTAAATTTAAACAGTTTATAAAAAATTAATTTTTTATTGCAATTATACTGATAAATCCATTCATAGTAATTGCCTGCCTCTGTACCACTGTGATTCTGGACAGGGTTCATGTATTATCCAATTAACCTGAACTCTAAAATTATAGTTAACAAGATGAATATTACAGATGGATAAAAGTTTAGATTCCTCACCTAATAATGAGTCACTCACAGGAAAGTACTTGTAACAACACACTTAAGACGTTGTTATGGTTATAAAAACATGGCTTTAGAAATAATTACTAATTTCTTAACTTACAATTTTAATAGCAGAAATAACTGCTATGAAAATCAGAATTTAATATTATAATGTAAGATTAAAAGAGAAAGAAGTGATAGTTTGTGACACAATAAGTTCTTATTGCAACCCCCTATTCCCCAAGGCTAGAAAAAAACAAGCAAGGAAAACTTATTAGATGCTCTAACTTATATCTAATATCTAATATATAGTCTGTGTATACTTATAAAATCAAACTTATAAAGCTTGCAACAGTTGGAAATATTAATTAGCCTTTTCATATATTTCTAGTACAATAAATGGAAGTATAATAAGGACTCCAAGAAAAGAAAATTATGTTCCATTCATTCCCCCAAATAATTCCTGTAAGTTTCTATAGCAGCAAAGCAATTATGTATTGCATACTTCACCCATACATCAACTGGCTGCTATGGACCTGTAATAGCTTTAGTACAATGGATCCTGATACTAGCAGGAAAGGCAATTCCTTGAAGCCCAGGGACCAGCATATCAGAAGCTCATGTGATCTCACAAATGACAGTCACACAGGATAGAGAGCTCTGACTTTAAGCATTTCAACATCCAAATGAGGAACCATGAATGCTTACAAGCCTCTGAGTCCTGAGTCACAAGATGCCAAAGTAATACTCTATCTGCTCCAAATTAGCATCCCCAAATTTAAAAAGAGAGAAGAAAGTATAAGACTGCCTGGCAGCTTCTCCTCCTTTCTTCTATTTAAATAATCCAAAGCCTTTAGGAAATCCATTCCTAATCATTCATGGCACATTTGTGTCATCTATTTGGGCATCTGATTTTATACAATTTAGTACTTTACTGAATATTATATTAATGTCCAGATATCTGTATTTTTCTACTTCCTTTATATCCTGTCATCCAGTCCAAATCCAGCCCTTCTGTCCCTTTTGTCACCAAATTAGTTCAGGTGCTCATCATCTCTCTTTGATCCATCAATCTTCCACACTATTGCCCAAGTGATCGTCCCAGCTTCCTGTTCCTCGGCCTCATTTTATCATGGTACTTCTTGTAGCCTACAGTGTCTATGAGATTAAACTCAGGTTCTTGGACTAACATACAAAGATTTTCCTAGTCTGGTTCCAACCACGTCGGTCAGTCCCCATCATTCCCCACACACGTCTACCCTCCATTTTCACCACACTGAATTTGATCCTGCTCACGATATTCTCTCTGCTTCGAATGCTCTTGTTCACTTCTGGTAACTCATTAACAACTCAGCACACAAACATAAACTCTTCTGTAGAAACCTTTTGGGCTGAGTTGGTCCATGGTTCTCTGCCCACAGTTTCGTCCATAGCCACAGATGATAATTATGACAACAGCTATATTATAATCATCAAGTTTATGATAATTAAACTGTGGTCTACTTAAGACTGCAATTTTGTTTTTGACATCTTTGTACTCCTAGAAAATATCACAGGCACCTAGAAAGGGGCTCCACCAAACCAGGTGAGTTGGCTGGGCATAATCAGTGATCAAACTCACTTCCGTTTCGTATCCTGAATTGCTCGGAAGTTCTGCAGCACTCAAGATCAGGGAGGAGACTAGTGCATTAAACGTCTAGACTCCTCAGTCTAGAATTCTCTTGCAGAGGCAGATTCTACCAGAGGCAATTAACTGACATGCAGTTCAACAAAAGTGACCAAGTTTCTGTAAATGAGGTATCAGAAACTCAATTTCACCCAATTCTGGGAGCCTACTGATTAACTATCTCAGTTTGCATGTGAGGTCACTGTGCTGTGGGAGAGCTGTCTCCAAGTGCTACAGAGCAGTTTTGAGCTTTTCAAAGACTTTCACTTTATTGAGCAAACGGCTAATTATCAAATTTTAGCTTTAAAAATATTCCATTAAATATTTCCAACACCATAATGTTTGTCAAATTCACATCAGAACTATAGTTGTTTTGTTTTTTTCTCCAAGGTGATTTTTTTCTAATCTGAATGGACCTTTACTTACGTACAATCCTTATTTACATAAACCTTGCAAAAGATCACTTGGGATTGTAGTTGCTGGCTGTGTACGTACAGGCAGTATGTTGGGGAGGTATTATATGAAGGTTAAGTAATTCAGGCCCTCAGTGGGAACAGAACATTCTCCTAATTGGAAGTTTAAAGAGAAATTACTAGTTGGGGAACAAAGTTTAGATTTAAGTTTGCCACCATAAAAGAAAAGTGTTTCTGGGTGCCAGATTATAAAATATTTAAAACTGGCAACTCTATGAAATTCAGACGTCTAAATTCAAGTTTAAAACGTTGATTAAACACTTAAAAAATTTCTAGAGCCCCTAGCCACACTAGAGATAACAAAAGAAAGTATTCAGCTGTATTATTTTAAACACTAGAGCTAAAATTCATACATTTGGATATTATTACAAAGAATTTATAAGAACATCACAATTATTAAGCCAAATTATTTCCCTGCATTTCCTGCCTGTCACGAGTGAATTCATTTTGTCCCTGAATTCTATGTTTTATATTTAATGTTCTTTCCTGGCCTGACAAAAAAATCATAACACTGTGAATAATTATTTTAATTATTTCTTAAGGGTTAGAGAATAGTGTTTCTTTATTGCTACAGCAAACCTTCTTTCCCAAATAAAATACTTTAATGAAGTACTTTAAATAAAGCTATCTTGACTATGTAAGTAGGAGGTAAGAATAATATGGAGAGATGAAACAGAGAGCGCTAAGGTATTATAAAATTTTCTTTTAGCTTACAGAACCTGTCACTTCCCAAGAGACCTTAATTATAGCTGATAATAAGCAGCAAAAATTGTGTTTCTTTTTTATTTCTCCTTAATTTTTCAGTTTAAAATCAAAGATTAATGAATGCCCTCAAAGCATCAGAAGAAGCAAAAGGCACAGATGACCTACATATTAATTGACTCTTAAATTATTTAATACATTACAAAACACATTAAAAAACTTCCATACATTATCTGTTTGAATTCAATTTAACATCATCTTCTATATTTCACATACGAATTCTTTAAAATTGTAAAACCCACCAAAGATCCATTAAACTGTTGATGTACTATATTCCTTTAAATGCCACTTGTCTCAAACATTAAACAACAAGACCATTTTAATTAATAAATGCTGGCTGTCTTTGAAGAAACATCTAAAAAAGAATGGCTTGTGTCACTTTCTCCCTATCTTTCAAATGAACTCATTTTTAAATCCTTCTTTCCTTCCTACTGCGTCTTCTTTTTGAAAAGTGCTTATTAGCATGTTCTTATCTTTAAAAGAAAAAAAATAAAACAAAAAACAGCAGTGAATAGTGAGAAAAATAATTACTAACTAAGGTCTTGAAGTTTTCAAATAACTTGAGGGATAGGTGAGGCATAGATGAAATTAAATCTATAGGAATAGAATTTATTTTTGAAATCAGGGTGTGAACTTTGTAGCATTTTTCAAAGCAACACAGTGAACCACAGGAAGACAAGACAGGCTCCTTTGCACAATGGGCATCTTTGACTAACAACTCCATTGTTCTGCTGAACCCAATTCTCTTTTAACAGAACTCAACACACGATTTAAGTCAAAGCCATACCATCTGGACTATAAAAGATGACATTGTGTATTTACATACATAGTACGTATTACATGATGTGTAAGCATACAAATAAAATAGTATTTACTAAGTGTCACTACACTAAACAGTATGTTTAATAACACATACACTCAATTAGCAAATGAAAACAAGTCAACTAAGTCAACTGTCACAAAATGTTTCTTTAGACACATGTACCAGATTTTAAAAACATACAGTTTTCTCTCACCAAAATAACTAGAAAATACAAACAATGGTTAAAAAAAATGTTCTTTCCATCATTAGGCACACAAAAATTGAAAAGCCTGTCACTATTTCCCTCTAAGCACTCCACTGAACCATGCATAGCTAAAAACCATAATGAATGGAAATTTGGGTTAATAAAATTAATTTCAAACAAGCAAGCTAAGTGATTGACTTACAGGATCAGCTGGTGCAATGTTAGAATCAAATTGGGTCAGAGTTTGTGAGCTTGAAGAGCGTTCGCTAAATGTCTCCCACTGCTGAACAGACAGAGGAGAGACAAGTCAGCATGATGAGAAAGGGGGAGTAAAAGGTCACTGGAGAAGATTGAGCAAAGTAATTCAGAGGTTGCACTGCAAGTTGTGTTTCATAGGCCTGACAAAATTCCATAATTTCTAATTTTCCATAAGCATTTTATACTCTTCTAGGCTGGGTCATCTTGTGATGTAAGGTGAGCGGCTTCACAATCAAATGTATAGTAACAATTTTTTGCAATCTCTATGAGAGATTCAAAACCTTACTGAATTCAAACTCAAAAGATAATATAGGAACCAAGTCTAAGTGGTATAAATGGCAACAATGTAAAAATACAAATGGGTGTGTTAACTAGACAGAATAACTTCAAATCCTCCTTTTAAAATTTAAATGTTAAGGTATTGATTTGGTAATGTTAGAGCATCTTAAGTACCAAACTTTTGGTCAAAACAAAGCAAGTCAGCGTGACTTGCCAGTGCGACCCCTGAAAGATGATTCTATTATGTACGTGCACATTATTTTGTACCTATGTATACTTAATAAAATATAATGGAGATAAAATGCAAAGATTTCTGGAGCTATAATATATGTTTGAGCTTATGTCAATCTGCAGCAAGTCAACCTCTGCAATCAGCACCAGGAACAGGACCATGCCAGACCAAAGACAGAACTGCCAATCAGGCACCGCCCCCCCATGCTGGGAAAATCAGAATGCGGCTACAATGACAGCAAACCAAGCATCTGGGTATGTGCTACATATACAGAAGTTATGTTCTGATATGAAATACTACTCTTCTAAAAGAGGTACACAAATGTCATACCTCAAAATAGGTGGAGTAATAAGTCAATATTAATTTTAGTAAATTCCATTTGTTTTAAAGATCTTGGAAATAAAATAGCACAGAATTTTTATATCAGAATTGTATTAAAATTTGATTAAGAATAATCAGTTGTACTCTGAAGAGGGAAAAACATCTACACATATACAATATATACAAACAAATGTTTACACACAGACACACCTACCCCATTCATCAAAATCCTTCTTATAATTCAGTATGGAAAAGTATTTATTTTTATGCTTCAAAGTTCGACTTATTTAAAATAATGATATTTAATTTGAGAAGACTTGTAGAAATTATATATTAGTCAATTAATGCATTGATAAATTATTTACAAAAATGGCTAATCCAATAATTCAACAACTTTACCTACATATTAGTTTTAAACTCATAAAAATTAAGATATACAAAGATATACTAATGAGTTCAAAGTGTTTCTTGAATAAAGACAGCTCACAATAATTCATTTTTATCATGGGATGTCACTTCAGGGAAGTGACTTACCAATACTTGTTGTTCTAGTTTCTTCAATAGTTATTGTTGCATGTGTACAGAAGGAATTTTTAAAATACTAATGATCTAACTGTGGAGAAACATTTAAATATAGATTTTTGCCAAAAAGAAGGCCGTTATTTATTTGGTTGCACGAAGTTTTACTTGGTTTCACAATATCTCTACAGAAGCTACCCGGAGAGCAGAAGGACACTTTTATCTTTATGACGTTAGTATAATGGTCAGGAGCACAGGCTCTCGAACTGGACTACCGGAATCCTCGTCATGCTGTACAAATTTAAGCACGTTACTTAGTCAATCTGTGCTTCGTTTCACCATCTGTAACTTGAGATTAGTACCACCTATGTCATAGGATTGTTGTGAGGAAGTAGAGTTCATATACGTAAAGAGCTTCTGAAAGAACTGGCACATCCAAAGTGCTCAGTAAATGTTAAAGATTACTATTAGTGCTGTTGTTATTATAGTGTTATCCTCTACGGTGCCTCATCCATATTCACATGCTGAATAAATATTTGTTGAAAGAATCATTAGTGCTTTGTGGTAGAAAATTATTAAAATGTCTCAAAATCAGTGTTAGTTTTATTAACATTTTGATTTTCCACACAGAGTAAAAAGAAAAATAACTATGACATTCATAACCTTATTACTGAGTACTACAAAATAAAACTTGTAGTACTATCTAGAAGAAAAAGTACAACTGCTTAAATCAGAACATGGATAGGACTTCCATTCCTAGTCTTTAACAACCATGCGCAATTTTATTTAGAATGAGTATGGGCTTTAGAATTGAGATGCTTTAGAAACAGTTGTTTTATTTATGACCTGGTATTAATGGAAAAATTACTCTTAATCTGATTCTGTTTTTAAAAAAAAATGAATAAAAAATAGCCATTTCTAAAACAGAGACCCTACCCTCTATAAAGCCTCTTTCCTAGTAAATTCTTTCCTCCCTCTAGGAAAGGGTTAGTGTCCTCCCTCTGGGAACTCGCTCATATATATGGCTTTACATCCGACGCTATGACAAGTGGCACGTTCCATCTCAGGAACAGGTGTCCATAATTGTCATAAAGCAGCAGCAAGTACTTTAAACCTGCCAGTTACTTCTGTTTTCAACTGTCCAAAATTAACCAGTGTCTCTTTAATCCAGTAGTACTTTTCTGGCTTTAAAAGACATGGAAAACACAGAAGTTTAGAATTTCCTGAAAGCCAACAAACTTAAATTTGTAACACTACCTAAAAATGATACAAAAAATGTGAGAAAAAAACTTGTTCACAAAGAAAACTGCTCTAACAGGCTAGAGCAGCTATTTTTTAACTGAAGTTCTACAGAGCACTAAGGTTTATTAACACAGGGGCCTCAGGCCCACTTCCCTTATTCTATCTGAGTGGCCCTACTTCTATTGCTTTATATAAGGAGCTGCAAAGTAAGGAGGAGGAGGAGGGGGATTTCATTTATCTCAATTTGTGTTTTGCATGTTATGCTTGGTCTTATATGTAACATATCTTAACCACTGCATTTAATAGGGTTAAATTTGATTTTGTATTAAATAAAACTAAGTTATTATAAATAGCCTGGGTTGAAGAAAACACTTTTTTCATATGCAAAGGCTCATTAGTGATTACTCATATCATTACAATGCTAAGATTCCAAAAGTATTATCACATACCTTGCCTACAGGAATGAGCAGGCAGTGTGACACAGCGGGTATGGTAGTTGAATGCATGTCAAAGAACTTGTGTTGAAATCTTAGCTCTTGTCCCTCAATAGCCTTGAGCGATCTTGGCCTTTCTGACTGTAAACAGCATGTGCCTGCCCCATCTAACTCATAGGAATTTAGCAGGAGTGAGTGGCAGAAACCAAATGACAGTATACATGTGAAAAAGTACTTTGCAAACCTCAGAGTCACATAACTACAAACATTTATCACAGTCCTACTTCATATGTTCTCTTAACTATGTGCACATGCTGAAGGAGCTAGATGCTGAAATCACTCTGTTTGGAACGTCTTACCTTAACAAAGTTAATGTTACTGAAAGGAAAGGGAAGCTTTGCTAACCTCACTGCTCTGATTCATCTCTGGCCAAGTCTGGTTTAGTGACGGCATGGATGGTGACTTGCTTGGAGGTGCTTCTGCAGGAGAGCCTGAATAACCTACCTCACCTGTCTGATCCCCAACATCTGCAATTTAAAAATAGAGAAATTCTCTATTAATAATGTAGTTTAGTTTAGGAATATTACTTATAAAAAACAAAATGAAGACTTTGACAAGTAGTAATTTATAATCTGAAATGTCATTCCTCATGTTCCTAAAATAAACATTTTAACCATCAGACAATGAGGCAGTACTTATTCTTGCTATTTATTGTCTACCTGAATCCACAGCTTTCCGTAAGTACAAATTCTAGTTAGGAATAAATAGAAAAAAGAGTGTTATACATAATAATGATACAGTAGCAACCACGCTTTGAGTCATTTTTTGATAGTAGGGATGAATCTGTACCAGTTCCCAAAGTATATTTCATGGAATATTAACTAGTGAAGTATTTAAAAAAATTAGGTTCAATCCCTGACCGGCATGGCTTAGTTGGCTGGTGCATTCAGCAAAGTGAAAGGTCATCGGTTTGATTCCAGGTCAGGGCACACGCCTGTTTTGTGGGTTTGGTCCATGGTCAGTGGGCATATGAGAAGCAACCAATCATGTTTCCCTCTCTCGCTTTCTCCCTCTCTTCCCTACTGTCTAGAAATAAATAAATGAAATCTTTAAAAAAATTAGGTTCAAGAAATTTTTTCTGTTCAAATAAATTTGAGGATACTGTAATTCCCTGTTGGAGCATTCCCACGAACAGTTTCTACATCAAAGACTTGTAATGTACTAGAGCAAATAAACAATTTAAGTCAGTTTTCCCGAAACACACACCTTGTTCTATCAAATAAAATCCCTTGATATTCTCTTGGAATATACTTTGGGAACTGCTAATTTATGCCAAGTCACTCACATTTTCTCCATGAGTATCCCGTTACCAAAAAGCATCATGTTGCAGGGCAGGGAGCAGGAGAGGAAGAGTCCCAGGCATGAGCAAAAAGCGGTCAATGAGCCCACACGAAACAAACTTTTATCGCTAGGCCCACTGGCACTTACAGGCTTCATGAGAAAGCTACAAATCCATGACACAATTTCAAAGGGGGCTTTAAAGTATTATGTGATAGCATATTCTACTTTTAACTGGTTAAGCCTTAATTTAGAATATTTCTTAAATTCCAATTTAAAAAATGACAAATTTCAACGGTAATTCTCATGCCAATCTCCCCAAGTTTTACGTGGCTTTGAATATAATCCCAGTGTGAAAAGCACATTGACAGCCAAACTAACGGGGTGAAATCTAATCTATTTAGAACCTGTACTAAAGCTCGACCCCACCGTCTGTCACGCCTTCGCTGTTTGGCCACCGGCAAGCTGAATGAGACAGCACCAGAGTTTCTCCGCCAGAACAAAAGACACTGCGTTACGTCTTAGCGCTGCGCCTCCAATCCCTAAGTAGGTACCCGTATAATAACCTAGAATGTATAGGTTTTAACCTTTCAATCTATTCTTAAGTAAATTCTTCATATTTTATTGCCCAATACAGAACCTAATACATACAGGGCAAGCAAATATTTATTGAATGGGTTGCTTTTTGTGTTCTTCTTCATTAAATTCATTCTCCTTTACTGTTATTTTCCTAGAACCAAAACTAACTACTGATACTTTGAAAAGGTACTCAATTTCTCTATGCCCTATTCTGTTACATGAGTATCTCAAAATATCTAGTTAGCCAAAAAGTTCCTTTGGCTTTTTCCGTATGATGGCACTGGTAGTGCTTGGCTGTCTTAAACTTCATTTGAAATAATTTTGTTAGATTGCATTATGACAGCTGTCATATCAGTGTGCCTTTAAAAAAATCAAAATTGGTGACTTTTTGTGCAGCCATTTTAATATTGAAGATGGAAGAAAATACCCAACATTTTGGCCTATCAGTGCTTTATTATTTCAAAAAACGTAAACACTGAAACACAAAAAAAGATTTGCACAGTTTATGAAGAAGGTGCTGTGACTGATCGAATACATGAAAAGTGGTTTTCGAAGTTTCTTGGTACTATTGAAATTTTGGCCAAATAATTCTGTGTTGTGGGGCTGCCTTATGCATTGGAACATGTTTAGCAGCACCCCCAGCCTTTACCCACTAGAACCCAGTAGCAGGAGATAGCTGACATACTCAAAATATCCCAGTCAATAAAGTTATTGGTGAAAATGAAAACTGTGTCTTTTATTTTGCAGAAAAAACTAAATGGATTTCGTGGCCAACCCAACACTTCCCTTTTACTTACCCAGACATTATTCCTCTACAGTTATACCACACTGCAAGTTCTTTTTTCCCCATTTTTTTAATGCAAGTTCTAATTTGCAGTTCAGCATCATACTTTGTGAAGTTTTGTTTTGTAAGATCAGAAATTATTGCTAGTTTGTTCTTAATCCTATCCCTTTCTCAGGAGAAGTGTCAGAATAGCATAGAAACAAGAGGCAGACAGGCTTCAGATAATGTTGTATGAAGACCACTTAAGTCAAAGCTCTTAGAGAAAAACTAATGAAAAAAATATTTATGATAAATAGTAGCAAATTCCTCATGGGAATAGTTTGTGGTTTTTAACGTGAAAAAAAATTATGAACTTTTTCCTCTGATAACAAAGAAAGGAAGCTAAGGAAAGGAGGATGACGGCCATAAATTCTGACAGTTTACGCACACTCTGTTAAAAGGATGGTGAACTGAGAAGTGTCTTTACGAGATCCACCAAAGCAGGTGTTAAAGAAAAAACCTATCTATAGTCAGACTACATTACTGAAGTTACAAATGTCATCTCAGGGCAAACTGGGACCCTGGTCTGGATTTCTACACCTCCATTCTCATGTCAGTCTTCTACTGGCAAATTTAGAGCCAGACTGTACCCTACCCCCACACCTCAGGGCAGTTATAATTTGGGACAGATTCCAGGAACCTCTGTGATTCATTGGCATAAAGCTGTAGTGGGTCCAGCCTCTTGAAGTATATCATTCACCCAAATAATTACACTGCGTAAGTATTCCAATAGAGTCATTTTCCTAGAGTGCAGTTCTCAAACTGTGGACCATGGACTCCAGGGAATCCTCATGACTCTTTTAGGGCATCTGAAAAGTCAAAAAGATTTTTACAACAACAACACCACCTTTTTCCTGTGTTGGCATTTGAACTAACGGTGCAAAAGCAATGGTGGGTACAACTGTTGACTTAGCAACAAGAAACAAGGCAGTGGCACCAAAATACAAAGGGTTGGGGGCAAAAGTAGGTTTACAGTTGTAAGTACAGGAAACAGTTTATTCTTGTACTATCATTTATTATTTTTTTAACATACAAAAAAGTGGAACCTACTTTTGTCCCATGCTGTATTAGTCACTGCATTCTTCCCCCACACATTCCAGTTAAAATAAACAAACAATGAGGCATGGGAGTATCACTGAAAAATGTTTGCAACTAAGCTGTAAAATTATTTTTATTAAATCTCAGCCCTGAAAACACATCTTTTTAATACTCTGTGTACCAAAATGGGAAGTAAAATAAATATTTGCAAATTTATATAATGGTATTCCAAAGTAATGGGGAAGTGATATAATATATATATTACATGTATATTGTATATATATGGCTGTTATCACAGCACAAAGATCATCTCAAGGAAGAATACTTGTGTGATCCAGCTGTCAGCTGAACAGACCATTTTTTCCAGAGAACATGATTTTTCTTTAAAGAACAGCTGATAAACTGTAATTATTTAGACTTGGATGTAGGAATTTTCTCAAAAATGAATTAAGTGAGCTTGTCACTTCAAGAAAACAACTGTCTTCAGTATTTTAACTAATGAAAAGCTTTGAGCTTTTAAGAGAAAATTAGAACTTTGGTAAACGTGCATCCATACCCACAAGCTCAAGAGAGTCACAGTACTTAAAGATTTCTTTGATCAAATAGGCTATAGAATTAACAAATACACTTTTTTAGCATTTTATAATAAAGTATCCCAACACTGGAAAGATCTGTGTAACTCAATTAACTAATATTTACAAATCATCAATTATGTCATAAAATCATGCATGGGTAAAAGATTCATTCAAAGCATATTCACAGTATAAGACAGATCTATGGATTTTAAAGTAACAGTACAAATAATTCACTAAGATGGTTTCAGCTTTTACATTGCAATTAATCTTTAAGAAATCACCATTTGTTGACATTTGGTGTAGTACCAAAGAATATCCACTATTATCTAGAAACAGTCCTTCCTTTCGCCCTGCAAGACCAGCCTTTCCTCAGGTACTGGGGACTAGCCCCTCCTTCCTGCCAAGACCTCGCAGGTGGGCCGGTCTCCGGTGCAAGCACTCAACTCTGCTGCTGCGGTGCAAAGCAGCCGTGGTCATTAGTAAAGACATGAGCTTGGCTTTATTTGACTAAGACAGGGAAATTTCAGTTTTACATAATTTCACAAATTTGAATTTTATGTGTCATAAAATGTTGTTTTTTGTACTCTCCAACAATTAAAAGACACTTTTTGTTGTGGGCCATACAACAGTCAGCAGACTGGATTTGGCCCTCAGGGCTTGGTCTTCCGGATCCCCAATACTCAAACCAAATAATACCCAACAGCCTCACACAGAAGCAAATATGAGAATCTAGCTGCCTTTTACAAAAACAGATATTAAAGAGATTACAAAAATGTAAAGCAATGCTGCCCTTTTCATAAATTTTTTTTTATTTTGGGAAACACAGTTATTTTCCTAAAAATATCTATGCTAATATTTAAGGAGCTTATTATTATTTTAAAACAGCCATATACATTTTTAAAATGTATCATTTTTAATTTCTAATAGGGTAACTATTAATAGGTTTAAGTCACATAAACAGGCTCTTTGGGATTCATGAAGTTTTTTAAGAATGTAAAGGTTCTAAGATTAAAAAGTTTTAAAAATCACTGTCTCAGAAACCCCCCCAATTATTTATGGAATAAATTAGCAGAATTTCACATTGCGTTTTTCCAGCTTCATGTATAGAACAAATGGCTGTAGAAAAAGAGCAAATTACCTATGTTCTAGAAGCTAACAGTTATGAGCATTGGGTCTACACGTAAGCTACACTGCTTTCAACTGGGCTCCCTATAAATATTCCAATGAAGAGCTTCATGCCCACCCACGAAAGCTTGCTTTAAGACTGTGTCCTCACGGAGGCAGGGGTGTAGTTTTACTCTTACCTGATGCAGTGTTCCAGCCTAGCCTCCTGCTGGAACACTGTGTCAACCCTGCCTCCCTCCTGAGGGTTCTGCTCTGCCCCTGACATCATCAGAGCATCAGGGCTGAAAAAGAAGAGCATGAGCCTAAATTATTTGTTAAAGTCAAACCCAAAAGGGCTTTTTGCAAAAAATATTTCCATGTATAAAAGTGTGTCTGGAAGACACAACCTTCTGTGGTCATACTGACGTACTGTCAGTCTACACTTAAAGGTCAGCAATGAGTGCAAATTAAATGAGTGCAAACCATGTTTTCAGGAACGCACTAAAAATAAAAATGCTGCACATAGTTTTCATGCTTCTGTCCGCCAAAAGACTCTGCCAAGTCCACAGATTCACTTCAGTACAGGCAGTGTACCTGCTAAGCAATCTTTCTCAAATAGTTTCAGTTTTTACCTTGGTTTATAACCTACCCAACCCTAAACTTCTTATTGTCTTAGTAATACATTCAATATACTAAAAAATTGCTTAAAAATGACTGCCAGCTATTATTAAGCTTACAGAAGTACATACACACCCTAAAGTCTTATAGTTTAAAACTTATTTTGTTTTTAAGTAGCCAAACATGTAGGAATAATTTTTAATCATAAAGATTCAAGGTTCCAATCTCACTTAATAGCCTCATCAAAGCAAAGGTTAACTATACCTTTTATTTGAAATGTCAATATCATTCTTACAAGAAAAAATATTTAAAATAAAGAATACACAGGCTTTGATAAATTTTAACTATTAAAGAAAAACTAGAAATGGTACCTTTTTCATTTATATCTAAAAGCCAGGGATAAAGCAATGCATATGCAAAAGGAAATTATAGACAATTTCAGGTATGCTTTGTTTTGAATATTATATGCATCAAAAACTGTATTTTATTTCCAAAATTAATTCCATTTCTCCTGACACGCCACAAGAGGAAACTTAGTAAGCCAACGTTAAGATGGCTTGTGTGGAAGTCTGTTAAGTTTTAAATTAAAATCAAAGATAAAAAAAAAGTAAAAATGGGTACAACAAGGTTTGAAATGAACCAAAACATTCACCCAAAACACTAATTAAATTGTACTGGCTGATTTTTTTTTTCAGTAATGATCAACATTTTAGAGCTTACTTGATTCAGCTATTATACTTCAAAAAACATCACAGATCTCAGAGGTTCCCATTAGCCAAGGATAGCTAAAAATGGAAAAGGCCCATTTAAAGTTAATCCACTGAAAATAAGGACTATAATTTCATAAAGAGAAAAAAATTTAATTAGGGCTTTGTCTTAATTTACACAGAAAATTGTGAAAATAAGAATGAAGAACAAAGAATGAAAGATGTTAAATTCTGTGGGTGCAATTTGGTGGCAAAATTAATAAAGGCATGAATTCAGTCGATGAACATTTAATGAGGACCTATACATAAATAATAGTAAATAAAAATGTTGTATTGAAAAGACAAGGCTCCCATTTCCATGGAGTTTTCATTCTAACAGAGGAAGACAGACAACCTTCCCTTCACCTTTGACTTTCACAACACTATAGCAAAGACTAAGGCCACTTCTGCAAAAATATAATTGGGGGGGTCATCAAGTATCCCCAGGACTCTTACTAATCCACTGATATTTAAACCAGAATCTTTAAAAGCCTCTAATGTGTCATCTTGTATAGATTTTTTCATATACTATCTAGACTTATTTGTCAATGTCTTTGCCAGAAATTTGAGATATAATTATTTTGACCAATTTCATTAAATGGTGCACCTTTGCCAATATTTGCAATTGTACTGATTTGTGAGCTATAAAACCCAACTATCTGGAGCTAAATAATTCTAGTGTCAAGACTGTAATGTGTATGTATGGGGGGGGGCCTTGGGAAGTAATTCCTTAATTGGAAAGTCAATAATCAATATTAATGCATATTTTCATTATTTTTCCCTCTGCAACTAAGAGCACTTGGAGAGTGAATTGTTCAAAAACAAAGATTCTTGGGTTCTTGGTACAAAACAAAGATATATGTAGAAGCATGTACCCTGCAGCACCGTTTTAAAGGTAAAGCCAAGAAACTGCCTCAAAATCCATCAGTAAGAGACTGCTTAAATTAAGGTAACAAGTCTGTAGATGACAAAGTGCAAAGATGTCCAACATTATAAGAAAAAACAATCAAGGATGTATAGTGTGAACACACTTGTGTTAAAACAGATATCTGCATTATGTTACTTGTGCAATCTTTCATGTTAAAATTTTCTGGATAAATACAGAGAAACTCTTAAGAGTGATTAACGCACGTCAAACTAGTATCAACTATAAATTTTTATGGTAAACTATTCATTAAAAAAAACTTCTGGCTTTTAAAAACATTCATGTTAGAAGTACTTCTAGGAGTTTGAGGATCTATGTTATACACCATATCAACAATGAAAATCTGCTCAAATTTACTGTATAAATAGTGACTATGAAGGAGGACACGGAATGGGGCGTGTGCATTCCTTTCCCTCTTTGAACATTGAATCAGATATTACTGAGTTGCTCATGTGAGCATTGTGAAGACAGAAAACAGTTTAAAAAATGAGTAGTTCACTCAATCAGTCATTAAAAAAATGTCTACTTATGTACTAATTTGCACCCTACTAGCTGCTGAGATATAATGAACAAGATCAATCTTGTTACTGCCCATCCAAGGGCCTCTATTCTAGTTTAACATAGAGATATTTTATCAAATAATCCCATAAAATATAGTATATGTAAAATTGCAACCATGCTACAAAGAAGATTCTTCAGAGACTGAGATTAAGATGCAAAGCATCTCAACATGTTTGTTTTTTTCCTTGAAGATACAGTATTGTGGGGTAAGCTGGAGGGTCACCTTTATAATATATCTATATCTATCTATCTATCTATATATTTTAAAGAAGAAAAACATTCTTTCTTGAATTCAGCTTCAGAAAGCTGTTTCCACAGATGAATTTCTGTATGCTTTCTTTTAGTACTGATGTTAAATATTAAGGATTTTAATTCAGGTCCATTTAAGTACTTGTACCTATGATCCTTAGCTATTTTATTTTTATCTGATATTTAATTCCATAAACTTGTTCAAATAATTTTGGAAAAAATATGTATATCCCACCCATGTCTGCCTCTAGAAAGCCTAGCTCATTTCTCCAAGTAACTGTAACTCAAGTTATCAGTTTCACCACCTATTTTCCTGTGTTATTAACTTGTAAAAACAGAATACATACTTGTGGAGTAAATATTTTAGTTTGTCCCAACATCACAAACATGTAACAAAAGACTGTATTTTCAAAGATAGAAATATGTCAAGAAAAACATCCCATTTTAAAAATGGCACATATTTAGCATTAGTTCACTTAGTAATTATTTACTGAGCAACTTAGTACATGCTTGGCAAAGTGCTAGATCCTGTGGGTATCACAGTCAAGGATATATTTCCTTTTTTTTTTTAAAAAAAAGAAACTCAGAGTGTAGTGGTAGAAACAGGAAAAAAAAAAAAGAACAGGATTCAGTGTGATGTATGCCACAATAAACAGCATGTAGGAAAGATCAGAGAAGACAGAAACTACTTTTGTGTTTAAGTCAGAAAGGCTCCAAAGAGGGAATATTATGTTAAATTTTCAGGTCATAAAAAAGATACTGCTTGAGTATTTCCCTTTCAACCGTGATCTTCTAAAAACACAGATATTTAAAAGGATTTTTACAGATCTTGATTGATCCAGTGCCACATGACAGTTTCCATACTCGAAAACTTTGTGTCATAACAGTCTCAGGCTTATGAGAGCTGGGAGAAAAAAGATTCATCAATTTCCCAACCCCTAAATTAACAAAATTCCAAATTTATCATTTGTAAGTAGGCAAAACAGATCTGAATTTAATGTCGTGTGAACAAATGTTTAAGTAAAATCAGAAAACTATATAGATTATTTTGAAATGGGAAAAAACTATCTGAGACTTTGATACCTTTAAAATTATAGTTAAAACAATAGTGTACAGATATACACAGGCAAAAAAAATCAGAGTGACTCTTTGCTAAAAAGATCTAACAGGAGTAAAAAGAAAAAGAAATATGCCCAGGAAAGAACTTCTCCTTGAATCATCGACCTTAAAATTCAGGCAGTAGATCAAATATACAAAAAACCACATTTTATTTAAATTAATAAAAGGAAAAGAAAAGACTACATGCAAAAGCCAGATTTACCAACCTATATGCAACAGATAACAGAATCAGACAAGTCTCTAGAAAATGACATGTAACAGAATAAGCTTGATTTACTAATATGGTACCAGTTTACAAAGGATTAAAGTCATAGTAAAACTCTACACATTGGGCCTAATTTCTAAATCAATGGCACAGCAAGTCTGTAGCTATCAGAATTTCTTCCCTTTTAGCTACTACTGAATAAATCAAACAAAGAAGTTCTTTTTGTTTATTTCTTAATTAGGTAAATCCAAGTACTCTGAAGCAAAATTACCCAACAAAAATACTAACATTTTAGCTCAAGTTAGATGTTAACTGATGCCTAATAACTACTTGAAATGATCAGGAAAATCCTAGGATTCTTATAGGATGTTTCTAAAAAACTAAAACCAACCCTACAATTTTAAATCCACTTATTGGTTGACAAAAAGTCAGTGTACAATTCAGGTCCTGAAATGTGAGTGGTACTGAATCCACATTTCAGGTGGAGAAACAAAAAGGAAATAATATAGTAAATGGTTAGAACTTGCCCAAGGTCACAGGAGTAATTAGCAAAACTAGAAGCACGCTCAGATTCCCGACTCTAAGGAGACCCTTTTCTTTTTGACTATTACTGTCAAAAAGATTCCTAACGTATAATTCAGGCAATAAAGTCAGAGCATCTGCAACTCTGGGTCAAAGACATGCTGTCTAGTAGATGAATGCCCTTTTGAGAGTCAAATTCTGTTTTAACTTCTCTTTTAAAAGTATAAAGTTCTTTCCATCATATCTAAAAAGAATTTAGATAGAAAAACCAAAGACAATTAATTTAATTTTAATTAGACTCTTTAACATTAGATTTCCTTTTAGTCATTCAGAATTTTTTTTAAAGTATTCATTTTTTACCCCTTATATTCTTGTTTCCTTTAAAATAAAGCTGTCGGTAAATATGAGCATTTACAAAAGCATTCTTGTAAACATGATCAACAATGCAACATTATCTACATCAAACACAAAATTTCCAGATTTCTTTAGAGTCTGAAGAAATTGGCTTTTTAAAGGAAAATGCTTGTGGATTGCAAAGGTCCAATGATAAGCCAGGCATTTCCCTTCAACAAGTTAAGAGGCATGAAATGGAAAAATGTTGACAATGAAGACAGGCTACTTGAGCCACTTCAGACAATATAAAATGCATTTAAAGGATGGCAAAATAAGACACTGAAATGCTCTTCAAATCTCACTAAGTCACAAGTGTCAAGTAAAGTTGTGGCATATATTCTTTATTGTTGTTGAAAGCTGATTAAAGAGACAAAACATTAATGCAAGGTCAGGCTGTACATCTTATTCTAGTGGCAAATCTACATGCTCCTGATGAAATGTCTACATTCTTAACCTAAGTTTTAACATCTACATCTTGATTTTGCTTTGAGAACCAAGTGTTACTTATCAAGGCATGCCATCAGGCCTCTTCAGGCTCCTGGATCTTACCTGCTGAATCTTCCAAATCAATCAGTTTGGGCATTAAACTTTCAGGGAGTTTTTCTGGTAAGTCATAGCCATTCTTCCTAGCAACTACCAGATGAAAAGCAGCACAAAACTCATCCAGTGTCAATGCTCCATCTTTATCAAAGTCTGAGAGTTCCCTAAAAGACAAACTTATCATGAATATAATCATATTCTCCTCTGGATCCTTTTATGTCTCAAAAAAAAAAGAGAAATCCTTTCTCAGAAAAAGTACAAACAATAACTTTAAAAATCCCATAGGTGGGAAGATATGTAACAAAGCAAATGTAGCAAAATGTTAACTGTAGGATATAGGCCATAGGCATGTGGGTGGTTTAAGGAGTAATCCTTTAAACTTTCCTATGTGCTTAAAATTTTCATAATAAAATGCTGAAAAAGAACCCCCAAAATAAGGTCAGCCAAAAAAAAAAAGACCTTTACCACATATGGGGCCTGTCCAGAAGGTATCCAGCCATGTCATATGAAAAATATAGAGACATTAACAGAAGATAAAAAAACACTGTACATAAGACAATGACGCCTCAGTCGCCTTCAAAGAGGGCACCTTGTGACCTCACACAGTTCTCCCAATCACCAACAGCTGCCCCTTAGTATTTTGCTGAATCTCATAGAGGGTCTGAAATCTCTTCCCTTTGAAAGGTGATTTTAGTTTGGGAAAAGCAAGAAGTCACAGGGTGCTAAATCTGAGCTGTAGCAGGGCTGAGTCACCTTGGTGATTTGATGTTTCACCAAAAAACTCTGCATAAGATGTGATGCATGAGCAGGCATGTTGTCATGATGAAGCTGCCAATCACCAGTTACCCATAGCTGTGGCCTTCTGCATCATCTGAATAGTTTCTGCAGAGGAATTTTCAAGCTTAATGCAAAATCTGATGCAGATTTGTTGCTCTACTCACTCAGTCATTTTGAATCAATGGCCACACAGTACACGTGCTCACTCAACGCTGTCTACTGCCCCCAATTACTAGTACAGTGAAGTTATCACTGTTCACACGTGAGCATTCCAGCCACTCTCCTTAGCTGCCAGGTCACATCGATACCCCGCAAACTAGACTTATTAACAATGGCTGCATTTTTCTGGACAGACCTCATATGCATTTTTAGAAACCAGATTTAGTTGAAGTCAGGTTTATTTAATAAGTCAATAAAATTTTCTACAACTTTGTTTGTATTGTTATTAAAGGTCTATACATGCATGTACTTTAAAGCACCCAGTACAACTACAAGGCTTTATACAAAAAGAGCAGCCCCGCCCTCCAATCCTTCCATTTCCTAGATGCAGGTGCAACCATTTTTGTATTTATCACCTTAAATTATAAAAAGAATGAATATATTACTAGTTCTTGATTTTTGGTGTTAGGCATTATCTACCTCCTACTATAGCACTCTGTGCTACTAAAAGTCCTATTAAAATTTAGAATATAGATAAATATATTGATATAAAGTAGAAACAATGTGTGTGTTTATCTGATAATTGTTTTTCTTTTTATCCTCACCTGAGGACATGCTTCATAATTTTAGAGAGAGGGGAAGGGAGAGAAAGAAAGATTGATCAGTTACCTCTCATATGTGCCCCAACTAGGGACCAAACCCACAACCTAGGTATGTGCCCTGACTGGGAATCGAACATGTGACTTTTCGGTTTATAGGACGACTCTCCAACCAACTGAGGAACACCAACCAAGTCTGATAATTGTTTTAAAAAAGTAGTATGTGATTGTAATTTAATGATTAATTCCAAACATATAGCAACCATCCAGAGTCTTAAGTCTGTATTTAAATGGGTGCTAAGCACTGTTCTCAAACTCATGGCTAGTATAGGACTAAGTAAACTTGCTTAAATTCAAATAAAATAAACATAATCATGTATAAGCAAACTAACTTTTATTCCATGCATTATACTAGCAACAAGAGACGACTAATGCTGCTTAAAGACTTTAGCACTTTTTAAAGAACTACTATACCAATATCACTTTATTTTGTTTCTGGAGAGTGAGAGAGAAGCTTACTATTTTAAGGCCAATACTGAGTTAAGAACATTCTTGAAAAGGTTAGTGTAATCATTTGTTTATTAAGGTTAAAAAGATATACCTGCAGGAAACTCCTTTGAAACAACCCACATTACCCAACTAAAATATACCACACTTACCAAATATGAGAAAGTTCAAGAATAGGAAGCTTTGATTTTGTAAAAAACTCTTTAGCTGCAGATCCTGAAATATTAAAACAGTGTTGTTTAGCATTAATCTGAATTTAGAGATCCAAGAATAGCATGTGTAAGTCTTAAGACCTTTTTCACTGAAAAAAAGGTAAACTTAACGTGTATATATGGCATGTTTTGGTTTCCAGTGATTATAAGCTCTATCTAGGCAATTTGAGAATTAATTCTCTTTTATAATCTCTGACCAATAAAACCATGTCTTTGAGATTATGAAATTGAGACTTTGAATGTTCCCATCTAGAAGAATTTGTTTTTAACAACTCACCTGGAATAAATCCATTTAGATCAGGCTGAATGGTTTTAAACTGGTTTACATAATACTGTCTTTGTTCATCTGTTATTTTCCAGGGATCATCATAACTACTGGATTGCCTACGAATCTCATTGGCAGTTGTAGCTGATGCTACAGTTCGTACTGTTGTCTGGTCCTGTAATGAAAAATTTTTCCTCAGTACAATATCTATCTATATGATTACATGGACCAAGACTGCTAGGTTGCTTATCTTTGAAAGTAAAACTTACTTTTTGTGGATGTTTAAAATATAAGAAGTCTTCACAAACTCATCAGCAAACCACATATTTATAACCAGGTTATTGAATGTTTTTGGACCATGATTATATAAATGTGTAGAATGACAGCAATATGTAAGCAACAGAAAGTTATGGAAATGTGCTAAGAAAGCCAAGCAAATATATTCCTGGATGCCAAAACCTTTCCAAAGCTCACTAAGGAATTAGAAAGAAAACCAGTCAAAACTTTTAGTGAAACATTTCAGTGATAACAAACTTGAAGAAAAGGCACAGAGCTAAGTTCTGTTTTTTTATGAAATAAAAGAATTAACTTGCATTTATAAAATCTGCACAGCAAAACATAAAAACAATGACTGCAGCAATACTCTGAATGAAGCAAATAAAAATGCAATACCAGTAAAATGTCACACCTGGACAGAAGCAGGATGCATGGGTAAAAGAGTACTGGTTGGAGGAGTATCTGCGAAACTGACCCAGTTTTCTTGAGGAGGAGGTGGAGAGTGCCCTGACCACACTGCGTCACCAGCAGAGGAACCTACAAGCAGAATGGATAAACATGCTGGCTCACTTTCAAAGAAAAAAGTGACCAGGCTTTTTATTGTAAACTCACCACACACACATTATATAAGTATTCTTTCAAGCTCTAACTTTGAAGAAATGGTATTTTCTAAAAATGAAATCTTTTCTGTCAATTTAAAATTATCTCATTTAAATCTATTAAATTATTATTGAGGTTTCCTTGTCAATACTGAAACTAATATAATATATACCTAATATCCTGGGAAATAATTATTTATACTCATTTCACCTTCAGGGAATCTGGTATCTATAATTTTTTTTCCTAAACATTGTAGATATAAGTAAAAGGAATTACCACTGTTTAAAGTGATCCATCTACTTACAAATTCGCATAGTTGGTTTTTGCTCTATTTACGGCGTTTAACTTATAATTAGAAATTGTCTTGGAGGCAACTCTTAAAGAAATGTTATCAAGTTTCCTTCCATCTACACCTTTATTCAATGAATGTTACCCTAGAACTTCTAAATACCTGATTGTGCTTCACCAAAGGGAGACCATAAGGGCCCAGGTCCTGCAAGAGGCCTCTCACTATTTCCTCCACTGGGATGTCGGCTGTGCTTCCTCCAAGTGTGAGGAGAAGTTGGTGGTGACTGCTGTGGAGAAACCACTGGAGAGGCAGGTTCCTAGAACAAGTATTACTGTTTTTAAATTTTAATTTCAAGGCAGCATGCTCATTATTAAGGCGCTCGGTAAAAGTTTTAGCGTAAGCATCCACACAGGATGTCAGCTGGTAACAGCGACATGCATGTGACTACCTGCTGATCCGCAGACGTGCGCGACTGGACAGTGTCGTGGCTTACGGACCCTTTCTTCACCTGCCCCCTTCCAGGTGGCGGAGGAATCACACCAGAGTAAGACCCCTGATTTTCAGAATCCGAAGAATATGAGGCTGCGTGGCGAGATTCCTGTTCATTCTTTGAAGCAATAAATCTTGGCAGAGGAAGGTCCTTTACTGTTAACCATGAAAATAATTATTACTTTAAAATAAAAAATGATGTACACACTAAAAACTGAAATTGAGATGAATTAGATATGAGAAAGAATTTTATAAAAACTGATACAGAAACATAAAATGTCTATCATGAAATTTAGTCCACCGTCTGCCTTAGATTGTTAAGGGAGATTATAACCTGGAAAGAAACAGAAACAGCAACACCAAATTGTCCTTCTAAGAGGTTTTAACAACAGCTGTATTCAATGTCCACTGCATGTCTAGTCCTACATTTGCACTTTATATTTACTGCATCTCATAACCATTACAAACTTGCAAAGTCCCTACTTTACACGTACAGAAACTGAGGCTGCAAGATGCCAGTCACCAGTGGTAACTGACAACATCTAAATCCAGGTCAGTCTGACCACAAAGCCTAGGCTGTTTCTACTTAACACTGATTCTCTAAAGAAAGATGTTAGAATTCAAAGTAAAACACAAAATATGTCACTAAGTTTCAGACTAGATTAATCTAGACATTTTCATGGCAGAAATTCCTAAAACTATCTTACTATTCACCTACCAAAGATACAATATAAACTGCTCCATCTATGAATTTTAGTCTGGCTTATTTCACTCCTACAGGGAGATTCTCTACATTCAATTTTAAATGAAGAAAAATAAAAAACTTCTCTGCAGGTCAGTCATAACTCATACTTTTAGAGCAGAATAATACAGCAGCACAATCATTTTTAGAAGAAAATGTACTTCCCTCCACTATGACTACCTGCGTGGCTCCTGAGAATCTCCACACTAAGGGAGAGATTAAATTTATTCAATATGTATGTAAAGAATTCAAAGTACCTGAAAAGAATGTAAACTCTCAACACTAGAGGAATGTGTGGCAAACCTGAGGTCCACAATGAAAACATCCAACTGACTAATAAACTAAACTGGTACTGAAAACTACTGTATTATAGATAATGCAGTTTTCTCTTTCCCTTTTTCCCTATGAAAACTATAAAACTCCCTGCATTTAAATGCTTAAAGTTTCCATCTACTTTAATATCAACACACGTCCAAGTAGCAGAGAAACTAATTATCCTAGGTGATACTTACAAGGCAGTTAGATGTCTGTAACCAGGTTTCAGTCTGCCAATTTTAATATTGTCTATCAATCAGAAAGTTTTGTTTAACTAATACTTCTAATTCTATGACGCTTTCATAGTCTTCACAAACAAGAAAACAAAGTATAATGTTGCTTTATACTTAGACAAAAATATAAAGAAAGTATATATGAAGGTCACTGCAATTCACCACTTAACCTTGTTGAAATTATTCACCTAAATTCTAAGCAATTCTTAATAAATTTATGCTATAAAATCACCATTTTAATAGTTGTATATAATTAAATATGTATGAAGTACAGTACATATATGTAATAATATTTAAGATAAATGTTTTTGAATAATCACAAATTTTTAGAAGTATAGTGGTGAGAATAACATCAGGACACTTTTACTCAAGGTCACAAATGCCACTAGCATATCAGAAAGACTCATCATTTGTAATGAATTTGTAATGAATTCACAAGATTTGTGATCAGAAGTCTATTTTCATTTCAGTTACTAATGTATCCCATATTTACCTGTATTAATACTTTCCACTCTTAAAGGGAAACCAGACTGGGCCACAGCTACAAGTTTCAAAGCAATATAGAACTGACTTCTTCCAAAATAACCAAGTCTTGTTGCACCACAAAGCTCCATAATCTGTAAAAGAACACAATGTAACATAAGATTTATAACAGTAATTATCTAACTCTTGTTGATAACTTCTCCAAAAATACATAGCTGACATATTACTCTCAACTTGATGACCTACTTCCTCAAGTTTCAGGTTGGTTTGAAAACAAAAAGGCACTGACCTTAAATGAGCAGGTTATTGTTCTCCTACTTACTAAAATCAATGTGCTAAGCAATTTTATTTTATTAGAATAACTTTTTTATAGGAGTCATATTTTTTAGAAATAATGTACCATCCACACTTCTTCACAAACACTGTGCATACAACAGGGCCATGCAACTTACAGATTATTTTGCAGCCATTTAAAGTAAAAATCATAAAATCATGTATTAAGTGGAAAAAAGACAGGACACATTTGAACCACATCAACACAAATTTGAAAATAACCAGACATACAAAAATTCTACCAGCAATTTTGTAAGTGAGATTAAGGGTACGACATTTTCTTATTTTCGGTACACCAAAAGGTTGGAGGTTCGATTCCCAGTCAGGGCATATATCTAGGCTGTGGGTTCAATCTCAGGTCGCGGTGTGAATGGGAGGCAACCAATCCATGTTTCTCTCTCTCTCTCTCTCTCTCTCTCTCTCCCCCCCTCCCCAATTCCTCTCTCTCTTTCCCTAAAATCAATAAATCAATAAACATTATATAAATTTCTTTTAAAATTTAAAAAATTTGTTTAAAAAGCCAAGGAGGATAAAGAGGCAGGTTTACATTAAGGGAACTATGAGGAAAAGGAGGGCAAGAGAGTTAGGAAAGGAAGGGCGCACAGTCTTGTAGGTTATGTAGGCATTTTGTAGGATTATTACCCTTATCCACTACCCTTTTCTGCCCACTTGACATCCCTTAAGAAATCATTACACATCTTAGATGTGTTTATAAAGCAAAGCATCTAAAATATGGTAGGTATATGTTAGTAGCTAAAGGGAGAACCTACAAGGAAACATATGGTTTATTTAGCCTTGTTACATCCATTTCAGGGGCCTGTGGGACACTCAGGGAGAGATACCCAGGGAACAGCTAGAAATGCAGAGGGAGTGTCCAGAAGGGAGTGAGCTGTGGAAATGGGCTCCATACTTGGGAAGTAGACAATAGGTGATGACCGTACCTGGGGCAGGAAGTGAGATTACCTGCAAGCCCAGAGCAGTGAAAGGAAATGCCAGAGAACACCGACACCTAAAGGGCACAGAGAAGTCTATGGAAAAGGCAGGAGGAAAGTACCAAAAGGTGAAGACAATTAAACTTATCACAAGAAAAAAATAGATAAAATGACTTACGGAATAACCATATAAGAAAACTAACTATACAGCCTCTAAAACTCACTGCTTATAGTATTAATGTTATTTTAAAAAGGAAGTATATAAATCTAATTCCAATTTCATTTATATACATATAAATGGCAGTGAATATGCCAGTATTTATTTCTGAGATTAAGGGATATTTCTGTTTTCACTACATGAGTCTACAGTTATTGCAGTGCTACCAAAAAATATATTATCATTTGCTCAGAAAATTGATAAATAATTTATAAAAAAGAGAAACAGCAGGACCAAATAAACAAGGGAGGAACTGTACTCTGTATTTTGTAATTAGGAGGTTTTTGCTGCTTAAGTAGAGATGTGGCAGGGTAAAATACAGTTTGCAATGAGTTAAGGAATGAACAGGAGGAATTTAAGTGGAAAGACAGGTACTAAACAGGTTAAGATGCTTGGTTCTGAAAGAAAGTTTGGGAAGGTAATATTGCTTGTCCCTAAATCTCAGAGCTAGTCAGGGGAAGAACTGGCACTAGAAACTAGGTCTTTTTATTCCAAAAACATAACTCTTTCCAGAGTGGTCCGGAGAGCAAGGAAGCACACTACCAGTCTACTGCATCACACATGCCGAAATGTTGAGTCTGTATGCCCAAATCCCACCCCAGGAAGCGTGAAAAGAAAATAATTTGAGTACAAGGGGAACAAAGGGTAATGGGAAAAAAATTAAATAGAATAAAGTTTTTCAAAAGATGAAGAAAAAGTTTGAAAAGGGAGAGGAAAAGGGCTGTAGGGCAGTTATTTCTTCACCACTGCTCCAGCTGCACCAGCTAAAAGCCTCACTTTGTGGCCCCAATCAGTCATGTGTCTCACTGATTAGCTCTCCCAACTACACCAATTGGAAAGGCCACAAGCTCTTGAGAGCAAGAGAAAGGAGGGCCCTGCCTATGCAGCTCAGTTGGTTGGGTGTCTCCCACAAAGTGAGAGGTCGCAGGTTCAATTCCTGGTCAGGGCACATGCCTGGGCTGCAGGTTAGGTTTCCTGACGGGACCCATACGAGAGGCAACCAATCGATGTTTCTCCTTCTCTTTCTCCCTCCCTTCCCCGCTCTCAAATAAATAAATAAATAAATATGGGGGGGGAGAGGAAGGAGGAAAGGAGCTGTGACATACAATTTACAAAACTAATCTCTGATGAAACAGAATCAAAAAGTCTGATTTATAATCACAATCTTGTGAATTAGACAAAATGTGTCACTTAAGAAATATTTGGAAAAAATTCCTAAAGGCAAAAGTGCGGGACCAAAGTATTTGTATATTTGAAAATGAAATAGCTCTCACCAACTGCCTTTCAAAAAGGTTACTGAAATTTATTCTCCCACTGTCAGTATGAGAGTGCTTGTTTCTCATCTCATCTCCAGAAACTTGAAAAACCACTCAAACTTGTAAGTATCTCTGGCTTGCTATCCTACGCAGTTCTGTATAGCTAACGTAGACCTGTTTTTAAAATTACTTTAGCTTTATAATATTTAAATATCTCATAAGGTTAGCCTAGCTCTCAATTTTTTTTCCTTATTTAGAATTTTCAAGGCTATTCTCATATTCTTCTTCCAAATAAATCCTTAGAATCATGTATCAAAATAAACCGAGGTTTTCACTAGAATGGCAATTTACTTATAGTCATATTCCTAACTTTGACAAGACAACTTCTACTGTCTTATCACTAAGCACGACAGCGGTGTAAACGCTCTGCAATAGCTTTGTCCTAGTAAGTAACTACTCAGAAGCTCCACTACTCTAGCTTTGTTTTTGTTTCTCATTTTCAAAAACCACAAATAGGTGTTAATTTTACTTTGTGCATATTTGGGCAGAAAACTAGAAGATCATAATTTTTCTCATTGGTCTATCAATATTAATAATTCTACTAACAGAGTTCCTAACATCAAACCATCCTTTGATCCCTACCTGAAATGAATTCCATTCAGTCACGATGTATTACTTTAAAAACAAAATACCTAAAATATTTTAACCACAATTTTAAAGTGATTAAGCTTTAAGATAAAAAAAAAAAAAACCTGTATCTGGAAGGTTCGGAATATGTTGGCTTTGTAAACACAACTAGCAAGCTTTACTTTTTTTCCTCTCTGGTCTGAAATACTTTAAATAGGTTAGCAATTATATGTTCCTTAAAAATGTGTTAAGAATTCACCTATAACACAGGGTGGACATGTACATCTTTGACATGTGTCTCCACGTTATTCAATGTTATTTGGTATAAACCAGGGTTTCTATCTCTAGAATAGAATACATAATAATTTCCTAGAAAATCACTTATCACCTCCAAATTTTTATATTTATTATTAGCTCAGCCTATTATTCAAAGTAGTCTCGTTGTTTTAATGGACTCTCTGTGGCAATTTCACCTTACTCTAAATTTTGTGCATTTGTGCACAAGCTCCTCTTTTTCGCTCCAGTGAAACCACTTCAACTTCTGGGACACAGAATCCCAGGCCCCTTCCATTAGATTCCGACTTAACTAGGAAACCCAGCTAGTGGTGGCTGGTACACTGCTGATAGTTACTATAAACTATTAAGCTTTATTTTATTAACATTATAAAATTTACGTACTCATGGAAAAACAAATGAAATAGTACTTAAGGATACAGAATGAAAAGTTCCCACAATTCCCATCAGAAATAACAATTCCTTTCATGTGTTCTTCCAATTTTTCCTACATGTATATAAATACATGAGCACACATATGTAATACACATACTTTTTACAAATATAGGGTCATACTAGATACTTTTTACATATTACTCAAACATCTTTTTATATCAGCATACAAAGTTCTTTGATTACTCTTTATATAGCATTCCATTACACAGATATACCTATTACAAATTAACTAATCCCCTACTGATGATGGACATTTAAGTTTTTTCCAACTTTCCATTAGAAATAATTTCAAAAATAATCCTGTACTTGTATTTTGTACACGTTTACAACTGTAGAACAAATGTCTAGAAATGGAATGAGCTTTAAAATGCACCTGCTCACGTGCTACACACTCTGAAGGACTGTACCATCCCAATGACTGCCTGGCTGCCTGGTCTAAGCAAGAGAGAGGTCAGAGTTGTCATTCATTTTATTGGCTTCACAAACTTCACAAAGGTATACCAGCCTTAAAGAAGTCAGGATTGATTTCTCTTCTCTGTTCCATCATATTTACCAGATAGTCCCTGACATCTGGGAAAATAAACTAGACTGTAGTCCACTTGAATACCTATAGAGATCAGGGTGACTAGAGAATTGTTCTGTATCATTCATGCAGCACTTGAGCAAGGTACGTAACTTCTACAGTGCCTGTTTCCTCACATGTAAACTGGTAAAATACACTACCTCATACAGTTGCTGTGAGGATTCAATGAGTCTACAGTTAATAAAGCACTTAAAAAGCACTTCTTTATCACCCTCATCATATATACTTTATATAGTCAGGGATTTCAGAGACCAAGTCATTCTTGAAAAGCACATTTTCTTCAGAGCTGAGAGCTAATGCCTTTAGGTACCAAAGTAGGATTATTATAGTTTTTGAAGAAAAGTACTCTAAAATCAAGGATGCTCTCATGCCTTCTTAAGTATTTTGAACTTCTGATTAAAACAATACACTGAGGACTGGAATTTATCCTCTGCCGTCAGGAAGCTTATGAAAATGACACAGGGAATAAATCCACAAAAATAGAGGGAAAGGAGAACAATAAGCTGACAAGAAATGTCAATAAAGTTTAGCAATCAGAAAACAAATGGAGTCATACCTAATGCAGAAAGGTGGGAGAAATTAGTGCCAAGAATACCCATGGGAAAGAATCAATATGCCCTGAAAAATTTAGGGCCTCGCCCCAAAAAGCTAGCTATGACTAAGGGTGAGACTGGGACAGAGGTAAAGATCCTTATTTCTACAGCTGCTCACTGAATACTAACAACCAGACTTTACCCTCCAAGTAAAATCAAACAAAAAAACTGGAAGTTGTATCTCTAAAAAATGAAAGGTCAGGGAAATACACTAGGAGGGTTGATGTGGATAGGAGCTGTTGCCCGGAGAAAAGCTTCTATTTCTAGCATTTAGTAATCCAGCTTGAGTCAGAATCAGCCCGCTCCTAATGCAGCCTTGTGAGGAGTGATGCTGCAGCACCAAGCTCGGTTACTTTTCTACTGACTCCTTAAGTACAAACAGGTACCAAAGATCAACAAACAACTGAGCAAAACTTACAAAATGAAAGAGAACTGCCCAATTCACAAACATGAAGAAAAAACTCTAAGGGGAAAGATGTAATTCAGGAATGAAAGAACACTTGCAAATACTCTAATGAGTATCCTCTGACAGATTTAAGGTGATACTGCAGCCATGAAACAGTAACAGGACACTACAAAAAGGAGACAGAGAATAGGATGTATGGAAATACACAAAGCTCAACAGAAATACTAGAAGATAAAAATAAAGAAAAATTTCTCCAGAAGAAGGAAGGAAGATGAATTGGAAAATGTAAGAGAAAAGAAACAAAGAGAAATTAGAATAACTAAATTTTAATTAAAATGCAGTCTACATTTTAATTAAAATGCAGAAAAAAAGAGAAGAGTCATAATTCAAGAACAAGAGTTTTCCCCACAGCTAAAGGACAAAAGTTGTTCATACTGAGAGAGTATACTGAGTGCTCAACACAATGGGGTAAAGAATTCCTAAACACATTTCTGTGGAACTTCCGATAAAACAAAGATCCCAAGAGCACCCAGAGTAGGCTTAGGGCAGGTGGATAAAGGGGAGACGCTTAACACCTAAGAAGAAATATTAACTGGAATCACACTTCTCATCAGTAACACTGAGTATCAGAAAACAATGAAGCAACATCCTCAAGGTGCTGAGAAAAAATTATTTTCAACTTAGAATTCAATATCCGAACTACCATAAGCAGACACTTTAACAGATGCAGAAATAAAGTTTACCTCCTATGAACTCTTCCTTGGAGAAGTATTTGAAGGTGTTATTCAGCAAAATTTGGAGACAGGGCATCCGGGAAAAAGTAGATATACACCAAGAAATTGGGGAAATAAAGTTAAGGATGACAGCTGTGAAAGAAAATTGGGCTAAGTAGCAAGCATGACAAGTTCAAGGGGCTACTTGGGAAGCCTAACACTCGTAACTGTTACTGTCAGTATTGAGTTAGAAAAGGGGAGCAAATGAGACTTATACATTGAGCTTAGTAAAATGGGAAGCATGAGCCTGTCTGCTTGCCAGCCAGGAAGCTACATCTCTGTCTTCCAGGGAATTTCAGCATTGCTCTGCCAATGGGATTAACACTCTTTCCTTCCCCCACTGTGGTACCAGATTGCCAGATGGGAGCGAGGAAAAGCAAGCACCTAAGCAATAGAAGTGAAAATAGAGCAGGGAAAGGTGCTAGACCAAATAGGCCTGTCAATCTAGCCTGGGGAAAGAAGGGATTGGTTGGGAGGTAAATCAATCCAAAGCCTGCAAAAGCCTGGGAAGTAGATTGCTTATTTTGAGAAAGCACCTGGTTCATCCCAAACCCAAGTTTCTGGTCATAACCCAAGGGAACAAAGAACTGTCTCTCGCTCTCCCACCTGAGGATGCATTTGCCCCATTTATTTGTGTCCTCTCGTGCCTGGAAGCATGGGGCCACGTGGGTCTAGCAGCTGGAGAAGATGGTGTGGGCTCCAAAAGGACTGTTTTCTCTCGGTCTCTCCCACCCAGTAATGTACCCACCCGGTGCACTCTCACTTTCTCTCTCCATAGTTGTGTGGCCTTAGCAGCTGCAGAGCCAGCAGCCACATGGACTGTGCCACTGGAGCAGACAGGAACAAGCTAAGCTACCTGGATGGGGACTGAGCCTGCAGGATCCAAAAGACGGCTTTAATATGAAGCAAAAACTCTGACACTGGCTTTTGTGTTGGCCTTGCTGAGGACTCAGGTGGACTTTTTCCATGGCAGGGCAGAGGGAGATGGGACACTGGAAACCCAGGGGACAATTTCTATTTCTGCACAGATAAACCATGCCACACCACAATCTTCTGTCTGTGGGTCTCTGCAATGCTTTCCTTGTGATCCCATGGAAGATCCTAATTTCCAGCAACAACAAAACTACACAGGATGATCTGATCATGAATTCCTAACTTAGCAGGTCATGGTGGGTAGTCACACCCCGAGTCTATACCTTTCTTAGTAAAAGGTTAATTTTTGCCTTAAGAGCATTCTTTCTATAGTTCTTGTGCATCTAGATTAACATACCTTTGAAATACCAGAGCAATCTTTTCCAGACCCTCAGGAGGTGTAACTACCTTCACCTGACTCCCCACTGTTATCTTGTTGCCTGTATACCATCTTTACTTATTGTAAATGTTAGCTGTGAATGTTCCTCTGCCCATGAATGTTTTGCTTTTTATCCTTACCCAGAGATTTCCCCACTTTGCTTTCTCCTGTCTTAATGTACCAATAAATTTCATGTAACCTTCCTTTTTCTCCTTTGATTCTAAATGTATAAAATTAACTGTAAAACTGCCATTCTCCAAAGCATTTTCTCAGTCCATTCAGATGTTGCTTCCAGAAATGTCCTTAATAAATGCTTGTAAAATTATTCTATAGGTTTGAATCTTACTGGCCTAGAGAACAACCAGTCCAGATTAGAGTAAAATGAGAGAAGGTTCCAGGAGGAAGACTGCAGAAAAAGATAAGAGGGGGAAATGAATGAAGGCAGACAGTACAAGAAAAAAAGAAAGGCAACTGAGAAATTGCAGAGGAAATAGCTGTTTAAGAATATAATCATAGTATAATACCTGGATATGCAGTAAAAATATGCATATTGTCATAATGTAAATATTTTTTACTTTCAACTTTTAGATTCAATCTAAAGTCAAAACATATTAAATAATTAGGAATTATGGCTATAGAACATGATGCAAAAATGCTATCAATATTAGGTATGTTAAAAGTATAGCTAACTGGGGAGAAAAGGCATACAACTAATTTAATAACAATAAAAAAATTTTTAAAAAAGAGTATAGCAAACAAGTTGAGAGAAGGATAAAGATGAAAAGAAAAAGACGTGGGCTTCTGGTATCTGGTTTAGCCCTAAGAACTTTAGAAGTTGACACTCCATCCTAATAAGTAACAAGCTGAACAAAATGAAAAATCAAGAACTCATCTTAGATCCATAAGTGAATTGAGGTTGTGAACCCCAAGAAAAAAGACATCTACTAAGAAGGGCTCCTGGTGGCTAACTGGCCTGAAATTCTAAAAACAGAGCCTAGCAGCCATTTCTGCACAGGAGCCTCTCACATGAACTGCACTTCAGAGAAGCTGACACTGGACTGCCAGCCTGCACTGTTGCTGCCTCCTGAACCAGCCCTTCTAAAGGAGTTCCTGGGGTCCTATTTCAAACCATAGGACTGAGGCTTTCCCCATCCAATGGGGGCTACTAGCTCCAGAAAAATCAAAGTGGCTCTATTCTAACCAATCAGGGCAGTGCCTTTTGAACCAATCAAACTGCCAGAATTTGGAGTCCTCAAATAAGGACAGATCAATTAGGTATCAAGGGCAGTAGTTTTGTCCAGATAAGCTCCCCTCTGACTCTAAGGGCACACTTCTGCTCTCCACTGAAGACTGAAGATTTGTGTCTCCCTGGCTGAGCTGAAACACCGAAGTTGTCTCGTCAGAGCAGCGCGGTGCAAAGCAGACCTGCACAGAGCACAGCAGAGCAGTCCGTGGAGGAAAAGAGCAAAGCTGTCTTGCTGGAAAGGGGCTTGGCCCGAGAGCTGCCTCACAGCCATGCTGTTTTCACAGCTATGCTGTATAATTGGGAACCCCCGTTGGCGTTGAATTAGCACCAACAACCATGGGTAGACAAGGTCATACAGCAAACTGGTACCCGCCCCTCCCCCCCCCCCCAAACTGCAAGCCAACAGAAAGCAAATACAGTGACTCACCACTTACTGGAAGAAGACCCCATCAGCATTGTGAAAAATAATATAAACAGAGCCACTTCAAATTGAAGTAAGAGCTGCTATCCCAGAGAAACTACCTTAAATGTCTTTGAAGAGAACCAAAGTTTTGCCATCCTGAAGTTGCCTTCTGGGATACTGACTTGATTCTTATATATAAAATAAGTAGTAAAACTGCCACTTTCTGGAGCATTTTCTCTATCCACTGAGATTTTGCTTCTCAGCAACTGTCCAGTTGGCTCAAATAAACTTATAAAAATTCTCTACAGGTTTGGACATTTCTTACATCAACAATATAAATAACAAAAACTATAAATCTCTCAGAAGATAATGTAGGAGAAAACCTAAACTGGTACAGTCATGCAGTGGAATGTTATTTAGAACTAAGAAGAAACGAATTATCAAGTCATGAAAAGACCATGGGGAACCTTCAACGCACATTACTAAGTGAAAGAGTCCAATCTGAAAAGGCTACCTACTGTATGATTCCAATGATATAACATTCTGGGAAGGAGTAAACTATGGAGACAAAAAAATCTGTAGGAGAAGGCGCAGAGGATGTTTAGAGCAATGAAAATACTCTGTATGATACCATAACGATGGATATGTGCCATTAGACACTTGTCCAAAGGCCAAGTTGTGTAAGACCAAATGTGAACCCTAATGTAAATTATGGACATTGGATGATTATGATGTATCAGTGCAGGATCATCAGTTTTAGCAAATGTACCACTCTGGTGGAAGTTATGCATGTATGGGGGCAGGGGTACTTGGGAACTCTGTACTCTCAGCTCATTTTTGCTGTGAATGTTAAACTACTAAAGTCTATTTTAAAAAGTGGGGCACGGGCTCAACTGAAGTTAACAGGGCAAGAAGTGAGTGAATAGTGTCAATGGTAAGAGAGGAACTAAAAATAACAAAATGTGGGCAAGAGAGGAATAGAGAAGTAACTTAATGAAATCCTTATTTACCACAACAGAATAATGTATAAAATTGATAAGCCCAGATAAACTGGGGTTTTTAAAAATGTATAGAAGCAATCATCAAAGAAATAGTTGAAAAGGTTCAAGGTGGTTTCTATAAGAAATGTTAAGCATTGGAAAGGTAAAGGAGGAGAGGAAACTGTTGCTTTTTATATAAGCCCTTAAAATCTCTTTGATTTTTTAACCATGTGTAGATACTATTTTTATGAAAATCAAAAGCATATGCTTTTAAAAAGTATACTAAACACAGACTCATATATTTTCAACCATGTAGGTTTTATAAACAAATTATGTATTTAGGGACTTTCTGAAAAAGTAGAATGTTTTTCTTTCACCAAATAAAATAATGCTATTTAACAGTTTTTGTTCGGTTCTGTTCTTTCTAATGATTTGTGACTTTTCCTTGTTGCTGAGCTTCCATGCCTTGCTCTGTTAGCAGCCCTTCCCACTGCGGCCCTTCTGCCTTGTGTGCTACAGATGAGAAATAGAACCAGCCTTTTAAAACTGTATACAGTACAAATAAATCGTTGTTTAAAAATAACGCGAAGAGTTCGCCAATAAGCAAAGTATTGGATTGGCAAAAAAGTCAGTTTAGTTTTTTTCAGTAAAATAAAAGACAGTTTTCATTTTCACCAATAAATGTATTGATTTGGATATTTTGAGTATGTCGGTTCTCTCCTGCTATTGGCTTGTAGTGGGTGGAGGCCGGCATGCTGCTAAACATCTCCCAGTGCATAAAGCAGCCCCACAGCAAAGAATCATTTGGCCAAAATGTTTACAGTACCAAGAAACTTTGCAAACCACTTCTGACATGTTCAATCAGTCACAGCACCTTCTCCATACACTCCACATATCTTTTTTCTTTTGGAATTCAGTTGCATGCTTACCTTTTTGAAATAATAAAGCTTAATACGCCAAAAATGTTGCATACATTCTTCCATCTTCAGTATTAAAATGGCTGCACCAAAAATTCACCAATTTTGATGATTTTTTTAAATGCATGCTGATATGACAGCTGTCACAATACAATTTAACAGAATTGTTCTGAATGAAGTTAAAGACAGCTAAGCACTACTAGAACCATCGTACAGAAAAAAACTAAATGAACTTTTTGGCTAACCCAATACATAAGTATCATTTTTTACTTCCGGACATACATATACAGTGGTAGTAGTAGTGGTGGCTGGGGCAGGGGTTAACATTTATTGAACACAGTGCCAGAACTCCAGCTGGTCCCTCAGAATCCTTAGAAGTAATGGGGCAGAATTGGTATTATTATCATTACACAGAGGAAGAAAGAGAATCAGACTGGCCAAGTAATTAAGGCCAGAGTATCCAACAAAGTGCAGAGCTGTAATTTAAATTTATGCCTTTAAGCTCCTACCAAAACATGCTGTACATTGTTCTCTTCCCAGGACAATGTCAGCTTCTTCTGTGCAAGTACCCTCAATAAATCCGTAAGGCATGTCTCACAGTCCAGGGTACAGGGAGTGCGAACAACAATAAAGGTGTATGGAAGTTATTTCTTATTGGAAGTAAGAAAAGACCTAAGCAAAGTAGTTGCCAAATTAGATATCTGGACTTAAATACACAAGCTGAATCACAAATATAAGAACTCAAACCCCACCCCCCAAACAAAACAAATGAGAGATACATTGAAACTATATATAATACTGAGAATCACCTCAGCAAGCTGTCAAT
The DNA here is from genome assembly GCF_022682495.2 of Desmodus rotundus. Lineage (NCBI taxonomy): Eukaryota > Metazoa > Chordata > Mammalia > Chiroptera > Phyllostomidae > Desmodus > Desmodus rotundus. The sequence continues at coordinate 83,767,561 of NC_071397.1, forward strand.
AATCTCTCCAAAAGGAAATTTGATGAATTTAATGTAACAAAACATAACAAATCTTCCATTTATAGTCATTATCAAGTTAAAAGTGAGGTGACTCCACTGCACTGACTGTAACTGGCATTCTTCAGTTTAAGTGGGACTGGGTCAGTGGACATGCTGACTGTTATTTTTGTGGCGGCTTAAAAGCCAGGGTAGTTAGGTCTACTGATAGGCACAACACTGACTAGCCAGTCAGGGTCACTTCTACTGTTCCATTCACTTAGACTGGTCTCTACGCTTCTCCACAACTCATGAGCTTTAGCGACATGGGAATACTTGTAATGGACAGCAATTAGAAAAAAGCATGGAACAATTATACTGAGTACCTACTAGTAGGAAGGCTATTTACTTGTTATCCCACTGAACGCTCACAACAATCCTCTAATGTCTGCTACCATTACACCCAGTTTGCAGGAAAGGAAACTGAGGCTAGTCAGTGGCAGGGCCACAATTCAAAGCCAGGTTCGTTAGTCTGAGTCCAAAGCCTCTCTGTTCCCAGCTGTCTCCAAGGCAAGCTAAACGGAACACTGAATATTGACTGTTTATGGAGCAGTAGTTTCAAAATATACTTGAAAAAATATCAATCAAGTTAAAGGCTCTGTCATCAAATATGTTGAGATATATCATAGTCCCCTTGGAGATGTGGAGATGTAACAGAGCATTTTTAGTCCATGAACACTAAAAAATTCCACAGTCTAGAAATGAGCCATTGTTTTGGTTTAGTGTCTATTGAAATGCTTCAGAACTAGTGGCCCACAGATCAGATGCTCCATGTAACACCTTTTGGGACTCAATGGTGCAGACTCCAGAACATGACAGCCATAAAAAAGTATGAAATCTTGCCCCGGCTGGGTGGCTCGGTTAGTTGGAGCATCGGCATGTGCACCAAAGGGTTGCGGGTTTGATCCCCAGACAGGGTGAGCACAGGAGGCAACAGATTGATGTTTCTCTCCCCCTCCTCCCCCCACCCCTGGCCAAAAGTTAGGAAACATATCCTCTGATAAGGATTAAAAAAAAAGAATGAAATATTGCCATGTGCAACATGATTTGGACCCAGGGGTATTGTGCTGAGTGAAATAAGTCAAAGACAAATGCCATATGATTTCACTTATATGTGGAATCTAAAAACAAAACAAACGAACAAACAAAAGAGAAACAAAATCATAGATACAGAGAACATTTTGATGACCGCCAGATGATGGGAGAGGGGTTAGGGGAAAATGTGAAAAAGGTGAAGAGATTAAGAAGTAAGAATTGGCTGTTACAGAACAGTCACAGGGATGAAAATACAGTACAGGGAATACAGTCAGTAATATTGTAACAGCTAAGTATGGTATCAGATGGGCACTAAGGTTATTGGGGTGATCACTTCATAAACTGTATAAATGTCTAATCATTAAGTTGTACACTTGAAACTAATAACACCATACAACTGTAAATTAAAAAATAAATTAAAAAAATAAGTTTTAAAAAACGAAAACAAGAATACTCCTACTATATGTAACAAAATTTTGTGAAATACTGTTTTCCAAAGTGTAAAAAAAAAATTAGTGGGAAGAGTACATTATTTTATATATATGCCAATTTCCTTAATGTCCAGCTTAGGAGAAGGTTCCCGTGTCTGCTTCTGTTTTAGACTTACTGCAATATGTTGTTTTGTTTGAAGTGTAAGCAGACACTCCCACTTCACACAGACATCTCCCGGAGAACAGGACTGTTTAAACAGCCTTTCCAGATAATTCTGATATTATTTTCTGATACCATAACAAAAGTTAACAAGTGGTAGCTGCTTAATCGCTAGCTGCAATATGGAATCCGAAGCCACATCAATATTTTTTTGCATATTTTTACATTAAAACTCATTGGTATCTGGTGAACTACACTCTGCGCTGGTCATTTCTAAACTCTTGGTTCATGGACTTACGAAGATCTTCCAAATATTGACACATTTCATTTACAAAATATTTTAAAATCACATTGTTAATATAACCACTGATCTCATTGAAAAGTCATTAAATACTGGGAAGCAATGACGCCCATTCCTACAGATAAAAGTTTTCCAAACTCCTAATTTTTGCCAGAAAGCTGGAATTCTATCATTAATAACAAACAACAGTTTTTTTTTCCTCGAAGTGACAGGCATACTCTCTTCAAGAAAATGTGTCCAATCCCAACCAAACTGTTCCTTGAAGAAAATGATGTACCATTAAAAAAAAATTGGATAGTACAGCTCACAACTCAGTAAGTACTTTTCCTCAAGACAATCTTGATACTTCAGTGTGCAGAAGTGCTTTACGCATACCTCCCATTTCATCACACAACATACTAAAAAGACATATGCTCAAGGGTTAATATTTAACAAAAGTAGTGTCTTCTACACATACAACATTCGTACGTGAAGCTGGCTTCTTTACCGCATGGCAGCACAGCATACATTACCAGTACAGTCTGGTGATACTGCATTGATTTGTGCTAAGGGACCAGTAGTTTATCCACCACTACTGCTGCATTATCAATGCAAATGTCATATAGAAAAAGAGGTAAATAACATATTATTATGAAAATAATTCTGACCTCACAGATCAGGAGCCTGTAGCCCAAACTTTGAGAAATGCTACTACAGAGCATACCCTCTTATTCTACAGAGTGAAATTAGAACACAGCGCTAGGAGGGCCTCTTGCTTTGATGCAACTGCTATATATCCCCTGCCCTAAAGCAGCACTGAAAGTACACAGACTCCAGGTGCAAGTAACATAAATTAGTGCAACTGGCCAGGCCAGGGAATGCAGTGAACTAAGGAAAGCAGGTGTGAAGGGAGCAGCTGCTATTCAGCTCCAGCTCACTGCTGCTACAGAGTATCTGCCAAATGATGCCATCCCCAGATTTTTCTAAAGCTAGAAATCTGGAATTTTCTATACGTTCTCATTTTAAAATGCTACTATGGACTCAAAATCATTTTTTAAAAAATGTTCAGACCAACTTAAAACATGTAGACCATCTACGTACACATTCTGTCCCAGAGGATGTTCTATAGCTAATTCTAGAAAAATGGTGATAAAATAGTAAATGGCAAAAACTGCAATAATGTTCCTTCAGGTTCTCTAGCAAGCAGAGTGGAAAAAGAAGGTAAGGCCATTTCATGGAACATATACACATATATAGGCATTATTGTTATATATTAACTTGTCCTACTTATATAATGGTCCGAGAGTGTTTCAACTGTATGAGACTCCAGATGCCCAGAAAAAAAATTATTTTCATACCCTTAGTGATTCATTATATAATGGCTTTATATAAGATCTTGTTTTCTGGCAAAGTGATTGAAGGTACCAAGACAACTGAAGAGTGACCAAGGAAATTAATTCAAAGAAAATGCAGTATCTCATCCTTCACTGGTGTGTCAGGTATAGTCCCTTACACAGTCCCACAGTATAAATAATACAGGAATTCTTGTATTGTTCTTGTATTATTCAAGAATTCTTCCTCTTTCCTTCAAAAAGCCAGTCATGTTCCTGCTTCAGGAACTCTGCACTTGGTACACTCTCAGTATGTTTTCTCCTGAGATATTTGCTTGGCTGGCTTCTTCGTCACTCAGGTCTCAGCTCAAGCGTCATGCTCTCAGAGGCTTTCCTTCAGCACCTTACTGGTTTACTTATTTATTGTAAACATTACCCAAAAGAACGAGATTCCAGAGAACAGGGAAGACCTGTTATATTTTTACATTCCCAGCACCAAGATAACTTTTGATGCACAGCATCAATATGTTTGTTGGCTGGAAAAATTAATGAAATATTTTAAATCAACTTTGCTCTAGTCTCTTTCCACTCCTATACAGACTACCAGACAGACAATCCTACGGCACAGCTCCAAATGTTTGTTATATTTTAAAGAACAAGCTTCTAAGTCTAGCATTCAAGATTCTTCTCAGATTAGCTCCAAACTCCCTTCCCTGTCTTACTGTGACCAATCTAAACTTGAACTCTTCTACCTCCACATTTTCGCTCTTTTCTCTCTCACCATATTTCTCTCTTAACTATGTCTGTATGTTAAAATTACACTCTTCATTCACAACCCACCATAACAACCTCTCCCTTCCTACTCTATAAGCAAATGACTTTTTCTTTCTGTGTACTAGTAGTCCTGGTTCTATCATTTGAGTTACTTGAGTTATTTGTGCAATTATGTTAACCACAGCACACACTCCCTATACCCCTGGTTCCCCACTAAGCTTCTTGGGGGCAGAGACAATGATTTAGTCATAATGGAGTCCCCTACAACCTAGCATTGTACTTTGCACGAGGTAGGCACTCTAGTGCTGAAAAGAATTGCTCCACAATGGTGCTCATGCCCTCCAGATTTACCAAATTCAGTTAGTCTTCATTCGAATTCAATCTTTTTTTACTTGAAAAGATCATTTTTACCATTTTTTAAAAAATTAAATGTTTTCTAATAATAAACATTGTTTGCTTTGTCCAGGTTAAGATTTTACATGATCCATACATATCATGTTGCCACCGCAATACACTGTGGCGAGGAGAAAAAGTCAAGGAAAAAAGTCAATGTCAAAGATAGGGGTATACACAGTCTGCCCGGAAAAGGTCCAGCCATTGTTAATATTAAGGAGAATGATTTGCACAACATCCATGGCAGCCAAGGAGAGTGGCAGCCAAGGGGAGTGGACTGGAACGTGCATGCGTGAACAATGCTGACTTCACCGGACTAGTCAGTGGGGGTGGTAGACACTTTTGAGTGAGCATGTGTACTATGCGGCTCTTGCATTGAAAATCACTGAGCGAGTCGAGCAACGAATCTGCACCAAATTTTGCGTTAAGCTTGAATGTTCCTCTGCAGAAACTATTTGGATGATTCAGAAGGCTTTCAGGGACGATGCAATGAGTGCAGCACAAATAAAAGTGTGGCACAAACGTTTCGAAGATGGTCGAGAATCTGTTGAAATCGATCCACATTCTGGAAGGCCTGCAACAAGCAGAACACCTGAGAATGTTGAACATGTACGGGCTGCAATCAACAAAGACTGGTGACTGACAGTGTGAGAACTAGAAGCTGAACTGGGGATTCCAAACACTACCGTGCCTGAGGTTTTGATGCAGAATCTTGGCATGAAACATGTTGTGGCAAAATTCATTCGGTGGCTTCTGCTACCAGAGCAGAAGGAACACGGCGCTGCAGTTGCTAATGACTTGATTCAAACCGCTACCAGTGAACCAAGTTTCCTCAAGAAGGTCATAACTGGAGATGAATTGTAGAGTACTAAAGTGAGGTCCCAAGGTGCCTGCTCTGAAGGGGACTGAGGCGTCATTGCCCTATGTACAAAGTTTCTGGTATTTTCTTCAATAAATGCTTCCATTTTCCATATTACATGGCTGGATACTTCCTGGAGAGGCCTCACACATCAAACCCTTTCAGCATGACTTAATTTTCTTTCAAACACTGCTGTCAACAAAAACTATGTGGACACACTAACCTCTAGTATTTTCCTTTGTTACAAAAACAATTTAATTTAGATACTTAGCAGAGTCCAACAAGCAAGTGGGTAACTAATATCCATTACTGCATTCATGGCACATATTCGCATTCCTAAATGATTCTAGCTATTAGTGACCAACTCCACTGCCAAATTTCTTCACTAAACTCAGGTCTGAAGTGAAATGCAATCTTACCAACCCTCTCCTGATACTTAGTTGTACTAGAGCAAGTATCTCAACTCACTTTCACTACATTACCCTTCTTATTTAAAACCTTTCATCTTATTGCTTGGCTTACACAACTCAAAGGATCTTTGATTGCAAGCCTGCTTCCCAAGACCACATTGCTTCTTTGCTTTCTCCTGCTATGACTTTATCTTAACTTTTACGTAAATACATGGGGATTGCCCTTAGTTCTTTTCTTCCTTTCAATAAGACCTTCATACCTCCAGTTCACACAGCAACCACTGTCCTATCTCAGTTAAGGATGAGTTCTTCAAGTCTTTCCCCAACAGTATCCTTAGGTAAAATAAAAACTTGTACACATTTTTATGTTGACAAGTGGCACACATTAATTTACACACCACTTCAAAAATAAGAAATGTATAAAAGCTGTCATAACTACTAGAGCAAAATAGCAATATCAGATTTTCTTGAGCCCTACTATCTGTATCAGGCACCAAAATACCTAAGTACTGGATAAGAATTAATCCCCTTTCTATACTACAAGCAAGTAATTTGAAAGAGGTATATTTTTCAATTCAGTAACTTTTCAGCAGAAAAAGTTCAAATATATTACATATATATTCTTTCCCCCTTACTAAATACAATGATATTCAACACGATATTGGTAACTATTGGTGGAAAGGACATTAACACTGTAACGGTATAGATCACTGCTACAGGACTTAGAAGCTTGATTATATTCAACAGGCAGATTGTATTCTACCTGCTAAAGGAAAGAACTGTAAGAAATGTGTTGAGTTAAATAACCAACATAAATGAGGATTGAGGATGATTTTAAAAGTTTCTAATGTTCTTGACTTGAATTTCTGAATAGTATAGGTAATTAAAGAGATTCCTCTTAGTAATAATATCCGACTCTTGATCCTTTAGGCATAAATTTTACTTGCTTTGGGCAATATACACTCCAATTGACAGTCTACTATGATAAGAGTAGTATATATAGACCAATAAATATTTTATGGCTTATAATCAGAATGTCATTAGTTATCTAAACAAATAAAACACTTCTGATAGCTTCAAAATGTACAGACTTTCTGATATGAAATATGATATGTCTGCCTATAAAGTTTGTTGGCAATTCAATTAAATTAAAGTCCCAAATTCCCAATTAAAATAATTTTTGGTATTATCTATATTAACAAAAAAACCCAACTTTAAAAAAAAGGACTGAAATACAGATTGAAGGTAAAGAGAAAAAGAACAAAAATGCAACAGTACTTTCAAAATACCATAAACCATCTAAAACTTAAGCTTAAAATAGTAGTATTTGTCTTTGGAAAATATTGGAGCATGGGGAGAGTCTAGTAAAATAAATGTGGCCAGTAAACTATACTTAGGGTGACCATAAAATTTGCATCCAACCTGAGACACCTGCAAGAGGGAAAGGGGGCACCATTTATAGTTATGTCTGGACAAAAGGCATACATGAGCTGGTCCTGTCTCAGGCAAACCCATTAAGCCAGTAAGATGCACAGAACAACATGACAAGTCAATGTTTATAACACATCTCCTTACAATATGCCATATTAAATATTAATTTTTGATTAAGGAGTACTATTTTTCAGGAACCAGTTACTAGTATTCAAACCCTTCTGTTTTCTTACTTGGAGACCTAACTAACTATTCTAGAGCCTCAGCAACTCATATTTAATCAAAAATTTTAAATAGTAATGAAAGTTAAGCATTTAAACACTGGGCCAGACATAATTTTAAGCACTTAAAATTATGCACATAAACTAGCTCATTCAGTCTTCATAATGAATTTTTAATTGAATTTATTGGGGTGACACTGGCTAACAAAATGACATGGGTTTCAGGTGCACAGTTCTACAACACATCATCTGTGCTCTGCATTGTGCATTCACCACCCAAGTCTCGTCTCTGTCACCATTTATCCCCCCTCTACCTTCCTCTACCTCCACCTCCCCACGCTACCCCTCCCCTCACTGCAATCACCACAGTGTTGTTCGTAACAGAAATTTTCCTCCCTGAAAGACAGGGACCTTTATCCCACTTTTGCAGATGAGAAAACTAAAGCACAGAGAAGTCAATATCCCGCCCATCATACAGTAAGTGATGAAGTTGAGGATTCCAGAATGTGTGTTTACCTCCTGCACTATGTCACCTCTATTGCTCCTTTAGTGGGAAGACTTGGGAGCCCGTAATTTTTCATAAACACATAGAACACAGAGAAGCTCTGAACTGTCTGCAGTCAGTGAGTAGACTCAGACTGGACAGGTTTAAGCACCTGTGATATAATTTCTGGTTCACTTCTTTACCAGTGAGCAGGCAGCAGCAAACCCTGCCCTAGGAAATTTCTATTATTTGTGATAAAGAGAAACCCATTCATTGCACTGTTATTATGATGTTTTAATTTGTGCTATGGGCTACTGTGTTATTACGGAGTGAGGATGATGACAATAATGATTATGATAATAGCTAGCACAAATGGTGTATATACATGGCAGGCGCTGTTCCAAGCACAGTAACATATTAACTAATATCATTCTCAAACCAGAAGAAGTAGATACTGTTTCACCCTGGTAAGCGTGCCCAAGGATACACAGTAAGTAACAGAACCTGGATTGAAACCCATGCTCTTAACAACTGTTTTATTTTATAAAGGATCCTATTTGCCCAGAGGTAAATTAATATAAGTTGTATTATAAAAGAGTTCTATGTTATATCATAAAACAAGAGCTGTAAGTTTTTTGTGGATAGGCCACAGAATCAAGTTTTGATAACTGCTTGCTATGTAAATATAGCTAACTCAGATATTTCACATTTCCTAAACAAAATGCCAAGGCTAGATTCTACATCTAAGATCTTTCATAGTGCAAATATTATTTATCTGAATACAAATTTCATAAAGTCTATTACATATAACTATATGTACAAAATGCCCTGTGAAAACTATTTCTACCACAGTACCAGATGTAGATTATTAGCCACGTGCCCCCTTTAAAAAAATGACACAGATGTATGCTTAAATATGAATTGTTATGTTGAACAAAAATATAAATAGTTAATTTGTGCTGGGGATTTACATGGGAATAATAAAGTCATTTGCTAAGCCTCGTCCTATAAATCTAGCTCCAAAGGAATAAGATCTGATGTGAAATTCAAGAATCAGTATTTTTATTCTATGAGTGTTTTATGACGGTTTTTATTAAACATTTAATAAACTTTCTGTATTCTAGTTTGTTACTGTCTTACGTTCAATTATCCACTTTGTAAGAAGAGTACCAATTTAATTATTGAAAAAAATAGGGAAATAATTTGGCTTACTGTATTTGTTTTATAACCAACACTGTAGGAACATAACTAATAACAATAGTAATAGCTAACAGCTTTATATAGCACTACTGCAAGTACCAGGGACTCTTCCAGGTATTTTATGAATTAATTTAGTCCTCAAAACAATCCTATGAGGCTGGTGCTCTTTTATTCCCAATATGCAGATAAACTAATGCCCTAAGAAACTAAGGCCCAGAGCAGTTAAGTACTTGCGTGAGGGTAAGAAATCCTTAGAATTAAACTGCATCTTTAAAATTCTATCAAAGATTTTTTGTTGACTAAATGAGGGAAGAAACAAACAAAATAAAATAGACGATGATGATGAAAAACTACCACTTAGAGTGTGGTATACTAGTATTTATTTAAGACAATTCTCAAACAACCCTTAAAAGCAGGCATTGTTATATTCATTTCACAAAGCAAAATAGTGAGGCAAAAAGAAAGTTCTTGCCCAAGGTCAAAGACCAGAAAGAAGCAGGGCCAAAATGAGGCCAGCTTTGTGAAACCCCTAAGCCTGGCTTCTTCCATTATGCCAGTGCTTCCCAAACTTCAGACACTAGCATATCACCTTCACAAATTCTGCCAAGTCCATGGCTATTTGTGCTACTATGTTCTTAGTATTTCTTCTTTAGACAAGACCTTTTAAAAAGTTAATAAAATTTATTTTAAAAGGAACTTGTATTCCAATATAAATGGAAAATATGTATCACTTGAAATAGAAGATAACAAAAACGGTAAGTCAATGGAAAAAAACCATTTTAATTTTTAGTTATTTGATTTTTAAAAAATTGTATTTGTTTATTTTTAGAGAGAGGGGAATGTAGGGAGAAAGAGAGGAAGAGAAACATCGATGTGCCAGAGAAACATTGATCAGTTGCCTCTCCCATGTCCCCAACTAGGGAACTGGCCCCTGCAACCCAGGCATGTGCCTGACTTGGAATCAAACCGGTGACCCTTGGGTTTGTGGTTGATGCCCAACCCACAGAGGCACACCAGCCAGGGCAAAACTATTATATAATTTCAGCCTAATACCACTGTCTGCAAAATTGGCTTGTGACTACATCAAAGCCTACTAATTCTTTATTAAAAGAGTAACCTGTGTTGGAAAGGTGTTAAAAACTTCCAATTACCAAACTAAAAACTTCCAAGTACCCAAATCTCCTTAAGCAGATTTGAAAACCAGTTGAAAGGGGAACAGCTCTCTCACTACGTGCTTTCACCTCTTGTTGGGTATACAGCCCCTACTTTGGGAGACGAATCATACGCTGCTGTACTGCCTCCCCTTAACTCAAGTATGCAGCCATGTCTGCAAACTTTCTTGTACTTACAACATTTTTGAGACTGCTTTAACACAAAAAGGAGGCAGAGTGGTTATTAAAATCTGTAACATTACAGGAAGGTCTCATCAAAATGCTCTTAAGAACTCACACATCCCCTGTTCTCAAGGAACTTTTAACCTAGCTGTAAACAAGACATACAATTGAAATAGCTAGGCCATGATGTAAGGCTATAATCTTATATATCAAAATGGTTGGTGTCTTGACTGAACACAAATTTTGCCATCAGAAGGAGCTGGATTTGAATCCCAACTCATGTCAAGCATCTAGCCTCTGGGGACAGGTTTCTCAGCTGTAAACCAGAAATAGTACCTATTCAAGTTTAAAATTGAACATATCTAGCCCTGGCTGGTGTAGCTCAGGGGATTGAGTGCGGGCCTGTGAACCAAAGGGTCACTGGTTGGATTCCCAGTCAGGGCACATGCCTGGGTTGCAGGCCAGGTCCCCAGCAGGGGGCATGCTTGAGGCAACCACACATTGATGTTTCTCTCCCTCTTTCTCCCTCCCTTCCACTCTCTAAAAATAAATAAATAAAACATTTTAAAAATTAAACATATCTAAAATTGCTCAATGCCTGGCCCATAATAGGTGCTATATGATTAGTACTTGCTACTCTATGAGTTGAAGAGAGGTTTATTATGCATTCAAAATATTTATGAAGTAAGAAAAGTCTGATATGGACCTTAAAAAATGGACAGGTTTTTGGTCAAGTCAAAACAAATGACCATACTGGGGGCGGAGGGGTGGGGCTGGCACCTGTAGATCAAAGCAGGGATTGTAATGATGACTAGGTAGCAAACGGACAAAGCTAAGGTAGTGAGGGCTCTAAACACCAGACCAATCTTTACTGAATATTTGAGGAGTGGCATATAATTTTTTAGAAATTCACATATAGTTTCTTAGCAATTACAGAAAAGCTAGTTAAAATTTAGGGGGCAACTGCAGTAGTGTAGCAACGAGGTGGTCAGGGCCTGGATAAGTAACGCAAAGCATAGAAAAGGGTGACAAGCTGAGACCTTTCGAAGAAAGAAAACCTTGCAGGCTGTTTAGCATCATGGCGAACAAACAGAAGTGACACTATGCACCAAGAAGTTAGTGTCAACTGCAAGGGAAGTGGTAGAACAGATTAAGACCTAAGAAAAAGGTTACTGGATTTGCTGACTGGGATAAAAGTGAACTTTCAGAGTATCTTTTTTAAAGGGGGGGGGTGGGGGGAGGGTAATGACAGAATTAGATTATTCAAGCTTAGGGAGGGTACAGGCAGCAGAGAAGAAATCTGGGTCATTTGTTATCTGGCAATAAAAGGAAGAAGAAAAATAAGAAGACAGCAAATGGGTAGACAGGGTCAAATGAACAACACAGGAAACAAAAAAAGGAACACTATGCAGAAAATAACCATGATACAATACAATTAGTAACTATGACAATTCTGTTTTTGTCATTTGTTAGGTGCCAAGTGAGAAACACTAAGTTTGCACTGGCTTCAGAATCAAGTCTTGGGGTAATCAGCAGAAATGTGATTAGGGAAGTAAAAGATTTCTATGTCTAGGGGTTCAAAACTGTGGGTAGTAGAAAATCTAACCATAAACTCCCTTCTTCTGGTTATTAAATACTTAGCTTTTTAAAGGCAGGCACGGAATATAGGAGGCTCTTAGATTTCAACGGTTTCCCATCTGCAGTTTTCACTGTTATGTGAGATTTATATGGACCGTGACGAGTAGTATAATTTGTAACTTTGACGTGTCCCAAGTATCAGTGGCCTGTGCTAAGGAATGTGCTATCCCTGAGTGGTACCATTGTGAGCGTGCCCAGCACCCTCATCTCTACATGGGTTTGTGGTCTTCCACTTTCAGCCAGGTACGATGGAAGTTGGCAGAAGCTGTGCTTTGTTACATTTTATAAAAGAATGTACGATGCCATTGCACCAAGGTATGCAGATTCCACCATAATTTATTTCTTTAGTTGCCAATAAATTTTAAGTTTTGTTTCTTTTTAAACTTACAATCACTCTTCTATAAAATAATAGGGAAAAAGGGAATAAGGGGGAACTGACAAAGTTGGTCAACAAAGCAGCAAAGTGAGAGAGCTCAGAATATTTTTTCCTGTTCTTGCCATCTCCTTCTTGTCTCTTCTCATGCTTAGAATATTGACTGCGGTGGGGAGAGAGCACCCGAAGTGCTGGCAGTGGAACGTCCAAGGCTGTAAGCTTCACCATGTCCTTTTTACTTCCCTGGGTGAAGGGCCCAGAATTGCCGTAATTCATCACCCCAACTGCATCCCCAGATGCAGAGCAACAGCAGAGCTAAGCGAGTGGCCTGCTCTAAAAAGTTGGCTATTTTCTAAATATCTACCATGTGATTGTGCTGCTCTAAACATTGTGAGGTCATGAAAGAACACAAACCTGAATTTTATTCAGTTTGCTTAAAATACTCTTGGGATGTAAAAATAGTGGAAAAGCAGCTAAGCAGTGACATAAATGAAACAAAAGGCAATAGATGGTGTAAAACACTTTCAAAAGGATGGGCAAACGAAAGTCTCGGAGTGAGGGTGAGGATGTTCAAATTAAATTTCCAAACCCTACGAAAGCTAAGTCACAGTCTAAAAAAGGAGGAGGATGGAAGCATGGAAGTTGGGGGAGGGTACTGCAGATGAAAAAAGTAGCATGAAGAAAAGAAACTGATAAAGAGCAGTAATTGTGAGAAAGAGAAAACAGATTTGCGGGGTTGGAACACAAAGTCTTTGTTAGGAGGAGAATAAGAAACAAGACTGTGAGATGTGAGGGTGAACTGGCAGATAACTTTTAAGCAGGGTGGGCATGACCACTTGGATTTGATATGCTCTCCCTAGTATCATGCATTTTATGAGAATGCTATGCTCTCCCTGAAAAACCACTGACCTGTTCTGTTCCCTTATTTAAATTAGTTGTCTACCACTACCTGTTCATTGTCAAGTTCAAGAACAGGAAATTATACTTCTGAAAGGCAGAGAAACTCATGAGTTTACTACCAAAGTAAACCATGGTATCTTAAAAAAATTAAGAGAATAGCCTTTAGGTACAGTACCTTAAAGAACAGTTATTAATATACATGCTCAATATATCTGACTAGAGTTACATGAACAACTTTAAAAGTATTCACTAACATACAGTCTAATTGAAAGATCGATACAATCTGGTCTAATAGGTTTCATATTGTTCAAAAGGCTCATTCATTGGCATTTGGAATGTTTAAAGTGGGGTGATAAAATGAAGAAGTTAGGCTAGGACTCTTCAACGTACTGATGAGAAGTAAAGCCCCGAAGTGCCAAATTAAACAGTCCAATACATTTCGGGTGCCTACCGTGAACAGAGTGATCTGGGGGAGAGGAAGGATAAGCTAACACTCGACTTCAAGTTGCTTGCCACCTATCAAGAGAAACATACACACCTGAATAGGAGGCCAAAAGTACAAGATACATACACGTACAGACAGACAGACCGGTGTGGGAAGGTTACAGGAGGGTTATCTGGTTGATCAGGGAAAAGTTCAAAGAAGAAGTATGGTATTACACAAAAACAAAGATGGTATTTTTAGTTTTGAATTATTATTTCAAGTACCTTTCTAATTCCATGAAAGACAATATAATCTTATATGGATGTTTCTTGATGATTCAGATTATTTACAAAATATTATACCTGGTATGAAAATTATGAAGGAAACCAAAGGACTATAAAAAATGGGTAAGTTTGCAAATATCTCAGTATAAAAAGGAAACTCAGCATGACAGCAACCACACAATCTGTACTCTTGTGTCTGGCTCGTTATGTTTTTCACATCCATCTCTGTTGTAGCGTTTATCAGTAATTCACAGAACAGACTCCATTGTATGGTTATACCATGTTGTTTATCCATTCACCGTACGATGGACACTCTTACTGCTTTTCAGTTTCTGACCACTGTGAATAATGGTGCTGACAGACATTTTCACTTCTTTGTGTGCACATTTTCATTTCTCTTGGTTAGATTCTAAAAGTGGAATTGCTGGTTCACATGGTAAGCATACAAATATATACAACAATATGTCTAAGTCCATTTTTTAAAACATACAGACATCCAACTGTCCCAAATTATTTGTTGAAAGCCTATCCTTTCCCATTTGAACTATCCTGGCACTTTTTTAAAAAACCAAATGATCATACATGTAAGGGGTTCATTTCTGGACTCTCAATTCTGTTCCACTGATCTGCATGCTTATCCTTAAGCCAATCTCACATATTCTTTTTTTTTTTTTCAAATAACTCACTTTTTAAAAATCTTCTTCTGAGGATATGTTTATTGATTTTAGAGAAAGAGGACGGAAGAGAGAAGGACAGAAAGAAAGAAACATCCACGTGAGAGAGAAACATCCACCGGTTATACGTGCCGCAATCAGTGATCAAACCCACAACGTAGGTATGAGCCCTGACCAGGAATCGAACCCACAACCTTTTGGTGTATAGGACAACGCTCCAACCAAGATACCCAGCCAGAGCCAATCGCATGTTCTTGATTACAGACTGTAACTTAATTTTTAAATTAGCTAGGGTAAGTCTCCTATTTTGTTTGTTTTCAAAATTGTTTTGGCTGTTGTAGGTCCTTTGCATTTCCTCATAAATTTTAGGATCAGCTTGACAATTTCTTCAAAAAAGTCTACTAGGATTTTGTTGAATCTGTAATCAATTTGGGTAGAACTATTAGTTTATTATTCAATCTTCCAATGTATGAACACAGACCATCTCTCCATTTTTTAAAAATCTTCTTTAATTTCTTTCAGCAGTGTTTGTAGTACAAACATCTTGGTGCTTCTTGTATTACATTTACTCCTGAGTATTTTATTCCTTTTGATGCCACTGTGAATAGATTTGTTTCTTACTTTCATATTCAAGTTATTTCTCACTACTGAACTGTTAATCTTGCCTCTGTTTGTAGAAAAAGTAGAGGCCATTAGGCTAGAATATCCTAATTTCCCTCCTCCAAATCTATATACCACTTGCCTCCGTATGTGTGTTCTTACTTCTTCCCTCTTTATAAAATTGAGGATGATACATTTCCTACTACAGAACACCCTCTGTGCAGTCAGGATCCTGACCTTTCTTGTTTACCCGAGGACTTCTCTCATTTTCCTTCCTTCCTTTATTAATCCTAACAACTAAAACCATGCTTCAGTGCTTCTTACACTCAACAAAGACTTCCTTTATATTCTCATACATCTCTAGCTTCTACCCCATACCTATTTCCTTTCATAGGCAAAAAAAAAAAAAAAGAAAGAAAGAAAGAAAGAAAGAGGAAGGAAGGAAGGACACAAACTACCTATACATCAAATTTCCAGTCCTTCATTTATCTCAAGTCACTTAAATCGGGCTTCCATCTCTATCAGTCAATGAAACTGGTTCAACTCAGTTACTGATGACCCATAGGTTGTCAAACCCAATGGACATACTTCTGCCCACATCTTCTCAACCTCTAAGCCAAACTCAATATAGGTTAATATCCTTTTCTTGAAATTCTTGCATTACTTGCCATCCATAACATGATCCAATACACATTCCAGTTCCCCTACACCCACTATGGCTCTCCTTCATGAGCCTCCTTCCTAGCAGCCTCCCAGCGTACCCAACTCAAAAGGTGGTGCATTTCTCGAGGTTCTATTTCTAGCTAATTCTGTACCCTCTACAGTCTCTTCCTCAGAGATTTCACTTATTTTCATGGCTTTAAAAATCACTAACACACTGATAATCTTCAAATTGACACATCCAAGCCAAATATCTGCGTTCCTCAAGATTCGTTCATCCTCTCTGATAGAGGCCTAACTTGACAATCTCACAGGCTTCTGAGAACTCAAGATTGACAAAAGGAAACTTAGGATTTCACCATTTTCCCTCGGCCAAAATCAAACAAACAAAAAACTCAAAAAACCCATTCCTTCCCAGCCATCCAATAATGGCAACTTCCAGCAACATCCCTGAGTTGTTCCCTTTCCCTTGAGCTCTACATCCAATCCATTTACATGACCTCCTATTTCCACTACCTAAAAACATCTCAGATATGTATACCCCTCTTCATCCCACCGCCACCTCGCTGATGTAAGCCGCCAAGCCCTGCCAGAGCGGCTGCATATGCACTGGCTAATCTACTGTACTGTTTGCCCCAGGACTCCTCTGTAAGGCAGGGTAATCTTTACAATACGTAATTCGGATGATGCTACCTGCTGAACAAAATCTTTTCGTGTTTTATAATCCAAACTCCTTATCACTGTGTACAGGGCTCTACAGCCATTTCCCCCTCTTGCTCATAATGCTCCAGCTTTTCATTTCCTCAAACACATGAAGCTCTTCCCAGCATCAGGCCTCTCACATGCTGTTCTCTTGGTGTGAAACACTTCCTTCTCTCTCCCTTACTCCATGTCCATGTCTCCTCAGAGGCTTTCCCTTATATCTAAGTAGGTTCCCTTGTTTCCCACAATTCTCTATTAACTATACACAGTGTTTTTCCTTTGTTACATTGGCACAAATTATAATCCATGAAGGCAGGGGAGATTTCTGATTTTTCACCACTGCATATACACCCAATATAAACAGTAACCACAAAGAAGTATTTATTGAAAATACACAAAACTTAATGATGACATATGTTCATTCAGCATTTCACAGATCCACCAGCTCTTCCTTAAAACTTTCTTATGTAGTGGTCTGTGGAATGAGCTTGACTAGGTTGGGAGAAGGCTGGCAACCTCAAATTATATGCAAAATGTTGTGTAACTATTTTTTCTAAGCAGATATGTGTGCCAGAACCTCAAAGGAATCCACAACCTAAAAGAGGTTAGAAGGAGATACACAATCTAATAAATTCCAGTTTCATTATTTAACAAGATAGACTCAAATTTAACATACAGTCAATTCCTGAAACAAAATGGAGATGTAATTTTTTCTGAAGCCTAAGTCCTATACTTGATCAAATCCCAATGAAATTTGGTGTGTGGTATGAACTTAGAAGATTTCTGAGCCAAACTTATTACATCCTGATTTTTTTGCCATATCTTTAATGCATGCAACCCATCAGACGTAAATTCCTTACACAGAGGTAAAGAAGGGAAAAGACAAATGAAGATGCACCTATCACAGGAAAGACCACAGAAAATGAGACATAAATGAGGGAAAACATCAGAAACATCAAGTCTTATCATCCATTTAAAATTCTAGGTACCTTGAAGAACTAAGCACCTACAAAGCCTTTGAAATTCTCCTATACAAATCTCCCCCAAAAACATTAAAAAATCAATTCCAGTGTCAAAATCATGAAGAAACTAATTTCAAGTTGTGTGCTACTTTCTTAATGTTGTGGTTAGAGATGCCATCCCCTACACCCTTGTTTGAAAATCCAACCCAATCATTTCATGGAGTGAGAACTAACGCCCAGACATTAAGTGATCCATCCGTTCAATGTCACAAAGCTAGCTAAAGACAGGACTGGAACGTGCCTCCCATTTTAGTGCTCCGCATACCAACCTCTCATGCTCCTTTACAGCTCCTTACCACGTTAGCATGAATTTCCAAAATACTAAGACTAACTGTGGGAAAAGGGTTAAGGAACAACAACAACAAAAAAGACCGAAACTAGCACAATATGATATAAAAAAGAGAAAAAATTTTAAAGTAACTATAACACTACAGTAAGCCATTGAGACTTTTTTCACAATGTAGAGGCATGGTGGGGGGGAATGGGGTGGGAAACACCCACAAAAACCCAGAATTTATTTATAAAAAATTGTGTATTTATTCTTACATATTTAAACTTCAGTCACCTTCAAAATACTATCCATTTGATGCAATGCACCTATCGAGATGTTTTTCCACTATTCAAAACAGTTTTTGAACTTGTCAATTTTGATGCCGTTTAGTGCTTCTCTTGTTTTTTGTTTCATCTCTTCCACATTGGCAAAACATTTCCCTTTGAGGACTTTTTCATCCAGGGAAACCAAAAAAAAATTGCTCAGGGTGAAGAGGGAGGGTGGGGCAAGGGGTTCATGTCGTTTTTGGTCAAAAACTGCTGAACATTCAGTGTGGTTTAGGCAGGTGCACTTATAAACCACCCATCATGAAATGGGAAAACATGCCAAAGGAATCTTCAAAAAAATTCACTGAAGCTGAAATGCAGCCTCTCACAACAACGCCAGATGGTACACTGATACAGATGGGTTCCTAGAACACTCACCTAGTGGGGGAAGCCTGTACTACAAGAGGCCTGCCCTCCAAAAGCTAATTCCGGGTATTTCTGGGTGCCCCCCAATATGTTTTTCAACTGTATATAAAAAAGTGTCTAAGGCAAGATTACTTTTGAACTTTCTTGTAACTATTTTGGTGATTCAGAAATTACAAATGAACATAATCACTATTCCAGAAGAACAAACCTGACATTTATTTGGATTAAGTTTATAATTTTCAGCGCATAATGAGTCTGTTTCCCTATTTTAATCTTATCACTAATGAGTAGCTCTTACAATTAACAAATTTTAAGAGAAAGACAAAATGATTTGTTTCATTGTTGTCACTCCCCCCCCATTAAATTAATGAGTTATTCAAATATTCTACCAAGATATCCCTCAACACAAATGATCTAAAAGACTTTTCAGCCTCATTAATAGAGTACATTGTTTATAAGCTTCAAGAAAGGAAGAGTTAGTACTGGAAACTTTTGTCAAGTTATTATGCATTTAAAATCTGTATGATGTTTTAAAAACATTTCCCTATACAGAGGTTTTAAGTAAAAGCTAAGAAAACACAGTGTGGTAAATAGTACATCTTCCCTAATCTTTAAAAATAAACTACTTCTGGAAAAAATGATTTTTAAGCCACCGAATATTGTCTTGCAGAGCAGACAGCAAAATTCCTTACAAGTAGATCCTAGGAGACAGATTTTTCTCCCCCTGATCCTGCTCCTTTATGGTGTGGAGCACAATCCTATCAAGTGTTAGCTAATCGCTTTGTGTATTGCTACACTGTCTCCAAAAAACCCTCTGCAAAGTCAAAACAGGTTTTACTCTGCTCTTCCAAAACAAGAGTAATTAATGAGCATACTTTAAGATGTTTGACAGTTGTAGTAATGTAAAAGTGTGTGCCTGTGTGTCCAGGATACCAATTACAAGAATCTTCCTATTTCTCTTAAGTGGCTGTGTTTCAAGACATCATCATACATAAAACTATTTACTACATAAAGGTGAAAATCCATATACATGTAAATAGGAAGAGAGACTCTATTCACTAACAAATTATTTAATTTCTCTACCTATCAAGTTCTATCTAGTTAGTACCACTTCAGAGCTGTTGCGAAGATCAAATGAATTCCTCCATGAAAGTTATTTGCCTGGTAAAAAGAACATAATAAGCACTCAATGAAGGCCAGCTCCTTCCTCCTTCAGTTCTGGGCCCTCTGTTCTTTGTTCCTAGGCTCATTCCCCCAGATGACTCAGCCATCTCGTGCTTTTATTAACAAATGCTGAAAACTACTACATCCCTCAAAGTCCTCATGTGCAGAGATGCATGCCCACAGTGTGAGAAGCTATCTGTCCCTGTCCCGAGACACTTAGGTGATAAAGGAAGAAGTGACCCCAACACCTGGACTTCACTGTAAGAACCAGCACTGAGGTGGACAAACCTCCACCTGTTTCCAACTATCTCCTGGAAATTTGCATTGCTATCTCGAAATGCCTGAAATCAAATTCATCATTATCTCTTTAAAAATCAGGCCCTCTTCCAGTCCCTTTTCTAACTGAGTAGGGTCCAACAGAACATAATCCTTGCCCTATTCTTTTGTCATCTCAATGTCACCAAGTCTACCTGCATAATCTCTACTGTATCTCTGGCCTCATTTTCTGCCCCTCTGCCACCAAGAGTCCAGGTTAGACTGTCTCAATCTCACCACTATTGACATTTTGGCCCAGATCATTCTTTGCTGTGGGGGTTTGTTCCCTGTATTGTAGGATGTTTGGCAGCATCTATCACCTTTTTCCACCAAACGCCAGTATACCTGCTCCCTCTCCCCAGTTATGACAACCAAAAATGTCTTCAGACAGTGCCAAATGCCTCCCGGAGGACAAACTGCCCTCACCAATGCCTTCCCTCCTCCTACATTGGAGTACCTAGGCCCAGTTCCTCATCGTTTCATATATGCATTTAGAAAATCAGTCCCCAAATTCATCTCCAGTCTCTTCCCTCTAACTCCTATCCCACTGATTTCCTAAAGAATTCCTAAACCCCTGACCAGTGTAGCTCAGCTGATTGGGCATTGTCCTAGGAAGTGACAGGTCACAGGTTCGATTCCCCATCAGGGCACATGCCTCGGTTGCAGAGATGGCGTGTACATGAGGCAGCCAATTGATGTTTCTCTCTTACATTGATGTTTCTCTCCCTCTCTCTCTAAAAATAAATAGATAAAATATTTAAAAAAGAAAGACTTCCTAAAGCACTGCTTTCATGAGTCATTTCTCGTACATCTACAACTCTGTTACCTTCACAATTAGTTTAAAGCTCTCCACCCAGCCTTGATAATTTGGCCTCAATTACACATTATCCCACAGAGCACCTCACACAGTGAGTACCCAGCAGACCTTCAATAACACAGAACTGTTTGTTCAGCCAGCCCCTCCTTTTCTATGCTAGTGTGGCTGCTCTGGTTTGGATGCCCAATACCTAGCAGCCATTCCAGACCACCGGGTGCGCCTCCTTCTCCAGCCTCTACTGTCCTCCTCACTCAAAGTCAAAAATGACCGTGAGTTTCCACTGCCTACTGAAATATGAAATCTTCCATCTGTTCTTTAGAGTCTTTCCTAGAATAGTCTAACTCTATGATCCAGTACCCCCAAAACACACTCTACCTTTGGCACAACCTACCGGCTAGTCCTTGGAAAGGTTCCTACACTCTCCACCTTTGGTGGTGTTTTCTCTGTCTGGCAGTCCTCTTAATCCCACTGCCCTCCCTCCACACTAATTTAAAGTCCGTCTGAACTAAGAAGACTTTCCTGATCATACTTCCTGTGTACCTTTCCTACGGTATTCACATTCTGCTTTATGTTACACATGTATTCCTGTAGTTTACAAGGTCCCTGAGAGCTTCTTACTCTTCTGATGCTGTGGGATGCCTGGCCCAGTGCTAGGCAGGTAACTCAACACTGCATGTGAGTTCCCCCCTTTGAAAGCAAAGGAGGGCGTGTTTTCAGACAATCTCAAACTGCCTTAAGGGAACTAAATCCACATTCTCTCCCCTTTGTCTCACATTTTATATCTTAAGCCAGTTTTTAAGTAAACTGCCTTCAAGATACCCAGATTGCTATTTAGTATAAATTACTGTAAGAGTTCTGTTTTAAGGAGTTCCTATAGCTTCCAACTTGTAACTGAATCCTGAATATTTATGCTATTTAAGTTCTCTCTTTATACAAACAGGCAACAGAAATTTATTTTTCAATGTTAATAAAATTAAGCAAAACATGAAAATAACTGGATTGGATTAAACAAATTTCAAGCAAAGGTTAATTAATGCTAATTTGTCTATCCTAAGTAATACATTCAAAGTCCTAAAAAAATGAGTCGGTTTATTTCAGTTCTTCTACCCCAAAGACATAAACCAAAACAGAACATGGGAGATCTCTCCTTGATTTTAGCTCCTAAATGGCCTGAAGGTATGTTTTGTTATTTCTACAAAAAGACCATGTTCTGACCAGACCAAAACCTTTTGAAGACAGTATTCCTTAGCAGGGTCAGCCAACAGCAGGCCCTGTTTTGCATGCCCCTGAGCTAAGAATGGTTTTTACATTTTAAAGGGTTGTAAAAAAACAAAGAATATGTGACAGAGACTGTGGCAGAAGAAAGCCTAAGTAAGACCCTTTTCCTTGTTCAGCAGCATGAATCTGAGACTCCCAGTTGTTGGCATGTAAGACACCCAACTTTTCCTCCCAAGATTTTTAAAAAGCAATGTAAAACATACAAGATTGTGTAAAAAAAAAAAAAAAAAAAGTACTCATTCAACTTAGTCGTAGTTACTGCAAAGGTAACTTCTAACACAGAGACCTGTGTGGATTTTTATACTTCCCAGAGTTTTTGTTAGAAAGGACTTGACTGTCGTTCTAGAAATGAGCACACTTAGGCTCGGAGAGTGCAAGCGCCCGACCCAGAGACGTAGCGTGAGTTAACAAGAGTGGAGCCAAAGACCCAGGCCTGGAACTCCTGATCCCCGCTCTCCGCAGTCCACTGCATCACAACCATGCGCTTGGCTTTAAGTTCCGGAGACCTGGATAACTAGCTTCGATCACCATAAAGATGCAAGCTCAGGCCCTGTGTTCCTGACAGGCTACTTAGACAGACGCTTACCAGCAGCTAGGAATCATTAAATAGTAACATTAATGCCCCCCGCATACGTGAGACACGAACTTCTAGGAAAACGTACTCCGCTGCTCCTCCGGAGCTACAGATTGAGGCAAACAGGCACGTCTGACCTCCAGCTGCTCAACACTTACCTCGCAACCCAAATCCACAACTCTCTCCAAATGCTATCGAACGCCAATCCAAGAGCTGTCCCATTTACATCACTCACACGCTGCACAGTTAACTACAAGCTCTTTCCAGGTCTTCTTGAGAACCACTAGTTAGAAGTTCACACTCTTTAACCTCCCTAAGAATTTAGCTTCCTTAGAAAAACTACTTCTTCGATGTCTAAATCTAGAAAACCCACTTCATCGCGTCTGCTCGGTTTATCCTGGAATTAAAAAAAAAAAAAAAAAGCACTTTACCTAATACTAGTGACTTTACTACCATGCAGAAACCGCAGACCTACGTGTACACCCAGACCAGGAGTCACAGACACGGTCACAATGCAAGATCCTCCATCCGAAGTTGCTCTCCCAGGGCTGAAAGTCACAGATGCTGGGGGACAGCCGAGAGGGGCAGGTCCCGGGCTCCTCAGAGACAACAAATACACCCCGGCCCACGGAGTCTCTGCAAGACTTTTGTCCTCTGAGAGCGACCCCCTCCCCCTCGACCGCGGCGCGAGCGCGGGCGGCCCGGCACCTGCGGCCCCGGCCGGCCGACCCACCACGGCGGCGGAGCTGGGGAAACCGGCCCACCACAGGCCCTCCGGATCGGCGCCCACTCCCGCCCCCCGGGCGGACCGCAGGAGGCCGGAGCTGCGGGGGAAAGACCCCCTCGGTGGCGGGCAGACACTGCGGGAGACCGGGGCGGCGACGTTACCTGGAGGACCACGTCGTTGGGCAGCTGTGCGGCCCGGAACAACTCCAGCACCCGCCCGTTGGCCGCCACCTTCTTCGTGCTCTCGATGTCGCAGTAGGAGAAGAGATCCGAGTAGTATTTCTGCTCCGCATCGCTCAGCGTTAAGCCTTCCATCTTCGCCGCCGGCTCACGGCCGCCCCACCCCGCGTGCAACACCCGGGGCCCGCCTCACGACCCCGGGACCGCGGGGGGCTGCGCGTGGCCCGGCTTTCTCCTCGCCCCGAAGCCCCCGGGAGCCCCAGCACCGACCTCACGCGTGCGGTGCACCCGAGCAACAGGGCCGGAGGTCGCGAGGAGGGGGCCGGCTGCGCTGGCTCGGCGCGCCGCCGCCTGCGAGGCCCCGCGCAGTCCCGGGCTCGGCGCGGCGCGCGGCTCCGGCTCGGTGGCCGCGGGGAAGGAGGCGCGCGAGGCACTGGCGGACTCCGCCACCGCCCAGGCTGCAGGTTCGAGTCCCCCGGCTCTCCTCCGCTTCCCGCTAGGCTTTCGGCCTCGGTTTCCCCTTCCGTCCACGCCCCCGGAGCGGCAGCGCTTCCCGGAAAGTTGAGTGGCCTCGAGTCTAAAGTTTCGGGGTCTCTAGGCTGAACGCGGCCGCCGCTCCGCCTCTCCTCGCCGCCATTTACTGCGCCCCGGCCCGGCCCCCAACGCGCCCGCACCGCCACTGACAGCGGCCGCGCTCCAGACCCGGATGTGAGGACGGGCGGAGAGAGCGCGAGAGGGAGAGAGAAACACCCACCGGGCTGGTGCGCCGCTCCCGGGAGAGGGGGCCGCAGCGCCCCCTGGCGGCCGGAGCCCCGCGGCGGGGTGGGGGGGCGACCCGCCAGCCCCCCGCTGGGCGCTGGGACCCCCAGGGAAGCCAGGACGGGGGGCAAAGGCCTGCAGCTCAGGGAGATCCAGAGAACTTAGAGATCGGGGTGCCGATTAGAGTGTTTCGAAGCTTCTGGCGCTAAGGGTTGAATAAGCATTCGACTGAAAGGGAACAATGTTCAGGTATTGTATCCCTTCGTACCTTTTAGATGTCAGAAGTTTCCGAGAGTAAATCAGCATTTCTGTGCGCTCTGAAAGGGTTTGAATACCCAGTCCCTTTGGGGACCCTCCTTAAACAGACACTAACACTGCGACTTAACTCCCACTCTTGTTTTAAGCCCTATGTACCTGAGAAACAAAATTGGCTGAAGGAAAACTGACGGGCTCTCTTCTTTGGACAAGGTCGTTCTGGTCACCAGGAACTTCGTGCTGTATAGGTTTTTACCATCAGCTCTATAAACCTTTAATCTCTCCCTGTGTGGAAGTCACGGAGTTGCCCCTATCTGACAGAGAGGATTCTTCGGGTAACTCAAGCAGATCTTAACAAGAGTTTATATGTAACAAATACGAAGAATTTATTTCCAAAATGGCAGCAAGAATTACACAGTTTTGTTTTTTTATTTTGTCTTCGCATGTTGCTCCCCCAAGTGCTGTTCCTGCACATTATTACAGGTTCGCCATCCTTTAACTGGAATTCCAAAATTCAAAAAGCACTGTAAACTCAAAGCTTTGGGGTAACTCTTTGACAGCAAAACCTGACGCACCTCATTTGGAGCCAAGAATCTTAACTCACGTGTAGCTATCCATGTAGTCTTTACACCACTCAGTGTCAGTATGTATTCATGTTACCCCAGGCTTTAATGGGATGTTAATATATACACTGTTACAGGCGTATTACCCTTCCTTGTTTAAAAAAGATGAGGGACCGTGGAGCTCTGAGTATTTTCTAACTTGAACAGTAGCATTTTATATAGATACGAATATGACATGCCATGAAGCTCAGATTTCCCTAAAACATGCGATTTGCCACAGAGAGACCTCCCACACCTCTAACAGGGCACCTGCCAGAGGCAATCAGAGCCCCGCAGGGGGGCTGTCCTCCCCAGGCACAGTGGGGTAGGGACTGGCTCAACCGACTTCAGCATCGGTTCTCTCCACCCCTTTCCCTAGGCCTTGAAGGTCTTTCCTGCCCCAGGGCGGTCCTTTCTGCCGCCTGAATTAGTCTTCCCCCAGACCTTTGCCCGGCTGGTTCTCTCTCTCCATTCAGGTCCCTATTCATGTATCACCTCTTCCGAGAGACCTTCCCCCAATGCCCTACCGCTGCACTCGACCCTCTTACCTGAATTGTTTTCCTTTATAGCACTTTTTACTACCTGACATGAAAGTATAGATCCATTTAAATTGTTAATAGCCAATAATCATGGAAAACTTACTAGGTTTCAGGCACTGTTCTAAAACTTAACACTAATTAGTTACCATGTTAATCACAACGACCTTATGAAGTAGGCACTGATAGTACTTTTATTTGACAGAAGTGGAAACTGATGCACAAATGAGAGAAGTAAGTTATAAGCCCCATTGTTATTAAGTGTCTGCATCTGGAATTCAAAACCCAGTCTCAACTCCAAAATCACTATCCTACAGTGCCCTTCTTACTTGTTTATTAGTCCCCACCTGCCATCCCTGCGTGTCCCAGAAAATAGATGTCATATTTTATATGTCATATTGGCATAGCTCCAAGGCCTAGTGTGTGGCACAGCGCACTCATCAAGAATGTATTGAATAAATAAAGGGACAAATGATATGACAAGCCAATCAATACCATGATCTCCTAGTCGGTCTCCCTAACTCGAGCAACCTCCAGCTCCGCTTCTTTGTAGCAACCTACAATAATTACAGGATTGCTTCACTTCCAAGTTCTGGGATTCTGAAACTTCCTTCTCAGTCTGTAACATGCTATCCTTTTACCCTCTCACCTCCCATTCCTCGAATAAGCCTGCTCATTATAACCTGCAGGTTCTGCTCTCTCTGTCCAAACACATAACTCACGCATTCAAAAATCCACTTGGAGCATCTCTTGCCAGGGCAGGATCTTCTCCTCGGGGACCAGTCACTCCAGGGACCTTACTGTCAGCCACACCAAGGACGTGCGGCCGCACCCTGGATGCACTGTCCTTCCTCCCTACCCCTTGCCAAATGCTAATGCTGAATTGGCCACACATGCGTTACAGGATGTTGAGGGGGACTCTTCCTGTGGTCCTATTGCTCTGTGAGGCTTTCCTAATGGAATAGGACATAGAGTAGGAGTTTTCCTGTTGATGACCAAGGGCAAGCTGACAAAAAGTACCACATGTTCTAAAGAAAGACAATCAAGTCAGATCTCCTCTCCCCTAAGTAAGGGCTTACTAAGAAGCAACCAGATGGGCCCTACAGCCAGCAGTCATTGCCTCAGCCTCACTGGCCCACTCCCCAGGGCCAGGGTGAGGAGTCCTGTGTCAGGGTGAGAGACCCTCCCGTAGAGGCAGGGGCTCAAAAAGCAGGGAGGCCCCCAAAAGGGAGACCTGCTCAGCCTCTAGCCAGATACTGGGTGGGCCTGATGCTGGAGGGTTTGACAGTTTCACAAGTGAAAGCATTCTTTCTCTATATCTATCACTTAAATTTATATCTCCAGGTTTGAAGGGAAAGAAATGATTTAACACGTGGGCTCTTTGAGGTCAAGTCTATTTTCTTTCCTTTATACTTCTAGACATATCAATTTTTAAAAGTGACATCAGCAGAAAGCTATTTTAAAACAGATGGTCCGTATTATTATATAGCTACATATTTAAAGATATGGGTTTTCAGGTAAGATCAAGTAGTTGTTTACTGCCAGCAAATATCAACTGTTTTTTAATTGGGAATCTTTTAAGTTTTTAAAATAAACCACATACAGTATTGTTCCTGGTATGCAGTTCTGAGTTCTGACAAACATATACAGTAATGTAACCACCAGCAAAAGCAGATGCAGCACCATTCTGTGCCCCCCATTCCTTTATATAGCCCCTTTGTACTAACTCTACTCTCTACTCTCGGCCCCTAGTCATTACTTTTTTTACTGTTTCTATACTTCTGCCTTTTCCAAAATGTCATACAAATAAACCATGTGGTCTGTAGCCTTTTATTATTTTTTTTCACAGTCAGATGGGACGTTTATTATAAAGCTGGGTCATGAGGAAGGGCTTAGGATGGAAGGAGCCACAGGAGAGCCCAGGCAGGGCTGCCTTGGCTCACTAGGAAGTCAGAGGAAAGGGGACCCTGGAGACAGGTTCAGGGGCTTAGCCCAGGACAAGCTGCGGCTGCCTGCTGCTCCCCTGGTTGCAAGCCTCATGGGGTCCCTTAGAGTTTAGGAGACATGTGCCTGTCGGGGAAGAAGGGGGGAAGGAAGGGAAAGGCAAGCGTGGGCAGGATCTTAGGGAAGTCTCAGGGGAGGATCTCAATAGAGTTTCATCAGTTTTCCAGGTGTGCTCTTTCCAGGTTGTGATCTCCACTGATTAGTTGGTGCCGGGGGGTCATTCGTCAGTGCAGGCAGTCCTGAGGCAGCTGTGGCTTCGCTTATCTGGTTTTGCTGCGCTTCTGGGCCTGGAGCTGAAACACCACTGAGGCCGAGATGTTATCTGTGCCAGATATACGGCAGAGGTGAGTGCGGGCTCCGCGTGGTGCAGGGCCGCACGGGTTCCCGGCCGTCTGTAACCTTTTGAATCTGGATTTTTTCCACGTAATATAATGCATTTGAAATTCTTCCATGTTCTTGCTTGTGTAGTGGTTCGTTTTTTTTATTGCTAGATAGTATTCTTTTGTATGGATAATTACAGTTTGTTCATTCACTCACTACCTGGAGGACGTTTGGGTTTCTTCCAATTTAGGGTGATTATTAATAAAGACACTGTAAACATGTATGTACAGGTTTCTGTGCTACTTTAAGTCTTCATTTTGGGGGGAGTAAATATGTAGGAGTGAAATTATTGAATCATACGGTAAGCAATGTTTAACTTAAAAGAAATTGCCACACTGTTTTCTAAAATGGCTGTGCCATTTTGCATCCCCACCAACAATGAATAGAATTTTAGTCTCTCTCCACCCTCACAAAGCATTCCAACGTCACTGGCATGGGCGTGTGGTGGCATCTCACTGTGATTTTAACTTGTATTTTCCTGGTGACAAATAGTATTGAGCATCTTTTCATGTGCATATTTGCCACCAGAATATCTTCTTGGGTAAAGTGTCTGTTCAAAATTTTTCCCATTATTTATTGGGTTGTTTATTTTCTTATTAAGTTTTGAAAATTCTTTATGCATTTGTGATACAAGCCCTTGTCAGATACGTGATTTGCAAGTATTTTCTACAGACTGTGGCCTGCCTTTTTATTTGGTATCTTCTGCAGAACAGAATTGTTAAAATTTGGATTAAGTCCCACTTAGGGGTAACTCTAAAGGACATTAATGAGGGGAAACCCATTAGACAGAATTTCAGTTAGTGCACCTGGTCGTTCAATTTGCACCAGGGAAGTTGCCGGCCCCGGCTGGGGGGCTCAGTTGGTTGGACTGTCATCTCTCTATGTGCTAAGGTTGTGGGTTCGATCCCCAGTCAGGGCACATAAATAAGTGCAACAGCAAATTGATGTTATTCTCTCTCAAATCAATAAGTTAAAAAAGGAAGGAAGGAAGGGAGGAAGGAAGGGAGGAAGGAAGGGAGGAAGATAGGAAGGAAGGAAGGAAGGAAAGAGAAAAAGGGGCCCAAGAAAAGAACAGATATTAAACCCATGGAGAATGACAAATGGCTGGACTGGTAGGGCAGGGGCTTGGAAGGAGGTAGTTTGGAAGACCAGGGAGGAAGAGGTCTGGAGGAAAGCTTGGGATTGAAGCTATGAGAAGGGACATGAAGTGCGACTACCTTCATATTGCATGTTCACACCCACCAGAAACCATCCACTATGAAAGAAGCACAAGGCAACCAAGTAGGCAAACGACTTGGCCAGTTGATGTTAGGCAGCCTCTGCTACCAGCCACCCAAGGGTGGCACATTGGCTCAGGAACTGAATAGCTATTGTGACAGCAGCGGAAGGTATGCATGGGCCCCACGGTACAAGTTTCCACTTGCTAAGGTCAAATGTCCAACTTGCCAGCAGCAGTTGAATTCAGCTCAACTTAGCTCGGTGTCAGCTCAATACCACATTGAGTTTTCTGATGCAGCATCATCCCTCAAGAAGACCAACGGTGACAAGTTGATTTGTGTTTACTGGAAACAAACATATCCTGGGCATTGGTTTGCTTTCCTATCCACAGGGCCTCAGCCAGTGCCAGGATCAGAGGATCTAAGAGCATTTTTATCACTACCCTGGAATCTGCATGACAGCACTTCAGACCAAGAGACTCACTTTACAGCAGTAGAGGCACATCAGGGCACACACGACCACGGGATCCGCCGGACCTCTCACGGGCCATGTCACCCGGAAGCTGCTGGCTTCAGAGGGAAGAATGGCTTTTGAAGATGCAACTCAGTGATGATATTCTGTGAATATGGGCATCCATACTCCAGAATGCAGTATGTATCTTAAATTATCCACCCTGTATACCACTGTGTTCCTTGCTGGCAGAGCATATAGGGCGGGG
The DNA here is from genome assembly GCF_022682495.2 of Desmodus rotundus. Taxonomy (NCBI): domain Eukaryota; kingdom Metazoa; phylum Chordata; class Mammalia; order Chiroptera; family Phyllostomidae; genus Desmodus; species Desmodus rotundus. Next base: position 83,797,707 of record NC_071397.1, read on the forward strand.
AACCAAAAGGTGGAAGAAAAAACGGCTCCATTTGCCTTTGTTCTCAGTGACTCGCTTGGGGGAGTTTGTACTTCCTGTCCCCTCCATTGTAGCTTTTGAGCATCTGAAGGTCCTGGTTCTCGTAGTGGAGTGCTTCCACTAAAAGGCTTACTATTAGTCCCATTAAAATTTAAGCTACAGATGCTGTCCTGTTGTTTAGGGCTCCTCATGCCAATGGATTAGTAGGGAACAAAAGAATCACCATACTTGTACTGAAGGGTAATTGAACCTATTCAGCCTCAGAAAAAGGTACTTATTTTGCACCATCGAGACAGGAAAGAATGCTTCACATCCAGAAGCTCCACCATGGTGGTGTTTCTTGGTTCTTCCCTGTTTGGTTTCAATGGTAAATGTGTTGGTGTGGCAAGAATGGCACCAGGTGTTGGACCAGGTGGGGTCAGATGGGATGTGGTTCAGCAACCTTGGTACTTGAGTTCCATCTAGGGAATAATTCAGAGCCAAGACTCCAACTGTAAGAGAAAGTTGATTTAGAAAGTCACAGAGGGAGAAGAAATGAGCAGTAGAAGAAATGGGCTCAGGAAACAAGTTACAGAAGCAAAAGAAGGACCTTGGAGCTTAGGAGAGAGAAGAGTGAAGGTTAGTGCCTGTGGGGGGTGGGGTAGAGGAGGAGGAGGGGAAGGATGCTGGGGAGCTCCCAGGAGGGAGAGGAGCTGGGTCCTCAGGCCTAAGGGCTTTTAAGGGTGGAAATTTCAGGGGAGGTCCCAGGGAAGTAGCTCAATGGAATATTCATCAGTTTTCCAGGCCTGACCTTTCAGGGTCATGGTCTCCACTGATTGGTCAGCACCAGGGCAGGGGGTCATGAGCCAATGCAGCTGGTCCTGAGGTCAGCCTTGTCGTTGCTTGTCTGTTTTTGCTGCTGTTCTGGGCCTGGAGCTTAAACACAGCTGAAGCCTAGAAGTATTTGATGCAGGTCAGAACCTCATTGTCTTAGGGGTTTAATGCTTTAGGGCTATTCTCTGGCCCCTTGTTCATTTCCCCTCTAAGGAAGTCTATGATTAGCAACGTAGCAGAGGAGGAAAAGGTTGGGGAGGGCCTGAACCACAGGACCAGCCATATGAAAAGTCAGGGGATCTAAACCACCAGAGCGGAGAAATGCTAGGGGAGGAAGGTTACCCCAGGGACGAGGTCCTTGTTTCCTGGGTTTGGCCTGTAGCTAGGCACTGGAGGCTTTCCACCCTGGTGACCTTCTGTCCCTGGCTTATCATCCTTGTTCTTCATGTCTATCTAACTGCTTATCACAAATAGACAGTGTAACCCGCACAATGTGAGATGGTATGGTGACAAGGGACTGAAACCACTCGGGGGTGAGGGTCGGAGTTGCCCCACAAAGTAAGCCACTTGGAGCAACAAAGTCGTTAGCTGAGGGCAAGTGGACACACTCACTGAAAGGAAACAGTGAGTGTCAAGAATGGCCTTGAAATGAGCTGCAGCTCACAGTTCATTCCACTACCCCTCCTCTTGTTCTCTTGCAAAATTTTTCAGGAAATGAGACTCATCAGAATCCTGAGGCAGTGTCCCCATGTGGGTGGGATAAATATATAAAGCATGTGGATTGGAGTGGTGTGAGGATGGGCCGTGGTGGTCATTGGGGTGGGCTACCCAAATTACCCACTCCCACCCCCAGGACTGAGGCACCCATTCTTTCAGCTGTTGGGGATGTTGAAATGTCAGGGGCTCAGCCGAATCCCTCTGCAGGAACCGCCTTTGGGAGAGGGAAGTTGCCTCACCCAGAGTTACAGCCCTGCCCTAGGGACAACCTTATTCAATGACTAGTCAGTGCTGTAAGAGCCTAAAGGTACTTGCATTGTTTTGGGACAACTTTGAAGAGCCATTTCAGCTCCAGAGCTCTTCCAGGGGGTTGCTTGGAAATTCTGTTGTTACCCTATCGTAATTCTCCTCCTGCTTAGTTATGGGTTTCCTTCATTTCCTTACCGGTGTTTTTCTGACAACAGTTTTCAATGACCTTTCTATACCGAAACCTTCACTTCCCATGTGTTTTCCGGGGATCCTGACCTAAGCCACCCATACACTTCTGCTCCTATTAAATTGAGTTAGTGCTCACCAACCTGCTGTTCTTACTGTAATTGTTGTAATGGATTAAACATTACATAAACAAATCCATGATGAAAACAGAAAGATGGCTTTTGTTTTATTAAAACCAAGAATCATATATTGGGAAAACATAATGATGCCAAATTGCTAAGAAAGGTTGCTGTTGAATTAGCTATGGAATTCAGGATGCAAGACTCAGAGTTAGGAAAAGCAACATGGTACCCACCTGCTGGGCACACAGTTGTATTCAATGTGAGCTTCCTGTTTCGTGGTGCGGAGTTTGCAATGGAGTGTAGTTCTTTAATGGTAATAGGAATTGGTGTTTTTTCTTAATTTTTGAGAACTATATTATTTTTGTAAAACATATAGCCACTCCTTGTAAAAAAAATGATTCAGGAAAGAATAAATTAAAAAATTTAAATTAAATTTTGCCACCCACAGCAACTTCCATTAACATTTTCATGGATATTCTTCTGGCATCATTTGTTTAAAATACACACAAAAGGATAAGCATGCAATACCAAATAAAGGGATGGGATATATATACATATATACATACATATACATACTATATGCACACATATATACACATTTACATTATATATTATATATACATTACTACATACTATAGCAAATATATCAAATAAATGGATGCATTTCATATATTACTATGTTATTCTATATATTATATACTGATATATAATTCACCCATTTATTTGACATTGTATGCCTATTTCTTTGTAATGTCTCTTGTAGATCTTTTTCACTCAACTACAGATTGTACTTATAAAGAAATGGTCCCTTTTTTATTAAAAAACTTTTTTCGAGATGTAATTGACTTAGAACATTATGTTAGTGTCATGTTAAAATATAATGATTTGATATTTGTATATATTGCAAAATGATCACCATACATAGTTACACATGTTTTTCTTGTAATGAGAACTTCTTAAGATCCACTCTCTTTGTAACTTCCAAATATACAGCTTAGTATAAACTTTATTTCCCTTCCTCATAATCAGAGTAACTAAAAAAATGCAGGGGTGGGCAAAAGTAGGTTTACAGTTGTGAGTATGGGAAACATAGTTTATTCTTGTATGATTATTTATTAATTACTGTGTTATTTTCCATATTAACAACTGTAAACCTACTTTTGCCCACCCTTGTATACCCACCAAAAGCCGTATTAGGTCATCTTTAAACTACATTACCAATGGGATCTATTTTCATTATCTAACTCAGAGAGAATCAGACAATGATTATGTTTGTGGACATTGCACTTGTAAATCAGTGTTTGAATAATAAGCTAGGAAATGCTGAGTAAATTTATTATCTCATAAGACAGCATGAGTTTCATCAGGGAACAAAGGCATGGAAACCTAAACAAAATTTTTAGCACAACAAAAGTAAATCAACTCTTTTTTCCCCATTTTTTATTGTTTATGCTATTACAGTTGTCCCAATTTTCCCCATTTGCCCTCCTCTACCCAGCATTCCCCACTCCCTCAGGCCATCCCCACAGCATTGTTCATGTCCGTGGGTCATGCATATACGTTCTTTGGCTACTCCATTTCCTACACTGTACTTTACATCCCCATGGCTATGCTGTAATTACCTAATTGTACTTCTTAATCCCTTCACCTCTTCTCCCATTCCCCCACATCCCCATCCCATCTGGCAACCATCTCTGTATCCATGATTCTATCTGTGTTCTTGTTTGCTTAGTTTGTTTTTTAGACTTGGTTATTGATAGATAGGTATTTATTGCCATTTTATTGTCCATAGTTTTGGTCTTCTTATTCTTAAGTAAGTCCCTGTACAATTTTATATAATAATGGTTTGGTGATGATGAACTGACGCAGATCTCGTCCCGCAAGATCTGCTGTTGAGGTTTCAGTATTCAAACACACATACACACGGACTATAGAAATCCGGTGGGGGAAAAGGGGCTACGTGGCCACTCTCCAAGTTAGAGAGAGCCCCCTTCACCCCCGCCTGGACAGGCTTTATTGTTTTTCTAGGCCTCCTACATCAAAGATGGTCCTCATTTATTATTCATAGGTTTGTTTGGGGTGGTTATCTTTGCAGACACAGGAGAGGAAGTCACTGAGTACATCAAAGGGGGATATTTGCAATGTAAATGGTTGAAAGGGCTATGTCCCATACCTGGAGGGTCTAGCCCAGATTCTGGGAAGATAAAGATACTCAGTAAACATTTGCTTCCTCAATTCAGGGTGAGGGAGTTTTTTAGCAAGAGCAAGTCTCATAGCAGTCTAAGTACAATGCAGGCCTGATTTCCCACTGGAGAGCTTATCCAGGGATGTGGGTCCTGCCTGCCTACTTCACTCCCCACTGGTTTTCCAAGTGGGGGCTGAGCCACATTTCCCACGCTTGGAACGGTTCCCCACAATGAACTCCTTTAGTTCTTTTTTTTTTTTTTTTTTTTTTTTTTTTTTTTTGTCTAGGAAGCACTTTGCCTGCCTTTTGATTCTAGATGGTATCTTTGCTGTGTAGAGCTTGGCTGTAGGTCCCTAATTTTCATGACTCTGAGTATTTCTTGCCAATTTCTTCTAGCCTGCAAAATTTATTTTGAGAAATCAGCTGACAGTCTTATGGGGACACCCCTGTAGGTAAATAACTTCTTTCTCTTGTTGCATTTAAGAGTCTCTCTTTATCTTTCTTTACCTTTGTCTTTTTAATTATGATATGGCTTGCAGTGGGCCTCTTTTCATTAATCTTTCTTAGGACTCTTTGCGCTTCCTGTACTTGCATGTCTACTTCCTTCACCAAATTAGGGAAGTTTTCTTTCATTATTTTTTCAAATAGTTTTCTAATTTCTTTCTCTTTTTCTTCTCCTTCTGGCACCCCTATGATGCAGATGTTGGAATACCTGAAGTTGTTCCACAGGCTGCTTACACAATCCTCGTTTTTGGATTCTTTTTTTTTGTTGTTCTGATTGGTAGTTTTTTGCTTCCTTATGTTCTAAATTATTGATTTAATTCTCACCTTCATCCATTCTACTGTTGTTTCTCTGTAAATTGTTCCTTATTTCAATTAGTGCATCCTTCCTTTCTGACTATTCTTTTATATGCTGTTGAGGTCTTCACTAAGTTTCTTGAGCATCCTTATAACCAGTGTTTTCAAGTCTGTATCTGATAGATTTCTTATCTCCATCTTGTTTAGCTTTTTTTCTGACATTTTGATCTGTTCTTTAATTTGGGCCATGTTTCCTTGCTCATTTTGGCCGCCTCCCTGTGTTTGTTTCTATTTATGAGGTAGAGCTGCTATGACTTCCTGTCTTGCTGTCTTGGTAGCATGGCCTAATATAGTAGGTGTCCTATAGGGTCCAGTGGCCCAGCCTCCCCTATCGCTCAAGCTGGGTACTCAAGTTGTGACCTCCACGTGTGCTGAGTACACTATCCTCTTATAATTTAGCCTTGATTGCTGTTGGCAGGTCAATGGAAGAGAATTACCCAACTAGTCAGCTGAAGGGCTGGCTGTGACCACTGACCACCAACCTCTGCCTTCTGTGGAGGATCAGCTGTGCAGGGGCAGGGGTTTGGTGCTCTGATGTGGTCTGAGCTTGTCCACTGAGTGTGCAGGCTCTGGGATTTCCTGGGTGGAGCAGGCCAAAGTCAGCTCCAACCTGTGTTCTGCCTGGGATGGCCCTGCATGAGCTATAAAGCAGTCTAAGATATCTGCTACTTTTGCTGGGCTTGAAGATTCCCAGGTGAAGCCAAACTGAATCTAGGCTGGCTTCTGCTAGTGCCTGGCCTGGGGCCACTTAGCAGGATGTACGGAGGTGAGGGGCTCACTGAGACCAGCTGTTGCTTGTCTGAGAGGATTTAGGAAGTTGTGAAGCATGAGCTAAGATCAGCCATTCACGTGGAAAAGTTACAGTTAAAAATTTGGGCAGGCCTGTAAGTTGGATGGGACAGAGTCTCAGGGGATCTCCAGGCCAGGGCAAACACTGTTAGCCAGGCTGATGGAGTCTCAGACATTGTACCAGCCTGCCAGCTCTGTGACTCTGTGGGGAAGGGCTCAGAAAAGGGACAATGATCTGTGCTTGCCTTTCTGTCTGAGAGAAAACTATCCCTCAGCTTTCTCCTTGATGCCAGATACTGCAGTACCCCTCCTTCTCACCCCGTATGCCACTGATGCCTTTTAGCTGCTACCCCGGTACTGGAGCTCAGAGAGAGTTAATCTGAGTAAGTCTGTTTGCGAGTTCTTTAAAGGGAACTGCTTGGCACTTGAGAAGTTTCCCTGAAATTCCCTGATAACCAAAATAAAGTTGGTTGTTTGTTTGGTTAGTTGGACACAGTATTTGTTGTTGGTGGTTGTATTTGTAGAATTTGGGACCCTTACAGAACAAATGATTGCTTTGATTTTCTACTGTAATCTTAGGACTGAGGAAGATCTTGCATGTGAAGTTAATGTAAGACGGGCTCCCTAGTTAGCCAGGGGATTTCAAGTGATCAGACTGAGGAGCAGTTAACAGTGATTTTGTTGTAAGTGTGCCGATGAATAATTGGTTTCCACAAATATAGTATCATATATTTTTCTTTCTGAATGTATTAAAATTCACTAACTTCTTTCATCCTCCTTCCTTTTTTGTTTTGCTCCCTTCTTACCTCTTTCCTCCCTTCCTTTCATTCATCACTTATTAAATGCTATGTGTCAGACACTATGCTAAGTCTGAGGATTTGAAGAAAACATTTCTTGCTTTGTTAAAGGGGTAAGAAGATAGTGAAGGTGACATTCACTATAAGAAAACAAGTAATTGTAATACAGTGTGGTACATAGTCTAAGAGAGAAACAGAATAATCCTAGAACACATAGAGAAGTTGCCTTCCATAGATTTGGAACGGTAAGACATAAGGTCAGTTGGAGTTTTTGCTGTTGACTGCTCCTTCAGGAGGGAACTGTATAATCATCACCAATACTTTTGCAGATAGAACAGGACCAGTGACAGTTAGCCAGATTAAAGTGATGACATTTCAAATTAGGCCACCGGAGATGGAGAAATAAAGAACGGGATCAGACGTGTTGAAGGCAAAAGTAAATGAGAGGTAGTGAGAAAAAGGAGGGAAAGGTGAAAGTTATACAAGATGAATATTCCAGTGATCTGCCATACAACATACTTAACAGTCCTGTATTGTACGCCTAGAAATTTGCAACAGTAGAAACTCATGTTAAGTGTCCTTACCGTACAGTGAATTAGAAACAACACCAGCAACAGCCCTGCTCCTACAATATAATCCTGTGTTGGCCAGGCTGAGCCTCCGCTGAGAGGCATGCCTGGATCGCCACACCAGCCAGACCCCAGAACCTACTTGACGTGATCCCCTTTGGAATGCCTTCTCCATTGCCTTCATTTCTAAGGCGGCTCTAATAAGATCAACTAGAATTAAAGAACTTGTTTAATGGGACGAGCTTTGAAATAGGAGGGTCACCATTTATTTTTTACGACTGGGTACTTTTCTGCCTATTTTCTTGATATTTGTCTCTGTCAGTCTAGGACATTTGTGGATATGGATTCATTTAACATTTCAGTATAGCTCTAATATTCTAAAGCAGCGATTTTCAACCCTTTTCACCTCATGGCACACATAAACTCACTACTAAAATTCTGTGTCACACCAAACAATATGTTATATTTTTTGCCAATCTGACAAAAAAAATGGGCATAATTTTGATATATTCACACTGGATGGAAATTGTGTTGGTCACTTTTTAAGTTGGCACTCTGAGGGAAAAGAGGTCAGTGTCCCTGACTAAGTAGTCAGGTATTGCATGTTTTAAAATTGCCCTGATTTGTGTGGCTTAGTTGGTTGGGCATCATCTCACAAAGTGAAAGGTTACCAGTTCAATTCCTGGTCAGGGCACATGCTTGTGTTGCAAGTTTGGTCCCTGGTCAGGGCACCAGGTCCCTGCTGGGAGGCAACTGATCGATGTTTCTCTCTCACATCAATATCGTTCTCCCTCTTTCTACCTCTCTTCCCCTCACTCTAAAAATAAATCAATAAATGAAATCTTAAAAATAACTTCTTGCTGCACACCACGGTGCCTTTTGTGGCACGCCAGTTGAAAATCGCTGCTGTAATGGTTCGAGAGTTATCTGAAATGTATGGAGCCTTTACGTCATACTGGGGACTTTGCACATAACTGTAATCCTGCCATGAAAACAGTTTGGTAAGTTTAGTTATTTTCAAGTAAACATTTATTGAGCACCTACTATGTGCTAATAACTGTTCTAGGTGCTGAGAACAGAAAGTTGAATAACATGATCACCATCATGGAAGAATTTCTAGTTTCGTGGAGGAGACAAATAGATACTACTTAATATCTTTTCTGTCCTGGGTTGTGTTTCATAACTATGCACCTCCCCACCCTCCAATTGAGTCCCAGCTTGGCTTTGTTCCTGGTTTGAGGATGTCTGGTTCTCCTCTAATGGCCTTGGATCCCCTCCTATGTGAACGTTTTGTGAATGTTCAGACTGCTTACTGGACAGGCTTGGTTCTCCCTGGCTTGTCTGTACACAAGGATGAAAAGCAAACATTTCACCTCCCTTCCAGGGAGGATTTGGAGTTAACTTCTAGATCTCAAGGACAGCTAAATTTTCAGTTTTTAATGAACAAGTTAATTTCTAAATGATCAAAGTCTACTGTGAAAATGCTACAGGAGAAGAGGGCAATGTGAAGGGGGACAGGACTTCAGAGGGAAACAGGAAGTTGTGAAAAAGGGATTTTCCAGTGAGAGGGGCTTACCAGTGGACCTCATGTGTGGGAGGCTGGGAGTTAATCCTTAGAGAAGCAGCCTAGAGAGCTTTGGGCCATTGCTTCTGAAGAGCAGGGTGAGTAGAATTCCGAAAGGGTCACTGTTTGAGGTCCCAAAGTCACAAGTCTTAGAACACTTGACTTCAGTGGAGAAGCCCGTTTCCTAGACACAGGGGCCAAACCAGCCATTTCCTGGCCTACACCCAGTACTGCCCAGCACAGAGAAGTCCACTGGGGCTTACTCCTTACATGATTACCCAAGTGGACCCCCCTCCACTCCTTCAAAAACCCAGACTGTGAACAGATTCAAGAGAAAAGGGCAAGGGCTTTACTTTTGGGTGGGGGCAAGGAGTTCCCTCATACTTGATTAGAAGCTGAACCAAAGAAGTTGAAATCAGCCTGCACTGAAATAATAACTGACTTCCCTCTTCCCTGTTTGTTTTCCCCAGGCTCTGCTCACCCACATGCCCACTTGCCACCAATACCTCTTTAGTCCCCACAGCAAGCCGTTAGATGTAAACTATAGATGTCAATTGATATTATTAAAAATTTTTCAGAAACACTATTCCTTTCTCTCCCTTTATGCACCTTTCTACCACATTTGAATCTTCCTTTTCTTATATGATCTGCCTTTTGTTTGAGCTTGACCTTGAGACTAGATTCTCAGATTGGATGCTTCTCTTACTTTTGGCCCTTTGGAACTTGGCTATCCTGTAGGATTTTGAGTTTTTCTGCTCTTACAGCCTCGGTGTCTCCTGCTGTGCATAGAGGCCTGTCTAACCCCTGCCCCTTGGCCAGTGTCCTAACCAGGCTACGTCCTCCTTTTCCCTCACCAAAAGGGGAATGGAAGGGGGAAACCCTGTTCCTGAGCCTTAGGAGAAGCTCCGAGGGATTGATACCAGTGCCTTTTTTTCAATTAAGCGCATCTGTAGGGATACCTGTCAAGTTCCTTAGAGTTACCACACATCCTGGTTTCCTGGCACATCCTAACTTTCTGGGAATTTCAGAGGAAAATATTTTGCATTCTGTTCTTAAGATAGAAAAGCAGGCCCTGGGCAAACTGATGTGTGAGGTAGCTGGGAGCTCAGACTGGTGGCTTTCGGGTGTACCTTCACTTGTCCTCTTGAGCACCTGATATGGCTTAGAAAGGGTCCATCTGCAAGTCCTGAATGTCTCATCCAGCTGATGGGAAGAAGGCCCAGAGGGTTCCTATGCACTCACACGGGTTAAATTATAGATTAATTTATATGTGGCTAAATAGAACATTGGTTTACCATATCTGTGCAAGTTCAAACAGAATAGCCATTTCCCTCAGCTTTTGGGGTGTCTATAAAATGCAAGGCAAAGAAAGGGACATGGCACCCACTTTCTCATCTCAAAACTAGACTGCAACACACACATATACCCACTAATTCCAGAAGAGGCCACCTAGCTTCACCTAAGGCAAGATGCCTCCCAAGGCCAGGATGAACCTGTGCTATTATTTAATCATATTGAACATAATATAATGATTATTGCTCACTGAAGCCTTGCAACTACCTTATAAAGCAAGTGCTGTTATGCTCATTTTATATATGAGGGACCTGGGTCTTAGAGAGGCCGAGCCCAAGCACACACATGAAGTGATAGAGCTGGGGGTTCTATGCATGGCCTGTCGGGCACCAAAGCGAGTACTTCACAAGGACACCAGCTTCACTGGACCCACTTACTGCAATGAAAAAAAAGAAATTTTTGATAACAAAAAATTAAAGAGATGAAATGTTACATTAACTTCTAGCTTGAAATATTTAACTTACTTTATAAATGGAATAAAGACGTACACATTTTATGTATCCTAAAATAATAATCCATAAATTATAATGCAGTAACTTATTATACTTAACTTCTTAAGTATATGAGAGTTATTTAAATGGTATATAGTCACTGAGAGCATATAATAAATTAAATGTTACATACCATACAGCAAATTTGGGGTGTTTTCAGGAGTCCATGTCATTTGACAATGGCTTATTAGAAAATTGTAGGCCCAAGTTAAAACGGATGCCAATATATGATATATGCTAAATTAACAATGATGTACTTACCCAGAAGTCATTTATTAATACTCATAAACATACTTAATAATACATTCATGATCATTTAAAAATCAGAAAAATTGTAACAAATAATAATCATCACAGGATAATACTGACGCTTAATTGATAGCAAAGTGACTTACTTCATACGGTCAAATCCAAATCTTTGCTTGTGCAAGTGCAAGCAGGTGCTTTGAAACAGCATGGCGACCATTATTCTTAGTGGTAGGCCTTTGTAGTCTCAAATTTTCCTCACTAATGGCTGCCTACCCCAAGTGTACTAAGGCCTCCGTACTCTTACTTGATTTGAAAATAAGCCTGGATCTAGCTAGCTAGCAGAGGCTCTCTACTGAACGGGGCCAGAACAACAGTTTAACAACCATGAACAGAAAGTACACTGTAAGGTACCCAGTGGGAAGAATTTGATAGACTTACACCATGTCGGCTGAAGCATCATCTTGTAGATTCCCCATCACAGTAAACAGTCGTCCCGTGGCCTGGATATCAGACCAGAAACCCCCTGCTTAAGGAAGTCACCTATTGAGATTGTAGTCAGTACTCGATAAATATTTGTTTAATAAATGTGTTTTAATGGTTAAAATCACCAATGACAAATATAACTGAACTGATAAAATATTAGTATTAAACTCTTACATTACTATAACATATCTAGTCATCTTCTTTCTTTTCTCTCATAAGCTTTGAATTTCTATTAATATGCAAGTAATCCAAATAATTTGTCTTTAATTCTGTGATTATTAAAACCACTGTGTGGAAACCAATCTGATTTTGCAAGTACAATAAATTGTGGATGTCCCTCAGCAGATAAAATTAATCTAACTTTATACAATGACCGTTTTTACTGTATAATAATACCTATGTTCCAAAGAAAATATTCTATATACACAGGTTAATATTGGCAAGTTTTTCTGATATGTCATACCTGGGTGAGCATCCTAAAACCAAGTAACTACTCAGAAAAGAAACTCATCTAGAAACATCTGGATGCTTAGACTTTTTAACTGAAATCTCAATATTTGAGTGATATAGCCTGTCAAACTCAACTGCACTATATAAGCCCTGGGAACTATTCAGCTATTGCAAGGAAATGTGTGTCAATAAAAACCATGTTCTGAGCGCCTAAGAAATCAACGAGTAGATTGCAACCAGTTTTAAAAAACAACTCTGTTCGTCAAAGAATTCTTATGGCTTATTTAGAACACCCCACACACTTTAATCAACACCAAGACCAAGGTCTGCTAAGACCAAGAAGTAAGAAAACGTGATGTATGTGCCTTCCTACATATTTTTGTTGCTTCATCCCTTAGTTAAATGTATAGAGCAACTGCCACAAAGACTTTAAAGGCTTACTGTTGGGGATAAATCTTTTAAATGTGTGTTGACAAAACATTAAACCATATCTCTGCTATCTTCCTCTGAAATTTCTCTCAGGAAGAGTTAATGAATGTGTTTGATATTTGAATATTTACCAGTAATTGACACCCAAAAGGCATCCGCACTGAGGAATTTTACATGCAATTAATAATATTTAAAGTCCACATTATGTTGTAAATTATGGAATTAGTGAAACTTTCATTGTTGTGATTACTTGGCACTGTATTCCATTAAAAATGTATTCAACTAATTTTTACACATCGTAGCGTCTTACTTTAATTGAATATGATCCAGAGGTGTTGATACTGAGGGCAGAGATGTTAGGCATTAATCTCACAATAAAAAGACTGTGGAAGCTGAATATAAATGCTGGCAATAATGTGCACGTAATGCATACTAAATTTGCTTATATTACCTCTTCCCTAGACACGTGTTTAAATTTGGGTAAAACTGAAAAAGTTATTCAGTCTACAATGGCTAAGATAATTGGCTTACACATCTAATCTTTCATTTTAAATAGCCCTGAGAAGACTCAGGAGGTTAGACAGTCAACTCTCAAGTCCACCCCACAAGTCCATTGTTGACAGCCCACTCCTGGCTGTGCTTGGTGCCAAGCATCTCGAAGGATACAAAATGAATAGGATACTGTCCACCCTCAAGAACTCTATAGTCTACTAAGGGGAAATGACTGTGGTACAAGTTCCAAGACAAATTAATTAAATGCGCTATTTAAAAAATAGACTGTAGCAATTTTTGTCTTCCTAAGGATTGTCATCACTCACATGAAAAGAATTTGCTATAGGCTTACTTTCACTCTTTCACTGATAGAAATTATGGTGAAGTGGGGCAAAAAAAAATAAAGAAAGAAAGGACAAAAAAGAAAGAAAGAAATTTTTAAAAAGGCAAACTTAAAAGCCTCTTCTGGGTTTTGCAAGATGCTCAGGGGTTAGTAAAGCAGGTGTTTTTCATCAGAGCACATTAATGAGACTGGAGTTTGGACTAGAAAGCTAAACTGCTCTGCCTGATAAAGGCGGGAACTGGAGATTCTGGAGCCCGAGAAGCAGGACATTGGAGAACAGACTTACGTGAGGGCAGCGCCCCACAGCAGATGGGAGGCTGGAGCTGTGGGGACAGGGGCCCATGAGCAGTTCCAGAGGTGGTGTGGTGAGAGATCTTTACACAGGATGTCTCATGTGCCATTATAAACTGCTTGCTTTGCTTTAACATAACTGGTCTTCATCCCATATGCCAAGTGGAGAAGGAGTTGGTGGTGGGGGGAGTGAATTAAAGAAATGGTTCATGTCTATTTTGGGTGGAGATGGTTGAACATCTGTGAAATGTGATATGTAATTGGGATTAGAGAGCTCAGAGCCCACAGAAAGCAGGAGAACATACATCTGGAGAATTTGCAAAAATGTAAGGAAGAACATTAGACTTCCTCCGGGATGAACTTGAATTGATTTTATTAAATTTCAAAGGTGATAGTGATATTTGCATTTCATAAGGTAGCGTGAGACAGCTATCCTCAAAGATGTCCTATCCTCAAAGTGCTTCAGGACTCTCAAGAGGGGGTTATGGCACACTGGGGACAGACAGGGATGGAATGAAGGAAGAGAAGCAGAGCTGGGCTTGTTTCCTATATTGTTCATTTCCCTTAGCATCCTTTTGCAATGAGGAAGTTTGCTTTAAAAAGAGACACCATGTTATTCAATCATTACAACCTTGAAAGCAGGTTTTCGCCTCATTACTGTTTGGATTACAAAACTGAGGCTGATCGAAGACAGATACAGCCAGGACTGGAGCCAGACAGGGCGCCTGAGTCATCTCTGCCTCAACTGTTCACAACACACAGAACTGGTGCAAGAGTCGGCATTGGAGTTTGGCCTTGGATTTCAGGAGGCAAAGATATGGTGGGAGGAGAGGGCTCATCACACAGAGGGCTCAGAGCAAAGGCAAGAAATGAGGATTCGGTGGTTCCAGGCCTGGGTGAGAACGAACAGCTCGTATGCTAGGCACACAGAAAGTGCTAACTAAACATTCACAGAACAAAACTAATTTCCACCTCACCCCCATTCCACACCATGGACCAGATGCAGAAACAGGATATGGTTCAGTCTGACCGACTCAGGTTTTCACAGATGGTTTTGGGTGGTCAGAAATCTGGAAGGAAGTAGGGCCAAGTGGTAGAAGGTTTTAAAAGGCCTGGTGAAACATATATAGCACCTGATTTAATAGTCCATGAGGGGACACTAAAGGTTTTGAGCAGGAGTGTAACACGATTGCCACTGTACTTTCAGAAAATTACCCTGGCAGTGGGTGAAGGATGGCCTAGAGCCGGGCATCTTAGGCTTGAATGTAATGCTGATGCTGTTTCCTTACATCTGCGATTCTGCATTTCTAACGAGCTTATGCCTTAGAGACTGACCCAGGGAGGCCAGGTAGGCTTGAGACTCTGATAACCCATGAAAGGAACACTGGAGGGGCAGGCCACAGGGAAAGTGAGAAGTAATGAGGGCTTCCTTTGTTCAGAGCCTCAGGACAGGAAGAGAAGTTAGAGAAGGAAGAAATGGCAATAGGAGGAGTCTTTAGGGAGCTCTTTGTCCATCCCCGATACAGGAAAGGATCTGAGCTCCTGCACTGCTCTGTCCCTTCCCAGCCTTTCTGTGCATCCATGAGAGCATTACGGGTTGTCACTCCTCTCCCATAGCCGATTACAGGAAATTGAGGTTGTCTGCCTCCAGCTTCTCCTGGAGTCCCTTCCAAAGGGGAGGCTGCCTACCATTGTGGCAGTATTTGCCAACCTCCTACTGAGAGCGTTAGTGTGTGCCAGCTGGGGATCTGACCCATGATTTCCTCCACCTGGGCCCTGGTTTCTGGCTCTATTCCTCCCCTTCATCCCCAACCTGGACCCAGTGGCAAGATCTCTGCTTTGCTCCTGCATCTGGTCCAGGGTATAGTAAGGAGATGGGTGGAGATAGTTCTGTTCCTTCAGTGTTTATTTAGTGCTTTCTGTGTGCTAGGCATCCAACCCTGAACCTTTATTTTCCTCCCAAGCCGGAAACCTCCAGATCAGAACCCCAGCTTTGAACTGCTTCAGCTGTGCTTCTTTTGAACTCAGCCTTAGAATCTCACTTCCTTGCAAGAGACTGTGCTTGCCCCTGTCTCCTGAATCCCCCTGCTCCCTCATTCTTCTCTGAGGGTTCCACTTCTTCGTGATCTCCAGCAGCCTAGAGCTACTCATTCTCTGTAACTGGGTAACCATTAGGAGGGGATTGGTGACAATTCCAAGTGCTACAGAGAGCTGCAGGACAATCAGAACCAGGAAGATGCCATTGTGTTTGCCATTTGGAAGTCATTAGTGACTGTAGGCTAGAGAGAGTAGCTTTAGTAAAAAGGTGAAGGCAGAAACCAGATCACAAGTAGTGCAATAAATGGTGGATAGTGAGGGCTGGAAACAACTAATGTAAAGTGTTTGAAGACATTTGCTGAGAAAGAGAAAAACAGAAGCTCCAACCAGTAGCAGGATTGAGGGAAGGAATTGTGAATAAACTGGAGGATTTACCAGGGTTATAGAAGGAGAAAAATGCTCCAACAGAGACAAGAGAGAAAGAAAACCCTCTGCTGCTACTTCTAGGGACATTTGCATTTTGAGAAGGGACTTTTCCAGCCTGCAGACAAGTTTCATTTTGCCTGGATGGTCTTTTAAAAACATTTCAATGAATTGCCTCATTTTTTAAAAAATGGGAACTTAATATTTTTTAAAATCTGTATTTCTATTATTTCTTGAAAAGTGTAAGAGCTAGCATTTTTGGATGCACATTCCCATAGCTGTCATTTATATTATTTGCCGGTCTCTAAAGGCATTGGAATTTGTACCAACTGTTTTAAAGCAATCTATCCTGGTTGAAATTCCAGGCATAAATTATGGTGGTAGAGGAGCTATCTTGGGGAAATGAAACCTTCCTGATCACCCCTCAATTTTTATAATGACTCCCTACCTTGCCTAGGGATCAGACCGTCTTCTGCCATCCTGGAAAGTGCCCTACCCTGAGATACCACAAGTGAGGGAGCCTGGGCAGAGACCAGAATGGATCCTTTACATTCTGTGAAATGAACTAAAAAGACATCGCTGAACTTATAGCTGGAAAGCAACAGAAGTCCCTTGCAATTCCTTGGAGTAACTACTGCCTGAGGTTTCCCTGGCTGCTGACTTCACAGGCTTGTCTAGATCGGTGGTCCTCAACCTCAGCTGAAAATTAGGATCACTTTGGGACCTTAAAACACATATGTCCCAGAGATTATGATTTAATTAATTTTGATGGGTTCTAGGCACTGTTTCTTAAAGGTTGGCAGGTGGTTCCAACGGGTAGCCAGGTTGACTACCACTGTCATGCTTTGTGGCATTAACCCCTTCCACTCCGGGCCTTCTGTAACCCCCAGACAACACCCTGGGCATCTGCACTAGACATTGTATTTCTCAACCCACCTTTTCACCTGACTCCACTGTCACCACACAGCTACCTGTCTGGCAGCTCTTTGCACAGAGCATTTCACCTCTCGTGATTGAGTTCGATGAGCTAGAAATTTTAACTCTCAGCTGGCAACACTGACCATTTGGCCCGGGCTCAATAAAGGATAATGCGGCCTCTCTGTTACTGTAGCTACAACAAAGTCTCAGGAAAAAGAAAGTGGAAGAAACAAAAGCCAAAGAAACAAATCTACACAAGGGAAGGGTGAAATATGGGTCGGGTAACCAGTTGTCCTAAATTGACTGAGACCATTCCAGATTTTATCTTTTTGAGTAATCATTTTGGGGTAAGAATTTAGATTTCTTGTCAGAGAAGTAGAAAGCTACAGGGAACTGTTCCACACGTGGGAAATGTAGCCCATCTCCCACTCGGAAAAGCCAGTGGTGTGAGGTTAGCAGGCAGGAACCATGCCCACGGACAGGTTCTCCCGTGGGGAATCAGGCCTGCATTGTACCTAGGCTGCTATGCTAAAACTTGCTTTTGCTAAAACTCCCTCACCCTGGATTGAGGCAGCAAATGTTTACTGAGTATCTTTAACTTCCTGAAGTCTGGGCTAAACCTCCCAAGTGTGGAGTGTAACCAGTTCAACCAGTTTCCCACTTGATCTGTAACATCCTTCTCTTTGAAGTAATTAGCAGCATTCTTTCCTTTGTTGTCTGTAAAAGGTAATCACCTACAGTGAACCTGTGCATAGTAAATGAGGACCATCCTCGCTGTAATGGGACCAGAAAAGCAATAAAAGCCTGCCCAGGCGGGAGTTGGGCTCTCTTGGGCTCCCTCTGGCCCTCTTGCCCTCTCTCTCACTTAGAAAGTGGCCATGCCATCCCTTTTTCTCCACAGGATTTCTGTAGTCCATGTGAATTTGTCCATCGCTGCCATGACACACGGATCCTGCGGGCCAGGATCTGCAACAGAAAGCCTAGAGCTTAGGTGATTTGTAAAATTTTGGGTAGTGGGTTAGGATTGGGAGAAGAACTGCAAAAACTAAATAGTGTTTATAAAATTACTAAGGTTTTTAGCAATTTTCTAAATTTTGTTGATTTTTAAAAAACAGCTATAACAGCCTTATCCAAAAGAACTTTCTGGGAAAAGAGAAATTTTCTGTGCTATCAACAACAGTAGCAATTGCGTACTTGAAATGAGGCTACTGTGACTGAGGATCTGAATTTTTAATATCAGTTCATTTCAATTAAGTTAAAAGTAAATGAAGACTTCCATGTGTGTCTAGTAGCTACTTAGTGTACAAGGCAGACCTCTGGAGTTGCTGTGGGCTGTGATAGACACATTTGGGTGTGACTTCTCTCATACCTTCTTTATAGAGAAACCATCTCATTTACAGTTTTTGGAAAGAGCAGCCCTATGCATTGAACATATTGTAGAAGATGTAACTGGGTCGATCTGAATTGCGTCAATCCAAACTGAGTCAGTTAGTTTGTCTCTTCCAAGACCCTGGAACTGAGATACTGAAAGGCTGTGTCCCTTTGTTAATGGTGAGCTGAACCAGTAGGTTTGGCACTAGAGACTGTGCCATGGAAAGGGAAAGCCCTAAGCAACCTGAAGTTATGTTGGGCTAGAGACTGGAAATTATATAGTGAGACCGGGGGGAGGGGGTTCAGGAGAGAGGAGGAGGGAAAGAGACGGAAGAAATCATGCTGTTTTGTAAGTGATGGACGTAATACCTGCGCTTTGTTGGAGACATTGTTTTTAATTTGGGGGTTAGAGAAGAGAAAAAATATTTTTAAAGATATAGAAGAAAGAAAAAAGAAAGATAAGAAAACGTCTTACTGTTAATTCTGGAAATAATGGTGATATGTATTACTGAATAAGCCAGCTTAGAAGAACCCCATTCTTCAGTTGACAAAGAATGGTTCTCTTTACTACGGGAAGGTGGTTCTTCTTGACCACTCTATAACAGACATACTAGGCCGGGCACATATGATTTCTAATAAGTATTTGTTGAGTAAATGAATGGACAAGTGAATGAATGAATAAGTGAGTAAAGCAGCAGTGGGGACATGCAGCACCTTCCTAAAATAGACGACCCTTTTGTTCAACAGTTTTATTTTCAGCCAAATTTTATTTTTTCTCTGGTTTGGTTTTTAATTATTAATTGTCAATTAGTCGTTTCAAACACATGTACATTGATATGTAATTCACGTACTATAAAACTCATTTTAAGTGTACAATTCTGTGTTTCTTAGTGTATTACAAGATCGTGCGCACTTCACCACTAAGTCCAGGATATTTTCCATCACCAAAGAAGAAACCTCATGCCCATTAACTCCGTTCCCTCCTCCCCTTAGTCTCTCGCAACCGTGAATCCACTTGCTGTGGATCTGCCTTCTCTGAACATATAACTTCTGGGTATACAACTAGGAGTGAAATTGCTGGGTAAAAAATGTGAAATATACATTTAACTTTTTAAGGAACTGCCAATGACTTTCTCCAAATCCTCACCAACACTTATTTTCCATTTTTTTAAAAAAGATTTTATTCATTGATTTTTACAAAGAGGGGAAGAGAGGGAGAAATGTTAGAGAGAAACAGTGATTGGTGTGCCCTGACTGGGAATCGAACCGGTGACCTTTCGGTTTGCAGGGTGACACTCAACCCACTGAGCCACACCAGACAGGGCTCCATTTACATCCTAGTGGGTGTAAAGTGATATCTTACTATGTTTTAGATTTTCATTTCCCTGGTGACAAATGAGCATCTTTTTGGGTGCTTATTAGCCATTTTTACAGTATATCTCCTTTAGTGAAATGTCTATTCAAACTCTTCACTCACTTTTAAATTTTGTTATCTTTTTATTGTTGAGTCATAAGAGTTTCCTACACATTCTAGATATTAGATCTTCATCAGATATATGATTTGAAAAGTTATTTTCCCCATTTGTTACTGAACAAAAAAATGGAGGTTTGGCTGCCTGCCACCACAAGATCCAAACTCCTGAGTCAAGTGCTATTACAAAAGAAAAGGGGTGTATTCAGGTGCCACACGGCCTGGGAGAATGGTGGACTCCTGTCCTGCTCAAACCCACTCGGTTCTTACAGGGGTAGGGAAGGGAAGGCTTTCCCCCCCAATCCAATTATCTTTCTAGCTTTTGGCCTGCTAGGGGACCTATCCACTCATCTTTGTAGCTTTCAGCTTGCTCTGGGCTCTATCCACTCATCTTTCGAGCTTTTGGTGCTCTTGGTATAAGAACTGACCCCTTGCTGCCATATTGGCCAATGTGTGGAGACTCCCCTAGTACTCCCACTGACTGTTTTACCTAACATGTTCTGTGGGTTGTCAAAAAAAATATATTAATGGTGTCCTTTGAAGCACATTTTTAATTTGATGAAGTCCATATATCTATTTTTCTTTGGTTGTGTGTGCTTTTGGAGTCACATCTAAGAAAATGTTGCCTAATCCTAAATGTTGCCTAAAGGTCATGAATATTTACATGTATGTCGTTCTAAGTATTTTAAAAGTTTCTGCTCTTAAATTTGTGTCTTTGATCCATTTTAAGTTTTTGTGTATGGTGTAAGATACAGGCCCAACTACTTCTCCCTGTGGATATCCAGTGTCCCAGCACTGTTTGTTGAAAATACCATTCTTTCTCTATTGAATGGTCTTGGCACTCACATCAAAAGTCAATTGATCATAGATAAATGGATTTATTACTGGACTGTCTATTCTATTCCATTTTCTATATATCTATCTCATAGTGCCACTTACTGTAGCTCTATAGTAAGCTTTGAAATCAAGGAATGTGAGCCCTCCAACTTTATAATTCTTTTTTAAGAGTGTTTTAGTTATTCTGGATCCCTGTCATTTCTATGTGAATTTTAGAACCAGCTTGTTAAAAGAAAGTCAAAATTTTGATAGGGATTGCATTAAATCTGTATTCATTTGTGGTTTATTACCATCTTCGTAATATTAAGTGTACCAGTCTATGAACATGTGATGTCTATTTATTTAGGTTTTTAAAAAAATTTCCTCCAACAATATTTCATACAAATGTATAAGTCTTACACTTCTTTAGTTAAATGTATTCCTAGGTATTTTATTCTTCACATGTTATTGTAAACAGACTTGATGTATTAATTTTCATATTGTTCATTGCTAGTATATAGAAATACAACTGATTTGTATATGAGGTCTGTCCAGAAAAAGCCCAGCCATTGTTAACATAAAGAGAAAGATTTGCACGACACCGATGTAACCTGGCATTCAAGGAGAGTGGACTGGAATGCTCATGCGTGAACAATGCTGACTTCACGTGTTAGTCAGTGGGGGAGGTAGATGTCATTGAGTGAGCATGTGTACTGTGTGGCCATCACATTCAAAATGACTGAGTGAGTAGAACAACGAATCTGCATCAAATTTTGCATTAAGCTTGAACATTCCTCTGCAGAAACTATTTGGATGATTCAGAATGTTTTGGGGGAGGGGATGAGTGCAGCACAAATAAAAGTGTGGCCTAACCACTTCAGCGATGGTCGAGAATCTGTTGAAAGTGGTCCACATTCTGGAAGGCCTGCAAAAAGCAGAGCATCTGAGAATGTTGAACGTGTATGGGCTGCAATCAACAAAGATCAGCGACTGACAGTGCGAGAACTAGAAGCTGATCTGGGGATTCCCAAAACTACCATGCCCAATATTTTGACACAAGGTCTTGGCATGAAACGTGTTGTGGCAACACTTGTTTTGTGGTTTCTGCTACTAGAGCAGGAGGAACATCGTGCTGCAGTTGCTAATGACTTTATTCAAACCACTACCAATGAACCAGATTTCCTCAAGAAGGTCATAGCTTTGAAGGAGACTGAGGCGTCATTGCCCCCTGTACAATGTTTCTTGTATCTTGTATCTTCAACAAATGTCTCTCTTTCTGGATATTTTATGGCAGACCTCGTTATTGATATTATATCCTGCAATCTTGCTGAACTGGCTTATTGGTTCAAATAGATTTATTATGTGTGGGGGGGTGGGTGAGCTTTTCGTACTTTTATTTTGTTCCTGATCTTAGGAGAAATGCTTTCAGTTTTTTGCCAGTAAGTACGATGTTAGCGATGACTTTTTAATAGTTGCTTTTTATTAAGTTGAGTAATTTCCCTTTTATTCTTACTTTATCGAGTATTGAGTATGTTTTATCCTGAAAGGGCATTACATTTTGTCAGATGCTTTTCCTGCATCTATTGAGATGATCATATAGATTTCTCCCTTTATTTTATTACTATACTGTATTACATTGGTTAATTTCCATTTGTTGAACCAACTTTGCATTCCTGGAATAAATACGACTTTCTTATGGTACATAATCTTTTTACCATTATTTCTTGAGAGCACAAGTTTTACTTTCACTTCCTGTGTCACCCAAAGCAGTCAGACAATACTACAATTAGATCAAGAATTAGTGACCAAGACATCATTGTGCAATCACCATCATTGTTACCATCATCGTCAACATTAATATGAGCACACGTTGATGACAGTCTGAACTTGAACTAGACTGGTCCAAGTGAGAAATCATATTTTAAGGAATTAGATAAAATTTAGAGAGTATTGACCACAGGGCATTATTAAATTTCATAATGTTTTTGAATAATTCTTCCACTCCTGGGGATAAGCCTTGCTTGGTCAAGACCTGCTATTCCTTATTTTAAAAAGTTTTAATAAAATAGAACATAGCCACAGGAAAAACAATATTTATCTTAAGTGTCCTGCTTAGACATCAAATGAGCAAACAAAACAAGCTCAGAGACACAGACAACAGAAGGGCAGTTACCACAGGGAAATGGGGGAGGGGAAATGAAGGGGGTAAAGTGGGTCAAATAAAAGGTGACAGAGGGAGACTAGACTTCGGGTGATAAGCACCTGGTGCAGCACCCAGATGATGTATTACAGAATTGTACTCTCCAAACATAATGTTATTAACCAATGTCACCCTAGTAAACTTAATTTAAAAAAAAATCAGCTCAAGGAATTCTCAAGGCAGAACACCTGTTTAACTAGGACACCGATCAAGAAGCAGGCCTTCTTTTGCTTCTTGATCTGTGTCCTAGTTTAACAGGCGTTTAAAGAGGGGGCATCGTCAGCCCCCGTAACGCCCCCTCATGCCCCATCTCAGCTGCAGCCTCCCACCGCCTGACAAGGGTTACCGCTGATCCTTTACAAAGATTTGTTTTCTATGAAATGCAGTGGAGACAGTTACATATCTTGAAGTGGCAACTTCAAATTTCCCTGAAGCTTTAAATATGTTATAATTTTTCTCATTCCAGGAACATGTAACTTCTTAAGTAAATTATAACATACATATCATGCTTTATTTTGGAATTGTCTATAGCTACACTGACCAGTACAACAGCCACAAGTCATATAAAGATATCGGGCACCTGAAATGTGCTGTCTACACACTAGACTTCGATGACTCAGTACAAGACTAAGATTTTATAATGTCTCAGTAATAATTTTTAAATAGCCATTACAGGTTGTAATAATAGTATTTTGGGTATATTGGGTTAAATCAGACATATTATTAACAATTTCACGTTTCTTTTTAATGTGGCTACTAGAAAATTTTAAGTTACAGATTTGGACCATAATTATATTTCTCCTGGATAATGATTGGCACTATGCAATTAAATAAAGGGACAAATTGTCTTAACATTTTACATATACATTACTGAAAGTTTTGTGTTTTTTTGACAAAGATCATGCTGGGAGTTACTTTGTGGCCTCTAGGACTGGCACATGCTTGATAGTTAATGAATACTTCTTAACTGTTTGCTAAACTTTATTTTTTGCTTTTTAGGTTACGATTCCACATTGTTTAGCTACATGATGATGATATTCCTAAAAGATCAAGAAAAGATATGACAAAAGTCTGTATGGAAACTGAAAGAAGAGGAATTGGGTATAAAATATTAGTTGGAAAATGTATATTTCTTTCATCAAAAAACAATTTCCTGAATTGTAATTCCTTGTAGAGTAACGTGAAGTTTATGATATGTTTAGTGCAGCATATGTATAAATGAAGTAATTTTAAAGAGTGAATCCATTTTTATATTAACAGGGACTGTTACTTGTTTAGGTAATCAATTTCTTCTTTTTTTTGCTTGCTGGAAAAATAGTGTGAAACACTAATTACTTAGTCATATCAGAAGTGTCACACTACAGATTAATTATTAATTTTATTGGATGAATGAAGAATTGTGATGTGGGACAGTGGGCAAAATAGCCAGGTCCTGATTGCAGAATTGCTAAATATGATATTTTTCATTGTTTTAAAAGATTTTATTTATTTTTAGAGAGAAGGAAAGGGAGAAAGAGAGAGAAAAACATCCGTGTGAGAGATAGGTCAATCGGTTGCCTCTCACACACCCCCAACTGGGGACCTGGCGGGCAACCTAGGCCTGTGCCCAACTGGGAGTTGAACACGTGACCTTCTGGATCTCAGGCCAGTGCTCAATCCACTGAGCCACAGCAGCCAGGGTACAATACTTGTATTAAATCATAAATTTTATATTATATATTTTGAAAGATATAAAGTATAACTTCTCAGATTTCTTCTATTGAGGAAAAATAGGCCTCAAAGGATCCTGGAGTCACCTTAAACTTCATGTGACTGAGAAACCTAGACCCGTGGGATCTTTGTTGAAGGGTTACCTTTTTGGTCGTGGGGTAGAGACTCAGTGAGAGTCCCGTCCAGAGTGATAGGTGTTTCCTGTGAAAGGGTAAGTAGAACACAGTTTGGGAAGCGGGTGGATCCTGGTGCCCGGCCAGGGGCCTGGATATTCACACCCCCCTGGGGAGCAGGTCTTTGTTGCTCTTGTTCCTTCGCTGGGTCCCAGCTTTTGTTGGAGCCCGCTCCCATCACTTCCGCCCCGCCCACCTCTGCTTCATCCTCGAATTTCTGCTCACTGGAATGCTTTGCTTTCTGCAGGCCCATTTTCACCACTCCGGCCGGAAGCCCTCTCTCCGCTTCGGCCTTTCTATCAGATGAATCATTCTCCCCTTCCAATTTCCCAGGGAGACCGCCTGGCTTACCGGATTACCAGAGTTACTGTTCAGTGAGAACTGTTTGTTCCAGGGCACCTCCGAGGATGACGGCCAGTTTGTGGACTGTGTGCTCTTGGGTCACATGACCACTCTTAACCCAGTCAGTTATTGGAAGGGGTTGCTTTCTGGATAGTTGTTTGTACAACCTCTGCCCTGGGATGGTTTGGGTCAGCTCTCTGCACAGAGCGTCGGTTTCCTTTACAAAGGAACTCCAGGTACAATTCGAGCCTATAACACACACACACACACACACCCGCACTCACTGATGAAAACAGCCGTGGTTGAAATGTATGAGTAAGTTGATTGCATTATGCAATTAAATGCAGGAAATAATAAATGACGGGAAGAAACCTCTATGGACCCAGAATCAAGAACTGGCTTTGTCCAGGCAATTTCTTTGCAGTAAAACAAATAGGTTTTCGAGATGAGTTTTGTTTTGCAAATCAGACCGTTCTGCTGCCCCGTCTTTCCCGGAGGCTCCAGTTTCTGGCGTACAGAACCAAAGTCATGTTCCTCCTAGGAGACCTCAGCGTTCGGCATGTTGGGGCACTTTATTTCTTCTGTTACGAGAGAGAGATCTTGGCAGGAAACCCCGCCAAGGACCAGATGCCGGGGGCTGGGGACCCCTGGCTCTGAGTACCTCGGAGGAAAGGTGGCGGTAATCCAAGATCTGCGACAGTTCCCCACCTGTCTGGAATCTGTCCCCTTATCGGGAGTCTCCTCCCGAGTTTCTTCCTCTTAGCTGGTCCCTGGGAATGTGGGCGGCCCCGTTCTGAGCGCAGGAACTCTTACTCCCCCCTCCCCCCTCCTCCTCCTGCACACCACCAGCCTTTCTCTGTGCTTCAGTCACTTCCTTCCTCAGCCTCTTCCTCCCCAGGGCAGTGAATGAGATAACGCTTATTAGCCCCAGGCTAACGCTGCAGCACTTTTTCAACGGAAAAGAAAAGGAGGTGGAGAGGTAAGTCCCCTGGGGCGATGTGGCCAGGTGTTAAGGGATGGACCTGGTATCCGGTGGGGGCCAGGCCACGCCGAGCAGCAGGGGAATCGTGGGCAGGGGGTGGAGAGCCGGCATCCGGGAGGGGCGCGTGGATATCACAACTGGAATCGCGCTGAGGGGGTGCAGGGGGCTGGCGGGCGCGCCCCACCGCCCACCTCTCCCGCAGACTTCCGCACTCGGCTCACGTGACGCCTTGCCGGCTGGGGGCGGACAGGGGAGCCCTCCAAGATGTGCCTATTTTTACCGTGGTGCGACGTGTCGCCTTTGCACTTGGCGGGGACCGGAGCCAGTTCTGCAGAGCAGGGAGAGGAAGGGTTTGGGTTGCAGGGAGAGCCACCCAGGATGGCCTCAGGGCAGTGGGTTCTGCGGTGCGGGCGGTGGGTGCAGCTCTGTGCTCTCCGCATTGTACGAAGGGTGGGGGCGTAGTGAGGAGACACTAAGGGTTGGTGGAACTCGGAGCGGGGTCCGTTTTCCTTGTCCAGTTTGGGCGCTGGGTCTCGTGGCGCACTGGGGCGCAGGGAGCATGGGGAGCGCTGGCCGGTGGTGCTGGCGCTGGAGTTGCGGAGACAAAGGCTTCCGGGATGTGGCCCTTCCCGGGGAGGCCGCCCCGGAGCCCGCGGTGCTGTCCCGGAGCAGTGGGTCGAGCCCCGCATTCCCCAACTTTGCAGTGCGGGTGGTGATGTGCAGGGGACAGGGTCCTGGGACCCCCTCGGGGCCAGCTCCCAAACCTGGAGCAGGGATGACCAAATATGGAGTGCGCGCAGGCGAGCAGGCAGGAAGGAACCCAGTCATCCTTTGACCAGCAGGAGCTGGTCTCGAATTGCTTAGGAGGGCGGGAAAAAGTGGCGAGCCCTAGCGCGTGGAGTTGGCTCCCGATTCCCAGACACCCCCTTCAGTAGGCTTTAGACCTTGAATATTAGAAAATCTCCACATACTGCCTCCAAACTTGTAAAAAAATTATGAGGGTCCTTAAATAAATGTATATTAATGGTGGAGCTTTTCATCATATGCCCAGTCCTCTGACATTCTGCTGTCTTTGTAAGTCCCAGGCACAATGCCTAATTACAATCTGTCACAATTAGAAGGCTCGCCTAGCATCTGCCACCGCCTTCCCAACGCCCCCCCCCCCCCCCCCCCGCCCGTCATACACGGGCTCTTTCTTCCCCTTGACTTAACCGCTTATGGTGACCTGTCGGGTTTTTTTGTTTTTTTTTTTTTGTTTTTTTGTTGTTGCTTACGCCAGTCCCAGGCCGGTATCCTGATAAAATGCTATGGGTCAAGGATTGTGTAACACTGACTATTTCTCCCCCTTTGTCTCCGCTAAATAATAAAATGAAAAAAATCATGCCAAATTGTGTATGGTAGCATGTTCTGACTTAGGAAGTACTCAGTTTGTAATATTTAATACAAATACAACTCTTATGTTTACTGCACCTTGCATAGTAACTAGCAAAAAAAAAAAGAACAAAAAGAAGGGGGAGATGGAGGAGGAAGGTGTGGTAGAAATGGCATTTAATTGTGGGGAGCCCCTCTTTTCGTCATTTATAAAATGGGGATAAATAATAAATACTTTGCAAGGCTCTTTGTATTATGAATTAACATAGATAAGGAGCCTCGCGTGTACTTAATTACAAAGAAATGCTGGTTGCCTTCCCTGCCCTTCTCAAAATTGGATGAGCATACATCTGTTTAATGTGATGCAGGTATTCACATATGCAAATAGTGGGATTTCCATTTTGAGTCTCATTATTAAAGGAGAACCATGTCTGGAATGTGTGGCTGGCATGGAGAATGGTGTTAGAAAAATTTCCAGAGTGGGAGGAAATCATAGCATCCTAGAACTAGGACTGTAATCTCAGATTGGTCCCAGGGAGACGTTTCATTCTCCCTGGTGATCCATGTGGGCTGATTTCCTCATCAGCACTCCCAGATCCGTACCACTTGTTCATTAATGCTTCCAGCAACAGGGTGCCACCTTCGTACATTGTTAGGCAGTTTTGATTGTTAAAGCAATGTTTTCTTATGCGGCTACCAATTCTGCCTTTTTATTACATCTCTCCATCCTAAGAGTAGCACAAAACAAGACAATTCATGTAAGTACGTAAAAGGAGCTTTAATCAAAAAAAATAGTGGTAGGTCTTCTCTAGGCTAACTTTTTGGGTCAAGGGTCCTTAGTAAAGTGCGTGCTAAACCCGGAAAGTTGATTGGTTCATGTAACGGAAAAGTCCAGGGTCACGTAGAGGTGCAGTCATTATTATGGGGTTGGCCTTCTCTTTGTGCCAGCTTTCTTCCTGGCCGATTTTCCCCTTGTAGTAGCTGTTTACGTCAGGGGCTTTAAACTTATACCATAGAACCCAGTGGGACTGTGTAATGTAACTAATAGTTACATCAAAGTCCATGGGCTGAGCCTCCTTGTTCATGACGAGATCACCTACCTGTGCCCCAAATTAATTATTCTGGCTCTGAACCACTCCTGGAGTTTAGGGTGAGGCTCTAAGACACATAGATTTAGAGGTAGGAAAGAACTGATCCAAACAAAAAGTACACCAATGGTGCCAGAATGGGGAGTGGGAGCTGGGTAAGGTACAAGTGATAGCTGTCCACCACGCTGACATTTATAGGTGTTTTTTCTACCATAATTGTCATGGTAAGTCTTTTTGTTGTGTCCTCTGGGTGTGTTTCAGCTTATGACTATCTTTCTCAAACTATATCATGAATTGACTATAATGTTATAGATAAAATTCACCAACATAAAGTTCCTAATATTTGGATGCTATAATTTTTATGTAGATGCATTAACCTAAGATGTTGCATTTCATTGCAATACAAGCTTCTTAAATCATAATATTCACACATATAATGTAGCAGATGGCAGTTGTGCTTTTAATTATTAGCTGATGGAAAATCTGGGGTCCTAATCAGTATAGTTTAAACGTAGATGTCATTCTTGTTTTTAAAAGCTACCAGGAATTTGTTACAATCTGTCTGGATAAAGTTTTTTTTAATATTGTCACCACAAAGTAAACCATTCACACACAACCCCCCTTTTCGGTCCCTTGTTCGATTTGGAGAGCTGAGTGGAAGACCAGTTGATGCAAACTTTCTGACCCCCATGTTGTCCTTTTCTCTGTGAGTTACTGCCTTCTTATGGAAACGCCTCTTCTTTGACTTCTTTGACCCAAGTCGGTCAGAGTTCTCTACTCCACCTCTATCTGCTTTCCCGTCTTCTTGCTGGTGTTTCTCTCCTCTCACTTGTGTAGCTGTTTGCCAAGCCCCTTTACCGTCCCTTCACTTTCTCTGAGTGCTGTTCCTGTGAGAGCTCCTCTCTATTTCCCACTTAAATCAGCAGCTTTATGGCAACAGCTCCCATAGGTGTGGTTCCACTCTCTCTCCTGCTTTTGCTCCTTCTTTCAGTCCATGAAACCAAAAGTTATTGAGCCTGTCCTCTTGGTGCCAAACAATCTAGCAGAGAGCATTACAGTCAGCTCCTTGCCTAGAGGAGCCGAGCACCTGGTGGTGAAAACCGAGAACTGGTAATTCCAAAGAAATGGAGTGAACAGGGCAGACAATGCTTTGGGCACACTCTGCAGGGGAGCTCTCCTACTCCAGGCTTCATGGAAGGCTTTGAAGGAAGTATTCACCAAGCTGGAACTGAATGTGTGGGAGTTGGCCCCAAGAAAGAGGAATAAGTCATAGCGTGGGTTGAAGAAACAGTATGGGGGAAGGTTGGAGGCGAGAGACTGAGGGACATTTGAGGAATAAAAAAGAAGCCCCAGGTAGGTGCAAGGTAGAGTTCAAGAAGGTTGAGTGGAGGAGGCAGGAATGGTGGGCAGAACCCAGCCCATGGAGGGCCTAGTGAGCTGAGATAAATTTAACAACTCCCATTACCTGAAGATGAATGGTCTGCACCACAAGCTGTCCATTGGAGTTAGATTGTACTGAGCACTGCCCAGGGAAGGACACATCTCTGTGTGTGACCCAGAAGTCATCATTGCACTCACCTGACATTATTAAAATTGCTTTGTCTCAATCTGCCTTCCCCGCTGGACTGCAGGCTCCCAGAGGGGAAGGAGTGTGTACTTCTATGTTAGTACCTCCAGCCACTAACTTAGGGCCTGCTTTTTCTCCTTTGCTTCTCTGCTTTTGTACATGCTCTTGCCCGTGCATAAAGCACCCTTTCCCACCTGTCTGCCTGGCCTGCTGCTCCCCAGTGAGCTCCCCGGAGCCTGCTGAGGCGTCCTCCTTTGTGTTCCCATAATGCCTTGGCCCTGTCACTCACAGTGCAGTCATACTGCTTTGCGTTCTCTCCCTGGCTCTGCTTCTGGAAGGCGAGTAGCCCTTTAGGCAGGTCCTGTGTCACTCATCTTTTTACCTTTGATGGTCTGCAGAGCACCATAAAGAGGATGGGCTTAGAGGTAAAAGTGGGTGCAAGGAAAATGGCTGCATTCTTCTGTATAATAAGAGTGGGATGAACCCAGAGGGGAAGCTGGGCCGATGGAGGGAAAACAGAGGTACTCTAGTGCCATGTACATCACACAAGTATTTTTAGGAAGAGGAGCATGATAAATCAATGGTGACAAATGCTACATAACAGAAAGGGCTCTTGGATTTGGCAAGATGTGCTCAATGGGATGAAGAAATGGCAGTTATACAGATGTGTTTTTTTTCTCCCTCAGGCAGCAATGAATGTGGAACATGAGGTTAACCTCTTAGTAGAGGAAATTCATCGTTTGGGTTCAAAGAGTAAGTATTATAACACCAACACAGTACTTCCATTGCATTTACCTCCGAGCAAGTAGGACCAGCTTTTTTAGTAAAAGCCTAGGAAGGGGTCGCCTGGCCTCAGGGCAGTTATGACAGCTCTGCCCTCAGTTCCAGGTGACAAGAGCCCTCAGTCAGGAAGTAGTACCTGGAGACACAATGCTATTGGGGGATTGTGATTCTGATGCAAAGAATGGTTGAGATATTCCATTATCCTTTGAATGGGATGGAAATTGCTGTGACTCTTTAATCTGGCTGCATTGAAATCTGCTAATTGAATCATGTTCAAATTTGTATTTGTCACACTATTAAAATTTATTTTCTGCTGTATCCTGCCAGCATTTTACAAACTTCCAGATGTCTAGGGACTAAGATTGAAATGACAGCAAATTGTCTTTATTTTTTCCAAATTCTTGAGTATTTATGCACATATAATTAAACCATCCTTTAGTTTTGTTTTGTTTTTTTAAGTCAGGTTTCTTTTGCAGCGTATCAGCAGCTACTATGAAATTAGTGACATGAGTAACTGCTAGTATTAGTGTCCATTTCCTAAGGTGAAATGAAAGTAACTGTTGTGCTTGTAGCCATGGGCATTTGTACATCTCAGGTAAGCCGTGAAAGGTTTGGGGAGCATTTTGAAAATGTAAGAGCAGTAGACATACTCAGCAACAACTAGGATAATGGAACTGAAAGTTATAAAATTATATCTTAGAATTGAAATATAGCTTTAAATTATCTCATAAGAGTTGTTTTCTCATTATAGCTGGATTCTTCTTACAGCTTTGTCTGCTTATGAATAGCAAGACCTACTTTGAACATTCCATTAAGCCATTAGTATCAAATGTCTCCTGTATTAGTTTTCTATTGCTGCCATAACAGTACCACAGATTTAGTGATGTAAAACAACACATGTAATATGTTAGCAGTAATGTAGCTTAAAAGTCTTAGTTCATTGGTGCTATTATCACAAAATACCACAGACCGGCTTATAAAGACCAGAAATTTATGGCTCAAGGTTGTGGAGACTAGAAGTCCAAGACCAGGGTGACAGCATGGCTGGGTTAAGTCCTCTGCTAGGTCCTAGACTTCCTGTGTCCTCACACAGTGGGCAGGGCTAGGGATCTCTTTGCAGCCTCTGTCATTAATCCCTATGATTCATGGCTTCAAATCCTCACATCCTCAGGTCTTGAGCCTCTCCCAAGGGTCCCACCTGCTAATATCATTCCTTTAGCAATTAGGAATTTAACTTAAGAGTTCTGGGGTGGGGGGAACACAAACATTCCGACCATTGCAGAGTCCAGTAAGGGTCTCGCTGGGCTAAAATCAGGGTGTTCTTGGGGTGCATTCCTTTCTGGAGGGTCTAGAGAATCTGTTTTCTAGTCTTTCCCTAGCTTCTAGAAGCAGACTGCATTCTTGGCTCACGGCCTCTTTTCTCCATCTTTGAAGCTGCCAACATTGCATCACTTTTGATGTGGTCTCCTGCTTCCCTCCTCAATGTCATAAGGACACGTGTGGTTACATCTGGCTCAGCCCCAGGGTCTGGAATAATCTCCCCATTTCAGGGTCCTTGATTTAATCTCGTCTACAAATTTCCCATTACTGTGTAAAGTAACATGCTCACGGGTCCTGGGGTTAGGACAGGGATACCTTCGGGGGCCATTATACTTTCTGTCACCTTCCCTCTGTGGTCTTTGCAGGCACTTTATTTCTTCTCCAAACCTGAGTTGTCATCACTAATATATACCAAGGAAAAAATTAAGTAGGCATATAACAGTTGGTGTGGACTCAACAACGGAGTTTAACCATATGGTCAGTTACTATTTGTTGGGAATCTCTATATGCCAAGCACTGTGTAAGTACATGTGACCTAGAGTGTGTTCCTGTCCCTCAAGGATCTTACTAAAATCCTTAGTTGAGAAAAATTGATTAAAAACTTAGGAGGCAATTATTTAAAAAATGTCACGCTAAACTGTGAAGTGCTGACATCCAATTCAGGATGGTCCCAGAAATCTAGATTATTGGAAACTAGTTTGGGGGCACTCAATGAATCCTTAACTAGTAAGTAGGACTTAGAAGTGCAGGGCAGGCCAGTCTAGGAGAATTGTGTGAGGAGACAGTGGAGGATGTCATTTATTTAGTTACTCCATCAGACCAATGAACAACCTTTCCTAACCCCATTTTCCTCCCACCCACTTGGTGGAAGTTGGGTGAGTCTTGTTTTCAAAAGTGATGCCTCTACCTGTGGTCCTCATTTCTACATTCCCAGTTTCTCTCGAGCTCTGTGAGGTCATGATACTCCTGGGAGTAGTACAGTTGTTTGGTTTACTAAAGGTGTTAAAGATGCATTTCCAAACATTTGTAGCATTCTTTTTTTCTCTTAGATCTTTTTCCATCTCAGCCTAGTGTTTATTGGTCAAAGTCATTGTACTTAAAAGTTTCACCTCCATAACTTGTTCAACAAGGGCGAACTGAACCTACACTTCAAAATTAGCAGCTTTACAAACCAGAAGACAGCAAAGTAATTACCATAACTTAGGCCTTCTTGACTTACCTATTTCTGATAATGGATGACTTATGAAATGGAAAGTATCTATGGAGATATGTTATCTACTGACATGTTATGGTAAATTATTTAAGTTGTGTCTGGAATACTTTTGATGAATCTAAATTAGGATATAGATTAATCCTATGTAGATGAACCTAAATATGATATATTAGCAGAAGGTGGAAATATGATGACCTTAGTTTTATCTGTTTCTTTTAAAAGAAAATTCTTTTCTCTTTCCCATCCAGCAGGAAAACATTAAGTGGATAACCATTATTTAGAGATTTAAATTCTTTCATTCAACAAATAGTCCTTGAGTGCTGCTTTTGTGCTTAAGTGCTGGAAATGTGAAAATAAACAAACTTCCATCTCAGCCCTTGTGGGTCTCTTCAGATAGCAGGAAAAGAGACAGGCAAACCGGAAGCCGGTACTGGGAAGTGGCTAAAAGCATGGGCTCTGGAGTTGGACTCCGGAAATGGATCCCAGCTCCTTAACAGGCTTGCTCTGGGACCTTGGGTACATTACTAAGCTTTTCTATGCCTTGGTTCCCTTATTTGTAGAATAATAATACTCTGTTTTGCTCAAAGATACTTTATTTTTTCGCACTTGGAGATTTCTAAAAAAAGGATGTGTCTTCTAATACATGGTGTGCTGCAGCTAAATTGGCAGTTCAGCTGGAACATAAAGTAATGGTCCCTCTTGAAATTAATTATATCTTTGATGAAATGAGGATTAAGTGAGGTTTAATGACTGTAAAATGCACTGAATAGTTACAGCAACACATTAATATCAATAAATGTTAACTATTATTACTGTAATTGATGGTGAGTTCTTTGACAACTGTATATTTAATTTTATGAGAAGAGCTATTACCACAGCTGAAGGTTTCTCAGAGAAGGTGACATTTGAGTCCATTCTTTTTTTTTAAAGATTTTATTTATTTATTTTTAGAGAGAGGGAGAAAGAGAGGGAGAGAAACACCAATGGGCGGTTGCCTCTCGCATGGCTCCTACTGGGGACCCGGCCCACAACCCAGGTGTGTGCCCTGACTGGGAATTGAACCAGCGACTCTTTGGTTTGCAGGCCGGCACCCAATCCACTGAGCCACACCAGCCAGGTCAAGAGCCCATTCTTAAAGAAAAAGAATGTAGCTCAGGAAAGGGGTCTGGGTGCTGGGCAGATGGCTCAATGTAGGTAAAATTACCAAGGCAGAGTTTCTCATGTCGCCTTGCATAGCAGCAGGTTGTTCACTTTAACTGGATCAGAAGGTGCACGGACCAACATGGCAGGAGGCCAGGCGAGAGATGAGTACAAGGGCCAGCAGATAGGACTTCTTATCTGTGAGGCCACAGCTTCACTTTATTTGAAGGGGAATAGGGAGCCATTGAAAAATTAAAGCAGAAGACTGTCAATCAAGTTTGCATCTTGTAAAGTTTTTTCCACATTTTTAAATTCTGTACCAATACATCCAATATAAAGGATGTATTGGGGGTCAAAATGGAGAAAGGGAGGCTGGTAAGGAGTCCTGAAGTTACCCACATGAGAATCAGTTCAAGCCTGAACCAAGGAATTAATTGTCCACAGAGAGGAGAAGCTAGAGCAACAGAAGACACAAAGAAGGTGGTATTGCTTATGAGACTGAGGGGCGAATGGACAGAATTCCAAGATTACACCCAGGTTACTGCCTTTGGTGCCCTTAAAATATTTAACCTGAATTTACCTTATGCTGGGCAGTCTGTAGAAGACTTTACCTATGTCCCTCTTCTAACCTTGTAACAACCCTGTGAGGGGTGCATTTACTCTCATTTTATGGAT
Organism: Desmodus rotundus; assembly: GCF_022682495.2. Lineage (NCBI taxonomy): Eukaryota > Metazoa > Chordata > Mammalia > Chiroptera > Phyllostomidae > Desmodus > Desmodus rotundus. The sequence continues at coordinate 83,832,755 of NC_071397.1, forward strand.
GAGATAACGGCAGCGCAGGGAGCTTGAAGGGCCTGCCCAAGGTCATCCAGCAGCTCCACTTATTTCTGGAATCAGTGAAACAGAGTTTTACTGCTAGAAGTTGAAAAAAGTCAGAGAGGTACATCGTTGCTTTCCAGGCCCAGCACAGTCAGATTCTCTGTTTTTATTTACAAACTTATTCTTTTTTCTTCTCATCTTAGTTTACTTGATGTGAATCACTCTAGTTGCCCTGTGACTCTGGCTTCAGAAACTCCCCCCTTTCTCCCACTCGTAATTGAGCCAATGGTTGCTGGCCGACTGCAGAGTGCGTGCTGGGCATTGTGCTGCGTGTTTTGGAACTGTGTCCGCCAACAACACTGCGCAGAGGTTTAAGATTTCAATTTTACACATGAGGCAACAGCCTTAGTGAGCTTACGCAAGTTGCCCAAGGCCAACAACTAGTGGGTGGCAGAGATTTCAGCTGAGGACTGTTCAGTGAAACTCCCCTTTAAAGTCCAGAACAAGCACTGCCTCCTTCAGCAAGTCTTCCTCCACCATTCTAGCACAGAGTCAGCTTGCCCTCCTCCAAACTAACTTGTCTTTACTGCTCCCTTGAGTCCAATCACAGTGCTTTGCACTGTTGCTTTGATAGGCATATATTATTTGTTGCCTTGCGGGATTTGAAGTCATTTCTTTGAAAGCTAAGAAATGACTTAGCTTCGATCGTTCCTTCTGTCTGCCTCCAGTGCCCAGCACAGCGCAGCATTCACAAGGGGCGGTTACTAAGAGCTTCTGGTTGGAAGTTCTAGCAGGGGAGCACAGGAACCCAAGAACCTTGGCCAAAGAATGGTCCCCTCTCGCTGAGAAGGGCATCTTCTTGACAGTGGAACAGCTTTCGGAGGGAAGAAGGTGAAGCAATGCTGTAGGAAACCAGGCAGATCAAAGGAATCAGCCAACAAAGGGGAGGTGTCCCGGATTACCCCTACCTCCGAGTTTCCAGTGGATAGATCTTAACCAAAGATCCTTCTTTTGTTTACCTTAATTTTTAGAAGAAAACTTTATTGTCTAAGAGCAGTAGTTGAGAATAAAGCACAGAGGTTTCCCAGTTGCATCCTATTCCCACATATGCATAGCCTTCCCCATCATCAACGTCCCCCACTGTAATTTTTACTGTCGACAAACCTACTTTGACACATCAACCACAGTCCGTCGTTTACATTAGGGGTTTAGTCGTGGTGTTGTACATTCTGTGGGTTTGGGCAAACTTATAATACATGTATCCATCATTATAGTATCATACAGAGTATTCGTACTGCCCTAAAAATCCTCTGTTCTGCCTGTACATCACTCCCCCACCCCAACTCATGAAAACCACAGATCATTTTACTTAGCTTTAGCTTTTTTTCATAGTTTTGCCTTTTCTAGAATGTTCCATTGTTGGGATCATTCAGCGTGGAGCATTTTCAGATTGCCTTCTTTTACTTAGTAATATGTACTTAAGGCTCCTCCATGTCTTTTCATGGCTTGAAAACTCATTTCTTTTTAGTGTTCACCTTAATTTTTAACATCTGTATTAAAAACGGGCCTCCGATCTAGGTAATCTAGGGATCTTAGTAAATACAGATTTCTTCATTTTTCAGGTCATCCTTCCCTCCCTGGGGCTTCTGAGCACATGCAGAATTCACCTAGAAAAGCATTGCTCCTGACCCCATTTCCCTTGTATTTGTTATTTTTATTGATTCAACAACTAACATAACAATTAAATTGAAATTTAGGCAGAGAGAAATTGGTCCACAGTAGTAAGTAGCACTGTAACACAATAACCTTTTGTAAATATTTCTTAGGTTTCTTCCTGTCTGTCCAGATAACACTAAGACTGGGAGGTGTGCGGCGTGTTGTATTTATGTAACCACTTTTTGGGTCTGGCAACAGGTTACATTGAACTTATGGCTATTAAATGTTAAATTGTAATTCTAGTTAACTTACAGGTAGATGTGTATTAAAGATTATGTAACTCTTTCCTACATGGGGACAAGAAACAGAGTTTTCATTGGCTAACATTGTATTTTCTCGAATTAGATGCTGATGGGAAGTTAAGTGTGAAGTTTGGGGTCCTCTTCCGAGATGACAAATGTGCCAACCTCTTTGAAGCTTTGGTAGGAACTCTCAAAGCTGCAAAACGAAGAAAGGTTGTTACGTACCCGGGAGAGCTACTTCTGCAAGGCGTTCACGATGATGTCGACATTATATTGCTGCAAGAGTAATGCGGTGTCACTCTCATTGTTCACTGTTATTTTCTGGTAAGCTGGAATATTTTCAAGTCAAAAGACAAACATGAGCATACTTAATGTATTTTTATAGAATTTTGTAAACAAAAAAGAGACGTTTTAGAAGTCCATCCTTTTTCTATCTTGAAAGAAAATTTATGTATTACACTGTCAAATAAACAAAACCTATTATTTTTCTCAGGAATCTGGTTGGAAAATGTAGACATTGAGTCTTTCTTTTGGTGGGCATGTGAGAGTGCTTCATAAATCATTCTTAGACAATTTCTACAGATAATTGACATTCTGTGAAAGCGAGAAGCAAACTGGAGACCAGTTCCCACAAAGAATATTATAATGTTTATGTAATAAAAACATATAGCTATCTTAAAAGTGCCTCATTGTCTTATTTTGTCATTGAAGATTTATGTGCCTCTCAGAATGGAGTTTTGCGTCAAGAATAGGTAACTGCAGTAATTCTTAATTTGAAGGAAAATTTTCTTAAAGCTACAGAATAGTTTAAAAATTAAAAAGTAAGGACAGTTAGTATTGTGGTGGGGCCCCATTAAAAAATACTGATTTTGTTGCCTATCACGTGCTTCCATTGATGCTTACATTGAGTTACGGGACATGCCAAAACACGTAACCCCAAAACTTCCCTTTCTAGGTGGATTAGTTAGACACACCTGACCCTGTACAGGATTGTCTTTAATTGCATGTTGCAACCTGTAGTCCAGGGTAGAAAATGATATAGAATCTCAAGGAGGGTAAAATCAGTGAAAGCCGTAACAGTTGGAAAAGATTTCGTAGAGGAGGCCCAATTTGCATGATCAGAGTTGATTATCCAGAGGGGAAAATGGGGCTAGTGAGGGTGATGACTCAAGGTAAGACAGAGGGACGTGAATTAGCAACACGTGAGCTTGTGAAAGGTCAGAAGATGCCAGGTTGGCTGGAATATTAAGGAGAGAGGTGACTCAGACTGTGTAATTAGGGAGGAAGCTGGGAAGCTGAGGAGAAGAGAATGAGCAGAGGTTGGAGCCCGGGAGTTGCAGGATGAAGATGCTGTTTCCTGCTGGCACTAGTAGCCAGGGTGGGTTGTAGAGAGTACAGATGTGGTCAGACAGACCCACTGAAACATTGCTCAAGAATCTCATGGGGGTGGTGATAATGGAAAGGCAAAGGAAGGATGGACCTCCAGCACATTTTGAAGGAAACTGAAACTGTCACCAGGACCTCAGTTCAAACTAGATTGAACAGCAACAGAATTCACTGGCACTTCAGAGCCATTGCTAATGTTTATTGGGCATTTACTATGCTAATTAATCCTTGTATCTCCCTGTCAGGTAAGTCTTAATATTATCTCCCATTCTATAGATAAGGCAGAGAGTCACAGGAAAATTAAGTAGCTTTTCCGGGTTCACCTACTTAGTGAGTGAGTCAGGGTTTTGAAATTAGTCATTTAACTGGCAAGTCCAGGGACAGGATGAGCTTCAGGCATGGCTTGCTCTGGGGACCCAAGCAATATTGTCAAAAGTCTGTCTTTCCATATTGACCCTGACCTCTTTGGTTCAATTCCATTCTCTCTACTCTAAATAGAGCCAGGAAGATGCCTGCTGATAGTTGCAAATTCACATACTCTGAATTAATCTCATGCTAGAGATTAACAACCCCAGTGGAAAGAATTGATTATATCTGGTGAGTCCTAAGAAAGGAACTCAAGCCCCACTTGCAGCTCAAACCTGCCCCTTTGGCCAATAACATTTGGCAGAGGGTGAGACACAGTGAATTGACAGGACTAGGTAACATCTGAGCGAAGGTGCAGTGGGATACGGTGCTTCATGTCCTCACCTCCGATAGGAGAGGTAGTTCCCCAAAGGAGCGGATGCACGGTCCACAGGAATGACATAAGTTCACTACAGATACAAGAGTCCTTTTGAAGAAAATCCACAAAACCATGTGGCAGAAAATAAAGGGTAAATGAGAGGGAATAGTTAAAAGCCACCACCATATGCGGGCTCAGTGACTGAGAGAATCACGTGTTAGCAGAGACGGGGAAGTTAGATGGAGCAAGAGGGCTGGCTTTAGGGGGATTTTTCTTTGAGCACGGTGAACTTGAGGTGGTTAGAGGGAATGTGCAGTAAGCAGGTGAGGATTTGGTTCTGAACGCAAATGAAGGTTCAGAAGTGTAGACAGACTTGAGAATTAAGATTCAAAATTGATTTTCATCTTAGTTTTGATGTGTGTAGATTATCATAATTCTGTATTATTATCATTAAGTTGAAAATTAAAGATGGGGCACTTAGAAAACACAGAGGACACAATCTATAGGCTTTGTAAAAGCCTAGGCAGCATTGGAGCCTCAGGGTTTATTACTCACTCACTAACTTCATTTCTTGGAGTCAGTGGTAGTTCCGCATTTCCTCCTCTAGAATCTGGGAGGCTGTGACTGCTTTAGCAAATGGAATACAGTATAACTGATGCTAGTGATTTTGGAGGGTGGCCAAAAGTGGCCAAAAAGCATGTTGAGAGGGACACAGGGTTTCAGGGATGGCTTGTTGAAGCAAATCAATGATGTCACCAAAATCCTGGATTTTTTCCCCCTGTTTGTGCATTCTGCCTTCTGTAATAGAAGTTTCATTGATTTCATTCTAAGTCTGACTTTCTTCGTGGTCAAAAAATAGCTGTCCAGGAATGCTTCAGCCTCCAGGTCACCCAGGCAGAGATGGGGATCAGGACAGGAGGTGTAGGAGCCAGGAGAAGCCCAGAAAGATCTCTTTCCTGGAGCATGTGGGATTTAGGCCATTAGGTAACACAATCTAGGCTGATAATATTTTATTTCATGTGCGTGTATTCTGCAGAAACAAAAGAGGAAGTGGAAGAAGAAAGAGCACAGCATATCAGGAAATGGTAGATACCGCAAAATTTAAAAATGGGAGTAGAAAACATAATTATTTGGGAGCAGAATTTATTGGGACAACTTTATCTAATTGCCCTGCAATTCAATAATAATTACATATATCATTGCATAGGTGCCAAATTAATTTTGTGGAATGCACTATTTGATTAAAATAGTAAACTGTCTATACATATATTCAATATTTATTGGGTGTTGATGTTGTAATTGGCAGAGAAGGAGCTTGCCGACATCTGGCTGCAGAGGCAAAGGGTATTAGCACCAAGAACCCATAATAAAGTGAGGTATTTTGGAGCTGGAGTTAACCGCAGAGTTCAGAACTTTACCGTGGCAGACAGGATGCACTCAGCAAGTTGAAAAACTAGGTGCTTGGTGTGGAATAGTGCACAAGTCTAAAAACCTCTAAATCTTGATTTCTCCTCATCTGTAATATGGGGAAAATAATTAATACCTTACTCTTAAGAGTTATTATGAAGATTAATGTCTGAAATGCAGTAATTGCTCAATAATTACTAGTTGTTACAAGTATTTGTCTTGGCAGGGACACTGTTGGTGGGTTTGTAATTGTTATCATTATGTGTTTGATGCAGTACTGAAAGCAACTTGAACATCAAGGGTGACTTAGGACAAACAGGGGAAGCCGTCACAGTCAGGCTTTCACTGTATCAGATTTCCAGGGGAGGAAAGAAGGCTTACTGAAAGTCATAGGACTAAATTCAGAGACCGGTTCAGAAATTTTAGTTTTTATTTTGGTGGATTTTTGTAGGAAAGCCAAATCTCTTCCTCCTGTCTCTCAACGTACCATCATCCATCCTATGGAGACCTGGTCTTTTATTCACTGATGAACTCCAGTACGGAGAACAGTGCTGGCACTTAATACATGCTTAATAAATCACTGTTGAATGAGTGGATGAATGAAAGGGTGGATGGATAAATCAACTTAGCAGAAGAGCTTGGTTGCTGTTCTGAGCATCACAAGTATGCTCATGTATCATGGCCACTTACAACTTAAAATAACAAGAAGGAATATGGTTTGGCAGTTACAGTTCTTTGATTTGGCGATGTGCTGCAGTTTTTTTAAAAAATCTGTTTTGGCAGCTTTTATTATACAGCGTGTGAATGATAAATGAGTACTTTCTTACAGAAAGGTAACACATGGCTCCTGTATTTTATGAAATAACAAACCTTTCATTTCATCGCCAGCTTTTTAGAATACGCTTCATAATTAGAGAAATAAAAACGAGCCTTTGCAAGGCTGTGCCAAAATGGAAAAATTTTGGGATGAATCCAGAACCAGCTAGTCTTAGGCAGTGCATATTTGGGGACAAAGCGCTACATACACAGGAGCTTGAGATGCAGGAGAAGGGATGGCAGCTGCCTTCCCAGAGAGTTGGGTGCAGTAGAAGTTCCCACTGTGACAGGCCTGGCCGATGAGGCTGTTGCTGAGTAGGACACTCCTAAGTCATTACAGAATTAGAGTAGGGAATGGTTGATTTGTATAAAGATTTAGAGAACTGCCCTGGCTGGTGTGGCTCAGTGGATTGAGTGCCGGCCTGCGAACCAAAGGGTTGCTGGTTTGATTCCCAGTCGGGGCATGTGCCTGGGTTATGGACCAGGTCCCCAGGTGGAGGTGGAGGAGAGGCAACCACGCTTTAGTGTTTCTCTCTCTCTTTCTCCCTCCCTTCCCTTCTCTCTAAAAATAAATAAATAAAATCTTTTTAGAAAAAAGATTTAGAGAACTTTTATTTTGAAATGACAATCAGTTTGGGAATTTGGAGGCTTCAAACTCTGGTTTGAGAAAGAGGTAATGACAGAGACGAGACTACAGAATCAAGACAAGGGAGGTTACGTAGTGGGTCTGGGGCAGAGATACCAGTGGAGGAGGAACAGGGCAGCAAATGGCTTAAAGAAACAGTCGTTTGCATGTTCTTCATTAGTACAATGGTTTCCAAATTGGGGTTCATTGTGGGCCCTCATGAGAAACCCACAACTGATTTAAACTTGCTGGGTGTTTCTTTGGTGGTTAGAGGCAAGTTACTTTCGTTTTACATAGGGCTAAGAGATGCTAACTAGTAACCTACTAAGGAAGCTAAGGGTTGCTACACTTGGTTGTCTGTTAAGCTGAAATTAGCGTGACTATCAGCGTTGACAAAGCAGCTCACTCAAAGCCCACTGAAAGAGCTGGTTGGTACTCAGCACCATGCATATTATGATGCTCCTATGGTGTGCACGCATCATGAGGTTGGAATCCCCACTTTGAAGGGGCACTTTGTTAATGGTGTGTCCTCAGTGTTTTGCTGAGCTGATCATGATTTCCAATTGCTACCATTCTGGCTACTTAATGATTGTGGATTTAGCTTCCTTATTTTAAATTTGTTAGTAGTTTGATTACAACAATGCCAGTGGTGCCATATATTTGAGGCAATGGTATTTTTGGCTTATAATTTCCCCTGGAACTAGCGTTTGAGATATGAATAACCCACACTGTCTATAGCTAGAGTACATGTATACAGAAACCCCACAGTAAGTACTTACAGAGCTATAGTTTACTTTCATTACTCAGTTTTTTCTCTAATGGAAATGAGACTATTTGGTGGCACTTGGGTCAATTTTTTCTTGCTTAAATATACTATGGTCCAAAAAATTTGAAATACAATGTTCCAACATTTTTAGTTTGATAAAACTATGAACAAAAAGCAGCTACTTGTTGTATGTTGGTGACATTAAGGAAATGGCCTGAAAAGCTAAGATTCCCATGCAAATTACTAGGTTATGGAAAGAATCTCACTTCTGTTATCAAATACTTAGAAGTCTAGATGTTACAATTTAGCAATACTTGATTGCAAAGCATGCTGATGGACCAGTTTTAGGCAGAAGGGAAGAGGAACAAGCCACGAGCTGGTCAGCCCCGCAGGACAGGAAGCAAATGCCTCTGTAGCACTGGTTTCTAAGAGGTGCTCATGGCATCTGGGTGAGAGGGAAACTCCACATCGACCCAATTATGTTGAAGGCATCAGTGCCTATAATTCTGAGATGTTGACATTGGTGGCTACTTAGATGCAGGATTCTAATCCTGAATCCTAGATCTTCAACTAGGCAGAAACACAGATACTTCAGGATTGTTTGTTTTCCAGGCCTGAAGAAGGCTCCCCCAAGCAACATCCTAGATTCTCTTTTAGAATCTGCCAAAATCTAGGATGACTCCATTTTGGGTGAGGTAAGGGTTTCTTTTAAGTACAAGAAGATGAAAAGGGAAGAACACCTAAAGAGAACTGTGAGAGGGTTTCTTCTCCTTTTCTTCTCCATCAAATCAAATGCTAAATGTTCAAGCACAGTCTGCACGGCTTTCAACCCCCTGCCAGAAGTGGGCTGCTTAGAGAGGCTGGACCCAGGGCGGTTGTGGCTCATTGACAGAGCGGACGTTGACAGGGTGGACACAGTGATTTTTGCCCAGCTGAGCGACTGTTCCAGCAGTCAGGGGAGGATTGTGACCCCCGTTATCACCTCGCCTGGAGCAGAAAGCATGGACCCGTGTGACACCCCATCATAACTTTCCTTTATTTGATATGCAAATGAAGATGCTTCCTTCCAATTTATTACACAGGCACAAATATCAAAAGAACAAGAAGGATTTGTTTTAAAGTTGTTTTGAAGGAAGAGATTCACAGGTGCTAAACTTTCCCTTTCATGGGTGCTGGCTGTCTCCGGGGAAGGTGTGAAAGGAGCTTGGTTTGCCCCCTTTCGCTGCAGCGGCCTCAGCCCATCGGGGGAGAAAAATCAGTGCAACTGTGACGCCACGTCTCCCAGGACTCAGTTAGGAGATTTCCCAGGTCGTCTCCGAAGGTCTGTCTTCACATTCTCATCTGCGATGCAATTACACCCTTCGCACTGGAACAGAAAGCTCGGAAAGGCATGGAATTTTTTGTTTGTTTGTTTTGTTCAGAGTTGTGTCCTTAGTGCTTAAAATAGTACCTGATACATAGTAGGTGCTCGATAAACATTGTTTCGAGTAAGTGAATGAATGTCCTTCACATCATTCACTGTGGATGATCATAGTAATAGTTAACTGTTAGTACATATTTAACAATGTACTAAGTACTTTACATATATGATTTTATTTAATCTTTGTAACAGTCATCAAATAGGTATCAATAATAATACTATTATTATCATTATTGCTTTATATGTAACTTCTCCAAGTAACTTCCCCAGTTGCTGTATGCAAGTCCTGTCCCTTTTTCTTTCTGTGCACCTGGGGTAACACACCTTTGAAATGCCCCTTTTAAAGTGGAACTACCTTCTAGAGAACATGTAATCTTAACTACTCCGTAATCCAATCCCTGCCTTACTTTTTCCCCCCATCTTCATGTAGTCTTCCTCACAGTCTTTTCTTCATTCCAAATGCATTTTAAAAACTTGCAAAACTACCATTTTCCAGAGCATCTAAGATTTTGCTTCCCAGCCATTGTCATCAATTTGACTCAAAAAACTTGTAAAATTCTCTACTGGTTTGGATATTTCTTATATCAACATCATATTGCCACGCATCACTCACATGTTTGTGGCGATGCTGGTGTAAACAAACCTACTGCACTCTCCGTTGTATGAAAGTGTAGTACACACAGTTGTGTACAGTACATAATACTTGATAATAAAATAAATGTTACTGGTTTGTGTATTTACTATACTATACTTTTATCACTGTTTTAGTGTATACAATTTCTTTAAAAAGTTTGTGGTAAAACAGTCTTATACATCTTATGTTCACTTTTCTTGATTGTATCATTTCCTCTCGCAATTAGTCTAATCTCACGTTGTTTTGGACAGTAACACGCCATACGGCGGTGCAGCCTGGGAGCAACAGGCTATACCGTGCGGCCCAGTGCATAGCAGGCCATACCGTCCAGGTCTGTGTAAGTGCACGCTGTGACGCTGGGAGAACTGTGAATCGCCTCATGGCGCATTTCTCAGGACATATGTCTGTGGTTAGGCAGCACAGGACTATAGTGAGAGATTTATTTTAACAAACTGCATTTTGTGATTGTGAGGGCTGGTAAGTCTGAAATCTACAGGGCAGGTGGACAGGCTGGCAGGCTGGAAACTCAGGCAGGATTTCTCTGTTACAGTCTCAAGACCGAGTTCCTTCTTCTCAGGTTACTATCAGTCTTTGCTCTTAGGGCCTTCACCTGATTGGTTGAGGCCCACCCACATTATGGAGGATAATAATTTCCTTTGTTTAAAATCAACCGATTATGAATGTTTATCACATCTAAAAAAATGCCTTTAGAACAACATCTAAACCAATGTTTGGACACCAGAACCTAGCCAGGATACCATATAAAATTAACCATCGCAGCATCTATAAATCCTGTTTAGAGTTAAAACAGTTAGTTATGTACTCTGCTTAAATGACCCTACTTATATAGTTAGAGCACACGAATGTCTGGTAGATATTTATATTCTGTTCCAAGTGATATATAATCTTATGGGTAATGTTGCATGGGCCATAGTCACTGATACTACTCTTGGCTGAGGTATCTTAGTTATAAAGGAGATTAGATGTCCATATTATATCAAAAACATCAGATAGCTTGCTAAATCTTTAGGAATTCTCTAAAACCTTGTCAGATCATACTTCATAGAAAACACTCATTTACTGGACATAATGGCATCCTTCAACCAATGAAAGTGTTGTGTTCCAAAAGCTTATTTCTTTTTGTTGTTGAATCTTGAAACATAATTTCCCTCCCAAATAATGTTATAAATGGTGGTGATTATGCTCCCAGGCTCGACAGATTCATAGATGGAGCACAGGATGACAGCTAGTTGGGGGCAGGGTGGGGGGAGGTTAGGGGGTGGAGGGATTGAGCAAAAAGGAAAAAGGACTCATGGACATGAACGACAGTGTGGTGAATGCAGGGAGGAGGGGGGTATAAGGGGACTAAAAGGTAATGTAAAAAAAAATGTGATTCCTTAGAAAAATAAAGAAAGAAAGAAATAGTAAACCTGGAAAACAATTTAAAAAAATTATGCTCCCAGGCTCCCAAAAAACCCTAAATAGATAGTATCTCCATTTGTCAATGTAAGAAATGTCCAAACCTGTAGAAAATTTTTATGAGTTTATTTGAGCCAAAACTGAAAACATTGCTGGGAAACAAGATCTCACATGCTCTGAAGAATGACAGTTTTGTAGTTTCTTTTACGCACTTGGAATGAAGGAGGGAACATTACCGGAAGGTGAAAGCAAGCAAGGCAGGGACTGGATTCCAGGATAATTCACAAGATTGTGTGGTCTCTCAAGGGTGGCTGTGTTTTCTGGGGCTCTGCAAAAGAGGGTTAGTTACTTCTGGCACTTCAAGGTTGTGTCAGCCTAGATGCACAAAAACAGTGGATTGGGCTTTTGTAAACCTTCTACTAAAGAAGTTACAGGCCTGGGGTGTGAATACCCACCATGATCTGCCCAGCTGGGAATTTATGATCAGATCACTGTGTGGGGGTCCTTTCAATTAGTGCCTCTTTCGTCAACAGTAGAATTTTAACACTTTCGTTAGTTAATTAGTTTCACAGTTAATGTCCAGGTTGTCTACTCCCCTTTTTCTGACTCCCGGACAATATCAGAAATGAACGATCGGGTACTCCTACCACAAAGTTATGCAGAGAAGTTCACTGAACAGAAAACATGTTTGACAAAGGGACCTGTGGATTATTATCTTGCTCATGGAACTATTTCTTTTTGATCCATATGTTTAAAAACAATTCAAATTCATACTGACATTTAAAAGTCAGACGATCTCTCAAACCAAACCAAACCAATCCAACCAGATTCCTAGATTCTCTGGAAAACAAAACAAACAAACAACAAAACAAAACAGGAGATCTGGTTATATGAGGCCAAGTTCATGACATAGTCAAATAGGCAGGAGCAAAGTAATGGAAGTCCCTGGATTCTACTCCCCAGCTCACCACACCCGGCTGGCTTCACTGCTCTGTTTTGAGTGTGTCCCTGTAGGCATCTAAGCTGTGACCTCTGTCACAAAGACACTCTGTGACACCTTGCTGGGGGCTCCGTCACACATCCACCATCTGTCTGCACTCAATACAGATTAAAAGCAGGGGACTATGCTTGGTGGGGAGAATGACAAGTGGCAAAGAAGACACAATGAGCTGTGGCTATTTGGAAGGAAAAAGACGAAAGGGACATTGTGTATAACACTGGAAGGGAGAGCCCTTTCTGGAGAAAGTTCACTAGACTCAGTTTTACACTGTGCATGCTAAGGAGTAAAGGGAGACACCTTTACTTTGTATATTTTATACCACATTCCTGGTGCCTTGTGCCCATCACTTTCTGAAAGTGTGTTTTGAGTGAGTATGTTATATGATGGTTAAAAAAGTGAATCACCAACGAAGCTAAGGAAATGGGTTTGCAAGTCCAGGTCCATCTTCTTTATGTGCATATCATACCAGGATGTCCAGCATTGCAGGAAGGGCCTTTAAAATAGTAACTAATCACTAGCCAGATGTTTGAGACTCAGTGTTTATTTTAATATAGTCAAACTTAAATCTCTGTGTCATTATCTCTTCTCAACTCTAAGAACATAATTAACACATGAGCCATGGTGGTGCTTGTATTATGATGATTAAAGGGACAATTCATGTTGTCAGCATTCGATTATCCCAAGATGTTTATTAAATGCTGAGATATTGATGAAACTGTGATTAGACCATACGTAAAACAAATGAATCGGGCAGGTAACCACCCAGGCAGCATTCGTTACTGAAAATAAACACCAATGCTAATAAGACACGGAATAATGACACCAGCCTGGTAGCCCTGGCATCTTCAGAAATTACTGGGCTGATTCCATTTTACCATTAGCTTCTGTGTAAATATTAACTTCATAAAAGTTATGAAACCCATAAGCAATTACATCAGCTACAACAGCATTAATTAGGGTGTAGTTTGAGTTAAAATTCATATATATAAATTTTTACACATATAATATATATCTTACATATTTACTTAAAAGCAATTTTTCTACACTCATGTAGAGATTGTAGCATTTAAAATCAATTCTTATTAATCTCCTAATTCCCTTTCTGTACATGTTTCAGCAAGGGAGGGGCGGATTCAGGAAAGCCTTCGAGAGAGATACCAGGTGAGTGTTAAGAGAAGAGAAGATGTCTATCGCGATGCTGTGAAAGATGAAGGTTATTTTAGGGGAAAGAGGAGAGAGAGAAAAGGTCTGAAAACAGACGACTTCAGTGTGGCTCACTTCCTCTGGAGGAAAGGGAGAAGCACGGTCTGAAGTTAATCTAGCAAGGCAAGCAAGAGTAAGATTGTATTCTAGGACCTCGTGTTTCTAATGAAGAAGTTGGTACTTCGTTCTACATTCCACAGAGGCCATTCCAAGCTTTGGTGGCAAACTGAGACTCTTTAATAAGGGCACATTGCCATCAGAGACATGGACAAACAGAGAGCATCAACTTAAGGCTGTGGTGGTAGGGACAGAGAAAATGTGAATGATGGTGGAGATTTTAGGGAGATAAAAGAACCATGGTGTGGGTACCAGGTGGATGGGGAGAGTATGGCGAATGAGTCCGGGAGAACGATTCAGGTTTCTGGGTTGTTTAGGGGGTTAGGATTGTCTTTGGCTACTAGCAAAGCTGGGAGTGCCTTCTACTGCTGTTCTTCAGATTGTGATGTGCACAGGGTCTTCGAGTCCTCCTGGCTTTCTGCTCAGCCTTCTTTCGTGTGGGCTTCATCTTCGTGTTGTCTTGTTGTAGGAGGAAGCATGTGCTAATGTAAGCACCACACATGCTGTGGTCCAGGTTGGATGCAGAAGATGGATGAAGGACAAAAAAAAGCTGTGTCTGTCCCTTTTATTTTTTCAATTTAAAAAAAAATTCATTGGAGTAATATTAGTTAATAACATCATATAAATTTCAGGCGAACAACTTTATAACATGATGCCTGGATACTCCATTGCGTGCTCACCACCTGAAGTCTAGTTTTCCTGTCACCTTGTATTTGACCCCTTAACCCTCCTCATCCTCCCCCAGCCTCCTGCCCCTCTGGTAGTCACTATTCTGTTGTTTGTATCTATGAGGGTTTTTTTTATATTGTTTGTTCATTTTTTTAAAATTTTAAAGTATATTTTATTGATTATGCTATTACATTGTCCCATATTTTTCTCCCCTTTATTCCCCTCCGCCCTGCACCCCCTCCCAACAGCATTCCCCTGCTAAGTTCATGTCCATGGGTCGTACATATAAGTTCTGTGGCTTCTCCATTTCCTATACTATTCTTAACATCCCCCTGACTATTTTGTACCTACCATTTGTGCTTCTTATTCCCTGCACCTTTTCCCCCATTCTCCCCCCTCCCCCCACCCCACTGATAACCCTCCATGTGGTCTCCATTTCTGTGATTATGTTCCTGTTCTAGTTATTTGCTTTGTTTGTTTCTGAACTTTGTTTCTGTTTTTTTTAGGTTCAATTGTTGATAGCGGTGAGTTTGTTGTCATTTTACTGTTCATATTTTTGATCATCTTCTTTTTCTTAGATAAGTCTCTTTAACATTTCACATAATAAGGGCTTGGTGATGATGAACTCCTTTAACTTGACCTTATCTGGGAAGCACTCTATCTGCCCTTCCATTCTACATGGTAGCTTTGCTGGATAGAGTCATCTTGGATGTAGGTCCTTGCCTTCATGACTTTGAGTACTTCTTTCCAGCCCCTTCTTGCCTGCAAGCTTTCTTTTGAGAAATCATTTGTTGCTTTTTGTTTTATATCCCGCATAGGAGTAAAACCATACAGTTCTTTCCTTTTCTGTCTGACTTATTTCCCTTAGCATATACAGACCCAAGTCTGCCCTTTTAAAAAGCTCTTTCCTCAATGTCCCTCCTTGTCATTGTCATATGCATTAGCCAGAACTAGTTTGTATAGCTACCCTTTGTTTGTATAGCAACTATACCCTTGTATAGTTGCAAGAGAGTTTTTGAGCTGGGTATATTGCCTCTCTGAATGAAACAGTGGTTCTGTTGGTGCCGAATGGATTTTGAATGGACAACAGAGGCATTTTCCACAGGTAATTAGGTGGATGTTGGCTTCATGCTCTGAGACAGGAAACGTAGGATGAGCTGCAAGTCTGAGTGGAAAGACAATGTGCTCGGTTATAGATGGCTTGTGTTTCTGGTGACTGTGACTCATCCAGCTGCAGTATTCAGCTGGCATCTGAAAATCATAAAGCAGCACAACTGATGATAATTTTGGGAGTTCTTGGCTTCTAAATGGGAATTGGCCTTTCTCAGCATAATAATAACTGTTACTGGTTATACGCCCGGTTCCTTTAGGTATCGAAGCAGATTGGTTATTTGGTTCTTAATAGCAGTAGTCTTCAAATTGGGGCACCCCTGAACATAGAAGACTTTCTCAGGGGCATATGAGCATAAATAGTTGTGAGGAAGTCCATTTCTATGTTCTCAATTCCCATACGTACTCTTTGTGAAATTGATCTGCCTGAGAACAGGCTGGCATGTTTATGAAGGTTCTTCCTTCTGACATCTCCTTTTCCAGTAGTCTTTCTCCCAATTTAAAGAGAAAGACACACTTCTTACTCAGCTAGAATTTCATATTACACCACTTAATTGCAGATTTGTTATGAGAAACATTATTTCCTTGTTTTATAATTTATTCTAAAAAGTGAGGGAATTCTATTACCTCTACATAATTTTAATCTTTACTTCTTTTAGCAATTTATTTTATAAGATGTGCTTCATATTTATTATGTATTGAGTTTTCATAATATTTCTTAAAATCCATATTAATATATTTACTTGAATTGAGAACTGAAGTCAAAGTTTTTCTGAAGAAAGTAATTGTGATATGGTTGATTTTGCCAGTTAGATTAGGTGGTGAATGTTTTCACATATTCAGTGAGCTAAATCTGTTGTTTTAGCTCATCCATGTTTTGACAAAAATGTATTTAAAACATGTGGTAAGATAAAAATAATTTTTTGAAAAATAAAAAATAAAAATAATTTTATTGAAAACTATGAGTATGCAAAGATATATAAAAATAAAGATTTTTCAACCCCTTTTAAATATATCTTATTTTAGAAAGTACCTATAAGTCAAATATAAAATATATCAATTATATATTTTATATTATATAATTAATAGGCATTTCGTAAGTCTGGGCAAAAGCTTTCGTGGCTAAAGACCTAATAACTGGATAAAACTTCGGTTACAAGCCAGGTAGTTTCCAATGCTTTTCTTCCAGCAAAATTCAAGGCAAGCCTAATCAAGTTGTCATTTCATAAAACATGAAAATAATTTTATGACAAATCACTAGGTGATTTTTGACATAAAACTAAGGAGTTCAAAGAACTGAGTGACTTTGTTTCAGCAAAACCATTTCCATCCCCACATACAGGGCTTGGCAAAAGCAGGTTTACAGTTATTCAGATGGAAAAAGACATGTAGGCTAATATTATTATAATATTATTAACTCTATTTCTAGTACTCACAACTGTAAGCCTATTTTTGCCCATCCATGTATTTATTTATCTTAACAAGATTTCTTGGATGTTACATTTATAAAAATGAAAAATAAGAAAAAAATCCCAAATCATTCTTTTATGAGTAATAATAATATTATGGATGAATATATGAACAAATGTTTAAAATGCAGCCTCATTCATGTCATTAAGAGATGCATTTCTAACAAAAAAATTCATATGTGTTTACTAATTATCTATCAGAAGTGTCAGCATATGGATGTTGGTTTGATCAACGGTGTACTAGTAATTTCACTGATGGAAAATTTTAACATTTAGAGCATAATGGGTCCATAAAGTAAATGTTTTTCAATTTATATATTGAAAAAACATGCACATTGTTTTATAGAGAATATAATGGTTATCTATAAAAGACTTCCGGGCATAGAATGGTATTACATTTGGATAAATTATGTGAGGAGGTAGAATGGATTTAGTGTTGGGAAAATTTCCCCAGGGCCAAGAGACCATAGGAAGAGGCTGATAACTATCACAGTAACAGTTTTTTAAGGGAACTTGCATACCAAACGTCATGGATATCCACCGCACTGCGGGGCAAAGGGGTTCTGCAGGACAGGGCAGGATGGGTATGGGTACTGGGGCACGGACCGCCCCCCACCCCCACCCCCCTGCAAAAGGAGAAAGTGCCTATTTGTGCTGGCCCAGGGCAGGGCGACGGCCTGCTCCATGAAGGAGCACAATCCCGCCCGCTGCGGGGCCTAGGGGAGGGCCCCTCAGACGGCCTACGAGGGGATCTGGGGGAAGCAGGTTCTGTTCTGCCCTGGGTCTCCCCTGCAGTTCTGGCAGCGCTCAGGCAGCAAGGAACATATAGATATTATTGACTGCTAAAAGAAACTTCGTGTTCAGATTTTTAAAAAACAGATACTTGTGGTATCAAATTGCTAGAATATTTAGATTCCACCGGCTACTTTTAAAAGTGATGCCACACTTGTAACAAATACATTAATATTTAATGCACACTGGACATTATATTCTTTGCAACTATTAGACCTTATGATAACAAGTACTCTTAGAATCAGATTTAAAATGTGTGAAGTGGTACATGGTTTTAAAAAATCTTTATGTCAACACATGAGGCTTTTAGCTTGTGCAGCAACATGCAGTTTGAAGACCACTGCGGGACCCCATTGTCGTGGAAGCAGGTTCTTCAGACCCTCCCCCACCCGGCCCGCGCCCCAGGCTGCCTGTGGGAGCGCCCCCGGTGGATTACTGTGCCTCGCCCCTCCCCCAGGGCCAGGGTGAGCGCCCAGGCACCACACTTTCCCTGGGAGGGGAAGTTACTGTGAAGAGCCCTGTGGGGGTATCCTTGAGAGCCCGTCCTAAAGGCATTCTGATGCTAAGAGGAATAACCATAGCGGCTGAACAGTGGCTGAAGAAGAGAATCCAGGACCAACCCAGTTGCCACCAGACACTGGGGTCTAAGGGTCTAAGTCTTCCCGTGAAATTGAAGACCGTGTGTTACATTCAAGAGCAAGAGAACAGGTGAGGAAGAGCTTGTCCATGGAAGCAAGTCAGGGGCTTTGAAATGAACCTGGCA
The DNA here is from genome assembly GCF_022682495.2 of Desmodus rotundus. Classification (NCBI taxonomy): domain Eukaryota; kingdom Metazoa; phylum Chordata; class Mammalia; order Chiroptera; family Phyllostomidae; genus Desmodus; species Desmodus rotundus. The sequence continues at coordinate 83,851,030 of NC_071397.1, forward strand.
GCCACTCCTTGAGTCTCTGAGGTCTGAATAATCACAATGTTTGGCGCAACTGATTCCTTAAAAAGAGAAAGAAAGAAAGATTTTTAACATACAAGAAAATATGGAGAATATTATGAGAGGTGTCCATGTACAATTCACCAAAATATAATGTTATCACTTTGTTATACTTGCTTCAACTCTTTCCCAATTAATTTCTAACTTGATCGGCAATATGCTGGAAGTTTTTTTTTGCTTGGGAAAACTTGATACATTGATGTGAAATAGACTTTTAAAAAGAAATATATTTGCTTATTATATCCTTGAAACTCATTTTTTACAGCACAATTCTATTTCTTGGTTGTGTGGGTTTCTCCATACTATAGAATCGAAGCCTTCTATTTTCACACTGTAAGTTCATCCTTGAAGACCTTGAAGTGTCATCAATGTGCTCAAGAACCTCCTTCCCAGGTTACCCAGATCCCACTTAGCATCACTAGGGTGGCTGCGGAATGATTACTGTTCGTGATGTTCACAGTGAAGACCATCCTGGAAGTAATTTAAAATGTTGTCTGGTTCCAAAATTTTATGGTGAGCTCCCCTCACTGATGCAGACAGCCACACGCCTGTTGTCAACAGAGAGCGAGAGTGGGTGTTACATTGAGTGTTTGTTCTGGGCTACACACAACCTCAGTTATTTTCTCTACCGTGCATCCTCTCAGGACCCAACACGTGCAGCACGTGTCGGGGCAGTTTGCCAGCGTTATGATGGGCATGCCGTGGCTCTCCCACTGGAGTGAGAGCATGCCGTATCTGTGATCGTGACCCACGGGAAGAAACTCATTGTTTATTGACCCAGTAAACACACGTGCACACACACACAATACGCCACGTGTGCGTATTTTACTGGGTCAAGTACTGTGTGTGATCCATGTGTGCGTATCTTACTGGGTCAAATGCTGTCTTCCCTAAATTCGTGTTTGCCTGGAATTTGAGATTGTAACCTGATTTGGAAATAGCACTTGTTCCAAATATAGTAAGTTAAAATAAGGTCATACTGGATTAGGCTGGGTCCTTAATCAAATATGACTGATGTCCTTATAAGAGAGAAGAGGCAGACACACACAGAGGGCAGACGGCCATGTGAAGGTGGGGACAGGGATTGGAGTCGTGCAGCTGCAACTAAAGGAAGGCCAAGGGTTGCCAGGAACCACCAGAAGCAAAGAAAAAGCAAGGAGCCCTCAGAGAGAAGATGGCTGTGCCAACGCTTTCCAGTTTGTGGGGCTTTGTTATGCCGGGAAACCGAGAATCAATCAATCTCTCTCTCTCTCAATCCCAAACCAATGTTTTCATGAAATAACACTTACCTATACCATGAAAAATACATACTGAATACACACCGATATTTTATTTTTTGGTTATACTCTATTATAATTTTGGTTAAGATTGGGCTATGATTATATTCATTATATTAGAATGCCAAGCTCCCTTCAATAAATCTGCAGAATGGAAAGCATTGAACTAAGTAGTCCTAAAGGAAAGAAAGTACATAACATATTGGAGGAATACCTAGAATGTATAATAATTAATGCAAGAAAAAACAGCCACCATAGTCACTTGCATTATATTGGTATCATTATTACATGAATTAAAAGCCTCCAAAGGAGTTGAAATTGTTAATCTGCTTTCAGGAGTGAGTATTTCTGTGCCGTGCTTCAGTGGTTCCACACAGAACACAAATAGGCAATCTACCCAACTCAGAGACGCCTGAAACTACCCAGACAGAGCCATGTGTAACTGTAAACCTGCAAGTTTTAGTGAGAGGGGCTGATTTCCAGCCCGGTCTCACCACTTACGAGATAAGTGACTTTAAGAGAAGATAACAAATATCTCTGAACTGCACTTTTCTCCTCTGAGAATTAATGATGATAATACTGTCTACCTCACATCATATATAGGCATAGGGAAAGTGCTCAATATATGTGAGTGGCCTTCTCTTTCCTGTTTATACTCATAGATTCAGAGAAGGGGGTCAACGGAAAGATCACGAGGATACCACAATCTGAAAGAGAAGAGGCGGTAGAAGTAACAATGCCGTAGGGACCATTACAGATGCTGCAGCTGCAAGGCCCCAGGTGCTGGAATGGGATCAACTGGTAATTAGTATATGTGGTTCTAATTTTTATTTCTAGGTTGGCCAGATTTTGCCATCACTTCAGCTAGGCATTGTGTTTGCTTCTACATTCGTTATAGTGAGCCACAAATATTAGTGTACTGGATGGCTGGAATGAGACAATGGTATCCCCGTGTCACTTAGCAGTCCAGAATTAATCACGTCAGGACCAGTCAGAGAAGCTGCCATCCTTAATAAGTCTCTGCTCGCTGCCAAAGTTCCTCATCTCCCTCCTTACAGAGGGGGGACGGGCAGGAGAGCGCACATGCCTTCCTGTTGAGGGCACCATTTTGTAGAGACACAAATCACTTCTATCTGCATCCCATGGGCCATAACTTAGTGATATGATGACACCAAACTGTAAGGGCTGCTGAGATGTATCTGTTATACCTCGGTGGTTCTTTGCCCCCTCAAACTGGGGAGTTTTATCATTAAAGGGAAAACGTGGATTTGGTGGACACTAAGTCTCTGCCGCAGTTCTCCCTCTTGCCTTCCAAATATGCATACTCTTCTTCCCATGCATTGAACACATTCGCTTCTTCCCCAAAGCAGACAATGCAAACTTCCTTCCAGTGACTACAACCAGTTCAAAGTCCAAGAGCTCTGCGCGATGTGAAGTCCTCTCCAGCTGGGCTGGAAGTGGATCCTTTGGTTTGCTGACCTATCAATGAAGAGGAAGTTGTTGCCTCCATCTAATGCCCACAATGCAGCGGAAAAGTAGAGACAGGGTAACCCCAATACATACCATCACTTGGAAGAGAGGACAGGAAGCACATGGCAGTCACTGGTCGATGGGGATTATGAATATCTGGTAGGTAGGACACGTAAAAACCTGGGCCCCGGTAATGAAGTGAGGTCCTTCGTTAGTCTCTGGATCTGCTCCTGGGAGGAGGAGCAGTTCGATGCATTGCTCCCCACGGTCCCTGGCTTTGCCCTCCTGGTCCATTAGCTCTTTGGCTGCATCTGGAGAGTGTGCCCTTCCTGGGGCAGACACCTCTCATGGTGGACCTGTTGGTTCGGCACTGAGGCCTGGATTGCTTTCAGGGTCCACGAATCATATGGATCTGAAACTCCGGGGGTGTGTTCCTCCTGAGACTGTCACTAGAGCCACGCGTTCAAGAGCGCAGCGTTGCTGCTGTGTTCTGGTGGCCAGGGAGCTGGATCAGGGCATCGCCTTTGCTGCTCCAACTGCTCTCACACTCAGGAAGCTGAGAACAGAAAAAAACCCAATCAAAATGTAGCAGGAATAGGGTCTCAGCCTCATTTCTGCCTTCTACTTCTTACCTGATTGCATGCACTAGATGGAATACATCTCATATCCAGAACCCTGTCTGTTAGGGAGTTTGGGAAAGATCAGTTTTAGATTCCCAGTCCTTCCAACCAGAAGGAACTGGGCTGCAGGTTGCAACAGCCAACCCACAGCATCCATCTCAGGGTTTATAAGAGAGTGTGTTTACTTTGATTAGGGAGTTTACTGTGAGTCTCAGTGATGTTAATTTAGGAGGTCTTGGTGCACAGTTAGAAGGCCTTAAGCCCTGCAGCTTGGGGCGGCGGGTGTGTTTGGAAAATCCCAGAGCTCCTGTGTATCCTCAAGAGGAATTCTTATGAGCGTCAGTGTGCAGCAGTCGGTGCTCCCAACTCCGACAAGGCGGGCAATACAGATGTGCAACCGGAATTCTCAAGGGCCAACACTTTACCAACAGTCTAGGGACAAATGAGGGCTTCTTGGACCTATTCTGGGACTACACGAGAGTCATCTGCTTCTTTCCAGATAAATGGCAGAATGACGAGATGGATGTGTCATGTTCTGGCTTTGTAGCCTTAATAACACCATCTCTGCATAATAAATATAGTATCAAGGTTGCTGTTGCTTTTGCTGCTGCTACAATGACTCACTAGCAACACTATTATTAACATTACAACCCTCTTTACGATGAAATCTGGATAAAGTGCTTGCCTCTTTGTCACTCTTAAGTGGCATGACACCAATGGTAATTGTTTAGGCTGAAAGAAGGAAAAGCTTAATTCAACTCACTGGGTACCTCACCATAAAATAGTACTTAAACTGAAAGGGTTATCTGGTTCATTTGCTGTTTGTTTCTCATGAACCACATTGAAATAATTAACACAGATCTGATAATACTATGTCTTAAGAAACTTTCTTGCAACCTTGTAAAACTATATAAATGATAGGCTCTTTATAATAAAAATATCAGCTTACTTTTAAGCCTGCAGTGCCACAAAAGAACCAAAACATCACAGTAGAAAAACATGCACACTTTTCATATGTTGAGGACTGTCCGTAGTTTTGAATCTGAGTACATTGGTGGTCTGAGAAATACAGATCCTGAGTTAAGGAAGCGTTGAGGGGATTATTTTATGAGAGGACAAACGCCAACCCTCCTCCAGTGGTCAGAAAAGAAGTGTGTCCCTTTGATTATCCAATGAATGGAATGTTCTGAGTCTTAGCAATAGCAACACTGTTGTTCACAGTGCGAGCCCACATAGGGGAATCTGATCGGGGTAGGAGGTTCCTGAGATGCAAAGGATTTCTTACTCTGCACATTTCTCTATTTCTCACACACTTTTTATCTCTACCCAGTTTGAGAAGGTGATGTCACTCGATAGTTAAGGTTTGGCTTTTGGAGTCAAGCTCCACTGTGGCCTAATTCTGGGATTCTGCTAAAGTTATCGAACTCCTCTGAGCTTCAGCTAGCTCACTGGAAATTACTATTGTCACTCCAGCCTCTGAGACTTGTTGAGGAAGGAAATGAGATAATGTCTCTAAGGTGCTCAGTGCTGAGCGTGGCATGTAGTAAATTCTCATTAAGTATAAGCTACTTTTTTCATCTCAGAGAATGATTACAAACCATATTGTGAAATTTTAATGGACTGGAATTATGTTTAAATTTTAAAGGGTTCATTTTTGGAGGAAAGAGCATTAAGAACAAGGATATACCAATATGTTCTTATCAGAGCACTTGTAAATATCTCAGGGTAACATTACAAAAAGTGGTGTTTACTCTCAGCCCCGAAGTTCAAGTCTATATTTGGTAGTTAACTTAGATGCTTAAAGAGCAGCATCAGCTCTTTGAATACACTGCAATTATATTAAATATATTAAGAGATACATTAAATACTTTATAAAGTTGTTACAATAAAAATGCATAACCCATATGCAAGGGGGCAGAGCACGAAGAAGTAAAAGACTTTTTAAGTATTAAAAAGGGCTTTCTGCAGCAACAGCAGTTGGAAGGCCAGTTGCAAGATCTGCATATTAAGTGAAGATCTCTTTGTCCCTTGCCCCGAAGCTGTGGAAGAAGAGAGATCTTTTCAAAGGGATCCAGGAAGCAACTATAGAAAAAGGAGTCATCTATCTCTAAGGAACATAAGCCTCCCCACGAAAAACCACAGGAACTGTAGAACCAGCACTTCCCAGGTGTGAGCAGGGATCCAAGACTCTGGAAGACAATAGGAGCATTGAGAGCTGGGAAGTCTAGGGAGCCATAGGCACTCTCAGGGAAAGATCAGATGCCCATTGAGGCTGATGATAAGAATGGACCAGCAAGTAAAGAAGACCATAAAGAGGTTACTGACCTTGTGGTCCTGGAGCCAAGTGTGTTCCCTTGGGACATTGTCTTCTCTCAATTTTGAGAAGGCGGAGCAAAGGACAACCAAGCACAGATAAAACCAGAAGCCCCACCTTTGGGGCCACATGGAGAGGGCCTGGCACTCAGTGCTGGGTTTTGTATTGTGTGTGAACGGACACGAATGCCAACAGTGGTATAGGAAGTACGAGGTAAAAGTGCTGGAGTACCTGTGGCTGCCTGAGGAAAGGCAGAAAGCCTAAGAAAATTTGGAGACAGTGTTGCAAAGTCATGACTGCTATGAAAGACAGAGTAAGCTGGCCAGGTCAGGCCTAGAATCCGGGAGAGGGCAAGGCTGAGGCTCGTGACCAGGACTGAGGCTGTGCCCCACTCACCTGTGGCTGCAAAAGTCACTGGTCCTTCAGTGGGAAAGCACGTGGTGACCACGTGGAAACCACTCCTGTGTTTTACTCCTTATTCACAGGGGGATACCATATATGCACAAGTTAAAAGCTTGGCATATCCATTGTGTGGCCTGGATTCCTCTCAATTAATCTCTTGAAATTCTCAATTCCTAACATGAAGAATCCTATCCAGATGTTTCAATGACATCTGATCTTTCAAAAACATCCCCTTTCCCACCGCCAGAGGAAACTGAATGAAAGTAAACAACAAAACCTCAGTGGATTCAGGTGAGCATCCGCTGGAAAAAGTAGTAAGGTACAGTTGTGATCATACTGAGCACATATTTTGGAGTCAGCCAGATCCAGGTCTGAGATCTTTCTCTAGCACTAGGTAGAGCCGGAGGCACATTTAAACCTGTGTTTGCATTAATTCCTCACGTGCCGCATGGGGACAAAGATGGCAACCTTATTGGGTTTGTTTTCTAAAATTAAATGACCTTACACATGAAAAGTATTTGGAACGAAGTAGGAGCCCAGTAAATATTAACCCCTTTTGTCATGGTTTTGACATTGCCAAGAAACAGACCCAGATACTGTCCAAAGGCACTCTGACAGGTATGACCCCTGGGCCACGTATTGCCAAGCTCTGCAGGCTTCCCAAGGGGCTGCTAAACACTCTGGTCAGACTGCCTGAGCCACTCAGTAGTGGTATGACCTTATCCTCTCTGTGACTTGGAATCCTTATCTAGCAACGAAGTCAGGAACATCCAGCTTACAGGGTTGTTTGTGTGCTCAGTGAAATATTTTGCCTGAGGTGCCTGGATGATCTGAGAAGGGAAGAACTGAGATAAAGTCCATGGTGACAGAGTTCCAAAACGGTCAAGATCTAACATAGCAGACTCCAGAATTGCCTAGTTAGGCCTTGGTCAAAAGTAGCCCTGGGAGGTAGCGAGGCCCCTCCTAGTCCCCGTGGATGACTCTAAATAGGTCATAGCAGCCCTCCAGGGACATATTGTGTCATCGGTACAACATCTGAGAACAGCCTCTTCTGCTCAAATACAATGCCATCTAACCTGGTAGAGCCAATCTGTATGGTACTCCAATCCCCCAGGACCAACTTTGGGTGGGTATTTTTGACTTAAAAACTATTGGTTCTTTTTACTTGCTTATTTTCTCTTCTCCCCTCCAAAATGTAAGTCTTCTGAGAACAGGAACATTGAGTTACGTACTTCTGTGTCCCCAGTGCCTAGAACAGAACCTGGCACAAAGTAGATGGCAAATGAATGTACAGGTATTCCTCCGTGATTCTGATACTTGTGCGAGCACCTAGGATGTTGTGATTAGTCAAATCTCTTTCGGTGAAAGTGACAGGAACCTAAAACTACATAGTTTAAGTGAAAAAGGAGATTGATTGGCTCATATAGCCAAGAGATCCAAGGGCTGGATCCATGGCCTCAAACAAGGTAATCTTGGCATCACAGGTTTGAGATAAAGATTGGTTTGCAGGAAGTGGAGTGGGAGTGTTCTTGGTTTCTGCATGTGTCAGGAGAGTGAAGAAAGTAGGGCTGGGCAGAGAGAGGCAGCTGATTCTGTGAGGAATGCTGGAGCTGGAAAACCCTTTAAGGTTGTTTTGTTTGGAGGAAAGGGGTCTGGGCATTTATAAGCCCTCACCTCCATGTTATTCAGTCCCTGGGCCAGGTGGCTGTCTTTGGCTGAGGGCAATGCACGGAGAGCAACTCAGCTGAGAGCTGTTGGCAGCCAATATTCCAAGCAGCCGGGAAAATGGGTGCTCCGGTTCTGCAGGGGTGACCTGGGCAGTGCGCCGCACTTGCAGGTGGGTGACTTTATCCTCAGGCACTGCCTTTCTCAGGTGCCACTGCAGATGGCCACCAGCAGCTAGGCTGGCAGGATCCTTAGCACCTGTAACCTTTCTTGGTAGCGACAGTAAAAGTCCCAGTGAGGACTTTGATTGGCTTGATTTGAGCCATGTGCCCATCCTAAACCAATTATAATGCTGGGGAGATGTGCTTTTCTGGCTGCGGAAGTCTGGATAATATGCCTCCCCCTGGAAGTAGTGGTGATTCCGGAAAAAAGTTACTGACAAGAGGATTTCAGTTCAAGAAAGTGCAATGGACGCTAACCAGGCACAACTAGCAGCTATTTACACAACCTTGTTATGGGTTGAATTTTGTCCCCCACCCTGCCAAATTCATATGTTGCAGTTCTAACCCCCAGTGCCTCAGAAGGTGACTTTATTTTGATATCAGGTTTTTACAGAGGTAATCAAGTTCAAATGAGGTCGCTGGGATGAACTGGTGTCCTTCAAAGAGGTGACCTTTGGACACTGACAGCCGTCCTGGAGAATGTTGTGCAAACATGAGGATGGCCAGCCACCGGCTGACGCGGCTTGGAATAGCCCCTTCCCTCACGCCCTGAGAAGGAAGCAACCCTGCCAACACCTGCTTCCTGGGCTTCTAGCCCCCACAGCTGTGACAGGACACGTTTCTCTTGTTTACGTCTCCCAGGGTGTGGTGCTTGCTCACGGCAGCTCTAGCAGACTGATAAAACCTGGGCCATTAAGTGTTTTTAGGCCACAAAAGTTCCTGAGGACATAACCCAGATGATTAAAATAGGTTTTTTTGTAAGTTTTACTGATCGGTACTCCATAGATTGAAACATCAAATTGTTGAAAGAAAGTGGCCCATTTTGCTTGGGAGGAGTGTAATCTATTTAGCTATTCTCTTCCAGCTTTTCTCAACTGAACTTTCACGAGAGAACTAGCTTGAAAATACTCAGTGTACAAAGTGACTTAACTTCTCTGTGTTTGCAGTGGCACTAGCCATGTATCACGGAGGGATAATTGAGGAAATAGTCATTCTAATTATTTTCTGTAGGGTTTCATTTTGTCAAAGAGCTGCTATCGAGAATGACCCGTGGACTACATAGTCTAAGCGTTCTGTTGTGTGATACCAAACTCATCCAGGTCATGTACCTGCACCGTGACTGCACCAACTCTTAAATGTGCACGTGGAAGTTGTCTCGGCTTGACAAGCCATGGTCATTGGGAAAAGGTCATGGGACGGGATGCTACTGCCTCTGTCTTCTTAGGGCACTGTGACACTCATCTCATGCTGGGAGCTTCCGTTCTGATGATGTAGAGCTGTATCCAGCCAGAGAAAGCCAGGATCCGGCAGAGACAAAAGTAAACAAAATATTCACAGCCCTGATATCCTCCTGCTCCGTGAATAGGTCATCTTGGTAGAGTTACACCAAGAGTAGACAATGCACAAATTAAAACAAAGACAACCCTGGACGGAGGTATTATCAGATTCTGTGTTGGCTTAGGAACTTGAATTTTATTATCTACGTAACGCCAACAATATTCTTGGCTATCTGTTTTGTACCTGGATCTAACATTTTGTAAGGAATAATTTCTCACTCATTTCTTTCTCTAGGTAGAAAACCCCCCAAAACCTAAAACCACCAAGAATTGCTGCTATTCTTTATTGTCTTGAGGATCTCTTCACCTAGGATTTTGATGTATTTTCTGGCATCACAAAATATTTTCTTACATCTTCAAGTTTATATAATTTCATATCTAGTTTTTCTTGGCCTAAGAATTTTCTTTCATTGTTAATAACTCTGCAACCAGCATTTTTAATGGTACAATAACATAGCTTCTATGAAATATCCAGTTCTTTAAAATAATTTCTCTGTAATTGGACATTTATTTTCAATTTTTTATGCATATAAGTAAATAATGCTGTATTAACTTTTGGTGCATACATGTAAATCTGTTTATATTTCAATTTATTTCTAGGATAGATTTTTACCAATAAAATAACTGGATCATACAATATAGATATTTTTATCTTCTCATTTAAAAAATTGCAAATGTAAAAATTGCTTATTGTAAAGTATTTATGAACCACAGGATATTTAGCTTATACTTTTCTATAAGAAGTAATTAATATATGTTTTGGGACCTCCGTCCCAAACAAATAGAATCATGTCTTACTGAAATCATTTGAGCTTTTGTTTCCCAATGATCGTTATTTCCCTTCTATTGTCTTAGAAGTGTTTCTATGTAATTACATTATCAATGCTTATTTCAACAACTCTAAGTTTTACAAATTTCTTTGCACCCACTGTTTTAGTACTTTTATTTTTCTGGGAATGTCTCTTCTTTACTTACCTGATTCTCAAAGTCACAGTGGAAGCAGCTATGTTCCTGTATATGACTTTATCACTCACGCTACAGCTGATGAGATCAGGGTGAACCTCTGACCCAGATTAGGGAATGAGCTCCATTTCATGAGAAAGTTAAGAGTTGAATTAGGAGAGTCAAACCTCAGTCTGGCTATTTGACTTCCCACTTGAGCAAAGGACTTATAAATTCATTTCTTACCATGTAGAAAGGATGCAGATAAATAACATTTTTAATGCTTTCTTGTGTTCATAGAACGAATGTGAAAATCCTGAATTCCGGAGTGAAAGCACAAGCTAAAGCTATGACAGCCCCAGACTGAGGTATTATCAGATTCACTATCAGCCGAACAACATGAATTTTAATGTGTACAGAATGACCAGGGACATTCTTCACTATCTCTTTTGTACATTGGTTTCTCATGGTCTGTTTATGCTTATGCCAAGCTAAGTATAATTAGATATATTTTAATAGCTAGACATTACACTTTTTTCACATTACCAATTATTTTTATTTTTAAAAATTAATGCCATTCATTTCTTTCTCCCCCTTATTTTAAGATCCTACTCCAAATTCCGTTACAATGGAGATTGGGATTGCAATGTCTATAAATGAACTTGAAATCACTGACATCTTTATAATAATTGGCTTCCTATTTATTTATGTCATGTGTTCCTTCCAGTTATTTATTTGTTTTATTTTTTAAAACTTAGGTTCATGGAGTTGAATTAAACATGCTCCTCCTCATCTTTGGTTTGTCCAAGGCTATTCTCGCATGTATTTTTAATTCCCCTTCATTTCTGAGAAAGTCCATCTGCAGCTGTAGAGAATCGAGCTGACTTGCAGAGAAAAGCAAAAAGAGCAACGGAAATAAGGGCAGCTGTGCACTTCCTGGGTCCCAGTCACTGTTTGTAGTTTATTACAGAGGCCCAGCTACACCCCTGTTCCTGGACTCTGTATTAGAAAACCTCTAAAAGTGCACGTCAGACCTTTCAGACCCACTGCTCTCCAAAGCCTTGGGCCAGTTGTTCTCATGAACAAATGAAGAGCTTTGGGTGGGCTCTCACTTCACACAGGTGCATCCGGTGGAGCCTGCTGCAAGCCCACATTTATTCTTAAAAAATAGACTGTATTAATTAAGAGTAAAGTTAGATTCACAAAAAAGTTGCATAGGTAGTGTAGAAAGTTCCCATAAAACTTATATCCTCTATTACAATCACCTTATATTAACATAGTACATTTGTAAAAACTAATGAACCAATTTTGATACATTAGCAAAATTCCACACTTTATTCTTAGTCCTTTAGTTTTGACTTCATATCCTTTTTTTTGTTCCAGAATTCCACTTATGCTCCACCTGTCTTTAATAGTTTCTTAGAATTTCCTTGTTTTGATGATCTTGCCCTCTTTGGGACTGGTCAGGTGTGTTGTAGATGTTTCTCTATCGGGATTTGTGTGGAGATTTTTCTCATGATTAGATTGGGGTTATGGATTTGCGGGGGCAGGCCACAGAGGCACAGGGCCATTTTTGTCACAAATCAGGAGCACATAGTATCAGTGTGACTCATCACTGTGGATACGGACCTGGATCCCCTGGCTGAGGGCGTGTTTGTCGGGTTTCTCTACTATGAAGTTCCTTTCCGTTCCCACTGCATACAGCCCTCCTCGGAAGGGAGTCGCTCCGCAAAGCCCACAGTGGGGGACTTATGCAGCCCCTCCTTGAGGGTGGAGTATTTACATAAGTTATTTGGAATTCTTCTGCATGAGATTTTTGTCCCCCCCGTTTATTTATTTAATAATGTATTTATATTAATGTGGACTTATGAACACTTATTTTATACTTGGAGCTATAATCCAATACCACTTGGTTTCATTGCACAAATTGTTCCGGCTTTGGCCCATGGGAGCTCTTTAGTTGGCTCCGGGTTCTACTGATGTACCCACATGTCATTGGTGTGTGTGTTAGCACTTTCTGACTCTGGGGCACTCCAGGCGGTTCCAGGCCCGTCTTTTATATTTCCCGCTCTAGCCTTAGAATCAGTCATTTCACCAAGAAGCTCTGTTCCCTTTTATTGGAGAATGATATTAGAAACCAAGTTCTGGGAGGTAGTTATGCCTGTTGCTACCGGGCTGTTGTTGCTTCTGGGCCCTACCAGCTGGCAGTGCAAGGACATACCTGTGTGTATCCTAACCCATGTATGTACACAATCTATACATATTTCTATGTGTAACAATCTGTATCTGTGTGAAGCTAAACATGAATTCATGCTGATGTCTCCCACTTTAACCATTACCACATTGATCATTCTAAGCACCTCCCCTTGCTTATCTATAATCTCTCACTCCAATAATCAGAAATCAGGTTCCCACCCACCGTCACCCATTTATTTGTTTAAATCCAGTACAGCATAGTAGCATCATTAAATTAACTAGAGTACAACTTTATCAGTTAGGGTACACTGTCTATGTAAAGTTTTTTGCCTTTAGTGTTAGAGACTTCACGCATTTCCAGCGTTTGCAGTCAGCAGTTCCCCCACTCCTGTGCCCCAACCTCCTTCAGTGAGGTTGTTTCATGTATTTGTAAAGTAATCAGGCTGTTTTGTCATATCCCTGCCCTCCTAAATAGTTATATTTTAATTTGTATAATGGTTGCACCCTTTGTGTTTCCAGAGATACTTTAAAAAAAATCTTTTCTTCACATTTAATTGGTAAGACTTTCCTTAACACCTATTAAATTATGCCTGCTGCTATACATTGCTTTGCTCATTCTCTGTGTGTACATACACCTCCTCATTCCAAAATTAACGTAAAAATTGGTCTCAAGTCAGAGCAGAGAAAAACACAAAACTTCCTTGGAGGCATTGTCCTACAACCCAGGCTGAATGGAATCCTGGCAGGAAGAAACCAGATGAAACAGGTTCGAGATAAGCAGAAAATTACAAAACGAACAGGGAAAGAATCTACCATACGTGAGAGTCAGCAGACACAACAGAGAGGATTCATGCCCCAGGAATTTGAAGTGCAAGATGAAAAATGGAAAAGATGATAAAATAAGCCTGAAAAACAAATAGTAATGTCTATTTTTTTGTGTGGAGTTAAAAACAAAGTAAAACTAACTACTACTATGGGGGGCTGTTAGCAGGTGGAGGGATCGCACAAAAAGGAAAAAGGACTCTTGGACATGGACAACAGGGTGGTGATTGCAGGGGTGGAGGGGTAAAAGGGGCTAAATGGTAATGGAAAAATACAATAAAAAATGGAAAAAAACTGAATACTAGCATATAGTTACATGTGTGATGGGTGCATTTTTTTAAAATAGAGTTTTGGCATTCCAAGTCCTTTTATTGTCAAATATGAAGTCCAAGATATTGATTCAGATTTTGTTACATATCCAGGCAAAGTAGTTCTACAGAGGACTGATTCTAGGCCTTGAGGAAAATGAGCATTGGACAAATGAATTGTGTGCCGGTCACATTTTATGGTGAGGAGCTCTAACCCTAACAGAGAACGTCTGATGGGCAAGTTATTCAGTGAGCGTGGCTTCTTGACTCTCCTCAAGGCCTTTGTAGACATGCTTGAGTTGGGCAATGGCGTTCTGCTTGTCTGAGGCAAAGCAATGTTTACCAAGCCTCTTGAACCCCAGTTTTCAAATTTCAAAATAGTTAGCTTTTATGGTTTCAGAAGTTGCCTTCATACAGTTGGGTCCCTGAACTTCTGGTTCTGGCACAGAAGTTGTATAATGGTGCCCAGCTGTGGTGATATGCAATCAGCTGTCTGCTGGGTTTCCAAGTTCAAGAGTACTTAGATACATCAAACTTGACCTTCACCTTAGAACCTCACTGATGCTCTTTAGTCTCTCATAGTAGGGAAATTCATGTTACCACAACATGTTAACATTTAAGAAAAAGTAAAGTGAAAGTAAATAGGAATATAAAGTAAGACTTCCAAACTAGCTGAAAAATAAAAGGAAATGTAAAAAACCAGATTCATTCAAAAGAAGGCAGGAAATGACAGACACAGACAGACAGACACACACACACACAGAATGAATCAGTAGTTTAAAAAACATCTGCCTAAGAGCAAAACTAAATATTATTAAAACCAAAGTGGTTTTATAAGCAAGTTCTACTAAATCTTCAAACAACAAAACAGGTAATTTCCATTTAATACATAATAATCCTGAGAATAGTTAAGTAGGGACGGCCCTCAATTCATGTTATGAGAATAATGCAAACTTCATTCTAAGGACCGAACGAGAAAGAATAACTGGCTAATTTTACCTGGAGACACAGGTATAAACACAGCTAGATCAGAGTAGTTTAACTACATCATTGCCTCTTCCAGCAGGGGGAGCTCACCGACAGTCTCCATCCTTACTACTGAAGCTTCTTCACAACAGGTGGGTAGTTGGGCCTGCTGGATGAGGTCTTCACCTTAGAACTTTACTGATGCTCTTTAGTCTCTCATAGAAGGGAACTTCATGTTGGCATCTGCTGTGGGTGAATTGTGTTCCCTTACCCCCACCAAGATGTTGAAGCCCTAACCCTCAGTATTTGTGAATATGACCTTATTTGGAAATGTGGCCTTTGTAGATGATCGAGGTGAGCTTATTAGTGAGGGCCCTGACCTAATATGACTGGTATTATTTTTACATGGGTGAAATTTGGACAAAGGCACAGTCAAGTGCCACGTGAAGGGGGAGGACTGGACTGTCGTATCTACAAGCTTCAGACTACCAGAAGGTAGGAGAGACGCATGAAAGAGATTCGCCCTCAGAGAGAAGCAACTCTGCCAACACCTTGATTTTGGACTTCCAGCCTCCAAAACTGTGAGGCAATACATTTCTTTTGTTTTAAGCCACCAAGTGCACATATACAGTGCAAGGCTGAATCTTCTGAGAGGGACTTTTCACAAAGAAGACAGAAAGGCCCGGGCTGGCTTTGGGTCCTGCAGAAGTGTTCTTGGCTAGCCTGAACTCCTGGCTCTGGGCAGCAGAGAGGATCCAGTCTGTGTAGAAAACAAGTCCCATACAACCTAACCATGACCTCCTTCCTCTCCAGCCTCCTCCTGAGACTTCTTCTCCCTTGAATTCCTTCTGTTGACTGTGTGCAGGATGGGCCCCCTCTTGTTAGTCCCTCATGGAACCCACTGTTTGTTACCTTCACAACATTTATTTTTCAATTTTTAATTATAACTTTTTATTTATTTACCTGTTTGTTGGTAGATTTCCCCAACTAAACTGTGAGACAGAGAATAGCCTGTCCTGTTCAGCACCTGGCACATAGTACAGCCCCAGTGTTTGCTGAATGAATTAATGAGTGAATAAATGATTTTATGGCTGAGGAAGAGTGGCAGCAAAGACAAACTGTGAAGGTTTCAATATTTTTAAGGTCAGTTATTACACTGTTCCCACAGATCCTATCAGTGAGTCCAGCGTGTCTTATATCATGTTTTCACCTGAAGGTGATAAGGGTACTTTCTTTAATTCTGCCACTGTCTTGCTACCTGCGGATGAAGGCTGCTGGTAAGAGCTTATTTGATGCTGAGGCTGCAGCTGCTAATCTGTAAGTGATGATTGCAGTCCTTAAGGAAAGATATTACAGGAAGGTCGTGTTTGATTTTCAAGCAACTCTCATTAACATTTCACTCTGAATTAATTAGCCAGGGAATAGTTTCTTTATATATCTCACAAACTATCCATGTTTGAATCTACGCTCTAGGAGACAAAAGTGATATTTAAAAAAGGGTGAGAAGTATTTTATAAGTTTTATAGAGGAACTGGGTATAACCCTTAAGGTACTATTATTACATTCTAAAATTCAGTGGAAATGTTTTATTAACATATAATCTTTTTTCCCGTGGTAATGGGACCCCCATCATGGGGCCATTAAGAGTTAGCCCCTCTATTTGTGAATAGGGGAAATTTTGTAAGATCTCAAAGTTATCTTCCTTTGAATGGGGTCAGGGTAACATTTGGTCTGTGAAGGTAAGGAGTGGAAGTTGCTCATAAAAGTATTTGAATAATTTCCATTCATTGTGCTGCTGAAAAGATAATAAGTGGTGGGAAGGGAGAGTGAAGAGAATGATCCTTGAGTTACAATATTTCTAAGTCTTTGAGAGTTGGGCCAGGATTAAATGGATATATTGATAAATACGAAACTTAATCTGAGCCATTCAAGAGTTTTCCATTAAGATCATTTAAATTCAATTACAATGAAATTTAATTATTGCACATTGAGTACTCAAAGGAAACAAAGTTTTAATCTTGGGTTTTTGGTATTCTTTCATTGTTCTCAGTTAAAAGCTCCGTTCCAGCTCAGAACATAATTCACTCTTACTCTTCGAAGTTCCTGACTGAATCTTGGCTCCTCTATTCTTATAATAAGAATATATTCTGTTCTCTTTCAAAACTCTGCTTAAGCTTCATCTCCTTTAACAGCCTTCCCAGACCAAAACCAATGGATGGTATTTATTCCCACAGGCTCTTTAACACAAACATAAATGTAGATTCTCAAGGAAAAGAAAGTTACTGAACTGTCCTCTGCAGTTTCCATTCTCCAAACTCCCCACAGACATCTCTGATGTACCCCAAATCGGCGGCTCTCGGTCCTGGCTGCATCTGATAATTAATTGCCTGGGGAACTTATTTATTTTTAAGTCATATTTATATATATTCTTTAAATAACTATAATGTAGATTCATCCGGGGTAGTTTCACAATTCTATTTTTTAAGCAATTTTACAATCAACACAAATAAGATCCTGAGCATTTGAAAGAGGAAACTCTCTGTTTTAAATTAGTTATCTGCATGTTGATTATTTTGAGGTACATGATTTTGAGTTTGGGGATTTTATTTACTTATTTTTAGAGAGAGGGGAAGGGAAGGAGAAAGAAAGGGAGAGAAACACCAATGTGTGGTTGCCTCTCATATGGCCCTTACCTGGCTCACAACCCAGGCATGTGCCCTGACTGGGAATCAAACCAGCAACCCTTTGGTTTGCAGGCCAGCACTCAGTCCACTGAGCCACACCAGCCAGGGTGAGTTTGGGGGTTTAAACATTTAAAAAAATATTTATTATATTTTTTCCATTACCATTTAGTCCCCTTATATGCCCCATCCCCCCAGCCATCACCACACTGTTATCCACGTCCATGAGTCCTTTATCCTTTTTGTTCAATCCCTCTAACTCCTAACCTCCCTCCCCTACCCGACTAACTGTCATCTGTTCTCCATCTGTGAAGCTGTCTATTTTGCTTGTTAGTTCAGTGTGTTCATTAGATTCCACATATGAGTGAAATCATGGTATTTGTCTTTCTCTGATTGACTTATTTCACTTACCATAATGTTCTCCAGGTCCATCCATACTGTCACAACGAGTACAATTTTCTTCCTTCTTACAGCTGAGTAGTATTCCATTGTGTAATGTCCCATAGTTGTTTTATCCACTCATCTACTGATGGACACTTGGGCTTCTTCCATATCTTGACAATTGTAAATAACACTGCAATTGTCCAAGGGTGCAATTCTTTGTCCTACCCACAGCGGGACTCTCACATACCTTACTATGTCTACACTTAAATATGTACTGGTTTTTTCTGCTATTTTTGTGTGTAGTTTCATAGAATAATGAATTTAGAGTTAAGGCATGTCTGAGAGGTCATCTCTTCCAACTTATTTTTGGAAATCTGTGAAGATCTGGCTTACCCACAGATGGAGAACGATTTGAGAAATTTCAAGACGTATTAGGCTGAAGATGTTTGGAAGAAAACTACTTAGAGAACAAATGCAAAGATCTTTCTTTTATTTGGAATAGGGCGAGAATCTTCTTTCACTGACCTTAGAAGATAAAAAGAGAAATAACTATTTTGCATTTGAATTGGTGTTTCTTAATTCTAATTAAATTCTAATGATTTTTAAATAGCTCAAAGATTCCCAGCATAATCTGGCCTAATTTCACCATTTGGCTTAAAAAATGTATATCTGGCATGCTTCCTAGAATTCATTCTATTATATTTTTTGAATTCTGTGAAAGAAATATAAGCACCATCGTTGTTCAACAGGAATTTGGCATATTAGGAGCATATGAGAGAAGTAACCTATTTAAAATATATCTTTTCAAAATTTGTTTAGAGGAAGAAAAAAAGGATTACTTGAAATGAACAAATCTCTTTTGTAAACTTACAGTAATAAACAAAAAGCAGATATAGGACAGACACAGTGATATAGTCATCTCAGATGAGGAAGGAGAATTTGAAATGCAGTAGCAATGTGAGCCTCCAGGCCCTGGAAGACTAGAGGACGAATGCAATGACCGCGAGTGTGTGTGTTTGTATGTTTGTGTGTGTGTGGCTGCATGTTCCCAATGGTCTTCTTTCAGTTCGGACCTCAAGAAAGGCAAACAGTAAAGCACTCTTCTATTCTGCTCAGGAGTAGTGCCAGGGCAGCCTATCAGAAAAAGAAAAACAAGAGAAGATAAGATCTTAAGTAGAGTAAGGAGGGCAAGCACTTGCTTTTAACCTCAGAATCAGGGGAAGTGGTAGAGTTTCAGAGTGTTTGCAAAGTCTGAAGTTCTCTGGGAGGCTGGAGCAATGCAGGTGTCTCCCAAGGCCTTTGATTATAAATGACAGTTTCAGCATCGAGTTTATTGGGTTAAAAATAAAAAAGAAAGAAATGCCATCTTTTAATATTTTCAAGGAAAACGATTCTTAGGAATATTATTTCCCTGTGTCTCCTACTCCCCAAACCTTTAACTGATTCTATTTTAGGCTGGGGAGATTACAGAAATTATGACATGAGAAATTGAATGGTGACAGTTGAGTCTAGTTAGAAGGTATCACATTGTACTTAGGGGTGACACGCCTTTAAGTCTTAACTCTATTTACTAACTTTTTAATTATACAATACCTTGAATAAAAGTTAGCAGAATGAGTTATACTATTTACTTTGATCCAAAAAGCATTGTTGGATATAAAAGTATGTGTTTTATTTCACCCCTCTTAATTGCCTACCCTTTTGACCTAGGATATATTTATTTAAATTTTTTTCATGTTTTGTTAAAGTACAGTTAACATACAATATTATACCAGTTTCAAGTGGACAACATAGTGATTCTACGTTTACATACCTTACAATGTGATTATCATAGGTCTAGTAACCATCTACCCACATACAAAGTTATTATATTATTGACTATATTCCCTATGCTGTGCATTACATTTCTGTGTCTTGTTTTATAATTGGAAGTTTGCATCTGTTAATCACCTTTATCATTTTTGCCCATCCTTCCAACTCCCCTCTCTTTTCTCTGGCAACCATCAGTTTGTCTCTGAGTCTGTTCTTGTTGTTAGTTTTTTAGATTCCACATGTAAGTGAAATCATCCAATATTTGTCTTTCCCTATCTGACTCTTTTCACTTGTCATAATACCTTTTAGGTCCATCCATGATGCTGCAAAGGGCAAGATTGTATTCTTTTTTAAGGCTGAGTACTGTTGCATTATATAGCTATACCACATCTTCCTTATCCATTCATCTATTGATGGACACCTAGTTGCTTTTATATCTTGGCTATTGTAAATACTATTGATCATAGGGGTGCCTCTATCTTTTCAAATGGCTGTTTTTGTTTTCTTCAGATAAATGCCCACAAGTGGAATTGCTAGGTCATATGGTAGTTCTATTTTTCATTTTCTGAGGAACCTCCACACTGTTTTCCATAGAGGGTACACTAATTTAAATCCCACCAACTGTGCATGAGAGTTCCCTTTTCTCCACATTCTCACCAACACTTGTTATTTGTTATCTGTTTGCTAATAGTCTGATAGGTGTGAGTTGAATCCTTTTGTGGTTTTGAGTTGTATTCCCTCACGATTAGTGACGTTGAGCATCTTTTCATGTTTCTGTTAGTCATGTGTATGTCTTCCCTGGAAAATTGTCTATTCAGGGTCCCTGTCCATTTTTATTCAGATTGCATATTAGCCCTTTATGGAATATATCATTTCAACACATGATCCTATCAGGAAATTTCTGCCCATTCAGTAGGCTGCCTTTTCATTTGGTTGATGGTTTCCTTTGCTGTGCAAAACCTTTTTAGTTTTATGTAGTGCCATTTGTTTATTTTTGCTTTTGCTGTCCTTTCCTGAGGAAACATATTTAAAAAAATATTGCTAAGGCTTATGTCAAAGAGCTTACTGCCTATATTTACTTCTAGGAATTCCATGTTTCAGGTCTTACATTTAAATCTTTAATCCATTTTGAGGTGGTTTTTTTTTTTTTTTTGTATATGGTGTAAGCAAGTGGTCTGTCTTCATTTTTTGTGTGTATCTTCCAGTTTCCCATCATCAATTTATTGAATAGACTGCGTTTTTTTCATTGTATATTTCTGCCTCCTTTGTCATAAATTAATTGACCATATAGTGTGGTTTAGTTCCTGGCTCTCTATTCTGTTCCATTGATCTGCATGTCTGTTTTGGTGGCAATACCATACAGCTTTGATTATTATAGACTCGTAATATAGTTTGAATTCAGGGAGCGTCATGTTTCCAACCTTGTTCTTCTTTCTCAAGATTATTTTAATTATTTGTGGTCTTTTGTGGTTTCATACAAATCTTTGGTTTATTTGTTCTAGTTCTGTGAAAAATAACAATCATATTTTGATAGAGACTGCATAGGATCTGTAGATTGCTTTGGGTACTATGGGCATTTTAACCATATTAACTTTTCCAATCCATGAGCTTGATAGATTCTTTCATTTATTTGTGTTGTCTTCAATTTCTTTCATCAGTGTCTTCTAGTTTTCAGAGTCCAAGTCTTTCACCTCCTTGGTTAAATTTATTCCTAGGTATTTATTCTTTTTGATGCAACTACAAATGGAATTATTTTCTTAATTTCTTTTTCTGATAGTTTGTTATTAGTGTATAGAAACACAACGTATTCCTGCATATTAATTTGGTATCTTGAAACTTTATTGAATTCATTTATTAGTTCTAATAGGTATTTTGGTGTAGTGTTTAGAGTGTTGTATAAATAGTATCATGCCATCTGCAAATAGTGACAGTTTTAATTCTTTCTTACCAACCTGGATGTCTTTGATATATTTTTCTTTTCTGATTGTTGTGGCTTGTCCTTCCAATACTATGTTGAAGAAATGGGTGTGTGGGCATCCTTGTCTTGTTCCTGATTTAAGAGGAAAAGCTTTACGCTTTTCACCATTAAGTATGTTATATGTGGGTTGTCATATATTGTTTTTATTATGTTGAGGTATGTTCCCTCTATACGTACTTTGTTGAGAGTTTTCTTTTTTATCATAAATGGATGTTGAATTTTGTCAAATGCTTTTGCTGCATTTATTGAGATGATCATATGATTTTATCCTTTGTTTTGTTAGCGTGGTGTATCATGTTTTTGATTTGCAGACATCGAACCATCCTTGCATTGCTGGAATAAATCCCACTTGATCATGGTGTATAATCCTTTTAATGTACTGCTAATATTTTGTTGAGAATTTTGCATTTATATTCATCAGGGATATTGACCTGTAATTTTCCTTGTTTTTTTTTTTTTTTTTTTTTTTTTTTAGTATTTTTGTCTCGTTTTGGTATCAGGGTAAGTCTGGTCTCATGGAGTTAGTTTGGAAGCATTACTTCCTCTTCATTTTTTGGAATAATTTGAGAATAGGTATTAATTATTCTTTAAGTGTTTAGTAGGACTCACCTGTGAAGTCATCTGGTCCTGGACTTCTGTTTGTTGGGAGTTTTTTGATTACTGATTTAATTCTGTTACTGGTAATTGCTCCATTCGGATTTTTGGTTTATTTCTAATTCATTCTTGGAAAAATGTGTTTCTCAAAATGTATCCACTTCTTATAGGTTGTCCAATTTGCTGATAAATAATTGTTCATTGCATGCTCTATGATTCTTTGTATTTATGTGGTGTCCGTTTAACTTCTCTTTCATTTGATTTTATTTATTTGGGCTCTCTCTCTTCTTTTCTTTATTAGTCTGGTTAAAGGTTTGTCAACTTTATCCTTTCAAAGAATCAGCTCTTAGTTTCATTGATCTTCTCTATTGGTTTTTTAAGTCTCTGTTTTATTTATTTCTGCTCTAATCTTTATTATTTTCTTCCTTCTAGTAACTTTGGGCTGTTTATTCTTGTTTTTCTAGTTCCTTTAGGTGTAAGGTAAGGTTGTTTACTTGAGATTTTTCTTGTTTGTTGAGGTAAGCCTGTATTGCTTATAGTTCAAGCTAAGTCTAAATGATGAAGCAAGTCTTGAGTCAGGCTAAGACTAAATAATCATCTTCATCAGGATGCAGTAGAAGGAATTCCAGGTTGAATTGTAAGGTCCTTTCCCTATATAAGATTATGTAACTTTGAATAAAATAAATCTGATACAGAATACTTCGGTTTCTGCCACCTTTCTGATTTTAGATGATAATGTGGTTCATCAAGCATTTATGAATAACACACTAACTTAAAAGTGAGAGAATGAAAAGTATGGCCGGTTTGTAAGTGGGAGCCCCTTCATGCTCTATTGGGATTCCTTAGACAACACTGTTGGTACTTTTAAAAACTGAAATATCACCCGGTTTTATTGTTTGGATTCCTTTTACATGTATCCCCTTGGTCTCTCTTACATCTTACCTGCTAATATGTTCTTCTGTTTATGTTTTACCCATTCATTATGTCAATTATGTCTGATTACAGGGTACTTTTATGGTGGATTGATTTACATTGCAGACTTGAGTGAAATCACCCACATCAGTTTAGCAGCCTGAAGAATCTGCATCTACAATGCTTCAGACACTAGGATGGCCAAAAATGGTCTATAATTGGTGCTTTGGGTGGGAAATACATTGCACAAAACAATTTATTTCTTTTAACTCATTAGAAGCTATTTCAAAGATGATACCAAAGTTTTAAAAAAAGGCACAGATAAAACAGAATCCTCTCCTTCTGTTGGGCATCGCACATATGTTGGCAGAACAGCTGGCATGAGGGATATTCACAGGCAGCTATTGTCCTTGCACCTGGCTGGGGATCACAGGCTGGGACTCTAACCCTCGCAGCTGCAGAGATTCTTGTCAGAGTTTTCTGAGCCATAGAAATGAGAAAATAATTTTAGTTATGTGTAATATACTAGCCTCCATTAAATACCTCAGATAGGAAGGAAGGATAAGACAGTAAAATACAATGATTTTGAACAGTCTCCAAACTATTTACTCTTCTCTTCTATTACCTTAAAAATAATGATCATTGATTGAACAAAATAAAATAGAAGAGATATTTGAATAAGAGAAAAATCTGGGGTTAAACATTACTATTTGAATATGTATAAATGCTGTGTGCTTTGTTCTTAGAATGTACAACTAAGACACCCATTCCACATAAAATAAGCATCTGAAAAGGGGGTTATGAAAAAAGAAGAGCATGGAAATGCTTATTTTGAGAGGAAAGAAATCAGACTTGAGGTTCAGACCTATTATATATCCCATATAAATAACCTATAAAATTTCTTCTGTTCCATTCCCTTCCCTCCCTTCCTTCCCTTCCCTTCCCTTTCTATTCTCTTCTAGTTCTCTTTTCCGTCTTTCTTCTTTGCTTTCCCAAAGATTTCCTAAACACTATTTGTAAATAAGGTATTGTCAAATCTGCAAGAAGACAGCAGCCGTCATATAGCTTCTGCTATAGCTATATATGTTAGACCGGACCCAACAGGGTGAGCTGAGAATAGAAAACAATGGTGAATACTGAGGAGTGGGAGAGATTGTGTTCTGCCAGCAGTCAGGGAAGGGCACTGAGGGAAGGAGCAGTAGAAACAGAATAAAGGGGGTTCTGCTTGTGAGAGACTTTGCAGGCAGAATCCATAGTGTCTGAAAATTCAGTGAATAAAGTGGGGAAAGTGAGCTGGAGTCAAAGATGCCTTCAGCCTTTCCATTTTTATGGGTTCCTCACAGAGTTAGGAAAGCACAGCAGCCTCTGTTCTTGCTTCACTCCAGCTCTGAAGTAGGATTGAACACTACTACTGATTCCCCCAAAGAAAGTCCGCTCCATTGTTGAGAGGTTGATGTTTTCCATGTGGTATTATATTTGTATATGTATGTGGAGACTGGGGTGAGTGAAAGAGTTGCAGGGCGGGATTTTCATTGGATGAGGGGGTTCTCTCCTAGATCTCTTTTCTCCCCCAAATCCCTTTCCTCCTTCACCTCCAGTTGATGAGTCTCTTATTCTTTCTTCTTCCTTCCCTTTCCCCAAACCCCCAGCTCCATCCCCTTTGTTTTTTCCACACCTACCTTTCCACTCCCATGCATAGAAATGTATCTCACCCCAACTCCTCCTCACCCATCACTTAATACTATCCTCAAGTGCCTGTAGTTCTGGGGATGACTTCATTTGTGCTCAGCAAACAAAAGATCCTTAGTCTAAAAGATCCACCCTCTTTACACGGTGGCAGATGGATCTTCAGTACTTGGTTTTTATTTCTGTCACACACAAAAATGTTGTCAACCTTACTGTATAAAGCACTGCTGGGTAAAATTTTTAAATATCCTTTTGTAATCTCAGGAACTCACCACATGTACTCAGAGATAGAGTCAATGCAAATGTTTCTGAATGCTCTCTGATGTGGCTGGCAGTAGGATCATGTCTGATTTCCCTTCTCTGCCAATCATTCTCATTTCGTGTATTTTCTCCGTGGAGATTTAACATTATCCTTCGTTATCTGGTGTTAGCCCTAATCAAGTGCTAGGAAGGCCTTTCTGCCACTCACCTGCGTGGTTCCTGGAGGCTGCTCTGCCCGTCAGTGAAGAAACTAGTCATGGTCTAGGAAGCTGGGAAATGCTATTTCCCTTTTACACCTGGGTGAGCACTGCAGGAAAACGCTACTTTCAAGAAAAACCAACCCCAGAAGTATGTTACTTCTGTGATTTTTCCTTCCCTTCAAGACAAATTTTGTTGCCCCCCTTTCATTAAGTGGATTAAAAATCTAAGACTTAGACACCAGATGTGTGTATTATTTTAGGTTGAGAACTTTTTCTCCTTACTCTTTCTCTATTATTAGGCAGAACTATAACTTGAATGTATTTTTTAAAAATGTAGTTTAACACAAAATTAGAACTAATCCTGAAAGAACTCCTTTTGTTCTGTGCTCTTGGATTTCTGGGGGAAGACTACTGTAAATTTAATATAACTCTAAACCCTCACTGATTCTATGGGCAACCACTCTTTAGGTACACAGACTCTATATTCTTAATTTATTTGTCGTCTTATTCAATTTTAGGGATGAACTGGCATATGTAAACTACAAAAAAAGAGAATCTTTCAATTTGTGTTTTTTTTTAAATTATTTTATTGTTGTTCAATTACAGTTGTCTGCATTTACCCCCCTCTGCTCCCCCCCACCACCTCAGCCATCCCCACCTCCCTCCCTTTCTTCCACCAACCCCCTTGGTTTTGTCCATGTGTCCTTTATAGTTGTTCCTGAAAACCTTTCCCCTTTCCCCCCACCCCCCTTATCCCCTCCCACCTCCCCTCTGGTTACTGTCAGATTGTTCTTAATGTCAATGTCTCTGGTTATATTTTGCTTGCTTGTTTGTTTTATTGATTAGGTTCCAGTTAGAGGTGAGATCATATGGTATCTGTCCCTCAGTGTTTTAATTGTTTAATGTGAATTTTTCTGTGATAACAAATCTGTTTTAAAACAATATCCCATCCATAATAAAAATTTGAGTTCTAAGAGTTGGGTGTTTGCAGCAAAACCTGCCTATTTCCTTTGAAAACTGTGCGGAAGTCCTCGGCCCTCCCCTTGGTGATGACGTCTGCTCCAAATCTGAATAATGAAACTGCAGTTGTGTCCCCTTGCTCTCCCATAGCGCCTGATGCATATTTCTATCACTGTACTTACTTCAGCGTAATGAAATTTTCTGCTTAAGTGAACCCCTGTAAAATTGCTTTCACTGAAACTTGACTTTGATGATAAGCCATCAGCCCATACTGAGATATGCTAGCAGCAGAAATAGCCCCTTTGCTATAAGGATATTATTGAGGATGTTCTTCAGTATATCACATATTATTGCATTTTCAGGATCCTTGTGGGTTTGTTTGGTTTTATATCCAGACTAGTTATATCCTGAACAATTGGTCCGCTTTTGTCAGCTTCTCTCTGGTGGAACCTGTGGATTGTGTAACTGGTCGTGTTTTTCCTTGTACAGAGATTGCTGGAAGGCTGAGAGCCAAATTCCTGATGAATCCTTAGCAAATACGTGTAGGCCCTTATTGTATTTATTTTGTGCATTAGCCTACCTCTGATCCCATCGTTGCTTTCCCTTCGCTTTCATCTTTCTCACTTACTTCTAATAAACGTTATTTTCCTGTGTCGCACATCTCATTGCTCTTACTGTAAGCCCTTGCAAAGAAAGGCATGGGAATCCAGCCCGTCTGCACTTCCCTCTCACCAGGATATGAGTTCCTAGACACTGGAATAGCATTGTTTCTTCATCACTTCGCGCTTGTATCTGACACAGACCTTCATTATATGCTCGGTAAATAGTTGTGAAAATTAACCAAATGAAATTTTTATTGTAAAATAAAAATAAATATGGTAATTTGAGCAATGTTGCTTTTCTTTTCTGTAATAAGACAAAGGGAAAAGACTGTGAATCAAATTCTCACCTACAGACAAGAAAGCAGAAGATATTTTTTATGAGTCAAAGATTCATAGTTGGACTAAGTAAAAATTCCTTCTTTCTCACCTGTTGAAACTATGGTCATAACATTTTTGTGGCTTATAAACCAAGGAAAATGACAGGTGCTTGCTCTCCATGTATCACAGAGTTCTGCACAGAACTGACAGAAATACATGTTGAATTCAGTCCACCTCCCTGGATACTAGGTTGGGAAACAGTGTTATCTAGCATGCTTGGCAGAAAATGTTGAGCACTTTTTTTTTTTTTAATCTCAGACTGGTACCTAAAAATGACTTGGTAAACCTTTGAACTCAGTATTGTTGACTAAATCCAGAGGTGGTACAAAAGATATCTAGCTAACTGGGCAATGTGTTTTAATGACAAGGTGTCCAATTTTACCTAGAATTTTCAAGTCTTGATTAATAGTAAATTAATTTTGTTCTTTAAAAGCAAAAAACCAACATAGTAAATATTGGGTTCTTTTACCCTAATGGACTTAGAATAGAAGATGCTAACAGCTTATTTGTAAGTACTGAAATTGATGGTATTCATGTATATGGAATAAGAAGTTGATGAGATGGTGTTTCTTTAAAACCAAGAGTTTTGTTTTCAGGTCCTATGATTTCTTCTTGCATAATGTCTGCCACACACATCCTTTTCCCTGTTAACCCCTTAGTCTGAAACTTATGATCTCACCCCAGCAATGATACAGTAGATTTTCAGCTGGCTCCCTGTCACCACCTTTTCTAGCAAATCGATCCTGAATGTTACTGTCAGACTATTCTTCCAAAAATGCTGTTTTTATCATATCATTTAAAAAAAATTTTAGAAGCTTGCAATAACTTTTTATATCCACACAAATCAACTCAGAATCCTTGGGCAAAGCATCGCTTCTTCATCATCTCCTCCCACCCTGGCTTCCCACGGTGCACACCGGAGTGAGCCCTGTTGCAATCTCAGCCTCCCGCCCCGGTGCCTGGTTCTGACAGTGCCCGCAAAGCACCCGCATTTGCATGCAACAGGAAATAGGGTGTGGTTTGCTTGTGGAAGAGAGGAGAGCGGTGTATTAAAAACAGTTAATCCTTGGCCTACAACTAGTGTTGCTTTTTGAAAAAAATCCTGTTTACAGTTAGAAGGAGGAAAGTTAAATAGCAATAGTGAATGAACATAAACTTTGCCTCTAATAAATGATAATAGCTACTGTTTATTGAGAGCTTACTATGTGCTAAGCACTACACAAAAATTACCTATCTTAATTCTGAACTAGACATCATTACTATCCTTCTTTCACGAATATATTGCCCAAGGTCATGCAGCTCCTAAGCCAAGACTGAATGAAACCCAGGAAGTTTGTCTCCACGCAGACACCTAACCACGAAACTATAATAACTCGTAACAGAACCTGGATCTTGTGTCTGAAACCTCAGAAATGGCTGCTCTAGGAAATAACAAAGAATGTTTGGGGCTCATGCAATGGAAGAAATTCCCTCTATCTGGAAGGAAAGCATTCTTTCGGAACCAAAGCATGCTCTAGCGTGAACCCATACTCTGCAAGGTGGACTGCACCCCCAGCCCGGCCACTTTCACTTTTGCTTAGCTCCTTCAGCTGTGGTCAGACGTTTGATTTCACAAAGCAAACTCACAGTTCAGTGAGCGCCATGTGTATTTGCGATCAGACCAGACCGTTCGCCGCAGCACTAAAATCTGAGTGTGCTGTGGAATTACTTCGGAGTGGGGTTTGCGCTGTGATACTCCGTGGGAGCCTCTTGACTCTTCCCAATTTCACAATTTTAATGGTGCAAAAAACAGCACAAGACAGAAAGACAGTAGAATCAGTTTCTTGTCATTTAAAGGAGAAGCTTCCAGTAGCAATGTGACCAACCACAGTACACAAGTAGGAAACGCTGACTAGGGGGCCAGCTGAACACTGGGAATACCCAAGCTTAGGATTCAGAGTTAAAAAGACGTTGTGGATGGGATGCTGCTTCAGTTGCCTAAGGCAGTGTATCCAAGTCCTATTGGCTCACAGAGCCAGTTGTTCACAGCTCTTTCCAGCCTTGAGTTCAGTGGCTTAGCTGGTAGCCTAAAATTGACTGTGGTTGGAGTATTTATACCACTGGCAAGAGTAAACACTGTAAGTCAGGGCTCCCTCCCTTGCCCCTCCTCAGTGGTTTAACCAAAGCATACCACTGAAACTCCCCCAACAGATGCCTAAAACAGCAGCTATGCAGTATTTCTCACAATTCGGTGGATTGACTGGGCTCATCTTCGAAATCTGCTCCGTATGGTGAAGCTATGGCGACTCAAATAGCTGCATTCCTCGAGGAAAGGATTCCTCAACCTTGGCACTACATCTGGTGCTGGATAGTATACTGTTGCAGAGACTGTGTGCACTGTATGATTTTAGCAACATCCCTGGCCTCAACTTATTAGATGCTAGTAGTAGCAACCAAAAATGTGCCCAGGGGGCAAAACTTCCAAGGTGGAGAAACGCCGAGTTAGGAACTTAACCAAGACTGGAACATCAAAGATGGCTTCTCATCTTCCAGGTGTTTAGAATCCTTTGTTTAGAAATTTTATTCATGACATTCATTAAAGACAGTAAGGCAGACTTTACTTAGGAAACTACTACAATGGGGTTTGCAACGGGGGAGAGGGACGGGGCTCAACTCAATACAACAAGGACAAGTGGGAATTTATAGCCAGGGAGCAGGGTTGGGGTCAGTGGTTAGAAAATTACTAAGAGGAAATATTGGGGGTAGAGAGAGTTGGGTTAAACTGACTTGACAGGATCCTTGCTGAGGGCAGACCAGGGTGGTAAGATATCAAGCGTGATCTGATGCCAAGAGTGGGTATTTTTGATAAAACGACTTAGCAGAATTCTTGCCAACATTGGACTAAGGACAGAGTCCAAGGTGAGGGCCTCATCAAAAAGAAGACTCAGAGTTGGGTCACTCAGGTTTAATCAGAGTCTTTCTCACCTTCTCCATATGGCCTCTCATCATTCTGTAGCCTGGTTCAAGTTCCTTCACAGTATGGTGACTGGCTTTAATGGAGTAAGAGCGAAAGCTAGGCTGAGAACTGGAGCAACACCACTTGTGCTGCGCTTCTAACTGGTCAAGGCAAGTCACAAACCAGGTCAGATTCAAGGGGAGGGGAAAGCTACACCCCTTAAAGAGAGGAGTATCAAGTTTGTGACCATCTTTAATCCGTGCAGTACCATGTTTGCATGCACGGACTCAGGATCGCTATTTTTGTATAAGGAAAGAAAACCCGGAGAGAGAATTCTACTCAATATCAATCAAAATTAACTCTAGAAACTCACATAACAGTTATTACTACTGGACTGAAGGTGAAACTGATTATTGATATGATGTAAAAAAAAACCCCTCATCATATTAAGAGGGTACAAGGCAATGTTTTTCTATAGCATTTATTACATCAAAGGTTCTGAACAAGAGTTGAAAGTTGCTTCTGGTTATAATATTGGTAAAGGTGTCTTTGCATTTTAATCAACGTAGTCCTCACTAGGTTGGTGACGCTAATTTTTATTCAACAGAACAATTGATGTTTCTGAAATTGGAAGCAGTGTTATGAAAGTTCAACTGTTTTATCTTATTTAGAATCAATACTTAATGTATTTATACCATTATAACAGTTGGAGTATAGAGTGTTAAAGGTACTGCCCAAGGCATTTTCTAAAGAACTGGTTGTTTACAAGGGGGATCCAGTGTCTGCCTTTTCGCTTGACTTTTCACCATGGCATCAACTCACTAGGATGCTGATGCTAGAATTAGGTTTCGATTTTGGGATTTTTTTTTTTTTTTGCACGAAGGCACTATTTCCCCCGCCAAAAGTATTTAGCAGAACTCGAGTTTCACAGATGTTAATTGGTTTACATGTAAAGAGATTCACAGGTTGTATAAACTTGGGAAGTTCTAAGTTAAGAATAAGCAGGTTTCCTTACTGCTGGACTTCTTAGGATCTTTACTATACTAATGTATATTATGACTCATAAAAACACAGTGTTTTCTAGATTTGTTTAACCACAGAAATAGAGGCATGTCTTATATAACAAGGGTTCCTCAGGATACTCTTGATAGACATTGTTCTAAGTGGAAATAAAGGAGGAGGAGGAATCTTGGGAGAGAATTCTGTTCAAGCTCAATCAAAATTAACTCCAGAAACAGACACAGCAATACCCTTAGCACTTAATAAACTGTCCTTGGAGCAGGTCCTTGGGTCCAATAATGCTCTATACTGTTGTGCTTAAGCGTCAATAGGGTTTTGAACACAGAGGACTGAAACAATTTTAAATAATTATTTTGCAAAAGTTAAGTTAAATTAATGAAATTTAATCAGCCAACATCACCCAAAATTGATTCATTAAAACAGTAACTTAGAAAAGAAGAACCAGAAGTTTATACCTTTTCTAACTCTTCTTGTCTTATTGACAAGTAAAAATTGTATATATTCACAGTGTACCAAGGAAAATGTTTTGATATATGTATATACTGTGAAGTGATTACTATAATCCACTCTTCTGGTCTTATAAACTAAACGTGAAGTGGTAAGAAATTAAAATTTGGATTGCAAGAAATATATTAACATATTGGTGGTAGCCAGCTTCTAAGATGGTTTTCAATGTCCCTGTCCCCTCGTATTCAGGCCCTTGCATAAAATTCTCCCCTTGAGCGCGGGCTCAACCTGGTGACTTGCTTCTAAGGAACTGAGTGCAGCAACAGGGGTGGAGTTACTTCTGAGATTAGGTTACCAAAAAGACTGGCTTCTGCCTTCCTTACCCTCTCCTCCTCTCTCACTGGCTCACTTGGATGAAGCCAGTTCCCCTGTGCAGAGGCTTACCTGAGGGAGGCCTCAGGCTAGCAGCCCCATGGAACCAAATCCTACCAACAACCTCAAGAGTGAGTGTGGGAAGGGGTGCTCCCCCAGTCAAACTTTGACATGACGGGACTGCAGCCTTGTGAGAGATCCTGAGCCCGAGGACCCAGCTAAGCCATGCCCAATTCCCGGCACAGAAGCTGTGAGATACTACAGTTTGTTGTTCGGAGCCACTAAATCGTGGGGTAATTTGTTAGGCAGCAGAGGATAACTAGCACAGTATTAAAAGAGGTATTTAGGGAAGTCTAAGGCTGTATTATCTGAATCACACCTTGCAGACAGCCGAAGGAAAGACTAAAGCATGGTGGTTAAATTGAGCTTTAAAATGGCAGCATCGAACAACACTGATTTAATTGGGAAGAAACACAGAGAATTGTGAGGATGAAATCTAGGTGATAACAATCTTTGAATTTTCAGTGCCACTCCCAGAGGAGATATCAGAAATACAAGATGTACAACTTGATAATTGCAAGGCCAACTGCAATTCCTGAAGAAAATATCGCTCTCATATGTCTCCTTGTTGTAAAGAACTAGCTTCTAATAGAGCCACCCCCTTTGGTTTAAATATTATGCTCACTGCTGGGGAAGGATGTTATGTCTACCAAGAACACAGTAATGTGGTTTTAGGAGGCTTTTTTTCCCCTTGAGGTCTGGTTTAGATTATTCCTTTGAGGTGTTCGTCTGTATGTTCTTTTATTCCACAAATATGTACTGGAATAGTACTATATGCTGGGTGCTATTTTAGGCACTGATGATTCAACAGAGAGATCCTCACCCTCTTGAAACCCACATTCTAGTGAGGAAAGACAAACACCAAACAAAGTGAATAAACACAAAGTACATCATACAGTAATAAAAATAAAAAATATACAGTATAGTAATTACGTATTACGGGAGAAAAGAAAGCAGGAAGGGAGAGAGGGAGGGTGACTGCCAGCTTCCTTACCAGTTATCAAGGTCTGGACTGTGTGTCCATTGCAGCCCTGGGCCCATCGGGATCTGGCTGTTCTCCAGCTCTATCCAGCAAACACCAGAGTTTTTGCATCTCCCTCTCTCTCCTCTGTATGCTCCATACTCATTCTTGTTTTCATGCCTTTTAAAAAGACCGATCTTCAAGGCTTTCCCACAAAGCCTTCTCTGACAATTGTAGTCTCTGCTAACCCTGAAATCTTTTGGGGTCTGCGTGGGCCACTCCAACTCCAAAATGAAACAAAATACAATGTACTTATCTTTTTTTATTTTCTTAAAGTCATCAGGTTAACAGTTGATTAATTTTTATTTGTCTCATATGTGTTTGTGTTGTTGCTACTCCCTCTGCCATTAGAATTTCAGGTCTTTGAGTTTGGTTTGTTTTTGCATGTGTGGAACTTGCAAGCAAAGTACTCGTGATGGTAGGTTCATTGGAAGAACTATAAAAGATGGAAGATATGATGCTTATCTTTGGAGAATTTAAAATATCCTTGGAGAGAGGAAATGCTCTTCCTGGGGTGAGAAGACTGTGGGAAGACAGCCTATATAATCAAGTACTGCATGCTGTGGTACAGCAAGTGGCTTTCAGATTTTTTTTTTTACTTGCACCACAATAAGAAATGGACTTCACATCATGACTAAGTATGCATGTGTGTGTATATATATGTATATATGATGTATATATGTGCATGTGTGTGTAAGCTAAATTTTACAAAATAAGGTTTCACAAAACAATACTTAATTTTTATATGCAATGCATTTTGATATTTCTATTCTGTTTTAGCTTTGAAAAAATGCTGATAGAAATTCTCTGAATTGATTTGACAACTGCCAAGAGGATATAACCAACCCACAGTTCAGAAAACAGTGTAACCGAGTGGTGACCACATGAAGGTGTGAAGTAAAGGAGAGAGTACTGAGTGGAGTGAATACAGGGAAGGCGGTCTTGGAAAAGATTATACTTGATGTGTCTCTTGAAAGGAACATCCCGTGTAGATTACTGGGGTCCAGAACAGTGCTGATGCTGAGCGGGACAACAGTATAAGCAAAGGCGGCCCTGAAATCAGAGTAAGCAGCAAATTCAGGGCACCCTGAATTCAGAGAACAGAATTCTGATTTTTTTGTAGATTATGAAAATAATGTAAAGGGCAAACTAAAGGCCTGAAAAAAGATTCTGAGGGTACATATTTGGGAAAAGTATTAATAATTAGGAATAATTGAATGGCAGAGCAGATCTGTGGCACTGAATAACCTGTATTACTATTTGCATTAGTATTCCATTTTGTCAAAGTTATTTATAATCACAATTCTCATTATTTTCAAAGTAAACCCATGGGCAGAAACTGATACACAGAGATAACATACATTGTTCAAGGTATATTTACTTGAAGTGACTTTCAGAGATTAGGCTAACTCTAGCCCAGATGATTTAGTTGACCCCCCAAGAATTCAGAATACAGGCACAGATATCAAGCAAAAACCCAAACAGGATGATAATACTGAAACAATAACCACTTGTTCCTATCGGTCCCTGAAGATGAGCTTGTCCTTTTTCTCAAAAGTGTAAATTATTTCCCTTTGATGACCTTTATTTGTTGCTGTGTTTTGTTTAATTGTGCATAGACCTGGGTGATGGAGTGGGTGGCGAAGTTTGGAGGAAAGAAACCCTGGGTAGAGGTACGGTTTTTTTGAAGTTCATTCAGAGCACGAGTTGATCAGGGAAATCACAGGAAAAGAAGCCAAGTGTGGCTATACAGAGTATAGTGGCTTCCTCAGGTTCCTCCAGCTCGTCCTATTTTCCTTCTGGAATCATCTGCGGGGAGGGCTTTCTGTCACTGTTTGCCATCTTTTCTCTTTAGGTAGGTTTTCTCTCTCTCTACCAATCCTCCCCTTCAGAGATGGTGGGAGAACGGGGATGAGAAGAGGGTTAAAGTAGATTCCTATGATATGCCACATTATTGTACAGGAGTGGGAAATGGACTCCCTGAACCTCACCTAAATTTTGTTTTTAACATCTTGACTTTAGTACATTTTTTGTCACAATAAATTAGAACATTTGACTAAGGCTAAAAATAGATTAGCAAGGTTGAGCATAGAAGAAGTGGCCCAGCTTCTCCTCCTTTTCATTTTGTTTCAGTTTGAATGAGAAGGGGGTGGCTGACACAATGAACAAGAACAGCAACTGGCTGTCTCTCTGTAAGCTTTGAGCCAATTATGATATTTGTGTGGGAAAGTTTCCAATTCTTGAGTCTCAGTTATGTAGAGGTGGGAGGCAGCTGGTGTGAATGTCTGTCTGCAGGGTACATGCACAATTACTCCGATCCAATATGGCACGACAGCAATGTGCTTATTCAAGAAGATAATTATCTCCATTTTCTTAACCGAAACTTCTTCATCCCCACCACTTCAAAACAGACACAGATAAAACAAAAGAGGGAGAAAGACCAAAGCTGAAGTCACCAAAAGATTTTGAGTTCTCTCAGCTACCTCTAGTGAGGGACAGCAGTAATGAAATTAAGCTAAGTCTGAATGGGCTCCTTTAACTCATTACCATTGTCCACAGCTCCTACCGTCCTCCCCTGGAGGTCTGCACTTAATTAACAATCAGCATTTCCTCCACTTTTCAGAATTTGACTTCACTCTCTCGTTTCTCTCTAATTTTCAAGCGGCCACTCTATCCTGCTGCATCTACCCTCGATGCATTGTCCATTCATTCATGTACTTGCCATGTATTTATTAAACACCTACTGTGTACTGTGCACTGGACCATAGCATACAATGCACGGTACCAAGGATACAATGTGACTAAGACAGACATTTTCTGCCATAACAGAGTTTTTAATCTAGTGGGAGCCCACATAGGAGACAAGAAAATATGCGATTTCATTACTGTGTATGCAAATTGGTGGGGAAGGTACAGGGAGCACAAGGGGACAAATCCAGGTTTGGGTTGTCAGAGGAGACTTTCTAGAGAATTGATGATTTTGCTGAATCTTTAAGGTTCAGAAAAATGTAGCCAGGAGAAGACTGCTTCTAGCATCCTTCATTCAACAAAATTTTATTGAACACGTGCTGGGGGCCAGGCTTTACTTTAGACTCTACAGTTAGAAGGATGGACGCGATTCTGGCCCTTCTAGGTCCCTGGTGCCAAAAAGGCTGGGGACTGTTGGCTTAGAGGGTGTCACGCGGAGGAAAAGTAGACACGAAAATGTAGGCACAAAATAGCCAACCAGCAATCGCTCCCCAGAATCCGGCGCTCCTCCCTGCAGCTCCAGGCTGTGCTACGGACCCTGCAGTGCACGCCTCGAGTTTCCTACTAGAACCGCCTGCTTAAGGCGAGCGTGGATACTCTTCCCTGTACTTCCCTGCTTGTCCCTGTGTGCTTCCCAACACAGCCGCAGAGCCCTTCCTGAAGAACCGGGTTAATTAAAGAAGATCACCCATAGGAGGGAGAACTGTAAACTGTCAGCTAACGTAGTTCTTCCTCCACAGTTCATGGGCAAAGGTGTTAATTTATACATTCAACAAATATATGCTAGCTGTTCCCTAAGGTGCCCAAGACAGAAAAAAAATCCCGTGGAGCTTTCATTTGAGTGAGGAGATAGAAAACAATTAAACGTATATATTGACGAAATAATTAGAGGTGGATGAGGGAAACGAACAAGTTGATACTTCTGATAGCTCTTCTGGGAAGGCACCTTAGTTCTATCATCCCGCAGGAAGTGATGTGTTGGAGCTGGAACGACAGGGATGGGAAGGAGCTGAGACGCAAAAAGGCCGAAAAGAGTTGCAGAAAAGGACCTTTTGCAACTTTTCCCAGGAATCCCCTCTCATCACCTGTCAGCTTCTACTTTCCCGCGTGAACAACGTGGCTGTTGTTCTTCCGCAGGCATGGTTGGGCTTTCCCCCGGGAAGGGCCTGCTTCTAGGTCACGGGCAGCGTATCCTTGCATCCCTGGACCGGCGGGTCCGGTTCGAACGAACCCTTTCACCACTAGGCTGTGATGGCTTCCCCATCGGGGATCCTGCAGTTCACTCCCCTCGTCTAGGAACTCAACCCTGTTTCTGAAATTACCGAACCTAAGGCTGTTCCTGAATGGCAACTCTTCTTAATGGATTATTAACCCGAAACTCAAAATCGTTTGTTTCCAGTCCAGGTCCAACCACCGCCTATTTTCCCGGCCCACGGCGCGCTAAGCCTCAGTCACACGAAGGTCAGGAGGCCACCGAACAACTTCAGATGCCATCAGACTGGCGTTCGGGGCCGTTCCAGGAAGGGCGGTTCCCACACGCCCGGGGGCTCCCGACGCCCCGGGTGAGGGCGCCAGCATGACGTCACCCGAAGGTGGCCGGCTCAGCGCGGGGCATGACGTCATGCGGGCGGGACGGTCCGCCGTGAGGTCACCTGGTGGGCGCGGCCAGGCCGAATCCCCAGTGTCGTCACGGGCGGGGGCAGGGCCAGAGCGTGTCAGCGGAGCCGAATCAAAACAAGCCGGAGACCCGCCTTTTCCCTCCCGCTCCGGAGCTTCTCGCTCGCGCCCCGAGCCCGCGGCGCCCGCGCGGCTGCAAAGCTCGGGGGCCGCGCGCCGGCTGCAGGAAGCCGGGCAGGGCGCGGCGCCGGGGATGGCGCGTTGCCGGCCGCGCGGCTAGACGGGCGGCGGAGGAGCCGCCGGCCCGCGCCCTCCATTCTTTCCGCCCCGGAGCCGCCCGCGCGCCGGGTCCCGAGCGGCCGCGCCGCGGGGAGCTGCCTTCGCTGACGCCGGGCACCTGAACCCTCCCGAGATGCCCAATCCCAAAAACAGTAAAGGCGGCCGCAAAAACAAGCGCGCCAACAGCAGCGGGGACGAGCAGGAAAATGGAGCCGGGGCCCTGGCAGCGGCGGGCGCGGCGGGCGCGGCGGCCGGGGGGGCCCTGGCGGCAGCGGCGGGCTGCGGAGCGGCTGCGGCGGGCGCGCCGGGCACCGGGGGCGCGGCAGGCTCCGGAGGCGCGGGGACTGGCGCAGCCAACGTCGCGGCCGCCGCGGGGGCTGCAGCCTCGGGCGACGCCAAGAACGGTAAGACGGGGCGAGTGCCAACTTCCTCCACGACGGGGACGGCGCGGTGGCGGGGCCCTGGGTGGCGCGGGCGATGCGTGGACAATGCGAGAGTCAGGAAGTGCTCACCCCGCCCCTCTGCCCCACCGCGGCTGCCCCTTCCCGATCCCCACGCCAGACTACGACAATCTATCTGCAGCCCCTGCCGGGTGTCCGCGCCGCGCGGCGGTCGCGCGTCCTGGGCAGCCCGCTCCTCAGACTACCAAGGGTGCTCGGGTCCCGGTCGGCGGCAGCGCTACCCTCGGGCCTTGCCCGTGGTGCCCCCGCTGGCGAAGCCGAGTGTGTGCGCCGAGCCTGGAGGGAGGGAGGAAGGAAGAAAGGAAGGAAGGAAGGAAGGAAAAAGCTGCCCAAGTTGAGAAGAATGATCCGATTGAAAACTTAGGCACCAATTCATTCTTCCCTGTGATCCCCTGTCCCACCCGCCCCCACCCCCAAGTGAAGAGCCTAAACCCCAGCAAATCCGGGCTGTCTGTGTCGATTGCCACAGGTGAAGAGGCCCCAGAGACATTTTTTTACTGTAGGGCGTGTGTGTGTATGTGTGTCTGTGTGTGGGTGGGGTGGGGGTGCTCTTTAATTCTGTTGCTCGCTTGAGGAAGGAAGAGAATCTGAACTTGACTTCCGTTCTCAGCCCGGAGTTAAAAAAAAAATCATCGTTTATTTAATTCTGCTTCACCTTTTTGGAAGGAAGCCTAATAGTCTTAGGTGGTGCCTGAATGCACCTTTTGGGGAGCACTTACAGAATAGTGAAGATGTGACAGTATTGCTGATGTCACTACAAAGTCGAGGTTTTTGTTGGAGGGCGCAAGCACTTTACCTACTACTTGGACAGTTCCTTTGAATTCCTTTGGTCAGCCAGTTTTTCAAGGAAGGGAATATAGGCAGCTTATAATGGAAGGAGATTAAGATCTTTATTTCTGGCTTTTAACTTATAGCTTTCAGCTTTTGAATCCATTCATTTCGTAGACGGTCCCTTTTTTAAACAGGGCACCTGCAGTTAGAAGAACTCCGTAATGAAGTGTTGCCTGTTAGAAACAGAACGGCAGGCCCCTTTGGTTCTGTCTCTGCAATATGGAAATAGGAAGATTTCCAAATTTATCGCATATGTGAATGTTTGATACTACAACATTTGGCCAGACTGTCTTCTCTATGTTCTTTTGTTTTCCTAGCTCTAAACTTCATTTGGGTTTTGATGTGACAGAGGGGAAGGAAGACAGACTCCTGGCTCAACCATTTAGAACTTTGTCATCTTGGAAAGGTCAGTCTTTCTGAGCCTCAGTTTCCTCGCCTGTAACATTGGGGGAAAAATACTGCTTATATTGCTGCCCTTATAGGCTTAGTGTGAGGCTCAGAGTGTCCTTTCCCTACCCAGTCTCTTATTTTTGTTGTCTGAAGGGCTCGTTAGATTTTTAAGAGCATTAGCAAAGTTCCTCAAGAAAAGTGATGGGCAATGATAACAATCATTCATTCATTCAAAAAATATTAAGCACTTGCAGTGTTACAGGTACCCTGCTAAAGGATACAGGGGTAATCAAGAGAGAGGGCATGCTGGTCCTCGTGGAGTTTGTGTTCCTTTCTCAGCAGTTGTGGCTTACCCTGCTGTTTTCATCTGTGTGGAAGCTTCACGCTGGCTGTTTCTTTTTCTTCTTTGTCCAAAAGATGAGACACCACTTTAAGGTGGTGTGAGGAAATTTTTCTCTTAGGCTAGTGGCATCTCTTCATTTGTAAACATTAATCTGGTTATGATGTTCCCATTTTTACTCTCCTCAGGTATATGTAGCAGTTCTGTGTATATCTGTGTGAAATGATTTTTGATTTGGAGCTTGTTTTATTAATTGAGTAGGAGAAAAAGGGAAGAAATGGGCCCAACAAAAATGGGCATAATCAGCATTAGAGAAGCAACAAACTTAACTTATATTGGAGTGGTGAGCTGAAGTTTATGATGGCAAATTCTTGGCGCTGACATGGTGTGAAGTCGCAGTGAATGATCCACCTTAATTTGAGGAACTCTTACTGCAGTTGATGATAACCGAACTTAGATGCTGAGGCCTCCTGTGCAGAAGTTGATAAATAAGGAAATTGCAAATGCTTTTTGTTTTACCACTTAAAGCTGTCCATTATAATGTAGAGATGGGAGAAATGGCATTGGTGAATTTTTAAAGGAAGGACAACAGATATCGCCAACTCTCAAAATCAACCGATAAGGCCCAATTATTTTGAATTTTAAAATGACAATGGAACTGTTACAGAATTTCTAAGTATATTCAATTGTTTACTTAACTGTGATGTCAGATTTTGTGATTATGAATATTACAAATCAAACAATTCTTTCAAGGGTGTAGTAAAACTACGTTCTATTAAACTTTTGAAGGTTTGTTCTCACTGTTCAAGTCATATGTGATCTACGCTGAAAGTATACAAACTTAATGACTTTGCTTAAAGTTAACAGTACTTATTTGTATGAGTAGTTGTTTGGAGTTTATAGAATGGTTTTATGTCTTGTACGTTCTTGGCCACCAGGGTAGAGTAATATTAGTTCTTGGTTCACTGTTTGTCAGTAGGTATAAAAAACTACTGATTCTATAAAAGCAGATTACTAGCTAGGGAAAGCTTGGGGAGGCTTGGGCGGGTTGTAGTTGAAGAAGTTGGACCGGTTGCTGTTGTGCATCTTGGGTAAGTTGAATATTAATGGAAAAGACTTTGTACCCCAATAAGAAATTTATTAGTACATTTTCAGGTACTGTTTATATAGGTCTATGAAGCTTTTTGTTTCAGGGGTTGGAGTAAAAGCTGTAGAAGCACTATCCTCCTTCTCCATACAGTAAACATCTGTCTGCACATAATGTAGCATTTTGGTTGTAGGTGGACAAGATTTGCCAATCATTATTTTTAGGATCCAGTAATCATGCAGTTGATTATAACTGTGTATATTCCAGTTTTATTCTGGAATTATGGTTCCATTAGATACCTCTTTTGATATATATATATTTTTCTTTCCTTTTTTTTGTTTTGTGTCAGGCCTAAAAACATATGAACCTTTGATCATAGTATCCAGGTTTCATTGGGCCTGGATCCCAAGTCCTTCTATAAATTCCTGTTTCCTGCATGCCCATGGTTCACCACTCCACTCCTTCCTGACTGCCACCATAACCCCTGGGCTGTTGTGTCCGCCTTAACTCATTCAACAGCTCTTTCTAGAAGGTGGAGTGAGTTTACATAGAGATTCACATCCTCGCTCCTCAAATTACTTAGCATATGATCTAGGGTAAGTCATTTGACTTACCCAGCCTCAGTTGCTGTATATTTAAACTGAGATGATAGTACTTACCCATACCTATGTAGTGAGATATCTATCTTTACTTACCTATGATGTGTATAACATATGTTGATATTATGTACACACTATATGTATGTATAAGTATGTATATATATATAAACAGTGCCTGAGTTATAAAATAAGCTTACTGTGTTCACTGTTTGTCTTAGATCCTGGAAATAGTCTCTGAGATGGAGATGTACGCACAAAAGGTTTGCTGGGGCTGCTCCTGGCCTCATCACTAGTGGCAGAGGAGGGAAGCAGGCTCCTGCAGGGGAAGGGGTTGA
This sequence comes from Desmodus rotundus, assembly GCF_022682495.2. NCBI lineage: Eukaryota > Metazoa > Chordata > Mammalia > Chiroptera > Phyllostomidae > Desmodus > Desmodus rotundus. Next base: position 83,892,614 of record NC_071397.1, read on the forward strand.
ACAGTGATGCAGTTGTCAGGGAGCTCTGGAGCTGGGGTGGCCTTGCAGGTATTTAACCTGGAGGTATGGGGCAGCGCCAGTAAACCTTCCCTCCCCTACCGACTGGGTATATGGACCTGGGCTGCCCCTGGGAAGGTGTGACCTGGAGAGGTCTCTTAGCTGGAGAGCCTGTGTGAGAGGCACTCAGCTGGGAGCCTTTGGTTCTGAGCGAAGGTGAGCCGCTCTTCCTCCCCTAGCATTATGGGTTTCTTCACTTAGACCACTAGTGCCATTCACCCAAAACACAGGTGTGGGATAGTTCTCCCTAACTACTAAATAGGCTTCATGGACCAGGCTGGGAATTAACCACCCTCATAACATTGTTTTGATGGAAGTGTGTGTTCTGAATCCATACATCTGTTTACAAATAGATTTTTGGAGCAACTCTAAGCAAGATTTGTATTTTTTGGTATGCTTAGGCCACCAAACACTTTTTATAACCCCAGGTTTGTAGTATATTTTAAATAGTTTCTCCTTTTAGGGTTTACTTGAATTCTTACTACACTTAAATTACCTTTATCGATTGGAAGGAAAAGGAACAGTGTTTGCCTGCTGTTTATTTTGAATCAAGTAATATTTATGGAGGGTCTAAGTATGTAGAGCACCATTGTGTTCTTGGAAGACATTTTTTTTTGCCTTATCTAGAAATTACTTTTGTCAGATCTTTAAAAATACTTGCTACTTTTGGATCGTGTCTTTTGAAATCCACCTTTGTACTAGGCGCTGGTAGAAAACACCACCTCATCCATGGAAGATTCATCTTGTGTACTTTGTGTGTTACAGGAAGATCTGTTCCGCACTCTGCTAGTGGGGTTTTATGCACAGCCCTTGCTTCTTCTCTCTCGACTTGTTGCAGGACCTGAGCTTAAATTCTAGAAACGAAGCCTTTGATGTTAGCTTTCCTTCATGTCCAAGAATGTGTATTTTCTATAAAAATTGAAAACAGGATAAACCTGGGAACTCTCTGTAGCTTAATCCTCCTATGAACAATTTAAAGATCTTGAAGGTATCAAAAGGAAAACTTTGGGGGGCGGGGAAACTCTCCTGATTGATTTTGATCACCAGCTCGTTGGTATTTTTAGGGGATTGATTTAATTAGAAATATTTTATCATTTCATTATTTTGCCAGTCATGGGCATTGTGGAAGAAAATTACAATAAAAGAAGATAGGCAAAGTTCTTTTTGACTTTCTAGTCAAACACAAAATCCTATCAGATCACCATTGTTAATATTTTAATGTATATTCTTAGAGCCTTTAAGTGTTTTTCTTACAGACAGTTTTTGAAAAAAGAGGGTCATATATTTTATAATCTGCTTTCTACATGTAAAATATTTTGTGGGCGTTTTAGGAAAGCAGTAAATTTACAGGTGTATCACCACTTTTAATGAGTGCATAATATGCCATCATATATTTGCATCTTGGAAAATTTGATCCTTCTGTTGTTTGATCTTTAGGTTCTTATTCATACATCCCGGGGCACTACCCAATTACTTCCTTAGGATAAATCCTTGCCTGCGGACTTACTGTGTCCAAGGATATGCATATTTTTGTGATTTTTAATACATGCTGACAGATCACCCTATAGAAGGGTTGTACCAGCTTGACCCTGGTGTGGCCAGAGTGCCCTTTCCTCATGGCCTCTCTGGTCCCTGGTTTTTATTGTTTCAAAGGCCCGCTGGAGAATGGCTGGTGCCCCAAACCATCTCAGCGGGAGGGCCTCATTTGGGCCGACAGCCTGGAGCAGATGCTGCCACTCTTGGGGGACTTACCAAGGCTGCATTTATTTCTGCCGGGGACCTTTGTGTTCTTCGGTGATTGGGTGGTGAACAAGGGTCCAACAAAATACCTAATAATGGTGGATGATATTTTAGCAGCTGATAATAGTTAGTGGAGATAAACGCATTGGCTTTCGAAATCCTGTTCGTACCATTATTCTAATCTTCAGAAGTAAGGCCTAGTATTTTTAAAGTTTTAGTCAAAAAGTATGTGGCTTGGACAGAATTCGTTGTAAACCTTTGTGCCACAACTTACTAGCAAAGTGACTTTGGGGAAGTTATTTAACCTTTTTTGGCCTCCATTTTCTAAATGCAGCTCTTTGGAGTGTTTTTGAAGATAAGAAAAATACATGTGAAAGGTCTTGGCAGATATGGTCACTATCAACAAGAGCTTTATAAGTTTTGTGATTTGTTCAATGTTATTCAGTAACAAAACTTGTTAAACTATTGTACTGTTGAGAACAGACACTGAGAGACAGCAAGGTGGGGGTGAAGGATCTGTGAATATTATTATAGAAAAAAACTGGTATATACAGGTTTTTTATTCAAGCACTGATTTAAGTATAAGTGACCTTCTTTCCTCCTTATCTCTCTGGTGGTAGTTTACCTGAACCAAATCAGATGACTTAGTTTAAAAAGAAAAGAGAAAGTAAAAAGCAGAGTGTGAAAACTGTTGCATCTTCATTCACTTACCCATCTCATGTATATTGAGTATCTGTGGTTTGCCAGGCACTGTGTTGGGCTCTGGGATTACAAGGACAAAGGAAGTGGGCCCCCAGGGTTTTGGTTTACTTGGGAGACTTTGTAGAAACACGTGGAGGTAGGTAATTGGAGGTACTACACAAGGGCGGCTGTGGAAGACAGGGCCGGGCCTTCGGAGGTGGTGAAGTACTGGCCGAAGCGTGCGGGTTGGATCTGAAGGTCAGGAGACGTGAAATGAGCATGTGGAGCTGAACGTAGCTGAAAGGAGTTAAGGAGCCCAGTGTGCTCTTTAGGATCAGCCAGGGCTTAATAGTGCTGAGAATTAAACAAATACCCTCCCCTCTCCAGGCAACAATTAGAAAATCCATTCATTAGTTTACTTGCTCATTTGTTTGCTTATTCATTGCTCTGTCCGTCTATGCACTCATCCATTTACTCAACATTTATTGTGTGTTTACTGTCTTCTGTGATTGGAAGTATAATGTTGAATTATGCTTGTAGGTATCAGAATGTACAGCCACACGGGCTCATGGTGAAGCTGGGGTAGAGACATGTCTGCAAACACCAGGAGCCATGATAATGCGCTGGGGTTGCCCAGTGGAAAAAAATAACTTGTTTCCTGGAGGAGGGACAGTTGAGCTGAGTCTTGTAAGACGGGAAGGCGTTAGCCCTGAAAACAGAGGGAGCATGTTTCAAGCTGAGGAAGGTGGGAAAGAGCCTTGAGTTCCGGTTGCTGCCAGGAGTCTGTGGCTGATTTGAAGTGCAGCGGTAGGGCCTGAGGCTGGAAAGGGAGGGGGCCGGGCAGGCAGTCACATCTGGATGTTTTGTAGCTGGTGCAGAACTATCCCTGAGGTTTGTCAGCAGGGACAAAGTCAGCTGAGCCTGCGGAAGGGAGTATAAACATAGGTTGTTGACAAGCTTGTAAAGTGCATTTTAACAGAATGGGTGTCTTGGCAGTGTTTCTTTTGATACGGCGAGCCAGGGATTGGCAGTCCAGCCTGCCATGGACCCTGATTGTGGGTTTTCAGTCGAGCAGCAGGCAGGCTGCACACACCGCTGTTTCTGCACAGCAGGGTGATAGTGCCGCGGCCCCCACGGCTGCTGTGTGGGAAGTCTGTCTGAACCGTGGGCACTGGCATCCCTGTGCTTCTGAGCCATAGGAGGTTAGCTAATTGAGGTTAACTTCAGAGAACCGAGCGCCAAGGGAGGGGTTGGGGCCATCTGAGCAGAAAAGCCAGGCTTTTCTCTGGAGGGGTGGGGGAGCTTTCCCTGTGGTTTATTTTTCATACTTTGGTACAGAGTGTATCTCTGAGCCAGGTTGGACTAATTATCTTGGTTTGTCATTTTATTTTATCATCATCAAATCAGTTTTAAAACAGTAAACCCTGGCGAGGGGGATATCATTGTTTTGTACAAAGGGACTGTGTGTGTGCTTTAATTCTGTATGGTTCAGAAAAAGCCTCTGGTTTTCAGTGGTTAGTGAAATAGCAACTTGCTTTGTTTAATCAATATAATGTTTTAGCTTAATTGTACTTGAGAGGTTTTTATAAACTGGCAAAAAGTGAGTAGCATTTCTAATAATAATTATGTGTTCCGATTTATCAGAAGTAGAAAGGGAAACAAATTATTTCTGCTCAATTATACTTGTGAGGATAATACTTGAAAACAATTATAGAAATTAAAGTTAGAAACAAGAAAAATAAGAGGAAGTTTAAAGAAAAATGAAGAAAGAGGAAGACTTAAAGAGGAAGTATTAAATGTTAATCATAATTGTTTAGACTGTAATTAAGAAGAAAGTTACGGTTCTTATATACACTCAAAATACAGTGTATTTCTTAGATTTAAGTTGTCAGAGAAGAAAACCTTTTCCTCACCTCTCTTAGGTTCAGTACTTGGGGGCCTGCAAATTAAACTGCCAAAAGATAGTGAGAGAGAAAGTCAGATTTAATCACACACACAAACATGTGACTCAGAGGGGCTAAGGGTGGGAATTTGCGGCTTGTATCCTGTCTCACTAGGAGCATAGGAGGGGAGAAAGGGCACCTACAGGAAAACAAACGGCTTTTTGGAAAGACACATGAGTCCTTAGGGAAGAGATGGGAGACACGTGATTTTGTGGTAATGCGTGTTTCAGTGGGGTTCTCTGGTCGTGAGGGTTCAGACTTCCCTGGGGGCTCTTGGGAAGGGGGTTTTTGACAGTTGAGTTCTTTTGAGAGGCTGAGATTTTAGGCAGATGGGAGATTTCGGGAACTCAAATACCTTCCGTTCAAAATAATTTTTAGGCCACAGTGGCATATTCTGGACCCCTTCAAAATCTGTTGCAGTTCAAATCTTGTTACCCCCATTATAGCAATTACAGAGTGTCAGATAGCAAAAGACAGTATCACAGCTCGGGATTTTTATTTTTCACTTTATTGGAAATGTATTAGAAATAGACAGCCTTAAGGCATATGACTTTATAAAGCTTATAAAGAGGATGAGTTTAGACCAAAGTTAGCAGGATATCAAATTGCTCATATAAGGGAGATATTTGCTGAATTTAAAGTGTGTATTTTCCCTTAAGGGTAAGCCTAAGTTTGTTGATGCCTTAGATCACGTCTCTTCGAGTTAAAGCACTCAGGAGAATCTTTTGACATTAATGTTGAAATCGAATTGCAAACTATTGTAGGTTTCTAAATCAGCACTCCTGAATGTGATGATTATTTCAGTATAAGATTTAGTAGAACTCTGTTATAACACCATTTCTTACTAAAAATGACACTCCTTGATATGCCTGACAAAACTCAGTGTCTGGGCAGAAATGGAAACTGGGGAACGTACAGCAGCAAGTTCTGGCTACTTTTGATTGGCAGCAGGTGCAGTCTGTAATCTGAGAGACTGAGCCTGGGGTGGTTGGTGACGGCCATTAATGAGCGGACACAGTGCTGCCAGAAGCCATGGGGAGAGCCTGGCATTGAGTATGGGAAGTGTCCCTCTGTGAGAGAGGCAGAAAGTGCACACCCAGCATGGGCAGCTCCGAGACTTCCTCCACATGGTTTCTGACTCCTCAGATCTCTTTTTGCCGGGCGGTACCCGGCACATTGCAGGAACGTTAGCCCTGCAGTGCTGTGGTCCGACTCTGTGAGGCCGTCAGTTTTAGAGGTGCAGATGGAAGTTTTCCAGCGCAGAAACAAACGAGGTTAGATTCCTGGGTGGTAGGTGTGTTTGTGCTGCAAAACCCAGAGAATCAAAAGAAAGGAGAAGCGGCCGTTCCCAGCGACGGGAACAATGATGATACTACCGCTACCCTCTATTGAGACTTACTAAGGCCAAGTGTGACCCAGCAGCATTCCACAGTCTACCTTTGAGGACAAGGACTCTGCGCCCCTGAGATGGCCTCCTGTCTGCACACCCAGATCAGAGAGATGGGCCCAACCTGGCACCACAGTCGGATCCTATTGGATGTTGGATTCATCTTGACTGACACACATGTGCATGAAGTATGAACAAGTTGTTAAGTAGAGGAGTTAAATTCAGTATAAAAACATCAAGGAAACAATAGAGCTGTTTAAATTACTTGTAAAATGCCTCCTGCTTATTGTTTTGGCACTTGAACTGAAATTAAATTTGTAAAACAAGAAAACACTTGAGCAAGGAAGCACTTTGCCCACACCTGTGCCTTCACGTTGGTCTGGTCCCTTCTCATGATAGGACTCCTCACTTTTGGAGTTGTGGAGCCTGCGAACATTGGAACCGACGCTTTCTCTTCTGAGTGGTCACAGTTTGTAACTAAGAACTGATTATCCTCATTAGGCTAAAGTCCTGAAAGAGGGATCACTGGTCACAAGGCCTGCGGTCTTTGGGGCTTCGCTGCGTGCTGCCAAACCATTCTTGAGAAAGGGTTTAACCTCTTTATGCTAATGCTGGTCCTGCGTGGAGTGCTCCTGTCTTCCCACTCCCCAGTGTGGATTTTGATAACCATTTTCAGACAGATGAAAAAATCCACGCCCTATTTTTATTTGTATTTGCATTTGTTGGACTATATGTATACTGCTCATTTGCCTTTTTTTTCCGTTTGTGCTTTTTGTCCGTTTTACTCATGGGGTATTTGGGTTCCTACTGATTTGCACAGTCATTGAGTATTCAGGATACTTTTTGATGTACATTCTCCCCTGGTTTATGGTTTGGCTTTTTGCCATTTGCAACGTTTTTATTGGTTAGAAATGTTGCAGTTTTGCGTGATCACAGAACATCCACGTGGAGATAGAACTCAAGAGGAAGATGGCAGAGGGTGAGAGAAGTTGTCTGTGAAATCGCGAATAGCAACAGTTGTGGGGCGTGGATGGCTCCGGCCAGTGACCACGTGCATTTGGGTATCAGCGCACAGTAATGCCATTAACACTTGTGAGGTTCTGGTTCATTTTTGTATTTAACGTTGGAGCCTCTTTCACATAGTTGGCTGCAGCTCCTGCCACCCTGCCTGACGTCCTGCCCAGCCCTTGGCTTCCCTGACCACTACTGTCCAGTTGACAGCTGAGCTTCGGGTTTAAAACCTGTCACTTTTTGTAAATTTCTAAAATCCCATGCAGTTTCTGCTCCAGCCAGTTCCAGGGACCCTGAAACTTTCAGATAAAGGCCCATTCTTTCCTTATCGCCTCTTCTCAGGAACCAAGCTGCAAGGCCTCTTCTAGGTTAAATTGCCCATAACCTCCTTGTGATAGCAAACTTAGCAAACTTACATGCTGACTCATGAGAAAGTTCCCATTTTTCACGTTCTGGCACTTGGATTGAAATTGCATTTGTATGTTAATAAAATGAGAGCGTAGCACTCAGTTGAAACAAGAGTTGATTCGCGCTCCATACATCATACTGATTCAGTCAGCCCTTGTGTCTTCTCGGATGTCTGAGATTTGGAAAAGGCTCCCAGACTGATTGCTTGTTCTGAGGAGTGAGATTTGAGATTTGCTCATAGCTCAAGATGTCCCATTTTACAAGGCCAATGAACCTTTCCGAGCTTACATTTTTTTCTGGGGGAGGGTGTCTTGTTTCTTTTTATTTATTTAAGAATAAGCAAGACAGGGGAGAAAATGCAGACAATTGTAACTGAATAAAAATTTTTTAAAAATTAAAAAAAAAGAATAAGCAAGACTTACTTGTAGAGTTGTGAGTAAATCTATAAGACTAGTAAAAGAAAAAGTATATAACATGAGGGATACTAAGCATACAAAAGGAGCTGATGTTTTTGTTCCTTAGTTCCTTGTTCCTTAGCAAAGAATTAAAAAAGTCAACAGTTGTGAGTAAACGTATTGGGAGTAGAGCACCCTCAAAATTTATAGTTTTTTAAAAATTTAAGGTTGGCTCACAAAACCATTCAGGTATCAAGTATAGAACTCAACAGAACATCATCTGAACACTGCATGGTGCCCGTCGCCCGAAGCAAAGTCTCTTTCCATCCACATTTCTCCCCCTTTCATCCACTGCTCTCCACCCCTGCCCTGCTCTGGCTGGCACCACACCATGGTCTGTGTCTATGTGTTTTATATGTGTCTTATCTTTAGGAAGTGAGGATAGCATGATTTTGTCTGTGTGTGACTAAATCTTTGAAAACAAACTGTAAAGCTGTTTGAAAAGGCAAATAGTTGTGTCAACATTTGGGGTTTTTAGTGTTTTCTGGTTGGGTTTGTGGTTTATAGTGTGTCATGTGGTCATGTGGCTGCTTCCCAGCTAGCGATGGAATGCAGACTCCGATTAGCTGGTAGAACCCAGGCAGACCTTTGCTTTCCCCCGGTGGAGTCTGCGGTGAACGCTCTCCCGAAATCCTTGTTCTGTCTCCTTGGGGGAGTCTTTAGTTTCTCTTTAAGTTCCAATCTGGGAGCTCTTGGCTGTGTGGGTTTTCCCAGACACTCTGCAGTGCTTGCCAGCTGGTCCCAGGGCAAACCCAGCCCCTTGAGTGAGTTGAGCTCTTCTGGAGTTTCTGAAAAAGACCTTTGTGACCCCAGAGGTTCTCTTACCAGTGTAAGTAGAGCTGACTTGGGGATTGTTTTGTTGTGATCTGTGACTCATCCTGTCCCCAGGTTTCATTATAACAGCAGATTCCACTGTGATTTTGACCGTTGGATTAACAGAGCGCTGCTCTTGGCCTGCTCTACTGCATGATTTACGAGTAGGTGCCTGTATTTGTAATCATGCCTCACGTAGTTTGTGTCTTGATTCACTTCAGGCCTTTCTGCCTTCTGCTCTTTACCTGCCTCTAGGGTCCTATGGACTGGGAGTTTAAGTGTTGTTGTAAAAGCATTGAAATGCTTACATATGACTTCAATTTGTTTCCTTACCTCCCTTTTAGAGTTCGTGTTGCACATTAGGTTAAAGAAAAACAAAACAAAGAAGAAAACACAAAACAAAAACTAACTTCCAGAGCATACAGCAGATGGGTGGGTGCAGAGGAGGAAGGGGGTGGCTGGAGGGAGGGTGCAGTGAGTCAGGGGGTCCACTGTGGTGATGGGTGGGCACTAGACTCGGTGGTGGGCGTGGTTAGTGCGTGCACGTGGAGGTTTATAATGTCGTACGTCTGGAATTATACAATGTTATGAACCAATGGTTACCTCAAAAAATAAAAGAATTTTGAATATATCAAGCTATATTGTGGAGGTTTTCGAAGTAATTTTTATAGTCATGTGTTACTTGGTATGGATACGTATCAGCGTATGTATGTAAATGTGCCAATATGTTTCTGTCGAGTCAGTTTTTCTTGGAATTTAGTTGATTACAAACAATTTGTAAGCTTTGTCTTTGAAATATTGAGATTTGTAAGTTCTGACTTTGAAATAACTTATTTTTTCACGTTCTATGAGAGATGTAATCTAAGGATTACTTGGAAGAATTTTTAAGGAATTGACCTGAAATGTTTTTCTCTAGACAGATTTGGGAATAATTTAGAATTCATTTGAAATATAACCATATGCATATTTGCATACACTTACATATTTTAATAGAATTATATATAATATGACATTCTCTTATGGCAAAATTTCTAGATATTTTGGTAACTTTTTAAAATGACATATTATTTATTCCCTCTAGTTTGGAAATGAATAGTTTTGTCTTTAGGGATGGTCACACTGTAAAATTCTGTCTGTGTTCCACAAGAGTTAGTAATGGGGATTACTAACTAGTGAAAATGACATCACTGGCTTAACAGTGGGGTCTAAACTTCCAGGTTGCTTTGCAGTGGGGAGTATTATGAGACACTCTTGAAAACACGTCCTGCTGTAACAGGCTGGGTGGCGCGTACTTAGGTGGTGCACTGCTGGGCCTGGGCACAGACACGACGATTCTCGAGCCTGGCTTTCGGTGTTACCGAGGTGTGTGGAAGACTTAGACACGCCTTCTCCTTGGACAAGCCTGTCCCTGTTGCAACAGATTCTGCACCGTGCTTGTCTCTTGCTGAGGCACAGGCCAGCAGTATGGCCTCCAGGCAGAAGCTTTGTCTTTTCTGCTTAGATCCCAGCAGAAGTGCTATAAGGAATTTTCCCAGGTTTATTTTGAAGGGAAGGCAAAGGAACAGAAAGCGTGTATTTTCTAGGGGGTTCAGCAGGGCAGAAAAGGTACATGGAAAACAAAGACAGGGAAATGAATTTAGCCACTTTGTGCTGGGGTTTCATTGATTTAAATATAGTAGTCTTAAAATCATCCTGGAAGTTGGGAAGGTGACCCAGTCCTGGACCAGAACAGGGTCCAGGAAAAATAGGCAGAGGTTCTGTTTCTCAGGGTCAGCTGCCCAATTTGATAGTTTCTATACTATTCTTTATGTTCTTTTCAAGGAAAATTGCTTTTTCTCATTGATTGACAAGTAGACCCTTTGCTCATGGTCGATCTGCCCGCCTGCCTGCCTGCCTCCCTCCCTCCCTTCCTTCCTTCCATTCTGTTACATAGAGTAGATTTACCTTATTGTCTATCTTTTGTTTTTAAGGAGTGCAGAGGTTGGGATCAGGAAACCTTTGCATTGTAGTTGGGTTTAAGCACTTGCTTCTTTAACTTGGTTTTCCTCATACCTAGATTTTGCTTGATTCTGAGGATTTATGTGGGTGTTGAACATTTTGAATAAACTTTTGTGTAACCATATCTTGGTAAGTTGTTCTATAATTTTGAATAAGGCACTATTACAAATTATAGAACTACTGAAGATCTGGTTACACAAAGCTAGTGGTCATTGCCTGTCTTTGCAAACGGGCTCTGTGCTTTTTGTCGGTCTGTGTGTGGTGTGGGTGAGAATGGAGAAGGAAGGCCACTTCCTAGTGGAATGACCCTGGGCAGGACACTGCGGGACCATCTGGCAGTGGGCTGAGGAAGTGTTTGTAGAGCCTGAGCCAAGGGGTTGCCTTGTTTCTGTTTGTGGAGCTTTGGTATCTTTAAGAAATATTCAGGAAGAACTATGAAATCTTTATCTTCATCCTGATATTCAGCCTACATCAGGCTTATTTTGGGTCCATGTCCTTTTGGGCCCTGACATGGCCTCTGTCAGACAAGGAGGATACGAGTTTCTACTTTATAATCAGTGTTGATATATTGATATACTACTGTCAGGGTGTTGAGGCCAGAAAGGGAATAAAAAATAGGTAAAATAGAAGCTGATAGCTTCCTGTTTAGTTTGAATTTGAGGCTGGGTAAGCTTATGGGTTTTAGTTGAAAGTAAGGAAAGAGTAGATGTAGGAGAATGAACTGAATATATTGAGACCATGTTAAAAACCCAAGTTGTTAAATGCAGTTGAAAGGCTCACTTTTTTTTTTTTTTTTTGATGTGAAGCTTCCATGTTTGTTTGGATAGAGTGGTTTGTCTGAGTGAAAGCCTTGTGTTTAAACCCTACTCTAAGCATAAAAAAACATGTTTAACCAAATATAATCTCCATGTACCCAACTTGCTACCCATTTTGGAACAGTCTTTTACACTTAAAATAACATCAGGGAGGAAAAACTAAATCAGGGGTTAAGATAGATATGCTTAAGTGAGCTTACTATAGCTCTTATGGTAATTGAGACAAGTTGACAAAATATTTTTGTTTTAACTTTCCTTTATATATCAGACCTAGTGTTTTTTTAGAATTTTTAGTGAGAAAAAAAGGTCTTGAAATATTTGAAAAAATATTATTTAAGAACATCTTTAGTTTTCAGTTAAAAAATACTCATTAGCTAATCAATAAGTGATTTTTTAAACACTTAGTGAGTTTGAGGCGTGGGACACCAGTGGGCTGCAGTTAGTGTTCTAACCAGTCTGTGTCCACTCCTTCCCCTTCTAATCCACCTTCCGCGCTGCAGCCGCAGGTCTCCGCTGAAGCAGAGGTTTTGCTTCCGGCCCGGTGGGCGATCAGGTGGAAAGGGAGAAGGCAGCCTAAATGGGGGTTCCTTAAACATACCCAAAGGACTTGGGGCTTCAGCCCGGGGGTTTCTGAGGTCCCTGATGTGTATATGACATAATGTAGTATAGTTTTCAGAAGGCTGATACGAAGGTGATGATCAGACGTTTTTGTTGTGTTTCCCCCAAAATAATTTGAAAAAACAGTCTCTCTTGCATATTTAACATGGTCGCATCTTTTTTTTTAAAGATTTACATAAATTCCAAGGATACAGTTTTGAGTTTTTTGCAAACATTGTTATTTAAATGTATTTAAACAGAATACAATTATCATTGACTTGGCAACCATTAGCAGCCATATAAAATAATAGAAATTTTACATTTTAAAAAATTATTTTATTGTTGTTCAGTTACAGTTGTCTGCATTTCCCCCCACAACCCCCCCTCTCCCCAACCCCAGCCAAACCCACCTCCCTCCTTTGCTTCCACCCTCCCCCTTGGTTTTGTCCATGTGTCCTTTATAGTAGTTCTTGAAAACCCTTCCCCTCATTGTCCCCTCCCCTCTCCCCTCTGGCTGTTGTTAGATTGTTCTTAATTTCAAAGTCTCTGGGTATATTTTGTTTCATTTTTTCTTTATTTCTATTTACTTCTTACATAAGATTTGATACTAAGATGGAATATTGTTCACTTCAAAGTCTTTTATTGATTATGCTATCCTATTATTATGTAAAAATGCATATAAACTTAAATTTATATTGAGAAGCACTTCTGGAATGTCAGAATAAGGACCTCTAGAAGTCTGTTTCTCCATAAGACAATGAGAACACTGGCAAAAATGATCAAAATCAGATTTTACAGAACTCATTACAGATTTCATTCAAGGGAAATGACTGAATCGTAAAGAACTGGATTTTGTTGTATTTTAACTTGCTCATTCCCACCCCCTCTCCTTAGCTTCGGGTAGCTTTAAAATAACAGCCCAGTAGTCGCGGGAGGGGAAGACAGGCTTGGAGCTCCCCCCAGGCCTTGCACCAAGAGGGCTGTCACTGACCGGTGTGGAGGCTCCCTAGTAAAGCCTCCCTCGGGGGGCTTGTCATTATTTGACCTGACTCAGATCGCCCAGGGGGAAAGCCCTGCTCTTGGGTGTCTGTTGAAAGCAACCAGCAGTAATTGTTTAATGTGGCATCTGTCTGCAGCAGTGATAACCAGTGCGGCAAACAGGAAGTGGGCCAAAAACTTGAAAAGATTATCTTGGGAATGAGATGACCATAGGGGGCTTTGAAAAAGCTCTGATATATTCCTGGTACTTTGGAAGACCAGTGCGCCTGCCCAGGCAGGACCTGAGGAGGCTGTAGTTCTCTCCTCTGGCTGACCTTGAGGCTCTGCAGAAGCAGGGAAGTAATGGCTGAAACAGACTTGCTGACTGTTGACACATTGAAGGTGTGCCCCAGCACACACACACAGACTCCGTTGGTGAATTTGGGGCGGCAGACTTACTGGGGTGGAGGCCTGGCTGGCCAGGGAGTACACGATGCACCGAAAAGGCACTTGGATTTACATTTCATAACAGAAAACCTTGAACTGGTGCGGTAAGACACACGGCAGACACCCCACTGGAACTCTGATCTAGGAGAGTGTGTGTGTGGACATCTTTTATGAAATCTTTCTTAAAAATTGCTTCTCTCCGCTGAGCTTTTGGGTGGTATTGAACATCAGTGAGGTAAGGGCTGCGTTCTCTGACAGGTACCCGGTCTGCAGATGACCCGTGTTGCCAGTTAATCATGCAGCCATATGTCTTACCTGTTGGACAGCCTAGGGAGGAGGTAAAGTCACTCGTCTTTTTAGCTCAGGCCAGCGGGAAGCAGAGGTAAGGGGAGGGGCCAACTGCAGTGGCCTTTGGTGTACATGTACCACGTGGGCCCACCGAGGGAGAAGAAGTGGGCCACTGTTTTGGGGATGCTGTGCTATGACTTAAGCGATAAATGGGGATCACATGTAAACACACAGTTTAGGGGTTTTGATTATGGCCACAGTGTGAATATTTGTGCTGGCAAAGGGGAGGACGTTGACAAGGGCATTAAATCAAGTTCTGTAGTGTTTCAGAAGAATGAAGGAAAGTGCTTTAAAATTGGAACATAGTACTGAAGGATGACATGGGTCTTTTCTGGAGGCTTTAAAAATGGGACATATCTGGAGTTGGGTTCCCATCTTAAGAGACTGTGATTTGGTTCTGAGAGCTCCTGGACCAACCTTTCCTTCAGGGTGACAGAACGCAGTACATGTGGCGCTGGGGTGGGTGCAGTCCTCCTTGATCCCGCAGCCTCCAGGTCCTGCTTGGGCAAGAGAAAGTGCAGCCTGCTAATTTATTTCCTAGTACAGTGCGAGCCCATTACATCCAAATTGAATTATGCAAATTTCAACTAATGACATAAATAATATTAATAGAAGCTTCACATTATGTGCAAAGTTTCAATGAACGCATTCCCCCAAATTATGCATTAGGCCATCTCATGTTTTCAAGGCTAGCAGGTAACTGAATGATAAAAGTGCTTTGTTGCCCAGTGGCACCACCTTTTCTTATAAAGAAAAACCTAGTACCCCTTGGCAATATTATTTGAACTCTTGTCTTTTTTTAGAACTTCCAGAATTTTTGTGAAATTTGTGGTGTTATTTTAAAAACAACTCATAATTTAGATCATTACTATAGCTTTCAAAATATCCAAGTGTGCTAATAATACTGGTGCTGAGAAACGTCCTGAAAATCAGTAACTTTGGAACAGCAATGTGACCAAACAGTACAGTGTGTCGTGCTGTCATTGATGAGGTGCAGGTGAGAAACAGTGGAGATAATGCTGGGAGTACCTGCATCAGTGAAGCGACCACACAATACTGACTGCAGGTGTACATGGTCTGAGGGTGCCTTCCCCACACTCTCCCCCCGGGCCGTGGGGCGATCCGTCTGAATTATGCACCTTCTTCAGGAACATGTCCCCTGAATGAGGTGCAGCCATGCTCTGTGAATTCCTGCGTCTCCTAGGCTTAGGAAAGATCATTTAGGTTGAAAACTACCTACGGCAATATACTTATTTGTCTGACACTGAGTAGAACATCTTTAAAGGGTTAGAAGAAGAGGATTTTGCTTCTGTTTCTTTAAAACTTGTCAGTAAATAATTAGCAAGTTGTTTTGTGCTTGCTTGTTGTGGGGAAGAAATATATTTCTTGCACCTGTTTATGTGTGGAGATAGGATGATCACTTCCCGGTTGTAGCTTTGCTCTAAATGCATTCAGAGTCATTTGGTTTTCACATCAAGTACAGTCATACCTTGGTACTCGTCGGCTTCGGTACTTGTCAAACCCTGTACTTGCTGCATTTTGATGAGAGAGAAATGTTTCAGCCCTGTGCTTGATTGGGACTTGTCACATTTGCCAGAACTCGCATGAGTCGGTTTCGGCACACCTCACGACTTCTGGAACGAATTAAAGACAAGTACCGAGGTACCACTGCTTTGTAATATAAAGTGATGAGGCTTCTAATAATTGCTTATATCTAAATGGTGCTTATTATATGCCAGGCACTGTTCGAATGGCCTTAACTCGTTTAATCCTCATGGCAACCCTTTGAGGTGGGTACTGCTCTTTCTGCCATTTCACAGGTAGGGCAACAGAAACACAGGGAGATTAAGTGACTTGACAAACTGAAGACTAGTGAGTTGCAGAGCTGAGAGTCAAATCTAGGCCGGCTGCTGCAGAGTGTGTATCCTCGATCACCACGCGCTCAGGCCTCTCAGGAAGCCGTGGGGTGGGGGGCGGGGTGAAGATCCTCTTGCTCCTTCAGACTCTGAAGGGAATTCGCTCAGCAAACAAGGGGAGTGTTCCCATGTAAGAGGAATTACTATATGGCAAAGGTCCGTGTAATAGTTGTTCAGAACCCCTAATATTTGCACTTGGTAATGGATGCCAAAGGAGGACGGAATAGGTCATGGCAAGCTTGGGGAAGTGAGGGCCTGCCCCAGAGAGAGTCCAGGGTTGAGTCTAGAAGGTCTGTGGAGAGCTAAGCTGGAGCTGAGCACTTGCGCTGTGCTCTGCAGGGGCTCAGCCTTCCCCCCCTTCTCCTTCCTCCAGCACTCCGTCACCCAGAGTGCTGAGTCTGAGTGGGCCACACTTTCCTTCAGCAAGACATATATTAAACACTAAAAGGAGTTTCACAGTAATGGGTTTACATGGATGAATTAGACCAAGTCCCTGCCTCATCCCTCCTCGCCGCCAAAGTCCCCACATGCTTGTGATGCTTACAGCTATTTTAAGAGGGGTGAAAACATTTGATTTCACAGGTAAAAGAAGCTGAAGATGGCACTGCCTGGTTTCTGGGGCACCTGCTGGGGTGAATGCGTTTGTCCAGCGGTTTGGGTTTGCTGGGCAGCCAGTGTAAACGATCACTGTCATTTCAGTGGGTGGAGCTTGGAGACCGGAGTGGGGGGTGAGATATGGGATGTGAGCTGGGGAGAGTGACAGACTTTTCCCTGGTGACCTCAGGCTAGTTATCCTGTTGTCTAGACTTAAAACTGTTTGAAATTGTTGCCCGGCAGGAGGTGAGGCCTGATTATTTTCCCTCGGGCAGAGAGAAGTAGCCGCTGAGTACTGGACATTTGGTGATGACGCTGTAAACACAGGCACTGGAGGGCTTGTGCACGTTTTTACAACAATGCTGCCTCTGCGTAAAGGAACGGCCCCCATGTTACTAGTTCAGCTATCACGGCTCAGACTGAAATCCCAAGGGACGTGTGTGACACAGGCCCTTGTGGAACACGGGATCCCTTCTCCCCTTTAGTTGTATTGCATTGACGTGGATTCCATTTATACCATCGTGGTGCAGCTCTTCTTAAGAGCTAGGGGTTTTACAGATTTTGAGACAACTTTCAGGAGGCAATCACATGCTTCTGTAATACTGCTAATTTCTTATAGGTGTCACTGTGAATGCCCCCAGTGCTGTTTCTTAGCGCTACAGAGTCTTTTCCTGTATGTTTTGGTTAACTGTAAGACTTAGGAAATTTAAAAAAGAAACATGGCATTATTCATTTATTTACTTACTTTCTAAACACCTATTGTGTGTCTAAAACATAACATAGAACAAGTAGGGCAAATACTGGAGCAGTTTGCGTCAGGTCGGGGAGCCAGACACACAGGTAGAAGCTGTGGTCGGGACACGTAGCAGAGTTTTCATGCGGCTTCACAGCTTGCAGGGTGCTTCCGTGTACACAGGAGTGGGCAGGGGTAGGTGTGCCGCTGGGAGTGCGCGAAACACAGAGTTTATTCTTGCATTGTTTTTATTACTTACCATATTATTTGTATCACAACTGTAGACCTACCTTGGCCCACCCTTGTATTTGAAGTATCTGAGAGCAAGTTCTTTTTCATCCTCACTTCACAGGTGAGGGAACTGCTCCATGTCAAACAGCTAGTCGGCAGAACTGGCACCTTCTTTTTTTTTAAGATATTTGCTTACTTACTTATTTAAATATGTTATTGTTTATGCTATTATAGTTGTCCCAATTTTCCCCCCTTTGCCTTCTCCACCCAGTCCACACCCCACTTCCAAACTCAATCCCCACAGTTATCCATGCCCATGGGTACTTGATACATGTTCTTTTGAGGGGGGGGGGTTAGGGAGGGAGAGAGTGAGAGAAACATTAGTGTATGAGGGTTCTCATACACCCCCTACCGGGGACCTGGCCTGCAGCCCAGACATGTGCCCTGACTGGGAATCGAATTAGATACCTTTTGGTTTGGGGGACGACGCCCAACCCACTGAGTCGCACCAGTCAGGGCAGAACTGGCACCTTTTAGATGCCTTTCCAGTGTGGACATTGGGAGGGGGAGGGGAAGCAGGCAAGACGTAAGTTTGAACTAAGCCTTGAAGGAAATGATGTTTTTGAGTGTAGAGGCCAGGCTGTGCGAGATTTAGAAGCCTTGTCAGAAGTCCTCCAACTGTTCCCAAGGCCCACCCTGTTACTCACCTCCTAGGAGCCTTGCCCTCAGGCTGGAGGCGTGCCTGGGGGAAGTGTCTGTTGCACACACTTGGCATGAAACAAGCCCTCAGCTTTGTATTCATTTCCGAGGCCTAGCCATAAGGCCATGTCAGAGTGGCTGCGATGTAAACAAGCAGGACTGGCGGGTCGGAGGGGGCGAGCGCCTTATTGAAAGCAGGTGAGACCCTGTGATGGTCCTAGGCAAGGTTGAAGGGACGGGGACTTGGAGCTATACCTACTCTTCTGGGATCCAGGCATGTATTTCTGTTAGAGCTCTTGGCGGGATTTGCCATCCCTTCAGCTACTGTGACCTAGTATGCAGGAAGTGCTCAGCTTTTTGAGAAAGATATAAATATGATTTTTTCCTTATTAGCCAGCCTTTTCTAATGTGA